>NC_141685.1:1529538157-1530940650 GCF_964263255.1 Lissotriton vulgaris | reverse complement strand
GGTGACGCAGTGACTCGGTGATGCATTTGTTAACCAATTAATATTGGTTCAATGGTACTATCTCGGCGCAAGTGCTGACTCTGAAAACGTGCAGTGGCTGTGACTTCTTTGATCCTGCCATTTATGAGTGATCAGGGTGGAGTGCAGTGGTGGTGAACGTGGGTGAGGGGCTCTATTGAAATGGGATTTGTTTTAGCGGGTCAACAGGAAAACAGTTACTTAGGTCTGGAAAAAATTACCATCAAGGGTCCTGAATCAGGGTTCAGATGGCATGCTGTCCCTTGCTGGGGACGGATTTCCTTCCGGTTTTGGAAGCGATGTGCTATGTGGTAATAGATTTTACCTTAGCGGGGCATATCAAGGTGAGGGTAGGAATGGGTGGCTAAAGTGGCATAGGAGCTTACCTAGTTTCAGGTTAGAAGTGGCGGTAAATGCAGGACAGGAAAAAGGGGTGTTCCTTCCTATTTGGAGTAGGTTGGCTCCCTTGTTTTATCCGCAGGCTCAATTACTAAATGAAAAATATATATAGGGTTTTATGATAAGTCCCCACGCCGTGGGAGTAGCGGGAGCAGTCGGGATCGGAACCAAGCTTACCTGGCTTTTAAGTGAATATTGCGGCGGGCGGGGCAGAAACACGATGGTCTTCTCCCTGTATTGCCGGTAAAAAATATCGTATTTAGGACAAGCCCTTCTCTAATGGGAGTAAAGGAGTCCGGTCGGGGTCAGGTAAAGCTTACCTCGTTCCACAATGGAAGTGACGGCGGGTGGAGGGAATGAGACGCGATGGTCTTCTCCCTCTTCGTTGACGGTGCAACCACTCTGCGCGGGTGTGCCGTAGAGTTTGGACTGTAAGGGGTAGGGGTTGTAGAAATGGTGGATGGACTAGGCAAGATTGCCCGGAGTAAGCGCAGGTGCGTGAGAGCCTGAGAGTCCGGAAATTGAGGAGGGACTGACCTACTTTCAGAATTTGGCGGCCATATTGAAGTGGTGAATGGGGCATGGCATGAGCGCAATTAATTGTGTTATTGGTGAGGTGGGTGACCGGAATTCAGTCACTAGCTGACATAGGTGCAGTGGTGACTAACAGTGACATAACATGCTCGCAACCGTGAGGGATGAGGGCCTTTTTGTGCTCAACATTCGTACACATAGGATTCTTCAACAATTAGAACAGAATATATACCATAGTATTCTTCAGCAATCAGAACACAATATTCGTAGAATTTCAAATTTTTCAGTTCTTTAGAAGTTTCAGTTTGAGGGCCTGAGGGCAAAAGTCAAATCCAAGGCATGTTAATGTCTGCTATATATTATTGGGCGTTTAGATTAACGATGTCCAATCCTCTGTGCGGTTCAACCCATTTCGGATGGAGTCCAGCAGAATTATACACTTCAGCTCTTCTTTGTTAAGGAGGCTGGACATACTCCCGCCTCTCTGGGGAAGTTTCAGTGCCTTAAGTACAGTCCATCGAATATCGTCCTCGTCATGATTTAGTTCAAGGAAATGTTCCACCAATGGGGCATTTGGGCGTCCGGCACCTGATGCGGCTCCTATGTTGGCTAATACGGGTCTTGATTTTTTGTGATGTTTGCCCAACATAGTTAAGATTACAAGGACATTGAATGAGATAAATTACGTTGCTAGTATTACAATTTGTAAGTGTATTACATCTAAAAGGTGACATTGTTAACCACAAACGTTTTACCTTCCATTGTCAAGTTACAGACTGTACACCCCCACATTTGACATGTCCAACTATGGGGGACAGACCCCATGCTGTCTCAAGAGTAGAAGAGTGAGTAGGGCTTGGAAGCGCTGCGCGAACCAAATGGTCCTTTATATTCTTGCTCTTTTTGAATGAAAAAAGGGGACGGTCAATGTCTAGAATCCCCGCATTGATCACCGGCCAATGTTTTAGAATCATTTTCCTCAAGTTGTTTGAGATGGGAGAAAAAGTTGTCACACATGCTATCTTGTCCATGTTTTTCTTAGGGTTAGGGACAAGAAGCGTCTCTCGTGGACGATACCAAGCTCTCTTAAGGGCATTTTTTACAATTTTCTTGGGTACCCTCTGTCTTTCAGTTTGTTGGCTAGGATAGTGCTTTCTCGGAAGTAGTCCTCCCTATGTGAACAATTTCGCCTTATACGTAGGAATTGGGAAAATGGTAGAGATCTCCTCAAAGCCCTAGGGTGATTGCTGGAGTATTCTAGCAGGGTGTTTCTCTCAGTGGGTTTTCTGAAAAGTTTAGTTAGTAGTTCACCCTCCTGATGAAAAATTGTCAAATCCAGGAAGTTTATAGAGTTTTTGTCAGATGTTAAAGTGAATTGGAGTCCCAAACAAATGTTATTCATCCAGTGTAGAAAGTGGCGCATCGCATCGACGTCCAATCTCCAAATCAAGAAGATGTCATCGATGTATCTGCGCCACATGATGACACCGGAGAAGAAGGGATTAGAGGGTAGCAGAATTACCTGTCTTTCTATTTCGTCCATGAACAATACCGCCAGGTTGGGGCAAAAATTGCGCCCATGGATGTCCCCTTAATTTGCTGGTAAAAGAGGCCCGAAAGGTGAAGAAATTCCTGGTCAAACAGAGTTCTAGTAGTTTACAAATGAAAGAAGTTGGGATGGCATGGGGACGTGGCCGGCTATCTAAAATCCTCTGTATCACAAGTAAAGCCTCTGTTTGTGGGATATTAGTGTACAGAGACCTCCACGTCCATGGTGCACAGGGTGTCGGTTAGGGGATTGAAGGGATGGTGCTCGATCAGGTTGATCATGGACATGGAGTCACGTACATAGCAGGCTGTTGGGGGGACGAACTCTTTAATAAAGAAGTCGACAAAAGCCCCTAGGGGTTCGAGCACAGAGCCGCAAGCCGATACAATTGGGCGGCCTGGGGGAGTGGTTAGATTCTTGTGAATCTTTGGTAGAGTGTAAATTACAGGAGTTCTTGGACTTTTCACGTTTAGATAGTTGAATTCTTTTTTAGTCAAAAAACCTTCTGATACTGCCTCTGTTGTTATTTTCCGTATCAGTTCCTGGAGAACCTTGGTCGGATTAGAGGTAAGCCTAAGGTAGTGGTCCTTGTTGTCTAGCTGTCTTTGGATTTCAGATGTATAGGAATTGAGCTCCTGTATGACAATGCCTCCCCCTTTATCTGCACTTTTAATCACGATTGAGTCATTGGTTTTCAGGGAACAGATGGCCTGTTTTTCTTTGAGTGTAATGTTATATGGTATAAACCTTTTTTGTTGTTTCATACTCGTAAGATCTTTGAGTACAAGTTTCTCAAATGTGATTACTTCTGGTGGTATTAAGCTAGCAGATGGTAAAAAATTAGAGGGGGGGCGGAAAGGAGTCTGGGCATTTATTTCAGGTGATGGATGAATTTGAAAAAATGCCTTAAGACGGACCCTTCTGAAGAACCTTAGGAGTTCGGTGTGTAGCTCCATAAAGTTAGGTGCAACTGTGGGAACAAAGGTAAGGCCTTTCTTAAGGAGGGAAAGTTCATCTCGGTCCAACAAGTGAGTGGTGAGATTAAAAATTGGAATGGTATCAGTTATGGAGGCGGTCTGTGTTACCATTGGTAATAGTTGTTCCTGGTCCGCCGTTCCCCTGTAGGGTTGACCCATCTCTGGGCTTTCTTGACGCGCCCTCGTTGTGGCGGTTCTTGCTGGCCTCGCGGTAAAAAAGTATTCGAACTCTGGTGTGCTCCACCACGTCTTGATGTGCTGGACCCTTCGCCGGCGTCAGAATTATCGGACGACTCGGCTGAGGTGTCGGAGAAACCCACCAGATTCTGTCTCCTATTATATCTACCCCAGGGTCTATTTTGTTGGGGGTTAGTATATGATCTGGTCGTATAAAAGTCCTTTTGTAAGTAAGGATAGGTTGATTCAATGTTATAGGATTTTATATCCTTTTTAACTTTATTTGATTTTATATTTTGCTCTATTCTATAGAACTCTGCAACGGTTTTATCTACCTGTTCTATGAGTTTTTTGCTGTCAGCTGTAGTGTCAGAATCCTCAAGCTGTTTTAGAATTTCAGCAATTTCTCCCTCTAGTGATTTTAATGTTTCAGACGCTGTATCTATGCCCAACGCCAACCAATGGCGGGAACAGGTGGTCCCTATGTAACTAAAACTCGATATATATTTCGGATTATCCGTAAAGATCCCCGGTATATTCCGGACTTGAAGACCCAAGGGAATCACCTCAGCTTTAAGATAATCGGTTAACATCAATACCATTAGCTGTAAACGCACCTGTTTTTTCCTTAGTTTTTCTAGTTTTTCAGGTATTGAGCCATTGGCCTGGTTGGGAATATCTGCATTGTCTGAAAGTAGGGAGGGTCCTGAACATAGATGTTTAAGGTAATCGTCTGTGTACAATGGAGCCAAATTTGACATAGTTCCCCTCCTACCCCTTACAGTCCAAACTCTACGGCACACCCGCGCAGAGTGGTTGCACCGTCAACGAAGAGGGAGAAGACCATCGCGTCTCATTCCCTCCACCCGCCGTCACTTCCATTGTGGAACGAGGTAAGCTTTACCTGACCCCGACCGGACTCCTTTACTCCCATTAGAGAAGGGCTTGTCCTAAATACGATATTTTTTACCAGCAATACAGGGAGAAGACCATCGTGTTTCTGCCCCCGCCCGCCGCAATATTCACTTAAAAGCCAGGTAAGCTTGGTTCCGATCCCGACTGCTCCCCGCTACTCCCACGGCGTGGGGACTTATCATAAAACCCTATATATATTTTTCATTTAGTAATTGAGCCTGCGGATAAAACAAGGGAGCCAACCTACTCCAAATAGGAAGGAAACACCCCTTTTTCCTGTCCTGCATTTACCGCCACTTCTAACTGAAACTAGGTAAGCTCCTATGCCACTTTAGCCACCCATTCCTACCCTCACCTTGATATGCTCCGCTAATGGTAAAATCTATTACCACATAGCACATCGCTTCCAAAACCGGAAGGAAAATCCGTCCCCAGCAAGGACAGCATGCCATCTGAACCCTGATTCAGGACCCTTGATGGTAATTTTTCCAGACCTAAGTAACTGTTTTCCTGTTGACCGCTAAAACAAATCCCATTTCAATAGAGCCCCTCACCCACGTTCACCACCACTGCACTCCACCCTGATCACTCATAAATGGCAGGATCAAAGAAGTCACAGCCACTGCACGTTTTCAGAGTTCAGCACTTGCGCCGAGATAGTACCATTGAACCAAATATTAATTGGTTAACAAATGCATCACCGAGTCACTGCGTCACCTGCAATTTTCGCCAAAAGCACTGTTGTGCGAAAACAAGATTTAAATGACACGTTTTTCACCAAGTCACTGCGTCGCTTCTTTACTGTGCCAAAAGCACTAAGATGTATAAACCACGAGATCACAGCACAACTCACAATTCCTCCTGATGTTTCACTGTGAGATGTTGTTGATAATGGCCCGTAATAGACGCATGGACCCTGCTGCATGGTTTACACCTTTTTTTAAAAAAACGTTATGATATCAGGCGGATGCCTCACATTATTTCTCTGCTTCTCTCTCTTTTCCCACCAAACAGGCGTTCGAATTGTAAACAGGCAATGATCTAAGACAGTCCTGATGATGATCCCGCGTAATTAGGAGCTATAGGGATCGAAACGTTGACGCTTTTTTTAAACAGTGTTACATGTTATTTATTGTACATATTCAGATGTTGACACTGTTGAGTGTGATTTGCAGAATTATTTACCTAAATCGCAAGCCACCCTCTGGCTCCAAAGTATTTCTTACTTGCCTGCAAAACTCTTTTCTTTCTTCCTAAACCCTCTCTATTCTATGGTTTTTCCTACTTCCTTGGGATAGGTACAGGATTGTACCCTATCTTACTGCTGATACTTTGACCCCCCAGGTCAATCTAATTTTGTGTTATTACCAAATAATAAATATTCCTTGCCCGGCTGGGTTTGGAAATAAATATAGCACTGATTCTGGTCTATATTGTTATCTTACACCATCTTCTTACTCCTTAGGACCCTTGTTCCCTTTAATACTTAAATGACCCATGGTCCAAAGGCCCCTTTGGGTTCCCTTGTTCTCCTAAAATAATTTGAGCGCAAACGCTGGTTTGCAAGGCTCCGTATTCTGTCCAAACTAATTGGTTTGGGTTCCCTAGTACCTAGTATTTCTATACCCCACTGCTTCCATACTTACCCCTCACGGAGAACTCCTCTCCTCTTTCCCGCAGCAGGGGAACTATGTCAAATTTGGCTCCATTGTACACAGACGATTACCTTAAACATCTATGTTCAGGACCCTCCCTACTTTCAGACAATGCAGATATTCCCAACCAGGCCAATGGCTCAATACCTGAAAAACTAGAAAAACTAAGGAAAAAACAGGTGCGTTTACAGCTAATGGTATTGATGTTAACCGATTATCTTAAAGCTGAGGTGATTCCCTTGGGTCTTCAAGTCCGGAATATACCGGGGATCTTTACGGATAATCCGAAATATATATCGAGTTTTAGTTACATAGGGACCACCTGTTCCCGCCATTGGTTGGCGTTGGGCATAGATACAGCGTCTGAAACATTAAAATCACTAGAGGGAGAAATTGCTGAAATTCTAAAACAGCTTGAGGATTCTGACACTACAGCTGACAGCAAAAAACTCATAGAACAGGTAGATAAAACCGTTGCAGAGTTCTATAGAATAGAGCAAAATAAAAAATCAAATAAAGTTAAAAAGGATATAAAATCCTATAACATTGAATCAACCTATCCTTACTTACAAAAGGACTTTTATACGACCAGATCATATACTAACCCCCAACAAAATAGACCCTGGGGTAGATATAATAGGAGACAGAATCTGGTGGGTTTCTCCGACACCTCAGCCGAGTCGTCCGATAATTCTGACGCCGGCGAAGGGTCCAGCACATCAAGACGTGGTGGAGCACACCAGAGTTCGAATACTTTTTTACCGCGAGGCCAGCAAGAACCGCCACAACGAGGGCGCGTCAAGAAAGCCCAGAGATGGGTCAACCCTCCAGGTGAACGGCGGACCAGGAACAACTATTACCAATGGTAACACAGACCGCCTCCATAACTGATACCATTCCAATTTTTAATCTCACCACTCACTTGTTGGACCGAGATGAACTTTCCCTCCTTAAGAAAGGCCTTACCTTTGTTCCCACAGTTGCACCTAACTTTATGGAGCTACACACCGAACTCCTAAGGTTCTTCAGAAGGGTCCGTCTTAAGGCATTTTTTCAAATTCATCCATCACCTGAAATAAATGCCCAGACTCCTTTCCGCCCCCCCTCTAATTTTTTACCATCTGCTAGCTTAATACCACCAGAAGTAATCACATTTGAGAAACTTGTACTCAAAGATCTTACGAGTATGAAACAACAAAAAAGGTTTATACCATATAACATTACACTCAAAGAAAAACAGGCCATCTGTTCCCTGAAAACCAATGACTCAATCGTGATTAAAAGTGCAGATAAAGGGGGAGGCATTGTCATACAGGAGCTCAATTCCTATACATCTGAAATCCAAAGACAGCTAGACAACAAGGACCACTACCTTAGGCTTACCTCTAATCCGACCAAGGTTCTCCAGGAACTGATACGGAAAATAACAACAGAGGCAGTATCAGAAGGTTTTTTGACTAAAAAAGAATTCAACTATCTAAACGTGAAAAGTCCAAGAACTCCTGTAATTTACACTCTACCAAAGATTCACAAGAATCTAACCACTCCCCCAGGCCGCCCAATTGTATCGGCTTGCGGCTCTGTGCTCGAACCCCTAGGGGCTTTTGTCGACTTCTTTATTAAAGAGTTCGTCCCCCCAACAGCCTGCTATGTACGTGACTCCATGTCCATGATCAACCTGATCGAGCACCATCCCTTCAATCCCCTAACCGACACCCTGTGCACCATGGACGTGGAGTCTCTGTACACTAATATCCCACAAACAGAGGCTTTACTTGTGATACAGAGGATTTTAGATAGCCGGCCACGTCCCCATGCCATCCCAACTTCTTTCATTTGTAAACTACTAGAACTCTGTTTGACCAGGAATTTCTTCACCTTTCAGGGCCTCTTTTACCAGCAAATTAAGGGGACATCCATGGGCGCAATTTTTGCCCCCAACCTGGCGGTATTGTTCATGGACGAAATAGAAAGACAGGTAATTCTGCTACCCTCTAATCCCTTCTTCTCCGGTGTCATCATGTGGCGCAGATACATCGATGACATCTTCTTGATTTGGAGATTGGACGTCGATGCGCTGCGCCACTTTCTACACTGGATGAATAACAATTGTTTGGGACTCCAATTCACTTTAACATCTGACAAAAACTCTATAAACTTCCTGGATTTGACAATTTTTCATCAGGAGGGTGAACTACTAACTAAACTTTTCAGAAAACCCACTGAGAGAAACACCCTGCTAGAATACTCCAGCAATCACCCTAGGGCTTTGAGGGATTCTCTACCATTTTCCCAATTCCTACGTATAAGGCGAAATTGTTCACATAGGGAGGACTACTTCCGAGAAAGCACTATCCTAGCCAACAAACTGAAAGACAGAGGGTACCCAAAGAAAATTGTAAAAAATGCCCTTAAGAGAGCTTGGTATCGTCCACGAGAGACGCTTCTTGTCCCTAACCCTAAGAAAAACATGGACAAGATAGCATGTGTGACAACTTTTTCTCCCATCTCAAACAACTTGAGGAAAATGATTCTAAAACATTGGCCGGTGATCAATGCGGGGATTCTAGACATTGAACGTCCCCTTTTTTCATTCAAAAAGAGCAAGAATATAAAGGACCATTTGGTTCGCGCAGCGCTTCCAAGCCCTACTCACTCTTCTACTCTTGAGACAGCATGGGGTCTGTCCCCCATAGTTGGACATGTCAAATGTGGGGGTTGTACAGTCTGTAACTTGACAATGGAAGGTAAAACGTTTGTGGTTAACAATGTCACCTTTAGATGTAATACACTTACAAATTGTAATACTAGCAACGTAATTTATCTCATTCAATGTCCTTGTAATCTTAACTATGTTGGGCAAACATCACAAAAAATCAAGACCCGTATTAGCCAACATAGGAGCCGCATCAGGTGCCGGACGCCAAATGCCCCATTGGTGGAACATTTCCTTGAACTAAATCATGACGAGGACGATATTCGATGGACTGTACTTAAGGCACTGAAACTTCCCCAGAGAGGCGGGAGTATGTCCAGCCTCCTTAACAAAGAAGAGCTGAAGTGTATAATTCTGCTGGACTCCATCCGAAATGGGTTGAACCGCACAGAGGATTGGACATCGTTAATCTAAACGCCCAATAATATATAGCAGACATTAACATGCCTTGGATTTGACTTTTGCCCTCAGGCCCTCAAAACTGAAACTTCTAAAGAACTGAAAAATTTGAAATTCTACGAATATTGTGTTCTGATTGCTGAAGAATACTATGTATATATTCTGTTCTAAATTGTTGAAGAATCCTATGTGTACGAATGTTGAGCACAAAAAGGCCCTCATCCCTCACGGTTGCGAGCATGTTATGTCACTGTTAGTCACCACTGCACCTATGTCAGCTAGTGACTGAATTCCGGTCACCCACCTCACCAATAACACAATTAATTGCGCTCATGCCATGCCCCATTCACCACTTCAATATGGCCGCCAAATTCTGAAAGTAGGTCAGTCCCTCCTCAATTTCCGGACTCTCAGGCTCTCACGCACCTGCGCTTACTCCGGGCAATCTTGCCTAGTCCATCCACCATTTCTACAACCCCTACCCCTTACAGTCCAAACTCTACGGCACACCCGCGCAGAGTGGTTGCACCGTCAACGAAGAGGGAGAAGACCATCGCGTCTCATTCCCTCCACCCGCCGTCACTTCCATTGTGGAACGAGGTAAGCATTACCTGACCCCGACCGGACTCCTTTACTCCCATTAGAGAAGGGCTTGTCCTAAATACGATATTTTTTACCAGCAATACAGGGAGAAGACCATCGTGTTTCTGCCCCCGCCCGCCGCAATATTCACTTAAAAGCCAGGTAAGCTTGGTTCCGATCCCGACTGCTCCCCGCTACTCCCACGGCGTGGGGACTTATCATAAAACCCTATATATATTTTTCATTTAGTAATTGAGCCTGCGGATAAAACAAGGGAGCCAACCTACTCCAAATAGGAAGGAAACACCCCTTTTTCCTGTCCTGCATTTACCGCCACTTCTAACTGAAACTAGGTAAGCTCCTATGCCACTTTAGCCACCCATTCCTACCCTCACCTTGATATGCCCCGCTAATGGTAAAATCTATTACCACATAGCACATCGCTTCCAAAACCGGAAGGAAAATCCGTCCCCAGCAAGGACAGCATGCCATCTGAACCCTGATTCAGGACCCTTGATGGTAATTTTTCCAGACCTAAGTAACTGTTTTCCTGTTGACCGCTAAAACAAATCCCATTTCAATAGAGCCCCTCACCCACGTTCACCACCACTGCACTCCACCCTGATCACTCATAAATGGCAGGATCAAAGAAGTCACAGCCACTGCACGTTTTCAGAGTTCAGCACTTGCGCCGAGATAGTACCATTGAACCAAATATTAATTGGTTAACAAATGCATCACCGAGTCACTGCGTCACCTGCAATTTTCGCCAAAAGCACTGTTGTGCGAAAACAAGATTTAAATGACACGTTTTTCAC
This sequence comes from Lissotriton vulgaris, assembly GCF_964263255.1. NCBI lineage: Eukaryota > Metazoa > Chordata > Amphibia > Caudata > Salamandridae > Lissotriton > Lissotriton vulgaris. The sequence continues at coordinate 1,530,929,911 of NC_141685.1, read as the reverse complement.
CAAGTCACTGCGTCGCTTCTTTACTGTGCCAAAAGCACTAAGATGTATAAACCACGAGATCACAGCACAACTCACAATTCCTCCTGATGTTTCACTGTGAGATGTTGTTGATAATGGCCCGTAATAGACGCATGGACCCTGCTGCATGGTTTACACCTTTTTTTTAAAAAACGTTATGATTTCAGGCGGATGCCTCACATTATTTCTCTGCTTCTCTCTCTTTTCCCACCAAACAGGCGTTCGAATTGTAAACAGGCAATGATCTAAGACAGTCCTGATGATGATCCCGCGTAATTAGGAGCTATAGGGATCGAAACGTTGACGCTTTTTTTAAACAGTGTTACATGTTATTTATTGTACATATTCAGATGTTGACACTGTTGAGTGTGATTTGCAGAATTATTTACCTAAATCGCAAGCCACCCTCTGGCTCCAAAGTATTTCTTACTTGCCTGCAAAACTCTTTTCTTTCTTCCTAAACCCTCTCTATTCTATGGTTTTTCCTACTTCCTTGGGATAGGTACCGGATTGTACCCTATCTTACTGCTGATACTTTGACCCCCCAGGTCAATCTAATTTTGTGTTATTACCAAATAATAAATATTCCTTGCCCGGCTGGGTTTGGAAATAAATATAGCACTGATTCTGGTCTATATTGTTATCTTACACCATCTTCTTACTCCTTAGGACCCTTGTTCCCTTTAATACTTAAATGACCCATGGTCCAAAGGCCCCTTTGGGTTCCCTTGTTCTCCTAAAATAATACTATTACACTCTGAAACACGTTTCTGTTAAAGTCTTCACTTATTAATTGGGAGGTTTGTAGCCGATCTGGTTAGACGTGCCTTGCGCTTCCACAGGAAGGGCGTAAGGTCCTTTGATTTTGGTACCTATAAATTTTTAGCCACAGCTAACACAAGGCTTTTACGCGGCTTAAGGTAATTATTGAGATGTTTCGGTCCAACTTCCTTTACCTGCTTTTAAACCCATGATAGCCGTTGGGCACATATGCCCTTCTGTACATCAGTGCCTATTTTCAGACAGTGTAGTTAAAACAGCCAACTAGACTAGTTTGAGTAACATTTTATGTTAATTATAACCTGTGCTTTAATAACGTGAATCACTGAACTTTTCATTATTACTGAAAGCAAGGTAAACAGCTTTTACTCACCTGTAAATAACATCTCTTCCAATGCCCTTTCTCAGATGGTTTCTTGTATCTCTTAGCAAAATGATATAAACTGAAGTTTGGTTTCAGAATGGGATCTGGCAATTCCATCTATCATTTGTAGACCTCTGAACAAAGTAACATGATTTGTTTGTGGCTTTAAGAGCATTACATCTTTTAACACCCATTTGCTTTTATGAAGGCTTTGAGGTGGTTGCGAGCAAAGCGAACCCCTGAGAATAAATCTGTATGCGTCATTTTGTAACTATGTACTTGTAAGCTGAAATTTAACTGTTGGGGCTTTACGTTTTTAACTGAAAGATTGCAAGTTGAAGCGTCATGGATGCTGATTTACAATGCTATCATTTAAAAGCGTGGTAGCATCACAGAAAACCACATTAAAGATACACTAAAAATCCCAAGACAAACCATTTTTTGAAGCAACAGATTGTAAACTATGTAAAATAAATCTTCCCACTATCCATAAAGATCCCACAGTACATTGCATTAATTATTCAGCCTGCAAGTTTTCTTTTAAACTAACACTGAGAACATTTTAAGTCTGAGCCACTAACCAAAAAGATTCGATACCCCCAGCTTTTCATTTTGTATAACCTAGTGAGCCGGATATGGTAACAGACTTATTTCTAAAGAAACACTCTTGGGATTGCTTTTTAACTGTTCGATTAATCTGAACAGTTGTACAGAAATTGCAATTCGCATCATTTACAACACAGATGCAGGATCGACGGATCAAGGTGATGAAGTCTTGGGACCTTCTAAGGGAATAATTATTTTTACCAGGGTTCTCCAACCAGTAGCTCGTGAGCTATGTAGCTTTCCAGCTCACCTGGTACATAAAACTAATTAGATTATACAAAACTAATAAGATTAGTAACTCTCAATGTATTTCATTGAACATAAGTAGCTCTCTGTACGGCTGGAGACCCCTTATTTATACTGAGGCCTACAAATTACTTCCTAAAAGAACTTTAAGAACATTTTTATGACTGGCACGATTTCTAGAAGGTACACTTCAATATATTGCCCTGTAACTGTCATAAATAACATTGTTCCTTTCACCTTAGAAAAACATCAACCATATGCAATTGCAAGCATGCTAATCCTTGCAAATAAGAAGGCTTTAACCCCTTGCATGCTGATGACGGCCCCCATCCGTCATGCACTACGGTGCTCGTGTGCTGATGACGGCTGGGGTCGTCATAAACCCACCCACTGGTGATTCTGCCGCACAGGCGCAGAATCGCGGCCGCATGGAAGGGGTTAAAAAGAATTCCCTGAAAACAACAAAAAATGGGCAAAGACAAGATCCATATAAAATGACCCAATCAGATTCATTATAGAATTCTGACTAACAAACGTATCATAGAAAGAAAATTCGTCAGTTCACCCAAGGAGTAATTAAAATAATTAAGTGCAATTTGCACGGTAACAGGCAGCCTACCGTCCCATTAGGTAGACGGAGACTGTGGTCACAAGGATCGCCTGTTAAAAGTAGAGATCATCTCCTAGCTGGCAGGGATTCCCCAAGTCTTTCTGAAATCTTAGGCATTGTTTCTTTTCTATTAGCAGATGGAATGGAAATTTGAGCGCGAAACCAGGGCACAGAAAAAGTTATCAAACTAGCAGTTTATAGGTTTTATTAAGTATTGTATGCATTCAAAAAATGTTGATGGATCAATCATAGTCTGTGATACTGGTTCCTCATTACGTTCTCTTTGATAGTTGAATTAATTACCCCACTGCATGTTGTCTGGATTAAAAAAAAACCATTGCACTCAGGGATTGTACACCAAGACAAAAGCAACAACCTCAAGCCACTTGTTCTGAAAACGTTGTTGATGGAGGACAGTCGAACTTACTTTTCTGATTTATTTGATGGAACACTAATGAAGTTTTGAACAGCAATGGGCAAAAGTATGGATGAATTTTGTTTGAAAGAATCAAATAACTGAACAAGTGAGTTTCCTCTCACTTTGTCTGATGTGTGGGTACAGGTGAATGCATTAATTTCTTTACATTATTCAACACATTAGCTAGATGTGATCAAGCAAGGCCATGTTTACGCCAGTATGTAGACGACCTGAGGTTGCCAGACAGCAGCTGAGTTCTTCAAGGACTCGTGGATGCTGCAAATAATAGTAAATGGGTCTGGCAGAGTGCCATAATTTGCCATGCATACTGTGTGAGCATCGTCTGTGTGTACACTCTCCCTAACCACCCCCACCCCCCTCGGTTCAGTGATACATCAGTATTTCCTCAATCAAGAAGTACTGATATTAAGAGGGTCTCTTTGGAAAATGATTGGAAATTGTGGTGGACTGTACCACTCACGAGGTCTCCAGAGGCACCCATGTTGACAGACTCTAAAAGCTGCGCTGCTGCATATTGTGGACTCCACAGAAGAGATCCTATAGTAAGGCACTGACTCCACAGACCAAACAGGTGGAGTGTTGACAGTGGTGATATGATTGTAGTGATTCACAGGCAGGAAAAGCAGTTACAAAGGCAGTAGGTTTGTCCTTGCCATGTCTGTTCTGCAAAACCTAGTCATTGGCAAAGTAATGTCATCACAAATGACGTCCTCACACAATACTGAACATAAACTGCCCCTCACAGTAACACCTTTAATGAACCCTTAGAGTTACAAGCAAATAGTGACCCAACTTGTCAGTGAACTGCTTCCCTCCCTACCCAGCTCCGCCTGGTAGCTGCTGGCCCAGCAGATCGACTTACCCTTTCTGATTGGTGTTGAAGGCCCTCCTCCACCTGCAGGCTTCCACCTGTGCCTCATCCCTGGTGGACTAGTGGGGAACATCTCTTCTCTGCTGCTGGTCTGCCTTCTGTCTTTGTGTACTCTGACTCGTTTTTAGGTCGAGCCTACAGCGCGCATGCACTGTTGCTAAACCAGCTGTAATCGCTCTATGCGGCATGTCCCGCCTTTTGCTTCAATTTGCTCACTTCTGTGTCACTTATTTTTCCTGGGTCCTTATTGGTGGTGCTCCCAATACTTCACTTCCGGCTTCATAGTGCGGGAGCACTGGACAACTACAGTTTTCTTATGCAGTAGTTATATATGTGTTTATTTAGGGACTACTTGTTTAAACGTGCAAACTACACCTATTGGCTTTGCCAGTGCTTTTTGTGCTGCTTACCTCACAGACTCATTGCAGCCTCAGGGTGAACCTTTGTTTCCCCTCCCTCTTTACGCTTCGTGTGGTTTTGTCGTTGCGTTAAAGTTGTGTAAATATGCTTATTTCCCCTCCCCCGCTGCACCGACGCCCGCAAGGCAGGCGCTGTCTTAATGTCGCGCTATAACTTTGTAAATATGCTCACCCCGCTGCACCAAAGCCCACGAGGCAGGCGCTGCCTTAATTTACAAAATCAGGTTTCATTTATATAGAATACTTAATACTGGTGGGTGTGCGTGGCTCACCCAACTCTTTTTTGTTCTTCTTTACATTCTAATAATGGCGGCCATGCGACTAGTTGCACGCGGCTCTACCAACTCTTTTTTAAATATTAATTTACCTTTACAAATAAATACGGCCTCGCATGTTCTGGAATGTGCACTACGGGCTGGTTCCTCGGCTTCCGCATTGAAGGCAGGTTTCTGGCCGGCAAGGGGGTTAACTTTCCAGTGTTTTTGAGTACAGTAAGAGGAGTGTTCCACTCCCAAAGTAAAAGGCGTGCTGGCCACAGCCCCTGCCTGCGAGGTGAGCAAGCGCCAGGGATTGTTTGGGATAAGCTGTTTTTTTTTAACCAGTGCCACCCCGTGAACAGCAGGACTGCGGACGGAGATGCTGCAGAAGGAATATCGGATCTGCATGTCGCTCAGCATGGAGGAGGTAAGGTGGTGCCTCTAACGTAGCAGCAGTGTGGGTTAGCCGCTCATTGCTGAGATCCTTTTGCAAGTCTTTTTTTTTTAATCCCCCTGCAGCGACTCTGCCTTTCATCCTTCCGAGGAGGAGGGCTGGGCTTTTGTAATGATGGCCGAGATGCATCAAGCAATCAAGTAGCATGTCTGGGGCTCTTAATATCCTAGGTTGCAAGTGAAATTAACTATCCTTGCTCTACTTTTCATCCTTTCAAGAGCAATTAAATTAGTACATTCAACTGGATTAAAACGAAGCACCTCTTCTTTGCGGTGTTTGAAACGTGCTTTAGTGCTCTGTATATTAAACCCTACATCTGCACTGCAGCCAGCTGGTCTACCTGTATGCAGTTGAGCTGCTGACAAGCTTTCACCTCTACCTTTCTTTCACTCACACATCTAGCCACACACGGGCTGATGCGTCACTGTTGCAGGCGCTCCACATTGAATGTCCTATTACTTACCGGTAATCTTCATTACTCCAGGTCCCGTAGTCCTCGACACCTTCATACTTACAAGTGGAGATGATCATCTCCCGACAGAAAAAAACAAGAGGAATGCTGGGATACTACTACTGCCCCTTCCCCCGGGAGTACATAAGCAGTACTCACCCAGCAGCCCTCCTGAACTAACAAGCTCAGACAGGAAGGCCGGACGCCCGGGAGGGAGGGAGGGGCGCATGAAGGTGTCGAGGACTACGGGACCCGGAGTAATGAAGATTACCGGTAAGTAATAGGACATTACCCCCAGGTCCCTCCGTCCTCGACACCTTCATACTTACAAGTGGAGAATACCAAAGCAGAAAACCCCGGCCTTCCGCACGCACAAGCACACCCAGGAAACCACAACAAAAGCAGCCACCCAAGGGAGCACCGAGAAGGAGGAAAGGAAGACCGCAGGAACAGGCCGGCCCACAACCCAGAACAGGACAGCAAGGACAAGGACCGGAGATAAAGAAAAAAGGACAGGACTCTAAAGAAAAGAGGCCGCCAACCCGAGAAACCGGCAACCGGGACCATGACCAGGACCAGGACACCAAGACCAGCCAAAAGAACCCACCGGAGAAGACGGCCCAGGCCAGAACCAGCAGGAAGGCACACAGGGCCAGGCAGACCCACCAGGAAGACGAGACAACCCGGAAGAAAGCCAAAGAAGGAACGGCCAACAGAGCGTAGGCACAAGCACCCAGCCCAAAAAGGAAGGAGAAGTACAGGCCAGAAATACGGCCAAACTCCGAAAAGAAAAACACGAGCCCAAGAGAACCGAGGAGGAAACCCCACCGAGGAGACCCAGGAGGCAACAAGCACCCAGGAGCCGAACAGGACCGAGAACCCGACCCAAAAGACAGGGTTGGGAAGGAACCTCAGAACCCAGCCGAAAGCCCACCAAACAAGGAGAGGCCAACAAGACCGGAAACCAGCAACAAAGAAAACCCAACCAGGACGGGAACAGAGAAACCGACCACAAGCCCCGAAAACCCCAACCCCAAAGGGATGGAACACAAGGCAGGAGGGGAGCACAGAGCAACCGGGAAACCCCAGCAGCCAGCCAACGAGGCACAGAGGGCAGCACAAAGAAGGCGCCCAAAAGACACAGGAACCCCACACCCAGGCCAGGCAAGCAGCAAGGGCAGGAGCAGCGGGAAAAAGAAAGCCCAGGGAGCACAGCACCCAGACCACAACCACAAGGCCCCAACCTAGCAACGCCGGAGAGGAGCCAAGCAAACCGCAAAAAAGAGGCCAACAAACCCCAACAGAAACAGGAAGCCAGGACCAGAGCCAAGCAACCCGACCACTCAGGAGAAACAGCAGGCCCAAGCAAACCCCGAAGGAGAGCAGAGGACCAAGCAGCAGGAAACCACAGACAACCCGCATCCCGGAGGGAGGAACCCGCAGAGGCATGAGCACCACAGAACAGCACCCCAACCAGAGAGGGAGGGGCAGCCAAACAGACCCACACAGGGAACAAAGCCCGGGAAAGCAAGGGAGGAAGAAGCAAGCCAGGACCACAGAACCAGGAAAGAACCCTGAAAAGGCCGGCAACAAACCCCCAGAGCAGGCCAAAAAGGGTCAGCACAGCCCGAAAACCCAGAAGGCACAGCCCAAAGCCACACACAACCAGCAGGAGGCCCACAAAACCCCACACAGGCCCACCGCACCGGGAAAACAAGCCCCGGAAGAGAACCAACAGCAGGAGAAGGCCCAGAAGGAACCACCAGGAAGCGGCCCCAACGCAGAACACCCCGCCAGGGTCCAAAGGGAGACCAGCAGGGAAGCAAAGACCAAAAGGGAGCCCCACACACAGGAGCGGCACCCCCCAGCCAAAAAAACCCCGCCAGGCACCCACCAAGGGAACCAGAACAACCCAGGGAGCAAAACACCCCCGAGAGCAGAAGGACCAAGAAGCCAACAGCACCCAGCAGCCCCAGGAGGCCAGGCAGGCACCAACCCGGACCGAACAGGCACAACCACCGAGCAGACAGCGTAGCACGGGGACAGCACACCACTCCAGAGAACAGCCGGCACAACAGGACACGGCCACAGCCAGGAACAAACCAGGCAGGCACAACGGCAGAAACAGGAGGGGCGGCCAGGAAACCCCAGAAGCAAGCCAAAGGTAAGAACTGGGAGAGCCAGAGCAGAAGCAACCAGACAAAGCAAACAGAAGGCCCCGGAACAACACCCGAAGCCCCAGGCCGCAGCAAAGGGAAGCCCACAGCACCAGGCAGACCCAGACGACGGCCCAACCAGGCCAGACCCAGCAAACCCGCAGGGAACCGACGAGAACAGGAGCAGGCAGGGAGGAACAGAACAGAACATCCGCACCCAAGGCAGCACAAGCCACCCAAGCGCAGGGAGCAACCAAGGACAGGAACGAGGCGCAGCCCAAACGCCGATCAACCCCACAGAAGCCAGGAAGCAGAGGCGAGGAACCAGGCAACACAACCGGAGCAAGGCCACCACAGCCAGCCCGCAGCGGAGACAAGGCCACCCACGGAGAAGGCAACCGCCGAAGAAGCGAGAAGCGACCCAAACAGAAGAGCAGCAGAGGGTGAGACACAAGCAAGCAGGCAGGGAGAACCCAACCAACCCAGAGAAAACCCCAGGAGCAAGCAGAAAGGCAGCGCCAGCGAAAAGGAACCAGCCCCCACAGAGGCGACAGGAACCCACGCCAACCCCAGAGGGAAAAACCCCCAAGGGACCAAGAGCAGGGGCACCACTGAAGAAGGGCAGGCGGCAAGGCAACAGGGCAGGAACGGACACCTGACCCCGCAGACCAAAAGAGGAGCACAGGACCACAGCGCACGACTGACCAGCACCCACCATACACCCACACACCGCGCACGGTGGGGGGGGGGCAACAGAGAACACCAGTGCGACCGAGCACCAGAAGCACCGGCCACTGAGCACACACAGGAAGCAAGCAGCGCGGGCACCGTTGGCAGCAGCAGTACAACCCAAAAGGAAGAGGGGACCTAGCACAGTGCTGAAAGCTGGCACCCCAAGCAGGAGGCCCCGGAACAAACCACGGCACCCTCAGAAGACCAAGACGCTGGAACACGGCACAGCCCGCAGGACAGCCAGTCACCACCTCCAGGACCAGCCTACGAGACTCCCAGAAGAAGAAAGGGGGCGAAACAGCCAGAACAGGGGCCAACAGCAACAAGGCCCCCACCGACACAGTGAAAAAACACCCAAAAAAGAAAGGCAGCCTAGGGATGTCAACCCCATGAAACCCAACCGGGCGAGCGCGGAAGGGCCAGGGCCAAAAGGACGAGACACACAAGGATCCCCAGAAGAAAGCCGCGTGGTACCCAGTCATGTGAGTGTGTCCATCAGAAACCAACACTGAAGCCCCCACCAACACCGCAACCGTGCCCAGGAAGGAGCTGGTTGCCGGCCGCAGGGCAGAGAGCCCACAGGAACGAAGAGCAGGGGACACAGCCCCACAGAAAAGCAGCACAAGACGCACCAAAAAGTACATCATGAAGGGCAACACTGAGCTAAACAACAGACGTGTACAGCCTCCCAACTCAATGGCAACCACACAAACGAACCGAGAAGGAAAAAACAGGACACAAGAACCACGGAGCCACCAGGACCCCATCCCGTAACAGCACACTCAGGCCAGTGCCACACGCGGATCCCTGAAAGCATCCGGGCACCTGGCCAACCGATGTCAGCACAACCCAGGCAACTGAACAGCAGCTATGGCTAAGTGAAAATAAACAAACACAGCATCGGAGCCAGAAGCCCCGGGCCCCAAACCATCATCCCAAGCAAGAACGGGACATGACACCCCAAGAGACCACGTACCCCAACACCCAGGCGAGCCACAAAAAGAGGGCAAGCCCGAGCCCCAGGACAGGCCAGAGGACTCCCAGCCAAGGCCGGGGAGCTGCCGGCCCCCAGCACCACACGCAGTAGGGCAGCGCCGTCCCCTGACAGAGGGAGCCCGGGAGCAGGGAGGGGGGAGCAGAGGCACAGAGCTGGGCTTTGACACAGAGCAGCAGCGCCCGGGGAAGAGAAGCACGAGTGAAACACCCTGCCAGCCAGACACCCCGGCACAAACCCCAGCGCAGGAAGAAACAGGACAGCACGGTAAAGGAAAAAGACCCCGAAATCGGGACTCACCCGGAGCGGGGGCCAACCACTGGAACAAGGCCACCACCCGACCCGCACTCCAGAAGCCAGCACGGAGGACATTGCGACCCCAGCAACCACCATGCATCGAACAACTCCAGGCAAGGAAAGAGGGGAAGCAGCACTGTGGCAGAGCGCAGTCCACGCATGCACGAGGCCCCGGTTCCACCCCCGGCACCTCCAGACTCCAGACGGCTCAGTCCAGTGCCACGGCCGCATTCCAGAAGGCCTCCTAAGAAAACAAGGAAGGAAGACAACAGCAAACAAAAAAGGCACCAGGGGGCAAACGCACCAAGGGCGCCCGGCAGGAAAGGAAAAAGAACCCGAAAACGGGACTTACCAGGAGCAGGGGCCAACCCCAGCAACAAGGCCCCCACACCACCGTCCGCCCGGAATCCAGCAGGAGCCCATCCAGCGAGGCACGGCTCCCCGGCCAGGCTCGGGAAGCCAAGCCCGCGACCCGGAAGCAACCGGGAACTCCAGCACCAGCCACAAAGGGCCGGTAGGTGCAAGCAGCACACAGCAAAGCCGGGAAATCCAACACCGGCGCCAAAAAGAGACTGACTCCAAGCAAGCCCGGCAGGCCAGGAGGCAGTCCAGTGAACCACGCGCCCACACAGCCAGGCAGCAGGGCGGGGGGAGAAGAGAAGCACAGCCACTCAAGCCCAGCAGGAGCAGCACCAGCACACCATCCAATCTGTCGACAGACAGAAAAAAAGAACAGGAGGGCTGCTGGGTGAGTACTGCTTATGTACTCCCGGGGGGAGGGGCAGTAGTAGTATCCCAGCATTCCTCTTGTTTTTTTCTGTCGGGAGATGATCATCTCCACTTGTAAGTATGAAGGTGTCGAGGACGGAGGGACCTGGGGGTAACGGGAATTATCCGGGCTGCTCCGATCTGCGCATCTCTGTGTGCCCGAGATGGTGTTTACAATTGAGCCTCGAGCACTGACATTTGCCCCATGTCAGACATGCATAGTTTGTCCACGTCTGTTTTTCTCGATGTATCCTGGTACTTTTCGTTTTATGTATCCTGCAGCTTAAATTTCCCAGAAGTTGTTATTCATTTGTAGTCTATGACTGAATTCTTGAACAGAGATTTTATTTACAGAAAGTCCGACTTGTGTTAGCTTGACGATTGTGGCTCAAGGAGAAGGCCCTTCTAATAATGCCTTCCCACTTCAGCAATGCTGTGGGATCTTGGACAAAACACTTTACCTGTTCTACAGATCCCCGGCCTGGTTAAATTGGTGGTGTTTGAAAAAGAGCTAAAAATCAGTATACATCCTATAGAAATGACTGGCCATGACCTGGAGTCACTTGGGAGCTATTTGTGCAACATCTGCAGACATTCTCAGCTTTTTAGTCAGCATCTCTCTGCATGTTTGGGCCTGTCAGCCCCAGAGACAGACGTAACTAGAAAGGGAAGTCTCTTAAGTTCCATAATGCAGTTTCTGATGGCTCGGGAGTCCGGACCCGACAAAGGTGCCCCACATGAGATGGGGATACATTGAGGGACGCCATATACATGCTGTGCAAGTCATGCCCATGTGCTGCTCCTGTGAGAGGCACGTTTGTGCTGGTCCATGAGTATCCATGATCAGTGTGAGGTGAGCAATGTGCATGCATCAGCTGCAGACCAGGTGGTGTCTTCAGATGTACAGTGGAAGTTCTGACTTCAAGAATTACTGGTTGCTGCATTTGCACATAAATACCCACCATTCGTGTTTAAAAAGTCTAGGGTGCTGTATTTGCACATTTGTGTTTGAAAAAGTACAGGTTGTTGCATTAGGACATGAATATTCCCCATTCGTGTTTGGTGTTTGCTGCTGAACAAACAGCAGATATTCAAATTTCACAAACGAAGAGAACCGACTCTGCTTTTGAGCTTATGGTCACCTTGATTTCTTGTCGCCCAAACTATATGTATGATATGGGATTGGTGCATGGTTATCCAACATGCCCAACTAGGAAGAAACAAGCCGAATTCAAGGGACAATCCTTTTCAATAAAGCACAGAGGTTCGGTCTGGGGCAGGACAGGAGCCTGGTGGTGGGGATGACTCAGGGGCAGAATCTAACAAGCATTTGCAATGCAATAGGTCTCGCATTTGCAAGAATTTGATCTATTGACATTGTAAATAACAATGCCTATTATGTAGGTGTTTTGAAAATCTGAAAGCGGTGCGTAAACACGCACTTTCTACTTATAGTTGTTGCTTACAAGAAGCAAGGCTGGCAGGAACTGTGCCTCTTTTACTGCCAGCCTAGCTTCTCGTGAGCAAGGGCTATAACGTGTGAAGTGCATTTTTATGCACTGCTTGCGGTGCTCAGAACACATAGATAAAAGGCATTGTCATTTACAATGCTAATAGCTCGATCTCTCGCAAATGCGAGACCTATTGCATTGCAAATGCTTGTTTACTATTGCCCAAGTGCTGCCGCATAGTCTCCTGTGCCTGTCTTCACCTCTACTTTTTTTTCTTTTTTTGTAGATCTTGATTCTAATATTATTTCCTTTCTCTCTATGTTTGTTTTTTAGCCTGTCCCCTTGTGTGCAGTCTGTAGGGGCCAGGCAGCTACAGTGGGGCCAGACATTCAGGTGCAGCTGTTTGAGAGCAGCACAGCTGTGCGTGCTGCAGTGAATATCTCTCTCCCTCACTATACATGGGTGGGGCTAGCCGGCAGGGAGTTCCCCTATGGTCATACATGGCCCAGCAGAAGCATGTGCAGGGTCTCGTTGACCGGGGCGGGCGCCACTCATGGCTCAACTGCTGCGAGCTCCGGCCATCTGTCCCCGCTGGGGCGCTGCTTTAGAGTGGGACGCCGCCTTCCAGGCTATGCATGTTGCGGCTGCGCCCAGTCACCTTGCGCGCTGGTGCAGTGTCTTCAGATCCTGCCGGGAGGGAGTTGCCCCGGTGTGGCGCCGGGACCGTTTGATGGGCTGCAGGTCATAACCAGGGTTGGATTGGGATTGAAAATTGGCCCGGGCAGGCTAAAAGAAAGTGGCCCACATTTGCATATTGCCTTGCAAAACACTGCTCCAGCGAAATGTTATTTTAAAAAGGGGTTGGGGGTTCAAGAAATGCACGGACTAGGTCACAGTGGTGAAACACCTGAAAACAAGTGAGGCCACTTTAGCTCAGCCCCCCTACCCAGCTCAATATGCACACATTATTTGGCCGGCCCAGCGAGAGAAAGGGAGTGACACCTCTGCCATTGATAAGAGGGAGGTAATTGCTGACCATTTACCTATGGAAAGGCCACTCATACACCCACTGAGCCGCTGGCTGCATTGAATAATACAGAAACAGCACAAATCGACCCCCCAGGCTGCTAAAAAAAGCAGCCCACAGCTGGAATTGGACACAGGCCCCTCGGGCATTGCCCGATTGCCCACGTTACCAATCCGACGCTGGTCATAACCCCCTCGTCGCCAGTGTTGCGAGGGGAACTGAGGTAATGCCTATAATTACAAGGGGCCTGAATGAATGAACTCACCCACACTAGTGGCTGATCGGGAGATGAACCACGTGCGGTTCCTCCCCTTTTTTTTAAACCTGCGGGCCACTCCTGGCCCGCGGATGACATGCGGTACATACATCCGGGTTCTGACCAGGACAACAGGACCACTGACCTGTTACACTGAAGTTTTTAGCAAGGCAGAAGCCATTGTATAGAGATAGTACAGACGTTGTGTTGCGTGTTTATCTAGGTTCCTGATCGATACTGTAACCTTATGCCCCTATTCGGCTATAAATCCATTTATTCCCTATATTGGCATAACCGTTCAAGTGCGATATTCAGAAAGTCACCTCTGGCCTCACACGAACAGAGCCACATTCCAGAATAGCTTTCTCTGCCACTTCCTTTTCAACCAATTAGTGCAATGACAGAGCAGAAGTCACTATCTGATATTCCTAGATTAACACTCCGAGTTCTTCAACAAGATAAAAACTCAGCAAACCTGGAAATCCCCGCTTGCTGTGTTTTGATTAGTAATGGAACTCTAATGAGCAACTGATAGCTATCACTTCCTAGTGACATCTTTAATTGACGTCTTATGTCCAGCAAACTTGCATCAAACCAGGCACCTGTCAGGTATAAATACTACCAACGTTGCCTTAAGCAATAGCCTGTTGCCCGTAGCCTGTTGCTGCAGCCTGCTACCCTGTTGCCAGCTGATGCTGCTGCCCCGCTGCTGTTGGTGAAGCTACTGATACCATTATCGCTGCTAAAGCGCGAACGATGGTGTGGTGAGCTTAGGAGCTGAACAGCCGTCCCTCTGCGAAGAGCCCAGCAGATGCCAAGCTGCCCGCGGACGCTGTCCCCCCTCCTCCTCTCGACGCGCTGAACAGAGCTCCAGCGTTTCTAGTCTGCCCTCGCGGGTGACTGGGATACCGAGTTCCTCCTGAAGGAAATACCAGACTTCCATCATTCTATTCAGAGGTATGGTGTTGACTAAACCCTTAGATGAGAATTCTTGAAGCAAACCTTGGCAAAACCAACTTAACTTAAAGCTACTTACTTACTCCCCTTCCACGTGTTAGGCTTAGGTCAGGCACACCGGGGTAGGCTTAGTTAGAAGCACCAGTTGAGTATGTTAGCCTAATGTATATATGACTGTATATATGTTTTATTACTTTTAAACCATTGTATGGCTAAGAAACCATATCAATGCTTTTACAGTATTATTTCGCAATACTTATCTTACTGTACGTACTTTTTATAATAACAAGTCTTGCAATTGTGGCAATACATTTCTCTTGTACGAGAAGAAAGACTGTTCAATAAATGTTAACCCTTTATTGACAAACGCCCGTCTCTCTATTCTCTACATATTGTGAAAGTAAACTGCACTAACCTGACTGAGTGAAATACCTGTCTATTGTTTCACACGACCCTAGAGATCGACTCTTGATCTGAGGAGCAAAGTTGTCATGTTGCACGGTTGTTGGAAAGCTGAATCTCTTCTTGTCTGTGCCAGGGAAGCTGATCACTTCCTATGCAGAGAAGAAAGTTTCCAGTGACCTCTGAGCTAGTTGGTAACACACCCAATTAAGTTTAGCATAGTCAGTGGAGGCCTGGAATATCCGCAGTTCCACGTCGATACTACTGTTTAAGTTATTCCAATGCGCAGGGCCTAGTGGGAAACTAGGAACTACACTACATGGCGCCCAACGTTTGGTAAGGCGATAAACTAACGCAAGACGTCAGAGTAACTCAGTGTTGCATATTTCACACAGACCCCTTTCTCCCGTAAATACTCCAATAGACGTCTGGAGTGGGTGAAAGGTTAAAATCCGCCCGAACTCAGTAGGAAGAGATTCCTATGTAAAGCTCTGGTTTATTCAACGTTGAAGGATACAGTGTTCCAAAATATTGTGCACCTAATCTTTGTCTCCTTGGAGACCAACTCTGCAAACCTTGCATTTTAACAATGCCAGGAGAAAACGGAACCACTGGGGGTGCAGTAAATGCGACTCAGCAGGATTCCGACGATACAGTACCGGGTGCAATAATCATCCCGGCACATTTAAGAAAATCTATAACGTCAAAACTTATAGAAAACGGACTGACACCACAAGGTGGTACAGTAATTTTCGTGATAGAGGCTCACGAATATCGGCAGACAGAGGTATTCTATTCATGGATAAACTTTCCAGCGGCAAACGCTACAACAAAAGAGTTTCACTATTACAAAATAGAGGAACCTCCGGAAGAGTACGCTCCTTTCGAGGAGACTGAAATCCCACTAAAATTCCAAGAGCACCTGCTCTGGTTTAATGGCGCCCTAAAACATAATGATCATATAACTAGGCTCGGTCCACTAGGTAGACCAGGAGCAACGTGGCCGGTTCTAGCCAGCTACACACCACATCCTGACATTGTAAAAATGTCTAAAGAAGAGCTGTTAGTACAGCTAAAAACATTAATAAAAATACATAGGCAATTAGTCCAATATGTAATGCGGACTGCAACAGTCCAACCAGCTGTTAATGTACCACAGCTGACCCCTCATCAGGGGAACACTAATAAAATTACACCACAGAACATACAGTCATGTCTTGGTAAAACACCCGTAAAACGGGAACAAATTCCTTTCTGGTTAGCACAGAAAATCACTCAAATAGAGGCAGTATTTCCTGATACTACCCCTATAGAGAAACACAGAATCTTGACCATCTGCCTTCCTATGGGAATCGCACCACATGTGGAGGACTGCGACACTTGGGGTACAGTCTTTGCTTCCATTTACACAAAAACACACGGTGTTCCGTCTATGGCGGTAATACCAGAAGTGCTAAAACAGATTCAAAATGAATACGGTCCAGAGCCCGCTTTAAATCTAGGTATGAAATTACTGAAAGACTTCAAGCAGGTCTCGGCTATATTATTAGCCAACATAAAAGGAGAAGCAGCATCTGTGGCGATCCGCCAGAAGTTGAAGGAAACAGTTATAGAAGATCCTGTTGAGCTTGCAAAAATCATAGAAAAATGCTATGAAGAATTAGGTAGAGACAGCTTGGGTGGGAAGCCGGTAAAGCCCCAACTGCTCGAAAATCCTGAAAAATTATTTATTAAAAATAATTTAAACACTCCTAAAAAGAGCTGGGATGGAAATAAACAATCCACTCCCAAGGAAAAAGTTTTCCAGTCCAGAGGAAGGTCTCCTCGACGGTGGGAAAGAACTCCGACTCGAGAACACCAGTCTCCCCAACGGGAGCCCTCTGAGAAAAGATATAACCTTAGAAATAGGGATAATCTGAAAAAACCTGATAGATATCAAAGTATTGATACATGTCCCTCTCGATCTTTTTCGCAGAAATCGGAAAGAAGAGGACGGTCAGACCCAGGAGAGCACACCAAGTCCAAAGACAAGGAACCTGCTCAAAATAAGAAATCACAATTTCAGAAAAAGAAGGTAGCCAGTATTAGAGTAATCAACCATGCCGAGAATACTGAGGACACAGTTGAAAAACGGGGAGTGGGCATTGACAATGTTGGACAGTGCAGCAGAAATCAGTATAGCGCGCAAGATCTTGATGAGTCATCTGGAGACAGTGGACACGAATGAATACATTCAGGTTGAAACTGCCGACACCAGACTTAGCGAGCCCCATAAGATATATGAAATAACATTGCGTATAGAGGGTGATAAGACTAGGAAAATAAAGGGTCTATTTTGGGATAAACTCTCAAAAGGCTATGATATTCTGTTAGCTGAAAAAGATTGGCCCCCAGAGTTTGTCAGGGAGTGCCCTCGTGGCGAAGAAATGATTATGCCTGCCTTCTCGAATCACATTCCGATATACAAAAAATATACTTATGCAAGGAAATGGGCAGTGGCCCAGGCACCTGCATTATATAAAAATCATGTAGGATGGGATGAGGACTCAACTCCTCACAAAATCCAATTAAAAAGTGAACCAACTGCCCAACGGCAGTATCCCATTAAGCAAGAAGCTAAAAAACAAGTCAGGGAGATCTTAGATCAACTTGAATACCAGGGGGTGATTGAAACATGCACCTCTCAAATGAACAATCCTTTGTTTCCTGTCTCCAAGCCAGACAATTCATATCGTCTAGTTTTGGACTACAGACACCTTAATACATGTTGCAAAACTTTTGCAGTACAAAACTCGCATAGTGCAGCCCTAATGAATAACATAGTTAGGAAAAAATATAAAACGACATTAGACATATCTAATGGCTTCTTTTGTCAAAACATTGCACCAGAAAGCAGATATTTGACCGCTTTCTCAGCATTTGGGTCACAGAAAAATTCTGTCGACTCCCACAGGGGTTCAAGAACAGCCCAGGACTATTCTCAGCTAGGGTAACAGAGTTACTACAAATATATGATGATGAGGCATTATCTTACGTAGATGATATCTATCTCACAGACGACGACTTGGATACTCACTTGAAAAGAGTGAACACCATTATACTTGGGTTCGCAGCAGAGGGTTACAAATTCAACTTTAAAAAGTCCCGAATTGCCCATCTGACAGTACTATTCTTAGGGTACGAATTATCAAGTGAAGGGAAAAGCCTAGCGGACAACTTCTTAGAGAAGTTCGCTGTACTCCAAGCTCCAAAAACGCTGAAGAATTTACAATCCATACTAGGTTTTCTGAATTTCGGAAGAACTTACATTCTAAATTACGCAGAGAGGGTTAAACCCCTTTACGAACTAATTAAACCTGATTTTAAACGAATCAATTGGACTCAAAAACACACAGAAATTTTGAGATCACTGCAAACAGACATGTTAGCAAAAACAAAATTAGATACACGTGACAACACACGTGATCTTGTAATCCGAGTCATCCCAGGAAGATGCGGATTCACGTACCTAACCTCTAATGAGGGAGAAAAGGTACCAATTTCAATTAAATCTCACTTGTACACACAAGCAGAAGAAGCATTCAGTCACACAGAAAGAACTGTGAAAGCAGTGAAAATTGCATTAGCAAATGAACGAGAACTAGCACACGGCAAAAGGATTAATATCCTCTCAGCGGAATCCGCCTTCGAGGCGCTATTCAGCCCGGTAAACCTGCCTATAGTGTCACTGGATCCGAAATGGATACAGTGTGTAGATTCTCTAGGAGCGGAAGACGTGAAATACTATTTCGCCCCGCAATTTGAAGAACTGAATGATTTAGAATATGAAGAAGAATATCCTCTGCCAATCGAAATTCTGCCTCTCCCACAATACGCCTGTATAATCTATACAGATAGTTTTATACAGCATTTTAATGTAGAGAGCAAATCCTACAATGCAGCATGTGCGATTATTAAAGGTCGTTGGCTGTGCGGTAAATTCAGACCGAGAGTAACAAAAACTGAATCTGTAAGAAACTGTTCGGTTCAGAGAACTGAGATCAGATCTTTAAAGATGGCGCTCGAAAATGCAGAAGGTGAATTCCCGACACTTATCGTGTGCGATTCTCATTTTTGCGTCAACTCTTACAATAATAAATTGCAGAGCTGGATTGAAAACGATTACAAAGATGACACAGGTGCCACAATAAAGCATAAATTGCTCTGGAAACAGGTAGCTCTTTTACACAAAGAACTACAAAAGACTCACGTGGTACACGCACAGAGTCTTCAACGTGATGGTGTTCACGTTGCAGGGAATTCATTGGCTAATACAGCCACAGCGGAAGCAACTAACCCGGCTTCCGTAGCCACAAAAAAGCGTACAGAAAAATACATAGACGGGGAAACCATGCTGGCAGTAAAAACGACCGTAAAAGGCGACTGTGCAGCACTACCCGTGAACTATCCACTCAATTATGCATACGTAATCGATGCAAACTCCGTTCCTTTTTGCTCGAATCCCTGGAGTGGGGGACAGAGTAATTCCAAACAGGAGCAGGAGGGGCTTCCTCTTCCTGGAAGCACACATGGGGTTGGGTCTGAGACACCAAACAATTAAAGACTCTCTGAAAGAATTACAATCAGAGTACTGGTGGCCAGGAATGAGCATAGATATTCAATGTTTTGCTCAAAATTGTGAAAACTGCAACAGAGATCGCAGTAATGAACAGGCCAGTGTAGTTTCAGGAACCCTGATAGACAGCATAAGGCGGTCTATCTGCGCAATCAAAGAAGAGAAGCGCGTCCCATTGTACACAGTTAAGGCTAAACACACTTAAATAATGTAGCCTCCAGCGCTCGGCTGACGCTAGAACGGTTATAAAAGATTTGCGAGTCTTTATCGGCACATACGCAATTACCACGTTCCATTCTGACCAGGGTCCTGCTTTTAGCTCTCGAGCTTATAAGGAGGCCATGGCCAGCATGGGAATTGGGTTGCGGTATTCTTGTCCGTCGCACCCCGAAGGGAATAGTGTGGTAGAAAGAAAAAACCGTGACATAAAGCAATCTATAACAGCGAAGGTATTAGGTTCAGGCGCTGGGTGGGTCAAACATTTAATAAGTGTCCAGACTAGTCTTAACAACTTGCCAAGAAATTCTCTAAAAGGTTTCAGCCCATACGAACTATTGTTCGGAATTAGAATGAACATTCAGGACCTCGATAGTCAGATGTCAGTGGTACAAGAAAAAACAACAGACTTTGATGTAAAGGATCGTTTGGCTGTTTTACAGGAACTGAATGAAACAAGAAAATCCTTAAGCAACATAAAGTTAAAGCAACAGCCAGATACCACTGACGAGGCACCACAAGCAACAGCCCCAGCAAGGCCTGTCTGGATTCCAAAGATTGGGGATCTAGTCAGAGAAAAGATCGCGGTTAAGAAGGAATTTGGGCCTTCTTACAGAAAAGCAGTACCTGTCTTGGCAGTCACCGGAACAAGATCAGTAGTACTACCGCCCCTTGCTGGTAAAAAGGAGAACAGAGTCGTGTCTATCGATCTGGTAAAACCACAAGCATGTGGCCTATAATCAACAGTAGGCCCAGTGGACTCCCAAGAAACAACAGAATACCCAAACTTGCAACAATCCAAGAGGTTCAAACTGAAAGACTAATCACATTCGATCAGCCTACAGTGCACAATGAAGGACTATGCAATAATGCCATGGAACTCGTGCCTCTTGAGACACAGATTGAAACAGTTCGTCAAGAAACAACACCAGTCTACACTAATGTGGCATCAGAAAATGCTACCGAAAGACAGATTGAAAGAACAATCCCAACAATTGACAGAACTGCCTCTGGTTATTTCATCAACTTCGACAACTTCTCTGAAGATCAAAACGACCCCGAAGTGATGCCAGAAACAAAAAAGACTTTTAAAGAAAAAGCAACGGAACTCTTTCATCAACTGAAGGAAATCTACCTTATTTCCCCTTGGCTAGAGTTCTGGTTCGGTCTAGGTGTATTTTTTCTCCTGCTTTGGCTCATCATGGTACTTTGTTTGGGAAAATTCATTGAGGTAAAATATAGTACAATGGACACAGCAAGTCAGAACATCAACCTAGTCCTGAAACCACACAGATCATCCCACGTGAAGAAAAGAGAAATGTCAACAGTAAATGTCACAGCAATTCCAATACCTGGTGGGGTAGTATGGGAGAAAACAGACTATGAGATATATGGTCCGGTCGAAATCCTGAAGTATCCTCATCAACTGAAGGTTTCCTTAAGTGACTTTGTAAAACCTGGTACATTCTCTGATGATTGGGACTTTAACAGTATTAATGACATGATGTCTGATTTAGTAATGTCAGCTAGATTCACAGATCATGATTATTTACAAGGTTCATCTAGTTATGAGAAGTTATTCTGTTACACACACTATGGTGATCACTATTTGCATAAATCTGCACAGCCTAGAAATGTTTTTATGTATAATCAATGGGAACATTGTGCTACACCACCTAAAAGCAGTTCTAAAGCATTTTTTGAGAAATTCAAATACTTTACAGGGTTTAACACCAGTAATGCAGAAACGTTTTATTACAAACTGTTAGATAAAACAGGATTGAAAACAATGCTGACAAATTCTAAATTGATATATTCAGAAGCATTTTATGAAAAAATGATGACATTTGGTTTTGATTATTGGAAAAATAACATTGAAACGAAAACAATTTGGGGTACAAAAGAATGGCAGGTACAAGGCCTTGAAGCACTATTTAGAACCTGCATGATACCAGAACAAATGTTGTTTTTAAATGACAAAATACACCAAACATCCTGTCTTGGCCTAGCTAAGATCAAAGACCTTAAAACACCGTCTATACCAAAGCCAATACCTGAAAATGCAACTGCAGATATTGAGTTAGACGTATCACAAATTTTACATTTTAACAGAACACATCCTGATTGGAAAAAGTGGTTAATCTGGCCTACTGACACAAACAACAGTCAAGATAGATTCCTGAATAAAACACAGGGGTTAAAAATGACCAGACTAGACCCTAGATACTCCCAGAGACAACATCCAGGGATAATAACAACATACAGTGTAGGGAAACTCTGCCTTGAATGGCTAACATCATCCACACTGGCTGAAATTAAGCAACACTTGTCTTTACTAAAAGATGGTGCTGATTTGCGCGATTTCATTCTTGGACCACGCAAACAGCGTCAAAAGCGTTTCATAGCGACCAGTATCTATGCTGCGTACAACGAGGCTTGGAAAGTCACACAAATTGAAACAGCTGAAAAAATACGAGAAATTGATCGTATTAATTTGGAAAAATCACTTTCTGTAGTAGACAATGGGTTAATTACTCTGTCTTCCAGAATATATTCGTTGGACAATATTGTTTTCTCTGCCTTTGATGTGATAGACAGAGACTTGCTAATGTTACAACATGGCCAATCTCAATTACGTTCTATTGTACAATTAGGCTGGACGCTGCAAAATCTTCGTTCAGGCTATGTGCCTTGGCGTTTAATCAACACAACGTCATTATTTTCCATTTTTAACCTTACTGATAAACAGATCAGTTTGGCACAGAAAGGAGCAGACTATACAATCCTGAGCATCGAAAAACTTGAGAGATTACCATTGACAATGTCAGAGAGTCCTGTCATTGAATGGATAATACACGGAATTATCACAATCCCGATAACAACTTTCCGATTTAAAAAGTGCCTTGAGTACATACCTACTGGCCAGTATGAACGATTGGGTAAAGGATATGTAAAATCAGAATGGAAATTACCATACACACATTCTTGCTATAGTGACAGCGACAAAAATGTATTTCTTAGTGGTGACAACTGTAAACATTCACTGAGCGGTACACTTTTGTGTCAGGGTATTAATTTACACGGAGCTTGTGATGGAAATTCTAACAACCTTTCATGCCACCAGCTTGTCACACCTGCAACTCAGATAGAGCCCTTCTTTATGCAACTTGCAAACGGGAGTTACATTCTTAGAACGGATCACAGATGTTGCGGCCTTGTGCCAGGGAAAAGTTATCTAGTAAGCGTAACATCCATGGTCAAATGCTGTATGCAGGCATTGTTCCCGAGTGGGCCTGCAGACACAGTGACTCCCATCTGGCCTCGTCTGAATCTCTATTCTATACGAATTGATACTTTAAGCAAAATGAAGTCTGTGCTTTTGCAGACAACAGTGCCTATAACGTCATCAAAAGAGACGTATGATCTTCTAGTTGCAAGGACAGCTACTGAAGTTCATGAACTTTTATCAACAAATTGCCCCGTGCATTTCCTAGAAATGCTCAGCCAACTCCTTAACATGTCTAGTGCCACAAGCATCCCAGGCATATTTAAGACAGTCTTTACGGGACTGCTAACACCTTTTCAAGCAATTTTGGGAATCGTTCCTAATTTTGTACACTCTGTTTTTGGCGGCATACCATTATTTTTGGGACTTGTAGCAGGGATTTTATTTTTTACCCTCCTGCTTCGTTATGGCAAGCCGAAACTCAGACATAGCTCCCATGGGAATGGAAGAGACAATCCTAGCGATGCGCTACCGGGACAGGATAACTAACGTCCTTGGATTGGCCAGGCTGAGAGATCTAAACATGACCTGGTTCCTTTCATTCAGACCTATATGGCAAAATTGCATCTTACCTGTGCTACGATGTATGCTTTGCGGAGATGAATGCGTGTTGGACATCTGTCTTTCACTTCCATCAGCAGTACCAATGGACGTCGATACTTTGCTCAGTCCAATAACGGCTCACGCATTGTGTTGTCCCCAGCGGCTACCAATCCTGATGACGGCATTCGTGGAGACTCCTGTGCTACAACCAAGTGGTAACAGTGGAGCGAGTGACAAAAGCAACATCATCCAGGTACAACGATCTGAGAGCATTGCTGCTCCTGACTACGATGACAGCAATCACTCTCACACCTGCCAAGTAACAGCACTATCGAATTTGGTTGAACTGTCACCTGATATTGTAGACCAATTCTTTGAGAGCCTGTCTGATACAATGTTCTCACCCGTACAGAAACAATAACTTTTGAGAAGCTTTCCGACACACAGCGTTCCCAGGAACTCTGAATTCGGCCTTCAGTTTTGAACAACAAAAACTGCTAAAAGCGTTGGAACTCTATTTCCCAGTTCAAGCAATAATTCTTTTGAATTGAACATTTTTTAATATTGACCTTTTTTTTGGCACGAACAAATTCTTTGCTTAACGTAAAAACTATTCTTAAAGAACAGAAGTTCAAACTTCTATTCCTACACACATCTAGAGACATAATAACTTACATCAGCCTCTAGCACATGTTATTGCAATGCATTTATATGTGATGATTTATCTCACCCTTCTTCTGTTTCAGAGATATTTCATGTGTAATTATTTTTGCATAATCGTTCATTGATTTCATATGCAATAATTTTTGAATGATTTCTATGCTTCAAAAACGTACAGTACCTATAATTTCACGTATTACGATATACGCCTATTTCGAATGCATTTATGTATTTTGGGGTGGGCAATGTTACACATGCATCCTATTGCTCTAGTTTTAGTAATTTGATGGACATGAAAACGTGGAGTGGGTGTTGCGTGTTTATCTAGGTTCCTGATCGATACTGTAACCTTATGCCCCTATTCGGCTATAAATCCATTTATTCCCTATATTGGCATAACCGTTCAAGTGCGATATTCAGAAAGTCATCTCTGGCCTCACACGAACAGAGCCACATTCCAGAATAGCTTTCTCTGCCAATTCCTTTGCAACCAATTAGTGCAATGACAGAGCAGAAGTCACTATCTGATATTCCTAGATTAACACTCCGAGTTCTTCAACAAGATAAAAACTCAGCAAACCTGGAAATCCCCGCTTGCTGTGTTTTGATTAGTAATGGAACTCTAATGAGCAACTGATAGCTATCACTTCCTAGTGACATCTTTAATTGACGTCTTATGTCCAGCAAACTTGCGTCAAACCAGGCACCTGTCAGGTATAAATACTACCAACGTTGCCTTAAGCAATAGCCTGTTGCCCGTAGCCTGTTGCTGCAGCCTGCTACCCTGTTGCCAGCTGATGCTGCTGCCCCGCTGCTGTTGGTGAAGCTACTGATACCATTATCGCTGCTAAAGCGCGAACGATGGTGTGGTGAGCTTAGGAGCTGAACAGCCGTCCCTCTGCGAAGAGCCCAGCAGATGCCAAGCTGCCCGCGGACGCTGTCCCCCCTCCTCCTCTCGACGCGCTGAACAGAGCTCCAGCGTTTCTAGTCTGCCCTCGCGGGTGACTGGGATACCGAGTTCCTACTGAAGGAAATACCAGACTTCCATCATTCTATTCAGAGGTATGGTGTTGACTAAACCCTTAGATGAGAATTCTTGAAGCAAACCTTGGCAAAACCAACTTAACTTAAAGCTACTTACTTACTCCCCTTCCACGTGTTAGGCTTAGGTCAGGCACACCGGGGTAGGCTTAGTTAGAAGCACCAGTTGAGTATGTTAGCCTAATGTATATATGACTGTATATATGTTTTATTACTTTTAAACCATTGTATGGCTAAGAAACCATATCAATGCTTTTACAGTATTATTTCGCAATACTTATCTTACTGTACGTACTTTTTATAATAACAAGTCTTGCAATTGTGGCAATACATTTCTCTTGTACGAGAAGAAAGACTGTTCAATAAATGTTAACCCTTTATTGACAAACGCCCGTCTCTCTATTCTCTACATATTGTGAAAGTAAACTGCACTAACCTGACTGAGTGAAATACCTGTCTATTGTTTCACACGACCCTAGAGATCGACTCTTGATCTGAGGAGCAAAGTTGTCATGTTGCACGGTTGTTGGAAAGCTGAATCCCTTCTTGTCTGTGCCAGGGAAGCTGATCACTTCCTATGCAGAGAAGAAAGTTTCCAGTGACCTCTGAGCTAGTTGGTAACACACCCAATTAAGTTTAGCATAGTCAGTGGAGGCCTGGAATATCCGCAGTTCCACGTCGATACTACTGTTTATGTTATTCCAATGCGCAGGGCCTAGTGGGAAACTAAGAACTACACTACAGTTGAGCATGTGACACTGAAAGACAGGTGAAAGCCAGCTCCCAGACACTAACTACAAGCTGGCAAAGTGATTTAACAGGACACTGTTTTGAGCCATCCTCCAACTCCCTGCCCCAACACATTGGGCAAACCACCCTCCTCCCACAAGCTATCCTTATAGAAAAGCCATGGTGTGTGCAAATAAATGCACAAATAAATTAGAGGTTATTTCGAAGTCAGTGCGAAATAAAGATGAGCCCATAAATAGACAGATTTTTCTACATGCATGTGCTTCAGCTCGAGGTGAACCTTGTGCGACTGAATGAATAGGGTTGTGAACTGCGTCAATACAACCCTGTAAAATTACCTCGTTGCCATTAAGAAGTTATGGCAAACATGTAAAACAAATAGTTATATAAAAATGAAACATATGCAGGCAGGTGGGCAAGTCAGAAAAGGCAGGATTCCAGATAATTGCGGTATTCTTTATTTGATAATAACTCTATTAATAATCCTATCAAGAGGCAAGGTGCTGGGGAGCCAGGGGAATGGCAGGTCAGCTTTCTCCTTTTACTCCCAGGCGCTCTTTACTTGAGAGGCAGGGGGATTCTGGGGTGGGAGTGGAAGGGATGGGTTAAACTTTAGAGGCTGCTTGCCAAATTCTTCTTTATCCATGAAATTGAAGCAGATCTTACCTCAGTGTACAGATATGAAAAAAGACATGTTATTGTTTTTTGTTGCATCATGATGTAATTTTCAAAGTGAATGTTCAGGTATTCTAACCCTAGGATAAAGTGAGCCCTTTGAAAATTCACAACTCTAGTGGCCAATCTCCAATGGAGGAAAACAGAACCTAGCCAAGTCATTTAATTCACATCTGTGACTGCTTTGAGAAACTATTTTATTAAAACAATACATTTAGATCAAACTGGCCAGAATTGCAGTTATGGGACCCATCATCATGGAGTCACTTTCAGTCAGCTATGTTTTGTTTTAGCCAATAGCACTTATTCTGCACTTTTAATTAAACTAGATAGCCACAAAAGCAGTGTTCTAACTGTTCAATACAATGAAAATGTTAAGCTTAAAACTAGCAGGTCTTCGTCTACTTGTGTTTTCTGAATATGCAAATTTTTATTGCGTGTGAAATGCTGTGCCTGCCACTAACTTGTTTTCTCACTCCCTCACTGTGCACCGAAGAGCCTCGATTGCGACCTTCACTGTTAAATAATTGTACAAAATTCAGTAGATCTAGGGACTTGCTCACACTGTAACATTTTTAAAATGTAATATGTTCTGTTCCTGATGATCCTGGAGTGATGGATTTACAATAGTATAACATTTGGGGCTACTTCCTTCAGCTGAATGGAGGTGCTGTTTATATTTTTGAATGTGGAATTGTTTTCTACGTAGGTCATAGTTATAGCGTAATCATTAAATGTAAAGTAAATGTTAGTATAACATGTGATGTGTTTTCTGTTTCACTATTGGGTTGTGAGATGTAACTTTCTTTGTCACACCACAGTGACTGTCCAGGTTCTCTAACCAAGAGTGTATATATTTTTTGAGTAAGTTACTAGATTGTGACAACAAAAAAACAATACGGCACCAGAATTAGTGATCAAATATATTTAGAAAATTATAGAAATAGATGATTGAAGGCAGCATCAAACATGAATCATAATTATGTTCAAGGTGCAGAGTGAACACATGGTGCTCATGAAGAAAAAGTGAACGGCGCAAAGTGAAACACATATAAGAACAATGAACAATGACCGCAAATAAATTAATAGATATTGTGCATTAATTCAGTCAGTCCAAAATGTCATTAGTGTATCAAGGCCAATAGAAATCCGTATATCTGCCAGTCTATGTCGACAGCCTTTCAACCTTCCTTAGTTCGAGGTCATCATCAGGACAAAAGAAACATTTGGTTGCAATCACTTAGGGAAAGTATTCGCTGTAGGAAAGGAGTCCACAGAATACCAAGCTAGGCTTTTCTGATCCAGTGTTGTATACTGTAAGAGGGTTTTTACCCCACAGTGATTGTTTTCACTCTGTGATTGCTTGACTAGATGACAAGCCAGGCTCTTGCACTCTGATCTGGTTTGTTTATTGGCAGCGGATTCCTTCCAAACAGCAAATATTTTTCCTCAATAATTGTCCTACCAGTTTCCGATCTATCAAGGTTGGTTGACCCTCATGCTGACCATCTCATCTCTCAGGACATACTCTAACCTCTTACCTCTGCCAGTATTACGGTGGTTGTTAAACTACCCAATCTAAAAATACTGGTATACAACAGTTTCCTAGATATATCACAGGCAGGAATCATATGTATTGTATTTCTTTTGTCCTGATGATTACATTGAACTAAGAAAGGTCGAAACGCTATCAACATACAATGGCAAATATGTAAATTTCTATTGTGCCTGATATCCTAATGAAATATTGGACTGAGTTGTTTCATGCACAATGTCTATTAATTGATTTCTGTTCGCTGCTCATTGTTCTTATTTGTGTTTCACTTTGTGCCGTTAACTTGTACTTCACGAGCACCATGTGTTCACTTTGCACCTTGAACACACTTATAATTCATGTTTAAACCAATGGCAAAGCCCCCACTTCCCTTAACAATATATGAGTCTTCTCTAAGGAATGCCTATGGAGTTCTGAGGCAGAAAACTTTGTATTGTTAAGAAGGACATATACTTTTTATATGTCTTAACAACAAAACTTGAAATTGTCTTTTTTGTTGTTCAAACCTTAATAGCCCCATTGGCTAACTCAGACTTAACAGCTGACATCTTAGCACGGCTAACTTCTGAATGGGTTCTTTGAGTATAAAATTAATCACAGCATTAAAGCCGACTTGATGCCCAAGTCGAATTTAATGTCACCTTTATGGAAAAGCAACCTTCGAAAGTATCCATTTTGTAGCCCAGTCTGTCCAGTGACCCTACATGGTCGCCGACCACTAGACAGCTTTCTGCTTTCCTGGTGACTTGTGTGAATGATTCGCAGGCTTAGGGACAGCGGTAGCCAGCTCCAGAGTGAGGTGTTACCTCCGCCTTGCCGGAAGTCACTCAGGGTATTGGCTCAAAAGACTAGCTTCAAAGGTGAAGCCGCTTTTGGTGGGCAAATGGTGATCCCATGCCTGAGGGGTTGCCCCTTTGTTCAGGTAGACAGGCTGGCAACTGGAACAGAGAGGGGAGACCAGTGGCCAAACTATTTGTCCTATGGGCGTGTAGCCCACAGATAGCCAGACCCCTAGGGTGGGCTACCAAGCTTCTAACATCCAAGGAAGGGTTCGGACATCTTGGGAGTGGGAAGAATAGTACACCCTGGGATTGCTAAATGCCACACATAGCTGGAAGTCATTACAGGGCAGTAGGGATGCTAGTAGCCCATTGGCTAGTAACTGCATCATCCCCCAGAGCACTTTTTGGACATAAATATGGCACCCCTGGCACCCTAAACCTCGGATCACAACAGAACTGGAAAAAGGACCAAATAAGGATTGACCTGCCCATCCCTTGACCTAGCAAGAGAGAGTGCACCATCTGAACAACGGCACCTGTCACACCTTGGGGTAGGGAAGAGAGGACTGTACTTGTGGCACCTGGCTCAAGAAAATAATGCTCCTGAGCCTCAGACCAAAGAAGTGACTCCAAGGATCAGTTGGCCAACTTCCTGAAACCAGCACCAGGGCCATCAAAGCTGAAGAAGCCCCACCGGCAACTTGGTAGCCACATTCATCATTGCCAACCACCATTGGTCACTCTGAGAGACTGATCCTTGACAGCCAAAAGTTTAACCCGAGTCTGCTGGACCCAGGAGTGTCATCTGAATTCTGATTGGTCACCCCAAGGGATGCAAGCCTCCACCAAAGGATACCGCTAGACCTGCTGTGCAAGGACCCCCATTAACCACACAGCACCCCGAGCAGCCTCAGAATAGCCAGCATCGAGACCACTCCATTAAAGTTGTAGCTTGTTTCATGTAAAGCATGGAACTTGTCTTAACACTGCTTTGGTGACCAGGTAACTGTCCAAATACTTCTCAGTGCCCCCCCGACCTTTTCCAAGCCAGATGTGGTTGCTTCATTTGTGATGACGTAGCCAAACACAGCTTTTTCAAACTTTTCAAAAGATTCTAAACTTTATGGTTACCAATGCTTGTTTGCACTTTTTACTGAAAAGCTGATATTTACATTTTACTTTATAATCTATATCTCTGGATCCCTCTGGTGGATTTTCTTCATCTTGGTGTCTAAAAATTCATAAAAGTATAATATATTTTAATTAATTGGTGTCAAATTTCTTTTGTGTTGTGTGACTTTCTTATTTTGTTGTTTGGTGCTTCTAAATGCTTTACACTAGTTCCTTTGTCTAGGCCTTGCTGTGTGTAGTCAGGGTTGAGCTAAAGGTTTTTGCAAATGAGCCTCATTGGGCCCAAGGAAGCTTTGCAAGTGTTTTACATGGTAGGGTTGCACGTCCATATCATATAATACACCACAATCCTCGCATCTCTCTGCAATTTTTATTCATTCTGAGCTTCAAATTTAAACTGCCTACTTGTACCTTCATCAGCATCCTCACCTTTGTCAGCAACTTCAACAGTTTTAAAATATTCAAACACTTCTTCACCACCCCCTGGATCCACGCTGCGCACCTGAGCTCTGTGAATTAGTGGTTGTTAACACCACCCCTTCTGCTATTTTAACTATTTTCATATGAGTGGCATGGATCCACTGCAGGACTACAGCACACTTGACAGCAGTGTTAGTCGCAAGGACAACTTGTAATTGACCCTTCCAACGCTTTTCAAGGCATCTCTTGCATGAAATGATTTTTCACTAGAATCACCTAGTTGCAGGGAATGGCACTGAGTTTCTTTTGATGGTGCTGTCTCCAAGTTAACCTGGTGAGAGACAGAATTCATCATATCAATCAGACCTTTGTAGTTATCTCATATGATGTCATCAGTGTTTGAGACAAGTGTTGCAGAGGTTATGTAGGTTATTCTCATTGCTGTACCCATTAATACTTAATGGGGCGATTGACCAGTCTTTTTAGCTGGGGTACTTCTAGAGCTCATCAGAACAAGAGGAAGAGTGATGGGCTGCACACACTTTAGCCAGCTTGTTTTTAATTCTCCCATTCATCTTCTCTAGTGTGCCAGCTGTTAGAGTATGATAACTACAATGGAACTTATGATCAGACTGGAGAGCTGTACATATCAGAATAAGGATTCCATGTTTTAAATGAGTTCCCCTGTCTGTCTCAGTAGAGGTTGGGAAGCTGAACCGTGGAATGCATTGCCTCAACGAAAGCTTGCCAACTGAAATGCTTTCAGATCTCTGGATAGAACAAGCTTTCACCTGTTTAGAGAACAAACAGACAATCCCAAGAACATATTTAAGACCAATGTAAATGGCATCTCAATGAAGTCTAGCGAATGGTCCCTCTTATTTGACAATATGATTGCACTATGAGACAAAGCATGTTTCAGGTTTGGGTCTGATGGCTAAGTCCTGATGCTTTTAATGTTCAATGGGGTGTTCATCAAGGGTGTGCTTGCCCCTTTGTTATTAATTGTATATATAAATAACATCAGACCAGATCTTATGAATAGCACCACTAACGTCCCCATGGTAAACGGCGCACCCATTCCTGTACTTGCGGATGACCCTGTATTAATGACCCGCACCCTGAAAGCCTTACAGATTTCAATCAATTATTTTGTGGATTTTATGGAGAAATTGGATATAATGACTCATTTTTCAAAATTGTTTACTATGTCTTGTGGTCATGAGTGTATTCAATCTTTATTAGTGACTCGCAGCCACTGCAACTGGAAGAAAACCATTTCTGCAGGCGTTTATTAATGGTGCCTGTATCAACCTCACATCTTATTTGCCATGAGGAGTTATCATTAAATTATTTATGAGACCAAATACGTGTTCGTCACGCGCTGGTGTGGCTATCTGTTATGAGCAATGTGGAAGACTCACTCACTAGAATGATACTTTTTGACTGCCTGGCCTGTGACTAAGGGCTTTCTATTCCTTGGCTGTCCTAGGTAAAAGAAAAGCCACTAGAAGGGATTTATTTAAGGTTTGCTGTTTCTGAGTCAGCTATAGGTGCGTTACCTAGCAGGAAGCAAGTACAGACCCTGAGTTAGAAAAATTGCACGGTGTCAGGTTGCATGAGGAATCACAGAAACCCAGTATCGGGGATCACTTACTTGCTCATTTTGGCACTGTGCCAACTGATTACCCGATGAATACAACTGGAGTTGGGTGCGCTCGCTTCTACTTTGATTTAGAGCAGGGACCTTGAAATAGTCCTTCTGCTTCCCGCAAGGTTTCCAGCACAACTTGCGCTTACACCTTAGCCTGCAACAATGTATCTAAGCAAACTTTCATTCACTTTACTTTCTTGTGGCTTTTACCAATTATTAACGAGAATGTATTTAGTACTTTTTTAAGGCTCAGAAATTATCTTAAATGCCTACAAGCGTTTAGGTGTTTGCTAGAATTAACTGACAATGAAACCTGTAGTTGTGTAAGTTTGTTACTCAAGGCAGCCGTATGTTCAAAAAGCACTATGCACTTTGACTAACTTCTTGTACTTTTTTAGACTATTTATCTATGTATGCCATGCTTTTTCTCATGTTCTATAGGATACATGCTGGTTGGCGTTGATGTTAATTTTCTATCTTTTTTGTATGTGTTTTAAACTGCTTTTATGGCAGGTCTCCATGCCGAACAAAGATGCTTTAATCGATTGACTGATTCCCCTGATTATTTCTGTGACAAATGACAGACCTTTTACACAGATCTTCTGCAGCATGGCTGATGTTTGTTATTAAGCCAGCATTTGTTAAAAGTCCTGGTCATCTTATCCCTTTCCAGGAATGTTTGGCAATGCAGATAATGACCCACGCAATATAGTATTGAGTCAGGGAGAATATACTTATATTCAGGAGTAATCCAGATATCACTATAGCTCTTCCCACTTTCGTTTTGTATCCTATGACATTCCTCGTGGAAATCCCGCAATTCACTTATTGAAGTCTGCATTGGATTACAAAAGAAACAATGTCCATGTTGTGAACTTTCAACAGAACTTTCACTGGATTCATTTTATTCTGATTCTTGCATCACAATTTGTTGGTTTGATCTCACAGTTGCATTTTCAAGTGTGCTGTATTTTGCCACTTTGTCAGCATATTACAGCTTGATTTATGAAAGCCCTGTGTCACTTTTGCACCACACTTTTGTACATGCCTGGCCCAAGGCTCTCAATCTGAGTTATGAAGCCATGCAAGGCCATCCTGCTTGGCTTTGAGTGGCCTCATACATCTTGAGTACGGCAACGCAGTGCAAATCTCTGTGTTGCCTTACTCTGCTCCCAGAAGGAGTTAAATGGATGTCGCGGTGAGCTTTCCCACCTAAAACCCATGGACGTTGATGCTTCCCCAGATTTTAAAAATCATGTAAACCTGGGGAAGCACCGAATCCATATCCCTTGGATTGTGGTGATGCATCTGGAGGAGAAATATGTTTATTTCTCCTCATTCGTTCCTCTTTCTAGAGAGAGGATAACACCTCCTGCACAAAAAACAAACCTGCATGCAATGGATGCATCCATGCACCTTTGCACTAGGCTGTCAAAATGGCACCAGCGCAGGGGGAGAGGACAGGAATGCACGGTATGCATAAATACGGTGCATTCCTGCCCTTTCATTTTGGTGTAGGGCAGCGTAGCAAGGTGCCTTGTTGCGTTGCACTATGCCAAAGTCCCATAAATGAGGCCCTTATATTCTAATGAGACCAAATCATCACCATCCTTATGGGCAGCACACTTCCCTGATGCAGTTCCTTTTGGTTGTTGTTATCTCTCTATTCACTGCTGTCTGAAACAGGAAGCAGTGTTGGAGGAGTAAAATAATTGCTTTTTCTGTTTGAGATATTTTCAGCTTCCAGTATGATAAGCTCATACCTTGTGAGGCAGTTAGTTGTCATATTTTAAGTTCTAGTACAAGTCAGAGAAATCTCAAAGGAATGAGAAGCAAACAAAATCAGTGTATGTTCCATTACAACTCCATCATTCTGTTCAATTGCAATGCAGACCACTAACAGACAACCAGGAAAAGTTACCACTACTGAATCTAGAAGAGCAGAGAATACACCACATGTTTCATAATAACTCCATGATTTTGTGTAATTTTACAAACAAGAAATATATCTTTATCGTAATTTGACATTCTGAGGACATTACACAAATGTTCTTCTAATTCCCCGAAAGCCTTCATACATTTATCATCAACTGGCAGAGGATCATTGATTAAAGTCTCACGATAGGGGGCTTGATAGGTCCAGAATACAAGCCCCAGGGATATGCTAAAGAGAAGTGTGGTTTTCCTAGGGAGGTGGTAGGACGAAAGAAATTGCAGGTCACGTCAGTAGTGGTGGTTACCAGGGGTGCTAGACAGGGCAAGGTAGTGAGTGTTTGTCCAGGGATAGCTCCAATAAGGAGCAAGGGCCCTCACACACCCCGAGGGATGTCTTGCTTCATCATAGGGCAGCTCATTGTTGGGCCGGGCAGCAATGCCCATCGGGCCCCATAGGGGGGGGACTTTGCCGGAGTTCTTCTCCGTTCACTGTTGTGCAGCTCAATGATGTTATGTGAGGGTGCTTGTGTGTAGTGAGTAGAAGTGAGATTGTGTGAGTGCAATTTAAAAATGGCTCCTGGATTCTCCAAATACAGTTTATTCGAGGAGTACCTGGGCCATGAGTAAAAACAGACTAAAAAGTTGTGAAGTGATGGGAAAATTACACCTATATCAGTTCCAGTGGGTTGTGCAGGGGGTCACCATGTTTAGTGTCTATAATAAGTCTGTTAGGATTGCGGCAATTCTTCAGGACTGATTATCTTTGTCTACTCAGAGGGGGCTGCAAGTGATGTTAGGCCTAAGGGAGCTAGGAGTCATGTCCCCCCAAGTCAGGATTTCGCAGTCGTCCTAATGTGTGAAAAAACTAATAAATTAGGTAAATTATACCTTCTGGAAAGTAGCGCACCAGAGAAATGGGATTGTGATGCCCCAACAGAGACAAGCCAGGATCCTTGCAAGAGTTGCAAGAAGGACCGATTTCAGTCCATGAGGTCCCTAGTATGGGACCTACCCATGGCCAGCTGGCCCTGCCTTCATACATTTATCATCAACTCACACAGGATCATTGATATCACTGTGAGTTAGCCTTATCACAGACATCACAGTCGGGAGGAAGTTTGGGATCCAGTGATGACAGTAGCCAAATATTCCCAGGAACATCATCATCTCCCTCTGGGTATTGGAGGATTTATTTTCAGAATTGCAGAAAATGTTCTTTTGAGACTTTCTTTCCTCCTTTTACAATATCCTGACCAAGAAAATCACTTCTTTTTTTACAATACGCCATTTTATGAGGAGAAGCCTTGTTACTATTGTCAGCAAGACGACTCAGAAATGCAATTGTATGCTATTTACAATATTTTTTTTTCTTTTATGCCACAAGCAGGTCATTAATATATTGGATCTCTAATAAAAGAGAGGGACCCAAAATCCAAAGGGGTAGGGTACCAAAAGACAAAATGTCAAACACGTTTCCCCTTTGGGTGAACTTATAGCATAGCAACAGCTATTCCCCACAACATTCCATAAATATATAATTGACATTTAGACAATAGACCAGGAGTAAATGAATATAGGTGATAAGTTTATACAAAAATGTACATTTTATTACAATATATTTAAAAACAATAAAGAATATGGCATCAGTAAAAACACATACTTATACACATCAAATTATTACAGACAGTGGGAAAGAAATCAAGAAAAATAATTCCAATTAATACGAAATGAAAAAACGCTAGTTAAAAAGGATTTGATCAAACTCCAATTTGTAAATCTATCGTGATTGGAGTAGTTGTATCCAATGACTTAGCGTATCATAACTCAAATTAGCATCTAATGATAATGTATGGAATGTTGTGGGGAATAGCTGTTGCTATGCTATAAGTTCACCCAAAGGGGAAACGTGTTTGACATTAATATATTGGACCAGATCTGAGTTACAGGGCAACTGTAGCTTTTCCAAATCTTGCTTTAGGATCTGACTAAAAATTGAAGGACTTTTAAAATACCCATATGGGATTCGATACCAAACAAGAACTTTATTTAGTAACCAAAATGAAAAAATATATTGACTTTGCAGTTGAATGGCGAAGAATACTGGGCATGTCAATGATTGCATACCATTCAGCATCTGCAGAAATCAGGAACAATATTACAGCAAAATTTGGTACCATCGGACAACACAGGATCACAATCTGATATACTTTCCACAGCTCCTGTGCTATACTCCATTTACCACTTATTTTTTAATGTCCAGCCCTAAAGAATGGCAAGGACTAGTAATCACCTCTCTTAGAATGCCTTGATCTATTCTTTTTTCTATGATGGGCTTTATTCCTTCTTCTAATGCCTACAACTTCGTCGTCTCTTCCTGAGAGGGGTAAGATTTGGAAACTCCACAATATGAACAATATGGTGGGTAGCACCAGTGTCATTCAGAAATGACACTGGTGACAATTTACATCACCATCTACATAAGGATCACTCTGCTATATGTCTAGGACTGCACCAAACATGCAATCCTTCTCCCTCCTCAGGCACCGTTATTGCACATTAATCTTTGATTGAATGTGAGGAAGATCATTATTTAGAATCAATGGATTTTGCTGGTACCATGAACTTTAAGGCATCTTATTTATTTTCTTTTGCTGCATCACTGGAGCTACAGGCTTATTCATATGGAATTGCCCTTGATTTTTCACATCCTGCAAAGGAGTGGATTGGGCTGGGGCATCCAACTGCAAATGCATCTGATTGGATTTTTTCTGCGTCTGGAAAACAAAATAATTCAGAATTTGATCTCGATTCTTCCTACATTTGTGTTTCCACTGTCCAATTTTACTGCAGAAATGACAAACAGTACTCTTCTTCAGCAAATTAATATTTACATTTCCTCCAGGATTACTTACATTCTATTTAGCACAACCTTGCATCCGCACCATCTCATTTCCCATTTTCACACCTTGTATGAGATGCACTCCATTCATTCCAGAAATATCCGGTAACTCAAAATACTAATCAGAAAGCACCATATGCTTTGTGCTGCTTCTCTGAATCTGCTCTGTCTGGGCAATCATCAACTTCTCCTAATCATTTTCAGCAATGCATCAAAACACTCATTGCAATATTTGGCATCCTTCAAGATCTCATTAATCCCCTTAGTCTGCCAACACATCACACTCTACTGAATTTGTGAATTAATCTCAGGACACAAACCTAAAATGAAAGCCGATACAAAACCACTAACACCTTCTTTTTTGGGCTCCTCAACTCTGCTGTATTTACTATAGGTCTGCATAATCCTCTCATGGTAAGCGTGCATTGACTCCTTCAGCTCTTGTGTAGCTCTCATGATTTTTGCCCAATTCACTTCCTTCTCTGGCACCTTCTTTTGCAAATGATCGTTCATTACTCTATATTTTTCAGCAACTACTTCAGCGGGAGCACTATTAGGCAAAACCTTAGTTGGTTCCTCAGTTGGTCAAGAAAACGTATACTCTGTCTATACACCACTTGGAACGACAATCTCAAATGACATATCCAAATCAATCCAGAGCATTTTCAAAAACATCACAAATTTAAGAAACTCCTTCTACCACTTTTCAATTTCCTCTCTCCGTTTTGGAAAATTTCTTGTAAATGCATAAAGATCAACTATAGTCCAAGGTACCACTGGTGTAACGTAACTTGAGGGGGGCTCCTCCTGCAAGGTACGTGGAGGGGCTTCCTCCATACTCAATAAGGAGCTCTCTGCTAGAGTACTGTGCTGAGGAGGCCCTCTGCAGCTTGGGACCCCCTGCACCGCGGGGGCTGTGGGGGCCTGAGTAACGCCACTGCAAGGTACATTCGCATGATTCCTTCTAATTAACTTTTCTTTGAGGAAATTCTGACACTGTCTCTGGGGCTGACTCACTAATACATTACTTTTCCTTTCTTCTCTGTCTCTTCCTTTTTCTTACCTTTTTTTTCCACTTTTTCTGTACTTCTTCAAATCTGTCCAGTAATTAGTTGGCTAGTGGCAAGGCATTGGGAAACTGCAACATTTCTGTGCCCATGTTGTAAAGTTGTATTTGAGCATAGCAAGGACAATATTAATGAAAATAAACAAATGTGACCCTGCTTGACTGTGTGCTGTACAAATAATGAACAGTGAACATACAGGAGGAGACATCCATTTTGAACAAAATGGTTTCAAAAACTAACTGAGCCCTAGCTAGCATTAGCCAGAAACAGACCAGTGTCAGTGTTAAAATGTCTTTTAACAAGCATAGCAAATTCGTTTCAAATGCAATATCACCATGTCAGAGTGTACATGTAAATTTGAAAATACATCCATACTCTGCACCTTGTCACTAACAAAATATATTCTCGGCTATATGAAGAAAATGTATGGAATTCGGTTCAAGCCCGTCAATGTTTTGAGTATGAACATTAAGAAACAGCTAAACATTAATGACAAGGCCCTTGTCATGAGTAACACGTGCAACAAGGACTGGCATTTTAGCCAGTAGCACGTTTGAGATGTTATTGGCCCTCAAATACAGCAAACAATGTAAAAACTGCAACTCGCAGCATGTATAGTGTGGGTGGCTAAGAAACCAGGAATTGCTGCACGTGTCGCAGGGTATGCCGTCAGTTGGCAGGTGTGCCAACTTCTAATAGATTTGGATGTTGAGCAAACTTGTGATGTTCGGAGACCACCAGCTAAGAAAATAGAACTTTCAGGAACTTCCTACAGTCTGCTAGTTGGTGGCTGTAAACTCCTTTCAAATTCATAGCTGCCAGCTGTCCCCATCTCTTGTGCGACAATATCAGCCAAGCCTCCTTTTAGTTAGTAGCGCTGTGCACACAGGGGTCGATTTACAAGCCCCTTGTGACACTTTTATGCCACTGTTGCGTCACTTTTGTGACGAAGCGGTGGCGTAAACAATGCGCCACTATGCGACATATTCACAACATGATGCATCTAGTGAGATGCATCACGTTGTAAAGCCCTGCGCTACATTATACCTGCATCAGGTATAATGTATG
Organism: Lissotriton vulgaris; assembly: GCF_964263255.1. NCBI lineage: Eukaryota > Metazoa > Chordata > Amphibia > Caudata > Salamandridae > Lissotriton > Lissotriton vulgaris. Next base: position 1,530,891,059 of record NC_141685.1, on the reverse strand, counting down.
CAGGGTGGGCGTTCCGTCGCAAGGAAGCCCCGTAAAAGTGACTCAGTGAAATCTACAAGATTTCACTGAGTCACTTTTATGTCCCCGCTGCGTCAAAGGAGTGATGCAACACAGAAAGTATAGGGCACTTCTGAGCAGTGCTGGAGTTGCGTCACGCTTGCGACAGAACTCCAGCACTGCGTCACCTTTACGCCGTGAGATGCGTCACGCATCTCTCGATCCTTGCACCACCGTGCGCCGCATTGTAAATGAGGCGCATCCATGGTGGCGCAAGGGGGTTCAACCGTCACGCAAACTAACTGGCTCATCCCTGCTGATATGCAGGGATGGGACAGTTATAGTAAATCCGCCCCACAGTGTGCTGTTGTCTAAAAATGCTGCATTGACTGAAGGTTTTGCGCATGACAGAACTGCACGTGGTCGAAGGATGCATTTGATTAGATTTTTCTCTGGGGGAATAAAGTTTACTTCTACACGACCCTGTACAATTTCCAGGGATTACCGTGGACGCGAATTGTCAGGCATTCCTTCCAGCCGCCTCCTGTCAGGCCCTGATCCCCGGCCCTGCAGAGCGGGCACTTGACCTCGGCGGGAAAGGGCAGCCAGGGCTGCAGCAATGCGCCTCATTAGAAGAGGAAAGCAGGACATGGACGGCAATGCTAGGGTCGTGAAATACAACAGAACTATTTTTTTAAATCACTTTAAACAGCTTTTTACACACTGATGAAGGCGCACCGCATCCATTTCCTTTAATGTCGTTGACAACCGAGGGCAATTATGTGCAGTTTCGAAGGAAACAATCTCTAATTGCTCAAGAGAACTGGTCAGCAAATGTAACTATTGTGAGTGACAGGCCTGCAATGAAAATCGTTTTCTTTTTAATGTCAGTTAAGAGCTCAACACTTTGCAATGATGAGAGAGGGCCGACCTTTCGTTAGTCCTTTGACGAATATGTTATTGCCGTGTTTAGAGGGGTCCAGCAGTGTAACCCCCGATTTCAAAGGGTTGTTAAGCTGCGTTCCGCCCGTGGAAAATAATTGAATACATCAATAAAATCAGAAGAACGGTCTGTTAATAATAACGGAATCCGGCAAACGTATTTAATATAAGGGTTAGCGCGAGCAGATCTGAATGCATCATAAATTCTGGTTAGCAATAACTTGCGTTGAGAGCTGCGCTTCGACATATGTTTCTACTTTAATGCTAGCAAAGCTTTGTGTCGCAAAGCAGTCTGGGGTCTGTAGTTCGGTCCGCTAAAACACACACATCTCTTGCTCTTTGATTTTAAACCCACCTAGGGAGAGGTATTTGATGGATGTATTATTAATAAGTAGTGTGTTTTTGTCGGAAATAGGGGGTACTTGCTTTGACCTTCATATTTGGGGAATGGAAAATATTGTGCCTCATTGCGAGGTCCATGTTGTGAGGCCCAGTAACTCCACCCCCAGAATTAACCATACAGGAGGCACCGGTAACTTCGGATGATGACAGTTTCCGGGGACTTCAAATGAGACCCCTGTGGCTGCTCAGAAAAGAGGAATTCACGGGGAATGAGGAGTTGCTGGGGAGGGGGTCGGTTATTTTTGACTCCCCAGAAATGTTTCAATACTTCATGGAACTCGCACACAGTTGGCTGCTGTCAGCAAGTAAAACAAAGAAAAAAACAGCTCATTACTTTTTGTGTCACATGCTGTCTTGAGTGACATTTATTAAAAACGTCTCATTTCTATAAACTGTTTTAAAGTCTGAGGAAGACTATCTGATATCTTTGCCATGCATAAGACAAGAGAAAGTAACAATTTTGTTTTGCTTTGGTGTTTTTTATATAGGACTACGCCTGTGCTGATTTGCTTGTAAGTAGTGAGCCCACATTTTTCAGTTAAGGAAAATTAAATACCGTGATGTAAATGCCTAGGATCGCACACTTTGGCCAAATATGGTTTAAGGGTTTTCTTCAGGTTCTCTGATCTAAATGCCTGAAATCCAGCCATGGGCATTAAATCACCTCTTCAGTTAGCAAAATTCTGCTTTTTTTCTTTTACGAAGCTACATAATGGAGGAGAGACACAGCAGTGTCCTGGCAGCTCTGTGGCTCGTCTGTCGACTGCACTCAAGAGCCAACCTAGAGCCGGATGTTTGAATCAAGGCAAAATTAGAACCTGCCTTGGCTCTCTAACTTCTAAATAGGGGATTCGAGCCAGATGAGATTTCCAATTTTGCTTAGCCAACAACTCTAGGCAGGCAGACTCGTTTTATGATTATCTTGGGGTGTGGTTTGCCACCTCAGGGTCCATGGTTCATCACATGAACAAGAGCATGAATTTGTTAGATAGTCCACAAAGAGGGTCCTGAGATTTAGCTGGCACCTTTGGTGTGGTTTTGCTCATGTTGCCTATCAAGCATGAGCAGTGTCTGGATGTGAGCAGCCCCTGCATGGTAAATGAATATATATCGCTGCCCTGAGAGTCCTACTGCATGTGAAACTGGCATTGTGAGTTTTTGTTTGACACCACGGTAATGTAGAGGGCGCACAATGCCGTGTCCAGTATCTGGTACAACAAGGCTCAGAACCCTGTTCTGTGTCTTGGAGGGTACACAAAGTGTGCCTTCATTGCAAGTATAGGAATACTTTCCATGTCTGGGCAGTAAAGCAAAGTGGTGGTTGCAACATACCACGTTTTTGTAAATTATTAGTGTGACCAAACATTTTACTAAACCTTCTCACATAAAGTTCTGCTTTTATGTGACCCCAGACCCTTGTAATGACATTTTGACTTCATGTTGAGTGCATGTATGTGCAGTCAGTGTGTACCATATGTATTGTAGTGGGGTTCTGTTTGTGGTGTAACTCTGCGTAATGAGGTCAATGAGATCAATTCTGGATGGCGGGTGGCTCAACATGGCCTAAGATGGATGGAAGATATAGCTTCCCCAAACAATTGTATTGATTGCATTCCATGGTAAGAGGTTAGAGGTCCAGACACTGAAGTAAGAGGGATAGAAATAAGGATAACCGTACAAATGCCATGAGGGCGTTCTTAGCAAAGATCTAATGATTAGATCTTCCTGAGCACTGAGCATTACCATTTGGAAGATGGTAGGGGTGAAGAATGGAACTGCATTTTCTTTTTTACACGTTGAGGAAGTTTCTGTGTCCTTTTGTTGGTCATTGAATACTGCCTTAGGACCGCTTTTGGAAACCAGGTGCAGAGATCTAGAACTTCATTGTGTCTTTGTACTGGATACTCCTACTTCGAGCCAAAAATTATTGCTCCCTTCTATGACATCCATCACATTTCAGGTCTACTTATAGATCTTAACAACAGGTGCATATCTTCTGTTTTCCACAGGTTCAGTAGTGTCCAGTAGTGTTCTTAAACGGATGCCTAGGAGTGACACATTTATGCCTGGAACTAGCCTGTAGGTGGGGGTTACTCCTGGCCCCTCCCTAACCAACAGGGAAATGTTCTCAGAGGTACCCTTAGCCGCGTTTATGGTCATTCCTATGTGCCCTACTACACAAATTATTTCAGCGCCCAACTCTACGTAAATTCAAAATGGCAGACAGTTTCTTCCCATGTGCAGAACTCCTGTGTCCACCCTAGAGGTGTGGCCAGTGAAATGAGCAACCCCTCCTCTATAATAAATCAAAACTGGTTCTGGGGGCACCTTCTCTCCCACAGGGATTGGTGTCTAGCTGACTGGGAGGACAAAGAATGGGGCAGGGTAGGCATCATTGAAGTTAATTAAGTTCCTTGGCACAGCCCAGATGGTTTTCTTGTCAGAAGAACAGAATACCTCCCCACACCCAAGGCCTTTGCCTCAGCTCTGGGAGCAAGGTAACACCTCATCAAGAAGCTATTCAAATCCTAGGTGACAGGTGGACTCTCATGCAAATAGGATTCTAGAGACTTTAGGTAGGTAAAGGGTGCCTTTTTAAAAGTGGCTTTTGTAATATTTAGTACAAATTCGACTTTGCCAATGAATTGGGAATGCAATAACTTCCAAGAATCAGCTTTGTAGCAGGTTTCTAGGTGGAGATAACATCATTAAATGTAATAATGCATCCCAATGTGTGCCTACTAAATAGCTGACCCTGCTACAGTGAAAATATTTTTAGTGCCTTGTCAATGTATATACATGTTTAACAATAAAAATGTACAAAAAACATGCACACTCCCATATTGGGCTTTAACATCTACATAGGGATGCCTTATTAATATTTAAAAAGAGGGTTGAAGCCTGTCAAACAGGGTTAATTTGGAAGCTCGAATTTATAGTGTTGAAACTGAACAGACAGGCTACAGTGGTAGGCCTGCAGTAATATTTTTCAGTGGCACTCTAGCAGTGTCACAATGTGTGCTGCAGTCTACTAGTGAAATTTAGCTTGCAGGCTCTTTGTATGCTTTGCACCATATACTAGGGACGTTTAGGCAAGCTAAATATGCCAATTAGGAGTATAGCCAATTTCGACATGTTTTAGGGGTCAGTGTATGCACTGGGAACTGGACGGCAGACCAGTATGCAGAGTTCAAAAACTTGCAATAATCTCTAGCGAAAAGTGGGAGTGACTACTCAAAAAGGGATAAACTATCATTTTCCTACAGTGTGGTTTACACAATTGAACACATACTGTAAATAAGTTGATACTGAAAGTACAGTTCTAGTTAATAGAATTCAATCACTGTGCTTACTACTTACCTGCTATGAGGTAATTGTGCCCTTCCTTTACCTCCTGGACACTGGCATCATAACCCCATAAAAATAGTGCACACTCTATAATCTCGCCCATAATGTGGATTGATTACATATTGCTCATCTGTATATGGTCTAATGTGCTTTTCTAACACCTACTCGACTTGGTCAATTTCACCAGGACTGCCCAGTGATGGCAACAGATGGACATGACTTTGCCCGCTTTAAAAACATTATGATCCATCTAGATATATATGACTTGCCTCACTAAAGGCGACAGGACACAGCCAATGAAACCAAATCAGATCTGTTCTGTACTGCCAGTGCTTAATTTGCAAAAACATAAGTGCTGATGCAAAAAATGTGGCTAAGGAGGCCACAGCCCACTTCTAACTCCGGTGTGCCCCACTTTCAACACTCACACTCCCTCGACTCTATCTTCTAACCATGCTCTGCTGTCTGCCCCCTAAGTCTTTGCTCTAAGAGTCTATTCGCTCCTCTCTAATCGTTTTCTATTGTCTTTGTCACCCCTGGTGTGTTACTTTTCTCCCTGTATTTCTGATTGGACAGACAAGTGCAAAAACAAAATTTACACTGTATGTAGATGCTTTTTTTGCACATATTGATCAGTGCAGTCCAACTGGCTTAGTTGCAGAAACAGCGTGAGCTTGAGAGGAACACTTGTCATAGTAGGCCATATCACTGCTAGTGCTACCTCTAAGTAGTTTGGTCTAGGTCTGACGATGGCATCAACATCCACTGCTCAGCTTGCTCTGACCTCTCTGCTACAGCACGATCATTTTCTCTAGACATAAAGCTGCCAATACCAGTGAGTATGACCTACTGGACTCATGCACGCTCAGCATTTACCTTGCTGGAAGGCAGTGCACCAATGCTACAGGTGACTCCATGGCCCACAAATTTGCAGTGAGCCACAGCCGCATCGAGCACGTTGAGGATAGTAGCAAGGCATGCTATACTACTCTGCTAAGCAGCAGGTGCAAATTCCACACTTTTGTTTATAATTCTTCGCGAGCCCTCACTCGGGAGTACAGAGTGCACTCTTGCAGCCTTCCTTGGCTCAACTCAGTCATGAGCCAGCCCCCAGCTACAATTATCCAAAGGGATGCTTAGGCTCAGCCAGTGGGCAGGGTGTAGCAAACTCAGGTAATAGAAATGCAAGTCATTCATTGATGATGACTTCTTGGATTTGTGATAGATGTGATGGCATCATCACTGCTTGGACAGGTGTAAGCCAGCCTATGAAGACATACCAGACAGTCACCATGCAAGGTATATTATTCTTTGTATTTTGAAGTAGAACAACCTATATTGAGCCCAATAACTGCAGGGTCAGAAATCGTAGTCCTGGCCCTGTGAAATAAGTGCTGGTGTCGAGCCCTGGAAACCACTGGTTCAAATTAAGCACTGGGTAACCTCTGAAATATGACAAACTAGAGTTTGCCAGTGTTTGTTAATAAGTATATATTAAACAAGCAGATGTGCAGCATTTCAGTTTCAAATATCAATGCAGCCACCATTACACCATGGTGCAAGATTGACTATTTTTCTGGCAGGATTCGTTTTGTGCAGAAGCGAAACCTTCTTGCACAAAAAGAATGCTTAAAGCCATTTTCCTCTTTCTGTGTGTGCTGCAGAATGCACCATCTATAGAAGAGGAAGTACCAAGGAGGAAAAAAAGTGTATTTCTCTTCGTTACGCCTGATTCAGAGAGGAGCAACATTTTGGTACAGTTACAGGTTTACTTGCCTTAGTAAGTTTGGGATTGTGTCAAAGGCCCACATGCATCATTCATTTTTGGAGTCGCAAACGGTGCGATTCCTTAAAATCGGCCGTTTGCGATTCCAAAAATGCTTTTTGGAATGCATGAAGCATTTTTTGAAATCGCAACATTTTTGCGATTTCCAAAAATGCGATTGCTTTTAGGAAATCGCAAATTTGCGATTTCCTAAAAGCAATGCATGATTAATTTTGAAATTGCGAATTCGCAATTAGAGGGACAAATTTACTGAGTAGTTGAACTACTCGGTAAATTTGCAAAAAGTGTAATTAACACTTTTAACGCATTTTAAAAGCATTCATGTTACGGACACACATGTCCTTAGGACATGTGTGTGTGCAACATGATGCGAAAAATACATTTCAGGGGTGCAGGGGGGGGTCCTTTGGACCCCCCCCTGCACCCATGAAATTTTCTAAGTGCCACTCGCAATTTGCATTGACTCCTATGGGCCTTTTGGCCCATAGGAATCAATGGGAATTGCGAAAATTAACTTAAGAATTCGGTATTTCTTTGGGATTCGGTAAAAATTGCGATTTTTACCGAATCACAAGGAAATACCGAAAAAAATGATGCATAGCATTTTGCACTTCTTAATTTGCGATTCCTTATTTTTCGCAAATTAAGAAATGCAAAATGACACAATGATGCATGTGGGCCAAAATTCCTGGGTGGATGCCTGGGAATGGCAAGCTCCACCCATGGAACTGCTCTCTGATGCTATGTGCTGCCTTGCATTACTTTTTGGGAAAACTCCTGCGCAAAGCCACACAAATCTGATTTGCGTGGCTTTGTACATTACAAAGAACATTTTGCGTCATGGCTGTTTTAAAAAAGTGGCGCATTCACAACACATAATTTTAGCGAATCTGTGATTAATGGTTAAATATTTACCTACTTAGGTTACCATGAAAATATGGCACGGATTCGGCCTTCCAGGACCTATTTTTCTAAACCTTCTATCAAATCATTTTCCGATGCTTCTGTTCGTTTATTTCCTATGCTCCTAGGAATGCCAGTAGTGGAAGGTAACAAGCCCTATGTAGTCCTATTGTATTTATTCCTTGCAAAAATGTGTGTGTTCTCAGATCTTTTGATGATTGTGTAAAGGGAGTCCCTGTACGGTTTAGGCAATAGAAAATGAGAGGTTATAAAAACACCCACATTAATAGTTTTCACTGCACTATTCTGATTCCAGGATGTGAATTGGAAACATGAAGCACTCGCATTCTGTGCAATTTGGAGTGAGCTTTACCTACAGCTGGAAACTGTGTTCTATGTTAGAGAGGTGCAAAATGCAATAAAGTATTTTATGAAAGTAACAAAATTAAAATGCCACACCACTCAAAACGAAAGGTCAAACTAGACTGTACGGTCATGATTTACCTAGACACCATGGAGCAATAAAAAGCATCTCATGTCGTTCACTTTAGCATTTTTAAGCCATTCATTTCAAATTGGATTAAAAATGTGTTTATGCTTAGCCCCGGAATGTATAGTCTTTGAAAGTAGGGTGTGCGCGAGGCCAATTCATGGGAGTAAGAATGTGTTTAATATGGGGAAGCAGCGATCTGAGCTGCTAACAGTCAAATAACACTTCAGGAATGCTTTAAGGTGAGAGCACTCCCAAGAAGAACTGGTGGCAGCATGCACGGTGGTAAGATGGGGGGACAACACGCCGGCCTTCCTGGGTTTGGACATCGAGTACTGTATGGTGGTTAAATGGCTCAATCTCATGAGTGTTTCAGTAAATGGCACTACGCATGCTGGGGGTTGTTGGCCCATATCTACCAGAAGAAAAGAGGAACTGCATCTCCTAGCAGACCCCTGCTCTGCTTGAAATACTAGGACTGGCTGAATGAAGTACCTGCCCTTCATCATCAAAAAAAGCTTTAATTCACATTGTGTTTAAAATATCTCTAGTCCTTCTTTTTGTGGACTCGTCTATCTCTAAGATACAACCCCCCAAAAGATTCTTCTCAACATTCCTCCTCCAAATATGCAAAACCCTAACCCTAATTAAAAATAATATTCAATATGACATTTCCATAGTACCCTGAGGCGACTTTGACATGCATTACCCTAAATGCACCTTCTCTCATTCAGCCTCATGTATGTTCCTTGAATCAAATCCACTAATCCTTCTTCTGCACCATCTGATGTTTCAGTCCTCAAACTATTCAGCCTCATTCTCTAAACCACCTCCACGATCCTTCTCTGCCCACCCTCCCTGTTTTGCTATTCCCTTCTATCAGGTGCATACCCATGATGCTTCAAAATTGAAGTGGTGCTACCTTTCCTAGAAAAACCTACAATGGATCTTTCCTCCCCTTCCAACTACCTTTATGTAAACAGGTGACTCAGTCCCCCCAATTTGGTTTCTGCAACTTTCCCTCACCGAAAACTGCCCTCACAGAAGAAGCCAACTTTATCACCTCTGCTCATCACAATCACCTCTAACAGACACTCAAGATTCTCGGGGGTATATTCACAAGAATGTGTGCTAAACATCACCAAAAAATGCTAACGCACCTTTACAGATCGCAGCCGATCGTGGGAAAATAACCCTGTGTCAACGTGGAATTCATAACAAGGTGGCACCATTCGATAATCTGCTGAAACCGCGTCCAATGTCCGTGATACAACCACCTTGACGGAGACAAAAACACAAACCTCAATGCGAAAAAACATGCGATGGGCCAAAGCGCAATGAGGAAATCAGTGATAAGCAGTGCCAGGCCTGCAACACACACATGGCAGGTGGGAAAAATCACTATAAAAGTAGAACAAGCATTGGCATAGCCAATAGGTCTCGCCTTTGGGACCTTATAAGTGTTTAGTTATCCAGCACAATATCCTTGGTGCAACTACATTAACTGTTGCATGGCTAAACACATAAAAGGTCCCAAAGGCGAGGCCTATTGGCTATGCCAATGCTTGTTTTTTGCGTAATTGATGTTTGAACTATTTATGAAGCACTTTAGATCGTAGAGCCACACATTTTCTATAGAATGTATGAGGATATATTTCTGTTTTTATAGTAGCGTTGGTTTGTATGAATAGTGTTAGTGTGAAATTATCTTGGAACTTTTTATTATTTTAGTGCCGTTATCTTTAAATTATAAAACTGAATTATATGTTGATTTTTATATGGTTTTAACGCAACGTGTTGGTTATACATTTATTATAATGTGTTCTTGTTATACTGCATAATTCAGGTGTTTATGCTTTATGGGGTTTGACCCTGAACACATTTGCTTTTGCAAGGCAGAAGTCATCAATAACAGCGCTTCATCAATTATGGTACTCCAACAAGGCCTAATCCCAAATACAATTTTCCCCGTAGTCGTTTAGTACTGAGAATTAAGTGATAGTGAAGCTGCGAAAAAAGAAAGTCTCTGACACTGAGAATACAGCGGACAACACTAGAGAACAGAAAGGTGATAAGACGCGCACAGTCTTTTAACAAAGATGATTTAACTTCTGCCAAAATTTTCCCGTGGGAGATTCATGCTAATTATACCAGAAAGAGCAGCAACTTCATAGTAAGTAAATCATGAAACCAGGCGTTAAATACCCCTGCTTGGTAACGAAGTGGAGTATAAACCACCAAATATAATTTCCAAGTTCAAGGAGACGGGGAATATTACATAACTGTAGAAAACGAGCTTGTAAAAAAAAAAAGAGGAAAAAAAAAAGCATATAAACTTTGTGGGATGCTTCATCTTGCAGTAAGGGAACAATACCTTCAACAGCAGAAAACGTAATCTAAACTACAGCCAGCCTCTTCTAAAGCATAGGCAGGGTGAAGAGAGGGAGGCTAACTCAACTGGGCGTTTGTTAGGTCAAGACACCCGGCGTGCAAGGCATCGGCTGTGCAGTCACCTTGCTACTAATATGTCATGGCTTAAGATCTGTTGTCACTTAGTGTAGTCATGGATTGGGATGCTACTTACTGTGATGTCATGTGCGATGTCATGTACCGTGATGTCACTTCCTGTATTGTAATACGCTGTGATATTACTTCCTTTGATGTCAAGCGCAGTGATGTCACACGCATTCTCCCTAACTTGGTGAGTTCCTCTCCCGTACCCCCCTCCCCCACCCCCGCCCCCGACCCCTTCTATTTTTAGGATTTGAGCCCTGGTGGAGTTGGATATAGCAATTTGAACAGGCAAACCCTTACGGTTTGGTTTTAGTGTCTGTTAACAGTGAGTGAAGACAGGCAAAAAATAAAAAATAACCTTTGCTTGCCTTTGTGAGGCATTTGAGGATTTTACACAACTGGGAGCCAGCATTGTAAACAAACAGTGTGGAAAGCACAAGGCTGATTATTGTTTCTGGAAGCTTAAAGTGCACACAAGCATACACACAGAATTATTGCATGTTGCTGCAGGGATTTGACCAACATTTTGAGCATTGTTAATGGTCTCTGAAGGACATCTAATGTACATGTGAGCTCACACATAGAAACCAGAAAGGGTGCATGTAATAAAACAGGGAGAAAGAGGGGAAAAAAACACATTCTGCAAGTGAATCAGGACGCATTGTCAGAGAACCTGAATAAAGTGGGCAACGGGCAGTGGTCCAGAGCGGAGTGGGACCCCATGTGTGCAACGCGGCACAGCTTTATATGATAATAATAAAAGGGAGCAATGAATGAACGCAGGGAAGAAAAAGGATTGGCATGCGCATTGGGAAACTGCAGGGGCGGGGGGGATGTAGGTGAGAAAGAAACCGAACAGGAGGCTGTGATGCTCCTGTACGGCCTAGTATGGTGTCACGTTAAATATCAGGGGACCCCTTGGAGCGCTGAAAGTGTGTGCTGGAGCACAGGCGAAAGCGATGTGTTGATACTCGGTTATCCCATGTATGGCGGTCCGTTGGGCAAAAATAGAAGCAGATCCCGTGTGAAACAGGAACAGATAGATGCCTCGGATAGTGAGGATCCTGTTAGTAGGGACAGGAGGGTGGGGGGAGTAAAAGTAAATAGTCTGCATGCTATAGATGTGGCAGTGCCAGCACTTGTATTACCGGCAGGAACGTGTGTGTGGTAAAAGAAAAAAGCCTGCAAGCTCGAAATATGGCAGTGCCGGTGCCTGTTGCAATATCAGGGAAGGAATGTGGCATGTCCGACACACAGTGAAAGTCGAGAAACATGTGTAAAGATGCGGTGGCGAGAGGGGGGAGGTGAGATGCCATTTGTTGGTAAAAAGGTGGGTGGAATGGTGTCATGTATAAAACAAGCACAGGGGGAGGGGGCCTGCCGATTGCCTTGTGGGAGCCAACGGCGATAATTAATACCATATGGCGTTGCCGCTCGCAGCACCATATGGTATTAATTATCACCGCTCGCTCCCGTGAGGCAATCGCCCCTCGTGCACGCGTTGCCTTTGAAGGCAATGGAACACGTGCACGAGTTTGCCTCAAAAAGGGAGTCGGCGGCTTTAGGTCACTTTCCTAAGCAATTCATTTGCGTTGCGTAGGACGAGACCTAAAAAACACTCAAACACACACTGACCAACACATAAGCACCATGAAGGCAGCATGGGCTGGCGCAGAGAACAAGCTCAACCCCACAAGCACCCCTGATGACCAGCCTGGGACCTCGGGGACATTGAAGGGCAAGGACAAGAAGAAGAGGACGACGAAGTTCAGTCCGCAGGAAAACAGAATCCTGGCCACGGAGGTGATGGAACACCATCAACAACTGTTCCTTACCTCCAACGTGTCATTGGGCACCAAAAATGCAATATGGCGGGACATCGTGGATAAGGTGAATGCCGTCAGAGTACACAAGAGGTCAATGGACCAGGCCAAGAGGCAATGGATTGACATCAAGTGCAAGACCAAGGAGAAACTCGCAGCCAACCAGATGGCAGCAATGCAGACTGGAGGTGGGAGCCCATCGCCACAGCTCGCGCTGGATGACATGGAGGAGCTGGTGTCGACAGTCATCAGTGTGGAGACTGTGGCCGGAGTCGGGGGGCCGGACACTCCTTGACAGGACACAACATAACCGCAATAGGGTGAGTGACCACCATGTCCTGAGGGGACGGGTGGAGATGGACACAATGGCACACATGCACTATCAAGCAGAGCCCAGTGCACACCCACAATGACTCTGGGTTATGGCCCTGATCTACAGACTGTCACAATGTACAATGCCATGCTGTCTGAATGTCAACATGTACCATGCAGCTACATACATGTGGACACATTGTAATACACCATCTCCCCTTCATATTGCAGAGGCACCGTCAACACCTCCTGCACACCACGGGTTGGTGGCAGCAGCCCGGCGCCATTATTTGAGAGACGCTGCTTAACGGCAGACTGGACTACAATTGCTCACCTGATTTTTTTAACTAATTTTGTGATATTGCTATGTGCTTTTAAACAGTTACTGTGTGACTGCAACGGTGTTTCGGTTTGCGTGCAGGGCGGCTGACTCATAGCGCCATTTGCACCCTTACCTTAATAGCGGCCCCTCTGCCTTGGTCCATCGCGGCTTCTGCCGATTGTGTGGAGGGCGGCTCACCTACCGCGGCTTCTAGTGCCGGGCTGGTGGTGGGAACGGGCGCCATATTGGGAGGAGCCAGAGAGCGCAGGGACCTGTGGCAGCGGTCCAGTCGCTCGAGGCTCCCTCCCATAAAACGATAGGGAGTCCTTCCTCACTCGTGGATTCCGGGTTGGTGGCAGCAGCCCGGCGCCATTATTTGAGAGACGCTGCTTAACGGCAGACTGGACTACAATTGCTCACCTGATTTTTTTAACTAATTTTGTGATATTGCTATGTGCTTTTAAACAGTTACTGTGTGACTGCAACGGTGTTTCGGTTTGCGTGCAGGGCGGCTGACTCATAGAGCCATTTGCACCCTTACCTTAATAGCGGCCCCTCTGCCTTGGTCCATCGCGGCTTCTGCCGATTGTGTGGAGGGCGGCTCACCTACCGCGGCTTCTAGTGCCGGGCTGGTGGTGGGAACGGGCGCCATATTGGGAGGAGCCAGAGAGCGCAGGGACCTGTGGCAGCGGTCCAGTCGCTCGAGGCTCCCTCCCATAAAACGATAGGGAGTCCTTCCTCACTCGTGGATTCCGGGTAGGTGGCAGCAGCCCGGCGCCATTATTTGAGAGACGCTGCTTAACGGCAGACTGGACTACAATTGCTCACCTGATTTTTTTAACTAATTTTGTGATATTGCTATGTGCTTTTAAACAGTTACTGTGTGACTGCAACGGTGTTTCGGTTTGCGTGCAGGGCGGCTGACTCATAGCGCCATTTGCACCCTTACCTTAATAGCGGCCCCTCTGCCTTGGTCCATCGCGGCTTCTGCCGATTGTGTGGAGGGCGGCTCACCTACCGCGGCTTCTAGTGCCGGGCTGGTGGTGGGAACGGGCGCCATATTGGGAGGAGCCAGAGAGCGCAGGGACCTGTGGCAGCGGTCCAGTCGCTCGAGGCTCCCTCACATAAAACGTAATGTGGTGGAGGGAGCGCAGCGGGCGCGACGGAGGCGCGCCGGAGTCGCGCTAGAGTCTAGCTCGTCTGCGCTCGTCCGCGAGCGTCCGGGACTAGGGGCTAAGGACTCTGTGTGTCCTCTGGCGTATACTTCTGCCGAATTATTAGCGCTAAGACCTTCTACCATGAAGTGCCCTCCCGTACCCCTCAATGCGGTGAAGCGGACATTTCGCCTAGGCATCAGTAATCCCATCACCCTAACTACGGATTCCGCCTCTACCTACGCGGTCTCGGCAAGCATGCCAGTTACCACCTGCAATTTTAGATGTCTTTATTTAAACACACGTTCCATGACCAAACATCAGATAGATATCTTTTTGCTACTATCTGACATTAAACCGGATTTACTCCTGTTGACCGAAACATGGCTCACCCCGGACTCATTACCGGACATCTTGGCCGCCTTACCTGCTGATTATTATATTATCTCCGTGATACGACCGGCAGGTAAAATTGGGGGCGGGGTGGCCATCATCTCCAATAAAAAACATCAACTTAGACAACTCCCCTCCTTGGATATTCCTAATGTGGAGAATATTGTTGCCAAATTGGACACTGTCAATGGGACACTTGTGGTGGTTTTACTATACCGCCCGCCCCAAACCATGGTTATGTTCCCTGCTATTCTTGCGGAGCAACTGGCCATGCTAGCTACTGATAATTCAAAACTGCTTTTGGTTGGGGATTTAAATCTCTGGTTTGATAACATTCTATCTGACCCCCAAGCAGCAGAGACTAGGGACCTTCTGAGTGATCTGAATTTAACACAACATATAGATACTCAGACCCATCAAAAGGGCCACAGTCTCGATCAACTTTGGTCATTGAATTTAGCCATTGATCTTATTGATATTAAACCTTGTAGCTGGTCTGATCATTTTATTATTAGTTTCTCATTTTGTGTTGAGAAAGCTCTTCAATTTAAGCTGAAGGCCACCAGTCTGACTCGGAAATGGTCCTCGCTGGACATGTCTGCTTTCTTAAATCGGTTAAAGTCTACTCTGCCAGAGCAGAGCTCAGATGTGGAGATAGCCGAAGGTAGGCTTCAAGACTGGCTAAATTCGGCCATTAATGTTTGTGTTCCCCTCACTCGTTTTGATAACTCGCGTGGCGCGGATGCGCATAAATGGTTTACACCGGAGTTGAGGAAACTAAAACTTGAAGTGAGGCAGCAAGAGAGAACATGGCGCTCCAACTATTGTCCTCAAGCAAGGATCGCTTATTGTTCTACCCGCAAAGCCTACCAAAAAACATTGCACACTCACAAAACTGCTTATTTCTCTTCTAAAATACTTAATGCCACCAACAAGTCGAAAGAAATTTTCAGGATTGTGACGGAGTTGTGCAATGATGAGAGAACTTCTCCCCCGGTTGTCCCTTCACAACTGCTCTGCAATTCGCTGAATGACTATTTTAATGACAAAATAGTGCTGATTAAGGACACTTTATCCAAACTTCCAGTTTGTGCCCCGATAGACGATACTTTTTTAAACCCTCTTACCCTGCATTCCTTTCCTTTAATCACTCACCAAACCCTTCAAGACTTACTCACTAGAGTTAAATCAGGATCTCCTCAGGATGCCTGCCCTCCCCAAGTAATGAGAGAAATTGGTCGGGCGCTCCCAAATAGCCTGATTCCACTGCTCAATAACTCCCTTGTGTCAGGAAGCGTCCCTAATAGTTTTAAACAGGCCTTATTGATCCCTTTGAAAAAAAAACCTGGCATTGATTCTTCAGACCTCTCTAATTACAGACCAATATCGTTACTGCCTTACTTATCCAAAATATTGGAGGCGCATGTAACTAACTGCCTATCAAGTTTTGTGGAGGTTTCCGGGTATTTACAACCCAACCAGGCAGGCTTCCGGCCTGGTCACTCCACCGAGGCAGTGATATTGGCCGTCCAGAATACTCTAAGGTCTAATGCAGACAGGGACTTACACCAGGCTTTGGTGTTATTGGACCTGTCTTAGGCGTTCGACACGGTTGACTATACCATCTTGGTCAACCGTGTCGAACAGGCCGGTCTTCGAGACTCGGCCTTGGCCTGGCTCAAGTCTTTTATTTCTGGACGTACTCAATCGGTTCGACTAGGCTCCTTCACAGCCCCTAAAAAAATCTCCTTCTGTGGGGTCCCTCAAGGATCTTCCTTGTCCCCTTTATAATTTAATTTGTATATGCGCCCACTGTTATTCTCTCTACGAGAGTTCAAGGTCGATGTTTATAACTACGCAGACGACCTGCAGTTGGTTTTTGTGCTAAACTCCCACAATGCTGCCGAGGAATTTCGAGCCACCATGTCTTTTATTCAGAGGTGGATGTCCCTAAACCATCTTAAGTTAAATCCGGGAAAAACGGAGCTCATTCTACCTGGGAAGAGTGAGATCAGCTGGAGTCCTAGCTTCTGGCCATCGGATATGGGCTCGCCCCCAAAAAAATCCCGTACAGTGAAAAGCTTGGGAGTGACCCTTAGTGAGGACCTTACCTTGGTGAGCCAAGTCGGAACTGTGGTCTCCTCGGGGTTTTTTCAATTGAGGAAGATCAGAAAAATAGCACATCTTCTTACAGGCCTGGCTTTAATTCAGACAGTCAGTGCTCTAGTCCTGTCCCATATTGATTTCTCCAATGGCCTCTACTTGGGGGCGCCTATTGGCCAACTTAAAAGATTGCAGTACTTGCAAAATCAAGCTGCGAGACTTATCTGCAAAGTACCTAAGTGGGAATCAATTAGACATGGACTAGAGACCCTGCACTGGCTGCCTGTGGAACAGAGAGCCACTTTCAAGGTGGGTTGCATTGTGTTCAAGGCTCTGGAGGGCAAGGGCCCTATGTTCCTTAGATCACTACTGCGCAAATATACACCTTTGCGCAGTCTGAGATCAATCCACAAAGATCTACTCGAGGTCCCTCGTTTCAAAAAGAAACGTCAAGGGGGCAGCAGTTTTCAAGTCTTAGCCTCCTCATTGTGGAATTCCCTCCCCTTGACCCTGCGACATAGCAAGGATCTCCTTGCTTTTAGGAAGGCATTTAAAACTCTTCTTTTTTCCCAGGCCTACTGTAAAAAATAATTGTATTTCTTTTATGCACTGTTATGTTTGATTCTCTCACCAGCGCCAAGAAGCCCCCGGGCGTATGCGCGCTTAACAAATAATAAATAACATAACATAACATAACAGCAGTCCCAGCCACTCTTCACTGATGACGAGGAGGACACACCCAGCATCAACACCCAAGCCCTCCAAGACATCATTGACATCATCCACAACTCACCTCTAGGATCAGGGCAGCCCAGCTGCATCGAGGAGACCCCACCCACTACCCAAACCACCCAGCAGGAGGCACCCACAGCCCCAGCAGTCTCCCAAGACAACCAGGAACAACTCATGGCCTTCCAACGCTGTGTGCTGGAGGGCCAGAGGGAGATGGCTGAGCAGGTGTGGGAGGGGTTTGGCCTCATGGCTACCAAACTGGACACCATCCATGGGTGTCTAAGTCCCACCAGGGACCAGTTCCAGTCCCTAACGAACCCCACAGCCCACTCTATGGTCTCCAATGAGCCCTGACTGACATCGCTGGAGTCATGACGCGAAGAGAACACCTGTCCGCTCCGACTGGCTCCAGTGACCGACCCATGAGCTGGCACACATGCGGAGGCTCATGGAGGACATGGTGCGGATGGAGGTGGAAAGGATGGCAGCCACCGCTGCACATCAGCGAAATGTAGCTGGGATCTACCATGTCCTGCAGATCTCCATCATGCCATTGCTGCCACAAGCGGTACAAAAGGGGGGGGTGATGGACGGAGCATCTGAATCAATCAAACACTCACACCCAGTCAAAAGATCTGGGTTTAATCCATCACCGTTCTTTAGCCCACTCTGCCACCCCAGTTCAGACATGGCCATATGCAAATCAGTCTGACCCTGTGCCTCATGGGAACAGTCCAGCCCGAGCTGCCAAGCCATGTCTTCCCTGGACCGGAAACAAGCTTCCGAGGACCGGTTTCTGGCATTCCAGCCGTCTTCAGCCCGGCTTGCTTGAATCCAGTGGCAAAGTGAACAAGGGACTCACGTCTGAGCATACCATCCACCGTTCATTAGCCCACTCTGCCACCCCAGTTCAAATCAGTCTGACCCTGTGCCTCATGGGAACAGTCCAGCCCGAACAGCCAAGCCAAAGTCCATCACCACCCCCTTTTGTACCTCTTTTGGCCGCCATAAGTGTGGCAGGGTATGCTCAGACGTGAGTCCCTTGCTCACTTTGCCACTGGATAAAGAACGGTGATGGATTAAACCCAGATCTTTTGACTGGGTGTGAGTGTTTGATTGATTCAGATGCTCCGTCCATCACCACCCCCTTTTGTATTGCTGCCACAAGGCATGACGCTGATGAATGCTGCTGCCCCCACACCATCCACACCTCTGCCCCCTGGTGTGTCAGTGCCTCACAGTGCGGTAGGCGCATCCACTCCGGGACCTGCCGTGTCACTGCCACACAGTGCGGCCGACAATCCTCCTATGTCCCCTGATGTGTCAGTGGCACACAGTGCCGCAGCCGGTACAGCAACACCCCATAGGTGGGGCAGAGCACACATCCGAGGACGAGGACATGAATGGGATTGTGTTCACATGGAGGCACTAGCATTCATTTCTGTCACCTCGCCTGTTTCTGCTTGGTGCCACACATGGCCCCATGACCTTCCACTGACCCCCGATACACTCCGCTGCACTCACCTTGGACCGCGACATGGACTGCCATATCCTGTTTGATAACCAATGACACGGCGACCAGACTGCGGACTGTACCCTTCCTCTTCCACAGTACTTGTCATCCCCCGATGGACTCTGGCTGGCCCTCCACGAGCCCATATTGTGTAGTGTGCTTGGCATGGCCCTGTACCGCTCCAGCTGCAATACCTCACTGGGTGTGCAATAAACATCCAGTGATGCAATGCTGTGTCATGTCTTTCATCATTCATGTATGAATGTGTGGATGAATGTAGGGACAGTGATTTCCCTTATGTCAATGATGCTCATCTAGTGGGATGCCAATAATAGTGTGCTACATTGCCTATTGTGTTCCGGGTGCCATGGACACTACAACAGGGACACACGCATTAGTCACTTCCTTGTCCGGACATGGTCTGAACCATGCCCAGAGCCCCGAGTCATTGTTGCAAGCCCTGCGCTGGTCCAGCGTATGCCAGGCCTGACCACTCCACTTATGTTCAGAGGGGGGCCCACATAGCTACCTGTCGCAGGTGCACTCGCTGGTGGTGTGCAGGTCACTGGTCTAGTTGTCAGCAGGGCACAGCCACTCCCTGAGGGCAGGTTTGCACACACACCACACCCATCCAGCACTGGCATCACAGGCCATGTGACCCCGCAAATATAAGGGGCAGACTACGTCACATTCCCCTCTGCCGGTGCTGACTGGATGAATGACGCTCCACGGTTCTCAATCACAAAGGGCCCATGAGTTGTTGCGCACAGGGTTGGTGGCACCCGAAGCCTTGAGCCATCACGGGCCCACCACTACGTGGCGTTGACTGGCGTTGCACAGGGTTAGTAGCACCCAAAGCCTTGCGGCAGTCACGGGCCTACTACCACGTGGCGCTGACTGGTATTGCACAGAGTTGGTGGCACTGAACTAGCTGAGGGGGAGTGCAGCCTGCGTTGATGACGTGTGCACTGATGTGGTCCCCGCCATTGATGACTCAGGACTCAGCGTCATGTGTGGGACCTGCTGGGCCGCGGAGCTGGCCCGCATGATGTGTAATATGCCATGGTGGTGGGACCAGGGCCTAGAGCTTGCACTGGCATGTGGTGTGCCTACAGGTGGACACACCGGTGGCAGCAGGTGAACACTGGGGCCTGTGTGCGCAGGGGCGGCAGTGTCTCTCTCTCTCTCTCCCTTCCTTTTCTTCTCTCTCTCTCATTCTCCCTTCTCTCTCTCTCTCTCCCTTCCTTCCCTTTCTTTCTCTCTCTGGCTTACTTTCCTTCTTTCCTTCCTTCCTTCTCTCTTTCTCTATGTCTCGCTCCTGTGTTGTGCGCATGAAATACTTCTTGATTTTGTGCTTTCTTTTCCAGGCTGCGACGTCGAGATTCTCCCTGACAGACCCAACAGAAGTCTTCTGCATTGGTGTTTTGTGTTGTATTTCAATAAAGTTTTTGGTTGTTACTTCAGTTCTGTGTGACTGCTTCTCGTTCTTCTGGCCACACATGTGTGTATTTATTTTGACAATGTGCATTATCATGCGCTTTCTGGGACTCTTGTGTCGTGCACAGTATGTGTATGTCCGGGGGAGAGGCCGGGGGGGAACTGGGGGTGGTGGCGGGGGATGTTGTGGCCCTCATGGGTATCGGAGCTGCATGATCATTGTCTCCATGGCATCTGTGGGTCTTCATGTGTGGCTCTTGACTGGGCTCCCTTTAATGCTGTGGGTAAACGTCCTGCTTAACACCAGCAAAAGGCAGGTGTTAATTCCCTGCTGCTACAGGGGTGTAGTGATGCTTATCTTCCTTAGAACTGTGTGCTATGCTCTAGAATATGGAAGTTAGAATGTAAGCATGTCTTGTAGTTGATTTTAAGTGTGTGGACCAGACCTGAATTCTACTTCAAGCTGGCAGCACCTTTCTGTACCAGGAAGACACTAAGAAATGGGTTATGGATGAATTTCCATCTGTGTTTTCAGGAGCTATGGGTAAATTGAAAGGTTTTACACACCAGATCAGGTGAAAAGACAATGCTGTCCCCAAGATTCACAAAGCTAGAAATATTCCTATTATCATTAGAGATGAGGTCAAGTCAGAGTTAGAGAAACTTCTCAACTCTAATATTATTGAAACAGTGGAAGCTGCTGAATGGGTTTCTCTGTTGGTCGTCGCACGAAAGGCCAACGGAAAAGCCCGTCTGTGTGTGAATTTGAGATATCTTAATAGCCAAATTTTGGTTGATCAATATCCACTTCCATGTATAGATGAAATGCTTTCACTTACTAAAGATGCCAAAGTGTTTTCCACTTTAGACTTGTCTGCAGCCTATCATCAGGTGGTTCTTGACCCTGATAGTAGACATTTAACGTCATTCTGCACTCCATTTGGCTGTTTTAGATTTAAACGCATGCCTTTCGGCTTAGCATCAGCCGACGCAGTCTTTAAAAGGTTAATGTCTAGATTATTTGGACATATCAAAGGAGTAATTTTCTTCCAAGACGATATTTTGATCATGAGGAAAGACAAATCTCATCATGACAGTCTACTCAGAGAAGTGTTAAAAAGTCTAGCAGATAATGGGCTAGTAGGTGAACTTAGTAAGTGCAAATTCTCAGAAAAGTCAGTTACGTACCTTGGACATGAAATCTGTGATGGTGGTATTAAACCAAAAGCGAAGTTAGTGGAGGCTATTGTTAATTCTCCAGAACCTAAGTCTAAAGATGAGCTCAGATCATTTTTAGGCTTAGCTGAGTTCTACTCAAAATTTGTCAACCAATTTTCACAGAAAACTTTTGATATGCGTGTCTTGATGAAGAACAAGAATGATAATTGTAAGAAAGCGTTTCAAGAAATGAAGTCTGCAATAATCAATGCACCTATGTTACAAGGATTTGATCCTTCTGCAAAAACTTATCTTACCACTGATGCTAGCGGTACTGGTTTGGGAAGTGTGTTGTCGCAAATTTCTGAGCAAGGCAATGAGGTTGCAGTTGCATTTGCATCTCGTTCTTTATCGCCTTGTGAAGAAAAGTATTCTGTTATCGAGCGTGAAACACTGGCATGTGTTTGGTCAATGGAAAATTTTCGCAAATTTATATGGTGAAAACAATTCATTTTACGCTCAGATCACAAACCCTTAACCAAACTTCTTACTACTGAAGGATTGAGTAGAGCATCAGCCAGGATCGCAAGGTTGTCAATGAGGCTCCAAGATTACATGTATACCATAGAATATGTGCCTGGGGCTAAAAATGTTGTGGCTGATTTTTTGAGTAGGCTGTCCTTGCCCATGAAGGAAATTGATAAGAATTCGTGGAATGATTATTGTGTTGCTGGAGTGTTTTCTAGTTCTCAAGGTTTATCGAAAGAATAATGGGAAAATGAATCTAGCAAAGATATAGTTCTTGAAGCAATTAGGAACAAAATTAACCAAGGGTGGTTTACTCAGTCTAAAACCGATGTCCAGTTTAAACCATTTTGGGAAGTCAAAGATGAACTTAGCGTTGACGGTGGGTTTTTGTGCTGTGGTGTGAAACTTGTTCCACCTTTAGGGGTGCGTCCAAAAATTATATCTCTAGGACATGAGGGACATCCTGGCATATCCAGAATGAAAAAGAATGTAAAGGCTTTGTATTGGTGGCCTGGGATTGATTTGGAGATTGAGAGGTCTGTTCGTGATTGTGTTCATTGTGAGTGTTCGGATAAAAGTCAAAAGACACTTAATCCTCCAATGTCATCTCTTAGTTGTCCCAAGTTACCCTGGGAGGAGTTAGCTTTAGACATTATGGGACCTATAACATGGCAGAATGATTCTGTCAAATATATTCTTGTGTTAGTTGACTTATTCCCCAGGTGGATTGAATTGAAAATTGTTGACAGAGTCAATACTGACACAGTATTAACATTTTTGGATGAATGATTTATTAGGGAAGGTTTACCAGCTTCTATATTAACTGACAACGGTGTTCAGTTTAAGTCTGATGCTATGAGAGTTTTTATGGAATCCACAGGTGTTAAACAAAGATTTTCAGTGTTATACCACCCACAAGGTAATTCAGTTGTTGAGAGAGTTAACAGAGTCATTAAGGGAACATTGCAACTTGCCAATAAGAATAGGAAAGATTGGTACAACGAATTGGGTAAAATGTTGTGGTCTTACAGAATTACAGTACATGATACCTGTGGTGAAAGTCCTTTTGGTTTGATGAGAGGCAGGTTTCCTTATTCTAAGTTGAACCCAGTATGGATGGGCAGAAGTAGGAAATATAATTGGAATACTGAGAAGGTCATTGATAACAATTGCAAAGCTCAAAACAAGTGTAAATCTTATTATGATAAAAAACATGGAACTAAAGAAACTCATGTTGCTGTTGGTCAATTAGTTAGAGTTAAATTGACAAGGAAGGTTGGTAAATTGCAGCCACGTTTTTCAGATCCAAAAACCATAACTAAAGTCATGCGCAACACTGTGATGTTAGATGACGGATCTATTCATCACATGAGTAAAATTGCTTTAGCCAGGTTGTCTGATCCTTTAAAAATAAAGGAGGAGGAATTGGGTGATGTTGGTGAATTTTGGTGGTTGTCTCCAGTTGTGTTGTCAGACACTAATGGTCCTGCTTCAGACAAGAATGTTAGTCATGACAGTATGGCTATTCAAACAATTGGGCCACAAGTTCATCCTGATTTTGAATCCAGTGTTTCTAAATCATTATTTCCAGCTCCTCAATCTTCCATTCCACAGACTTGTTGAGATTCAAATGCTGACTCTTCATAGGTTTCTAGTGATGTTAACTCTTCTGTTGATAATGAATTGCAAAACCAAATTTCCACCAGGAGTGGAAGAAAAATAATTTCTCCTAAATTCTTAGAGGATTATATTTGTAAATAAGTTTTTCTTTGACATGTCAATTGCTTTTAAAGGGATGTGTTTTGTTTTATTGTATTCATTTATTTTTATAGTTTTGTTTTTTATTTATTAAGGAGGGGGATTTGTAGTGATGCTTATCTTCCTTAGAACTGTGTGCAATGCTCTAGAATATGGAAGTTAGAATGTAAGCATGTCTTGTCTTGATTCTAAGTGTGTGGACCAGACCTGAATTCTACTTCAAGCTGGCAGCACCTTTCCTACCTGTTTCCTTACCTTACTTACAATAAACTTATAAACCAACTATCAGCTGTGGAGGATTTACTACAAGTGGCTTATCACCTGTTTTTGGTTTGTATTGCAGACCTGGCAGTTCGTTGTGAAAGTGGTGTTGTGTTTTTTTGTGTGTTTTTGCACAGGAACGCCTACTTTGCATCTCATTAGCGTTAGTTGGTGGTGTCCACTTTGGAGATAACTTTTGGGGCAGTTATCGCTGGAATACTGGCGATGTCTGCAGTTTGCACCAGCTTGTGAATGGGGTGTTAAATTATATCTCCACTTTTGACGCGTTAAGGTGGAGATAAATCGGAGATAAGTCCATGTGAATATCCCCCTGTATCTTTCTACTTCCGACGGCTGTGTTGGTCAATCACTCCAGTACAATCTTAAATTCACTAGGCATCAGAGATCTAGCACATACATGTCTCTCCTCCTACCTCTCTGTACACTTTTTCAGTAACTAAGGATTCTAAGTTACCCAGATCTGGCACATTTCCAATTGGTGCCCATCAAAGCTCTGTCATCTTCGGCCATCAGCATTTCTTTCTCTGTACCAACTATTCCCTCATTTGTGTTCTTGTAACATCTCTGTGCAGATACCCAAATCTGCTCCTCTTACTTATACCCTCATACAGACACGAGTCTCGAACTGTCTCAGTGCCATTTGCAATTAGCTGTTAATACGATCCATCATGCTGAACTTTAAAATTGAGGTGCTGTATTTTTCCTTCTCTTCAATACTCATCTCTGACTCTATCAACTTCTCCCTCGATGTCTAAATGGCCCTCCTTTGCTAGCAGTCCTGAAGAATCTTGAACATCTTTCTAGCCCCTCCATGAAAACGGAATAGTTCATAAATTCTAAAGCCATTGATGTACTATATACAGTCCAGTATCAATGCCTTTATTGTGCTTCAACTAAAGGCAGTAAGGGGCATATGTATCAAGCCCTGTTCCCTTTTCCAAATGGGCCGTTTCACAGAATCAGCCCATTTGCGAACGGGAAAAGGCCTTTTGGGATGTATCATCCCAAAAGTGTATTGCAAATTTGAGATTTTGCGATTACATTTAAAGAATCGCAAATTGTGATTCCTTAAATGAAATGTATGAAGCACCTAAGTTGTGCGATTTCTCCTTAAATTAATTTGGTGGTAATTTGCGATTTCTTTGAAAAATGCACCTTTTGGCATTTTTCAAAGTGCCATGTGGTGCACATACATGCCCTTAGGACATGTATGTGCGCCACATGCACACAAATGCTCATTTCAGGGGTGCATCAGGGTGTCCTTTGGACACTCTGGCACCCTTGAAATTGCATTCTCAATTTGCAATTCTCAAATTGCGAATCGCAAATTAAGAATGTGTTCCTATCCCATTCATTCCTATAGGCCTCCTGGCCCACAGGAATGAATGGGAAAGTATTCCTTAATTGCGATTCACAATTTGCTAATCGCAATTATGAAATGCCAAGAAGTCGCTAACTATTTGCAAATTTTTAAGTACATCTCGTTTGCGATTCTCAAATAGCGATTCTCAAAAAATCGCTTTTTGAGACTCGCAAATAGAGTATTTGATACATATACGCCAGAATTACCAAAATTTATAGTGAACTTTTCTTTCAGAGTAATTAAAATGATTCTCAGACGTGCACTGACAAAAGTAAAACTACAAATCCCAGAATGCTAAGTTTTGTGGGTCAAAAGCCCAGAACTAGCTGAAAGTGTCACACATTATACAGCGTTAGACATCAGCCATGGCATGTGTAAAATACTTAAAGATACATTTTTTTCTTGCATCTTGTACATTTTGTAGCATTTTTGAAAATGGCAGATTTGTGGTGAGGGCAACAATTCTAAACACTAGAAATGCACGTTAACTGCTAGGTATGAAATCGTGTAGGTTTAATGAATGTAAACACAGAAGTGCTTCTAATTATAGCCCAGACACTGTAAGCAATGTTGTTACTATGAGCCTCGCCCATTGGAAATGACCTGTTGGGTTCATTTCCCAAATGTTCTTGCTAGATAAAAAAAAGTAATCCTGCGGTAATGGCTTCCAGATTGCAGCTACTGTTTCTATCTGGGCTAGACGGGCATATCTGGCTCATTGTTTGCTTAGGCTGACTAATTGTCTTAGCTTTTATGGCTCTCCTCTGTATGTCTGCTTCATGTTTTGCAAATACTCCATCATTCCTCAGTTTTGTCACTGAAGAGCTTTCGCCGGTCCATTGATGTCTGAAAAAGCCCCCAGCAGCACTGTAGCTCACACAGGACCTTGTGCCAGGGGTTCTCAGCAGCAAAAGAGGGGGGGGTGGGGGGGCTCTAACATACAATATGCACACACTTTTGTTATTGCATCTTATGCTTCACCGAAAGAAAATACTGTGTTTTCTTTATATTTTATACATTTTAAAGGATCACCTTATGGGGTATGGAACGGGATCCCCTCGCTGTACAAGGTTAGGGATAGTGGTGGAGTCCAGATGGCAGGGTTTACTCTGGGACAGCATGGCGGTGAGACTTACAGCACAGATCCTCGAGGTGAGAGGCCTGCACGCAGAAGCAGTGTCCATTGCCATCTGAGAACCATTATGGAAAATAAATTAACTGGTGTTTGATGCCAAGTGGCAAAGGGTTTACCACTTCAATTAAAATAGAATCTGGATAGGGGATTTACGTGCAGTAGCAGAGGTGACAGAAATTGGAATTATCAGAGTGAAAGTGAGTGCCTACGCAAACTATTTCTACAGTGCCTATGCATAATGAATCGCCTCGAGGCACTAGACAACAACAGACCCCTTCCAGCTCGGTATTTAGGGCTTGTTCAAAATCCTGTGGGTCTCAGTTTCAAGTTGTGGTAAAGCCGATTCAGTCTTTCCAAAGTAGATCAAATGAGTTCCACTGAGTTTGATTATATGAACACCTAAAGCTGGAGTACCTAGACACAATATAGCTCATGGAATGTTCCATTTAAATAGTCATTCTGGGGCATATTACCAAGGCAGGCGATATGAAATTATCGCAGCTTCTGCAGCTGTTTTCTGTCGCAAAGCTGCGATAATTTCATCGCCCTATTAGCAAGCTGTCGCTAACATCAGTTAGCGAAAGCTTTTAGGTGATAGCGAGCGGTTTGGGGCCCGCTTTGCATGTCAGCGATGTTTATCGCTAATGACATGCAAAGTGGGTGTACCTAACCTGTTAGCAACTGAAAGCAGTCGCTAACATCACTATCGTCTTTTATCAACGCAGGCGTAGCGATGAAAAAATTTGCGCTATGTGCGAATATCGCTGAAAACTAACTCCTGCTCAGACCACTTCTTAACCTGTATATCCAATGGGAGTTGGATATTCAGGTTAAGACCCTAATGGCGTTAATGCCTGAATATCGCTGGATTTCCAGCGATATTCACGCATTAAGCCGCTATCACCGGATATTTTATCGCATTGGAGATAAACGTTGCTAATAGCATGTTATCTCTGCGATAAAATCCGACGATGCACACCGATAGAAAAATTGTCGCTAAGCTTATTTAGCAATAAATATCGCTAGTTGTTGATAATATGCCCCTCTGTTTCTTAATAAAAGTAATAATCATTAAAACAAAAACAAGAACTGGTATATATATGAATAACATTATGGTTGTTATAATTATTTTTTTTCCTTGCAGGGATTTCATAATCTTGGAAGTGTAAGGGAAAATGTCTAGACTCTGTGCCTGGTAGTGCGAAGATGTCTCAGTTCTGTTTGTGGTCACGCAGATTGCTAGATGGGAACCACCATAGCTAGGAAAAATATTACTGGCGAAACATCTTTGTAAATTCAAGCTCATCAGCCTCAACAGTTTAAAAAGAACAAAGTGGAAGCCTTAATCTAAATCTGTTCTTCAAAAAAAGATATTTAGAATGCCTGTGTGGGAAGCTGAAATAATCTTGTTAGCGGGTTTAAGTGATACCGTGCAGTACTGAATCCAAAAAGAACTGCAATATGCTGGGAGAGTTGTCAGTAATAATGTGGCCATATCATGCTTTCATCATTTAGAGGGACCCTGAGGCTACCCAATTTTGCCACACATTTTACAGGCAATCGACAAAATGAAAATCCCATGCTTCCTCCAGCTAGCGCTTAGCATTCTCCTGGGACTATTATGCAGGAACAGTAGGCCCCAGGAAATTCTTAGAGTCCCCACATCTTTAGTTGGCGACCTGGACATTAAAACCCATCGGCTGGCTGTTTTTCCTGATGTATGATCCAATGAAGTGCACAGGTGACTGCAGGAAAGACATGCCTATAGATTTACTTATAGAACTGGATGGAATCTGTAAATATTGTTGAGTAAAAAAAGTAAAAACCGTGATTTTTCGTTAGTAACAGTATTCTATTTGGTTTGTTTAAAATGTGTAGTTGTGGCCATTTTAATTTCCGGTTTGTTTTTGAATTGTGACCCAGGCTGAATATACATGTTCACTTCTGTGTTTCTTCAGGAAATAGTCTCCCCTGGACATAGCTAATTTCCAGTCCACAGGATGGGAGAGTCCCTCTTGAGGTTACCCTTCTTGCTGTGCCATCGGTAAGTAGAGCCAGTCCTAAGTTTTAGGGATAGTGACTGCTGCGTATATAAATCTTACATTGTATCAGGTGAGGAAAGCTGCTTCTCTGTGTAACCAACTTCTAATTCTAAATAGTGGGGATAGTTGCTCCTAGGTTTAACCAGCTTGCACTGTCATAGCTGGGAATACTCGCACCTGGGTTTAAACGTGGCCAGTAACACCAATGTATAACCCACCTCCAGTGCTACATGATGGGGTACTTGCTGCTTAATTTTGCAGTACATCAAAATCTCAAGGCCTCACCCTATGAACACCTCATATTGACTATGAACCTACCTCTACACTGTGACACAGACAGACAAACCAAGCAGCTAAATTAATAACCCAACTACAGAATGACTGAAATCCATAACGTAGGACACCTATAATACAGCGCACCAGGAAGAATTCAAGGATCAGAGCACAGTGGGAATGCACAATGTCCATTTTCCTATGATGTGCCATTCCCAAATTCTCTATTGTTCCACCCCAACTGCTACAGACCCCTTGAACCTCAGCACAGCCTCTCAAGCTGTCTTTTCTGGCCATTCCTCCCCTTCAATTACATGGGTTCTCCATTCCACCTTCCTACCTCAGATATTTCCTCAAGCCACAGGTGAACACTCCTCCTCTCACTCCCATATCCATGTCTCCTGTGCCCCTGCTTCCAACCCACCCTCAGCACAAGTCCATTCCTCCACTCAACACCAACTCAACAAGGGAACAGAAACAAAGCAGCAAAACTACCTACTCTTCAATGTAAGATTCGTAAACAAGAATTGCCTACACATCTTTGATCTACTCTCTTGGCAGTTCGGACTGGACTGTTCCCATGAGGCACAGAGTCAGACTGGTTTGCATATGGCCACGTCTGAACTGGGGTGGCAGAGTGAGCTAAAGACTGATGATGGATTAAGCCCAGATCAGTTGACTGGGGGTGAGTGCTTGCAATGTTCAGCACTCCGTACATCATCCCCTTTGGGTTTGCTTTGTTCGCCCTAAGTTGGCAGGGTATGCCTAGACATGGGTCCCTTGCTCACTTTGCCACTGGATTCCAGCTAGCCTGGCAAACCGGTCCCAGAATGCTTGTTTCTGGTCCAGGGAAGACATGGCTTGGCAGTTCGGGCTGGACTGTTCCCATGAGGCACAGGGTCAGACTGAGTTGCATATGGCCATGTCTGAACTGGGGTGGCGGAGTGAGCTAAAGAATGATGTTGGATTAAACCTAGATCAGTTGACTGGGGGTGAGTGCTTGCAATGTTCAACACTCCGTCCGTCATCCCATTTGGTTTTGCTTTGTTCGCCCTAAGTTGGCAGGGTATGCCCAGACGTGGGTCCCTTGCTCACTTTGCCACTGGATTCAAGCTAGCCTGGCAGATGACGGCTAATTAGCCAGAAACCGGTCCCAGAATGCTTGTTTCTGGACCAGGGAAGACATGGCTTGGCAGTTCGGGCTGGACTGTTCCCCTGAGGCACAGGGTCAGACTGATTTGCATATGGCCACGTCTGAACTGGGGTGGCGGAGTGAGCTAAAGAATGATGATGGATTAAACCCAAATCAGTTGACTAGGGTTGAGTGCTTGCAAAGTTTAACACTCCGTCCATCATCCCCTTTGGTGGTGCTACTCAGAAACAGCACTGGATCTAATGTTCCTCACAGAAATGTGGCTTCATGAGGATGCAATCACATGTCAACAAGCGATTCCCCCAAAATGACGGCATCATTTAAAAAAGCATATCTAGCAAGACAGGAAGAGATCTAGGCCCTGATGAATCAATGTTCCCTTTTGCGATTTCTTATTTGCGATCTTTTGCGTTTTGCAAATATGGAATCGCAAAAGGTGATGTATGTACTTTTTTGCAATTATTCTGCGATTCCTTAAAAATCGCAGAATATTCAGCGATTTTTTTGCGATTTCTTATTTTGCGAATTTCGCAAATTAAGAAATCGCAAAAAAACGTGAATCTGCTAATGCTGGAAACAAGTGCTGAAATCACAGTGAGGAACTCTTGCTGATTAACTGCACCTGCTTGCCCGAGCCACACCCAGTGGCAGTTGGAAGCTTGTTTGGCAGCTGTGAAGACCTGTTTTGCTGCAGCATGGAGGCAGAAAATTCACAAGGAGGTTCCTCTCTAGAAAAAAGGAAAAGAAAGCAGAAATTCTCAGACAAAGAACAGGAAACCCTTATTGAATTGATGGCTAGCAACCATGAGTTGCTTTTTGGAAAAGCAGCCCTTAAAGTTCCTGAGGCTAGGAAAAGAAAAATCTGGTTGGAAATCCAGGAGAAAGTGAATTCTGTGGGAGTTGTGCCACGTACCATAGATTAATTAAAGAAAAGGTGGTATGATATGCGCCTCCGGTCAAAAGAAAGGCTTGCTGCCAGGCTAAAGGACTCAAACAAGACAGGCGGGGAATATCCACAGTGGAGCAGCCCACTCCTCATGAGGAACTTGTGGAGGAAACTATCTTGCCAGAGAGTGTCAGTGGTGTGGCGCAGATTGACAGCTCTGAGCTTGGACAAGAAGCAGAAGGTAAGAAGAATATATTTCTATTAGTGCAGTTGTGGGTAATGCATGTTGTAAGATGCAGTGCTTGTGCACAGTGTAATTCCAAACAAGAGAGGAACCTTGGGTCTCAGTGTTTGGGGGTAAATTTCAGCAGTATTTTTTGCACTTAAGTTTGGTTTACATGTCTACTTTAACAGATAAAAACAAGCATTAGAAATGCAATCGGGCTCGGATTTATTTGAGTTTGAGCTAATGGCATTGTAAATGCCAATGTCTTTTCGCCATGTGTTATGGAGTGTGTGCATGTGGTGTGTAGTGGAATTATGTGGGTTGGATTGTAATTTTACCAATGGTGGTATGCTGTGCTTTACATGAATATGATTAAAAGTAAAGTGTACCATACTGCGATTGCTACAATAGTTAATTGTTGATGCGTTAACAATTGATGCATGCACTGATGACTGGTGGTGTGTGTGCTTGGTGGAAAAGTGCACTGCCGGCTGGAGGTGTGTGTGCCTGGTGGAAGGGTGCACTGACGGCTGGTGGGTGTGTGCTTGGTAAAAGCGTGCACAGATGGATGATGGTTGTTGGTGTTTGTGCATGGTGAAAGCATTCATTGACGGCTGGGGGTGTGTTGTTGTGTGTGTTGTTTTCTGTGTACTGGTGAGTGTGTGGTCGTGAGTCTGTGGGGGTGAGCCTGGGGAGTGAGTGTGGTGGTGAGTGAGTTGTGTTGAGTGGTGACGAGTGTGTGGTGTATGTGTGTGTGGTGTGTGTGTGTGTGGTGTATGTGTGTATGGTGTGTGTGTGTGGTATGTGTGTGTGGTGTATGTGTGTGTG
Organism: Lissotriton vulgaris; assembly: GCF_964263255.1. Lineage (NCBI taxonomy): Eukaryota > Metazoa > Chordata > Amphibia > Caudata > Salamandridae > Lissotriton > Lissotriton vulgaris. The sequence goes on along the minus strand of NC_141685.1, from coordinate 1,530,859,256 downwards.
GTGTTTTCTGCACACTCACACACTGCCCCTACACATTCACACACTGCTCACTCGCACACTCCCAATGTCACCCTGCATAGTCACACACTGTTTATCCTGCACACTCATTCTGCACACTCACACAATGTGCACCCTGCACCCTTACACACTGTCTCTGCAGTCACTCTGCACTCACTGTCACTCTGCACTCACTGTCACTCTGCACTCACTGTCACTCTGCACTCACTGTCACTCTCGCACTCACTGTCACTCTCGCACTCACTGTCACTCTCGCACTCACTGTCACTCTGCACTCACTGTCACTCTGCACTCACTGTCACTCTCGCACTCACTGTCACTCTCGCACTCACTGTCACTCTCGCACTCACTGTCACTCTCGCACTCACTGTCACTCTGCACTCACTGTCACTCTGCCCTCACTGTCACTCTGCCCTCAGTCTGCACTCACTGTCACTCTGCACTCAGTTTGCAGTCACTGTCACTCTGCACTCACTGTCACTTGCTGTCACTCTGCACTCACTGTCACTTGCTGTCACTCTGCATTCACTGTCACTTGCTGTCACTTTGCACTCATTGTCACTTGCTGTAACTCTGCACTCATTGTCACTTGCTGTAACTCTGCACTCACTGTCAAAAGCCCTCCTACCCCAAATAAAGATCAAAAACTGATTTTAACAGTGGGTCAAATATGTGCAGCAGTGGAGTCCAGCATTTGTCCATAAGCCGGATTAATGGAAGTTTGTTACTTTAACTGCTAACTAGGTAAAAGAGTTCGATTCTGATCAATTGCATATAAAATCATTTTACCTTTGTTGCCTTCAAATCTGGAGCGGTTTTGCCTCTTGGGCCTACTTTGGACACCCATGTTTAGAACGTGCTGCACAACTCGCACTCGTCGTGCACGGCTCAAAATTAAAATTAGGAAGTATACTGGCTCCCTTTTTTCACTTCAAGTCGAAGATGCGGCCAATGTAGCCTATTTATTTAGGGTGCCTTATGTCTCTCCATCTCTTAAGTGTCTTTGCAGGCCTTCATGAAGAAAGGCAAAAAATCTCACTTTAGAAGATGTATCGAAGTGCTCCAGGGTTCTTGCAAATGAGCGGGACTATTCAAGTGACTATATATGGAAATTCCCTACGAGAGAACATTACATCTCTAGTTCAGAAAGATTTTTTTATATAGTGACAGACTTCTAGGCGGGAGCATTTAATACAGCCATTGCTGAAGTGTCTATAAGAGTAATAGGCGCCTTGGTATGCATGCGCCCGCTAAAAGCACAGACAGGATTGACCGATGCACTGCAGAGTAAGGCACTCACCCTCTTAACCTTTTGACAGGCCGTGCCTATGGTGAGAGCTACAGCCCTCTGACAGATGTAACTGCAGGAATGCGTCTGACATGGTGACATTTTTCATTAATGGCTGTGCACTGAAATCAACAGGATTTGATTTTGGGCAGAGAAAGCAAACCCAAGAGTTCTGCAGGGTACATATTCGGAGAATACAGAACAGACCTCGGGCACCCGTCTAACATGCTCACCCCTGCATGGTGCGTCACTGTAGACTGTAGTGCATTTATAATGTATTGGAATAGTAACACTGCACGTGATAATTTTCTCTGCATGATTTACATGGGCAACGGCAAAAAGTGCCCAAATAAACATCACGGCACAGAGTGTACTACTTTGCAAGCATGCAGTACCTGAAGGGCCCCTGCATCAAGGCACTTTCATCTGGAGCCGTGTAAGGCGAGCTGCTGTCCGTAATCCCTGCAGAGGGGAGAGGCCGGTGTGCAACAGGAGACGGGACATGCTTTCTGAAGACTTTTGCGAGTTTCTTTTAGAGAGCAGCGCACCAGAGATTGGCCGGTGTGCGCTGGAAAACCCACCCCGTTCTCCCACGCATGTCTCCCACGCCTGATGTCGGCTGCCCAGGCAGCCGTAAGAGTATCAAAAGAAAACTCAGCAAGCGTATTAGCGCCCACACTTAATTACTTATTAGCCAACAGGAAAGCTGGTATCGTCAGAACCACATATTGCAAACTTAATTCAGCTCTGAGACAGAGGCGGAAGCAACTATAGGAAGGCAGGGACCGGAATGCCAGGACACGTGATTTGGACAGCAGGAGAGAGGAGGAGGCAGATGCAACCGAAGATAGGGTGCGAACGGGGAGGAGGAGGAGTTGGTTGCAGCCGGGGAGATGGAGTAAGAGTGGGCGCGTGCAGTTCCTGAGCTTAAACAAGCAAAAAGAAAAAAGAGCTACGAAACGAATGAATAACATTACGAGTAACAGCACATCTACAAGGGGCAAACCTCATAGGAGGTTACAAACTTAGAACAAGCGGACGGTTTACGGAGGCTGTGAAATATCTTTTCAGAAATCTTGAAAGACTGCGCAATGCAATGGTGAACGCGCTCGCACCATCTGCATTGCATTACACGGGCACTCTGACAGCTCCTAATTGAGATTAATCACTCTGCTGTGCTCGTTCGCGTACAGAAAATGCCATACAACTGCAATAAATGACGGACGAAAAGTAAATATACCCTATCACGTCAAGGCTACTACATAGACAGCACAGCGAAGACGAATCACTAGGCAGATGCCATAAAAAACGCCGGCGCGCACGAAAGAATGTGGCAGCCAGACTCCTTTTCAGAATTCTTTTTTTCTAAATACAAAAGAGCTCGGGAAGCTCCGCCCCCCACTTCGTGGAGACGGAGAGGCCCGAGCCCTAAAAATAACAATGAATAGTATTGATTTGAGAAGCACACCCAAGAAACTTTTCATTTTTTGAAAAATGTAAACTTTATTGAAATGAAAAAGTACTACACACCACAAACTCATATGTCTCAATCTACATCCACAGCACATGCAGGTCAATCCCATGAGGATAATGAAGTTAATGAGGCAGAGATCCCAATTGTTTCACCAGCAGAAGACAGTGTCTCTGAGGAAGTTGAATCCATTGTCAGGGGAAGAAGAAGACGTGTGGCCCCTCTGCCTCCATTTGAGGAAGATGATGTTGAGCCTGAAGGTTCTAGAGATAGTACACAGGAGGAATACGTTAGACCATCACATACTGGGCAAACAGAGGCACAGAGAAGAAGAGCATACAGATTGGAAAGTTCAAGGGTCAGCAGGGATGGAGCTGTGGAAAGTCCAACTGTGTTTGCTGGGTTAGAGCAAGACATGTTAAGCGTGCAGCGCCAGCAGCACAGGGCCCTACAGTCCATTAACAACCAGCTGGTGAAAATGAATAAAAACAATGCAGGCATGGGTGTAGGAATGAGGGCCATAGCTGCATCTGTTGATAGACTTACTTTGGCCATAGAGCGCTCTAAGGATGCACGAAACAGGGCTGGACGCCATATGCGTGCAAGGATGCTTGTCTACTCTAAGGCCATTAACAGACTGTGTGCTGTCACTACAAATTTCACAAGGCGAAGTGTAACAATGCAGCGCATGACCTCTGACTGTACAAGAAATGTTGCAAAAGGACTGGACAAAGTCACAATTGCAGTTGAATTACAGCAAAGTGCAAATTCAGGAGCAGGGCCTCTTTTGGAAACTGCTACTGACACAGATGACTTAACAAGTAGGAGTAGCAATAATCCAACTCCTACTTCAGACAGTAGTCAACGCAGAAGTGAAAGACATGCAGCCCATACTAATGCTAGCAGTAGCAGGGAATCTGCACAGCACTCTAACGGCAGGCAGAGCAGAAAGTAATGCTTTGTGTCATATATGAATGAAAAATTATACTTTACTGTTGCTTAATTTATGTTGAATAAGTGCAATGACCGGTGCAGTAACAGGTCTGGAAACACATTTTCAGTTTGACTTTTGTTAGAATGATTAAACAAATAATACTTTAAACAGCATTTAAGTTTTTGGTTTTCAATTCTTACCTAAAATTAATTATATGTGATGTCAGTACGTCTTTGCCGTCCTGCTGCTGCTCCAACTCCAGCAGCAACTCTTCCTGGGGATGGGTATTTCTTCTTCATCTGATGTATCTGAATCACTCATATCCAAAATAGTTCCTTTTCTCATTGCCATGTTATGTAACATGGCACAACAGGTCACAATTTTACAGCACATTACAGGATTATATTGTAATGCACCTCCACTATTATGAATCCTACGAAACCGACTTTTTTAAATTCCAAAAGTCCTTTCTATTACCCCACGTGTTGAACGGTGTGCCTTATTATATCTTCTTTCATGTACATTTGCTGGATTAAGGTATGGGGTCATGATGAAATCACGAACAGCATAGGCACTATCACCTGCATGATGAGAATTAATAAAGGCCTACTTAGGACATGGGAGTAGTGAATTAACAGCAAAAAATCATTGTATTTAAAATGTATTTACCTAGTAGGAAACCCTCACCAAACTCGCCAGCACTCAAGCGTCTGTGAAGTCCACTGTGCCTAAATATATATGAGTCATGTGTGCTCCCTGGGTACTGAGCCACTATATCAGTGATTATATACTTAGCACTGCACACCATTTGTATGTTGATGGAATGGTAGCATTTTCTATTTCTGTACACATATTCTGTGGCAGCAGGTGGAATGATGGAAACATGGGTACCATCTATGCATCCAATAACGTGTGGAAAATGTGCAACTTGATAAAACTCCAATTTTGTATCTTGAATGTCTTGCTGATTTCTTGAGAGGTAGATATGATGTTGAAGCCTACTCATCATTGCTTCCAAAAAAAACCTTAAAAAAGCGTGAAAGGGCACTCTGAGAGACACCTCCAACCTCAGCAATGACCCTTTGAAAAGAACCAGAGGCCAAAAGGTGCAGGGAGCACAATACCTGTACCTGTGTTGGAATTGATTGTGTCCTGGCTGTTGCATGTTGCAAATATGTCTTCAATTCATCAATTAGGTCCAAAATGGTGTGTGGGATGTCTGTATTTCTCATAAATTTCCTCTTCAGTTTGCTGAAACAGCGTAATACGCAGTCTGAAGATTCTCTCCTGCCTCTGTCTCCTCTGTGCAAGGGCTTGAATGCGCAGCCTCCTGGCGATCAGGTACAGTCCAGCCATTGTGACAGTTGAAACAGCATTGTGGAGTTCTTTATATACTTTAAAGTTGGTTACCACCTTACTGTTGTTAGTGTTAATTGCGATTTCCTAAATTGCGATTTTCTTGTTTTTGCAATTAGCGATTTTTTAATACATCTCTTTGCGATTTCTTAATTTGCGATTTCTACATTTGCGATTATCGCAAAATAAGAGGCATGCAAAACTAGAAATCACAAAAATATTCGCAGAAACACAGAAATCGCAAATAAGTAATCGCAAAAATAGCGATTATTTATTTTGCGAAGCGAACAATTACATATATCACGAATTTCTACTTTTTTGTCGCAAACGCTGTATTTTTGCGATTCGCAGCGTTTGCAACAAAAAAATAGCTTGATACATCTGCCACCTAGTGAATATTTTTAAAATCCTTGAAAATATCAGGCATCAAAGATTTCACTCTGACCAATTGTGGATGCTTGCTGGTAAGGTGCTACCCCATTCAAACCTCTGGCTGTGCCTTCCTTCTAATTTACAGAGTACCTGTTAGCAATGGAAATGTTATGGGTCTTTCAGTATGTCAGTGCTTAGGGCCCTGTTAAATCACCCAAACGTGTTAATCTTGGGTGATTTCAACATCTGGTTCAATAAACTGGATCTAAGTACATCTACATTCATCACAGCTAACCTTGAGTCCCTCAACCTCCCACAAATTGTATGCAGACCAACTTACTCCACCAGACATCTGTTAGACATCAAGATATCCACCCAGTGGTACGCATTCGTGAGAAGACGCTCCCCAATAGTATGGAGCTACCATCATGTGATTGCTGCAAAATCAACTTCAACATCAAACACAAAGACAATCCTTAACAGTAACAACATGTACTGACAATGGAAAAAACTGGACCTCCAAACACTAAACTCCCACCTCACCACATCCCTGACCAACAAGCAACCATAGGTTGTAGCTGCATACAACTGGCTTAATGGCGGCGTTGACAACAAGATAACATTGAAGACATCAAATAAAACTACTCTCAAGAAGAGACCCCCATGGACCTAGACAAAATTAAGAAATTAAAATTCAAAATGCAAATGGGACAAACTTCTACTATATCACTGGAGCTTACAAAGCAGATATCAAAACCATGAAAATACACCTCTACAGGAATAGTACATGCAGTCTGCCCATTAAAAAACTGCACAAGACTGGTAGAATTTCTCAACCCCATTTGTTACAAGTGAGAAAATTCACAGTCTCAAGCCATTTTATTACAAAATCTTCAAAGAACTCATCTCAAAAATTTAAAAACTTTAAAAAAATACTTCTTCAAGAAGAAATCAGATAAAGCTACTCCTCTAAAAGACAGGCTGTCAGTTAAATAGACACTGTCAGTCAGCCATTCCCATGAAAACAAATTTAAAGAGCATTTTTTAACCAACTCTCTAAAATCAATGCAGAAGCTAGCCTGATGTCAAGTTAGCAGTGTGGATTCAGAATAAACAGTGGGACATGGATGGCCCTAATACTCATATAAGACGACCTAAAACGTACTGTAGACAAAAGCAGTAAGCCTGTATTACCGCTTCTAGACTTATCAACAGCTTTAGAAAGGGTCCACCACCAGGCTGCGCTCTTACTCAGACTTCAGTATATTAGCATAGACAAGAATGCATTAAAATGGATCTCCTCCTACCTCAGAAATAAAGCACAGCAGTCTTACCACCTTTCACGTCTCCGCTCACACCCTCATACCTTGCACTAACGGATCCCATAAGGTTCTGCCACCTCTCCTCTTCTAGTTCACACATGCCTAACTCCATTACCAGATCTCATGAATTGTTTAGTCTTACATGTTACATCTATGCTCATGGCACACAAATCATTCTAAAAATGGACTATACTTACAACCCCTAGAAATCAAGACTCAGTGACTGCCTCTATGCCATAGATGCATGGATGACGAATAACCACCTAAATTTCAGCACTGCAATAGCTGTCATCATGGCCTGTGGGCAGTGTCAAAAACATCCATCTTTTTCCATGTGGCCCAAGGAACGTGATGCTCCACCAGCTATGTCAAGAGAAGTGAGAAACCTCAGTGAACTCAGATGTATCTCTGACCCCACATGTTAATGAGGCCTCAAGGAATACGTTTTACACAATGAAAACTCTGATAGGCGTCGTCCCATAACTTGGATTCCGGTAAAATCTACAGGCTATCCTCACTGACATGATTTCTAAGGTTGACTATGCCAGTAGCTGATACTTCAGCACCCCCAGTTGCCTTGAAAGCAAACTACATCAAATCCAGAATGCTGCAACACGGCTTCCCTTCGCCTTTGCCTACACCCCAGTTACTCATGATGCTAGCCCTGCAAGGCCTTCATTGGCTACCTATATCTAGGTTCATTGTTCAAGGCACTAGACACTCTCCACAAAGCCTAAAGCTGAGGTTTAAACAATACTCACAAATCAGGAGAGAACCCTCAAGATTAGCACCACCGTTTGTTGTAACCCTTCACAATAAGAAATCCATAGAAGGATCTGCCTTCTTGGTCCAAATTGCACAACTCTGGAACTTCTTGCAGACAATAATCAGGGCCACTTGAATTATGACATTATGTGGCCTCTGGGACTTTTGTATAACTATAGATATGCCACATTTGCCACATAATCCATCATCTGCCACATAATCTGCAGATTTTAACAAAAAAATTGTTTCTTCCTCAAACGGTTCAAAAGCTACTAAAAATGCAGCAACAAATATTGTTGTACAGTGGAAGGCCCTTTGTAGAGTTGGACTGATCAACTTTCTGTTGCTTATTGCTATATTTGTGTGTTAAACTGGTACCAACTAGGTCAACCAATGCCCAGACAGTGTTTCCAAGTTTAAAAATGATGAAATAATGAAGTCATACCGTTACAAAATGAAAGGCATTATGCTGCATAATTTGGCGTTTCTTGCCACATAATTTACTCAACTCTGCCTCATAATGTGGCCCTCTCCTGCCATATAATTCCATTGCCCTGACCATAATATGGAGTGCACAAGAGCTTCTGAAATTCAGAAGAAAGGTGAAAACCTAACTGTTTCTGAAATGATTCCTATGCCACTCATTTTGGTGTCGAAGCAGCAGCAACAATCCTCAGCCAGCGTAAACTCCACCGGCCAGCTGGCAATTCAGAGAAGACAGATACAGGCTTCCTGTTTGGGCTAGAAGTACTTGAGGCCCTCCGAGTACTAAGCAACTAAATTAATCCATTATGGCTTCATAGTGATTTTGCCCAAAAGGGTGGGCTATTGCTACTATACCATCTCTAAATGATGAGATATATCCCTTCCTTCCTAATTGACTAGGAGTCCACTTTATTAACGTTCAATACTAGGTGGGTGGTTATTCTTAATAGTTAGGATCTACCTCTCAGCTGATGAAATGGAGGAATCTAATAAAAGTCCATCTCTGCAGACCTCGCCTATTCTAAATATGCCCTGTCAGGGTAGAGACTCCAACAAAACACACCATGCTAGTAATAAGTAGTCCAGGCTGATCTTCAACCTCCCCCCAGCATTAAATGCACCAGCAAAGAACGAACCAGAAAAAGCTAGTAACCTCGAGGGATTTGCAAAGCTAATCAATGCCAACACCACAATTTAAACTTGTGCTTCTATCTCTCCCATCTCCCATCGCTCATCCCTCACAATGCTAAGCCCTAAATTCTAAGTCAATATAAGAGCACCTCTCTGGCCATTAACCAACAACACCAAAATGCTCCCCACGTAGGTTCACAACTAGCACCTCAATCAATCAATCAATCAATGCATTTATATAGCGCGCTACTCACCCGGAGGGTCTCAAGGCGCTTGGGAAGGGGGGGTCTGCTACTGCTCGAACAGCCAGGTCTTGAGCTGCTTCTTGAAGGCGAGATGGTCTTGGGTCAGGCGGAGGTGGGTGGGGAGGGAGTTCCATGTCTTGGCGGCCAGGTAGGAGAAGGACCTTCCTCCTGCGGTGGCTCTGCGGATGCGGGGGACGGCGGCGAGGGCGTGGTTGGTCGATCGAAGCTGGCGTGTGGGAGTGTAGAAGTTGAGGCGGTCGTTGAGGTATCTTGGGCCTTGGTTGTGTAGGGCTTTGTGTGCGTGGGTGAGGAGTCGGAGCGTGATTCTCTTGTTGACCGGGAGCCAGTGCAGGTCTCTCAGGTGTCCGGAGATGTGGCTGTGTCGAGGGATGTCCAGGATGAGTCTTGCTGAGGCGTTCTGGATCCGCTGGAATCTCTTTTGGAGTTTAGCAGTAGTTCCCGCGTAGAGGGAGTTGCCGTAGTCCAGTCGGCTGGTGACGAGGGCCTGGGTGACCATCTTCCTGGTCTCGGTGGTGATCCACCGGAAGATCTTCCGTAGCATGCGCAGGATGTTGAAGCATGACGAGGAGACGGCGTTGACTTGTCTGGTCATGGAGAGGGAGGAGTCCAGGATGAAGCCCAGGTTGCGTGCATGGTCTGTTGGTTTGGGTGCGCTGCCCAGGGCGGCGGGCCACCAGGAGTCGTCCCAGGCGGAGGGCGACGATCCCAGGATGAGGGCTTCCGTCTTGTCTGAGTTCAGTTTCAGGCGGCTGTTCCTCATCCACTCGGCTACGTCTTTCATCCCTTCGTGTAGGTTGGCTCTGGCGGTGGCGGGGTCGTTGGTGAGGGAGAGGATCAGCTGGGTGTCGTCGGCGTTGGAGATGATGTTGAGGTTGTGTTGGCGTGCGATGGCCGCCAGGGGGCTCATGTAGACAATGAAGAGGGTGGGGCTGAGCGAGGAGCCTTGAGGAACGCCGCAGATGACTTCGGTGGCTTCTGATCTGAACGGGGGGAGGCGGACTCTCTGTGTCCTTCCAGCGAGGAAGGAGATGATCCAATCTAGTGCCTTCTCTTGGATTCCGACGTTGCAGAGGCGCTGCACTAGGGTGCGGTGGCAGACAGTGTCGAACGCCGCGGAGAGGTCCAGGAGGATGAGGGCCGCTGTTTCCCCATTGTCGAGCAGGGCTCGGATGTCATCAGTGGCTGCGATGAGGGCGGTCTCGGTGCTGTGGTTGGCCCGGAAGCCAGACTGCGAGCGGTCGAGGGAACCATTCGTCTCGAGGAAGGCGGCCAGCTGCTTGTTGACGGTCTTCTCGATGACTTTGGCCGGAAACGGGAGGAGCAAGATGGGGCGGTAGTTTTTGAGTTCGGTGGAGTCCGCTGATGGTTTTTTCAGTAGAGCGTTGAGTTCGGCGTGCTTCCAACTCTCCGGGAAGGTAGCGGTGTCAAAGGAGGTGTTGATGATGTCTCGCAGGTGGGGTGCGATGACGGAGTCGGCCTTGTTGAAGACGTGGTGAGGGCAGGGGTCGGTTGGGGATCCGGAGTGGATGGAGTTCATTGTGCGTAGGGTTTCTTCGGTGTTGATTGGGGTCCAGGCGCGGAGGGTGGTGGTGGGGGGTGCAGGTGCTGTCGTGGGGTGCGTCGGCTGTGTGCTGAAGCTGCTGTGAATGTCCGCGATCTTGTTGTGGAAGTAGGAGGCGAGGGAGTTGCAGAGGTCTTGTGATGGGGTGATGTTGTTGTTTCCGGCGCTGGGGTTGGAGAGCTCTTTGACGATGTTGAAGAGTTCCTTGCTGTTGTGGGCGTTGTTGTCCAGTTGTTCCTTGAATGCGGTTTTCTTGGTGGTGTGGATCAGTTGGTGGTGTTTTCGAGTGGCGAGCTTGAGGGTGGTCATGTTGTCTGGTGTTGGGTCTCTGCGCCAGGCTCTCTCGAGGGCTCGGCAGTTCTTCTTGGAGCTCTTGAGTTCGTCGGTGAACCATGGTGCTTTCTTACTGCCGGGTCTGCCGGGCGGGGTCCTCAGTGGGGCGAGGTCGTCTGCGCAGTTGCTGATCCACTTCGTGAGGTTGTTGGCGGCCTGGCTGTGGTTCGCTGAGCTGGCGGGGGGTCCTGGCTCAGGGATGCGGTGAGCTGGTCGGCTGTAATCTTGTTCCAACTTCTGCGTGCAGCCTGTTGATGGTGGTGGTGGATCATGTTCTTTCCGTAGCTGAAGTGGACGCAGCTGTGGTCCGTCCAGTGGAGTCCGGTGGCGTGGCTGAAGGCGATGTCCTTGCTGGAGGAGAAGACGGGGTCGAGTGTGTGTCCGGCGTAGTGGGTGGGGGTGGTCACCAGCTGTTTGAGGCCGAGGGTGGCGAGGTTGTCCAGCAGGGTGGTGGTGTTGCGGTCGTTGTTGTTCTCCAGGTGGAAGTTGAGGTCCCCGAGGAGGATGTAGTCAGCAGAGAGGAGGGCGTGCGGGCTGATGAAGTCGGCGATGTCTTCGCTGAATTGTGTGCGTGGTCCCGGGGGTCTGTAGATGAGGGTGCCTCTGAGGGTGGTCTTGGGGTCGGTGTGGATCTTGAAGTGAAGGTGTTCGGCGGTTGTGAGGGTATCGGCGGAGTTGGTCGTGATGCGGATGGTGTTCCTGTGGATGATGGCGATGCCTCCTCCGGTCTGATTGCCGCTGTCCCTCCGTGTGATCTTGTAGCCGTCTGGGATGGCGATGGCGATGTCGGGTGCTGAGGAGGCGTTCATCCAGGTTTCCGTGAGGAAGGCGACATCTGGTGATGTTGTGTCGAGGAGGTTCCAGAGCTCCACGGCGTGTCTGTGGACGGAGCGGGTGTTGAGCAGGATGCACTTCAGGTGGTTGCTGCTGGTGCTCGGCTTGGCTGGTGCGGGTGTAGTGCAGGTCCGGATGCAGGAGAACTTGCAGGAGTGGCAGCTGAAGGGTCCGTGGGTGCGTCTCGGGGTGGCTCGGTAGCATCCAGGGATCTGGCCGGTGTTGAGTGCATTGAGTTTGGTAGCGTTGTAGGACCTGCGGGTGGGCTGGTGTCTGCGGGGGCCAGGGGTCCGCAGGGCGCAGACGGGCTTACCTTTGGCGTGCCTTCGGCGCACATTCGGCACGCCCGCTGCGCGTCAACGCTGCGCGTCCGTGCGGTCGCCATTTATGGCGAAGTGGGAGGGAGGGAGGAGCAGCTGGGAGGCGGGAGCGGGGAGGGCACAGAAGGAAAAGGGGGCGTGGCCGCTCTCACAGCGGCGGTAAGCGGGGAGCGGGGCGGGTGGGCAGATACAGGGAAAACAGCACAGGGGGCCACACAATAACAGATAATAGGGACAAAAAAGCAAAATTACAACAAAAGAAGCAAAATTACAAAAAGAAAACAGAGTTATCACAGGAGACCACGCAAAATACGGCGGGGGCGGGGTCAGCAGGCAGGCACAGCGAGGCTGAGGACAGCGGCAGGCGGGGGGCACACGCTACAGCTGGTGGCCGTGCGGCGCGGGGATGTCCTGAGAACAGGTCACACTCACCTGCGCCGCACGGTCGCCATTTATGGCCAAGTGGGAGGGAGGGAGGAGCAGCTGGGAGGCGGGAGCGGGGAGGGCACAGAAGGAAAAGGGGGCGTGGCCGCTCTCACCACGGCGGGAAGCGGGGAGCGGGGCGGGTGGGCAGATACAGGGAAAACAGCACAGGGGGCCACACAATAACAGATAATAGGGACAAAAAAGCAAAATTACAACAAAAGAAGCAAAATTACAAAAAGAAAACAGAGTTATCACAGGAGACCACGCAAAATACGGCGGGGGCGGGGTCAGCAGGCAGGCTCAGCGAGGCTGATGACAGCGGCAGGCGGGAGGCACACGCTACAGCTGGTGGCCGTGCGGCGCGGGGGTGTCCTGAGAACAGGTCACACTCACCTGCGCCGCGCGGTCGCCATTTATGGCCAAGTGGGAGGGAGGGAGGAGCAGCTGGGAGGCGGGAGCGGGGAGGGCACAGAAGGAAAAGGGGGCGTGGCCGCTCTCACGGCGGCGGGAAGCGGGGAGCGGGGCGGGTGGGCAGATACAGGGAAAACAGCACAGGGGGCCACACAATAACAGATAATAGGGACAAAAAAGCAAAATTACAACAAAAGAAGCAAAATTACAAAAAGAAAACAGAGTTATCACAGGAGACCATGCAAAATACGGCGGGGGCGGGGTCAGCAGGCAGGCTCAGCGAGGCTGAGGACAGCGGCAGGCGGGAGGCACACGCTACAGCTGGTGGCCGTGCGGCGCGGGGGTGTCCTGAGAACAGGTCACTCTCACCTGCGCCGCGCGGTCGCCATTTATGGCCAAGTGGGAGGGAGGGAGGAGCAGCCGGGAGGCGGGAGCGGGGAGGGCACAGAAGGAAAAGGGGGTGTGGCCGCTCTCACGGCGGCGGGAAGCGGGGAGCGGGGCGGGTGGGCAGATACAGGGAAAACAGCACAGGGGGCCACACAATAACAGATAATAGGGACAAAAAAGCAAAATTACAACAAACGAAGCAAGATTACAAAAAGAAAACAGAGTTATCACAGGAGACCACGCAAAATACGGCGGGGGGCGGGGTCAGCAGGCAGGCTCAGCGAGGCTGAGGACAGCGGCAGGCGGGAGGCACACGCTACAGCTGGTGGCCGTGCGGCGCGGGGGTGTCCTGAGAACAGGTCACCATTCAAACACAAGCACCCTGCTATCGGTCTGGGAAAGCTCTTTGACACACCCTACAGGAGACTGAAGTTCAATATAAATATCATGAATCAATCAATCAAGCAATCTTTATCGGGTGGTGTCTATCTTATCTGGAGGCCTTGGTTGGTGTGTAGTGGCATGTAAGCTTAATTATAATGTCAAAAGGGATTTGTGACTGAAAAGCCTTGTACATCAGGCTGAACATCTTACACTTGAACCTTCAGTTACCACAGAGGAACAGTGCAGGTATTTTAGGTCCTCCACCTTTTGCATTCTAGGGTGAAAATATCACCACATTTTAGGAATGGTCAGAGTGTGGCAAAGAATACTCTGGCATCAGCGTGGTAGCAGAGTTACAGAACAGCTCATATCCAATACTGTTAGGCGTCCATACATGGCTGCCTGCAGTTGGATGTGTAGTGGGTCACAACTGTGTGGGAACTCCACCCTCAAATCCCTAGGCCTGGTGCCTTCTAGCGACGTCCTAATGATGCAATTGCATTTCCGGGGCTTGTGACATTGAGGATCCTCGGGAGTCTCACAAGGTTGCTTATGCCCTCAGGCCATGAGCAGTTCATAGGTTTCCATAAGGCCTGTCACACATGATCAGCAGGCTTTTGTAATACACTTAATACACTTATTGGGGAAGCTCTATGTTTCCCAATGAGACCTGGACTATCCACTACGATTGTCCAGCCTGGAGTTAGTGGATATGTTAAAGCTGGCTTAAGCTGGTAGAATCATAAATCCCTCCCATTTTAGCACCTGACAGACCCACCTAATCTGTGGCAAGCTTTGAGTATTTCCAATGCACATGCACTTTTAGGCCTGGAGAATCAATGATATTCACTGCACACTCCCACATGCTTGCTTAACCTGGTATCCTGAATGATTTACAACAAACTAGACAAAACATACATTTATCAACCATTCACTGGTAATCTTAAATGTGAATGAGGGGTATGGTTAGATCCCATACTTTATAACATTAGTACAAAGCTGCAGTGTTTGGAAATTAATACACGATGATTGTCTCCTTTGCATTACAAGTAGTTTTGAGAAAGTTAAATGTGATGGTCTTTCCAGTTTATAGAACCTTGGATCTTATGTACTAAAACTGGATTCACAAAAAATGGTGGAAAAGTGTGCACCAACTTTTTGCAAATTTTATGAGAATTAGGAAACTGACTAACGCACTAGTAGGTCAGTTTGCAAAATCGCCACATGGAGTAAGTCGCAACTCGATCTACTGCATCAATATGAATGAGGTAGGTCACAAATTATGATGTACTTCTATTGGATGTCATCTCAGAGGTGGTGGTTTGCTGGGGACAGCACACCATCATGTCTGTCTTCGCATTTAAACAAAGTAAACTTTTTTTATGCAGCACATTTTACTTAATTTAAAAGTGGCTGTGTTTAAAGAAAAACTTTTTTTTAAGAGAAAAAGTTTGAGAGTAGGCAATTGTCCCCTGGACCATCACCTACTACCCAACAAACTTTTTATTAGCATTGGCAAAGGGAAAAAGGTCCTTTTGGGGTCCTTTCCCTTTGCAAATGTGTTACCGCCTCCTTTGAGCAGTCAGTAACATTTCAGTGGTTTGCAAAGGAAACTGCGGTTGCAAACGATTGATACATTGCATTGCGAATCGCAATTTGGGAAGGGCTTCTTTAACTATCCCCTTCTAGATTATACTTTGTTATGCATTTTATAACTATTTTGTGATTCGGGAGCCATTTTCTAAATCACAAAATTGATTTAGCGCATTGAAAAAAGCCCGTTAGTGGTTGCAGGCCTGATGATTTATTGAATCGCAGCGCTTGTGACAACTAAATGGCTTATTAATACATCAGGATCTTAGAACCTTGTAAGTGGTCCAAAGTTAACAGTACGGTGTGTATCATCTGATCATGTGAACTGTTGTAGGGGCATGACTTGTTCTTTTACTTGTTCTCTCTGTTCTGTTTATGAAATCTTGTGCAAGTTGTGAATGTCCAGCTTTGTGAAAGGACCAACTGTAAAATGTGAAAATATTAAATGTCTTTAAAAACCCTATTGTTATGAGATCTTGAATCTTTAAAATCTCCATGAAAACAACCATCTCTACTGATTCCGCCTCTGACATGCAGCTCGACTGCAACTTCAGCTCAGCATAGATGCAGGTTCTGCATCCTAAACGGACATTTCACCCCATCATGGGTTCGTGCATTACATCATACTATTGATCCCTTTCTTGAGAGATTGACATCCATTTAACCTGCAAGGTGTCCCTCAAAAGAGGAGGAGAAATTGGTAGACTTCCTTTGGAAAGGGATGCTGTTTATGTGTGAGCAAAAAAGACTGACTTAAGGCAGCTAGGCAGCAAATCATAAATGCTAATCTGCTTTAAGAGCTTGATTATGAGCAGTCTGTGTCAGATGCAGTTATATTCGCACCTAAAAAGCCCTACACTTAGATTTCCAATATTTATCAAGTGCGATAATGATCACTTATTCTGACTTTTCAGGAAATATCATGTATTTTGATGTTTACAGCATCAACTTATGCATGTGCTGGTAAATACAGGGCGTTTTTCCCCTGTTGAAATCAGGTAGATTTGACCTGCAGATATTTGTTTGAAACATGTTTATTAAAGTTTTGAAATAAGATATTCAAAATGATACATGCAGCATAGAATGCATTAGGAAACACATCACTTGTTACACCATATAAATAAAGTTTGCAAAAACGTTAAGGAGAATATATCTAAGAAAGGTAGGCATGACACATCATAAACTATTTAGATAGAAAACAAGGAGAGAAAGAAACAGGAGAAAGGTTGAGGAAATGAGTGGTAACAATAGGGAGAGATAAAGGCACTTGCTGGGCCATGTATATGTGAATAAAGTACCCAGGCAAATTTCTAATACCTACTAGCACATGGGAAATGGCATTGCCACACAAAAATAATGATAATCAACTACTGTTTTTACACATTGGGATACAATTTAATTCTTCATACAAAACATATTATTTGATAAAATCGATACATAGTTATACATAAATGATAAAAAATCTCAGCATTATAGCATATGCATAATTTCATACATACAACAATTATTAAATATAAAAACTATTGGATGGTTTCCTGTCTACGCGTTTCGACACTCAGGTGTGTCTTCCTCAGGACTGTACCATCGTAGTGCTGTAAAAAATGTTTTTAAAAGATATTTTTACAATTTTGTATTTCAGTGCAAAAACAGTTTATTTTTTAACTATAGTAACATGTACTAGATGTTGGTTATTAACATATAATGATGATACCGCTTACAGGCATATACTGGTTTCTAACTTCTTCATAACTACCACAGAACCATTTCTTTTTATACATGCATGTTGGACATATATATCACATATACATAGATGTATATACATTCTAGTTACATTCTTTAGAACCTACTTTGTTAAGTTTGATAGTTTCTTTCGGTGTACTATCCACCTCATTGGTAAAAGTTTTGCATACATTTAAATAACCTAACCATAAAGGATAGAAAAGAAATCTATGGAGAGGGTGAAGAAAAGAAAAGAGGGATTTTCAGTATGGTCATTTGGAGATATTACACTTGCAGAAACGTTTTTTAACTATTTGTGGTGACTTTCATTAGCCAGTTTACTGTGATCCTAATTGGTTACGTCTGTCTTATTACCCTGGCATCATTTTCGCCAAATGAAATAAGATATTCTAGTAATATAGTGATATTCATTGTCCTATTATGGTACATTTTTAACATTTTATCAAGATATAGGGAGTACCGGCTTGCCTATCATGGACCTGATGAGAACTAGTTGTCACAATCACTATGAATGATGTACACCAATTTAGCTTACCTATTCAGGGGTCAACAAGGTAAACACCAGGATGCCATGAAGATTGTATTAGTATCAATAGAAATTAATCTGAAACATGAGCACATTTTAAGGTTAAGAAATAGTTTGATTCAGTTTTGTTTCTAATGACTAGTTTATATAACTTGCTTACCCAATTTTTAGCAAACGCCCAGGATAAGTGTGTATTCAAAATTTATATGTTGACATGATGGTCAATTAGGGTTGTTAAATACTAAACAGGGGGAGGTAGAGGGAGAGATCAACCAGGTTCGCCCTCCACGGCAATACTTAGTCAAAAAAAGATCTGAAAAATTCAGATCCAGAGAACCTGGCTAACTTCTGGAACACGACACCTTAAGGTCTGTTTCAGAAACAGGAAAGGGAAAGAAAACTTTTTCTTTATAGTCCCCTCACTCACCGGAGTTTCCTCACGGTGACATGCTTCATCATTGGGGCTTCTCAACCCAGCTGCGGGTTGAGGCGTGCTGCGACTATCGCGATTGCGAAGGAGCACTTTTATCTGAAGACTATGTGTCGTGTAGTGTGAGAGAAGGGGGAAAATGAAGTGGAGTGAAAGAATTAAAAATATCCTACTAGTGGGTTAAACTACCTTTATTCCGGCCCCTAGTGGATATATTAAAAATGGGGTGATTTACTAGGGAAACTGGCTCTATTATGGAACACAGTGTCTAGTAAGCGTGTCAACTAGTTTCGAGCTGTACCCCACAGCTCTTCTTCAGGACTACAACAGAGTCCAGCCCTGTGAGTGCCACTCCAAAACAAAAACAAAAAGTGAAAGGTATGCCTATATTAATATTAGAATATACATACTCTTATCTTTGCAATTCTTTGATAAATTTTTTAAAAGGTTGCACTGAACCTCATGGTCAATCGCGGGAAGGACATATATCCCCGTAATCACTTGTTACAAGGTGTCATCTCGGCGGTAAACCTACTCGGCTCCCCTTCGAGACCGGCGATCGCTTTCTCACGCCGGGAGAAACTACAACAAAGGATAATTTTAAACGTGGTAAGAAGGTCATTGGTTCTAAGCATGTTACTAAGAGTGTAAATAAAAATTAGTCAATCATATAACACCAGTTGTACTCCCCTTTTTAGACTAAAGAATAAACTGTTTGCTCTATGAAATATATTTGGACCAATACTATACGCCGCTTTTGAATTAAGCATTGGAAAACAAATGCCTAAACAGGGTAAGCAGAGTATAATGCGCTATGTAGTAAGTAGACGATGCACAATATTTGTCATTCATGTAATATTAGGTATGCTCCTTCTCCTTTAATCAGACGAAGAAAAACGTAATTCAACAAATACTATCAGACAAATGCGACCTGATACCGCTGATTAATACAAATAGAGCATATCGCTAAATAGGGTAAGCATTATAACGTTGGTAATAAAAACTGCTCCACTGTAATACAAGTTGGGTTCACTACTAATGGACCATTATTTATTTGCAGAGGAATAAACTTCCTGCTTCTATTATTATATCAACGTGCCTTAATTCATGCGGCTAACTGATGTCAACAACCCTAATTGACCATCATGTCAACATATAAATTTTGAATACACACTTATCCTGGGCGTTTGCTAAAAATTGGGTAAGCAAGTTATATAAACTAGTCATTAGAAACAAAACTGAGTCAAACTATATCTTAACCTTAAAATGTTCTCATGTTTCAGATTAATTTCTATTGATACTAATACAATCTTCATGGCATCCTGGTGTTTACCTTGTTGACCCCTGAATAGGTAAGCTAAATTGGTGTACATCATTCATAGTGATTGTGACAACTAGTTCTCATCAGGTCCATGATAGGCAAGCCGGTACTCCCCATATCTTGATAAAATGTTAAAAATGTACCATAATAGGACAATGAATATCACTATATTACTAGAATATCTTATTTCATTTGGCGAAAATGATGCCAGGGTAATAAGACAGACGTAACCAATTAGGATCACAGTAAACTGGCTAATGAAAGTCACCACAAATAGTTAAAAAACGTTTCTGCAAGTGTAATATCTCCAAATGACCATACTGAAAATCCCTCTTTTTTTTTCTTCACCCTCTCCATAGATTTCTTTTCTATCCTTTATGGTTAGGTTATTTAAATGTATGCAAAACTTTTAACAATGAGGTGGATAGTACACCGAAAGAAACTATCAAACTTAACAAAGTAGGTTCTAAAGAATGTAACTAGAATGTATATACATCTATGTATATGTGATATATATGTCCAACATGCGTGTATAAAAAGAAATGGTTCTGTGGTAGTTATGAAGAAGTTAGAAACCAGTATATGCCTGTAAGCGGTATCATCATTATATGTTAATAACCAACATCTAGCACATGTTACTATAGTTAAAAAATAGACTGTTTTTGCACTGAAATACAAAATTGTAAAAATATCTTTTAAAAACATTTTTTACAGCACTACGATGGTACAGTCCTGAGGAAGACACACCTGAGTGTCGAAACGCGTAGACAGGAAACCATCCAATAGTTTTTATATTTAATTGTTGTATGTATGAAATTATGCATATGCTATAATGCTGAGATTTTTTATCATTTATGTATAACTATGTATCGATTTTATCAAATAATATGTTTTGTATGAAGAATTAAATTGTATCCCAATGTGTAAAAACAGTAGTTGATTATCATTATTTTTGTGTGGCAATGCCATTTCCCATGTGCTAGTAGGTATTAGAAATTTGCCTGGGTACTTTATTCACATATATTATTTGCCCTGACTCAGGAAATTCATCCATATCAGGGGGTCCTTGTTGCTTTACAACTTGCTGGGCCATGGACATAGGTTATATCTTATTGTGGATTGATAATGGGGAGTCATGGATTTTCGAGCAGAAGTGATTGTGTCGCTAGTTATTTATGTTTAGAAATGTCTGCAAGGAGTGAGTTGTTGACCATAGTGGTTTGCATTTTGGCATGAACAGGTGCAATGTGTTCCATAATTTGCGCAAGCTTCAGGTTTTATACCTTTTTTTGAATACCTGCTATCAGGACTTCTTGTGAAGGACACCAAAACCCACTGCGTACGGTAAGAGAGGCTCTTATGTGATTTCCATTCACACAAGGTGTTTTTGGTTCCACTTGTAATCAGGCCCTAAACCTTGAGTTCAACATTGCCACGGGCAGCAGTTTTGGCAACTATAGCTCTGACCATTATGAATTACACATTTGGGGCCATATGTATGAAGACAATTTTGCGATCACAAACGCCGAAATTCGCCGAATTTCGGCATTTGCGATCGCAAATCAGCAATGTCCAATGTATGACACAAAACACCTCTCGCAAAATAAGGAATCGCAAATTATGCGATTCCCTATTTTGCGATTGCATTTAAGGAATCGCAAATTGCGATTCCTTAAACGTAATGTAAGAAGCACAGAAAAAGTGCAATTTGGACTTGAGGAAGCGCAAATTACCACCAAAATGCACTTTTTTGCATTATATGCCATGTGACTCACATACATGCCCTTAGAGCATGTATGCGCACCACATCTACACCCATGCTCATTTCAGGGGTGCAACATGGTGTCCTTTTGACACCCTGGCACCCTTGAAATTGCATTCTCAATGTGCAATTCTCTAATTGGGAATCGCAAATTGAGAATGTTTTCCCATTCATTCCTATGGGCCTCTAGGCCCATAGAAATGAATGGAGAGGTATTCCTTAATTGCGAATCAAAATTTGCGATTCGCAATTAAGGAATATGTAGGATTCGCAGAATTTATTGCAAATCCTACATACATCGCGTTTTGCAATTCTCAAATAGCGATTCGCAAAAAATCGCTATTTGCGAATCACAAAGTGACATTTACATACATATGGCCCTTAGTGGCTTAATATCATCAGTTCCAGGGTGAGAATGGTATGACATCCGCTAATAAGTATCAGTGTGATCTATCCTTCGAATGATTGAATCTGATGATCAGACTTTGGATAAATTCAGACTTAAGTGTTGAGAACATCAGGGCTTCACCCCAGATATGAGGTAACACTAAAAAATGCCTTGTTCTCGTCAAAAGAATCTTTTCTGTCTAAAGACGGAGGTGATTTCAAACTTGGAGGTGGTGAGTAGTGGAGGTAAATATAGTTACAGTATAGGAAAGAGTCAACCACATTAGAGGTGCCTGTGTCCTACAGTGACTTCAGCTGTAGAGATGGTCTCTGTATTTTTTTGTATCAGGGAAATGGAAAGTAATCAGCTTCCTCTCTGGGTTTCTGGATATGTTTAACATGGAGCACTACTATTCCTCTGTTACTTTGTGTCATCTCCTAACTGTTTGGGATTGCATGATATGCACTGCAGTTGTGACTTGGCTACTTTGATGGAGTCAGCAGCAGAAGCCCTGAAGGTCTAAGTAAATGCAATGGTAGAAAGTGAACTACATCCACAACCACAGAAAACGCACTGCGTTACGCTAAAGAACTGAAACTGAACTGGTGGACAATCACATATACCTGCACATTTGTCCAAAAAACGGATTCACTTCTGAGTCTAGAATATGAAAGTAGGGATACAAAGACTAATTTCTGCTACATGGCAGCATGCAGGTGTCTCCCCACACAACCCACACAGATGCCAGAGTGAGGCAGCATTCCCTGTTCCCTGAGTTTCCTGAGTTGACACTCCCTGAAGTGGCTAACTTCTAGGCTCTCATCGGTTGTATTTCAGAATATCACATTAAAAAATGCTGTTTTATTAAAAACATTGTGCCCTAAGTATTCTTTACACAAATATAAACAATTGGTTGTATATTTTTTTCTTATTAAAAATGGATAAGAATGTTTTTGCAATCATTTTCAACTGTAAGCATAAAGCATGAGCTGGAAATGTATATAAATAATATTTGACATGGATTCTTTTTTCTAAGTGATATTGCTTACATCACTGCAGATTGATTCACCTGGGTGCAATACCGGAGCTCATATTAGCTCATAGTGTACTCAATTTATTCGGTATAAATGTGGGTAAGATTACGCGGGTCAAATTATACTTTTTCATTGTCAAGTGCAGGGCTTTTGATTCTACAAGATCAGGAGACAGGATATCTAGCAACAATTTCACCATTGCACAATTGTTAGCCACTAGTACCTTCAAAGATTCTAAGGGTAGGTTGACAGAGCCACCCGTAACTTTCAGCGGGCGGATAGACTTGCTATTGAGAAAGATTCAGCTCTGTGACAGGGAATAATGAAGGATATCTCATCACCACTAATACACTCATTTAGAATAAGACAATAATTCTAAAATTAAGCTGAATTGGAATTGACTCTGGAAATTTCCACCTCTCTGAATGGAGAAATTGCTAAATGAGGTAATATAATGTATATAGTTATATTTCATGATAAACATTTCCAGAGCACCACAAAATTAGAGTATCATGGTCCATCAATCCGACAGATCCAATAATTGTCTTCAGAGGAACAAGAAATTGGTAATCAATGGATTAGAGTACAAAATATGAAGAACCCGTTTGTTGCTCACATCCACAGTGACGATGGTGCCACAACTGTAATACATGACAATTATCAGCTTATCATGGCTGTTGAAGTTACAACTTCTTCACTACTATGTTGTTCCTCTGACCTCAGAGTCAGCACTCACTTTTTTTGATGTTACTCAGAATCCTGCGAATTGTTGGGCTTCCTTCTGAAAAACTATCTGAAACCAATTGATTCTAGTCCTTAGGGCACCAAGGCATGCTTGAGTAAAAACGTATCCGGTGCTAGATGCAATTTGGAGCGTTCTGTCTCCTTATGAGTTTTGAGCCTTGAAAAAGTTGCCAATCAATGAAACATGTGTTGACTGTTTCAGTGTTGGATTCCAATCAAATTGAGTGTTTAACCCCTTGCCTGCTGATGACAAGCCCAGCTTGTCATGAGGCACATTGGAGCTGTGCTCATGACGAGCTGGGCCCGTCATAAAGGCCGCGCCACTCCCCCGCGAGGTGAATTCCATACCTGTGCGGACGTTCTATGGGAGTGGGCGGAGTCATGACGAGCCCAGCTCGGCATGAGCACAGCTCCATTGTGCCTCCATGAGCACTGTGGCGCAGCGCGCAGCCCCCCTCCCTCCCGAACAGGAGGGGAATAACGGCCGCGGTTAAGGAGTTAAAGTAATACAAAAACTCTTGGAATTACAGATCCACACAGTGCCTTAATATTTTGGACTCTAATTCATTGATTACCAATTCCTTGTTCCTTTGAAGACAATTATTGGACTTGTTGGATTGAGAGACCATGATACTCTAATTTTATGGTGCTCTGGAAAATGTTAATCATGTTATGAATATTCGAAAGTTGGTTCTTTCTGATATTTGCTAAACACTAGATTGGTGACATAGTGTTGTTTGTCCATTTGAGCACACAAGTTACCTTTTGATTGCATTTTTATACTTCTTCTGAATTTGTGATGTGCAAATTGAATTGTTTGACCACTGCCACCACTGTTTGTCTATAGTTATATTTCATGCAGTGTTTCAGACAGATTTAATGAACATACTTACATCCAGTTAAAGGTGGCCGTACCATCACAAAACAATCATTAGCCACAAGCAGAAAGTTAACACTTGCAACGCCCAATTAAAGCCATAGAACCTACTCAAATCACCTATCTGCATTTTATGTAGTCATCTCATATTAGCCACATGGTGTACTCGATTGACTCAGTATAAATGTGGGTGAGATTACGCGGGTCAAATTATACTCTTCCGTCGCCAAGTGCAGGGCTTTTCATTCTACAAGATCAGGATACAGGATATCTAGCAACAATTTCACCATTGCACAATTGTTAGCCACTAGTAACTCCAAAGATTCTAAGGGTAGATTGACAGAGCCACCCATAACTTTCAGCGTGCGGAGATACTTGCTATTAAGCGAGATTCAGCTATGTGGCAGGGAATAATGAAGGAGATCTCATCACCACTAATACACTCATTTGGAATAAGACAGGAATTCTAAAATTAAGCAGAATTGGAATTGACACTGGAAATTTCCACCTCTGTGAATGGAGATATTGCTAAATGTGGTAATATAATGTATGTAGTTATATTTCATGATAAACATTTCCAGAGCACCACAAAATTAGAGTATCATGGTCCATCAATCCGACAGGCCCAATAATTGCCTTCAAAGGAACAAGAAATCGGTAATCAATGAATTAGAGTACAAAATACGAAGACACCGTTTGTTGCTCACGTCCACAGAGACGATGGTGCCACAACTGTAATACATGACAATTATCAGCTTATCATGGTTGTTGAAGTTACAACTTCTTCATTACAATGTTATTCCTCTGACCTCAGAGTCAGCACTCAATTTTCTTGATGTTACTCAGAATTCTTCGAATTGTTGGGTTTACTTCTGAAAAACTATCTGAAACCAATTGATTCTAGTCCTTAGGGCACCGAGGCACACTTGAGTAAAAACATATCCGGTGCTAGATGCAATTTGGAGCGTACTGTCTCCTTATGAGTTTTGAGCCTTGAAAAAGTTGTCAATCAACGAAATATGTGTTGACTGTTTCAGTTTTGGATTCCAATCAAATTGAGTGTTTAAAGTAATAAAAAAACTCTTGGAATTACCGATCCACATTGTGCCTTCATATTTTAGACTTTAATTCATTGATTACCAATTCCTTGTTCCTTTGAAGACAATTATTGGACCTGTCGGATTGAGAGACCATGACACTCGAATTTTGTGGCGCTCTCGAAATGTTCATAATGTTATGAATATTCGAAAGTTGGTTCTTTATGATATTTGCTAAACACTAGATTGGTGACATAGTGTTGTTTGTCCATTTGAGCACACAAGTTACATTTTGATTGCATTTTTATACTTCTTCTGAATTTGTGATATGCAAGTTGAATTGTTTGACCACTGCCACCACTATTTGTCTATAGTTATATTTCATGCAGTGTTTCAGACAGATTTAATGAACATACTTACATCCAGTTAACTGTGGCCGTAACATCACAAAACAATCATCAGCCACAAGCTGAAAGTAAACACTTGCAACGCCCAATTAAAGCCAGAGAACCTACTCAAATCACATATCTGCATTTTATGTAGTCAGCAAATAGCACTGCATCTGCTGCTGTACCTGGCGTTGTGCAAACAAATGTAGATTTGTATGCTTACACTCGGAGGTACCCTGAACTACTTATGACTAGTGTTATGGAAAACCCTGGAATTGTTTCTCTCAAGACTGGTGAGTAGTAAACAATGGCCATCAATAACATGCTTGTGTCGTTGTTGTGAGCTGTGAGTGCAGATTGCCAATCGATGATGCTAAATAGGTGTTCATTCATTGGGGTAGTCTGCCTGGTATTACTTCATGTTTTACCACACTTTTAGCATTGCACTTGAAGTAATATGATAATGCAGGGGTATTCTTAAAGCTTCTAAATGCGGTAGAAGAATTAGTAGCTCAGGCTATTTCTCCTAAAATAACCTCTTTTCTCAAAATTATAGCATAAGTCTCATGCTCTTGAACTTTCTCTTATAACTCATATTGTTGTCTGAAGCCCGCTAGGACCTTTGCCATCCAGTGACTCACTGGCTGCAGAATACATTTTCATAGTGAACTAATCATCTCTAATGCAGTTTGAGAGAAGGTAAGACACTTAGCAGCAGAAACGTCGCTGACCTCTACTATTTGAACAATTCCTTTTAGACCGGGATTATAATTGACCCAGAAACATTCTTGTTATTTCCTTGCGCTAGAAATACTATTACTGGGGCTCCAAAAATACAGAAGATGGGGAAATAACACGAATTACAAGTTTTTGGGGATTAGCATGCAGGAATCGATGATTCCATGCCAATTACCTCATGTTTTCTCATGGAATTTAACGTGAAGATTAACAAAAATAAAAACTTGTAAATCCGATGGGCCCTGTAACTGTTACTGAGGTTTTTTTTTTATTTACAGGCCCCTCGTAATGAGAGACTTAGTTCAAGAGCATCCTTCCATTCTTAAGCATTCATGTAAATATTACTAAAATAGTGTTCTTGTATTTGTTGTGGATTATTTCCTGCCTTCTGCCTAGAATATTTTCCAATGATCGATAACTGACGCTAATGTAAAGCCAAGAAAATGTACCTCTCTATAGGCTGTCCTATACCCCTTTTTCTTTCATCTCTAACTTTTCTGTCCTTTCCTCCTTACATCACCTTCACTGTCAAAATCTTACTAGCAAGAGGGTAACCACATATTCAGCATTCTACGAGCGTTCTATGCCAGTTGTGGCTAGCCCCGCAACAGTATTTGTGATTGTATACGGTATATAAAAATAAAATAAATAAAAACAACAAATAAAAAATGAAAATAGACTAGTACATTACTACAAACAGTTACCCGGTTGAGGTTGGGAGAGATTTTAGTTAGGGATAAGTGAAACTATGATTCCGCTGGGTAACTTTTGTGGAATACAATTGTTTGAGCTTTGTTAACTTTCGACGTTTATGTACTTTTCACTTCTTCACACCCAAGTGAAGTGAACTTCTAGAAATGTTTGTGAATATATTTTCAGATAAAAACCCAACCTCTAGTTTCAGTTAACCGGATAACTACGAAGTCCTACAGGCTAGGATGACTTGCTCGAATGAAAAATAACTAAAATGTATTTGTAAATGAGATGGAAACTTGTACGCTATCTACAAAGTACCATCCAATGCGTGTTAGTTTATCCTGGCGCAGCTTTTCCCACTGGAATCAGTTTTTGTCACAGCACCACACTTGCCAGCAGATCTAATTTCCCCCTGACTCTTCTGGAGTGGTAAGAGTTTCCACTCTCTTTTCACACTGGCACCTATCACATTGGTTACTATTACTGTTTATAGGCGAGGTTGAATGCCAAGTTTCCTGCACGTCTCCTCTGAAGATTCTTAAAACAACACAAGAAAAAAAAATCAAGGAAAACAACATCTTTTAAGACGTGGATTTTTGTATTTTATGTTGTACTTTACATCTTGGTAAAATCAAAAAATAAAAAGTCCAGCTGTACATTTTAATCTGTCTCGGCACTTCAAAAATCAGTATCTTGTCTTAGATAGTAACTTGATATTAATACACTGCGATATTGTGAAATTAATATAGGTAATCAGAATGCTTAGAATGACATTCAACTGTATTTGCAGAGATCATCAAGCATGGACATGAAGCTGATGTGGGGGTAAGACTGTTTATGTGTTGGATGTTGGATGAGATTATGGAGACTGTGCCAAGGTGTGCTTGCTTACTAGTCATCTTCATACACCGGGTCAATTTTTCCATTTTTACTGGCTGATATATGTCTATATCTCACCAAGGACTCGACAGGATCCGACCAATGATGGTATGGTGAAGGGTCTGGGTCAAAGAGCCCCTCTCCTTAAATAGAATGATAATCGAAGGTTGTTTGTCCCTGTCTCGATGGCCTGGAGAGTCCCTGCCTGAGGGGAATTAAAAACATGGCCAAGCTCCTCGGCAGGCAGAATTTGTTTGAAGACCCTTTACGATATTTGCCTATGATAGACAAGAAAACATGGCTATGTTCCACACCAATTGGGAGGATGACAGATGGGCAAGAGTATCTGAACTCTCTTATATTTCCTCATATATGCAGCTTAATTTGGTTAGCACCATCCAAATATTTTTGTTATATGATGCACCGCACTAGCAGCACTTTATTACATTTAGGGGGATATTCTCAGAATGTGTGATAATTATCGCAAAATTAGCTTAACGCAACTCTTCACATCGCAGTCTATCGTGGGAAAATAGCGCTGTGTTAACATTGTATTCTAAAAACGGTGGTACCATGACATAGTCTCACGATAACGCATCAAATGATCGCGTTAAAATTAACTCGATGCCGACAAAACGCGAAACATGAATGCGAAAATAGTAGCGATGAGGCCAATCGCGATACAAAAACCAGCGATAATGAGCGACAGGCCTGCAATTCCCATGCGTTATGCGGGAAATTGGACCATAAAAGCAGACCAAAAAAAAGGGGAAAAATAAAACTGTGTAGCACCAAGGATGCATCCAGACCGAGTGCAGAGGCCAACGCAAACCCCACAAGCCCCACAGATCACCACAGACCACCAGCAAAGAACCTCGGGGTCGGGGAAGGCCAAGAAAATGAGGAAGAGGAAGATGGCGTTCAGTCCTCAGGAAAACCGGATATTCGTCATGGAACACTAACAACAACTGACCAAGCAGAAATCCGCTGCCAACAGGAAGGCAGCCACAGCGACTGGAGGTGGGAGTCCTGTGCCACAGGAGGAGCTAGAGAAAACAGTGGCCACAGTCATCAGTGTGGAGAAGGTGCAAGGAGTTTGGAGCCCGGACACATCGCTATATGACCTGACACAACATCAACAGGTTGAGTAACGACCAGGGACTGGGGGGAATGGGTGAGATGGGAACAATGGCACACAAGCACAATCATATGTAGCACACTGCACACTCACAATGACCCTGGATCATGTCCCTGATCCCTGTGGCACACTCCAGCACACATACCAACACCAAGTAGGCCCCTGTCCACCATGTGCCCAAAGGGGTTCCACCCCACACATCACCAATCAAACAACCAACACATGCAAATGGGCGAAACACAGCAAAGATGCGTATTTATGATCCACACTGACAATGCAAGTGACACTACATGACAATCAGAACCACACTGAGGTGGCTGCATGTGGACTACATCCGTACAGGAGCAGGTCACACTCTGACACATTTACGTGCACAAACAACCCCTGACATCAACAATGCATCTGCAGACAAACAATGCACAGGATTACAAAAACTGTCCAAAAGCACAAATGACCCAAGTCGCAAACATCTCAGCACTGTAAAAGCACAAAAGTCAATGGCACACCAGCTCAAAGGCATAAGGGGCAGCAAAATCACAGCTGCAGGGGCGACTCTCCCACAATGCAGCACACACATATAGCAATAACTGAACATCCACATTGACGTCAATGTGGTACAAAGTGAAACACTTACACTGCAGAACAGAGGACACAACTGGGTCCCCTTGGGCAAAGAAACTGTCACAATGTACATTGTCATGCAGTCTGTATGTAAACTTGAACAATGTGTCAACATACATGTCAATACAATGTCAAAATGCATCTCCCCTTCACATTGCAGAGGGACAAACAACACCTCCAGCAGAGCAGACCAGATAACTCATCAGTGATGCTGAAGGGGACCCCCACACCTTCGACACCGACGTCCTACAACAGTTCATGGACATCTTAGGTAATCCACCTCCAGGAGCAGGGCTACCCAGCTGCATCGAGGAGACATCACCCCCTGCACAGACCGCACCGCTGGAAGCACCCACCGCCATGGCTGGCTCCCCGCATCCCACCGAAGCACACATCGAATTCCAAGGTCAGGTGTCCGACTGCCAGAAGGAGGTGGGCGAACAGGTGTGGGTGGGGTTCGACCTCATGGAAGCCGAACTAGATCACATAAGTGGGTGTCTAAGTCGCATCAGGGGCCACTCCCCAACAGAGATCCATACTGCGACAGAGACACATGCATTTGCATATTTCCAGTACTGAACCACGCTCAAAGCCCCAGGGTAATCATTCACACACCCGCGCTGGAATTGTGTACGCTGGCCCAGTCCACTCCCCTTACGTAATGAGTGGGGGACGACAAAGCTACATGTCCAAGGTATTAGCCGCTGCCTCCGGTGACATGGTTGCGTCCGCTGTACACAGCACAATGTAAGGTTGCAGGGCCTGGGGTCCTCATGCATACATTATGACCACAAGGATACACCTAGATAGTTTGTGGAACTGGCTTCGGGCACGTGTGCACGGCACCTTTATTGCCTGGGACACATGTACAGGGACGCCTGTGCTGGATGTGTGTGGGGTGAGTGTAAGCCAGCCCTCATGGAGTGGTTGGTACTGGCAACAACTTGAACAGTGATCACAATTAAAGCGGAAACAGAAAACACCAGCAAAACAGAAACAGCTGTGAAGCATCATGGTTTTAGCCGGAGGAAGTACAGAGGTCACCCAATAAGCACTCAGAAGGGTCTGCGAGTTGCAGTGCACTGAGGTTGGGGCAACAGAGTTGAGCGTGGTCATGTGAATAAATTGTTTAGGATTGTGTCCCTTCTGGATATTCCTGCTGCAGCTGCAGTGGGGTATGTTACACATGCATCACCTTCCTCATCATTGTCCCTGATCTTCCACACTGCCTGTGGTGACGTTGCTGCATGAGCTGTCCACAGCACAAAACTCAATCAGAAATGGTCCATGAGTTGTGGTGCACTGAGTTAGTGGCACCTGAAGAGCTGAGCAAGGTATCAAGCAGATAATGGCATCCATGAAAGGTGTGAGCAACTCTGATAGTCTGACAGGAAGACTCTTCAGACTCTGGCAGTTGTTGTTTGGAGGTGGTCCTTGGCGTTGGTGGTGTGAGCATCCTGCGGTGATGCGACGTCCGGACAGGTCAGGACTCGATTTGATGTGTGAGGCCCGGTGGACCACAGTTGAGGCCAGAGGCAGCGAACTGCGCAGGGCCACAGACACATAGCGTTGATGACCCCCAGCCAATCGACCCAGAGGCCATGCAATATTCAATCTGACAGAGCCTATGACTTGAGCTGCACAAAGTTAGTGGCCCGGTTGCACTGCAGAGGCACAGGTGCACCGCCACAGGACGGTGACTTGCGGTGAACTGAGGTAGTCCACGTGCGCTGAGCAGGTCTTCATTGATGTACAAGGAGAATGTCATGGAGTTTTTCGGTGGACAGCGGAAGCTGGCCTCCAGGGCATGATGCAGAGGGCAGAAGTCTGCAGAAACAGGCACATTGAGGAGTGGAATGCTACAGTCTCATTTTTACCACCGAGTCAGTATCACCTACATGATGATGAAGACAACCCCCAGTCCATAGACTCAGATGCCACCAAAGTTCAATCAGAGAGTGTCCATGAATGTCGGGGCACAGACTTAGTGGCACCGGAGCTGAAAGGAGATGCAGTCTGCGATGAGGCCTGTACAATGATATAAACTCTGCCATAAATAAATCAAGGCTCAGTTCCAAATGTGTGACCTACTCAACCACAGTGTAGGCTGGAGGCAGCAGTCAGCAGGGGCCCACAGCCACGTGTCACTGGCTCGCGATGCACAGAGTTAGGGACAGCTGAGCAGTTGTTGGAAGTGTTCGCTCACCTCCGTAACGATGATCCTTTTTTGCTCTGGACTGAACCGCGTCTTCCTCTTACTCTTCTCTTTCGGTACAATGATATGACCTCTGCCATTGAGAAATCAAGACTCAGTTCCAAATGTGTGACCTACTGGACCACAGTGTGGTCCGACAGCAGTAGTCAGCAAGGAACCACAGACACATGTGGTTGGAATGCTATACACAGAGTTGGTATGACCACATCGAAGGGAGTACAGTGATATCAAACGTCCCATGAACATATGAACCAAGACTCAGTTCCCAATGTGTGACCTACATGACCGTAGTGTAGGCCGGAGGCAGCGGTGGTGTTCGTCAATGAGAAAGGAGTACTGCGGGCCTGTGTTGCAGAGGCCCTGGTGAGCTGAATAGGCTGCCAAGGCCGCGGGCCTTGGGCTTGGAGTTTGCACTGGCACGTGGTGGGCCCTCTTTGACACACGCCGGTGTTGGCAGGTGAGCAGTGAGTCTGCAGGGGCGGTCAAGACGGGTTCGGGGACCAGCGGCCTGGTTTGCAGCAGGCGCACAGGATCACTGGCAACACCGCTCACGGCAACAACGTCAGCCTCGGAGTGGGGTGAGAGGCGCCACCCTGGCAGACACGTTGGCCATTCTGGAAGAGAACTACGCCCAGAGCTTCGTGCTTTTTATTCATACCCCATACTAGCCTGGTGTATGTTGGGCCAGCACACTCCGCTCACGCTTGCAGGGGGGGCGTAACAAGCTACATTTCCGCAATCTTCCCTACTGGCTGGGGTGACATGGTTGCATCCACTGTCCACTACACTCCAAACACCAGCAGTGTATATACACATGGATATGTCTGTGGTCTGCATACTGCAGTCTCGCCAGCACATCCACGCCACACTTGGCATTGTGTACATTCTCATTCGTGGGTCACTTGCCTCCTTCGCACATGCCTCGTTCCCACCTCCCCCACCATTCTGCTATTGTGTGGGTGAGGTGCAATGCCATTGATGGCTCATGTACATGGCTAGCCCAGGTTACCACAGTAAGTTCTGCTGTCATGTCTGGTGGGTGGGCATGCTGTTTGGCATGTTGTATGTCAGTTTGTAAGGTGTGCATTACCAGAGTTGTGAGTTGAATGATTGTGGAGTTGGGGTGTGTTGTGTGTTCATTTTGTACTTACCAACAAGCAGAGCATTTCCGTAGGTGCCATCCTGAAAGCGCCAGTTGATGATGAACTGTTGAGAGATGTAGGAATCATGCACACTGCCTGGGTAGATGGTGAAGACATTGGTGAAGAGTCCCCGGTGGACCACTGTTGCCTGCACATTGATGGAATGTGTGAGCTTTCTGTATGGGTAATTGTGTGCAATGTCAGCTGGGTGCACAAGTAGGACATGTGTGCAGTCAATTGCCCCCACACGTGCAGGATGCCAGATATGGCATAGAAGCCTTGCTTGGTCTCCAGCTGTTCCTGTGCAGTGTGGGGGAAGTGAAGGTACTGGGGTACCAAGCTGATGATGGCATCCAAGACAGTTGCGATGAACTTTGATGACTACTCCAACTCTGGCAATTGTTGGTTGGAAGGTACCAGAGGTTAACGGATGCAGCACAGCCAGCAGCTTTGTCTGCGGAGGGATGTTGGTTGTCCACTGTGTGGGTACCGTCAGCCTGTGGGCAATGATATTCAGGATGTGAAAGATGGTTGTCCTTTTGAGCCCGTAGTGGGCAATGACATCCTCTTGTGTTGGGTCTGTGAGGCTGGTGCGTTTTCTGAAGATCCGCTGTCTTGGTCTCTGCTGCCTCTGTGGTAGTCCAGGGGGGGCAGGGAGGATCCGGGAGGGTGGCGGGCCTGGGGGTGGTGTCGGTGGGTGTTGTTGCCCTCTTGGGGCTGCATGATCAGTAGCTCCATGGCATCTGTTGCTCTTCAGGTGTGGCTCTGGCCTGGGCTCCCTTTTCTGGTGCAGGTTGTCATCCGACTTTACACTAGGTCAGAGCAGGTGTTAAATTCATGCTACTAACATTCTTATCGCCTGTTTTGGGATCTTATAGCCGATCTGGCCGGTAGTTGAGAATGTTGCGGAGTGGTGTTGTTGCGGCTTTTTGCATGGGAACGCCTACTCTGCATTTCATTAGCGATAGTTGCCGGGGTCATCTATGGTGATGTTTTTTGCAGCTGCTATTACAAGGAAATTGGAGATATCGGATGTTAGCACCAGCATATGAATGGGGTGATACATTTATTGCAACTTTGGCTGCGATAAAGTGCCGCTATCTCGGCGATAAGTCCTTGAGATTATGCCCCATAGGTTCTCACTAGTCTATTTTAGACCTGCCCATTTTGACAGTTTTATCCCCAAACTTTTTGCCTTTTGCCTCTGATTGTTGATCAGTGCGAAAGTACATATGCTCTCTGTATAAATTGTGATATGATTGGTTATCCATGATTAGCATATTTGATTTACTGGTAAGTCCTTAGTAAAGTGCAGGGTGTGTGCCAGGGCCTGTGAATTAAATGCTACAAGTGGGCTTGCCGTACTGGTTGTGCCACCCACACGAGTAGCTCTGTGTCTCAGACCTGCCACTGCAGTGTCAGCATGCACAGTTGTAAACTACCATGTTGCCATGGCAAGGGCACCCACTTGCCAGGTACTAACCTGCCCTTTACTTACATGTAATGCACCACTAAGGTAGGCCCAAGGTACTCCTATGGGCAGGGTGCAGTTTATGTGTAAGGTAGGACATGTAACGGTGGTTGTGACTTGTCCTGCTAGTGAAATACTGTGTGTTTCGTATTTCACTGTCAAAAGATTATCTGTCCCATAGCCTAACATGGGAGTTGCTTTGTAACATCTTACAAGCATAACTTTCCATAGGAACAAGATAGAGAAATGGAGTTTAGGATTTTGAACACACAAATTTATTAACGCACCTTTTGGTGGAGGTGTTTTTTAAATTCTGTGTTTGAAAATGGCACTTTTAGAAAGTGGGCATTTTCGTGCTTTACCATTCTGTATGCCTCTCTGACTGTTTGTATATTCAGCGTTTAGTGATGGAGTGAGAGGAGCTGGGACGAGCATTCACTCTAGACAGTTACTAGTGAGGTTGTGCTGTGTCCTGCCTTGCCTGGGTGACTCATTGCTGGGCTCAATAGACCTGGTCTGCAGTTAGAGTGGTGGGAGGAGTTTCGCTTGCACCTGATTAGGCCGTGCCTCCTTTTCACAATGCTGACTCCATCCCCTGTGGTCATGCTGCACCAGGCAGGACAGGACTGGTTTGGACTGGGTTCAGAGACCCTTGCCACAAAGAGAACAATGACAAAATGGGGTATATGTATTGGATCTAAGCTCCAGGCCTTTATGTTACTTCAAGGAACAAGAGGACACTACCAAGAAGAAGAGCGCTGCCTTTTCTGTGTGAGGAGTGTGTTGGCCTGCAATTGCTGCTTCTGTCTGTGGTGAAGGAAAATAACTGACTCTATTTGCCCTGCTGTGGTATCCTGCTTGTGGAGGACTCTTCAAGAGCTTGTGTGTGCTGGCTTCCTGCTGGAAATCTCAGGGATATAAAAGATTTCAAGAAAGATCCTTGCTGGATCTTAAAGTGTCCTGCCTGGAAGGAGGGCTAAAAACTGTGTGAGGAGCGCTGCCCCTGAAGTGTGAGGGGGTAACTTCTGCAGTTGCTGCAACTGTCTGGAGCAGGGGAAAGGACTGGACTGTCTGTCAGCATCACCGCTGTATTCTTCATCTGCAAAAGTGCTTTTTGACTGAAGGGAGCACTAAATTCCATGAATACAGTGCGCTTAAGGGGTTGCCTGCCTTCCAACGCTTGGAGCTCCGTATTTAGCCATCTCTCCCTCGTTATTTCACAGCAGCACATGTGGAGCACTTTGCCAGGTTGCTAAAAGTCAGTGCCAAGCATGGGCTCATCAAGTAATGGAGTGCGGGCTGCTCGCTGCATTGCTGTACCACAAAATCCCCACTCAGCGTGGCCCCCTCCCTTGGGAATGGAAGCGACGCTGTGTGCAGACTACGGGAGCAAAGGAGCTCCGCTGTCGTCCTGCTGTGGGTGGGGCCGGCAAGGAAGGTTGTGCCCGCCCTCCATGGAAGAAGAGGAGAAGGTGTTGCCCCTCCGGCGGGAGAGGGGAGAACTCAGGAAGGTCTCCTGATGAGGTCTGTGAAGTGTGCACCAACTTCCCACTGAGCCTATGGTCTGAGGGTTATGTGACCCTCCAACAAAGCCCAGGACGCCGGTGTTGGAGTTGCAGGGGTATAGCTCAAGGGAGGGGGTCTCCCTGCCAATGTGGGCATTGGGGTGCCTACCCCTCCTTTTGTTTGACTGGGCCCAGACCAGGGGCATGGCGGCTTGGTCGTCGGGATGGGTGAAACCTTGACAGAGGCCCTGATCCCCTCAGATCCCTTGGGCACTTGTTTACTGTTTTGGAAGCGGCTGCTTCCACACCTACCTTGGGTGTAGGTAGCTCAGTGCCAGCTGCATGAGGAACAGGAGCACCTTTACGGAGTATGGAACCGATCCCCATCGAGGATAGCTTTTGTTAAGTATACAAAAATTACCATGTTGCTGATATTAGGAGTGCAGATGTGACTCCTGGGGGGATTTATGCAGTAGGATTCAAAACAACCTGCTGCACTTTCTTTATTTCCTGATGTTGTGCTTTACATCTGACACCAACAGTCTGTGGACTAATGTGTCAGTTACAAACATGTGCCTTAGTGCAATAAATGTGATATTATGACAATTGCAACGTGATTGATGACCTATGTAATGTAGTGCAATTGTTTGGTTGGCAAAGTGATTGATGATCTATGTCTTTTATATGCATTTCTATGAAAAGTGCCTAGTGGCACAGTGATTTATGTGATTGAGGTCTAATGTGTTTATGTATAATACAAAGGATATTTACATATAACCTTGTGTGGAGTTTCTTTTTGTGGTTTGCCTAGTGTGTCACTGATGTGTTTATGTGTGTGTTGTATAAACAGTTTACACATTGCCTCTGGGATAAGCCTGACTGCTCTGACAAGCTACCAAGGGGTTTCTTGTGTGTGTAACTTCCTTACCCGTACTAGATTGAAGGGTTCTGCCTGGCTTAGGTGCATAACTTAGCCATTTCTAACAGTCTATGTCATAGATTAGTTACCTTCTTCCAGTGCAATAATTGGTCACAAGACCTTCCACCTTGCCCATGCGATCAGAAATCCGCACAGAGCACTTTACATGTAATGTTTTTCTGCACTTTTTATTCTTATTATAGGTCTTCTGTTTTAAAGTCACTTGCCTGTGGCCTCCAGTACCCGTTTGTTCTAGACTGATCCAGTGACTCTGCAGCTGCCTGGGTTTTCTCGCTGGAATTTTCTGGACCAGGTTTTCCCACTCATTGTTCTCTCCGCCGACCAAAGCTCCAGCCACCTCAGGACCGACTTGATGCAGGCCGCAGCGCGACAGCATAGCAGATGAGGATACAAATTGATGCTGCAGTAATTTGACACTTTGTCTGTGGCAAAGGCAATTTTATAATTTCTGACATGATGCATGAATTATGGAACATTATTTATTCACAACATGCATGTAAGAGTGTAAATATGGAGCAAAGAGGACTTGGTTGATTTTACTTACAGTGTGACATTTTACAATTTGGCATTTGTTCTTGTACATACCTGCAGGATAGGATGGGGAATAATTCTTTGTGCATTACTATTAACCATCCAATAGGCATGTAATCTTTGAATTTAAAAGCACCACTCTGTTTCATGTCATGTTATTTGGCGAGTATTGAGAAAGGCGAAAGCTGAAATGCATCTCCTTCCATTAAAAATACAGAATTTCCAGCCCGTGAGTGCTCCGTGCCTATGCTTTTGGATGTTCCAAATACTGAAATTGTGAGTCGACCCTCACACAATGGAGGCACCTGCCCTGAGTGCAGGTGAGTTACAGGTGGGTTTGTGCATATATATTACCTACTGGCGGTAGCCAGTAGGTAGTTATAGTTAGGACCTTGTTTCTATTCAAAAATCGTTTTTTCTTTTGTCAATACATTTAGAGCCGTTTACCGAATCTTCGCAAAATTTTCTAAACTAATGGTTCACGCAGGTCAGCTGTCCTGAGAGTTCGGGGTGATTCGTCAAGCGGGGGTCGAGAAAAAACAGGGGTCCCAAAACGCGTTTGGCCCCATGTTAATTTCTATAGGAATTGAATTGTGGAACAGGCTGCAGCCTGAACTGCTGAACGGAATTACACACAATTTTGCATAAGGGTAGATCTTGGTTCAGAAAGCAACCTTTTTTTAAAATGGTGTATATCCACTCAGAAGTTCCTAAGAAATTAAAAAAATAAAAATATTGATATCTGAGCACTGAAGAGGGTTCGCAAACCTTCCAGAGCATGAGCTTCATTCTGATTGGCTGCCAACACTCCAAACCAAGAAGTGTTGGCAGACATCTTGTGACTTGGTAACCAAGTCACAAGAAAACAGTAGAACAAAGATAAAAAACAACAAAAGGGGACAGGGTAGAAACACCCTGACTCCCTAGGCCTGCTCAGGGGATCCCACAAAAAAAGCATTTGGTTTCAAAGAAAACTGCTGGGTGCACCAATCCAGCCGAAAAAACAAAAGAAACAAAGTGCGGGCTCTCACGCTTCGTTTTCTATAAGCCCCTGGGTGGACCCGGGCCCGAGGTGACTGTCACCTCCCCGGGGCTTAGATGACAATATGCAGGGGCACACCCAGCCCCCTTCAGCCCTGGAGACAGCCACCTCCCCGGGGCTTTATTTTAAACTGTGTGGTGGGCTCCTTTCCCCCCCATGCTGGCCCGGGGACTACCACCTCCCTGGGTATTGTAAATTTAAGGTGGGGGGACTCATGGGCCCCCCTCCTCCCCTCAGCTCCCCTTGCCCAAAGGTCAAGCTGGCTCGCACAGGAGGCGGGAAGCCAGCAGGGACCGTGGGGGCATTGGGGCCAACTTGAGGGCCAGCCTCAGGGGATGGTGTCCCTGGGAGCAGAAGTGGCCATGGGGGGGCCCTCTTGGGAAAATTATTTAAAGAAAGGAAAAACATAGGAAGGCCGGTCCAGGGGGATGAGGTCCCCGGGGCCGCATGGCCTCCTTCCCATTTTGTTTAATGTGGCAGGCCCTGGGAGACGGGCTCCCCAGGGCCCAAAAGACATTGAAAGAAGAGGGGCCACACAGCAAACACAACAAAAACAAAAAAAGTTGGCATCTCGCCAGAGGCCCCGTCCCCTCCATGCACCACTCTGCAAACACGCCCCCTGGCGCCTTCTAATTTGGGGAATTAAGTCCCCATGAATACTGAGGGTCCCTGGGGGCCAACTAGGCCACCAGGTACCTCCAGTAAGCACCACATAGCTGGATTGCTGAGAGATGGTCCGAGGCCATGCCCCTTTTTACACCACTCTGCAAACGGGTCTCTTGGCGTACTGCTGGTGGAGCGATGAGGTCCTTCCTTCTGCACCTCTCTTGCCTCTTTCTGCGCTTCTCTTGCCTCTTTCGGCACTTCTCGAGCCTCTTTCTGTACCTCTCTTGCCTCTTTCTGCACCTCAAGTTCCTCTTTCTACACTTCTCTTGCCTCTTTCTGCACCCCTCTTGCCTCTTTTTGCACCTCTGTTGGTTCTTTCTGCACTGCGCTTGCTTCTTTCTGCACCTCACGTGCCTCTTTCTACACTTCTCTTGCTTCTTTCTACACCTCAGTAGCTTCTTTCAGCAATTTTCTTGCCTGTTCCTGCACTTCCCTTGCTTCTTTCTATACCTCTCCTGCAGCTTTATGCACCTCTCTTACCTCCTTCTGCACTTCTCTTGCTTCTTTATGCACCTCTCTTGCTTCTTTCTGCACCCTTCTTCCTTGTTTGCATCGCTCTTGCCTTTTTCTGATTTTGTTGCCATTTTCTGCACTTCTCATGCCTCTTTCTCACCTCACTTCCCTCTTTCTGCACTTCTCTTTCTTCTTTCAACACATATGTTGCTTCTTTCAGCAATTCTCTCCTCTTTCTGTACTTTTTTGCTTGTTTTTGTACCTCTCTTGCGTCGTCATGCACCTCTGTTGCCTCTTTCTAAACCTCACTTGCTTCCCTCTGTACCCCCTTGCCTCTTTCTGCACTTCTCTTTTCTCTTTATGCACCTCTCTTCCTTCTTTCAAACCCCTGTTCCCTCTTTCTGCACTTTCCTGACTGTTTCTGCACATCTCTTGCCTCTTTCTGTACCTCTGTTGGTTCTTTCTGCTCTTCTCTTGCTCTTTCTGCATCCTTTGCGCCTCTTTCTGCACCTCTGTTGCTTCTTTCTGCACTTCCCTTCCTTCTTTCTGCACCCCTTCTGCCACTTTCGGAACCTCTCTTGCCACTTTGTGCACCTCGTCTACCTTTTTCTGTACTTCTCTTGCATCTCTGTTGGTACTTTCTGCACTGCTCTTGCTTCCTTCTGCACCTCACTTGACTGTTTATGCACTTCTATTGCCCCTTTCTGCACCTCAGTTGCCTCTTTCAGCACCTCTGTTGCTTTTTTCTGCAGATCTCTTACCTCTTTCTGCACCTTTGTTGCCTCTTTCTGCAGTACTCTTGCTTCTTTCCATACCTCTCTTGCCTCTTTCTGCACTTCTCTTGCTTGTTTCTGCTCATCTTCTGCGTCTTTCTGCACCATTTGTTGCCTCTTGCTGTGCCTTACTTGCTTCTTGCTGCACCCCTCCTGCCTATTTCTGTACTTCTCTTCCTTCTTTCTATAACTCTCTTGCCTCTTTCTGCCCCTCTTTTACCTCTTTGTACATTTCTCTGGCCAGTTCCTGCACTTCCCTTTCCTCTTTCTATACCTCTCTTGCAGCTTTCTGCACCTCTCTTGCCTCTTTCTCACTTCTCTTGCTTCTTTATGCACCTCTCATGCTTCTTTTTGTACCCTTCTTCCTATTTTGCATCCCTCTTGCCTTTTTTGATTTTGTTGCCTCTTTCTGCACCTCACTTGCCTCTTTCTGCACTTCTCTTGCCTCTTCCCACACCTCTGTTGCTTCTTTCAGCAATTCTATCCTCTTTCTGAAACTTCTTTTGCTTGTTTTTGTACCTCTCTTGGGTCTCTATGCACCTCTGTTGCCTCTTTCTACATCTCACTTGCTTCCTTCTTCACCCGTGCCTCTTTCTGCACACCTCTTTTCTCTTTCTGCACCTCTCTTCCTTATTTTAAACCCTGTTCCCTCTTTATGCACTTTCCTGACTGTTTCTGCACACCTCTTGCCTCTTTGAGCACCTCAGTTGCTTCTTTCTTCACTGTCTTCCTTCTTTCTGCATCCCTTCTGCTTCTTTTTGAACGTCTCTTGCCACTTTGTGCACCTCGTCTACCTTTTTCTGTACCACTCTTGCATCTTTTTGTACCTCTGTTGGTACCTTCTGCACTGCTCTTGCTTCCTTCTGCACCTCACTTGCCTCTTTCTGCACTTCTCTTGCTTCTTTCTACACCTTTGTTGTTTCTTTCAGCAATATATATCCTAAAACTCAAAATGCTCCTTCCAGAATTGTGGACCCTTGGGAAGTGATGTGTACATCAGCTGAGCACGCCTACAAACAGACATTTCACATAAAATATTGTATAACGCACTCTCCTGACAAGGTACAGATGCTGTCAGAAGTCTATTTATTGCCAAGTAAACACCAATCAAGTGCATTATAAGGATAGTGACATAAACATCAAGGAAGGACTATCAGAACCGGATCCATGTCAGCCATCTTGCAGTATGTTTTAA
Organism: Lissotriton vulgaris; assembly: GCF_964263255.1. NCBI lineage: Eukaryota > Metazoa > Chordata > Amphibia > Caudata > Salamandridae > Lissotriton > Lissotriton vulgaris. The sequence continues at coordinate 1,530,817,846 of NC_141685.1, read as the reverse complement.
TAGAGCTTAAGGTAATTCTGTAATCCAGAGATCCATGTGTCAATTCTACCCCTTGTTTCATACTGTACACATTTTCTGAGTCTTAATTAAAATGTGTTATTGGCTACATTCCTGCTAACTAAACCCTTCCCTAGAGAGAGAGAGAGAGAGAGAGAGAGAGAGAGAGAGAGAGAGAGAGAAAGAGAGAAATGTGTGTGATATATATATATATATATATATATATATATATATATATATATATATATATATATATATATATATATATATATATATATATATATATATATATCTATCTATATATATATATATATATATATATATATATATATATATATATTATTGCATTGCATTTTAATTGCATGCTGGGACCTTGAGCCGCGACCTACTAAGGAACAATACTAATGAACTGCAAAAGATAACCTGCACTTGATTGGAGTCCTCAAATGACTCTCGCCTTCAGGACTCAAGGTCCCAGCATGCAATTAACGCCTTGCAATTAACAGACGCCCACTTGGGGGCGGTTCTATTCACCAAATAAAAATGGCAGTTTCCATCATGAAAGCGAGTTGCTGTTTCCTCTTTGCTGCCCCAGATGAAGAGGTCTTTACCTTGAAACGCGTTGGGCAACTTTAATTAATCAGTGGAATAAAGAAGCAGGCGCATGACACACGGAACGCTGTTGTGTGCCTTCCCCCTGTGGCACATTGGATTTAAAAGAAAAAATAATAATAATAAAATATATATATATATATATATATATATATATATATATATATATATATATATATATATATATATATATATATATATATATATATATAAAACAAGGCTCACCTGGACTACTACAAATGGCAATACGAGTTGTATATAAGTGGACTGGCCAAACACAGACTTTGTTGAAGGCATTTGAAAAAGACATTTGATGTTGAAACGCGTCATGCCATATTTTGCTGCAATAAAGAACTTTCCTAGAAGCCACGCTGTGTCTCCTCGCTTCTTCTAAAGAGAAACGCTTTGCTTCATATTTTACGCGCGGGCCCCGAGCACGTTCAGGAGAACCGTCTTCCTAAGTGGCCTGGGACACCAGGGCAGCTTTGGCATGAAAACAGGACCCAAGGGATTGGGATGATCCAGGCTCACCGCACCCCCCCACAGTAAGGCACTGCTGCAGCGCAGTCCATGACTTCATGGAGGAGCCGGTTTCACTGCATACACGGCTACAGGGCAGACTGTGGGAGGAACAAGTGGTTGAAGGCGTCTTGGGGACCCAGGAAAATATCATGCTGCAGCAACAAAGACTCCATTCCGCTTATTGCCTTTCTGATTGAAATCCAGTACCCAAGACGGGACACAGTGAAGTCTGTGGAGTAACTTACCTGACTGCCCATATTGATGCATGTTGGGAGGTGTAGTTCGCCGATGCAGCTACAGCCTATCTCCTGAGCAAAACGAGGTTCACCTGGACTACTACCAATGGCAATACGACTTGTATATAAGTGGACTGGCCAAACACAGACTTTGTTGAAGGCATTTGAAAAAGACATTTGATGTCGAAACGCGTCATGCCATATTTTTCTGCAATAAAGAACTTTCCTGGAAGCCCCACTGTGTCTCCTCGCTTCTTCTAAAGCGTGGAGAAGTGTGGCTCAGGGGTTAGAGGCGGCAGACCCGGAAGCTGAGATCGGCCCCGGACCAGGGTTCAATTCCCCGCTCCGACGGGGTTTGGGCTCAATAATTCCACGGACTCGATAATTCTCGCTCCAGTGCCTACTCGACTCATGGGTTCACACTCTGCGACTCTGGGCAATAGCTTGCTTAATCTCCACAACGGCCCCTTGCGGCGGGATGCCTGGCTCTCACCTTGTGGATACCCTGCCGGGGTATCTCACAGGTGAATACCAGGACGGGTTCCCTAAGCAAGCGCATAGATGCCTGCGATGTGGGCGATTTGCGCTATATAAATACATGTACATTTACATTTACATAAAGAGAAACGCTTTGCTTCATATTTTACGCGCTCGCCCCGAGCGCGTTCAGGAGAACCGTCTTCCTAAGTGGCCTGGGACTAAGCATGGGCGAATTTTGCGGATCTCGCGTTCGCGAATTTGCGGATTTGCGAACTCGCAATCCGCAAAATCCGCGAATTCTTGCGAATTTGCGGATTTTTTTTTTTTTTTGTGTTCGCAAGGATTTCTGCCAGTTCGCGAGGGTTTCGTACCAGTTCGCAATTGCGAACTTACATTTCGTCGCGCAACGGTCGCGAATTATGTTGTTTCTACGTCTGGTTCATCATCACAGGTTCCCAGCACCCTCTGTTTCACCACTGCAACCCTCTGTTACATCAATGCCACCCTCTGGTTCATCATTACTGTAGATTATGGGGGGGAAAAGCAAGCACACCATCCCTGCTTCAACTCAGATGAATTAATTTGGGGTTAGTTTATTAATGTGTCACTGTTTTAAAATTCCAGTCTGGCACCTGCTTCCTTATCTGTAATTTTGCTTTCTGTTGCAGTGCATTTTTTTTCCCCAGGACCTTCTTTGTGGCCTACTTGTAGCTATTGTATGAGCCTGCTGTGAGGGTCAGAGCAGGGTCATACAATTGTTGCAACTAGCAACTGAATTCTGGAGGGGCCCCAGTCAGGAAGCACTACCGGGAATTGTTACTAATGATGAGTTTGAACTCTTGCCCCTGCCGAGTGCTTTCACTTTTGAAAAACTCGTTTTTCTGCAATTTCGCGGGGTTCGCGGGGTGCGAACACGCGCAAGATCGGATTCGGAAGCCGCAAATTCGTGCGAATATGCAATTTGTTTTTTTTGCGGCGTGTTAGTTGGCAAGGTTTTGTGCGTTTTTGCGAGCCGCTCGTAGCGCAAGACGCGAAGTTACCCTCGCGGTCGTTCAAGGGCGCAGCCATCTTGTTTGCCTGACGTATTTCCGTTTCCGGGCGCGAAGTGTAATCTCGCAAAGTCCGCGGTTTGCCAGTACAGTCTCGCGCGTGTTCGCAAGGAAAATCTCGCGCGAACTTACCCGCGCGGTCGTGAACGGGCGCGGCCATCTTGTTTCTCATTCATTGCTATGGTTCTGGGCATGGTCTTTGTATCCTCTGTCAATCTCTGCCATCCTTTGCTTGTTTGAAGTTTTTTTTTATCTATTTTACTTATTATCTATCCCTCTATTTTTCTAGCCCTATATTTTTGTGTTTACTGCTACTTTTGGTTAATTTTAAACTACTTTTGTAAACTCTTTTCTTTTCTTCTCTTCCCTATTCTATTTTCTTTATTCCTTTCCACCCAGACCATGGTGAAGGGAGCCGGGAAGCATCCCGAGAAGGGGAAGGGTCCCGCACCCCGTGTCCGGCTCCCGTGCGGGCGTTTGAGGGGGGAGGAGGTCGTACCCAGGGAGATCTTTACCCCGGAGGAGGTGGGCCAACTCATTTTTTATGTTCAGCGACGCCTCCCCAGGACCATCATGGGAGGCGGCAAGATCAGTGCCGGGTACGGGGCCCGGGAGCGCCGGAAGCGGTGGGAGAAGGTGTGCCAGGCCATTTACCACCACTCTCGGGTCTGGCGCACCTACAACCAGGCCACCCACCGCTGGACGGATGTCCTGACCCGTGAGCGAGATCTGCTCGACCTCCTTGGCCTTGAGATCCCCGGGCTTGGTGAGTAGTAGTAGCTATGTCTTTACTACTATGTTTTCTCCTGCTGTGTTATTATATTGCAAATTTTTGTTTTTTACCAAGAGCAATAATGCTGCTCATTACATTGTAGGTACATTTTATTTCAAAATCTTCTGTGCATTTCAGGTACACTGCTCTCCTTCTCAGTAGTGTTGCTACTATGCTTATTTGTTTTAGATTTTGTGTTCATTTCATTGGCCTGTGAAATTATGTATGAGTGTAGTTGAAAGAACTGCGCAATGCTACACACTAAGGTTCAGATTTTTAATTACCGGCGCATCCCTGCAAAGTTGCAGGGATGCGCCAGTAATTGTGCGTCACGCCACCATCACCCATGGTGCGCCGTATTACAATGCGGCGCGCCATGGGCCCAAAACGTCACCAAAGCGTTACGCATCTGTGCCGTAAAGGTGGCGCATTGCTGGAGTTGCGTCGCAACGATGGTGCAGCTCCATCAATTCTCTGGGGTGCCCTATCTCCCCAATGCTGCGTCAAGCCGTACGTCTGCTTCAAGCAGGCGCAGGGTTTGAGTCACGCATCATTGTCCTCAAAGTGACTGATTGAAATCTTGTAGATTTCCCTCAGCCACTTTTAGGATGCGTTCCTGCGCAGGAACGCCCTCCCTTGCGCCGGAACACCCCTATTGGCGCAGGGCTTTACAACGTGATGCATCTCCCAGATGCGTCACGTTGTTAATATACGCCGCACCATTGCGCCTCTTTTGTGCTGTCGCTGGGTCACAAAAGTCACGCAACAATGGAGCAAAAGAGCCGCAAGGGCCTTATAAATCAGCCCCTACAGACTCAAGTCCAGTCCTTCCTTTGTACACATGGCGATAAGAAGAAATAGTGGTGGTGGATTAATAGTTTGAGTATTTTAATGACTGGTGAATGTAGTAGGAAACTTTAGTGTTGTCGCTGATCTTCAATCACGATGGACTTTGGCTGTCACTTTGCGTGCTGCGGACTGCTGCCTGCCAATCCTAGGCAAACCTTTTTAGTACTTTGTTTAGTGAGTTACATAGGGTAGTTTCCAATTCGACGGTCCGCAAATCAAGCAATACTAAAGTAATGACGTAGTCGACCACATGAGATTGGTCAATAATATATCCCGTGGAGTCGTTCCCTATTTGCTATTTCGCAAAAATATTTTGTTACTTTGTTAGTTCTTTTTTAAATGTTTGATTTGGTTGAGAAATAAATATCATCCATGTTTTCTGTTTTTCTTTCTTTCATGTTGTACATCAGCTTCCCCCAGGGGCAAGAGGAGGACACAGGAGGAGGAGGAGGAGGGTGCTGTTGTCGATGCAGGCCAGGACCGGGCAGTCGAGGGCTCCTTTGCTGGCCCCAGTAAGTTTTAATTTTAATATAGAGTACTTATTTTTTCCTAGCGTTCCTCGTTCGATTTTTTCTAAATCGTCTTTGATCTTCTTGTAGACAGGATCTAAATTCTTATCCCTATGACTCCGTGTGGTATTACTAGATTATTCTTATTAGTCTGTCTGTGTAGCTAACTAAGATTGCACATTTGGCATTTCCATTGGACTCCCATTCTAGTCAGCAATAGCTCTATGCACTGAGTGTAGTCCTCTGGGATTGTCCATAATGTCTTTTCAAGTATTCTAAATGTTTATGCTTTGACCATTGCCAACAATAAAAAGGTGAATGACCACCACCAAGAAATAATAAGATACTACTTTACTTTTGGTTTGGATAGGACAATCCATTCTACTACTGTTGCAGGGACAAATCTGCACAAACAGAACTATGGACACTAAATAATGCATCGCTTAGCTTATCAATTATAATAGGTGCTGTAACTGTTAGACTTTCCACATACCTCAGTGATAACAGACTTTGTAGTTGAACCCCCAATCTCCTTACTGACTAGATAGTGTGGCAGAGTCATTTAGCTCCCAAAGTCACCGATGGCAGAGGCACGGACTCATGCTTGCAAAAATTCGAAAACCTTTAGCTCATCCACTCTAGTCTGGAGGACCAAAAACCACAGAGTCTATTTAAGTTTAAAAGCTTTATTAAAAGTAAACACATTTATTAAATTCAAGTTTGTCATAAAAGTGAACGTGTAACTGAAAATGGAAAAGTGCTTAGTGCTGACGATTAATTGGACACATTTCTTGTGGTCGAGCCGAGCTCTCACCTGGTTTGAACTTGATCCTGCTCGTGTTCTTAGAAGTCAAGGTTCTGTCTGTTAGGAGAAAAAGTGGTGCGTGTTAAAAAGTAAAAAGCAAACATTCATCAGTTGTGCCAAAAAGTGCAGCAAGACAACAGCCTTCCCTGGAAAAAGGGACATTTTTACTCTAGAGTACACAGTCAAAAATTATTAAATTGTACACTTTTTTTCACATTTCTTTCTTCCTCCTAGACCAAATATTATATAGTAGTGAGTGGTGTATTCTAACATTATTAAATGTACTTTGTAGGTGGAACATCTGGAGACGGGGCCAGCGCGGAGGTGGTGGCATTGGACGAGGAGGACAACTCTGGGGAGGAGGCGGTGCAAGTGCCGGAAAAGGACATGCCTGTGAGGGTTCACACGGTGGTGGCGGGCAGAGGTAAGCTATACATTCCTTAGTCATTGAGATTGAAGACTGCAGAGTGTGCTTTCTGCACGGGTGTATTATAAAAAAAGCAGGTAGTAGCCTCCTCTAAATGTACTTCGACTTAGCTGTGAAGTTTTTGGCGAGAAGAATCCCAATCAGATCTGAGGTGAACTTGATGGATGGGATGAACGAAAAGCGAAAGAAGGGTGTAAGTAAGTGTGGAAGCACGAGAAATGTAATGATGACTGGCAAAGAAGAATGATATGTGTTTGCTTGGTCCCCGAGGTGGCTGGGAAGGTAAGAAAATGGTATGGTGCATGGCTGGGTGAATGATGAAGCAAGGATGGGTGGAAGGAGAACAGCCTGGGTGGGTGAGACAGAAACTGTATGTGTGCAATATACTTTGAATGGATGGATGCCTGGATCATTCATGGTACTATCTGACTCTTAGATAGCATATGTGAATCTAGAGAGAGTAGACGGTCACTGGATGAACTAAGTGTTACTTTGAAGAGCATGTAACACCGCACCCGCACGTCCGTTCCAGTGTAGGAAAGGCAAGGAAAAGAAGTTGTAACGTTGTCCAAAGACTACCATGAATAGTAGCAGTAGTTTGTATTGCAACTGCAAGCACAGCATATATCCAGGTATTACGGTGGGCACTCCCTACCTCCCTTAATAACTTTAGTTTAGTAGTAGTACATCATTCATGTGTGGGGGTATCACTGTTCACTCAATAATAAGCAAAGCACCTAAAGTCATCCCATATGTCATCAAATACATCCCATGTGAAGTGATAGATAATCAGATAATTTAGCTTCTTCATTTTCCTTTTCTAATACTCATTTGCACTGTAGGGTGAAAGCTAAATTAATTAAGCAGTAGCCCTTTTAACAGAGTATTCTCAGTGCCACCCGTAATAGAAAAGTAAGAGCTTCACCACCTGCATGTACTGGACCGGTACAGTAACGCAAGTCTGTCTCACTCACCATGGTGTGCGTCTGTTTTTCTCGGGTGCAAGTTCACTGCGCTGGCATTATGCCGGCTTGCATAAGATAACGTACCAATTTTCCTAAACAAGAGAGAAGAAGAAGAATAAGAGTGGTGTACTGTCATAGTCGACTGTAATAGAAGTCCATAGTGCTCGTAGAATTTGTTCCTTAAACTCCCACTAATGTTAGAGCAAGGATGAAGAAGTCGGAGGTTACATAGATACTGTCCTCAATAGTTATGCACTGTGCTTTCAATTTGCTACTTGTACTGTGACAACTTTCTGCTCAATCATTTTGTGTTAATCTTAAGGAGCATTGGTTACAGACTATGTCTTTCTTTTTTCATGTAGTTGCTCCTTCCAAATCCAAGACACCATCAAGGAGGAAGGAGCTGGCTCGAATGGCCCGGCAACGGAGGCTGGATGCCACTGTTGCTGAATATCGGCGGCTGGTGGCCCTGGAGGAGGAGGAGACGCAGTCTGGAACAACAACAACGTCCACTGGGACAGCTGCCTCCTCCTCCGTGCGGGCTGCCAGCCAGCGCAGTGCTCCAGCGGTACGGAGCCGGGCTACCAAAGCCAAACGCCACCGCCCAGCAGCAAAGAAAGCAGCTGCCCCTCACAGGATTTGCAAGGCACACCGGCGCCGCTTATCCCTCAGACTGTCCTACCTGGAGCAGGAGGTCCATAATTATAAGAACGTGGTGGAGGGCCTCCGCTTCGAACTTGCCACCCTCCGCAAGGAGCATGATGCCCTGGCTGCTAATTCCAACAGCACCCTGCCATAGTGTCCCTTGCCCCTTTTTTAGAGACTTTTGGGGGGTGGGAATTGGGAGTTGTGATTTTTGGGGACTTTTGAAGGACAATCGTTGGGGTTAGGGAGGGTCTTGCGGGAGATTCTTTTGTTAGGGCTATAAAAATATACTTTTTGAAACTTTATCTGACCATACCTGTTTTTTACTGCTTTTGAGTCTGGTGGGTGGGGGTTTAACATAACAGTAAGTTTGTTTTCCTGAATAGTCCTAGGACTTTAGTAGTACTACCGTCAATCAAATCTCTCGTCTCTCCTAATACTCCATTATACTACCTCCAACCAAACGCCTATCTTACCTGTAATTTCTGTTTGCAAGTAGGGCTAGGCCCAGGGCTGGCTCCACGGGAAACAGCAAATAAGGTTGGCAATCCTGGGCGGATAAAATTTCCTCATAGCGGTGGTACTAGTGGTGTGACACAGTGGCAGTTGCTTGCCTATGAAAAAAAGAAAATGAAATCTGGTTTGTCCTCCTGAGCAATACAAAGGTACAATACAGAATATAGCAGGTGACAGAAGTACACTAGAACAGTGCCACGTTGTAGCCTAACAAATGTTAAAGTATAACTAATTCGGTTGAAGTTCTTTGACATTAGCCATGGGTCTTTGTCAAGCAGAGTAAGAATATATCCTCGGATTTCTTCACCAGCCTGTTGCTATCACCTTATCCTCCCCAGCAAGTGTGTGGATTTATTGCTGTAATTTAGTCACACATCAATCAAAACCACACAGCCCGGGGGAAGAGGGTTAGGGTTTGAAAAATGGATGGGTACGGGGGTTTTTGGGAAAGGTTTTGGGAGACAAGAAAAAGTAGCACAGCATGGACGAACAATTGTGAACATAAACAAATCTTTGGGTACAAACCTATCCATCAATCTTTGAAAGTGCATACACTACTGTAACTGCATGCATGTCAGTTAAAAGTAATTAGTACTTTCGACAACTGTGGAAGAAAGAATGCGACAGTACAGGGCGTGGGTGGAAATATTGATAACTATATTCAACATAAGGTCTCTGTAGCCAGATACCTGAGAGCCTTGCTGGTCACTATAAATCCATTCACAACAACACTCAATGGGGTTGGTCTGGAAGGTGTCAGGTTTACTCCCCGTGATCCAGTCGATGCAAATATGGTTCCACCTCCAAATGTCACCAACACCCAGAAGTGTAAACACAGGGTGTTCGAGGCATTAGGCGGGGGAGAAAAATAACAAACTAAAATAAAAAATGTGGGATGGGTAAAGGTAGGGTCAGCAGGGAAAGGATACCTGTAACAGAAGACAAGACAGGCATCAGTGAAGTGCTGTCCTAACATACAAGGGTAATCTCATATAGTCTCACTAAATAGTCTGCAAGTCTCCCGCCTACTCATGGGAAATGTAGTTTCATAGTACGGTAGGCGCTTAGGGGCTGCGTAACCTGACAGAAGGTATAGTAGATAGAAAAGGAGAAATTGCTTTTTTTCTAGGTGTCCCCTCACTCACCAGGGTTGCCCCTTGGTGACATGCTTCATCATTGGGGCCATCCCAGTCCTCTACGGCCTGGGGCGTGCTGCGACTTGCGAATTACGTAGGAGCACTTACAAATGACTATGTGTGGTGCAGATGTGATAGTGGAGTGGACTAAGTGATGTGTTAAGGGATCAATGTAGAAGCAGAGAGAGAGCCAAGAAATGCAGTCACAGTCAGAGAAAAAGGCAAGGGATACTGTATCTATGTGGTTGTAGTGGTCCTGTTGGAAGTGGTAAGTAAGTTGCCCGCAGAAAAAAAATCCTCCTATTAGCGGCACTCCTCCATTGCAGCCGACGCTTCGTCCATCGATGTTGGTCACCAGAAGACACCCTGTCCACTGCCTGCCTGATGCTGAATTGTGGCTCGCTACTGTGAAGCCTGACTCCATCCTTTTTTCCCCATTGCAGAGACTGAAACCCGGCCTGTAATTATTCAACGAAAAACAGGAAGTGATATAATATTACAACACCACTGATAAATAAATATAAGGTATGTAGGCTGTGGAGTGCAAAAAGTCACAATTTGTTTTTCCTAGTAGACAGTACAATGTTTTTGAAAGTGCGTACTCTGAGTCACCTTTTGAAGGATAAATAAGTATGGGCAAATTAATGTATCGGATCTTGCCCCTCAAGCTAGGTGTACTGTAAACTGTGTTTTAGAACAAAATTAGATCTTCCTAGCAGTGCTCCCACCCAGACCCTTACTAAAGCCAGTCGCAAAAATGTAGAAGACCCTCAATCAAATCTCAAAAAACGAGGCCTAGCAGAAAACTGGTGACAAAACTTACTTTGAAAGTAAAAGTAGGCCGAAGTACCCTAATTACCCATTACCCACCGTGGATTGCATTCAAACCACTTGCAAGCAACCAAGCAAAAGTAGCCATAGCCAGCATCGCTCCAAGACTCGAAATCCCCCCCACTCAAACACATGCAATAGAAATACTGCTAACCCTAACGAACCCTAAGTTAAGAATAGTGGCAAAGGCTTTCTTTAACTATGCCAAATCCCCCCTTTCCCACCATGGATTTTCTTCAAATGACTTGCAACCAAAATTACACATTCTCACGAGTGCTCTAAGACCCCAGAACTCAGTTTGAAAAATCTAGAACACCCCGAAACACATGCAATCCTGCTGCTAGGGCTAACCCTAACGAACCCTAAGTTACAAAAAGTGCCAAAACTAAAGGCTTTTCCGCGCGGATTTTGTCCCAACCACTTCTACCCGGTATTAGACCTTCCCAGGAATGCCCCAAGACCCGGCAACCCACCCGCCAAGAAGCGTAACACCCCCAAACAGGCCAAAAGCAAAATCTCATACTTGCAATATTTCTGGGCCTTCGGTCCAAACGCGCTGCGTAGCTAGGCCATAAGTCGGGGTTGGCACGACGGATTTCCTGAAAAGCAAATGCAATCAAGATTAGAGTGTCCCAGCAGTGCTCCCAGACCACGAAACTCACCCGCAAACAGACGGAACCCCCCCTAAGAGCACCTCAAAGGCAAGCAAGTCATCAAAAACACAAAAAAAATTCCGCCTGGGATTTGGTCCAAAACACTTTTATCCGGTATTAGAGCTTCCCAGCAATGGCCCCAGAGCCGTCAACCCAGGAGAAAACGAGTAGAAGACCCCCAAACAGCCAAAGAGCAAAAGTACAAAAATGGGGACTTAGTCACTTTTTCACAAATTTCCCAAATCACTCCGCGCGCGCTCTGCAGCTAGGCCCTAAGTCCCCTCAGCCACCATGGATTTGCTTCAAACCTCTTGCAAAGTAAAGTATATATAGCCAGCAGTGCTCCCACACCACGAAACTCACCCACAAACACCAGGAAGCCCCCCAAACAGGCCCCCGAAAACGCTACATAGAGCAAAATGTCAGAAATAGCCCAAAAAAAAAATCGGCCTGGATTTTGTCCCAACCACTTCTACCCGGTATTAGACCTTCCCAGGAATGCCCCAAGACCCGGCAACCCACCCGCCAAGAAGCATAACACCCCCAAACAGGCCAAAAGCAAAATCTCATACTTGCAATATTTCTGGGCCTTCGGTCCAAACGCGCTGCAGGGCTAGGCCATAAGTCGGGGTTGGCACGACGGATTTCCTGAAAAGCAAATGCAATCAAGATTAGAGTGTCCCAGCAGTGCTCCCAGACCACGAAACTCACCCGCAAACACCAGGAAGCCCCCCAAACAGGCCCCCGAAAACGCTACATAGAGCAAAATGTCAGAAATAGCCCAAAAAAAAATCGGCCTGGATTTTGTCCCAACCACTTCTACCCGGTATTAGACCTTCCCAGGAATGCCCCAAGACCCGGCAACCCACCCGCCAAGAAGCATAACACCCCCAAACAGGCCAAAAGCAAAATCTCATACTTGCAATATTTCTGGGCCTTCGGTCCAAACGCGCTGCGTAGCTAGGCCATAAGTCGGGGTTGGCACGACGGATTTCCTGAAAAGCAAATGCAATCAAGATTAGAGTGTCCCAGCAGTGCTCCCAGACCACGAAACTCACCCACAAACACCAGGAAGCCCCCCAAACAGGCCCCCGAAAACGCTACATAGAGCAAAATGTCAGAAATAGCCCAAAAAAAAATCGGCCTGGATTTTGTCCCAACCACTTCTACCCGGTATTAGACCTTCCCAGGAATGCCCCAAGACCCGGCAACCCACCCGCCAAGAAGCATAACACCCCCAAACAGGCCAAAAGCAAAATCTCATACTTGCAATATTTCTGGGCCTTCGGTCCAAACGCGCTGCGTAGCTAGGCCATAAGTCGGGGTTGGCACGACGGATTTCCTGAAAAGCAAATGCAATCAAGATTAGAGTGTCCCAGCAGTGCTCCCAGACCACGAAACTCACCCACAAACACCAGGAAGCCCCCCAAACAGGCCCCCGAAAACGCTACATAGAGCAAAATGTCAGAAATAGCCCAAAAAAAAAATCGGCCTGGATTTTGTCCCAACCACTTCTACCCGGTATTAGACCTTCCCAGGAATGCCCCAAGACCCGGCAACCCACCCGCCAAGAAGCATAACACCCCCAAACAGGCCAAAAGCAAAATCTCATACTTGCAATATTTCTGGGCCTTCGGTCCAAACGCGCTGCGTAGCTAGGCCATAAGTCGGGGTTGGCACGACGGATTTCCTGAAAAGCAAATGCAATCAAGATTAGAGTGTCCCAGCAGTGCTCCCAGACCACGAAACTCACCCACAAACACCAGGAAGCCCCCCAAACAGGCCCCCGAAAACGCTACATAGAGCAAAATGTCAGAAATAGCCCAAAAAAAAAATCGGCCTGGATTTTGTCCCAACCACTTCTACCCGGTATTAGACCTTCCCAGGAATGCCCCAAGACCCGGCAACCCACCCGCCAAGAAGCATAACACCCCCAAACAGGCCAAAAGCAAAATCTCATACTTGCAATATTTCTGGGCCTTCGGTCCAAACGCGCTGCGTAGCTAGGCCATAAGTCGGGGTTGGCACGACGGATTTCCTGAAAAGCAAATGCAATCAAGATTAGAGTGTCCCAGCAATGCTCTCAGACCACGAAACTCACCCACAAACAGACGGAACCCCCCCTAAGAGCACCTCAAAGGCAAGCAAGTCATCAAAAACACAAAAAAATTTCCGCCTCGGATTTGGCACAAACCACTTTTAGTGCTTCCCAGCAATGGCCCCAGACCCGTCAACTCACCTGCAAAGAGGTAGAACAACACCCCCACAAGTGCTGAGTCTTTCTTCATTGGGCGTAAACCAGCCCTCTGCTTTGATGGAAATAGGAGTCTGGAGGAGGAGGATAGAGGAGCATGTTCTTCTGAACTTGTGAACCTGAGGAATGCAGACTGCGGCACCTTCAAATAAATTAGCAAACAAGTGAAGACAGTTCTGCTGATGGGCTTGTTTTTGTGATTATCTGATTAAAGTTTGAATTATATTAACTGTGCACAACAAAGAAAGACAGACACACAGGAATAAAAGTGAATAAGGATGAAAAAGAAAGTTATTGATTCGTTGTCTCATTTTCAGGGCTCGAAGTCGGTATCACGGTCCAGGAATAAGAATAAGGCTTCGTCATCATACTCTGCGAATTCAGCCAGGGTGAGGTCAGTGCCACCTGACAGAGTAGAAATTCCCTCATCTATGGTGCTGGCCACCTCCTCTTCATCCGGCACGCTCTCTCGTACTCTTATATCTGGTGGTATGAGGTGCTGATTCATCTTGATCATTGTTAACCTCTCCACATTTTTGGGCGAGAGGCGGCTCCGTTTGGGAGTTACAATCCCACCAGCCGCACTGAAAACCCGTTCAGAAGACACACTTGCGAGTGGGCAAGACAAGTAGTTTAAAGCCAGGTTGGTGAGCTGTGGCCACAATTCTTTTTTCCCATGCCAATACGCCAATGGGTCAGAATTAACATAGACCTCTGTGGAGTCATTCAGATAGTCCTTCACCATCGACTCAAGGTCCTCCTCCAAGGTTCCTCCACTTTGCGTAGCTCTTGCTGTGCCTCTGACCTTTTGAGAACCAAACCCACGCAGAGCTAGCCAATCCTCTTCAGCCTCCAATGTTTCTGTTGTCTTTCGTGCAGATGATCCGGTTGCCGGTGTCTTTAACGGCTGAGAGGTCACTTGTGCCACAGCCACAGGTGCAGAAGTGGATTGTTTTGACTGGGGATGGCCTGCTGATGTACTGCCATTTCCTTCAATTTCCAGCCGTTCTGTTTCAAACTTCTTGGCTGACAAGGCTAGCCAACGTTTGTACTTTGTAACATCTTCATCAGCAAAAGGAAAGAATGCTCTGCCTGCCAGCGCCTTTTTGTAGCGTGGATCCAGAATAGTAGCACAAATGTAATGCTGTTCTGAGTGGATCTTTTTAAGACGTTCATCACCTTGTAGGAGCTCTAATAATTGCTCAGCCAGAAGCAAAGAGTCTTTCTTTTTGTCATCTTTTCGAAACACAGAACACACCTCCTTCAGTTGGTCCTCCAGCATGTACAACAATGGGATAGCTTTTCCCAAATTAGAGTCCTCCTTGCTGACTGCACGTGTGAAGACCTCAAAAGGACGAAGCATGCGTGTTAGGCTTTCAACTATGTTCCATTGCGGCCCACCCATCCTCAGCTCCTCTATACCCTCTTTCAAGAAATATTGATCGAGTTGCGTATACTGCTCATACAGACGCTCAAGCATGTATAAGGTTGAGTTCCAACGTGTTACCACCACCTGGATGAGTGCTTTCACTGGCATTTGACATTGATATAGCATGCTCCTCAGCTGCTTGCGGGCCTTAAAAGAATGCCTGAAATGCTTGCAAATTTTTCGGCAGTTCTCCAATACACTGTACGCTGCACTGCGTTTATTACCCAAGAATTTTTGGACAACCAGGTTTATACAGTGCGCCAAACACGGCACTCTGAAATAGTAACCGTCCCTCATGGCCTTAACTATATTGGAGCCATTGTCCGTGGAAACATAACCAACCTTGCGTTTTAGTGGGGACAGACAGTTAAGGACCTTTGTGTTAAAGACATCCAAAATGTTTTCTGCTGTGTGACGTTTCTCCAAACCAAACATGGCTAGTGTTGCATGTTTCCGAGCACCTTTAAAAACAATGTTAGTGTCAACACCTGAGTTTAGCTTTGCTTTAGCCCCTGAAAAAGAGACCCAGTGTGCAGTGATGCACATGTAATCAGCGCCTGCGCCACTGGTCCACATGTCTGTTGTCAGATGTATAGTGTGAACAGCACTCTTCTGCAAAGCTGCCCCAATCACCTTCAGAACATCTTCATGTAGTGCTGGAACCGCAACTCGGGCAAAATAGAACCGGCTAGGAACCTTCCATTTAGGGCAGAGCGCTGTCACTAATTCTAGAAAACCAACCCCTTCTACAAAAGAAAAAGGGAGAAGGTCCAGAGCTAGCATTTTAGCCAGCTTAGTGTTATACAGACGGGTCATTGGGTGGTTGCGTTCATATTGCGCTTCTGTAAACAACATCTTTTTAATGTTGCCCTGGACCAATGATTTACGGGATGATGATGATCTCTTCGACCCAGTTACGCTCGCTGATGAACTTTTCCGCATTGATGTCTCACTCTCTCCCACACTCTTAGTGTGGCTCCCATGGGGTGTGCTGCTGACATGGGAACTGGGTGTAAGTGAAGTGTTTGAATCGTCTTCTTCTACCTCCTCGTCATCAGCAGATGACAAATCAACGTTTTCATTACGTGCAATTCCGGCTTTCTTGACCGCCTCTAGGTGCGGAAACCATTCGACAGCGTGCCTTCTCTCAAGATGACCTCTCTGGCCTCCGGTACCATAGTTAGAACCAAGCTTACCACGACTAAATCGAAGCTTACAAAGGCTACAAATGGCTACGTTTTCCTTTTTTGGGCAAACACTAAAGAAGTCCCAAACTGGAGACTTGAAATGTCTTCGGGGGCCGGAGGAGGCGGCGATACTGGTGGTGGTGGTCCTGCTGCTAATGACAGATGAAGTGGAGGATGTGGATTGCCGAACTTCAGTACGTTTTGCACTTTCACCACCACGAATTGAGGTCGAGGACGAGGTGGGTACCTTCTTGCGAAGAAATATGGAAGCGGTAGGTTTTGGTGTACTACTTAACTCCAAATCTAATGATTCCATTTCCATTGCCTCCTCGCCGACATCATCATCACGCTCAGCAGCTTCTCGGGATAGGGTCAAAATGTCTCTTTGCTGCATGCCCGGTGGGGCTGCAGTGACCTTTGTGATGACTGGCTCGTCGTCATCGTGAGAGGCTTCATCACCAGCAGTATCTGTCACTTCTTGTTGAGCCTCATCACACTCCATAGGTTTGAGTTTTTGGACGACCTTCCTTTTACGCTTAGGTACCGGTGTCAGATCATGGTGTGCCTCTGCCTCACTGTCAGACCGCAGTTGTGGTTCCCAAGACAGATCACTTGCACCAGAACGAGGTGGGCTTGAAGAAGATGTAGACACCCCCCTTGATCTTTTCCTTGCTAGGGATGTGGAAGACAATGAATGATCATCAGGAGGAGTGGCTTCCAATGGTACCTCAGCTTCATTGTCGATTTCCAAATGTGCCCCTACTTCGGGAGGAACAACTATTGTGGGCACTTGTGAACGTCCATGCACCTTTGCTTGCGCATCTCCTTTTGCTGCCTCTCCTTCCACATGTACTTGGGCGTGTACTTGCACATGGTGTTGTTGTTGCGGCTGTGGTTGTTCAACACTTGTCAGATGAGTTACAACAACCTGTGTTGATTCAGGGACATTGCTGCTACTTTCTTGCGATGAGCCAACATCACTGGTCGATGGTGATTGGAGAAGTACACTGACTGCCTCTGAAGCACTCAAGGGCTTTGACTTAAGTTGGCGTGGTGGTGGAGGCACTGAACCCAATGGAGCAGGGGTGCTGCTCTCAGGTTGGTCCCCAGCAGATCCTGCTGCTGCAGGCGTACTTTTTTTTTTGCTCCCAAAAAAAGTGGCGGGTGGCACACCAGCCTCCTTGGTAACTTGCTTCTTCTGCTCCTTACTAGCAACTTTCTTGCTAGAGGAGCTACGGAGAACTTTCTTTGGGGGCGGGGCCATCTTCTTCAGAGCAGGTCAGACAGCAGGCCGCAGTTGCACGAATTGTAGAGTTGTCTGAGGCCAGAGTGACGTGACGTCGCGTGACGTTATGCTGCACACACACACCGCTGCAGGACTTCTTCCTGGCACTGGTGGTTCTCTTGAGTCTTGTGCACCTAAAAAAAATGGAAGACAGAGGAACATCAGTTCAGTTATAGAGCACAAAAAAATCGAAAAACACTGCAAAATCAGCACAATCCCAATCCATCCATGCCCTCCATAATGTTTAAATTCAAGACAACCCACAGAAAGACTAGGCCCATGCTAGACTCAAATACCCCTGGTGAAAAGGCCACAAGTACAGGCCCAAAAATCGAAAAACACTGCAAAATCAGCACAATCCCATTCAATCCATGGCCTCCATGATGTTTAAATTCAAGACAACCCACAGAAATACTAGGCCCATGCAAGACTCACTACCCCTGGGCATAAATAAAGGTTGAAAAGTAGGCAAAATGGTTGGAGGCCTAACAACAAAGCCTGCATTCAAAATGGCCACTTGCCTGCCAGCACATGGCCAGTGCCTGTAGCTGCACTCAAAATGGCCACCAGCCACATGGCATGTCCCTCCCCATGAACACCCCCAAAAATCGAAAAACACTGCAAAATCAGCACAATCCCATTCCATCCATGGCCTCCATGATGTTTAAATTCAAGACAGCCCACAGAAAGACTAGGCCCATGCTAGACTCAAATACCCCTGGTGAAAAGGCCACAAGTACAGGCCCAAAAATCGAAAAACACTGCAAAATCAGCACAATCCCATTCAATCCATGGCCTCCATGATGTTTAAATTCAAGACAACCCACAGAAATACTAGGCCCATGCAAGACTCACTACCCCTGGGCATAAATAAAGGTTGAAAAGTAGGCAAAATGGTTGGAGGCCTAACAACAAAGCCTGCATTCAAAATGGCCACTTGCCTGCCAGCACATGGCCAGTGCCTGTAGCTGCACTCAAAATGGCCACCAGCCACATGGCATGTCCCTCCCCATGAACACCCCCAAAAATCGAAAAACACTGCAAAATCAGCACAATCCCATTCCATCCATGGCCTCCATGATGTTTAAATTCAAGACAGCCCACAGAAAGACTAGGCCCATGCTAGACTCAAATACCCCTGGTGAAAAGGCCACAAGTGCAGGCCCAAAAATCGAAAAACACTGCAAAATCAGCACAATCCCATTCAATCCATGGCCTCCATGATGTTTAAATTCAAGACAACCCACAGAAATACTAGGCCCATGCAAGACTCACTACCCCTGGGCATAAATAAAGGTTGAAAAGTAGGCAAAATGGTTGGAGGCCTAACAACAAAGCCTGCATTCAAAATGGCCACTTGCCTGCCAGCACATGGCCAGTGCCTGTAGCTGCACTCAAAATGGCCACCAGCCACATGGCATGTCCCTCCCCATGAACACCCCCAAAAATCGAAAAACACTGCAAAATCAGCACAATCCCATTCCATCCATGGCCTCCATGATGTTTAAATTCAAGACAGCCCACAGAAAGACTAGGCCCATGCTAGACTCAAATACCCCTGGTGAAAAGGCCACAAGTACAGGCCCAAAAATCGAAAAACACTGCAAAATCAGCACAATCCCATTCCATCCATGGCCTCCATGATGTTTAAATTCAAGACAGCCCACAGAAAGACTAGGCCCATGCTAGACTCAAATACCCCTGGTGAAAAGGCCACAAGTACAGGCCCAAAAATCGAAAAACACTGCAAAATCAGCACAATCCCATTCAATCCATGGCCTCCATGATGTTTAAATTCAAGACAACCCACAGAAATACTAGGCCCATGCAAGACTCACTACCCCTGGGCATAAATAAAGGTTGAAAAGTAGGCAAAATGGTTGGAGGCCTAACAACAAAGCCTGCATTCAAAATGGCCACTTGCCTGCCAGCACATGGCCAGTGCCTGTAGCTGCACTCAAAATGGCCACCAGCCACATGGCATGTCCCTCCCCATGAACACCCCCAAAAATCGAAAAACACTGCAAAATCAGCACAATCCCATTCCATCCATGGCCTCCATGATGTTTAAATTCAAGACAGCCCACAGAAAGACTAGGCCCATGCTAGACTCAAATACCCCTGGTGAAAAGGCCACAAGTACAGGCCCAAAAATCGAAAAACACTGCAAAATCAGCACAATCCCATTCCATCCATGGCCTCCATGATGTTTAAATTCAAGACAGCCCACAGAAAGACTAGGCCCATGCTAGACTCAAATACCCCTGGTGAAAAGGCCACAAGTACAGGCCCAAAAATCGAAAAACACTGCAAAATCAGCACAATCCCATTCCATCCATGGCCTCCATGATGTTTAAATTCAAGACAGCCCACAGAAAGACTAGGCCCATGCACCACTCACTACCCCTGGTCAAGGCCCCAACAACAGGTCAAAAATCGAAAAACACAAAATTTTACACAAAAAAAAAATCGAAAAACACAGAAAAATCAGCACAATCCCAATTCATCTATGGCCTCCATGATGTTTAAGTTCAAGACAACCCACAGAAAGAATCAGTCCACCCACCACTGAGTACCCCTGGGGAAAAGGCCCCAAAACAGCCCAAAAATCGAAAATCCCAAAATTTTAGTTGCAGCAACTGTAATGCCCCAAACAAACTTACTTGTAAAATTTCTAATCCAACAGTGATCCAAAGAAAGTCAAAAAGGCCTCAAATCCAAAGATCCAGCAGCATCCACAAAAAGTAATCCTTCCAGGTCCACATCCGAATGAAAAGTGACCAGGAGATGGACAAAGCACTGGGAGGAGCCTGCTGAACAGGAACAGGAAGTTGAAGACTATGGGGCACTTCCTTCCTCCCACCCCCCTGCCCCCCTCCCCAAAATGGACTCCTCGCTAAAAAAGTGCAGGCAAATGTCAAACTAAGGAGTTATTCACATAAAAATCATCATTTCTAGAAGGTTTATGCTGCTTGCTGGTGGATTTCTTGTGCAGAATTGCAAATTTATATTTTCGCTCGCCGCATCTCAAATCTCGCAATTGCGAAGTACCGCGAGACGTGATCTCGCCGTACTCGCGTTGACAAACTATCGCTGGCAAGCCGCGATGACGTAATCGCGCTCGCAAATTCCCGCGGGATCACACAGCAAGATCCAAAATGGCGCAGCGCTCGCAAACTATCGAAAAAAACAACTCGGCAAACGATGATAAACGCCGCGCGCCGCAAAAATTGTATCACCAACGCCGCGCGCCGCCAAAAAAATCCGCTGCGTGCGAATTTGCGGATTTTGCGGGAAATCCGCAAATCTCGCGGATTGCGGATTTCCCGAAAATCCGCAAAATCCGCGAGCGGAACGGATTTTCCGCCCATGCTTACCTGGGACACCAGGGCAGCTTCGGCATGAAAACAGGATCCAAGGGATTGGGATGATCCAGGCTCGCCTCACCCCCCCACAGTAAGGCACCGCTGCAGCGCAGTCCATGACTTCATGGAGGAGGAGGTTTCACTGCATACACGGCTACAGGGCAGACTGTGGGAGGAACAAGTGGTTGAAGGCGTCTTGGGGACCCAGGAAAATATCTTGCTGCAGCAACAAAGACTCCATTCCACTTATTGGCGTTCTGATTGAAATCCAGTACCCAAGACGGGACACAGTGAAGCCTGTGGAGTAACTTACCTGCCCATACTGATGCATGTTGGGAGGTGCAGTTCGCCGATGCAGCTACAGCCTATCTCCTGAGCAAAACGAGGCTCACCTGGACTACTACCAATGGCAATACGACTTGTATATAAGTGGACTGGCCAAACACAGACTTTGTTGAAGGGATGTGAAAAAGACATTTGATGTCGAAACGCGTCATGCCATATTTTGCTGCAATAAAGAACTTTCCTGGAAGCCCAGCTGTGTGTCCTCGCTTCTTCTAAAGAGAAACGCTTTGCTTCATATATATCCGACGATTCTTCTTACTCCCTCATGTGCACCGACCCCAGCAAAGCCGACACAGTGCCTACTGGGATTTGAAGTCCGACTTACCTGGTACGGACTTCTATTGGTCAGTCGACAGCTGCAGAGGGAGGAGACTGTGGTGCGGGCGGGTATTTTACACAGGTTAAGTGCAAGAGGGAAGGACTCTTTACAGCATTGGGCGCTGAGGAAGGCTAACTTTGCCAAAATGCATTTGCCGCCGCTGGGACTTCCGTAAATAAATTTGTGTCCTGTTCTGAACCCCCCGTGTGGCCTCTGTTCTTTTCGTTGGAGAGAGTATTCGTCATATATACTGTGCTTGCCTGCCGCACAGCACAGAAGGCCCTGCAGCAAGAAGTGACTCGGGATTACAAAAAGGCACCCTGCTGCTTGCAGCATTCGCCTAACTGAGGAATCAGTATTCCCGAAGACCACCGGCAACCATGAGAAGGACTTTGAGCGGACAGAGATATTTATGCTCTAATGGGCGCCCAGTCTTGCATTTGACTGCCCCCACTCCCTGTCTCCAACATGGCGTATGGTAGCTGCAGCATACACGGGGACCAAGACGGACGCTGTTATCCTACAGGAACCTTGAGCTTCCCAACTTACCTGCAGCCAGCACCGATCCGATGATTCTTCTTACTCCCTCATGTGCACCGACCCCAGCAAAGCCGACACAGTGCCTGCTGGGATTTGAAGTCCGACTTACCTGGTACGGACTTCTATTGGTCAGTCGACAGCTGCAGAGGGAGGAGACTGTGGTGCGGGCGGGTATTTTACACAGGTTAAGTGCAAGAGGGAAGGACTCTTTACAGCATTGGGTGCTGAGGAAGGCTAACTTTGCAGAAATGCATTCGCCGCCGCTGGGACTTCTGTAAATAAATTTGTGTCCTGTTCTGAACCCCCCGTGTGGCCTCTGTTCTTTTCGTTGGAGAGAGTTTTCGTCATATATACTGTGCTTGCCTGCCGCACAGCACAGAAGGCCCTGCAGCAAGGAGTGACTCAGGATTACAAAAAGGCACCCTGCTGCTTGCAGCATTCACCTAACTGAGGAATCAGTATTCCCGAAGACCACCGGCAACCATGAGAAGGACTTTGAGCGGACAGAGATATTTATGCACTAATGGGCGCCCAGTCTCGCATTTGACTGCCCCCACTCCCTGTCTCCAACATGGCGTATGGTAGCTGCAGCATGCACGGGGAACAAGACGGACGCTGTTATCCTACAGCAGAGGTCTTCAATCTGTGGGGTGCGACCCCCAGGGGGGTCGTGGAGTCCTTGGAAGGGGGTCGCAGATTCTGCCAGAGCACGCAGTTCCTGGCGGTGGGCTGATCGAGGGTGTTCATGGCGGAGCCGAGGTGTGAAAAACATCAAAACCTCATTAACAAGTAAAAGGTCTTCTAAAGACCTGTCAAGTACTCGGGTATGGCTGTGTGTGTGTGTCCCTGAAGCCGTTTCGACCTGGGGGAGGAGGAGAGGTGGGGGGGGGCGGAGGGGGGTTGGGGGAGCAGGCTGTAGTGTAGCCCTTTGAGGTCAATGCATATTGCACGCCTGGAGCTGTGAGTCCCATGACACGTCCCCCGCCCCCAGCAGATAGGCACAGAGATGCCCTCGCATGATCGGGAAAGAAGGAAGAAGAGCAGAGAGATACTGATCCCCCCATGAGAGAGGCACAGAAAAGGTGGGTGGATGAATGATGGGTGGATGGATGGATGTAAGGATCTAGGATGGATGGATGTGTGAAAAGGTGGGTGGATGAATGATGGGTGGATGGATGGAAGGGTGGATGGGTAAAGGATGGATGTATGGATGGAAGGATGAAGGGGTGGGTGGATTAAGGATGGGTTTATGGAAGTAAGGATGAAAGGGGGGATGGGTGAAGGGTGGATGGGTGAAGGATAGATGGATGAAGGATAGATGTAAGGATGAAAAGGTGGACGGATGAAGGATGAATGGATGGATGAAAGGGTGGATGGATGGATGAAAGGGTGGATGGATGGAAGGATGAAAGGGTGGACTGATGAAGGATGGATGGATGGAAGGGTGGATGGGTAAAGGATGGATGTATGGATGGAAGGATGAAGGGGTGGGTGGATGAAGGATGGATTTATGGAAGTAAGGATGAAAGGGTGGATGGGTGATGGGTGGATGGGTGAAGGATAGATGGATGAAGGATAGATGTATGGATGTAAGGATGAAAGGGTGGACGGATGAAGGATGGATGGATGGATGAAAGGGTGGATGGATGGAAGGATGAAAGGGTGGACGGATGAAGGATGGATGGATGGATGTATCAATGGATAAAAGGTTGCATGGATGGATGAATGATGCATGGGTGGATGTGTGAAAAGGTGGGGGGATGAATGATGGGTGGATGGATAGATGAAAGGGTGGGTGGATGGATGTATGGATGAAAGGGTGGATGGATGAAGGATGGATGTATGGATGGGAGGATGGGAGGATGAAAGGGTGGATGGATGGATTGATGGATAAAAGGTTGCATGGATGAATGATGGATGGATAAAAGGTTGCATGGATGAATGATGGACGGATGTGTGAAAAGGTGGGTGGATGAATGATGGGTGAATGGATGGAAGGAAGGAGGGGTAAAGGATGGATGTATGGATGGAAAGATGAAAGTGTGGATGGATGATGGATGGATGGATGGATGGAAGGATGAAAGGATGGATGGATGTGTGAAAGTGTGGGTGGATGAATGATGGATGGATGTGATGATGTCTAACAGGCGCATTTATGGTTGTCAAAAGATGATGATGAGGAGTACCAGATTCTAGAAACTTTTGTCGGAAGGGGGTCCTTACCCCTAAAAAGGTTCTACAAGGGGGTCTCGGCATCAAAAAGTTTGAAGACCTCTGTCCTACAGGAACCTTGAGCTTCCCAACTTACCTGGAGCCAGCACCGATCCGACGATTCTTCTTACTCCCTCATGTGCACCGACCCCAGCAAAGCCGACACAGTACCTGCTGGGATTTGAAGTCCGACTTACCTGGTACGGACTTCTATTGGCCAGTCGACAGCTGCAGAGTGAGGAGACTGTGGTGCGGGCGGGTATTTTACACAGGTTAAGTGCAAGAGGGAAGGACTCTTTACAGCGTTGAGGGCTGAGGAAGGCTAACTTTGCCGAAATGCATTCGCCGCCGCTGGGACTTCTGTAAATAAATTTGTGTCCTGTTCTGAACCCCCCGTGTGGCCTCTGTTCTTTTCGTTGGAGAGAGTATTCGTCATATATACTGTGCTTGCCTGCCGCACAGCACAGAAGGCCCTGCAGCAAGAAGTGACTCAGGATTACAAAAAGTCACCCTGCTGCTTGCAGCATTCACCTAACTGAGGAATCAGTATTCACGAAGACCACCGGCAACCATGAGAAGGACTTTGAGCGGACAGAGATATTTATGCTCTAATGGGCGCTCAGTCTCGCATTTGACTGCCCCCACTCCCTGTCTCCAACATGGCGTATGGTAGCTGCAGCATACACGGGGACCAAGACGGACGCTGTTATCCTACAGGAACCTTGAGCTTCCCAACTTACCTGGAGCCAGCACCGATCCGACGATTCTTCTTACTCCCTCATGTGCACCGACCCCAGCAAAGCTGACACAGTGCCTGCTGGGATTTGAAGTCCGGCTTACCTGGTACGGACTTCTATTGGTCAGTCGACAGCTGCAGAGGGAGGAGATTGTGGTGCGGGCGGGTATTTTACACAGGTTAAGTGCAAGAGGGAAGGACTCTTTACAGCGTTGGGCGCTGAGGAAGGCTAACTTTGCCGAAATGTATTCGCCGCCGCGGGGACTTCTGTAAATAAATTTGTGTCCTGTTCTGAACCCCCCGTGTGGCCTCTGTTCTTTTCGTTGGAGAGAGTATTCGTCATATATATATATATATATAGAGAGAGAGAGAGAGAGAGAGAGAGAGAGCGAGAGAGATGAGGGCAAGCAAGAGTCAGAATGAAAGTGTACAAACTTAATGTCTGGTATTATTGTACCAGTTATTGTATTTGTTAGCAGTTCATGAAGATTGATCAAAATTTGTTCTCATTATGGAAAAGGTTGTAGACTCCTAAGTTAGTCTTATCTTTCACTCAAATACTCCAGAGAAAAATATGAATCAGTAGAACTGAAAAGTATATTTAGAGTGAGATAAAGAAGGTCAAAAGGATAGGAGGGGAGGCAATTTTATATTAACAATATATCACTGAAGAGATTAATTAGGTGTTTGGGGATCGTGAGACCCGTGGATAACAAATAGTGGAAGGAAGAGTTATTGAACCATGTCTGTCTGATGGTCCTTAGATAGTAAGCATGATATAAGATGGTATCATAAATGTCACTGGTATTTAAGTGCTTGTTTGCAGTGAGACAGGCAACAGCTAAACCAGGAAGGAGGAAGGAACCCAGGCTGTCACCAGGATACAGTTCAATAGAGGAGTCTGGTTCATTAGTCAAGTGTGTATTTGTGAGGAAGGTGAAGTTCAGTGGTGGGGCTGTCCAGGAGTTGGTAAGGGGGTGAGGTGAGATGGTGCATTGTTGTTTCTTTGAGACATGATGTGTGGGTCTGCTGAGTTTGAAAGGGTTATTCCCTGATTTAGAAATGTGGGTCTACAAGCAGGATGTAATATGGATGAGATGCTCAGTCCAGGGTCAAGATGACGTGATATAATTGAAGAGGTAGGTAGAGGTATGTTGACAGTGGAGGACAGAAGGAGCAGAAGGGTGGGTGTGTTTTTTGAGACGTTGTATGATAGGACATTATCATGAATGGTGGAGAGTCAGTTAAAAGCAACATTTAAAATTGACAAAAAACGGATGGTTCTTTGTTTTTTCATTATCCTAGATGTTTAAAGAGAGAATTGTGTTGAGTTCTTTTAATGGAGAGAGACAAATTTTCAAGCCTCTGAAATGATAGATGCAAATGATGAAGTTTTAGCAGCCTTTAAGGTCGCTCCCCGTGCTGTAGTGTAGATAAGGAGGACTCACCAAGCCATGGACTGTGACAGTTGCCCACAATTTTCCATGTCTGAATGGAGAGCATTAAATGTGAATTTCTTTTTTGTCTAGTTTAAATTTACCATTGTGAGGTTGAATATTTCATATTTGGAAGTTCATATTTTTAAAAAGAAACTTTTCCGGAGTGTTTAGGGAACTCCTTGTGGGATCAGGAGCGGGTTTACTCACTCTGAGGTTTGTCGTGCTCAGCAAGATATTCGGATAGAGCAGACTCTACCTCCTCTCAAGGTTCCTCAGTGTCTCAATATGCCATCCAAACAAATTAGATTATTTACTGTCAGCCACATCTAATTTTCCATACCAGAGGAAGGAGTAGCAAGATTGAGTTTGCCTCTCCAAGGGTAATATCCTAGTTTGGAGTTTAAGACACCTTTCAATATTTTCTGAAGGTGCATACGTTTGTGGTGTGTTCTGTGTACAAGTCATGGTTTCACTGTGGCGTGACCAGCCTGCCTCGAGACAGAGGCCAGTCCACCTCTGGTGCTGTGTTGACGCCTACAAGGCTGTAATGTTGCTATGTGTCATACCTACAGAGTAGCAACACCTTGGGGTGTGCACAAGCCCACTTAGTTATGTACTCAGCACTTCTATAGCACCTACTACTATTAGGCAGACATCAAAGCACTTTCTTGATCTGGGCACTCTTTTCGTCTTGCTCTGGATTTCTGTCTTTGGTTGTTCGGTCGTATTTGCCTGAGTGAGAATGATTAGAAGAGATGTGTTAAAACAGGACATATTTGCTTAACAAATTTCCCCCAAAACACAAAAAAGCCAGTACTTTCCTAAAAGGGTTTGGGAACTGTATTATTTGCCCCAAATGTATCCCACCAGATGACTGCAAATCTCCAAGACACATCTTTTTCAGTCTGTGGTGTTAGTCAGAGTGCCTCACTGGATCTGAAAGTAGGCCATCTCTCTTGAGCGCAAGGGCACTTTAGCAAAGGGGTCACACAGGCCCCCTAAAGCTCTGTGACATAGGGCATGGGTCATAGCGGGAGGTAGTTACACAGGGAATGTACATACCTTACAAATACACAAAGCATGAAGGCGCGGTGGGGTGTAATACAAGATGAGAAGTATGGGGTATCAGAGTACTTTACATGAGCACCAGTTGCATTACATAAGGACACATTCAATTTTGTTGGGCACAGGGTGATTACGTGATTTACCCAGAATCACAGGATGTTGAGCGTCCCCTAAAATTGAGGTCATCCGCCCTAGCCGTTAGGCAACATTCTCTCCTCAATTTCAATTTTAAGGCTACATATTGGGGCATATTACCAAGCAGGGCGATAGGCAATTATCGCCGCTTTAGTGGCCGTTTTCGGCCGCTAAGTGGCGATAATTCTATGGCTCTGTTAGCAAGCTGTCGCTAACAGCAGTTAGTGACAGCTTTTAGGCGATAGCGAGCGGTTTGGGTCCCGCTTTGCATGTCAGCGCTATTTATCGCTAATGATATGCAAAGTGGGCGTACCCAACCTGTTAGCGACTGAAAGCAGTCGCTAACGTCGCTATCGCCTATTAGCAAAGCAGGTGCAGCAATGGAAATATTCCAGCTATCGCCAAAAACTAACGCCTGCTCTGACCAGTTTTTAGCCATGTTATCCAATGGGAGGTGGATAACATGGCTAAGAGCATTTCGTAGCTAATGCGTGAATATTGCTGTATTCTCAGCGATATTCACGCTATCGCCGGAAAATGTATCGCTTTGGAGATAAACGTTGCTAATAGCACGTTATCTCAGCAATAATTTCCGGCAATGTTTAGCGATAAAAAAATCGTTGCTAAGCCTAGTTAGCGATAAATATCGCTAAACGTTGATAATATGCCCCATTGTCTTTCCTGGTTGTAGTTCTTTGTTCCTTCACAATCATAACTGCCAAAACACTGAGGCTTTGATTCAATATCCAGAGCAGATTAGGAAGGAGTTGTAGTAATGGACAACTCTACCCAAACTGCCGATGGTAATTGTTATGTGGTGTCCTTTATTACTCATAGGTCTGGTAATTGATGCCAGTGGTGATTTGGAGCAGCAATCCAGGGGTACCTTTCTCGAAAGGGCAGCCTAGCACACAGTTAAATGAATCCTTATCCACTTGGCCTTCGTTTATGAGTTACTCTGTAATTTCAATTCCTGTGCAAGACCTGTTTGCGAAGGGATCGCAGTTACACATGTTTGCCAAACCAAACAGTAACGGGCTGCACTAAAGGCTTCACGTTCTGATGTTATCCCTCATAAATATCGACAGGTCAAACCTAACTAACTAAATGTAACTGGGGGTAGCCTGTTAATTACTGTGACACGTGGATTTTGGTGCTTAAGCACCAAAATTCATATGTTATGCCTCCCCCCACACACACTGGGCGTCATCTCGTTGTGACGTATGTATGCAAAGTATGAATCACACACATTTGTCATTTCCATATTCCATTTCCATATTGATGTGCAAAGAGGGCTTCCTAAGGGAGTTTCTCTGGGGAGATCAAGGCAACAAATATAATATAGGTGCACACAGTGCAAGAACAGAGGGGGGTGAAGTCGGATCCCATATCCGGCAGCTGTTATTGAGCTAGATTCAGGATCCAAGCTGACCCCAGTGAAATAGGCTGAATTTGTCCAGGTGTAGTTTGTCAAACCCGGGAAAGATTCAGCAGTGTCTGCACATTACCCACGAGCACAACTGCCCAGGTATCTACGAATTATGATTTTACTTGCAAAAACTACTTAACAGATGAACACCTTTCTGTGTAAAGATTTAACTTTCTGTAAAATTTGGTGTAATTCTGTTCAACCGTTTTGGCAGTAGCTCTGTTCAAAACTCCCTATTGAAATTGCATGGGGAAAGTGTGTTTTCAGAAGGTTCTTTACACAAGAGTTTCTAGAAGAGAATATAAGAGTGATATTTACGTGAGTCAGTCGCGCGACAAAATAAAGTGTTAGTAAGAAATAAAGTCCGCTTTCTTTGCGGTATTTCTACATTTTATTCATGGGCAAGCTGTTGATACTGCAATCCTCAATTAAAATATCAATCATAAAACTAACGCGAATGTTTTCTTAGTTGTCGACATACACGAGAAGACCAATTAATGTCTTATTTTATCTCCATGTTGGGTGTGTTGGTTCATGCCTTTCGGATTTCTATTAAACCCTATTAAAGATGGCTTCTTTAGAAGGGGCTCAGAGTCTACCCCACAGTGAGCTTAAAGGTAAAATCCCCGTAACCCCCTTTGGTGAGTTTCTACCTTTACCTAAAGCTGATTAGGAGCTACCTGATAGTGTTTTTTGTGGAAAATTAATCGCATAATCTGTTTCTGCAAGTGTAGCGGCCTAACTGTTGGAAGAGCCCCCACACACGCTGAGTAAAGTACCAACCCAACAAATATTTTGACACAGCCCCTTCATTTAGGACTGTCGCTGAGCGCTGCAGTAACTAATAGGGCGGCTCTAATGCACCCCGTGTCCATCCAGCATCGTTAGTATGCATCTAATTGACAGATTATCTGTTGGGAAAACAAGGCGAGTTGGACCAGTGTTGGTTAAACGGGGCCCTGCTGTTAGAGGAAGGCAGGGGGTGTTACATCCTCAAGGCACTGGCCCTGCTCTGGGAACATTCAGCAGGATTATAACTTTAACGCCTCGTAAAGCGTAGAAATGGTCTAAAAGAATTCCCTGGTTTGCACGGCAGTGTGAAGTGTAGAGCAGCTAAGCAAATGACTGACGTCTGATCGTATTTGTTTCTTCTCACAACGGCTTTTCCTTATTCCTCGAACTTGAGGAGCCCCACGAAAGTCTAATATTGCGCCACTCCAGGGTTGTTCACCAACAGCAAGCAAGTTGCATTCTGGCAGTCTTAGTTTCGATTTTAACAAAATGAATAATAGACGCCTTACCGCGGTGTGAAAGCGCGGGGCTTGCTTTGGCGTCTGATATTACTGACCACTTGGCAACTATGTTATCATTTAATCGAATAACATCACTCGCGTTGCTTTTCAAAACCAGATCACTATTTTGTTAAAAGACCATCAAATAATAAATCATAATCCACAGATGCCCTATGTTATGAGCGCAGTGGCGTCATGTGACGAGGAGCTCCTGAGTCTCCAATAGCATGCAGATAATCAATGAATAGGGACCCCTTGAAGAGCTGGAGGTCCCATGTAGGGTTCGCATGGGCTTCGGGGGTCTCTGTTAGGCCTGGCCTTTAAGGGTAACTAGCCAAAGCTGGTTTAGCTCCAAGTAGCGCTAAAAGCGCGCAGCTTGGCAGGCTCTTTCACATGTGGTTAACAGATAAAATGAAACTGCAAGTCTGTACCAGCATGCTGAGTGCAGTTAGTAAATAAAGTTTAACACTTACTTAATGGCTTGTGGTGCATTGACACCTGTGTTAAATATTCCGGTGACAGTGACTATTCATCCACAGTGCAACTTCATAAAGTCTATTACACCGATAAAGTACGTTTTCTTGTTAATATGACCGCTGTAAATAAAATTTGCATTCAATTTGTTTGTGTTATAGCCAGTCGCGGCCCATGCAGGTAAGTGCAGTGCGTGCGGTGGTAGTCGACATATGATGGGATAGTGAAAATAAAATAGATAAATAAGTAGATAGAAACACTTACTTTGCGCACGCCACATCTCTGTGTCGTCGATGTAGCGAGCGCAAGGTAAGTGGTTTTATTGATTTTATTTTCCCTATCCCTTCCTTTGACGACTTTGTGTCACAGTCCTTACACAATGAGCAGTTCTCCTGCTCCATTGAAACAAATTATCAAGCTAAGTCAAAAAGTTCCACCAAGATGACTCCTGATTACCATCTCGTCTGTCTTTCTGTCACAGCCCTTACACAATGAGCCAATACCCAAGCATATGGTTGGGTCTAGTAGAGAAAGAAAGAAGCACACACAATGTCATGATGCAACACACATTAAGTTTAATGGCAATTGTACATATCACACACCCCGTACTGCCGTTATGACCCGTAACCAGATTATGCCGCCATCACCAATTTAAGGCAATAATGGGTAACAAACCTGTTTGGACAAACCCACATTGCAGTATTGCAATTGTATCCTAAGGATGCTTCCTTGAACATTGCCTGGGACAAAGACATGCTACTTGAAGAGCAACCCTGGACTGATGAGGCAAGAGAAAGGTGAGCAGCATCATAGGAATGAATAATAGCCAATCTAATCCAAGGAGAGAGTGTGGACGAAGAGGGCTTAAGACCTTTCCCAGACAAGCCACAGGGACAAACAAAGAGTCCACTTGACGGAACTAACTGGTCCAATTTCCGTAAATGGTGAGAGACCAGAGAACATCTAGAGAATCAAGCTTTTCCTCCTCTGGAGTAGAGGGATTAGGGTAAAAACCTGGGAGAACAATATCCTATTGGCAGTGAAATTCAGAGAGAACCGTAGGAAGGAAAACCTGACTTGGACGCAGGATTACCATGTCATCATAAAAACACAAAAAAGGAGGTGAGGAAAGTAATACCCAATCTCACTGACCCTTAGACCTGAACAGTTTCCCACCAGAAGCAAGACATTGGCTGAAATAAATATCAGATCTGCCAAATTCAGGG
The DNA here is from genome assembly GCF_964263255.1 of Lissotriton vulgaris. NCBI lineage: Eukaryota > Metazoa > Chordata > Amphibia > Caudata > Salamandridae > Lissotriton > Lissotriton vulgaris. The sequence goes on along the minus strand of NC_141685.1, from coordinate 1,530,786,111 downwards.
GCTCAAATGGAGTACCTGTTAATACATGGAGCACCAAAGGAAGGTCCCAGGAGGGAAACGGGGAGAGGGAAACAGGCTGTTGATGAACAAAACTTCTTAACAGATGGGCCATCGGAGGAGCTACCAAATCCATGTCTGTACCTCTAAAGGCCAGGATGGCCACCCACTGGACCCGAAGAGTGGAAACCACTAGATCCAGAAGAAAGACATCCCACAGGAAATCCAAATACTTAATTGTCACAACAACCAGAGGACAATGTTTTATCCTGGCATCAAGATTCAAAATGCTGTGATGGCTGTGGGGCTTGAGGGAAGAACAGCGACGGCTCGTGGAGGGAGTTACGGTGGGCAGGAGGGTGGGGAGGGGGAGGGGCAGGGTGGAGGTTGCTAAAAACCGGCATATGGATAATTGCAGGTAAGTAAACAATTTAATTAATAAAACGAATTTCGTAGTGCGCCTTGCATCGCAAAATGCAATGCAGTGCGAGCTACGAAATTCGTTTTATTAATTAAATTGTTTACTTACCTGCAATTATCCATATGCCGGTTTTTAGCAACCTCCACCCTGCCCCTCCCCCTCCCCACCCTCCTGCCCCACCGTAACTCCCTCCACGAGCCGTCGCTGGGGAAGAAGGCTTCTGTGAAAGCTGGATACTTTCAGCAACTTCAAGAGAACAACCCAGAGCCAACAAAGTTAGCCTATCAAGTGCCATGCTCCCAACCTCAGGTGCAGAAGAGAGGGCGTGCTGAGATGAGTAACCCTCTGAGGAGACATATTAATGGGGAACTACCAATGAAGGGTCAACTCCAATCCAAGAAGAAGAGGATTTACCAGGTCTCTTGGGTCGTTCTGGCATGACCGGAAGCACCTCCTGTTGATCCTCCTGAATCTTCCTGAGACCACTGGGAAGCAAGTCAAAAGGAAGACATCCCTACAGAAGACCACTGGGCCATGGAATGGCAAGAGCATCGATCATCTAGGCTTTCCTAAAGGGAACCATCCTACAAAAATGAGGGAGAAGGGCATTATCTTATGAGGCAACCAGATCCAGCACAGAGAGGCACAGAGTTCGCAGGCCCATCCTCCCTCCATGGAAGATAGACTGCAGAGAGAAAGAGGAAAAAAGGAGCTTCATCACAAGCCTATCTTCTGGGAAATAAGTAAAAGAGACTGCTGCATGCCCCCTGGCAGTAAATGTATGCCCCTGATTGTCTATTTGCAAACAAACCACTTGGTTTCAGAAGAGGAGCAAACCACCAAAGTGCTTGACACACACCCTTCGGCTCTCTCCAGTTTGAAAAGTCCTGTAACAAGATGATTTGCCTTTAACCTTCGAAGCCCCCAGCACCATACACTAGCCCACGGTGCTTGCATCTGTCATCAGAATTGCTGTTGGAAGAACAACCAGATTGTGCCTTCTGGACAGATGCAGCAACAAGAGCCACCACTGGGGAGATTGTTTTATCTCTGGTGTAATGGGAATAAGGTCATTGTAATCTGGAAAGTTAGATTCCAGAGGTTAAGTAGATGATGAACAAGGGGGTACAAATGCAGGCAAGCCCAGGGCAGAAGCTGTAGAGTGGATTCCATTTCCCCCTGACTACACAGCCCTTGACATGCAGATGTCTGAGACTGTGCCAGAATCCAGGACAGGTGTTGGATGAGGATTAACTGTCTCTCTTGGTTAAGGAACATCTCCTCCAGGTTATTTCTCAAGAAGGCGTCAATGAATTACAGCATCTGAGTAGGTTGGAAAGACATTTCTTTTACATTGATCATTTTGGAAATTGGGTTACTGGTTGATTGTGGCATGAACCCTTGTTAAGTAGCAACCACAATCCTAATCTCAGCAAGGCACAAGTAAAACCCAAACTAACCTGTGCTCAATCCCCTAGTCGCTTGGCACAGAGAAGTTAGGTTTACCTTAGTGGCAATGCGTAAAGTATTTGTTCAGCACTTCATGCAGTCAAACAGTGAAATCACCACACAAAAATAATCCCACACCAGGTTTGAAAAATAGAGCAACATTTAATAAACAAAACTAGACCAAAAAACAAAAATCCAATCAGTAGAACCGGAGTTAGGAAAGTTAAATGAATAAAGTGTAAAATAGCACCTAAAAGCATAAAGTGCCAACAGTGGCTATCAAGTCTCGCTGGGCTGGGTCAAAGTCAAAAGGCAGACTGTGATATAGCGCAGTCCCAGATTAGTTCAGCTGAAGTTTTATGCAAAGAGGTATGTTCATGTTGGAGAAGATCGTGAGGAGCATGGAGAGCATGTGCCAGCCATGGTTGGCATGGCACAAAGAGTATCATCGATTGCACGTTCCAGCCCACTCTTCTGTTTCACCTGAGAGGGCTGGAGCAGGTGATCGATGCTTGTTGTGTGGAGAGAGGCTGACAGCAGCTCATGCTTATTTAGCATGCGAGTAGTACAACCCATCCGCGATCCCGACGATCCCAAAAGCTTGATTTCAAGAGCCCGTTAGCCACACCAAGGGTCCAGGAGCTGAGAGGCACCACTTGGGGGTCAGGAGCTCGCTGCAGTTAGGTCGAGGAGCTATTTGTGGAACCTTTCATTTCACTGAGGCTCAGATTGGGAGTCCAGCAGAGTAGCTCTTGGGGTCATTCTGAGGTCCTGGGTTCAAGATGAAGTTGCAGGTCCAGTTCTTCTTCCCCAGGCAGTTAGGCAGCAGGGCAACACAGTAGGGCAGAAGTTCCTTTAGAGCAGCAGTTCGGCAGAGTGGCAGTCTTTGTAGCAGCACAGCAGTCCTTCTTCTTGGTGGAGTACCCACAGGTCAAGACGTATAATGAAGAGTTGGTGTCTGAGGTCTAGTATTTATATAGATGGTTAGATAAACATAAAGAATCCAACTCAAAGGAAGGAAGGGGGAGGAGTGATCAACGAATGTTGAAGCACTCAGTGTCTAGTATTAATAGACAGTTGTGCCTACGAAGTGGGGAGAGGCTTCTAGAGGCAAACCTTTGAAGTACACAGATGCCCTGCCTCCCAACCCCTGGCTCCAGACTAACTGCAGGGGGTATAGAACGTTTTGGTTGGAGGTAGGACACAGCCTATTTAAGTGTAAGTGGGGTTGTGCCCAGCTCCTGCCTCCCTTTCTGCCAGTGATGGCCCGGCATGTCACAACTAAGCACCCATTGTGTGTGGCTGTCTAGGTGGAATACACAAAGCCCAACTGTCAGCTACACCCAGTCTTTGTGACCAGAGACAGGCTACAGGCACCAAATGGCTAAGGTAAGAAAATGCCAGCTTTCTAAAAGTGGCATTTCAGTTCAGTTCAATAAACTTTATTCGGTTAAAAAGCAAATAACCATAAAAGTAACAAACATAAAACAAAATGCAATGATTACAATAGTTACAATAATTACATCTCATGATTACTAGTACGGTGAGGTAGATCGATAGGGAGTCTAAGCTATTTCAATTTGAATTTGTTTCCTAAATTTAAAAACACTTTTTAAATAATTTAAAATCACAGTAACAGTTAAATCGTGTCCATTTTCTGTACTTCTAAAAAAGCTGGGCGACATCTGGTTAAATTCATGTTTTTTAAAAAAGGGACTATGATTTTCCTACGTATGGCAGTATAAAATTTGCAGAAGAAAAGGATATGAATATCAGATTGTTGTGACGTACCATCACACAAACAGGTGGGCAAGATATGGTTCCATGAGTTCATGCATGGAAAAGACACTAATCTAAAAAATATACAAAATCTAAAACGAGTTAAAAGAAAACGATGATAGTTAGTCATGGACAAGGATAAATATGGCTGTACAGTGTTAGTTTCACAGAGGGTAGCAAGGTGAGAGTGTACTGAGGATTTCAAAATTTCCACTCTCTTCCTCTTATCCAGCAGATGGTCCAGGCAGATAGTTTTTAGTGTCTTCCTGGGAATAGTGTCCATTGAGGTTGGGTCCGAAAAATATGAATGTAATCCAATCTCGGTTAGGAAGTGCTTTACATAACCCAGCCATTCCATTCTGTCCGCATGGTCCAGACTGAGGGTGTCGCTTAGCAGGGCCCGGTTCATAACGCATTCATTAGTAGTCCATACCCTGTGCCACAGTAGGATAGGTTGAATTCTGATAATGTCCGTTATGTAAGGTTAGCCAAGTTCAGCGTGACAATTGAATGTGGCAGCACACTGTGGAACTGCTAGAACTCCCCTCAGAAATTTGTTCTCTACCAGCTGGATTTGGTCAACATTTGCGTATCCCCACAGACCTGAGCCATACATAGCCACAGACAAGCATGTAGCTTTATAGATGGTTAACATTTCTTTTATCGGCTTCCTGCCCAATTTTCTAACAAAATTCTGTAAGGCCATGATCGTTTTCATGAATAAAAGAGTTCTAGCCTTAATTGCGCTTGTCCAGGAACCTGACTCATGGAATAAAATGCCCAAATAAGAAAAGGTTGGGGTGTTATCCAGCGGCACATTGTTTAAGAAGATACGCTTCATCAGTTTACCTGGTTTTAGGCCACAATTCATTGTAAAGGTCTTGCTACAGTTTACTAGTAGGTCCAGGTTCAACATAAATTTCTCAAAACTAACTACTAGTTTTTGCAGAGCGCGAGGAGTGCGTGCCATGAGTACTGCGTCATCCGCATACATGAGCGCAGGGATTTCCCTCCTCCCCACCCTGGGCATATCCCTACACTCCTGCAGCAGGTGACGCTCGAGCCCATTAATATAAAGAAGGAATAAGAAAGGTGCCAGTACGCAACCTTGCCGCACTCCGCGACCTACACTAAATTGTCTGGAGCATTCTCCTCCCCTGCCGTAACGAACAGAGGCTGTGGCTCCACTGTAGAGTTCCCTCAAAAAACAGATAATGTTGTTGTCCACTCCCAAACCTTTCATTATACCCCACAATTTAGAGTGTGATACACAGTCGAACGCTGAAGAAAGGTCGACAAAAGTAAAGTACAAGCGTTCAGATTTTATCCTTATATATTTATGCTGCAAAAGCATTAAGTTTAACCCTTGCTCAATTGTGCCAATCCCTTTTTGGAAACCAAATTGCAAATCACTAATAATATCATTTTCCTCTGCCCAGCTTTGGAGTCTTGCCAACACAACACGTCCTAAAATTTTTACTGAGGAGTAAAGAAGGGAGATTGGTCTGTAACAGGCGCAGCTGTTCCTATCCCCCTTCTTGTAGATCGGGACAATGACTGAGGTGAACCAGGATTCTTTCAGACCCAGTGAGAGAGCTGAATTAAAAAGTTGTACCAACATTGGCCCCCAGATTTCAGTATTAGCTTTAAATAGGTCTGCCGGAATCCCATCAGGTCCGGCAGCCTTGCCACATTTAGTAGATCCCAAGGCTAGAAGTACTTCATCAATTGTTGCAACCAGGTTGTAACTCTGATGTGCATCCAGGCTAGAGTTAAGACCCCCACCATGGATGCCTTCCTGTGCCTTATAAAGATTTGAAAAATGGTCTACCCATTTGTCCTCATCTATTGCAATCTCGATTCGCGCCGTGTGGGTTTCATAAGGAAAAGGGGTGTTAATTGCTTTCCAAAATGCAGCGGAATCTTTAGATTGCGAGGCCTCACAAAGGGAATCTAATGCCTCCTTATTTAACGCGGTTTTCCTTACTTTCAGGGCCTGAGTATATGTATACCTACACTCTCTTATTTCATTTTTATCCCTAGGGCATCTGTGTACTGCCTGTTTTAGATTTTTCAATGCCCTTGTACATGCAGTATTAAACCAGCTCTTGGGTCCCTTGCCTCTACGTTTTGCCTCCACCCTTAGGCTACTTTTTATGTTTGCAGCTATTGTTCCAAAGTGCTCAATAATTTGATCGTTAGTGGAGTTGTCGCTTAGGCAAATCCTAAAACTATTTGAGCACACCTCCCAGAGTTTCTCAAAAAAGGTTGTGGGGATTACTTTACTCCATTTAAGTGTGTACCCGTTTTGTCTCCCAAGGACAACATCAACCGCTGTCTCAACTAGAGGCGTGGCCGTCGATGGGTCTGGGAACAAATCTGCTACCTTAAGAGATTGTGGAAGGTGGTCACTTATGGGTAATTGGATGTTCGTAACCCCCAAAAGTCTATGATTAAGATTACTGGAGGTAATAATAAAATCAATAGTTGTCGCTAAGCCTCTACCGACAAAAGTCGGAACGAAGGGTGAGGGTTCTGGGGCAGATTCATTGGCAAACCCCAAATCAAACATGAATAATAATTCATTAAGCAAGTCCCCCATCAGGGTATGATCACAATGTGTCAAATGCATATCTCTCTCTGTCATTAGGCCACATAGGACCTGATTCCCTTTAGTACATAATGAACAATTAAACCCCCCCCCCCCCCATATGATTATCAACTCCCTTTCATTTCTGTCTACCTCTAACTGAATTTCATCTTTAAGCTGCTTCATTACAACCAGAATATCATCTCTCGGGACATTGTTATAGAAATTAATAATTAACACCACAGCTCCTTTGTAATTCCGTAAGGTTATAATTTGGAAATAACAGGAATTTAAATGGCAGTGAGCTTGTTTAATTTTAAGTTGATTTGAAACTAGCGTTGTCAATCCACCCTTAGCTCTTCCAAAATGACCTCCAACAGCTGGTGTAAAGAAGGTTCTATAGCCACTTACATGGATTGATTCCTGAATCCAAGTTTCTTGCAGGGCCACTATATCCTGACCGTTTATTAATGACTCCCAGGCTGGATTTGTGATTTTTTGCCTAAACCCTGCTATATTCCAAAACAACAGTGCACATAGATCATTCTCTTTCTGGGTCAGGCCATCTCCTACCTGTTCCCCATCCCTATTATTGACATCAACTATGGGAGATTGCATCTGTTCCAGGGTATTACTGTTACATGATAACAAACTGTCAGTGTTAGGGGCCTTTTGTAAGGTTGGCAGATCTTGGGGAAGCTCGCTCAAAATCTCGGTACTTTTAAGGGGAACTATATCCTTAATAAAGGGGTGAAAAACTGGAGGAGAAAACTTATTCCCAACCAGATTTTCTTGGGATGTCTGAGCTTGTTGTCAATCAACCCCATCCAGACCAGTGAAAATCTGGAAACGATTTTGGATAGGTAGATTATACATGAATGGGTGGAGCTCTCTGTTATTCCATGATCTCCCTTGCAGGAGGTTGGGCTTGGGATGTGGTGGGTATTGGTTATTTATAGGGGGGTATTGATAATCTGATACCTGATATCTGGGATAGAACACCTCCGACCTTTGCGTGTGGATATGGGGGTCCTGAGCATTTACATAAACAGGATAACCCATCAAAGGTGGTGGCCCCGTTAAACCAGGCATATCCCATGGTCCCACGTTTCTAGAACCCCGCTGTCGGTGTGATGTTTTCTTAAATAGCTGCCTATTCCAGCCCTGTTTGTTATGATCTTTTGATGGTGCATAGGGATAGAAATAGGATAAAAGATGTGTGGAGATGGCATCGCTGCTACTGGCATCGAACCAATCTCCAATGTGCCTCACGGCCCTATAATCCTTAAAATAATGACTATTACATCACCCCTTCTATCCTTAGGTCTGACTCCCACCCAATGGGCACGCCTTACACTTAGGATTTCTCCATTGATGGATGCAGGCAACGGTCTGTTGTCTCAGAGCCAGAATGTAACCTTGTTCCGTAAGGCAACGTGATCTTCCCATTTACCTGCAGGTAGTTCTGGGACCCCTGCCATTACAATAACGAAAGTGGCATTTTCAGAATAGCAAGTTAAGGTCCAACTTCACCATAAGTTAGGATTTTAAATTGTTATTCCAGTGACACCAAACATTAACTGGTTATCTCTTCCATTTGGAAATTACACTTATAAAATATAATAAGGCAAATCCTGTGTGATCCTATGAGAGAGATAGGCCTTGCAGTAGTTAAAAATGAATGTAAACATTTTACACTATCAGGACATGTAAAACATAAAAGCACATGTCCTTCTTTTAAAATGCATTGCACCCTGCCCTCTGGGCTGTCTAGGGCCTACCCTTGGGGTGAATTATACATATTCAAAAGAAAAATTTGAGCCTGGCTGAAGGTTTACTTTGGCAGTTCAAAATGGCAGTTTAACCTGCACACACAGGATCTGTAATGGCAGGTCTGAGACATGTTTCAAAGCCTTAAGTAGTTAAGTGGTGGCAGAATCAGTACTGCAAGCCAACTGGAAGGATTTAATTTACAGGCCCTAGGCACACGTCGTGCCACTTTACTTGGGACTTATAAATAAACTAAATATGCCAATTCTACCATGTGTTAAAGAGAGAGACAAGTACTTTAGCACTGGTCAGCAGTGGTTAAGTGTGCAGAGTCCTAAGGCCAGCAAAAAAGACAGAATGGCTGAAGGTAGAAAGGTAGTTGGAAATCACACCAAGTAGGGCAGGTCTAACACATCGGGAAACTGAACTCACTCAGAAGACTGCAGACTAGATGTACATGTTCCATTGGCTTAGAAAAAGAAGGAGATGCAATTATCTGATCATCAAGGTAGAGATAAACTTCAATAACTGCAGAATAAAGAATGCCTACCGGGGGGTCCAAAAGCTTCCCAAAAACGTTTGGCGTTGATGAAAGACTGGTGGCAGGACCTGGAACTGTTAATGATTCATTCCCACTGTGAAACGTAGATACTTCTGATCTGCCTGATGGATGGAAATGTGCAGGTACACATCCATCAGATCTAAAGATGCAAAGTAGTCCCCTCAATGGATCAACTGAAGAATGGACTTTAATTTCACCATTTCAAAAGGTCTGTGGGAAATATGCAAATCCACCCTTTTTAGGTCCAGAAATGGTTGTTACTTTCCTGTTGATTTTCATACTAAGAAAAGAATAGAGTAGTATCATTTGCTCTTCTCCTCAGGAGGCACTGTGATTATGACTGATGGATTATCCACCAGTTTTGTCACTTGCCTGGTTTGTGTGTTATTTATCTAACACTCACCGGAATGGCAGGGTTATTTTTTGGAGTGTGCTCCCTGACTTCCCTCTTTTCCCAATGCCACTTCATACAAACACTGATATTTCTACATTGGGTTATAGCAAGTTACCAGGAAGAGCAATCATTGACTCTTGTTGCCCAAGCACTCTTGAGCAGGGCGGTCTGCTTTGCATGATGCAATAAATGGCTGTAGTTGGCTGACCCATTGTCCTATGTTATAGGATGTGGTGGGTGGAGCTCTGTGGGGGTAAACAAAACACAACAAGTGAACACAAGCAAGAAACACTCACAAACAACGTGCATTGCAAGCAGACCCTTCACTGCCCCCTGCCTCATCTATGTACCACTTCAGAGAACACCAGAATGCATCTACAAATATTTTCTCAGATTTAAAATGCTATTTGTAACTGAAAAAACTGTAATTTAGTTATACGTGCATTTTGTATGTTTCACAGGGCTGGATAGCCCTATAGTATGTAGGCTGGAAGGGAGAATGCATGGACTGTAGACAATGTTTGCATAAGCAACACACAAGTAAATACAGACTAGGATAAGAAAAGCCAGTTAGTCAGTGGCGTTATCAGTGACATTTTTGGGGTATTTACTGCCACACAGGGGTGCATTTTTCCACACTTAAATTGCCCACCAAATTTCCACTCAAATATTTCAGTGGTAAGCGGTGCTTAAACTGTTGGGATGTTCAGAAATCTGTACAGATTCAAAAGAATTTGATTCGGAAGCCATTATCATTTGCAGTCAAAATAGACATATGACAGGATAAACTACAGTAATGAATATGAAGCGAATTACACGTTTTCGTTAACCCTACTCATTGATAAAGTAAGCATATGTGGAAATGAGAAAGCATGTGGAAGGTCTCTATACAAAGCACGGAAATGCACTTTAATACTGACTCTCCCTCTAATCAAGGCCCCTGGAATTATGCGATTTTGTGCCCACAGCGTTGTTTGAATAATTATTGATTTGCCAAACAATCCATTACATGTTGCATAATTGGAATAGTTTAACAAAAAATAAATGATTGTAGCTTATACAGATCAAAGGTTACTGTTGGACTTGGCCCTTTTTGCAGGGTCATTCCTGAATTTTTTGCTTTCCTCGTAGCCTTTTTTCTGACATGGTGTTGGTGGTTTTAGGACTCTGGGCACTTTAGCACTGCTTTTCAGTGTAAAGTGCATGTGCTCTCTGTGATAAACATGGTAAGATTGGTCTACACCTGTTAGGCCTCTTTAATTTACCTGTCAGTCCCTTGTAAACTGGTATCTCAGCTACCCGGGGCCGGTAATTTAAATGCTACTGGTGGGCTTACAGCGCTGATTGCACCACCCACCAAAGTAGCCTTTCAAACCTGTCACAGGCCTCTGCCATTGTAGGGCCTGTACGCGCAGTGTTACTACCGCTGTGACATGACATCTAAAGTGTGTGCCACGTCTGTGACCCCCTCCCCCCTTTTACTGCATTCCAGTCACCCCAAGGTAGGCCCTAGCTAGCCCTATGGGCAGGTTGAATTATAGGTGAAAGGTGGGACATGTACCTTAAGTGTGTCACATGTCCTGGTAGTGACAACCAGCCATTTTGGTTTCTCACTACTGTGAGGCTGCCCTCCCATAGGAATGCATTGGGGATTCCCTGATAAGTGTTTCAGTGGTAATTCCTGATATGAGAGGAGCAGCGCGGTCAAGTTTGGTTTATTTGGAATGGTAATAACAAATGCTGCGCAATGGTGTGCACCAATTTATTATACCTATTTTAGAAATGCCACTTAAGTTGGCATTTCTATGTGCTATGTCTCTGCCTGCTTGATGTAGATTGAATGTCTGGCTTTGGAGTGACAGGGGCTAGTGAGGTGTGTGTGGCTCCAGGGAGGGTAGGGTAAGTCAGCACTAGGCTGAATGGGAGATCTACATTTGGAGTAGTGGGAGGAGTAGTCACCTGACCCTGAATAGGTCTGTGCCTGCCTCAGTGAATGCTGGCTCCGCCCCCCCCTGTGGTGTGTCCGATGACAGAGCCCCAACCTGACAAAGGAATGTGGGAGCTCTGTAAACAAAGTGCTCCACACCCCCAGAACCAGTTGAGGCTGGATTCCCCCAAACTCTGTGCCAGGGCAGACAAAGAAAATGTCCTATAAATATTGGGGCTGTGACCCCAATGAAAATGTTGTGCTTTTTGTGCTTCCTGGTGACTTGTGGCTGCTGGGCCCCAGGAGGAACCCCCACAAGGGACTGCCTCCCTGCTGAAGTGCATTGTGAGCAGATTGATGGCCCACCCGCACTGCCGCTGTTATTAGAAGCGGGAGCCCCCCCGCATTGTTACCTTTTAAGCTGGAGCCTACCCCGCATTTCGAGTGAAGAGCAGGAGCCCACCCTGCTGTTGTGTGCCCCTCCGAGTGGGAGCCCACCCAGCATTGGTGTTATTTTATGGTGGGAGCCCACCCTGCACTTTGCCACCGAGAAGAAAGGAACCGCCGCAGCCCGGCCTGAAAGACAGGTGACTTGACCAGAATAGGCGTGCAGTGGAAGCTGGAAGCCCGGAGCCCCAAAGAGGAGCAATTTGCTGTATTCCAGCCTTCCCCCAATTGGCAGAAGGGAAGGAAGGCAAGCAGAGATTGCCGGTGACAGGAGGAAGACTGGAGCCGATCTGGAGAGGTCCCGGAAGGGCAGGCCCACCGAGGCACATTGTTGGTGCCTGGGACATGCGCAGGAGAAGCCCAGGTGAATAGGGCTACCATTGAGCATGGCGGTGCCACGGAGCAGCCCTGGAAGAGTCCAGTGAGTGGGGCTCAATAGGGAAGCAGTGTTGGTGCTCCCAGAGGCACCGAGGTGCCTGGGCCGATTTCTTCTTTGGTATTTAGGAGTCCCGGAGTGGGGCTTCTGTGCCCGGGCTAATTTTGCCACAGCTGCACCGGGAGAGAGAGCGGGCAGCTGCAATGTGGGATATTCTTCCTTTTCATAATGATAAAGGAGTGAGATACGCTCTTCTAACCCAGTGCATTGCACACTTTGCTTTGGCTGCATTGGCAGCAAACGGGCACTTGGAAATCCCTAGGATCACGCCCTGACATTTTGGACAAAGGCCATTTCAGCCCCACAGAAGGCCAGTTGGCCTGGTGTCATTTCAGTGTATCTGATAAGTTGTTGTGTGCACTTTATCTGTGGTACTGGGGTGCAGGACTCATGTTTTAGGCATAATATATTTCTTCCTAATTTGGTTTAATCCTAATGTGTTTTATGCCTACTGTGATGCAGACATGCTGCATTTATGTTGCTAATGCTAATGTGATATGATGCTAAGTACAGTATTCTACCAGTAGTTACTGGTGGTGTTTTACATTTGCTATTTGTGCTTCTAAAGGTTCTGACAGAAGCCTGTATATAATCCCCTGAGAATATTGCCTAGTGCAGGTTGGCACAGTGTACATGTGTGATTATGATTATAATGTGTTTTGGATAATACAAAGGCTATTTCTTTTATATAACCTTTCTTTTGTGGTGTATCTAGTGTGTTGCTGCTGTGTGTGTGTGTTGCGCAACCGCTTTACACATTGCCTCTGGAATAAGCCTGACTGCTCGTGCCAAGCTACCAAGGGTATGGGCAGGGGTTATCTTCAGCGTGTAACTCCCTTGCCCTGACTAGAGTGGTGGTTTGTGCCTGGCTTTGGCGCATACCCAAGCCAACCTGAAATCCCATTTCTAACAGTTACTAGAAATATGATGACACCTGTTCCAGAGCAGTGTAAAGCCCTTTGCAAAAGTTGACTTTCATCTTTCTGTTGCTTATTGCTATATTTGAGTGTGAAAATTGTAATAATCAGAGAAAATCTTTCACCTGATAGTGATACCATGTATAATTCAGTCAATCCTCTTGCATAATTTGGTCCTGTCCTGCCTCATAATTCCAGTGGCTCTGCCTAAACTGCCCAGGGACTGTGGACACAGGGTCATGCTGACGTGTGGTTCAATTTCAGACCCAGAAGATGCTTGTAGGTCATCACTCCGTGGGCTGGATGTTCTTAGTGTGGACTTTCCGCATTCGGGGGAGTGAGGAGCAGGCTGTAAAGGCCCGACTGTAAGTTCGTCTTCCTCTTTTCCTCTCTCCATTCATGCTGCTCAAGGGAACTTAGTTTCCCAGCCACCCAGCTCCTTTTACATGGTTGGTGAGCCGTTTGGTGTATTGGTATATTTTTCAAGGTGTGGGCTGTGGGGAAAGGCGCTCCTTGACAGCGCCCTTTGGGGTCCGCAGGATGGGTGAGAGGTCGAGTCTAGGACAGTGGATCTTGGAGTTGCCTAGGGTTAGCACAAAAACAGGTGCTCAGGGCGGTCGTCTTGACCACTAATATTATGATGCAGGTGTTGTCTTTAGTGTTTGCAGGCACTTGTGTCTGGCATTCTGAAAATTAAGTATTATTCTGGAAAATGTCAATCTTAATGTTTCAATTTGACATGATAATGTCTGTATTTCATTTTATTGGAGTTTGTAATAAAAACGGACCAATGTTTACACACATAAGAGTTGTATGTTTCATGCAGGGTGAGGGTACTAAGCCTCACCAGGTCTGCCCTATGCTGGTACAACCTGTATGCAGCAGCCCATCTGTGTTTATACATTTCAATTCAATGTTTTCTGTATCTCAATCAGCTGAGTAGAAAGGCCAACAGCAGTTAAGACCTTGGACAAGAAGTGAGATCACCAATGACAAATAATTTACTTGGTTCCGGGAGGCGCTTCCAATATATTATATCCCAAATCCAGTTAGAATGAAGGGTGGGCACAAGAGGTTAGTGTACTTCATGGTGTGAGAACTGAGTACAGGAGGTTGGGGGGCCATGAGTAGGGGAGTGGAGGAAGGAGGAACAGTGCCAAATCAAGTCAGATGCATGACTGTTTACCGCAGTCTATGAGTGACTGTTTATGTGTGGACTCAAAACAGGCTGCACACATTCCAACTTTGGAAACATGTTCTGTGTGTGAGGGGACGAGGCCTGATAAAGGGGCTGGACTTTCAGGCCATCATAACCTGAAGGATCATTAGCTGAGTGGAACTTAAAGATGAGGAGCTTTGTGCTTGAGCCGTCTCTCCTACGATGCCCAAAAGTGCAAATATAAGACTTCTGAAGACCAGTTATGGGGAGGCTGCAATATCCGTAATGGATTTTCATTGTACACATACATCCTCCACGCATGAGCTGGAAACCAACACTGCATTGGTTTCCGGCTCACCCCATGCTCATTGTGTCAGATCAACTCTTCACCAGGCAACTCTAAAGACAGCTGATATGGAGTGCCATGATGGCACAGAGGTGTTAGCAGGACTGAGGAAGTGTGGCATCACCTGGTATGACAAGGGGATTGATAGATATTTCTTTATCCGTGCACAACTTGTGACCAGCTGCCCCTTCATACACAAAGAAGCCTGCTAAAAGGAAGTTTTTGGGTAAGCCACATACATCTCGAGCAATGGAACATAACAAATAGCATGTTCCTACATAGCACATTCAGTGTTGCTGTCTTTATACTAAACAACTGGTGCTAACAGTAATCAAATTATTTTACCACATCTGTGTACAGCAGAGTCGGGCTGGCTGCAATTCAAATTTGTGGCCTGCTGGCTCTACACAGATATCAGCAGCAAGCGTTTTTCGCACTGATAGGCAGATTCACATAATCAGTTGCTGGATATTTGCAGAAATAGATAGCACTTTGTGAGAAGAATGTCTGCCTCATCGTGGTTTCTCCCCAGTCCTTAGTAAATGGGTCTTCCCTTTGGGAGAGGGGCACAGGGTGTTAAGTCTTAACAGTGTTGGAGATACACATATGTTCATGATTTTGTGAGCATTAAAAAATGCCCCAGTGGCATTTCTCATCCCAAAAATGCACCTTAAAATACACGGAAGTTGTTTACAGTAGATATGCAATTATTGTGAGAAAGTTCCCAAAGCTCCCCAATATTTTAATGGAGTAAATTGGTCATAAGTGATTTCTCCTTAAAAAAACTATTCTAACTGGAGACAAAAAGGATAAGAAACAAAAATTTACACCAAACATTGACCACCATAAAACGTGCCCCTGCACTTCAGCATAAACATGCATTTTGTGGGCAGTCTTTATAACAAGTGTAGACAACAACATTAAGCAGAGAAATCTACCAATGTAATTAATTTACAAATGCATTCCTTGGCATTTTGTATGCTCCAAAGATAAGTAAATATGTGGAAGACATAGGTGTAAATCTACTCTCGGTAGATGTTGTTGATTTCAATGTAAATCAAGCCCTCTTTGATTAACCTGTGAGCTGCTAATGTTGTTATATCATACATATAAGCTCAATGCTTGCAAAATGCAAATCTGCAGACACCCTTGTGTGAACCTGGGAATTCAGACTCGTGCACAGCTTTTCTCGAGGGAATCTTAATCTACCCATCTTCACAGCTGTGGCATCCAGGGAGGAGCATGGGGGGTGCCAGGGACTTGAACTATCACATCTCTCGCACTTATGGGCCTGATTACGATGTCAGTCGGAAAGGCTCTGAGCGGCATTCAGAGTTTCCTAAACTATGTCGAAATCTATGTTTCCGACCAACCGATTATGATGGAAAGGTAAACGTTTGTTCTTTCTGACTTGGTTCCAACTGGCATTCAGAAACTCTGAGTCGGTCGGAGCCGATTCGTACAGCGTTTCCGTCAGACTGACATTGGGGACCCCAAGCATGCCCCCCTTCATCCAGATGTCTCCATTTCGGGGCCATGGGGGTTCCCAAGGGACCCCCCTGTAGAAACAGGCACAGTTTGACAGGCACCATGGGGTGCCCGCCACACGGTGCATAGTTTTCCAAATCACTCCTTTTTTTAATGTGTGTCTGTTTAGGCGGTCGGAACACAGGCTCTAATTGAAGTCAATTAGAGACTTTCCGAACGGTGTTCGGAAGCATCATAATGGGTCGGTCCAGACCTCTGAAAGCCAGTCGGTCCAAACCATTCCCAACAAGGAGTTGGTCAGAAAGCTTTCAGATCAACATTATATGCAGGCCCTTAATATGCATCTGGCATGGCGGGTGATCTCTTTGGCGTGCGGCTGTTGCTGAGTCAGTGGTCGGTGCTTGCTGGAAGATGGACAATAAGGGCAGGAAATCAAAGGGCACAAAAACACGGTGACAGCAGTTCACAGAGCTTTCCCGCCAAAAGGTGTGCAATAGAGACATCATCGATAAAAACACGTAAACAGGGCACAACCCAGCCCAAAAATATATGACCTTCCAGTAGCTCAATCGAGCAGTTTAAGCGTAAGAAGACAAAACACTTGATGGCAAGGCAGTTCGTCATGGCTTGTGACATTAACAATGTCATTGCGCATGACGTGCAGCCTCCATGTTAAATTGGAGCGATATCAATTGAAAAATATAACAGTAGCTCAGAACTGAAAATAATATATTACCCTCCAGTAACCCAGTCTGGCAGCGTGCACACGAGTCAAGTCAAGTCAAGTCAAGTCAAAAATTTATATAGCGTGCTACATACCCATAGGGTCTCAAGGCACTTGAGGAAGGGGGGGAAATTACTTGTCGAATATCCAAGTTTTAAGTTGCTTTCTGAATGCTAGGTGGTTCTGAGTAAGGCGAAGGTGAGTGGGAAGAGAGTTCCAGGTTTTAGCTGCCAGGTAGGAGAAGGATCTACCTCCCATGGTGGCTTTGTTGATGCGAGGAACAATGGCAAGGGCTTGGTTGGAGGATCAATAGCTGACGGGAGGGGGTGTAGAAGGACAGTCGTGTGTTGAGGCATTCAGGTCCAAGTTCGTAAAGTGCTTTGTGTGCGTGGGTTAAGATGCGGAAAGTAATCCTTCTATTTACGGGGAGCCAGTGGAGGTTTTTCAGGTGACCAGAGATGTGTTCTTTACGCGGGATATCTAGTATGAGCCTGGCTGAAGCGTTCTGGATGCGTTGGAGTTTTTTCTGGAGTTTTGCGGTGGTACCGGCGTATAGGGTGTTTCCGTAGTCCAGGCGACTCGTGACCAGTGCGTGAGTGACCGTTTTTCTAGTTTCGGTGGGGATCCAGCGAAATGTTTTTTTGAGCATGCGAAGAATGTTGAAGCAAGATGATTAGACGGCGTTGACTTGTCTGGTCATTGAGAGTGAGGAGTCCAGGATGACGCCCAGGTTCCGTGCGTGGTCGGTCGGGATGGGTGCTTTTCCAAGGGCCTCTGGCCACCAAGAGTCGTCCCAGGCGGAGGGGGAGGTACCTAAGATAAGGACTTCTGTTTTGTCTGAGTTAAGTTTCAGACAGCTGTGCTTCATCCACTCGGCTACTTCTTTCATTCCTTCGTGTAAGTTGTTTTTGGCGGTGTTGGGGTCCTTGGTGAGTGAGAGGATCAGTTGGGTGTCGTCAGCGTAGGAGATGATGTTGAGATTGTGTTGGCGAACGATGGCTGCAAGGGGGCTCATGTACACGTTGAAGAGGGTGGGGCTGAGTGACGATCCTTGTGGCACACCGCAGATGACTTCAGAGGCCTCTGATTTGAATGGAGGGAGCCGGACTCTCTGAGTTCTTCTGGTGAGGAACGAGGTGATCCATTCCAGTGCTTTTCCTTGGATTCCGATGTTACTGAGGCGCTGTAATAGGGTGCTATGGCAGACTGTGTCGAAGGCTGCGGAGAGGTCAAGGAGGATGAGGGCGACTGTTTCTCCGTTGTCCAGTAGGGTTCGAATGTCGTCTGTTGCTGCGATGAGTGCGGTCTCAGTGCTGTGTTTGGCTCGGAATCCGGACTGTGAGGGGTCGAGGGATTTGTTGCTTTCGAGAAAGGCGGCAAGCTGGTTGTTGACAGCTTTCTCGATGACTTTGGCCGGGAAAGGAAGGAGCGAGATGGGGCGGTAGTTTTTGAGTTCGGTGGGGTCAGCTGTGGGTTTTTTCAGAAGGGCGCTGAGTTCTGCGTGTTTCCAGCTTTCCGGGAAGGTGGCGGAGTAGAGGGAGCAGTTGATGACGTCTCGGAGGTGTGGAGCTATGATGGAGTCTGCTTTGTTGAAGATGTGGTGAGGGCATGGGTCAGTTGGGGATCCTGAGTGGATGGAGTTCATCAGGCGGATGTTGTCCTCAGTGGAGATTGGGTTCCAGTCGTTAAGGATGTTCAAGGGGGGTGCAGGTCCTACAGTAGGTTGAGAGGGTTGGTCTCTGGGTCGGTTGTCAAAGCTGTTGTGGATGTCTGCAATTTTGTTGTGGAAGAAGGAAGCTAGGGAGTCGCAGAGGGCTTGAGAGGGGGTGATGTCGTTGGAGTTGGCTGATGGGTTGGTAAATTCTTTGACGATGTTGAATAACTCCTTGCTATTGTGGGCGTTGTTATCTAGTCGGTCTTTGAAAGCGGCTTTCTTGGCAGACCGGATTAGTTGGTGGTGTATGCGGGTGGCGTTTTTGAAGGCGTCCCTGGTGTTGGAGTTTGGGTCTTTTTTCCATGCTTTCTCGAGGGAGCAACAGAGTTTCTTGGATTTCTTAAGATCATCGTTGAACCAGGAGGCGTTTTTGCTGCCTAATTTGATTTGATGTTTTTTCAACGGTGCTAGGATGTCGGCGCTGTTGGATAGCCATTGGGTGAAGTTAATGGCTGCTTGGTCGGGGTTTGAGGAGTGGACAGGAGGGATTTGAAGGAGCGATGAGGAGATCTGGTCGATGGTGAGTTTGTTCCAATTTCTACGTAGGGTGGGTTGAGGGTGGTTGTGGATTGGGGACTTATTGTAGAAAAAGTGAACGCAGCTGTGGTCTGTCCAATGAAGAGCTGTGGTGTGGCTGAATGAGACGTGTTTGCTGGAGGTGAAGATAGGGTCGAGTGTGTGACCTGCAATGTGGGTGGGGGAAGTGACAAGTTGTTTGAGTCCGAGGTTTGCGAGGTTGTCCAGAAGGGTGGTGGCGTTGTTGTCATTGCTCTTTTCCAGGTGAAAATTGAGGTCTCCCAATAGGATGTAGTCCTCGGAGGGGAGGGCGTGTGGGGTGATAAAGTCAGCGATGTCGTCATTGAATTGTGCACGGGGTCCCGGGGGCCGGTAGAGGAGGGTGCCTCTGAGTGTGGTTTTGGGGTCGGTGTGGATCTGGAAGTGAAGGTGCTCGACGCTGGCAAGGTTGTCGTCTGAGCTGGTTGAGATGCGAATGGAATTCTTATGGACGATGGCGATGCCTCCTCCTGTATGCTTGACACGGTCCTTACGGATGATCTTGTATCCTTCTGGGATGGCAATGGTGATGTCTGGGGCTGATGAGGCGTTCATCCATGTTTCTGTTAGGAAGGCGACGTCCGGTGAGATGGTGTCTAGTAGATTCCAGAGGTCGATGGCGTGTTTATGGATCGAGCGGGTGTTGAGCAGGATGCATTTCAGGTGGTTGGTGTCAGGTCTCTGTGTCGCGTTGGTGGATGAGGAGTTGGTTTTGGTGCCGTCGAACTTGCAGGAGTTGCATGAGAAGGGTCCATGGGTGTGTCCAGGAGCGGCTTGGGCGCAGTTGGGGGAGCGGCCGGAGTTAAGGGCTAGGAGGGAGGTGGCATCGTAAGTAATGCGGGAGGGGTGGGTGGTACGGGGGCCAGGGGGTCTGGCGCTGGGTGCGGTCCAGGCGCAGACGGGCGTAGACGGGCTTACCTTTGGCGCACCTTCGGCGCGCATTGGGCACGACCGCTGCGCGTGAACGCTGCGAGCAAATGCATCTATCATATATGGATAGTGGGAAGGGGGAGGGGCGAGGGCGGCTCAGCTGGGAGGCGGGGCGGGCTCAAGAGGACGCACGCTGCTCACAACAACAACATAAACAAAATGGCAGCGGAGGGGAGGGCAGAGCAGAGCGCCGGGGGTTATCGCGCTTGGAAAGTAAAGGTATTTGTGGCAAGGCCAGCGGGAGCAAAGCGAAGCAGCGACCAGGGCAGTGCAATGCAAATAATCTTCAGGCGAGAAGACAAAACACTTGACGGCAAGGCGGCCTCTCTACGCGCATAGCGTGTGATCACAATCTTAAATTGGGGCAATATTAATGAAAAATGTTAACAATAACAATTTTCTCTGTGCATCGGCAACGCATAGCTGAAAAGCAATGTAAACAGTTCTTTTCACTAACTGTTGCAATCTCAGCTCCTGCAGAACGTTTTCATTTTGAGAGGGACCCCGCCATTAACGCTAAACTGGAAATAAGTGGTGGTCTGATATCGGAGCTTGGAACAACTGAAAAAATCGGACTCTGGAGTGAGGTGGACTTAGACAAAGAAAAAAGAAGTCCATTTCACAGTTGCTTTAATAGGACAAGTGTACAGGGACAAGTAAGGGGGCGCTGCTCCTGCGGGACAAAAAGGAGGGACAAAGGGAAGGATTGACCACTAGCAGGCAAGGATTTTTGACAGACACTGAAACAAACAAATCAAACCAGTGGGACGGCTGGAAGCCCAAAAAGAAATATATACAAGAGATCTTGAAAGCTCGACCTAAAAAAACACCCCAGATGCATCAACAACCCAATTTGCGATTCCTTAATAGCGAAAAATACAGATTCGCTATTAAGGAATTGCAAAACGGAATGCATCAAGAAATCACTTAAAAAATTGCGATTTCTTAGAATTCCTTAATTGCGACTCTCAAATTGCGAGTCGCAATTAAGGAATACCTCCCCATTCATTCCTATGGGCCTAGAGGCCCGTAGGAATGAATGGGAAGACAATCTCAATTTGCGAATCGCAATTAGCGATTCGCAAATTGAGATTGCGATTTCAAGGGTGCAGGGCTGTCCAAAGGACACCCTGTTGCACCCCTGAAATTGATATGTGCGCATATGTTGCGCACACACATGCCCTTAGGGCATGTGTGTGCGTAACATGAATCTTTGAAAAATGCACTTTAGTGCATTTTTCAAAGTTTTTGCAAATTACCAAGAAGTTGTACTTCATGGTAATTTGCGTGCCCTATTAGCGATTTCGCTATTTTAAAAACTTTTTTGCATTGCATTTAAGGAATCTCAATTTGAGATTCCTTAAATGCAATTAATCGTAATTTAGCGATTTCTAAAATTGCGATTATTGCATTTGGGATGATGCATCCCAAATGCAAAAATACCACTCGCAAAGGGGCAGATTCTGAGAAACTGCAGGTCACCCACCACTATAAAATTAAAAAATCGAATAAAAGTACAAATAAATCCTGGTGCATGCCTCCAATCAAACAAACAATACCCTTATACACCAGTTTTCAACTTATTTGTGAAATCTCAAATATAAAGTCCTTAAATCCAATGGTATTATGCGGCAGACAAGGAGAGTGATCCTTCAAACTCCAAATCCCAATGAAAAGTGACCAGGAGATGAACAAAGCATTGGGGGAGCTTGCTAGAAAGGAACAGGAAGTTGGAGTCTCTGGGCACTTCCTTTTGTTGGAAAAAGAAAGTTAAAAAAAGGATTCTCTCTGCTGTTTCTCGAGTACAAAATCTGCTCTAGTCTCCGTTTGCGATCAGCACTACATTGGGGCAGCCGAAAGCTGTGCAAGTGAGTGCAAAGTCCTGTGGGAGCTTGCTAGCGGTGCGAGCAAGTGTGAAGTCTCACACTGCCAAAACAAATCTTGAGCATGTGAACGGAAAAAACTTCAGCTTCGCACTGGAACAGCAGAATTCAGGAACTCCGCAAGCCACACTATAACACATCTTTACTCTGTATAGTTTCTCCCTCTTTTCTTTCCTCAAGTCTCCCCTCTCTTCTTTTTCTTTTCTTACTTGTATTAAAAACTCATGGTTTGATCTCACATTGCCATCCTTGTTCAAACTAATGTATTTTTTGTTCAAATCTGTTTTTATTGTGAACACAGCGATAAGCCTACAACCCCGTGCTGGGGCCGGCCGCGCAGAATAGAACTTGTAGGTGAGTGCCACCCAGGGGGGGGGGGTGGATCGTTAACACAGCGCCTTGCCTACAACCCCTCAGAGGGGGCCGGCCGCGTGGCTTAGGGGTAGTGATGGCAAGAGTCGGCCACATGCTAGTGTTGCACCGTTGTGCGGGGGAGGCGCGCATGGAATTGATAACTGCAGTGTCACATTTTCTAAAGGCCCAACGGGGCTCAAACTGCCCCCTAGGGGGGCGGAAGCCAGAGTGGCAAGTAGGAAGGAAGGAAAAGTCAGAGGAAAGTTAAGCAGGGGCAAGAAGAAGGGGGGCCAGGGGGAGGGATATCAGCTGCCGGTGGGAGGGCAAAACACAAGCGGGTGTGCGGTGTGGTGGGGCGCATCAGTGCCTGCACTAGGGGGAGTAGTTAAGGGCATAGTAGGCTCGGGTCGGCAGGGATAAGGGCGTCCTCAAATAGATGCAGTGCACGAAGCCTAGGGGGCATGTGGCGCGCGTAGCTGATGGAGCACAGGTGGCGCACAAGGGGTTCCCACACTGCCTTGAAGCGCACGCCCCTCATTTGTATCCGCGCCGTGAGCAGCCCCATAGCTAGGACCTGCCAGAGGCGCACAAACCAGGAGGCTATCGGCGGCGCTTCAGCCCGTTTCCAGTATAAAGCGATGAGTTGCTTGGCAGCGCCTGGCATGTGAAGCGTGAGGATCCAGTCGCTGCCCGTGAGGGCCCTAAGCGCAGGGGGTCGAACGCCCAGCAAGAGCGTGCAGACCTCTTCAGGCAGGGGGAAGCCTAACACCCTCTTGATGTGGCTGAGGACCTCCTTCCAGAAGACAGCTAGGATAGGGCACGACCACCAGATATGCACAAAGTCTCCAGTCGCAGTGCCACACCTCCAGCACAGCGGCGAGGCAGTCGGAAACATTTTGCTGAGTCTCAGGGGGGTATAGTACCATTGCGTAAGCATCTTGTAGGCGTTTTCCCTCTGCGGAATGCTGCAAAAGGTTTTGGGGATGTCTTTCCACAGCCTGGTCCACTGAGAAGGCGTTATGTCGGCACCCGCCGCTGACTGCCATTGCCTCTGGTAGGGGTGCGCGGGAGGAGAGGTGGGGTGCTGCAGTATGTTATAAATCTGGGAAATAAGCCTCTTCAGCCCCCCCAGGGAGCGTGCCAGTTTCTCGAAGGGCGTATAGGCCCTGGTGGCAGCCCGGTACACGTCATCTCCCATAGTCCAATGACGCAGTTGGGCGTACTGTAGGCCGGCGGTCGAGGGTAGACCGAATTCCTCCCTGCAGTCGGGCCATGATTTAGGTGATCCCCCAAGAAAGAGGTCCCCTATAACTCTGCAGTCCCCTTGTGTCCAGCTCTCAAAAGCGCGGGTCCGGGCTGCGGGGGGGAAGTGCGGGTTACCAGCGATGGGGGTGTGCGGAGAGGGGAACGTGGTAAGGCCTTTGGGCACCGCTACCCTGTCCCAGATGTCCAGGACCGTTTTCGTCGGGACCGCCATATACGCACTCCTGGAGCGCGCCACTCGCGACAGCCAAGGCAGGTCCCAGATGGTGCGCCCCGTGACCACCCGGTCCATGTGGAACCAATGCTTGTCGCTCTCGCGCGCACCCCATTCTATGACAAACCGAAGGTGCGCCGCCCAGTAGTAGTGGAGAAGGTTCGGGCAGGCGAGGCCACCCCTATCCCTCGGTTCCATAAGGACTTTCTGTGAAAAGCGGGGGCGTTTACCTCCCCAAATGAACAACGTGAGGTCACGTTGGAGGCTCTTAATGCAGTGTAGCGGGATTGGGGTGGGCAAACATTGAAAAACATAGAGAATAAGGGGGAGGGCCGACATCTTGACCGCGTTGAGCCGCCCTAGCCAGGAAACCATCAAGGGCTTCCATTTTCGCAGGTCCGCCAGGACCTCTTTGCGGTAGGACGCCCAGTTCCGCGCGGACCAGGAGTCCAGGTGGGGCGTCAGGTCCAGAGCCAAGTACTTGATGTGGCTCTCCGCCCAACGGTAGGGCGTTACCCCTTTCAGGAAATTGACCTCCTCCTCAGGGATGGTGAGATTGAGCGCCCAGGATTTGGTGTGGTTAATTTTAAGGCCGGACGCTCGTTCAAATAGGGAGAGGACATCGTGCACCGCCGGGAGGGAGTCCCGAGGGCGTGTAAGAGTAAGGATCAGATCGTCAGCGAACAGCGCCACCTTGTTGTCGCGTCCCCCGTGGGGGATTCCGTGAATGTCAGGAGTGCGCCTAATCAGCGCCGCTAACGGCTCCACCGCGAGGGCGAACAAGAGCGGTGAGAGCGGGCACCCCTGCCTCGTGCCCCTGTGAATCGAGAGCGGCGGTGTCAGCTGGCCATTGACCCGGATTCTGGCCTGTGGTCCGAGATAGGGGGCCATGCACCTGGCGATCATTTTAGGACCAAAACCAAGTTTCGGAGGACTGCTCTCAAGAAGGTCCAGTCGACCCGGTCGAAGGCCTTCTCTGCGTCAAGCGAGAGGAGGCAGGCCGGGATGTCCCAATGTCGCACCTTCCCCACTAGATGTGCCAACCTGCGCACGTTATCGGCCCCCTGTCGATCCCGAATGAATCCCACCTGGTCCGGGTTTATCAATCCCGGCATGTACGGGTCCAGCCGTTTGGCCAGGATCTTGGTGTAGATCTTAAGATCGGTATTCAGGAGGGCGATAGGGCGATAGGAGGCGCACAGGTCGGGGTCCTTCCCAGGTTTAGGGATCAGAGCAATCTCCGCCAGGCCCATATCGGGGGACGGGCCAGTGGTGTCAGAGAAGGAACCGTACAGCCGCAGCAGGTGCGGGCGGAGCTGTGTCAGAAATAAGCGGTAGAAGGTCAACGGCAGGCCGTCCGGTCCCGGGGTTTTCCCTGGGGGGAGGTCCTTGACGGCCGCTGATATTTCCTCCTCCTGCAGGGGATCTTCCAGTGCAGCCGCACATGCCGGTGACAGCGGAGATCCCTCGAAATCCGTAAGAACGGCCTCCCGCGCCTCCGCAGAGGTAGGGTCCTCTTCATACAGGGAGGAGTAATAGGTGACAAAGGCCTCCTGCTTGGCTTTTTCAGTGGTGGCGCTGGTGCCATCCTGCCGCCTGATGTTGGCGAAGTGGGCCCTGGCTGCACGTGCCCGAAGTCTGCCTGCCAGCAGGCGTCCTATTTTGTCCCCGCCCTCGTAGTAGCGTTGTTTGAGCGCCAGCAGGGAGCGCTCTGCCTTATTGGTGCGTAGCATGCGGAGTTGCCCCCTGAGGTTGGCGAGCGTTCTCTTAGACGCCTGCGAGGGACAGTCCCTGTCCTGAGTTTCCGCTTGTTTGATCTCGCTGGCCAGGTCGGTTTCTAGCTTAAACGCCTCCCGCCTCCGCGCCACCGCCAGGGAGGTAATGTGGCCCCTAATGGTGGCCTTAAAGGCGTCCCAGATCGTATGGAAGGGCAAATCCGGGGTATCGTTAATGGCGAAGTACGAGTCTATGGCGTCACGGATGCTAGCAACATCCTCCGGGTCCCGAAGGTTACTCGGCGGAAGTACCCACCTCCGCTCCCGAGCGGCATGGGCCAGCGGATCCTGTAACAGAAGTTCCACATGCGCGTGGTCCGATAAGGAAATGTCGGAGATAGCGGCAGCCAAGGAATCTCGGGTCAATTCAAGGGAAGTGAAAAGATAATCTATACGGGAGTACGTCCTGCGGGAGTGGGAATAAAAAGAGTAGTCCCGGGTTCCCGGGTTGTGGTAGCGCCATACATCCACAAGCCCCAGGTCTGTAATCTGCGTTCTAAGGGCAGAAGACATTGCCCCCACACCGTTAAAGGAGGCCCCCGCTCGGTCCAACTCCGAGTCCCACACTAGATTGAAGTCCCCGCCCAAGATCGTGCAAGGGTCGCCTGGTGGGAACTGGTCCCGCAGAAGCGCTTGGAGGTATTTGTCCTGCGACTGGTTGGGCGCATATACACAGCCCAAGGTGAACTGTGCACTACCCATCTGCACCGTGGCTCGGAGGAAACGCCCGTCAGCACTCTTGAAGGGTTTCGTGGGTCCCCGTCTAAAGCCAGCCCTACAGAGAATTGCCACCCCGCCGTTTTAGTGTAAGAAGAGGCCCAGAACTGCATAGGGTATCTAGGGTGCGCCATGCGCCTGGTATCCCCCTTCAGAAGGTGCGTCTCCTGGAGGAGGATAATGTCAGGGGAGTGGTGCAGGAGATAGCGCCATAGCTGAGTCCGCTTGTTGGGGGAGTTGAGCCCTTTAACATTGAGTGACAGGACCTTCAGGGGTGCGGTGATGTTCGCCATCATCGCACTAAGGGGGGCCGGGCTGCGCAGTCACCCATGAAGCATCCCCCCCTCAGACAGGGCAGTGGTCGCCTCCCCCCGCCCCCGTTGCGCCAACACCCTCAGGTCCCACCATGCCACCACTCTGCAAGTGCGGGGAGAGAACCAGAAGAAAGGGCAGCGCGAGAAACAAGCAGGAAGAAAAGAGAGAGAAGGAAAATAAAGGGTGCATAGAAAAAACACAACCAAAACAGGCCAACAGGGCCATCGTACAGTGTCCCAAGTACCGGACATCCTCTACCCGAGGGTTCGGATGAACACAGGAATGTCACTTCCTACGGGACAAAGTGAGGGAGCGGAGATCTGGGTGGGTGAAGTCTGGTCGTCTCGCTGCCCATTCACCCCGCTGTCACAGGGAAGTCCGGGGGTAGTACGAGCCGGGAGGCCCGTAAGTCCAGGCCAGACGTCAAGAGGGCACCGAAGCCCGGCGGTGAGGAACAGGGCCCGAAAGGGACGGAGGTCACCAGCTGCTCTCTCTGACCCCCCATGGGGGGGGGAACCGCAGAGGCGGCCCGCAAGGGAGGAGGGGGACCCCACCGCCACGAACAGCAGGACACGGTCTCCGAGGCGTGATAGGACAGGTCCAGATGCCCAGGGGACGAATGCAGGCTCAAGGCAGCATGGGTCTCATCGTGTGTAGTCAATGATCTCCTGGAGTTGAGGGACGATCCTCTCCCTCTGTGCCGGAGGCGAGAAGCTGGGAGGCCTGCTCCTCGCGGTCGCCCTCAAGGGAGCGTATGTGCGCGATAATGTCTTGCTTGGCCTGCGATGTGGAGAGGTTATCCACCGGGGGGGACCGCCGATGTCTGCGCACCGTGGACCAGTCTGGGCGTGGAGGGGCTCTCTCCGGGTGATGAGAGCAGGGCAAGCTGTAGTCCGGGGACTCCGGCATGCCAAGCAGTTGCGCGCTTCTCGGTAGGACCGGAGGGCCCTACGCTTGTCCTCCCACCGAAAGATGAGGGCAAAGGGGTGCCCCCACTGATAGGAAACATTGAGGGCCCGGAGTCTCTCCGTGATCGGGCGGAAGACCTTCCTCCTGTGAAGCGTGGTGGGAGCCAGGTTGTGGAAGATCTGGATCTTGTGTCCCCCATAGCGCAGGTCCGGGTTGTCCCTTGCCGCCTTCAGTATGGCCTCCTTCTCCGTGAAGTAGTGGAGCCTGGTGACGATGTCGGGCAGGAGGCCCGTCTTGCCCCCCGCTCCAAAGACTCGATGTGCGCGGTCAAGGCGCGGTGGGGGAGCGTCGTCCTCGCCCCACACCGCGTGCAGGAGTTGGGCCACTTAGGCCATGGTATCGGTCCCCTCTTCTCCGAGTGGCACACCCCGTATGCGGAGGTTATTTCGGCGCCCCCTATTTTCCAGGTCCTCCTGCTTGATCTGGAGCTGAATATGCTGCTCCTCCAGGGTCGCCACCCTCTGCCAGATCCGCTCCAGGTCTTCAGTGCGGGAGTCGACCGTTTTTTCCAGACCGTCAACCCGGTCGCCCAGATCGGTGACCTCCTTGCGCAGCTCCTTGACACATGAGTGGACCTCCGACCTGAGGGACCCAATTTCGGATTTTAAGTCAGTCATGAAGGAGGACATGAAGGCCTGGGTCACCGGGGGGGAGTCGGCAGGCGGCAGAGGCATCCCCCCTGACGATGAGGGACCCCCGGAAGAAGGGGACGAGCCCGCTTTGCCCCACATGGCGGCCACCGACGTGCCCTTGGTCGTCGCTGCTGGGGGGTCCGGCTTGTTCCCCTTGCCACGGGTCATGGTCCACTCGGGGTGCCCGGGAACTACGGGGGGTAGGGTAAGCTGGCACGAGCAGCCCCCGGTCTGCGCTGGTAGAGTGTCCAAGGGAGGCCCCACGAATGTCCCCACAGTCCAGCAACACAGGGCCTAAGAGCAGGGGCGCCAGGCCACAAGGCAGAAGATGGCGGAGAGTGGCAGGGGCCCCCGTAAGCCAGAGGCAGGGCTGTTCTGTTATCAGTCCGCAAGGCACGCCAGGGCAACAGGGGACTGGCGCGCAGGGGGGCTGCGTGAGCGGATGAAATGGCTCTTCACCTCCGGTTCCGGCGCCCCAGACAGCCAACCAAGGGGACAAGACGGCGTGCAGACAGGGGGGGTGAAGGAAGACTGCTCCCTGGAGTCGTCCCGCGGTGGTCAGGAGCCGGATCTCGCAGGGTGGGGACCTCCGGTGACTGCAGCAAGGCTCGGCCTCCAGTTCCCGCCAGAGCCAGGGCCTCCCCCAAGTGCAGCACCCTAGCAGCCCCACGGCCCTCCGCCGATTCACTCTAGGGCAGCAGGGAGCTCGAGGGTAGGGGGTCGCGCGGGTAAATGAGCTGGCCTCCCGCCTCCAGGTGCATCGCCACAAGCAGCCGATCAGGGGGACAAGATGGCGGTCGGCTCTGCAGCAGGGCCCCCCTATTGCCGGACCCCTCCAGGGACAAACAGGGGGAGGGGGCGGCGCGAAAGTTGCAGCTCACCAGGAGTGTCCCGCAGCGGTTGAGAGATCTGGAGTAGGGGTGGGCGGAAAATCCGTTCCGCTCGCGGATTTTGCGGATTTTCGGGAAATCCGCAATCCGCGAGATTTGCGAATCTCCCGCAAAATCCGCAAATCCGCGAGCAGCGGATTTTGCTCGCACTGCTCGCACTGTTCGCGTGAGTTCGCGTGAGTTCGCGCCCGGCGAATAAGTGCAAAATTGCAGAAATACGATCTTAGCAAAACTGAAAGTAACTACTTACCAGGTTCAAAAGTTCAGGCTCATCATTAGTAGCCATTTCCTGTAGTGCTTCCTGAGGGGCCCCTCCAGAGTTCAGTTGCCAGTTGAAACTATTATGTGACCCTGCTCTGAACCTCAGAATAGTTACACATATGCCACAAAGGTCCTGAATTACAGCTAAGGGAGACAAGCAGGAGCCAGGCTGGAAGTTAAAATCCATTAATCAGCCCCTAATTCATTATTGTCAGTTGGGGCAGGGCAGGTGTTGTAACTAATTTTGCAACAATGAAAGCACTTAGCAAGTGCAAAAGATCACTAATCAGGGCACACTAAGGAAGCAGGTGCCAGCTAAAAAAATATTCTGTGACACATTAATCAGCCCCAAATTAATTCAGGTCACTTGAGGCAGGGAAGGTGTGCTTTGCTTTGCCGAAAATAATGTACACTGGACAACCAGAGGGTGTGGTGATGAAACAGAGGGTGGCATGGGTGGGCCAGAGGGTGGCATGACTAGTCAGAGAGTGGCAGTGGTGACAGAGAGTGGCAGTGATGAAGAAGAGTGTCCCAAACAGGCTGGACACGTAGAAACAACAAGTTCGCGAAACTTGCGACCCGACAGGTAAGTTCGCAATTTGCGAAAGTGTACAAAACCCTCGCGAACTGGCAGAAACACGGGCGAACACAAAAAAAAAAATCCGCAAATTCGCGGGAATTAGCGGATTTTGCGGATTGCGAATCCGCAAATCCGCAAAATTCGCGAACGCGAGATCCGCAAAATTCGCTCATGCCTGATCTGGATTCGGGTCTCGCGGGGGGAGGGCCTCCGGCGACTTCTCCGGGCCCGGCCTTCCGTTCCCGCCAAAGCCGGGGCCTCTCCTAGACGAAGCGCCCGGGCAGTCACAGCGCCCTCCGCCTGGGGCAGCCCGGCGCCAGCAGCCTCGATGGAGCCGCCCAAGCAGCTATCCGGCTCCACTCCGCAGGTGGGGCACAGGGAGTCTCCAGCACCTCGCCAACGTCGGCGATCGGCTCCGCTCTGGGAGAGCTGGGCCAGGCGTCACGGCGGCAGACCCTTCAGGAAGATGGCGGCCAGGGGCCGATCGCGGAGGTCCCGGGGCTCCGGGTGTCTGCAGCGGAATCCCCAACGGCCAGGACTCGCCTCCGGGACACAATGCTGGCAGGGCTCACAGCACACAAGGGGCCCCCAGGAGAAAAAGCCCCCCGGACTTCGCAAAAGCAGGCTAATTACACAGCGGGGCGACAGAGCTCACACGAGACGCGTCCGCTCACATCTCTGTCTCGGCCACGCCCCCCCAATGTATTTTTTATTGTGAAACATGCATAATATACCACTTTAACAGTTCCAGTTCACCAGTGGCAGCTCTTCTGCTATGGCGGAGGAGCGTAGCATCACCGAACAAAAGAAAAACTAAAATAATAATAACTATCATAATTACCATTTTAGTTTACCTTTGCAGTCAGTGGGTCTTGAGGTGGGGCGGGGCTGGGCACAGCAGGAGAGAGGAGTGCTTTGCCCTCCTTAAGTGGGCATGACTGTTTGCCTGGCCCTCTTGGGCTGGCCAAACAGTCATGCACACTTTGCATCTTCCCCACAAGGCTACATTACGTAGCCTGGTGAGGAACATGCAAAGGCTGCAAGTCTCTGTCTGAGCGCTGATCCACAGCCCTCAGACCAGTCACAATGCTGCATTGCAGCATTGTGATTGGCTTAGGGGAGCCAGGGCCGGCTCTAGGGCGATGCGACCGGTGCCACCGCACCGGGTGCTGACTCTTTGAGGGGGCGCCACGTTTGGAAGTATTTTATGGTTTATAAAGCACCTGCTGCCTCCTTCCTGGCCTCCAGCAATTTTCACTTAACAATAAATATGTCAAGATAACTCGGGTAATTAATGTTCTTCCTGTAGAGAGAAAGAGTTTTGTCTAGTGGAGGTTTTTCCTCATTTTATCATAGCACAGATGGTTAATATGCATGCTGCAAAGAATGTGTACCATGTAGATCACAAAGTGCATATAGTTTAAATAGGACAGTGCCTTTGTTAGAGAGATACTTTTGTTACTAGTAGGGTAGAAGTTAAAATCCTAACATGGAACAGTGAGCTAATAACTGTCATCAAAGAGCTGCGTGCAAACTGCATATATATATTAGAGCTTTATGACTTTTTCCTCCGTCTTTCCTTATTTTAATGTTTCAAAAAGGGTTCATTTCGGTAAAAAAAAAATCCTTATTATTAAAAGTGGAAAGGCCCCAGGCCCCAATGGGGTCCCAGCTGATTATTTTAAACATAATTTGGAACTGTGGACCCCAATCCTGACCAGAGTTCTAGAAGCATTATATGCAGTAGGGTTGGTAGATTCATGGTCTGAATCCATCAAGGTCCTGATTTTTAAAAAGGGGGACCGTCAGTCCCCCTCTTGCTATCATCCAATATCCTTGTTGGATTCCCTGGGGAAAGTGGCAGGGCGCATTATTCTCGAACGACTCCAACATTAGGCAGACGATAATAAGAAATTATCGGATCTTCAATTCGGGTTAAGAGAAGGACTTGGCACCATAGAGCAAGCTCTTGACTTGACCCTTCTGATAGGTAAATACACAAATGCTAAGGGTGGGGCTTTGTACATGGCTTATGTTGATCTATCAGCAGCTTTCGACTGCGTAACCCACTCTAAATAATGGTCTATTTTATTAGATGTGGGGGTAGAGCCTGTTCTGGTAAATTTTTTAAGTTAACTATATTCTGACGCTAAGGCAAGGGTGAGGCACGGTGTTGGGGGGAATTAACGGCGTCATTCAGGGTAGAGCGGAGGGTTAGGCAGGGCTGTGTCCTGGCACCCTTTCGTTTCACACTCTATACCAATGACCTGGAACAGGCCATGGCAAAAGGGTGCCAGGACCTGCCACTCATGAACAAACGCCCAATACCAGCTCTACTCTATGCTGATGACGCCGTGATTTTAGCCCGTACACATTTATAACTGCAACATGCTCTCGTGAGATATCACACTTAAATGGCCAACGTAGACCTGAAATTCAATATCAAAAAACCTTTTGTTATGTCTACAGGTTCTAGAATTAAGAAAACAAGGGCTATTTTTATTGACAATACTAAACTTGAGAGCACAAACACGTACTGCTATTTAGGAATTTTATAGATAATAAATGTTCTTGGAGGCAGGCAATTGAGACTAGCATATTGCTTTTTATGAGGGCAACAATTGCATTAGTCAATTTTTCACGAAGATTAGGAAAAAGGTCCCCTACTGAACTTATTCAAATATATAAGGCAAAATGCATAAGCATTGCGATCTACGGGGTAGGAGTGTGGGGCTATGGAAAGGTGGATGCCTTACAAAAAGTTGAAAATAGTTTTTTAAGATACCTCCTTGCTGTACCGCAAGGTTCTTCGACCTATTTCCGCCATTTGGAACTGGGTTTACCATATTTGACGGATATAGTTAAACTCCAACCATTTCTTTTATGGCATCATATTTGGTCATCTACTAAAACTGTCTACAGCCAATGGTTTTTACAGGGCTGTTTTTTTCTTGAAAATGTGCACACGATTGGGTGGATTGCCTATATTAAAAACTTTCTGTACGATCTGGGCATGGCAAAATTTTACCACTCCCACATAATAATTTCTGAATTTTCTTGAAAAGCGTTAAAAAATCTATGTCTGACGCATTTAGAAGAATTGTGGTTGACTAATGAGGCCAGTAAAATATCAGTCCAACATACGTTAACAGTCCAAACGACCTTGGCCATACAACCCTACTTAACTTTTAATCTGAGCGGTTATGAAAGATTTTTATTAACACGGTTCAGGTTGAAAATTTTCCATCGTTTAGTCACCTTTCCGAAAATAAATGACTGGGCAAAGATTCTACCAACCTGCCCCTGTGACGAAGTTTCCCTCCAATCCTCAATGCACACGGTTCTATTTTGCAAGTTTTATAACGAACCAAGAAATCGTTGGCTAATTCCGATTTTAAAAACCATGGGTTTTCGAAGGTGCTGTCCAGCATTTATTTTTCTCCCATTTTTGGATGAAGAGTGCATTGCGAGAGCCATAGCTAAATTTTTGAAGTTTGTTGTAAGACTTAGGTCAAACTTAGAGTAGGGTGTGAAAAGCATACCCTGTTTAAGATCGCAAACATTTTTATTCTTTGTACATATAATTATGTTTTAGACTGTTTTTAACATGAAGAATGTATTTTTGCACTTCAGAATTTGGTTTGATTGTTAATGAATTTTAACTTCTGTAATATTGGAAGAATGAATTTTAAACTATTTACTATGTGTAAATGTTCAAATTTACTTTTATGGTTTTTCTAATTCTTGAAAACCGAATGAAGGATTAATTTATTTGATTTGATTTGATATTATTAAATGTAACCCCCAACCATGGGGTTATGTTTTAAATTCTGAGTTTATGATTCTTCAGACCAAGCAATCTTAAACTATGGATGACATGTGACTCACCTTGTAGTCTTCTGGCTTATGTAACATTTCCTATACACTGATTTACACACATATGCTTGATTGTCTTTGTGTAATGTGTGTGATGAAAAGTGCTCTGACACCCTACACTGGTATAGGTGGCACTATATAACAAATTAAATACATCTGAGAGAGAGTGGTATGGAGACTCGAGGGGCCACTGTTAAAGGGTGGTAGTGAGGGAGTTCGTGGGGGGTGCCTATGGGGGGGGGGCACCAACAAACTTTGTTGCACAGGGCGCCACCAGTGCTAAAGCCGGCCTTGAGGGGAGCCTGGGTGGGTGCATCCTGCTGCTGGCCGGGACTGCAGGAAGATGAAGAGGACAGAGAAAGGAGTAGAGGCGGTGGTCAGTCATTTGAGGTATTCCTATTTTTTTTTTTATCTTCATTTTCGTCCCTTGCCTCTTCCCCCATTTCTCCCCTGCTGCACCACCCAAATCTAGTAGTAGCCGCTACTGCAGTTCACAGTTCACATCTTTGCATTGACAATGTGTTCTTAAAGTATGTTGCTATATGCTCAATAAAATATCTAAAAAAAAAAGATTCAAGAGCCATTTGGCAGCCCCGGTTTCAGCCTCAAAGAAAACCTTTGGGCACCTAAACATTTTTGGTATTTTTTTTCCATTAAGACCTGTTTGAGCACTTTAGTCACAGTTCATCTTTCACGTGCGGTCGGTTTGAATCCTTGAGACTTCATTATTATCGCTTGGTCTCCAGTCCTGTATGGTGTTTGCAGCATTGACACAACTACATTAAACTACATTTTAAATGTTCATCGTAAGTGTGTCCCTAGTAATAGCCATAGAGGTTGAATCGGAGATTGTAGGTTTTATTTAATGGAGACAATGTTAGTATAAAGTTTACGCTTTTGTTTTGACCTCTAAAATGTCCTTTACGTTTCCTATACGGAAAGGGGTTGAGTACATCACTCATGCCCCCTCTAACCAGCATATTGTCTTCTCAGCCTCTGAGTGCTGCTATGGCAGGCCTATGCTCTTTCAGCCTGATTCATCAAGCCGAAATCGGCTCGCAAAGGGCCAGATTCTGAGAATCTGGCCCTTTGCGAGCTCTATTTTTGCATTTGGGATTCATCATCCCAAATGTAAAAATCGGTAATAGCGATTTCGCAATTTAGCGAGGAATTACATTTAAGGAATCTCTATTTGAGATTCCTTAAATGCAATTCATCATCCATTTAAAAATAGCGAATTCGCAATTTCGGCCCGCTATTTACCGCGAGGTCAAACCTCGTGGTAAATAGCGAAAACTTAGAAAAATGCTTTTAAAAGCATTTTTCTAAGTTGCATGTTGCACACACACATGTCCTTTGGACATGTGTGTGCGCAACACCTGTTTCAATTTGCATTTAAGGGGTGCTACAACCCCTGGCACCCTTTAAATCGCTATCTTATTTGCGATTAGCTAATTGCTAATTGCAAATAAGGATTGTGTAGGAATCGCAAATCTTTTTGCGATTCCTACATGAATCCCGTTTTGCGAGTCTGGAATAGCGATTCCTTATGAATCGCTATTTCAGACTCGCAAAACGTCCCAATGATGAATCAGGCTGTTAGTCTCTTGTAAGACTTCAAGTGTGAAGGTGGAGTCAGGTGTTGCAGGACAAATGGATGCTTATAATCCTCTCCAGTTCTTATCACAGACAGGGCGTCCAGGCCCCCAGCCTTCACTGGATGTCCTTTGTGGTCGGTTTTATGCATCATGTGTGAGATTTCTCTCTGACAGACTGTTGGAAAATCTGAATGCAGCCAAGAAATGTGGCTGTAATGCTTCGCCACAGCCAAAATGATAAATTATTGGTCCGTGGAGTGGAACAACACAGTACAAGCGGTGATGTGATAAAGCATTCACTAGTAGCTCTTTTACCCCTTCTGCTAACTTCACATCAATGCGTAGATGTACTGACCTCTAGCTATTGTTGTAAGGTCCATAAGTAGCTTTTAAAATGATTCACTCATCTTGACTTCAAGTCATAGCGAAATGTTAGATAAATACAACTAAGCAGGGTTATTTTACATTCCATGCTCCTGTGTTTTTTAATCAGTATAAGATATGTGCATATAATATATTTATTAGGTGTTTTTTATAGCTCCAAAGTGACACATTGCTTCCACTCCGTAACACTTTGGTTAATGCATAGTCAATAAATGGGTAAACATATTTTGGAATTTACTGTTTATAGTTTCAATATTATTGCCATAAAGTCAACAAGGTCTGTACATTTCTGAAACTAGACCAAGTCCCAACGTTTTACAGGCTATCAGTGAAAATTAAAACTGAAGTCAATCCACATCATCTACCACCCACCCTCCAGGTGGAGAAAATCCTTGAGTTTATCATGGAAAGAATGATTCCTCCGACAACAGTTAGTACCTCACTGTCCTCAATGGGGAAAGGATAGAGACTCTGAGTCACTCTGTTATTCTCATTCCTGATTAACAACTTCTCTTGGCTGCGCATATCACCCACACAATTGAAATGCTCCATACTGTACTCGTTATTGCTTCAGTCACATTGATCAAAATAGTCTCTCTAATTGGCGTAGATTGCTCAAATCACTTTTTAAAACTCCTTTTATCTTTCTTCCACTAAACCCAATACCGAATATTTTAGTGGTTTCAGTGGAAGGCCCAATACTGGGACAGAGACCTCAAAATTATAAACCTACTTTGGTGCTTCCTCTTTTTCTAAATCATCCCACTGGATCAAGAAGTCAATTTACTCACAGACTGATACGATGAAATTATTTCTGACATCACAGATAACGCAGCTCCTCAAGAACAAAATAGAGTTAAAACCAAAAAATCAGCTCAATGGTTCTTCAAATAACTCAACCAAGACATTAAATCGTTGAGAGTAGTGTAAAATGAAGGCAGAACTCTTCCCTTTCAAACATGACACATTTTAGAAATGAAAGGAAAACCTATCAAAAAAGACCTTCCAGGCAAAAGCAACTCACATTAAAACATATATTAATCAAAGCATGAACAGGCCAAGAAATATTGTTGAAACACTGAAACAACATTCCATCCCCTGCTCTATGACCACAATAAATAATTCAGACATGAGCTGTTGAAGCTTGGCCAGAAGAGGTGAAAACAGTAGTGTGTTGTCTCCACGTGCAAACCCAAGGAGATGATGGGAGGAGCGCTGAAACATTTCAGGCACTCACCGTCAGTTAAAGATCTGGGTTGAATCCATAATCGTTCTTTAGCTCACTTTGCCTCCCCAGTTTAGCCCCATCCATATGAAAATCAGTCTTGACTCTATTCCTCATGGGAACAGTCCAGCCCAAACTGCCAAGCCACGTCTTCCCTGGACCAAAAACAAGCATCCTGGGATCGGTTTCAGGGTAACACCACTCATCAGCCAGGATAGCTTGAATCCAGTGGCAAAGAGAGCAAGGGACCCACGTCTAGGCATACCCTGCCAACTTAGGGCAAACAAACCAAACACAAGGAGATGATGGACGGAGTGCTGAAACCTTTTCTAGACACTCGCCCCCCAGTCACAGATCTGGGTTGAATCAATCATCATCACGTTCACCATTTAGATCAAGTGCCAGAACAAAACAAATAAAAATTTAGTACAGCTTTAAACTTGTTCAAAAATTATGCACAACAAGGCCAACCATCAAAAAAGTCACATGTACTGAAACCCTTGATACCATTACCAAAATGAGGCCTCTGTCACATTTCTCATGAAACATTAATACCCTGCTGGTAAAAGATATTAGTCTCTTGATGACACCTTATTTAACTGATCTGTGCTGTACATCTTTGATTCAAGGAAACATCCCGGATTGCCTCTATATTGTACAAATAATAGTGCTTCTAAAAAATCAGAAGGTGATTCTGAAGATAATGATGATTCTCACTTGTTGAGTCTCCTATTTTCTACAAAACTATTAGAAACCAGCATGAAGGGACTGCTTAAAAAATGTTTCATTGACAGAAAATGTCTGAATGTAAGTGGATCCGGGTTCTGGGAAGTATGCAGCAAGGAATCAGCACCCTTACAAATAGTCAATAAGGCACTCCGTATCCTAGACAGTGGTGATTTTTACCCCATAATCCTCCAGGGCTTGTCAAGAGCATCTGACACTGAAAACCATTCCACCCTCATCAATATACTTTTAAAAAGAATGCATACAGAGGGCGCTGTCCTCAATTTCTTCACATTTTCCCTGGAAAACTTGTCATAAATCTCTAACTGCTCAGATAATCAGCTTCAATTATAGCTTTCCGCACCAGATGACAACTAAATTATTGCCCAGATAGGACATTCTGAAATATAGAAATTTGTCATTAATCCTCAGGCCTTCAGGCAAGTTGTTCCAGAGTCTTGGAGCCAAAGAAGAGAATGCCTGGTTGAGGCTTGGACTTTCTTACTTTCGGGATTTTTAGAATCATACTTGACTTGTTTCCCATACTCCTCTTCCCTTTGAGATCTTGAGTTTGTCTTTCAGGTAAGTGGGCAATCCTAGATGTAGGGCTTTATAGGTGATGCAATTCATTCTGAAATTAATTCTAGCATCGAGGAACACCCAGTGTACGTCTGTCAGGATGGGAGTGATATGGACAGATTTCATTCCGCCTGTAATGATGGCAGTGACCATGTGTAGGATAGCCCTTAGAGGGGTGAGATTAGCTTTGGGGAGAACTGCAATTCAGGGATTGCTGCCATCAAGGTGTGATAACACCAGGGTTTGAACCGCATCCTGACCTGTTAGGTGGAAGGGAGGGTCTTATTTCCAAAAGGTGGTGATTTGTGAATTAAGCAGCTATGGAGATCTGTGAAGACATCCATAGGTAATGACGGATGGTGATTCCTTTTGAGGGAGGGTCATGTCAGATGGATTTAATATTTTTGAGGTATGTTTGAATGTCATTGGCATATTGGCACTGATGGATTGACACTGCCTTTGTCTGAAGCACCAAGAGATTCCATGTACATGGTCAACAAAAGAGGTGATAAGTCAGAACCTACTGGTACACCACAAATAAGTGGGAGAGGGGTTATCTGAATTCCTTCATTTTTCACAAATTATAATCTGAACTGATGGAGGATTGGAACCATTTACTTTGTCATTCTTGAGGAGAGAACTTTTACAAGGATTCCAAAATGTCTCAGTCTGAATGCTCCTGACAAGTGTAGTAGCACCAAGAGACAGACAGTGTCTCCATCATTCGGGCATCACCAATGATTTGAAAGATGGCAGATGCTGCTTTTTGGATGGAACCCAGACTGGTAGGCATTTAGGAGGTTGTTGTTTGAAATGTGGGTTGAGTGGATACATCATTTTTTAAAGAGGATTTCAAGAAAGGGCTGTTTGGAAGCTGGTCTTGGGTTGTGGGGGTCACTGAGGTGGAAATGCATTTTTACAACAGATGAATGTTATGGCTGGTTTGAGGATAGGTGGAGATAAACCTTTCTTGAATGATGAGTTAAAATAGGATGGGATAAAGTCTTTAGCAGAGTTTTTCGTAGGTTTGATGGGATGGGGTAGTCTGTATAAAAAGAGGGTTTGATTGAGCAAACCCCTCTTTGATTAGCAAAATCCACCAGAGGGATCCAAAGATAGACGTTTCATCACTTTTTAATTGAACGGCAAACAAGCAATGGTCAATCAAAAGTTTGCAAATTTTGAATCGTTTGTAAAAGTTAGTTAGGATACTCTGGCTTGGCTTGGGTGACCAAATCCAACAGAGAGATGGTTGTGGGGCAATGGGGTGGATCTGGAGAGTTACCTGGCCACCAGAGTGTTTTTCAATCCAGTTCCAAACATTACAGCACAACCACCATAGACTTTAATGGCATGGTCCTGATGTTGATGGCAGAAGAGATGCTCAAGGATGCTCCAGTATCTGTGCGGTCAATGGGGGTGCCTTTGTGGGGATTCCTCGGTCCACGGATGGTGTGGGGCAACTTTGGCCACAGAGGTCAGAGCCCCACAAAGTCTTCTTTGTGACTGTGGAAGGCCAGTTGGTTCACTGCGCCCCCGCTTGGAAGGGAGACAACACCCCGTCAGAGGGGTCAACAACCAATGAGCCCCCAGCGCTGGTAGAAGATAACCTATCAGATGCTCCCAGATGAAGGGCAGCAGCCCGAAATGCATTGGAGCAGGAGGAAATAATTATAGATATAATGTTCTACATTTAGTATGTGGAGTCACATATCTCTATGATTACAATGGATTAAAAACTTCATTCTTTGAGATACAAACAAATTTGTCAAAACTGTTTCTTTAAAAACTTTTGGAGGCAAGGAACCCCGACACCAGTGTGCCCCAAGGGATGCAATCAGTTTCCAACGGACAGCACTTCATTTTCTGAATTACTATTCGTCCACTGGGGAGAGGACGATACCAAGGGAGCACCTACTTCATAGATTGAACTTTTGCTTACAAACAATTGACCCACAGTTGTGCTCTTGTCTACCATCCTACACAGTAGTTCTGAGATAATTGTAATAATTTTCATAAGCTGGTCTATGAAAGTTAGATATTTGCCTGGCGGGTGATAGAATGTGTGTATTTTGTATACTTGGTTGTCTGTGAATTGTTCTGTGAGCCCCAGGTATTCACATGAGTCTATAGGGTCTGAGAAAACTTTAGAGATGGTGATGTTTGATCTGTGGATACAGGCCACTCCTCCTCCCGTTTTGTTTAGCCCATCTAGCCTTACAATGTTATAGTTAGGTGGCACCAGCAGGTCTAGGCATGGGGAGGATGATTAAGATTGCCAAGTTCCCATTAGAATAGCCACATCAATATGTTGGTTCATGATTAGGTCGGCAATGTCAGCAGCATGAATTTTTATTTGCTGAGCGGCAGTTGATAAGTAGGCATGACATCTTTTTTGTAAGGGTTTCTAGGTCAGAGTTGGAGTCGAACCCCTCTGGGCTTAGTGTTATTTTTTCAGGTTATTTGAGTTTGGTTTTCTGTGATGTGTATGTGTTATTCTGTTGACATTAATTGGGACCACTTGAATCTTCTGATCATTTACCAGGGAGGATGGTGGTTGCATCATAATAAAGTAGTAGGTATTATGTTTCCTTGTCCGACAAATATCCAAGGATGATACTTGGACGGTAAATCCCATTATAAAGAGGCAGTGGGGTTCCTTGTTGTGGACAGTGTGTGCCAATTTTTAATTCTGGACAATTTTGAAGCGATAAATTTCTGAGAGAAGTAGAATATTCTTCATGTTCCTAATAGCGTTTCACATGCCTGTAGCTATCCTTTCTCTCAGGCCCTGAGCATTTCTAATTCCTTTCCAGATACTGGTGAGGGTTGGTGTTTTTGCAACGGGACTGCTGGTATGTGGAACAGTAAGTTGAATGGTTCATCTTCCATCTGTTTGTTTATATCTTTCGTTCTTTCAGTAGTTATTTTTTTGATCTGTAGGACAGGTCCTATAATAATATTGGTCATGTGATTTGTCGTCCCAGGGTACTAATTGTTGGGTTTTGTGTCCGAGTAATCAGTGATTTTTAAAGTTATGGAGGCATTAGCCTCTGATGTGTGCAAATTGGGCGGCTTGTTAGATTTTACGTGGATTGCTTCTATGGGATTATTGATGATTGTTTGCTGTACCGTGTGTCTTTGTATTTTGTCTAGTACTAGACGATCTAGAGTGTTGACTCTCCTGATCCGTTCTGCTGTCTCTCTTTTCATTTACCCTCACAGGAGTATGGATGGCGGTGTCTAAGCTGTCGCCTTGTTGATGAACTGAATAGGGATGTTATGGACCTGATCTTTTAGCATGGTAAAGTATTCATCAAATAGTTCAAGATCTTTGTTGGCTACTTGGAGGAGTACCATCCCATTTTTGTAGTAAGTTTTGTTTAGTGTGCTTGTTTGAATTTTTTGAAGGTTTTAAAATCAACTTCATTCCGGAAGGGATGTTTCTTGATTCTTTGATGTTCAGGAATGTCGATATCGCAGTGCACCATTTAGCTAGTGATACTAGTGTAGAAAATTGAATCGTTAATAATCACTCAATTTTTTGAGGTAAAGGATGGGTCTGAGATAAGTGTGTCAAGGGTTTTCCTGAGCAGGTTGTATTTAAAGGTTTTGGAAGCATTCTTAGAGAGATTGGAGGGGTAAGCTATCGCTCGGGTGTTATTACCTGCAGGAATCGGATTTGCTCCTTTCATTTTGTAGATGGTGCATATAACTCCTCTTGAGGCGTTTCCTCCCCTATATTGTCCGAGTTTATGTTTTAGTGCAAAAGGTGCTCTCATAATTACTGCTGAGAGTGCCCTGAGGAGAATTATATTATCTATTCACTAGAACACACTCTTTACATTTACCCATTACCAAGGTCTATTAATCTTTTTAGAAAATTCGGTCTTGCAGTGAGTGATACTATCTATGCCTTTGAATATAAGCTTTACGTAACCAATTATCATGGCCTATTATTTCTTTTAAATATCCAGTCCTTGGTGTTAGAATTTTTGTGATCCGGTAATTAACTTATTTATTAGATCACATTTCTCTCATACTGGTGATGATTGTCATTCCTTAATTACTTAATGTGTTTATCAATTGTTTTATTTATTCTGGGAATGCAGGTTATCAAATTATTTTCATATAGATTATTATCATGTAGACAGGGCTTTCTATAGAAATTCTATGAGTACCTTTTGGCAGGGGATTCCTGATTAGTCCTTCCTGTGCACTGCCACTTGCTGGATAGTAGGGATGTGGGGGTGGTGGCCAACAGATTCTGTTGTTAACGGTGAGGACGTTTCTAGGTCCTTTTGTTTGTGCCTGCTTGCTAATAAAGGAACTATGATGACAGCCAGGTGCAGAGGTTTGACACTTCATTGTTCCCCTGATTTGAATTATCCTGGTTGGATCCTGCATGATCACTACCTGCTGTGACAGCCATCACCTTGCACAAGGAATATGTCTGCACTACAGCCAGAAAATTACATTTGAAAAGGAACTACTCCAAAACAGTTCTAGTACCTCAGATAGTGGATCAACATCTCCTATCTGGAAAATGAAGATAAAGGTGGGATCTAAACTATCCAACTCAGTTTCACATTTCCACGTTCTATTCTAGCAAGGGAGGGACTGCTCCACAGAGTACTCAAAGAGCTACTGTGAGACCAGGCTAGGTGTCTGCATGACAGCCAGTAGACTAACGGTAATGGGTAAACAACTGAAGTTGGAGCAGCATGCTGGAGATAGCATGGCTCTGTAGGACAAGGAACTATCTAGGAGGAGAGGTTCAGTCATGTTCCCTGCATTTAGGGCACCCAAAAGAAGCCAACTGACATCAGGAGAAACGATGATGCCAACCTAAGTCGTGTGAAGTTGTGTGAGGTCACCCACTTTCTGTGAGCAGTTCTGGTGTGATGTCTGAACTGTATGTATTCCAGCACTCTTGTAGTGAGACTGAGGACCTTGTGCTGTTGCTGTCCAATGGGTGGCATATACCAAGATCCCAAGAGGTCACAACAGCAAAAGTAGAGCACCAACACTACTTGACCTCCTGTGCTGTTCATTTCAGTGGTACCGAGTGAGGCCACCGGCTACTGTCACATCGTTTTGAATTAAAAGCCATCAACACACATAGCCACCAGACCCAGCTCTACCCAGCAGGTAACACAGGCCTCAGATTAAAAAAAGCTGAGAGACTGTGACTTGAATGCGCAAAGC
Organism: Lissotriton vulgaris; assembly: GCF_964263255.1. NCBI lineage: Eukaryota > Metazoa > Chordata > Amphibia > Caudata > Salamandridae > Lissotriton > Lissotriton vulgaris. The sequence goes on along the minus strand of NC_141685.1, from coordinate 1,530,743,057 downwards.
AGTTTAACATTCACCAGTGTGAACTCTTTGGTTCGAGAACGGATTAAACTGTCCTGTGAATTACTCAATGTGGTAATAACTTAATAAAGTCGCACCTGGTCTAATCTTTGCCTAAGACCATATTGCTTACAAGTCACAATAGCTTTTGTTGGGGTGCACCCTAAAATTGGAATAGGACACAACAGAATTATAGGGGAGCTACTTCAAAAACAATCAAGCTGCAGCAGGCTGAAGATGATAGCATAGGACAGCTGCCATCAATATTCTAAAGCTTTATTTCACAAGCCTGCATCTAGAAAGAGGGAAGTACGAGAAAAACTGTGTTGTCTTCTCTGTGTGTTTCATGGTGAACCTGTGGAACGTACAGAGTGCTATTGTTCTATTTTGTTTACAGGTCTGGCAGGGGCAACTGGCATTCTTGGAATAACCAAACATGAGTTGTATATCTCATCAAACACTATAATGTAGTGACACAGTGCATGCAGCTGTGCTACACATCTCCTATGAGTGGTGGTGGACCCATCCAGACCTTTGATTATCTTTAGCCCGCTTTATGGACAACTAGGTGAAAGGAGTGAATTCCTGTTATTTGGCCTCTGCTGATGCAATGTGAGTAGATGGTGGGGAGGCAAGCCAAGGCAATTGTATCTTCCTCTTTATTACTGTATTTATATTGGCTATTTTATGTGGTGCATCAACTGTAATAGCAGGATCATTCCTATACTACAGGCTTGAGCTCCACAGATTGATATTAGACTGCATAATCTACTCCCGACATCAATGGATAAAATGAAAGTGCCAGACCTGAGAACACATCTCCACTGTTGCCTATTTTTACCTGAAGTGATTTCATTAGCTCCACTGGTGGCCTATGGTACACTGTAAGTTGTTTAATGTTCTTCAGCACCAATGTGCATGTGCAACCTGTTGCAAAAGGCAGTTATTCAGGATGTGACCTTTATTGTCGAGTGTATACAATTCTGAGGAGGGCTATATCTTTCTTGTTGGTACCGTTTAGGGAAACACCCTTTACAACGCAACTTTTACAACGCACTACCATTACAACGAAACGTTTACAATGCAACATCCATTAAGACGCATGCCATTACAACGCAACCATTACAACGCATGCCACTACAACGCATACCACTACAACGCATGTCATCACAACGCAGTCATTACAATGCATACCATTAAAACGCATAGCATTACAACAAATAGTACCCTTACACTATCCAACACTTACCCTACTATTGCACCCCCTGGAGTTAGAATAGCAACTTTTACCCCTACACTATCCAACACTTATCCTACTGTTGCACCCCCTGGAGTTAAAATAGTAATTTTTACCCCTACACTATCCAACACTTACCCTACTGTTGCAACCCCTGGAGTTAGAATAGTAATTTTTACCCCTACACTATCCAACACTTACCCTACTGTTGCACCCCCTGGAGTTAGAATAGTAATTTTTACCCCTACACTATCCAACACTTACCCTACTGTTGCACCCCCCTGGAGTTAGAATAGTAATTTTTACCCCTACACTATCCAATACTTACCTTACATGCAATGTAATGTTATGCGTTGTAATGGTATGCATTGTAAAGGTAGTATGCGATGTAATGGAATGCGTTGTAAAGGTAGTTTTTAAAAATTCGTTGTAATGGCATGCGTTGTAATGGAATGCGTTGTAATGGATGTTGCGTTGTAAAAAATGCTTTGTAAAGGTATGCGTTGTAAAAATATGCGTTGTAACGTCATACATCCACAGTTTACAGTGAAAGGTGGATGAGCAAGGTTTTAATGTTAAAACAGAAAATGCAATGTTTAATTTAACTCCGACAACAGCATTTATCTCAGAATGATTTCTTCACCCTTCAGTGACTTGTACACTTATGAAGATCATGTCCATAGATTTGCATGTTTGCGAACATTATTAATATGCAATGCACATGAGTATTAACTGGAGGACATAATGGGGGGCACCTAGGGGTGAAAGCCGGGGCCCTAACAGACTTCCTCCAGAAATGAAGGCTTCTCTTCTGATCTTATAATTGTTATAAATATTCAAAGAGGCACTGCAGGAAGGATTGAGCCCATATGATATGCTAGGGGCCACAATAACAGTGATCCACAAATTGGATAAGCCTTCAACGGACCGCATCTCATGTAGACCCATCTCACTGATTAATATATAATATGGATTTCCCCTAGCATATCATGATAAAAATAAAGTTTGGTCCTTGCTTCATAGTCCACACGAGACTGCTATATGCAGCTCTGTGGGCCCGAGTTTGGTTAAATGGGGCCGTCTCTTGTCCCGTCCCTATAGAACATATAACCAGGCAGGGATGTCCTCTTCCCCTCTTCTGAGTGCAATGCTAATGGAGTGGATCAGGTGCAATGCACAGATTCATGGGTCTAAATGTGATGGAGAATTGAAGATGGAATCTCCCTCTATGCAGATGACATAATGCTTTATATTCAGAGACCTGAGCAATAAATTCCTAGAATATTACAGATACTTTGGTTTTACGGAGAGGCCTCTGCCCTCAAAGTAAACTGGGAAAATCTCATTTCCTACTTTCGAAAGATACCAGATTAGCACTTCAAATTCTTGGGTATCCAAATCTCCAGAGAAGCACAAGAATATACCAAGGCCAAGTAGGATGTACATGAGCCATGAGCGTGTCCGCAGAAATATTGAAAGATCTGGGGACCTTGATGAGACTATTTAAAGATCATATTACCATCAACATGTTACTTATCTTAAAGTGTGATTAGTATAACTACTCTAAGTTAGGTAGGTCCTATACATGACCTGTTGCAATTGCTTGTTTTTGTTATTTAAATATTATTAAAAATATATATGAAAATATATAGTACATTTTTAATCCCATTTCCATGTCATTGGTAATCTTGTCTGCAAATTTGTGTGCCTCGTTTTTCTTTTGCTGTTCCACTCTGTTGGGGATTATACTGTTACCAAAATGCAGAGTAGCACACATCCTTTTCCATTCTTACATGATTCTGATGAACCTTCAATGAACTGGAGATGTTGGTTTAGATGTTTTAATGTTTGCTTAAGTGCATTGATTGTCTTAGGTTTAGGGCTGCCAGAAAAGAAAATGTACTGTTCTACAACTCATATACTGATGGGCAAAATGTATATGATTACTAAGGACAAACAACAAAGCTATCCGGTAGTTTAAAGGCACACGTTTTTTTACTCATGTTCAGGGTCCTGGGGTGTTGGTAGATGCTTTTGTGACAATGTTAAAAGTGTTAACAATTAATTGGCAATTTGAGAGTTTTATGGCACAACTAACAATTGGTTGGTAGGTGCAACTGTAGAAAGGTACAAGCGTATCTGCTTATTAGTTATTGTCTCTTACATTCAACATAGGCCTGTAATGATGAAGCAGGCGTTTTCATGGCTCATATAGCCTGTTTCAAGAAGCTGTAATTAATGGGTTTCAGAGGAGAAATACAGTGGTGGTTCTTGCACAATACACAATAGGAGTTAGATGTCAAGTCAAGTCAAGTCAAGTCATAAAATTTATATAGCGCACTACATACCCAGAGGGTTTCAAGGCGCTGAGGAAGGGGAGGAGGATTATTTGTCAAATATCCATGTTTTAAGCTGCTTTCTGAACGCTAGGTGATTCTGGGTGAGGCGAAGGTGGGCGGGGAGTGAGTTCCATGTTTTGGCAGCTAGGTATGAGAAGGATCTGCCTCCCATGGTGGTCTTGTTGATGCGAGGTACAGTGGCGAAGGCTTGGCTGGAAGAGCGAAGTTGGCGGGAGGGGGTGTAGAAGGATAGTCGAGAGTTGAGGCAGTCTGGTCCGATGTCGTAGAGTGATTTGTGTGCGTGGGTAAGCAGTCGGAAAGTAATCCTCTTATTGACGGGTAGCCAGTGGAGGTCTTTAAGGTGACCAGAGATGTGTTCGTTGCGTGGGATGTCTAATATGAGCCTGGCTGAGGCGTTTTGGATTCGTTGTAGTTTTTTCTGGAGTTTAGCGGTGGTACCTGCGTAGAGGGTGTTTCCGTAGTCCAGTCGGCTCGTGACTAGAGCGTGGGTGACTGTTTTCCTTGTTTCGGAGGGGATCCAACGAAATGTTTTTCTGAGCATGCGAAGGATGTTAAAGCAGGAAGAGGATACGGCGCTGACTTGTCTGTTCATTGAGAGTGAGGAATCCAGGATGACGCCAAGGTTCCGTGCGTGGTCTGTCGGGATGGGTGCATTTCCGAGGGCTTCCGGCCACCAGGAGTCGTCCCATGCAGAGGGGGATTTACCTAAGATGAGGACTTCTGTTTTGTCTGAGTTCAGTTTCAGACGGCTTTGTTTCATCCATTCGGCGACTTCTTTCATTCCTTCGTGTAGGTTAGTTTTGGCGGTGCTGGGGTCCTTGGTGAGAGATAGGATCAGTTGAGTGTCATCCGCGTAAGAGATGATGTTGAGGTTGTGTTGGCGCGCGATGGCCGCGAGGGGGCTCATGTATACGTTGAAGAGGGTGGGACTGAGTGAGGATCCTTGTGGTACGCCGCAGATGATTTCAGAGGCTTCGGACTTGAAAGGTGGGAGGCGGACTCTCTGGGTTCTTCCGGTGAGGAACGAGGTGATCCATTCGAGTGCTTTTCCTTGTATTCCGATGTTGCTGAGACGTTGTAAAAGGGTGCTGTGGCAGACTGTGTCGAAGGCTGCAGAGAGGTCGAGGAGGATGAGGGCGACTGTGTCTCCATTGTCCAGTAGAGTTCGAATGTCGTCTGTTGCTGCGATGAGGGCGGTCTCAGTGCTGTGTTTGGCTCGGAAGCCAGATTGTGAGGGGTCGAGTGATTTGTTGGCTTCCAGGAAGGCGGCGAGCTGGTTGTTGACAGCTTTCTCGATGACTTTGGCCGGGAATGGAAGAAGCGAGATGGGGCGGTAGTTTTTGAGTTCGGTGGGGTCTGCTGTTGGTTTTTTCAGAAGGGCGGTGAGTTCAGCGTGTTTCCAATCTTCTGGGAAGGTAGCGGAGTTGAAGGAGCAGTTGATGACGTCTCGGAGGTGCGGAGCTATGACGGAGTCTGCTTTGTTGAAGATGTGGTGAGGGCATGGGTCTGTGGGGGATCCAGAGTGGATGGAATTCATCAGGCGGATGGTGTCCTCAGTGGAGATTGGGTTCCAGGCGTTAAGGGTGTTAACGGGGGGAAGATGGTCAGCTGATGGTAGGGTGGGTTGGCTTCCGGGTTGGTTGTCAAAGCTGTTGTGGATGTCAGCAATCTTGTTGTGGAAAAATGAGGCTAGGGAATCGCAGAGGGTTTGAGAGGGGGTGATGTCGTTGGAATTGGCCGAGGGGTTGGAAAATTCCTTGACGATGTTGAAAAGTTCCTTGCTGTTGTGGGCGTTGTTGTCAAGTCGATCCTTGAATGCTGTTTTCTTGGCTTTTCGGATCAGTTGGTGGTGAGTACGGATGGTGCTTTTGAAGGCGTCCTTGTTGCTGGTGGATGGGTCTTTTTTCCAGGCCTTTTCAAGGGAGCGACACAGTTTCTTGGATTTCTTGAGGTCATCGTTGAACCATGAGGCCTTCTTGATGCCAAGTTTGTGTTGACGTTTTTTCAGTGGTGCTAAGGTGTCGGCGGTGTTGGATAACCAAAGGGTGAGGTTGGAGGCGGCTTCGTTGGCGTTAGAAGAGAGGGCTGGGGAGGTTTGAAGGAGCGATGAGGAGATCTGCTCCGTGGTGATTTTGTTCCAGTTTCTTTGTAGAGTTGGTTGGAGGTGGTAGATGGGTTTCGGCTTGTTGTAGGTGAAGTGAATGCAGCTGTGGTCAGTCCAGAGGAGATCCGTAGTGTGGTTGAAGGAGACATGGTTGCTGGAGGTGAAGATGGGGTCGAGTGTGTGACCTGCGATGTGGGTGGGGGAAGTGACCAGTTGTTTAAGTCCAAGGTTGGCGAGGTTGTCCAGGAGGGTGGCGGTGTTGCGGTCGTTGATCTTTTCAAGGTGGAAGTTGAGGTCTCCCAGAAGGATGTAGTCTTTGGAGGGGAGCGCGTGTGGGGTGATGAAGTCCGTGATGTCTTCACTGAATTTTGCGAATATGGCAAGCATATATGTGAAAGGATCAATGAAAAAGTATAATTGAGTGGTTATATGCTTATAAATGATCAGTCAGTTCTTGGAATATATTCTCAATTGTCACTACATGTTACACAATCGCTTTTTTGTGGTATCTGGGGCCTGTGCCTTACTTTTTCCCGTCTACAGTGCATTCATTAACTCAAAAAATCTCTGAGTTAGTGCATGTGCTCCTGGCAGCAGAGCTCAGGAACACGAAGGGACCTATTCACAAACTGCATTTTGTAGTACATTCACTATTAAAGATTTAATATAAAATTCACATAATAGTGCCGTAGTTTTAAAAAAATTGTTTGGCATTTAAATTAAATATGAAAAATTAATTACATAACTATTTAACATAAACATATTTTTACTAACTTTTTTGATTTAAGTAAACATTGTTTCTTTTACTTTATTGTGAAAAGACTCCGGAGTCTGTGTGATCTCCCAATGGCAAAGTATAGGGAAAATTAAATAAAGTTTATTAAGCGTTATCATAAAAAAGTATTTTATAATAATTTTTAATATAAAATATTTATATTTGTTTTAAGTGCAGAACAAAATTAAAAAAAACACTACAGTATCATTAAATGTTGCTTGAATTCAATGTTTAATACATTTAAACATATTGAATCAAAAGTATTTCTCCAACCAGAAGTGAAACAAATATAAATGTTATCATGCATTATTAATGCTTAAATGTCATCTGTAGAATACATTAAAAGTAATTTAATGATAGTTTAGTAAAAAGTTACATTAATTCATAAATTTGAAAAAGGTTATTAAAATATTTTCACATTTCATAACAATTTTGTTATTTTTACCTTTTTTAGCATGAAAATATATTTATTGATATTTTTACAATGTTAAAGAATTTAATATAATTGAACATTATTCTCTAAGGGTTTTATTGAAGTCGCCACTGCCATTATTTTCAAAGGAATGTGGGGCAGTACCAGTGTTTGACCATGTGTGGTGATTGTCTTACTACTGTTTTGCTTTTTGTATTAGTAATTTACACTCATAAATTTGGCTCCACCCCCTTTTTCAGGGGGTGGGAGAAGTTCATGTCTACACATCTGACTAAATTTACACAGATTTTTGTGAAAAACAAACAGCTGTAAAGTTACTCAAAAGTTTGAGCGTAAATTACACATGTAAATTACTCACAAGTGAAAGTTATATTTGTGACTAGCCTCGGAAGAGACTATCACTGCCTTTTGTTTCTGAGCTCTGTTTGCTGCCCATGCGCTAACTAATACATTTACTGGATGCAGAAAAATTACCTAATGCTAAATTCAGAAAAAAAACGAGGTGTTGATGATTGGCAGGGACAACTCCTACTGGAACACCACTTGGTGGCAACCCAATCTTGGGCCCCTTCAATTGGCAGTCCAGAAAGCAAAAAATGTGGGGGTCATCTTTGATACCAAATAAGTTTTCATAGGCCACACCAAACAAGTAACATCTTCGTACTTTCTCACTCTAAAAATATTAAAGAAAATCTTCCCCTTCCTCCATTTGAGTTGTGGAAAACAGTCATCATAGCCTTAGTTATTCCTAAACTAGATTACTTCAATGCTTTATTTGCAGGATCTCAAAAGCAAATTCTAAACAATTTGAAGACCCTTCAAAATGCGACAGCCCTGAGTGCTGAGGAACATTCCAAAATTCTGTTCAGCCTCTCAAACTATCAAGGAACTGCACTGGCTGCTTAATATGGCGCAAATTAAGTTAAAGGCTTTGTGTTGGGCTCATAAAGCTTTGCACCAGGTAGCCCCTCTCTTTCTTCCAAATATCTTTAAATGGAAATCTCATATTCGTACCCTTTGGTAAAGCACAGGCAGGTGATCATTCCCAGAATAAAAAAAAACACGCAGGGCAGGAAGGAGTTTCTCTTAGTCCACATCCAAAAGGTGAAACTCTTTTCCCGGCCACCCTAGAAAACAGCCTAATCTGCAAAAATTTAGGGAAGAACTACAAGGTTGCCTCTTCTGCCTGACGATCGGCTCAAGACGGGGGATAAAAAATAAAATGATGGTTAGTTACAATTTTATTTTTCATCTCTGGGGCTTTGTGTAGAGTTTTAAGTAAGGCGACGCTCCACTCAAACGGAGGAGCCGCCCCTGCTGACACTAGTGCCAAGATGCGGAGTGGTATGTGCACGCTTTACAAATTATTGACATCAATGTGATCATTTATGTGCTGTTGACTGGAAAAATAAAAAGAGCCCTTCTGTGTCAGCGAAGTGCAAAAAATAGGATGATCATTCGGCCCTCTCATTGAAGACAGTATAAGATGAAATATTTGCTATGCACATTTCAAGGGTGAATCAGCAATTACGCTTTGGAACTGTTTACTTATTTGGGTGCACGTGTGCACTCTAGTGTTTGCAAGTTCTGTAGATCGCTAAGGACTGATCAATGTTTGGAGTTAGTCATTTACAACAAGTAAATCCTGCATTACTGCATTCTATAGCTAAGTACATGATGAAATTGCCGTCACTCACTAGAGCATTACATCTGAGATAAACTGCACTGCCTAGCTGAAGAAACTCATCGCAACTAGAATTCCAGTGCGACGGCCGACGCACTTGAATGTGAATTTCTTATGAATCTGAGGTTAACTTGTCAAATACAAAAAATAAAAGCAGGGGACACTTGTACGAAGAGACTTTGCATTTCCCAAGCCAGCACTACGGAGTCTTAGCGAATGCAAAGCCCTCTTTCTCAGTGTTGCAATTCACAACAATGTCATCTGGACAGCACTGCATGTAGATCTGTATTTTTAACTAATGCCTGCCTGTAGGTGGGGGTGTGCAGTCATTTACCCTACTGTGTTTTATTTGCTAATTGAATTTAACTAATCCAGCATAGCTTGATAAAGAACACAAATAAACAACATCACCAGACTGAGCAGAACCGTCAAGGATTTTTACTCCTACTGGAAGACTAAGTAAAACAAGCACACAAGCAACCTTATTATATCGTATTACGCCTTCACGAAATTATAACTGCGCACATGCTCTACCCTGGTGACAACTGCAAACGTTCTACAAATAAGTGCACCATACGTTGTACAGTAAGTAATGCAAAATCTCCATGTCAACTTTAGAGGAGCGCTCGCAGTTTACAAAGGTCTCTGTGTCGACAGCCTGTTCTGCATGCGAATTTGACAATTACGCGTGCGAACATTCTGCTTACACCTGGGTAATCGGCACATTTATAATGGCTCTGGATATGTAATTGTCGGCACTGCCGGGGTTATAGTCGGAAAATGTAACGCAAATGATGTGACTACGCACCAGAGGCCAACTAGAGCCAAATTTCGGGGGGAAGGGGGGGGGGGGCTAAAAAAAATTTTCTGGGGCTGAACCTTTAATCAGTAGGCAGAGTGGAGCTGCAGTGGCTCTTAGAAGGGGTGAAACAACTGCAAGGCCTAATTAACTTTCAAATGGTCTTTTAAAGACCTGTGAAACGTTCGGGTGCGGCTCTGTGTGTGCCCGGGATCTGTCTCATCCCGGGCTGCCACACACGACGGGGGGTGGGGAGTGGGGGTGGGGGGGGTTGGGCTGAAGGCCCCAGTTGTAATGTTGTTACTTCTTCCCTCACAGAGCACAGGATACTAGGGGCCCGATGTAGGTATCAAATACCGGTCGAAAACGGCCGATTTCGGCCGTTTCCGACCGGTATTTGGCCTACTGAGATGTAGGGGACCTTTTTTTGTCTGATTAGGTATTTTACCGATTCGGTAAAATTACCGAATCGCAAAAATACCGAATCGGTAATTTTTACCGATTTTTAAATTTGGGATGTAGGTGGGACTACTTTCTGTCCCACAGGCCCTTCAGATTCGGTATTTTAACACCCAATCCAATTGGGTGTTAAAATACCGAATCCAGGTGTGCATGCACATGTGTGCATGCACACCTATGCCATGTGACAGACAGACATGCCCTTAGGGCATGTCTGTGTGCCACATGGCTCACATGCCTGTTTTGGGGATGCTAGAGAGTGTCAAAGTGACACCCCCTGCACCCTTGCACAAATCGGTAATTACCGAATTGGTAATTACCGATTCGGTAATGCCCATTGATTCCTATGGGCTTCATGGCCCATAGGAAGCAATGGGGGATACCGAATCGGTATTTACAGAATCGATAAATACAGAATCTTACAGATTCGGTATTTACCGAATCTGAAATACCTACATCTCCCCCCCTCTAATTTACCACTTCATAAATACCGATTCGGTATGATTCGGTATTTATGAAGTGGTAAATGTAAATTTACCTACATCGGGCCCTTGGTGAGGTAGAAACAAGTATTTATTTCTTTAACAATTAAGATCGCTATCAAACAGAGCGCCAAGCATCTAACTGTCCCAAGCTCCGGTCACTTCTCTGCCGTTACTCGCATCGCGCTCTTTCTCCCTGCCTGCTGCGCATGCGCCAGTGTTCCGCTCTTGCTCCGGCGCGGCACGTCATCACGCCGGCCGCCGGAGGCTAGAGCGCAACACCACAAATCTCCTCCTTTTACCAATAACCAGGGCTTTAAGTGGGCCGGGTCTCAAGGGGTCTGAGCACCAGCAGTTTTTTTCAAGGGGCCTCGAAACGGGTCGCTATCGGGCTCTGTTTTGAGCCCTGACACAGGCAGCCTGTTTTTTTCCCGGACTGCAATGACCGCTGTTGCTGTCACAGTCTGGAAAAAAGTGCCAGGGCGCAAAACAAAGCCTGATAGAGACCCGTTTCGAGACAGCACCCAGCACATGGATGTGCGCTGCTCACACTGTTCACTTCTCAGTAGTAGAGAAGTTACAGCATGACGTCATGCCAGGGAAGCGTTGTGGGGGAAGGGAAATCCTTTAAAGAGAGTCTTTTTCTTTCTGGATTTCCCTTCTCTTTCTGAAACTCAGGAGCAGCAACATTATGGTAGGCTCACCAAGGATTTAATTGGAAGCTTTGTCAATATTATATAATAGCCATAGTTACTGCTTACTTATCTTATGCAACTAATAACCAATGACAAAGCCAACATTACTTACTTATTGTAGGTATGATGTTACTTGTATCAAATATCCGGATGGAATGACGTAAACAGCAAATTACAAGTCGGGCGACACACTATGCTAAGCACAAAGGGGCAGATTTACAAGCCCCATGCGCCACTTTTGCGTCACTTTTCCCATGTTAAAAGTGAGGCAAACGTGGCGCAAGAGGCTTGTAAATCGGCCCCAGATTTTTTTTGCGTAAGTGATTAAAAGCCACGCCCCTAATTACACTGACCACGCCCCTTTGAGAGACCCCCCAGTTTTTTCATCCCACTTAAAGCCCTGCCAATAACAATTTCAACAATATAAGTTCCAGTTCAATAGTCACTCATGTCATAGTCTTTGAACCGAGTAGGCAGGGTGACTGCCCTCCCAGTACGGGTTCGTCTTACCGGGGTGAGCTCTTCCCTGTTGCCTTCACCGGGAAGACTTCTTATGTCCTTCTGAGTGCTCCTCCCCTTCTCTCCCTCCGGGGTCATGTTGGTCTCTGCTCTGTCCTCCATTCGTGAATCGTCGTTCGCCTCATTTGTCTCTATGGCCGAACTTCCTGTCTGCCTCTGCCTGCCTGTCTCCATCATTTCTTCTCCCTGGGTTTGCCCCTGATCCTCAGTTTCTTCTTCCTTGTCCGCCGGCCACTGCATGATCCTGTTGACTTTTGCCATGCGGTCTTGGGACCACACTCTCCCATCGCTGACCAAGGCCGCTCTGCCATACACATCCTGTACTTGTAGAGGTTTGCTGTACTTGCTTTCACCTTTCTTTTGGAGAGTTGGGAGTTTGACTCTAACCCATTCCCCTTTTTCCAGGATTGTGTTGTTCGTGCTGTGCCTCTTGTTGTAATGTTCAGCGTATACTTTCTGGGGCTTCTCCAGGTTGTGTTGAACCACTGCTGGCGACCACTTGCTAGTCACTGTTTTCTCTCTCCATACCACATTGTCTCTTGTAAATGGAAACCTGCCTCGTAGGATTTGGAAGGGGCTGTATCCTAGAACCGTTGGAGTAATCCTGTATGCGCAAAGCATGTTTTGGACTGCCAATTCCCAGTCTTTGCCCTGCATTATGGCGGCCTGTATAGACCCCATCAGTACACGGTTGAACCGTTCCACTTGGCCATTACATGCGGGATGGTAGACTGCCGTGTGTTTTGACTTTATCCCGTTCCTCCCCATATACTTGTTCCATTTATCCGACGTGAACTGTGGCCCGTTGTCACTTAATATTGTTCTCGGTATTCCTTCCCTCAAGAATAGCGAGGTGAGGAACTTTAACACTGCTTCTGTGTCCATGGATTCTTGCACATCTATCTCCGGCCACTTGGAGTATTTGTCTATGACCACACACAAGTATTTGGCTATCCCCTTGTTATCGAGGACAGGGCCCAATATGTCCACTGCAATGTCTTCCCATGGGCTCAGAGGACGCTCAAATTCTCCCAGTGCCGGTCTCAATGGTCTCAGCACTTTATCGGCTCCCTGGCATTGGACACACTCTCTGACCTGCTTCTCAATTTGACTGTCCATTCCTGGCCACCAGTACATTTGTTTTACTCTGCACTTCGTTTTCACTATGCCCAGGTGACCTTCGTGAAGTTGGCCCAATAGTATCGGGATTAAAGTCACCGGAGGTATCACTTTGTCTCCCCGGTACAAAAAAATGCCAGAGTCACTCATCGACAACTCCTCCCGTATCTCATAGTACTTCCTCATGTCCGCTTTGAGGTGTCATTTTTCTGGCCACCCAGAGACAAGGTATTGTTTGACTTCCTCCATTTCTCTGTCCTTCTCATACGCTAGGGCCTACTCCTGCCTGCTGATCGTTTTCTCCGAATCGTCCATTTCTGCTACCATTTCGTCAGTATCAGGTGGGGCAACTGGTGCTTCCTCCATGACGGAGGCCCTGCTCAAATAGTCCGCTACTTTATTCTGTGTCCCCAGCAGGTATTCCACGTCATATGTGTAATCCAGCAACTTGAGCGTCATCTTGGCAATGCGGGGGGTAGCTGTGTCATGGCTGCTGGATGTCAACACCTTGACCAAAGGTTTATGGTCAGTTTGCAGCTTGAAGCGGGTGCCCCAAATGAATTGTCTGAATTTCCCCATGGCCCATGTCACGGCCAGCATCTCTTTCTCAATGACGCTATATTTCTGCTCAGTAGGGGATAACGCCCTGGATGCGAAACTGATAGTTTCTATGGAGCCATCCTTCCTTTACTGTGCCAGTACTGCTCCCAATCCTTTCTCGCTGGCATCCGTCAGTATAGTGTTGCCTGCTGGGTCATGTCCATGTAGGGGGACTGCTCCACTTATGTCGTCCTTCAAGCCTTCAAACTCGCGCTGTGCCTCTTCGTCCCATGTAAATTGCGACTGGTTCCTGATGAGTTGACGGAGTCTATAGGTCTTGGTGGCAAAGTGTCTTACAAATTTACTATAATACTCCGCCATTCCGAGGAATGATCTCACTTCCTCCTTGTTGACCGGGGCTCTGGCATCACAAATGGCCTTTACGTTCTGCCTTTTTGGGGATATGCCGTGACTTCCTATTTCGTGACCTAGGTAAGTGACGGAAGACATTCCCAGCCTGCACTTACTCCACTCAGCGGTGAGGCCCTTTTCTTGTAGTACTGTCAGCACTTTAGTCAGTTTGTTGTCATGGTCCTCAAGGTCTGTTCCCATGATCAGGATGTCCTCCTGGAAGTATTGGACGCCCGGTAGGTCTTTGAACAGACGGTGCATCAACTTCTGGAACACCGCGGCTGCCGAGGCCAGTCCAAACGGCATTTGTCGGAACTGATAACACCCGAAGGGTGTAATGAACGAGGTTAGTTTTCTGCTCGATGGATGCAAGTCAATTTGGTGATACGCGGAAGTAAGGTCGATCGTAGAGAACCACGACACTCCTTTTGTTCTTGCCAACATTTCCTCGATCCTAGGTAGAGGAAATTTCTCCACTATTAAACATTTGTTGAGCTCACGGAGGTCCACGCATAGACGTACCTTGCCATTTGGTTTCCTGGCCACGACCAAGGGGGTCAGCCATTCCGAGCTGTCTATCGGTTCAATTATTCCCTGGTCTTCTAGTCTCTGGAGCTCCTGCTGGACAGCGTCCTTGACGGCAATGGGGATGTTCCTGACCTTGTGCGATACTGGGCGGGCATCTTCCTTGAGCAGTATCTTGTGAACAAACTTGTCCAGTTTTCCAACCGTGCCACCAAACACCTTGGGAAAGGCCAGCTTCAGCTTGTCCTGCTGTGGCCAGCGGCTGTCCTCTGTTAAGAGGATTTGCTCCTTGCCCCCTGGATCCAACTTGATTCCCAGATCGCCTTGGTCCCTCCAGCCCAGCACGTATGGCCCTCGTTCCGCCACATACAGTTTGCAGATCGCAGATCTCCCTCTGAATTCGAACTTTAGGGCGCAGAAACCCACCATGGGGATTGCATTGCTGTTGTATGAGATGGGATGGATGTCCGGCGGGTGTAGCTCCGGTCCTATGGTGGGCACAAAATCTTCTTCCCACACCGATCGCTGCACTATTGAGTAGGGAGAGCCTTAGTCAATAGCAATGTGTACTTTCACTCCTCCTATGAGCATGTCCGTGCGCGGTTCGTCCGAGCGCTTGCCTGTCACCTCCAACACTTGGTCTTCAACACATAAAACCATGTCGTCGTCTTCCTGGTCTTCCTCCATCTGATCCTCCGACAGGGACTGCCCTATGCACTTCACCATGGATTTCTTTCCTTTCTTGCGACACACTTTCTCAAAATGGCCGATCAGGCCACAGAAGGAGCATCTGGCGCGAAACGCTGGGCACCGTTTGTCTTGTGCCGAGTGGGCGGTACTTCCACATCCATAGCACGAGAATTTGCTGTCCACGGGTTGTCTGCCCGGAGATGTCTGCTTCCCTGTCCACTTTGAATCCTGCTTCCTTTCTCCCATGGAACTTTTCTGCTTATAGGCTGACTGAGTTTCATCAATCTTATTGACCATCTGCCTCTGCGTGCTTTCCTTCTTGGCTGCGTCAGCACAGCGTTTCGATAGTTCCGCTTTCTTGACCATGGCGATGACGTCTTTGAGCGACGCTTCACCCTGCGCCCACAACTTATCCTGCACCGACTTGTTTGTAGTATGCATGACTCTCTGGTCTTTGATGTATTCATCCTGTAGCTGCCCATATTTTCACGTGATGGCTAATCGTCTCAGTGCAGCCACGTAGTCATCTATCGACTCTCCCTCTTCCTGCTTCCGTTGCTGGAAGTTGTAGTGGTCGATGGATACACATACCGCCGGCCGATAGTGGTTGTCGAGGTCCTCCAGGGCATTCTTGAAGACGTCATCCTCAGTGTCTGCTCTTTCTTTAGGCACGATGTTAGCGAACACCCGAACACCTTCCGGGCCCAGGTTGTGCAGTAACAACCTCTTCTTCCTAGCACTGGGGAATGGCTCCCCGTTCTCATCTTCCAACGTTTCCACATAGTTCTTGAAATACTCCCTCCAGTCCTCCCATTTCATTAGGGGCTCACCCGGTCTGGGTAGGAAGGGTATGGGTGCCGTAAGAGCTGTTGCCTGGTTGCTCATTCTGGGCTCTGTTCTCGGCTCTCCGTCTCGGTTCCCTGGGCTGCCAGGTGCGCTGGGGTTCCCTCCACTACCGGAGTCTTCGCCCTGGCTTTTGGGACTGCCCGGTGTACCGCTGGTTCCACCACTTATGGCGCTGGGGAGGTGTGCTTCACCCTCCTCCCTGTCACCGTCCCTTCTATCTGCCAGGGTATCAGCTGTGTGCCCCTCCGCGCGCTGTGCAGGTTCTGACTTGCCGTGAAGTGGCTGGGGGCCACGTGGGTGCTGGCTGTCTGGGGTCTGCGCTGCTGCCATGCTCTGTCGTGAATAGCGATGGTCCCTTGGGCGGGCTCACTTCCTAGAGCCACTGTTCCAGAATCGGGTTAGCTGTAGACGTCTTGTCCTCCTGTCCTGCACCCTCTGTGTAGCTGCAAGGGGGTCGTGGGGTGATCCCAGTCCTCGTCGCCACTGTAATGTTGTTACTTCTTCCCTCACAGAGCACAGGATACCAGGTGAGGTAGAAACAAGTATTTATTTCTTTAACAATTAAGATCGCTATCAAACAGAGCGCCGAGCGTCTAACTGTCCCAAGCTCTGGTCGCTTCTCTGCCGTTACTCGCTTCGCGCTCTTTCTCCCTGCCTGCTGCGCATGCGCCGGTGTCCCGCTCTTGCTCCGGCGCGGCACGTCATCAGGCCGGCCGCCGGAGGCTAGAGCGCAACACCACACCAGTTGTAATTATAAGGCTGGTTATAAAAGTTTACAATGCCTTATTTCTCACATTGTGTGTACGTACGAACAAACAAAGGGCCAGATTTAACACTCAATCACGCAGCGCAGTGCAGCAGCCACAAATGCTGCACTGTGTGAAATGGAGAGAAGAGGAGAGCGCCATATTTACAGAAAAATGGCACTCGCCTCCTAGCATCGATGCTGAAATCACCTGCCGTGCGCCACGGAGACACCTTTGTGGCATAGTGTAAGGGTATCTTCATGAGTGTTACAAAGGTTTTGTACTGTAAGCATAGCCTTTCAGTACAAAATACCATGCTTAGACTAACTTTTACCCTTTTTCCTCTTTGTATGCGTGCTGTAAAATGCAGCACACGAACAAAGTCGAAAAAGGAGGGAGAAATCAAAGCATTTCTCCTTCCTTGCTCTTCGAAAGACTAATTTATTTAGTAAATAGGGTTTAGCGTCAGAAACTTTGGGTGGTTATAAGGGAACACCCATGTAACACCCATGGTATGTCCCCCTGGAGCTAAGTAATGCAAAGCAGATCTATGCCCTGCTTTGCATTACTTTCACGTTATTTCCAGCGCCGCTGGAAAGTAAATTTGAAAAAAAAGATTTTAGGCCAATTTGCATCACTTTTGTGATGCAAACACGTCGTAAAATCATAGTAAATCTCCCCCTAAGTGTATGTGCTGAAGGAATATGTGCGTTCCCTATTTTCCATTGTTGACGTAAGAAGGGAAAATTTTACAGAGACAATGCTTTCCAACTTAAATAAAAAGAGTAGTAAATATTTTTTTAAAATATGTAACTATTTTCCTAAGGCATAACTAAAGATTTCTGTAATGTAGACAGTAGGCAAAAGCAAATAATTGAAACACGTGTAAGTGAATACAACATTTTCTCAGAAGATAGTTCAAATTATTGAATAACACTGGGTCATAATTACTCTGAGCTATCTTCCCACAGTGGCATAGCTAGACCCTTTGGCGGCCTGTAAGAGCAGGGGTGCTGCTTGCCGATTACCACAACAGCCGGGAGTGGGGGTGGCAATTCTCGCGCATATCCTGCATCGCTACGGCTGCAGGTATGAGGGGGGTGGCCGCCGCTCCAAACTCAAACTCTTGTCATCCAGGGCCATCCACCCCTCTGCTATGCCACTGCATCTTCCTGCCCACCGTTCTTAGCTAACTACTCCACTGGAGACAGAGATGAACAAAATGAACGTCAGTCTTGGCCCTGCCATGCGAGAGACATTCCAGCCTCAGCTGTCACTGCTAGTAATGTAATGTAAGGTGGATTTGTAGAGCGCTGATTGTCACCTATGAGAGTATCCAGGCACTGCCAAGTCGCTAAGGTGGAAAGCTAAATACAATGGTGTGGAAAGCACCCAGAGTAATTACCCGTGGTACAGATGAGATAAAAAATGTCCATAGAGACATTTAAACAAAGGCTAGAGAACATTTTGAAGAGAAGCGCGATTACTACACTCCAGCACAGTACCGTATGAGAGGGGGGCCGGGTTGAGAGCTCTTGGCTATGCATGCAAGTGCTGTGCAGGAAAAGCATAAAAAAGTCCCACAGAAGCAGATGAAAACGGTGGTGGGGCCATGGGACACTGACAAGAGGAACACTGGATTAACAACAGGAACTAGTGTGCTACAGCCAATTGAAACAGAGGAGATGTAAGCGGCAAGCACTGAAACCAATGAAAAGCAAGGCTACAATTTAAGTTCCTTTTAAGGTTTATATTAAATACAATAGATTTCACAAGAACAGCGCAAGTGCTGTGCAGGCGAAACCTGGTGTAATTATTAAGTTAAATTCATGCATCTGTATCCATCATTTTATCAATAAATTCTAACATACGTGAACTTACACAAACATCAGGAATTTTTATGAATGCGGTAGGCAATCATTAACCTCTCTTCATGGCAAATTCATTGTAAATTTTCACCGCAAATGGCATGTACTGATGCAAACTGGTGGAATGGTGCAATTTTAGAAATTTCTCATAACAAACCCAATGCAAAGTTCCGAAAAGGATGCCAGCATAATTTACATTTCCCACATCTATAAATGTTGCAAACCATTAGAAACTTACATTTGCTTTGTGTGAGGGGATTTTCCAACTATTCGAATTCTCTTTAGTAAACAAAGCTAGCAATCAAAGTTTCAACAAGGTCTTGTAGGTAGGGACTGTAATTAACTTTGCCATTTGTGAAGATATCAATAGGCATTATCATTGCCTCTCTTCTTTATGTTTCATTATTAATATTCACATTATCTTCCTCAAAAGTCTGATTACCACTATCAGCATTTTCTGTGCAGCAATATCAGTTTTGTTCAGCATTCCAAATTAGTAATATGTTTAAAATTCATGTTCTTTCAGTTTGCCATGCTTTTCAGTATCACAGTATGAAACTGGGCCATTGGTTGAGGGCAAGGAAGTCCCATTGAGGCAACAATCACAGTACTTATCAGGGAGAACGACAAAGGTCACTACATTAAACTGTGTTCAACACTCTGGTAGCTTGGCACAAAAGCAGACAGCCTTATCTTAAAGGCAATGTGTAACGTATTTAACACCTTGGCTGCTGTGACTTTTCCCCTCCTGTGCTGCCCTCCTATGAATACCATTGTTCATGACGAGCTCAGCTCGTCATAAGCACAGCTCCACTGTGCCTCATGATGAGCCGAGCTCGTCATGAGCATGGAAGGGTTTAAAGAGCACAAAACACTAATAGGGTTAAAACAAGAAAAATCCCAAACCAATTTAGCACCAAGGAGTACAGTTTAATGAATAGGATGTTATCCCAACAACAAAAATACAATCAGTAGAATTGGAGATATTCAGTTTCAAAGAATTAAGTGAAAATAGTGCCTAAAACCACAAAGCGTCTATCATAGTCATTTTGTCACGCTAGACTGGAGGGCAGTCACAACTTCAGGCCAACCGTCATGGACAGCCAGACGGATACAGGGACCAGGTTAGTCCAGCTGAAAAGTAACCTTCTAGTCTAGTTCAGTTTGTGGTTAAGGAGGCTACAAGGAGGAGGCTTCGCGGTGCAGATGGTCGTTGCAGTAGCGTGAAGAGCAGGCCCGCATTATGGATGGTCATCACAATAGCGCGAAGATCATGTTGAGAATCACTGATGGCCATTGCCATAGCTTCATGTTGGCAGTTGTCGTGGGCTGTCATTGCTGTAATGCGATGTGTAACTCTTGCGTTGTTATTGGCGTCGTTGTTGGAATGAAGAGCTGATCTCATTGGAGCTGAATTCATTGGAACTTTGCATTGGCAGTTGCTGTGGGCAGAAGAGTCTTAGTGCAAACTGGCCCTTTCGTTGTTAAGAAGAACCCAAACTTAACCACATCGCTGCGGCGGCTATTCCGCCGCAGCGCTAAGTGGGCGGGGCGGCCGCATGCTGATGCCGGAACCGCTCCGTCATCAGCCGCGGTTGGGCTGTGCTCATGACGGAGCGGTTCCGTCATGGCCCCGCCCGCTCAATAGAACGCGCCGCGCAGGCGCGAAATCAGCGCCGCGCAGGCACGGCGGCAGGGCCATGACGGAACCGCTCCGTCATCAGCACAGCGCCACCGCAGCTGATGACGGAGCGGCTCCGTCATCAGCATAGAAAGGGTTAAGGACTAAGCATGGGCGGAAAATCCGTTCTGCTCGCGGATTTTGCGGATTTTCGGTAAATTCGCAATCCGCGAACGCTTCCGAATTTACCGAAAATCCGCAAATTCGCACGCAGCGGATTTTTTTTTCTTGGTGATACAATTTTGCGGCGTGCGGTGTAAGTTCGCAATTGCGAACATGTAGGTGCGGCGGGCAGCAACAATCTCGCACTCGCAAAATTACAAAAATTGCAATTCTGCACAAGAAATCTACTAGCAAGCAGCATAGACCTTCTGAAAATGATGAATTTTATCAGAATAACTTCTCAGGTTGACATTTGCCTGCACTTTTTTGGATTTGAGGCCTTTTGATTTTCTTTGGATAACTTTTGGATTAGAAATCAACTTTCTCATATAAGCTTGTTTGGGGCATTACAGTTGCTGTAATGCTGTTCTGCAGAAAAACGAGTTTTGCAAAAGTGAAAGCATTCAGCAGGTTCAAAAGTTCAAACTCATCATTAGTAACCATTCCCTGTAGTGCTTCCTGACAAGGGCCCCTCCAGAGTTCAGTTGCTAGTTGCAACAATTGTATGACCCTGCTCTGACCCTCACAGCAGGCTCATAGAAAAGCTACAAGTAGGCCACAAAGGTCCTGGAAAAAAAAATTGCACTGCAACAGAAAGCAAATTACAGATAAGGAAGCAGGTGCCAGACTGGAATTTTAAAACAGTGACACATTAATAAATCAACCCCAAATTAATTCATGTCAGTTGAAGCAGGCAGGTGTGCTTGCTTTTTCCCCCCATAATCTACAGTGATGATGAACTAGAGGGTGGCATTGATGTACCAGAGGGTGGCATGGGTGAAACAGAGGGTGGCAGGGGTGAAACAGAGGGTGCTGGGAACCTGTGATGATGAAGCAGACGTAGAAACAACATAATCGCGACCGTTGCGAGCCGACATGTAAGTTCACAATTGCGAACTGGTACAAAACCCTTGCGAACTGGCAGAAATCCTTGCGAACTGGCAGAAATCCTTGCGAACACAAAAAAAAAAAAATCCGCAAATTCGCGAGAATTTGCGGATTTTGCGGATTGCGAGTTCGCAAATTCGCAAAATTCGCGAACGCCAGATTCGCAAAATTCGCCCATGCTTATTAAGGACTTTCCCCTTTTATTTAGGAGGAGTAAACACTGATGCTTACCAAGTTTCAGGACCTGGGTAGGCTCCTCCTGGGGATTAGGGACTCACTCCAGCAGGGATCCAGTTGAATCTCTAAGCAGGTCCAGTTGCAATAGGTCAGCTGGGCAATTGCAGGGAGGCCTCTGACGTTTGTTGTATCCCTCTAGTTCACATAGCAGGTCATCCAACTGACCCTTGGAGTCACTCAAGTTAGCATGGGGGTGAAGGCAAACAGGTCTAGTCTTCGTTCTCAGAGATCAAGGCAGTCCTTCCAGCAGTTTGGCAGTTCTCTTGCAGCAGGGCAGTCCTTCTTCCGTAACTTCCACAGGTCAGGAGTGTTCTGAATAGTGGCTCTGCTACACCTCTGCTATACCTGCTGCCAGCCTTTGTGTGGGGTGTCAGATTTGGGGGTATCTAGTTGGCACAGGTAGGTACTTGTGACAAATAGGGACCCTCTCCTCTAGTCAGGAATAGGGGATTACACTCCTAAAATAACCCCTGCTCACCCTCTAAGCTGCATGGCGCGAGGAGTCAAGGCTTATTTCAGAGGCGATGTAAGTTAAGCAGTTGTGACCACATACAGTAACCCAGTGACAACACTACAAATGGACACCACACAGGTTTTATATCAAACATAAGTAGACTTTATATAGAGTTACCACAAGACCATAAAAAACAAAAATACACACTAGGATTACTTTAAGATGGTAGATTTAAGCTTAGTTCAGTTCAGTTCTTAGATGCGACACTCTGCGTCAATGTACCTTAAGTTATGTTGTGCTTCCACGACAAGCAATGTTGCAGCGGAGGGAAATGCGGCAAAGTCAGGTGCAAAGAAATAAAGACGTGAAGATCTTCCAGATGCGGCACGCTTCTCTGGGATGTGAGAAGCTCTCAGTTCAATGCGTGGACTGCAGCGGCGACACCCCTACGATGCAACGGCAACAGCTCCAGCGGCGACGCTCTTGAAGCTTCTGCTCAATGCGACAACTACAGCGGCGACATCCAAGATGCGATGGCAGCAGCTCCGACGGCGGCGTGCTTCTCGGGAATGCGAGGTGCTCTTGGTCGATGCGGTGGAATGCGACAGTTCCAGCGGCGACACCCTCCTGCTTCGGAGTTGCGACGGCATGCACAACAATGGCGACAAGCTCCGACCTCGTTGCGAGATTTTTATCCTGATGCGGTGCAGTGCAACAGCTCCAGCAGGGACACCCTCCTTTTTCAGAGTTGCGACGGCAGCAGCAGCGACGGCGACACGCTTCTTCTTAGTTGCGGCACGCTTCTCGCCGATGCGGTGCAGTGCGACAGTTCCAGAACCGACACCCTCATTCAGAGTTGCGCCAGCAGGCCCAGTGAGGGCGACATGCTTCTTCTCGATGAGTCGTGCTTCCAGCTCCTTGCAACACGCAGTTCTTCAGAAGGCCCAAAACAGCAGCAGGCACTTCCACAAGAACTCTGGGGAGCTGAGGGGGTGAAGTCTGTTGTCCCTGAGACTTCAGCAGGAGGCAAGCTCTTTTCCAAGCCCTTGAAAGCAAAGTACTCAAAGTTCCTTTCTCCTTCCTTTGGCAGTAAGTCAACCACTGCAGGCCAATCCCCCAAGCAGCACTTCAGCTTGGGAATAGTCTCTCTTCAGTTTCTTCAGGTTCCTCTCCTCAGTAAAGGTTTCTTCTTGTAGTCCAAAGTGATCTAATTTCATGGGATCAGGGTCCCAAAATTTATACCCAGAAATCCTTTGTTCTCTGAGGGGAGAGGGGTCTTTGCCCAGTCCAAACCAGTTCTGAAGCACTCTATTTACCAGACTACTCTTTTCCTTTCACAGTGCAGGGCATGCACATCAGACACCCAACAGGAGGTGGAGCCAGCATTGTTGAAGGCAAGTACAGTCCTGGAGCACTTTGTTTACAGGACTCCTCTTCTTTCAGTGTGCAGGGCAGAGACATCAGCCGCTCCCCAGGGGGTGGAGCCAGCATTGTGGAAGGCAGGCACAGCCCTATTCAAGGTTTCGGTTCACTCCTCCCTCCCATCTAGATGCAGATCTCTCAATTCACCACTGGGTGACTCAGCCTGTCTCCTGGAATTCCCCAGCCCTATCACTCAGAAAACCAGACATAGGAATATACAAACTAGCAGAGGCAGTTTTGAATGGTTAGACAAGCAAATACTTACTTTCTAAAAGTGGTATTTGCAAACACAGAATATTAAAAAAAACTTCACTAAAAGATGTATTTTGTTATTCTGAGTTCAGGCATACTAAACTCGAATTTCTACCATGTTCTCTGAGACAGTTAGGATTATAAAACGTAATAATTCCGCAGCCCATTCTGGCCTATGGAGAACAGGTAGCCTTCCAATAGTGAAAAACGAAAATGGCTGTAATTCACTATTAGGACATGCCAAACACACCACGGCTTGCCCTACCTTATACTTACAACGCACCCTGCCCTTGGGCCTACCATAGGGGTGACTGATATGAAGAAAAGGGAAGGTTTAGGGACTGGGAAGTGGGTGCACTTGCCCAGTCAGCATGACAGTACCAGACTGCACGCAGGCTCTGCAATGGCAGACCTTAGACACATTTTACAAGGCTGCTTCTGTGGGTGGCACAACCAGTGCTGCAGGCCCACCAGCAGCATTTGGATTACACGCCCTGGCACACTCAGTGCACTAGACTAGGGTCTGACAAGTAAACCAAAATAGCCAAACATGAAACCACTGATTAGTACATCAATTTAGAATAGGGAGCACTTACACTGTGGCATTGGATAGAAGTGGCACAGTGCCCAAAGCATCTAATACCAGCAAAAACACACAAGGCAACAGTAAAAATGGAAGAGGGACCCACGCCAATGGTGCCAGTTCTAACAGGGGGTATTTATGTCCTACCCCACATCTATTTCTGCAGCTCTTCTCCTTCCCCTGTCAAGGCTCCACATTTTCTGGTGGTAACAAAAGGCAGGGCCAGCTTGGTGTCAGGTTCCTTTGTCTGTGCATGAGGCAAAGCCCTTTGAAGTGTAAATGGGGCTGGGTACAGCCCCTCTTCAGTCATCCTGCCAGGATGGCTGCTAGACCTGTCAGCCTTATGGTGGTCTCCCCTACCTTTTTGGCCCTCTCGCCCCCACTTTGGATTATATCCATTTGTTGGACTTAGGACTCTGGGCACCTTACTACTGATAATAGGTGCTAAGGTGCGGGTGCTCTCCCCTAAAACATGGCGACATTGGCACATACCTAATTGGCTTATTTAATTCACATGTAAGACCGTGCCCCGTGGTATCCCACTTAACCAGGGCCTGGGGATTAAGTGCTACTAGTGGACCTACAGCACTGCTTGCGCCACCCACAGAAGTAGCCTTTCAAACCTGTCTCAGCCCTCTGCCATGGCAGTGAGGCCTACCCCTTCCATAGGCCAGCATTGGGAATTTCCCTTATATGCATTTAGGCATTAGCTTCTTGAACAGGAAGGAGTAGCTATGTCATGTTTGGTATGGTTGGAATGGTAGTGAGAAATCCTCTCTACTGGCGTATTTGGATTTACTATTACTATTTCAAAAATGCCACTTTTAGAAAATGGACATTTCTCTGCCTTTCACTCAGCTCTGTTTGCCTGCGGCCTGCCCCAATCCAAGTTTGGCCAGGGTAACGGCCTCACAATTTTATACTCCCTAGACTCCCCCAAATACAGGAGCGGCTGCCTTCATCTACATACTGATGACCTTCTTGGGCTGAGAGGGTGGGGTGGTGATTTGCACGTATATCTGAATAGGCTGAGCCCTGCCACCCCACAATAGGCTTAACAAACCCTGTTTTGTTAGTGCAGGCAGCTGGGAGCCAGGTCAAGAAAGGCAGAGAAGCTTCTGCCTCCTTCTAGTAAGCTGGGCACCAGGGTATAAAAATAGGGTTGTGGATACTACTGTACCTGCGGGAATCTATGCTGGAGCAAAGGCTGCTGCACTACAGGATTTCCATCTTGCTGGGTTTTGACTTTCCCAAGGGATTGCTACCCTGCTAGAGATGGGCAGCCCTGCGGTCTGCTGATCTCTGCCCTGCTGCAACCATCAAATCACATCACTGGAGTGACTCCCAAGGTGCTGAATGGTCTCCCTGGTTCTGGGAGAATTTCAAGGATAGCCAGGATCCAATTCTCCCCTTCCTCCCACATCACTGGAGTGACTTCCAAGGTGCTGAATGGTCTCCCTGGTTCTGGGAGAATTTCAAGGATAGCCAGAATCTAATTCTCCCCGTGCATGCCATCTGGACTCCACCACCACAATCCCTGCCTGCAACGCGAGGTCATCTACCAGGTGCTGGGGAATCAAGGCTCCCACCACTCGCATTCCGCACCCTCCACCTGACCCAAACTGCGGTGTGGGGAATTACTAGCCTTTTTGTGCCACTCAACCCGTGGCTGGGTGAGGCCGTTCACCAAAGAGCGAAGAGGGAGCACTCCTACCTCAGTTAGTCATAGTCAATATACTTTATTTGGTTTTACAAATAGCAAGCCATAAAAGCAGTATGTCAACATTAACAGCAGAGCAATTATATAGTTAAAATATGTACATTTGAGCTTGTACAGATGATAAAATCACTCGATTATGTGTTAATACAAAATGATTTAAAAGGCTTTCATCCTGGGTATGCAAGGGTAAAACTAGAATGTAAATAATACCATGACTTCTGTGCAAGGTTCTGTTAATATGGAAGGCTTTTTCGCAGTCTAAATGCATTTTTTAGGAAACTAACCACAAATAAAGTGCTTTCTGGGCTCAACATCTGCAGGAAACAAAGAGCCGGTCGAGCCT
The DNA here is from genome assembly GCF_964263255.1 of Lissotriton vulgaris. NCBI lineage: Eukaryota > Metazoa > Chordata > Amphibia > Caudata > Salamandridae > Lissotriton > Lissotriton vulgaris. The sequence goes on along the minus strand of NC_141685.1, from coordinate 1,530,717,026 downwards.
GGGTAAAGTTTATTTTTTTTAAAAGCGGTTTTAAAAAGAGTCTACGGGGAACATCGTAATAATGGCAAAAGAACATAAAATGCATTAAGTCCTGTGGAGATGAAACATCACAGCTACAGGCCGGCAGAACCTGTCCTTTGTGACTTCCCTTTGAGACAGCAAGCAGAAGGTGGTAATAATTAAACCTGAATCTGGTTAACAGAAACCGCTTGTGAGAGGAAATAGGCCATGTTAGATAAGGTTCGAGCACGGGGACGGTTTTGAGTAACATAAAGTTACGAACACTAGGTTTAACTAGGTCTGCCCCTTCTCTGTTAGATTTTTGCCATATGGAAAAAGGTTTTATTAACATAGGCCATATCCTCAATGGTAATCATTTTGGGCCATAAAAAAAGATCCAAACGTCCGAGGTCATTAAAGCAGGTTTTAAGGTATTTCAGCCAAGGGATTTTGAGCATATTATCCAGGGTCAGGGCCACTTTGAGAAGCTGGTGGTTGAGGGTAAGATCGTTATTTAGCCAGCATTTCATCCAAAAAAGTAGAGGGCGCAAAGCTAACATATCGCCAATAAATGGGAGCCCCTTTACCTCATGAATGATTAAATTTGAGGTGCCCTTTGGTACTCCCAGTAGTTGTTTTAAGAAGTTATTCTCTGCCACTTGGATGCCCTTCACTGCTGTATATTCCGATAGCTCGCTGCCATAGCTGCAGATCGCAACACTTTTTGCCTGGTACAGCTTCAGCATTGCAGAAATTGGGCGCTTACTCATTTTGCTTGCAAAGCTGAAGATGGCGGCATTCGCCCTTGGGATCTCCCCTCTTTTCTTCTCAACTAGTGGAGCCCAACTTAGGTGATCATCAAACAAAACTCCCAAGTATGAGAAGGTTGTAGTAATGGCACTTTCATGTTTTTTATCATGAAGGGGTAGGTGCGTTTCGGGCGAGTCCCAACGTGCAGTATAAAGGATTTGGAATTATTTATGGCTAAATCACGTTCAGCCAAAAGGCTGCGGAAAGCATTCAGTAAGGATTGCAGGCCTCTGGCAGTTCTAGCCAAGAGGACTGCGTCGTCTGCATAAAGGAGGACAGGAAGGCCCCTACGCCCTACATAAGGGAAATCCACCTCGGTTTCAATCAGAAACTTCTCTAGCTCGTTAATGTATAGGTTAAAAAGGAATGGCGCCAGGATGCAACCTTGCCTTACTCTCCGGGTAACAGTAAAGTCCCTCGATACTCCAAGATCATGTGAATATCTGATATTTGTTCGGGTATCCCTTTGTAGATCCCTTAGGAATTTGACAAGAGTGACGTCCACCCCCATGGCGTCCATGGACTGCCACAGTTTCCCCCGATTGACACAGTCAAAAGCAGAGGAAAGATCCATGAACGCCATGTAGATGGCACCCTTGCGAGCTACAGTGTACTTCCCCAGGATCATATTTTATTTGGAAAGGAAGGGGCCCCTGTATAATTGGATAAAACCTTCACAGGGAAATGACTTTTTTGGAAAAAAGGTTTGCACCAGGTTCAGTGCACAATCAAAACATGTAAGGCACTCATATATTTGGACCACAACACACAAATATATTCAATATACACATATATATTTTATATTTTTCTTATTTTACTTCATTTGTTACTTCATCAACGATATAATTGATCAAAAACCATACATACATACATAAATATTTATCAAGGGACATATACATTCAGACAAGATAATTCATTAATACATGAGAATCATAAAAAACATATCAACCAACCACCAGAGAAAGTTTATTGATACATATATCTTTCGATGAGCCTTTAATATGTCCCCACCCTATGAAAAGGAGAAAAAACAGGTGCAGGGAGACAAGAACCTGGAACAAAATACCCCTAAAGAATTAAGTTGACCGTCACACATGTAATTGAACATCTGTGTATAATCTTGAAAGCACTGGTTACAGTTGTAAAAGACCAACGCGTTTCGGCAGAAGCCTTCCTCAGGGCATATACTTCATACCAGTGGTTTAACTAAAATATAAAAAATACATATGTGACAATATATTTGTGGTCCAAAGATAGTTGTGCTATATACATAAAATTTAGATATGTCGCCTGAACTGACGATCAAAAATCCTTGATAAAATTATGAGATCTGCATACCTGACATGGAAATAAAAGTTCTCAAACACCTTCCAAGTGTATTCATATATTCATACTTACACAGAACAAAATACTAGAAAGAGTCATTCATCTACATTTCCTCCTTAGCTAGTATCCAGCATCTGCATGTAGTAAATCAATTCAAGTCTCAACTAATCTTGAACTAAGTTTCTAATTTTTCATGACCTGACATCCACTTTACATCAGGGCACTAACACAATAGGTTTTGATCCAAGCCTGTCACTTCTTTTATTTGGGTAGGGCACAACCCTTTAATAGAGAGCCAGTATTTCTATGGTTCACCTACAGGAATTCAGTAGGGGTACTAATAACAGTATAGTTAAATGTTGCTGTTAGATGATCACCCTCCTATATATCTATTTCTAGGTCACCTGTATTTTGTGTCGGGTTAATTAAGTATACGGAGATTACAAATACATACCTGTTCAAATTTATTTCTAATTGTATATGGAGCCGGATTGCGAACCCCTAAAGAGAGAACGGTAGATGCTTCGGTAATTCGTCAAATTATAATTATAGCCTGAGGCAAACATAAATATACAAATTATTACTTTTAGTGTACTGTATTGCAAATGCCAAGTCACCTATCACCATTATGACTATAGATTCGCTAACCTTCTTAGGATGCATGATATTTGCCACTTATTCTCCGTATAGATGATAAAACAAGGTTATAAATAGACTCGATCAGTATTAGCGTCTGTATTCTGCATATTATTTCATATTAGTCCCACTCTGCACGATCTAAAAGGAGGAAGGGACAAGAAAACCCATAACAGGACCAGGTGTATGAAAGATATGATCCAAAAGAGGGTTCCATAGACTGCAACTATACTGAATCCCACAGCCAAAAACCTATGTTCTTACCAAAGGGAAATTCTCTCCATGTGATCAGGATGGTTATCAAAAAAGTATTCACGACGACTGCAACACTAGTTGCTTGCTTGTATTTCGAGGCTACAGCTCGTTAATCGCTCTATCAGGTATTAGGAACAAAAACAGATTACAGGATAACCTAACTGAGTGTGAAATAGAGAGAATGATAAAAACTCAAAGTTATGTTTACCGAGTCTACACATGTTTAGACAAAAGCCCCATTCTTACCTCTAACGGTTTTATTTCATACCAAAAACCTCTGCGTGGATTCCTTTCAACCAGGAAGTCACGTGACTTATCAGGTCCGCAATGCGATAACGATCTAGCAAGTACAAAATATAACACTCAGGACGATATCCCGATTACAATTGCAGAAGCAGACGAGTTAGAAACTAACTCCGAAATTAACTATGTAAATTGTAAATTGATACTTGTATAGCGCACTACTCACCCGCAAGGATCTCAAGGCGCTTGTACGAATACCGCTGTGGAACCCATCCTGGCTTTCCCTGTGAGGCGTCCACTCCTGGGCACCCCCAAGGTGGAGGCCAGGCATCCTTAGCGTTGTGGGGGCCGTTGTGGAGATTAAGCAGGCTTTTGCCCAGAGTTGCAGAGTGGGACTCCATGATTGGAATAGGCACCGAGGGGAGAATTATCAGGTCCGTGGAATTTTGAGCCCAAGACCCGCCGAGGTGGGGAATTGAACCCTGGTCCCGGGCTAGACCTCTGCATCAGGGTCTGCCACTCTAATCATTGAGCCACACTTCTCCACTATAACAGCTAGGGGGGAACCTAGGGCGCCGGTCTTACCTCTATAAATTCAATTCATGTGTCAAATCGGCAGAACCTCACTTGGGTACGATAACCTTTTTCACAAAGACGCATTAGTCAACCGCCGCGTTTTAAGTAGTGTGATGCAGCGGGGTGCTCCACCCATATTTACGTCTTGCCGAGCTTTACTTTGTCTAGACCCTCGTAAACTCTATGGTGTATTGGGCTAGTATATGTCCCGGTCTCTGATTCGTCTATATCAATAGCTCGCCTCATCTCTAGATGTTGATAGGGTTGGCCAAGGGTGACATCACGAGCATCGCCATCGGCCAATCCCTGCTTACCATTCCTAAAATCAGCGCCATGATGGTATAGGCAGTCTGTACATCATGAAACAACGACTTAGTTCAACCATAGAAGGGAATCCTCCATATTTGAATGAACCAACAATACTTTAACATAATGAGTACGTACCTCAATAGGATCTAATAGGAGGTCACGTGACTATCCCATCTTGTGTTATATGCCAAAGTACAATTCAGGGGATTCAAATGGCACAACACCTTTCACTAAACCGCATAGAGATATATATGTTGCTGTTATGAATCAGGCTACTACTCATATATGCCCTCAAAACACGTAAGTCAATATGTAAACCAGAAAGATAAGCTCAATCACTATCATGGGAAGATATTTACGATTCACTTAATTGCCTGTTCCCACGGTATTTCAGACTAAAATCCAATAAACCTCTCTTAATTTCCTGATGGTTTCAGAAGACTTACCTACTTTTGGGTTAATTCTCTCCAGTATATACCACCTTATATCTTCAGGCATATGGCTTTTCTCCAGATAATGGCTAACCATGGGGTCTGATATCTTTTTAGTTCTAATAGCCGATCTATGCTCCGTGAGTCTCACATTAAGGGATCTGCCAGTTTCACCAACATACCCTGACCCACAGGGGCACAGAAGTAGGTATATCAAATTTGTTGTCTTACAGTTATTCAAATTTGTCGGTGTGATTGTATTCTAAAGAGGGCCCCTCTATTGCAGAGCTGCAGGATTTACAACTTGTGCATTTATATGTGCCTGTAACTGTACTTGTGCCCATAATACTAATTTGTCTAGGGTTCTCGACAGTTTTCATGCGTGAATGCACAACATGATCTTTTAGATTTTTGTTACGCGTGTAAGCGAACATCGGTTTAGGCATCATTTCCGATTTTTCCGCATTGATATTTAAGATATGCCAGCTGGAAAATACTGCCTTCCCCAGGATCATATACAGGTTGAGACATTGGGCCAGAGTAGAGTGCCCGGGGCGAAACCCATACTGGATGTGAGAGATAACTCTGTTTTCTTTAGCCCAAGTGGTCAATCTATTTAGAACTACCGCTCCCACTACCTTGACTACAGAATCAATGAGGGAGATTGGTCTGTAGCAGCTAGTGCTGTTACGTTCTCCCTTCTTGAACACGGGGACGATCGTGGGGGAACCCCATGATTCTGGACAACCTTCAGCACTGCTGCATTGAGCACAGCCGTGAGGACTGGGGTCCAGAGATGTTGATTTGATTTAAAAAGATCTGGGGGCAATTCTGGGCCTGGAGCCTTGTTACAGGTCAGTACGGAAATGCCTTTCTCAACCTCGCTTACCGTGAACGGGGACAAGGTTTCATTACTGTCTTTCGGTTTCGGGTATACCTTTAACGTGGTGCTGGCACATATGGACTCAGTTACAGGTGCTGCTTGCCCAACTCCCACTGCACGTGAAGGTTAAGTGGTTCAAGTCCTGGGCATCTATAGAACTCGCGCCCTTACACGCTGGGACCCGGCCGTCTCAGCGCTGCCCCACGGGGACTCTCAAAAACCAGTGCCGTGGCAGACATCGAACTCCTCTCCACTCGGGGCTTGTACCACCCTACAACTACGCCAACTCCGGTTGAGTCCGTGAGGTGATTTTCGAGCAGAGACAGCTCTGAGATCAAAGAGTAACCTAGATTTACCATATCCCTCCTAATAGGAGTCCAAAACTCTTCCAAAGAAATCTCTTCGCACCTGCATACGCTGGCTTGTGCAGAGTATACCTTGTCATTTTTATTGCAGTACTGCTTATGTATGAGACTCGTCCAAAGCAGGCCTTGTTATTTGTACTGCAGTACTGCAGAGGTATACCAGCCTCGTGCAGAGCAAACCTTGTCCTTTTCTTACCCCATTACTACTTACATATAAAAGAATATTTATTTTTCCAACACGTGTGGAGGCTATTCGCGGTGGTTACCGGGGCCGCTGGGTGGGCGTTACACAACCACTTTACTAATTGGCTCTGGAACTTAAGCCTGTCTGCTCTGCGTCAAGCTACCAGAGGATGGGCTCAGGGGTTTTATGGCCTACCCTAACTAGAAGTGGTGGTACTTACTTGGATAGAGTGACTACCTTTGTCAACGGGGGGCACCATTTCTAACTCATCCTGTTCACGCCTAAGCCCTTTTGTGTTACTATCTGGAAGCAATACACAAACCCCAACAGAAGTGCCATCCACAATCATGTGACCCAGGGCACTGTCAGGAAGCACAAATGGTTGGGACAAGAAAATGCCAACTTTCTATACGTGCAAAAGAACAGTTGATGGACAGAATGTTGAACAATGTCAAAGATTCACCCTAGTACAGAGATCTGGGCCTAAATCCATAGTTTGTTTTGCCTACAGCGTCCTAAATATAGGTCTTTATTTATCAATAGAATTTCAGTTTTGGGCATTACTTAGCCCTGGGAATTTTCCTGGTATCCAGCGAAATACACTGGATTGTCGATCTTGGATCTTAAGCCACACAGAGTTCTGTACTTTTGTGATATTAAGGTGAGATCATAGTCCAACTATACCTTCTTATTCCACGCCTGTCCGACGGCAGGCCTTTCCACTTTATTTGTGGCCACGCTGTGTCCATCACTTCTCATCTTTTCTCACATTTCTATATGACTAGGGGAGGTATTTAACTTTACTGCTGATTTTACCAACAGGGCTTCTCTTAAGAATTGCATGCTGTTCCGATTAGGTGTGGATCTCCCCGCCTCTCTACCTGACTTCACCATATAAACACCTACATATTCTTTTCCTCTTCTGTACACTGCCCAAACTCTATTTCCACATATGCTCATGTGCAACCTTTGCACTAGCCGACTATCCTGCAGCAACTACAATTTTCATTCTTTGGCCTGTATTGCGAAGCTTGGGTGCTCTGTTTTAACAATGTTAAAGGTCTTGCCCTCTACTTTTAATAGAAAGGTTTTCCTCTTTGGCTCTAACACTATAAATGTGGTGTCTATTAACCCCTCCCATGCTCGCTCGTTACCGTTCCGGTATGAGCCTCGGGTGGGCTGTGCTGGTGACAGAACGGTTCCGTCACGGCCCGCTTGCCGTGCCTGCGCAGCGCGAATTCCGCGCCTGTGCGGCGCGTTCTATTAGGCGGGCGGGGCTGTGACGGAACCGTTCCGTCACAAGCACAGCCCACCGAGGCTTGTGACAGAGCCGTTCCGTCACGAGCATGGGAGCACCGCGCCGCCCCCCAACCCTTTGCACTGCGGCGGAATAGACACCACAGTGAAGGGGTTAAGTAATTTCTGTGCAATATTTCATGTATTCATATGTTTTAATATAAATGTTTGTAAATATAAATGTTTGTGATCAAGTCTGTAGAGTCCTGTGCTGTTTTGTAATGTATTTAGTTTTCTGATTATTGTATGTGTTTCTGATCTGAATCTTTTTTTGAATGTGTCACTTTCAGCCCTGATGAAGTTCTCCTTGTGGGAACGAAACACGTTGACTGAACTGTTTGTGCTATTACCCTATGGAAAGAATTAAAATTGAAATAAAGACCTCGATACAACTTAAGTGTCTTGGACTTCATTGCCTGGTGCACCTCCACTTGTAGCTGCCCCTTTCAGGATCTGTAACACAGAGGCGCCACACAACAACTGGTGCTGGTGTAGCAGTGCACAGGAACACTTGCTGATGAAACTTTCATGCGGTGCAGATCCATACGTCCGCAGTTGAGACTTTCATTCCAAAATAAATCATGGGGTGTTTATTTTTTGATTTCTATACATTAGGCAGTTAGTACCCACCCACCCGCCCACCTTTTTATGTACAATTTAAACTCACTCAGGTGTCAGAGGACCTCTCACATTCTGGTCGTTTTATTATCAAGGGGTATAATGTTCACCTTGATCCACATTAAGAGTGGTTGAGTGGGGGATGAAACTGATACACCAGGGGTTGGTATTTATCGGGGTTGATAAATAGCTGCATTCAACCCCATCGAAATGGGGAGTAACATGCAGATTTCTGCACCAAACTCTACTTATACCAGTATTTACTGTGCTTTTTTATTGTCCGCAGGTTTGACCTTTGGAAATTCACACGGGGAACACTGCAGGTGATGCAGTAATGGTATTTTCCAAAATTCAAAAGAGTCTTCAGTCCTAAAAATATACTTTTGGCCTCCAGTTACCACCCTGAAAGAGTGGGATTTTGCAATACTGAGGAGTCCTTTTAATAGAATGAATAAACCTAGCCATGGTGCATCACTTGTAAATGATCACTGATGCCAAAGGGAAAAGAGCACTGGCCTATCTGGACCTATTTGCAACCTTTGACATGGTAGACCATGACATCTTAAATTCTCATCAAAGGGAAGGGGTATTCAATGGCCTGCTATTTCCTCTTTTCTCTACAGAATGCCCTGTCATGTGTTGGAGTCCCTTGAGGATGATCTCTGAACCTGCTCTACATCTGTCGAGCCCCAGCCATATTATTCTAGTTGTTTAGTTTTTCATCATGTTGACAACTCCAATCCATAGAACTCAAGAACTGCAAGTTAATAAAAATGAAAGTGTGGAGTAATTGCTTGTGTATGCATGCACCATTGACATCATGCTTATTTCTGGTACAAAAAGGGAAATTACAACACATGCATACCTAAGGTGGAAGCCTCTGGGTGTGTGAGAAAAATGTGTGCCCACACAGGGCAATAATTCCAGCGGGAACATTAAAGGACGTGATTGAAGTAATGACAAGTGCCTAGAGCAAGATTGAAAAATATTTACGGTGATATTCTAAATAAAAATGGCACTGAACAATGTGAAAAATAATTTAAATTAGAAAAATAATACCTAATGTAGTTTTTTTAAATTAGCATAACCAGGCTGCACTAGGTCACACCTCTAAGAAGGGCAGCCTGGTTATGCTCATGTTCAAGTGTTCCATTGCCTTTCAGAAAAATAAAAAAAATCAACAGCAAGTAAAGGTCTTTGTCTAAGCAAATAAACATTTTGCTAGCTTCCTCAGCTGAAGCAAAGTATGTGGTAGAATAACAACGTTATGAGCTAAAAATACGTTGACATGTCGATATTATAAATATGCAGAAGCAGTATTTTGTTTGCACTTGTTTTTGCATTAACAAAAAGTATAATTTCTTTTGTGCAACAAAAGATGTATTTAACAGTTAATGAATGTATCGTGCAAGTGGGTTTTGTTTTGAAGTTAATATTATAATTAATGCCTTGCACCATGGTGCAAGGATGCCCGCGTCTGTTTTTGTGCAGAAAAGAACACCGCCCTGCACAAAAATAATAAATTGAAGTGATTTCCTCTTTCCATGCGTACTGTAGATTGCAGCATGCATTGAAAGAGGAAAGAACTAGGAGAAATGAAAAGATTTCTCTTTGTTGCGCCTTGCTACGCCACCCCTTGGGTGGCATAGCATTCTGATGCTTTTTCAGGTTTACGATTTCTCTTAAATCTGGAAATGCATCACAATATATGGGTGTTACGTGGGAACACCCACAGCAACACCCATGTCACGCCCTTTACACGGCAAGTGTTGCGTGAGAAGGGGCAATATTTACAAGTACACGTAAAGCCACTCAGGGTGGTATTACGTGTCCTTGTAAATATCGGGCAGCAGGTTGCGCGCCGGTGCGTTCACAACGTGACGTACTAGCGGCAGGAGGGGCTTGTAAATAAGACCCGTTGTGCTTTCATTGTCCAGAGCATTCTCTTTGGGGAAAAGTCAACTTCCTTCTAAGAATTTAGGTTTTTTTGTCTATTGCTTAGAGAACTCTACATGATCTGAGTCCCCTCTGAATTCAGGCTGATCTATGATTTGTTTGCTTGTTTGATAAATGAACTGTGGTTGTAATATTTTTATTTATCTAAGGATTCAGCTTTTCCCGCAGTTTGACCCTCCTTGAGTGAAGCTTCAACAGATTTTAGTGGAGAATGTCGAGCAGTAAGTAGAGGCTAATTAGGCTAATTAGTACAAATTTGTTAGAATTAATATCAATATTAACCTCGTGAACCAACAATTTTTTGTGAGGAATTTGAAAAGGCAACGTGTGATAAGTGGATAATTAGTAGATAATTAGATCCTTCTGGTAAATCCTGAAAGATGGTAATCCTTGGCGAGGTGGTAAATCCTAGGGTGAAGTGGAACCATGGTGCAGGTTGTCAGAGAGAGGATCTGTTTGTCCAATAAGAAAGGTTGGATGGTGAGTATTAGTAGGGTAGTATGTCTAGTGCGTTGTTTTTTGGAGATGAGGTGTTGTTGGTGGTGATTGCGTCCATTTTGTGTATTGTACTTTTTGCCATTTATGACAGTGCATGATTTGTGATCCATTTGCCTAGGTTTTGGATAACTTGCAAGTTAGTTGGACATAAGTCTGTGGAAGTGTAAAGTTATGTCCAATGTTTTTGAGTTTATGATCTCCTTGATAGTCTAGCTGTGCAGGGGCGGCCTTAGGCATGTGCAAGCTGTGCACCTGCACAGGGCCGCCAAACCCCAGGGGCTGCCACGCCAGTACTGTAGTCTTGTGCTGACTCTGCCTAAGTGTGAGAAATTATGACGTGGCACGTTCATGCGTCCTCGCGCACACACCAATTATATTTTGGCTCCTCAACCGGCACCAGTGTTTTCTAAATCCTGAGCTACGGCCGACTTAGTAAGGTAAGTGAGCTTGCTGCTGGATACCCCTCTTCTTCATTTGTCCTACGCTGCGCCAGACAAGGCACACACCCATAGCTGAATCTGCTTTTTACCGATTCTTTTTGCTGCACGATACCCTGCGTGTACCGTCTGAGGATTAGACGATGGCCTACCGCCCCCACCTCTCTCATTTTCAGGAGGCATTTGCCCCCCGCCTTTAAATAATACCGCAACAGCATGTGCCCTTTTTTGTAAATCTTTGCCAGGCAGGGAACTTTCTCTAACTCAGGAGGCCCCTTCCCCGCATACAGTGACCATGTTTTACTGTGTAACCATTGCCAGCATTTATGAAACGGGAGCACGTCCCCATTTGGTTTAAATCATGTCGCCCCTACCTAGCCATTTTTAACCTTTGCCAGTACCAGTAATAATTGTGAGTAGGGTCACGTATTTTAGGCCACATTCACCACATGCATGAGGCCACTCACACTACAACTCTTGTGTCAGGAGCACGAGGTGGCTATGCAGTGTCCGCAACGGACGTGGCTATCCGCCATGCGTAAGACACCATATTCGATATGGTATCGATATTAATGTTTCCGGGCAAAGAGGCTACTGATTCTTTCTCTGTGTGGGGCTGTGGGTCCAGGGCCCCTATCATGGCCCAGGCACTGCAGTCGTCTGTGCCAGTCCCTCAAGTCGTGTGTCACAATACCCTCCTCCTCCTAAATTTTATCATTCTGAGACGAATTCGGAAGGGTAGGAGCAGCCGCAGGTACTGGTCATCTAACGTCTTTTATGGACATTTTATTAAAACACCTTCCTGAGCTCCGGGGGGCTCCGTCCCGCCCAGACTCCCTCCTCCGGGCCCCCTTACCTACGCACCCTACCCAGGGCCTCCATGAGCCGCCCCTGAGCTGTGCATATGCTAATTTAGAGTGGAATAGCGGTAATTACTGTGCACAAAACAGGTCAAAGGTGAACTATTCCAGGCCAAAAGGTGTGATTTTGCTTGTCAAATCCTATTGAGTTACGTGATTGTGTAGTACTTTGAAAGGCTACTGTTCCCATGATAAGTTTGATTTCTGTTCTGTTTCCCGGTGCAGACACAGGTTTTATTGTCTTGTTTTATGAGTTATTGTGTTTGAAGAGATATTGTATTAGAGATTGTATTGTGTTTGATTCTGTGTTATACTGTGAAGAGTTCTTGAATTTAACATGGCGCTAGTTTGCGTATGTCTAATCCTAAATCACTAGGAGAAACTCAGTTTTCAACACCAGTCTGGCTTATAAGATGCTTCTAAATGAGAAAATACATACTTGCTTTTGGCTTAAGGAGTGAAACAAGGCTATTGAAAATGATAAACAGTAAACATTTCCTGAAAACATACTTTTGAATTGAAGAAATTGCTTACTTGAGGCAATGTTTCTATAATATAATCTGCACCCAAGACTTGCCAATCAGAAGGCACTGCAGAAGATGCTGAAGGGTCAGGTTGGTAAGGCTATACATAATTGAAATCATGCTAAGTTGTGATTGAAGTAAAAGGCATGAGTACTGTGGTGTTTTTTCTGTCACAGCTGAGGATCAGGTGCAGGGTAAATCAAAGGAGTTAAACAAGAAAATGGAGACAAAGAGTGAATAAGATTCAGAGGATGACACGTTGAGGGAATTGTTAACAGGTAGACCACCACCTTATAATGTGATTGGAGAGTTTGAATTGAGAAGAGGGATGGAGACTCGGAATCAGGAGAACCACCAATGAGTGTAACAAAAGATGCCCAGGATGGTAATTCAATGAGTAAAATGAATGTGCAACAATTCATTTATTTGAAAACAGTTATGATTTGAAAAATAACATTTAATGAGATGGTGTTTATGAATCTGAAAGCAGGCAGCAAGCATGTTGTGCATTTGAGAAATTGAAGAGTGCGGCTGATAGAATAGGTGTAGATTTGCACAAAAGAGGAAGATGCAAGCCTAACAAAATAAAGATGAAAGAGACTGAAATACAAAAAGAGACTATTATACAATTGAAAGTAAATCTAAGGAAATTATTGTGGAGTGAATCAGGGATTGGGAGAATGTGGAGAGGCTCAAGAGAGAATGGATTTTAAGACCGCTGTAGAATGAAGTAAGGAGAGCTATGAGTGATTCTGAGTCTGATGTTGTTGAGGGAAAATTCCCAATGTGAGAAATGCCAGGAGCCAATTTTCCAGCCTATATGCACATATGGTACAGTAGTGGCATGCTACAGTACTGACCATAATATCCCAGTCCAAGCCCTTCCTTGCTATGTTTCTGATTATACCCAACCTCCCGCTTGCTCTGTGAGTGAGGTCTAATTTTTTAATAGTCACTGTTTGTTATTCGGGGCTTTGAATCATGTCCCTCTGGTGCAATACTAAAGTTCAGGAGTGGAGACAGAGGGGCTAAAAGCCATGTAAGGCCTCACGGGTTCTCGCAGGAACTTTCTCTTGTGAGATCTCACGGGATCTCATGAAATCTCACTGGCCATCTTGGGCTTATCTACTACTTCAGCCACACCCATTTGGCAGACCACTCTTTGTCTCAACCACTTTGTGGCATATTACCAAGCAATAGCGATAATTATCGCTATTGCTTGGTTAGAGACAAAAATTTACCGCTGAGCTGCGGCGATTTTTATCGCAGATAAAACTTGGTATTACCAAGGTTATCGCAAATGCGATAAAAAACGGCCGCAATGCATGAATAGCACTGAAAAGTCAGCGATATTCATGCATTACCGAGCTAATGCTCTTGGCCATGTTATCCACTTCCTATTAGATAACATGGCTAAGAACTGCTCAGGGCAGGTGTTAGCTTTTGGAGATATTCGCGCTTAGCGCGAATATCTCCAAAAGTTGGGTAATAGGAGATAGCAATGTTAGAGACTGTTTCCAGTCGCTAACATCTTGGCACGCCCACTTTGCATGTCATTAGTGATAAATATCACTGACATACAAAGTGGGGCCCAAGATGGTCACTATCTCCTACTAGCTGTCGCTAACTGGTGTTAGCGACAGCTAGGTAATAGGGAGATAATTTTATCTCCGCTTTCTTGGCTTTTAAAGCCAAAAAAGCGGAGATAAAACCCCTTGATAATATGGCCCTTTGTTTGATTACCATCACATGTGTTACTCTTTTGTACTTACCGTAATCAAGCATTATCTCACTTCTGCAGCACTAGCCAATTTCCTCCAGTACCAGCCGCAGATCTTCAGAAACTGGAAACCCAAGAAACAAGATAGCGAAGAAAGACTTATCTGGAAACATAGTAAACAAGTAAACAGAGTAAGGGTTTTTGATCCATTTTTTTTGTTTAAACTTTTTATATGAAATGTGACTACTTAACCCATCATCCTTCTGCACCAGAAGTGATATTACTGGATTTCTCTTCCCCCATCTACACAGGAAGTGACATCACTACATTTCCTATCATCTATCTGCACAGAGTTCGACATAACTGTTTTTTCACCATAACTGTATTCACTTAATGGAGGCTTCAACGTGAAAGCGCAGCACATCTGTGCCTGTTTCCTACCCACCTGCACCCTCCTTCCGGACCCCTTGTCCTCATCTCACCAACTTTCCCCTATCCCTACCATGTCACAACCCTTCACACCCTGAACCCTGGTCACATCTCTCAGTGCTGCTGCTGTGACTTGATGTCCAACACTGAAGGTGCCTTTTCTGTGTAAGTTGCCATTTCATTTGTGCCCTCCCTCACCCACCTCACTCCACCATGCACCTCACACAGCCAACACACTAAACACACACCACCACTCATACCCATCCTCACTACACCATACCACTCTCTGTCCTGGTTACTCAACACTCACTTCCTCACTAAACACACCACCAGAGTTTGTGATCTGCTACACAACCGCTCAGTGAATCTACTCTTTCCAACCAAAACCTGGCTGACTCCCTCGTCTGCCCCGCCATAACTATTATACTGTATTTTGTGTCAAAAAGACTCCTAACAGTTTACAAAGAAAAATTGACTTTTTTGTATTTTACACATTTAATCAATTGACTTCAAGATAATTGCTTAGTATATTTACATATTAAGCCCTTTGTCTTCATGGCTCATAGATTAACACACATGCACCCATTGCCCTATGTAATCACTGATGCAATAAAAAAAAATTGCAACCACACAGTTTAATGGAAAAATCAGTGGCTTTGCAAAAAACAAAAATTAGCCATGTTTTCAGCCAAATATTTGTTTCATCAACTTCACTGGTGATTTTCAAAGTTAAATTAAACAGGATAAGAGCTAGGTTCTGTATATCTGTATGTCATCTATTTCTCTGTGAGATTGATGATGATGAAGTGACTTGTAAGGTGCAAAGCTACTCCGAAGAGTGCCCTGGCATCTAGCACAGGTCAGAGGAGAAAGTAAAGCTGGTTGTTTCAAACCTGGACAAATACACAAGTTTTCAACCTATTTTTAAACAGTGCCATGTTGCAAACAGCGTGGAGCTCAAGAGGCAGTTTGTTCGAGATATGGATCACAAATAGACAAGAGACCTTCTTACAACTCTCGCACACTGGATTCTGGGCATCTATGCTAAAAATATATTAGCTGATCTCAGATTTCTTGCTGGAACATGAAAATTAAACCTAGCTCTGAGATAGACTGCACCAATCTGATATAGGGCTCCATGAACTAGCAGAAAGGCCTTAAACAGCGCTCTTTTCCTGACAGAAAGCCAGTGAAGAGCTTGCAGATGAGGAGACATGTGCATTCTAATTGGCAAATTCGAAAGAAGGCAATCTGCTGCATTTTGTTTTGGACCACCTGAAGCCTATCAAGCAGATACTTCGGCAGACCAAAAGTAGATAGCACTGCTGTAGTCCAACCTAGTAGTTATCTAGGCCTGGATACCCCCTTTTTTGCTGTTAAGGACAGAAAATGAACACACGTTTTCACTGACCTCAGTACACCAGTTCATATGCCCACCAGGACCAGGAGTTGGTTGCTTTATGGATATCATTGACGTGCTTGGACTCACTCTTCTGAATCGGGAACCCACACATCTAGCAGGACATTTATTGGATTGTATCTGCTCAAATTCCACTAGGCTGAGAGTTAAGCCCTCAGATTTGGTCCGATCATTTCTTTGTTCCTTTTCATATTGCACTAAATCCTAAACCTATGGTCACCACTATAAAAAGTATTAAAAGTCCAGAGGAAAAATACACTCCCAACTGGAAGGAACTACCCAGCAGACCTGATGTTGTAGAAAAGTTAAAAGTCAGTATACCGGTTCTATCAGGTCATACTGACTTTTAACTTTTCTACAACATCAGGTCTGCTGGGTAGTTCCTTCCAGTTGGGAGTGTATTTTTCCTCTGGACTTCTGCTGACAATCAGAACTTTTGTGATTGGATTGCCAGAGCGGGTGCCTCGTTGGGACCAACCGGCAATAAGAATCCAAGGGCCACTAAGACCAAAAAGAGTGCCCCATGGTTTTCATTGGCCTTGAAATTGGAACTGGGAGAAGTAAGAGTATTGGAACGGAGGTGGCGTAGGAACTACGATGCTACCGCCCGCAACGCCTATAGATCAGCGAGACGGAAGTATCATGCTGGAATAAAGTTAGCCAAGAAAGCCCATTACCTACAGGCCATCTCCACGGCGGCCCAGGGACAAAAAGAAATCTTCAAGATAGTAAAGGATTTTATGAACCCATCAGCTCTTTCGCAGGAGATTCCTCCGTCTCAAAATCTCTGCAATGCGATATCTGATTATTTTGACAATAAGATCCTCGACATCGTGAAGACTTTCCCTCCAGTACCCGCTATGCCAGTAGTTGCTGAACAGACAGAGGAGGTGAGGACCTCTGCCCGCTTGGAGGAATTTGCCCCGGTCTCCCTCGAAGAGACCTCCAAGGCTATTCTGGGCAGCAAATCTGGATCCTCTTTTGATCCTTGTCCCCCTTTAGTCCTACAGACCTTAGTAGAGGTGGTTAATCCTATCATCAATAGGATTATTAATTCATCATTAGCTATGGCAGACATTCCTAATGACTGGAAGCTTGCAGCTGTCAAGCCTCTCCAGAAAAAGGCACTAGCTGACCCTACCACCCTTTTCAACCTGCGTCCTATCTCCCTGCTTCCTGTGCTGTTCAAACTGGTGGAAAAGTTTGTCAATAGTCAACTGACGAGCTTTTTGGAGAAGAATAACATCCAACATCCCAACCAGTCAGGGTTTCGGTCAAAACACTCTACCGAGTCGGCCCTGCTATTTACAGCAGAGACCCTACGAACGGCCATGGACCAGGGAAAGAAGGCTGTCCTAATCCTACTTGACCTGTCGGCAGCCTTTGATACGGTCTCACATAACATCTTAGTGGACCGGTTGGCTGCTGCAGGAGTAGGGAGGCAGGCCTTGGCATGGCTCAGGAACTTCCTCAGCAATAGACGCCAAGTCGCAGTGTTGGGTCAATACCAGTCTGAAGCAAAGGTCATCAGCTCCGGGGTCCCTCAGGGCTCGAGTCTAAGTCCTGTACTTTTAAATCTGTATATGGTACCCCTAGTGAAACTGATCGCATCATTGCAGATCAGTACAATATCATATGCTGACGACACCCAGCTCATCCTGGTGTTGGACAGGGAACGGCCTGGTGCCGAAGAAGATCTTAAGGAGTGTCTAGCAGCAACGTTTAAATGGATGACTGACAATCATTTAAAATGTAATGCTGGAAAGACAGAAATCTTGCCGTTTGGGAATCATAATCTGTTTTCCCCAAAAATGTGTTGGCCTGCTGATGCAGAAGCCCCCCCCAACACAATTACATCTGCTCGAAACTTGGGTATCAAGTTCGACGATCAACTGTCTTTCAAACATCAAGCGGTGGCCGTAGCTGGGACGTGCTTCCAGATTATAAAAGCTTTGAGGAAGTTTTTTTGATCTTCTCCCGTTGCCGGCCAGAAAAACGGTTGCAGTGGCCCTAATAAATTCCAGGTTGGATTACTGTAATGGCTTATATGCTGGAGCTAATAAGGCCGTACTCCATAGGTTACAAATGGTCCAAAATGCAGAGGCCCGTCTTGTATTACGTTGGCCCCGTAGGTCTTTAGCCTCAGCAGCACTCAATGCGCTCCATTGGCTACCAATTGGTAAAAGGATTCTCTTTAAGATTCTTATAATCACCTTCAGGGCATTTCAACAGTATGGACCAAAATACCTGTGTAATGGGTTCAGAAGATATCACCCGACACCCTGTTTGAGGTCTGCCAGTCAGAATCTGCTCATAATCCCTCGATTCAAGCTGGCAACAAAAGGTGGCAAATCCCTTTTTGTGCTGGGCACCAAGGTCTGGAATAAGCTCCCGCCCTCTTTACGATCATTGTCCCAAGAAACTCAATTCAGGAAAGCATTAAAAACCTGGGTCTTTTCTTTAACTGATGTTGCCTGCAGAGCGCTGGTGTAATGTGTAGTACAAAGTGTAAGCTATCTCTTTTCCCTCCAGCCCTTCCATCTGGGTTGGGTGAGCGCCAAGATACTCCTTGGAGTGATAGGAGCGCTATAAAAGTGTCCTTTACATTACATTACATTATATTACACCACAGATTTAATCTGTGGCCTAAAAAACAGACAGTAATCAAATTTGACCCCAAAGCTCAGGACTATGCCTCCCCAAGGGCCTTGGGGGGGGGGGGGGTCAGGAAGCCTGCCAGGTTTGTTGGGTGTTGCACTTTAATTGATGTACAGCCATCCAGTGAAAGACTGCTGCTGTAAGACAGGTTTTATAAGCCACTCTGGAAATACTTCTTCTTTTCCACATGAGAACAGCAGCTGAGTATCATCAGCATAAGATATAACTTTTGTTCCCAGGGCTTCTGCTATCTGAGCAAGAGAGGTAAGGTACAAATTAAATAATGTTGGGCTCGGGGCAGTGCCCTGGGGCACTCCCAGCTGACGCGGTTTGTTAAAGAAGGGATGAATCCAAGCCTGTTGACTTCTACCTTCCAAGACGGAGGCAAGCCAGTCCAAGGCTGGACCCCCTATGCTAATGGACTGCAGACGCGTCAGGAGTACCTGGTGGGGGACCGTACCAAAGGCTACTGATAGGTCTAACATAATCAGCACAGCCTAACCCCCAACATCTAATATACCTATGATGTATTCTGACACTTCCATCAAAGCTGTCTCCGTGCTGAAGTGTGGTTTAAGGCCAGACTGGCTAAGATGGAGCAGGTTATTGGATTCCATATATGCAGAGATCTGCTGATTTACATGCTTCTCGAGTATTTTGGAGAGTGCTGCAAGCTGTTAAATAGGCCTATAATTAGGCTGTACTCCTTGGTCTGGGGATGGCTTCTTCCACAAGGGTAGCATTTTAGCTTGTTTCCAAGATCTTGATACTGTGGATGTTTCTAATGACATGTTCAGCACCTTATATGCCAAGGGGTTAATTACACAGGCCCCTAAAACTATTAAATTGGGTGGGTAGTGGGCAGATGGAGAAGCTGATTTAAGATTACTTAAGGCTCGCAGAGAACTCTCCAACAGAATCGGGCCAAAATGGCCAGAGTCGCCTTAATTTTTTAACCCAAGCTGGCTTGCAAGGTGTCCAGTGGTCCTTCATCAGGCCTAGAGGACAGACTGGCTTGGATGGTAAGGATCTTAGTCTGGAAATAAGTGGCCAATTGTTCACACCAGTCAGTCGAGGCAGAGTGGTACCTTGCACAGGTGGCCGGGGCCAAACACTTTTTAACAATAGTAACATTCTCCCTGGTTTTATTACCTGCTTATAGAATTTTATCCTCAAAGTAGTCTTGTTTAGCAGTTTTAATTTCAGCATGATAGTTCTTAAGTGCCAGTTTGTAACTTTTCTCTTCAATCTTACTATAGTTTTTCTACACTGTCTTTACACCTTTTCGTCTCTATCTTGAGGTTATTATAAAACCAGGGTTGGAGGGTTTTGTTCAACCTGGTCTTTGGGAGCGACGCACTGTCAGTTTTTCTATGGGATTATCTAACTGCATAACATCCTTCTCCACCTGTCGTAGCAAGGTGGAGTACTACCTTCCAGTGTACAAATAAGTACTGTCAGGAGTATTTCATAAAGTGCTCTCATTATAAGTGAAGTTGTTAATAGAGGATGGATTTTTGAAGGAGCTTGGCAGGAAAATCTTATCAGAGAATGATCTGATCAGACCTGATGTGTTGGATCTTCTATTTGCAAGCTAATATTAGAACATGAAAAACATTCCATTCCATCACTGCCTATGATTTGAGCAGAATAGACTGAAGTCCTAGGAAACATTCAAGGCATCAGTAGGTCCTCAGGGTTCATAGGACACAAGTCTGACAATGAGGGAAAATTAGAATAAAGTTGTATTATACTGTTGTCAGGTAAGTGGCATGTCACCAGACTGTAGGAGCATTCACTATTCAACAGTGAGGAGTGAGACTCAAATATTTTTTCTTTTTCTATTCAAAAACTCTCTCCAAACACACATGTCCAATAAACCGTTAAGATCTGATCAAATTAACTTTTGTTGTGTTGTGTGGAGCCTCGAGAAGAAGGTTGTTTGAGTAACAATCCCCGAAAATATGGAACACGATTGTCTTTATGGTACAAGAAATCCCCAACCAATTATTCTTCACACTATTTTAAGAAACTGTTTAAAAATCATGAGTAGTAGTGACCTGTCCTGTCAACATGATGATTAGCAGCAACAGATTAACAAAAGCAGAAATACTGATGCACAATATAAAAAGTTGTAAAGCAAGCAAATACCAGGAAATGACATAAAAAGTTGTAAAACAGACAGGAGTTAAAAGTGAATCTTACAGTCATATTTTAATGGTTTGCCTCAAGGAGAAATTTAAAAAATATATAAGTAACTGGGCATTTTGGTGCGTTTTGGGGGTCTTACCTCTCAGCTGTTGGCCTGTTGATCTTCAGCACGTTTAATGAATATCTCTATCTTTTGTTAATTATTTGGGCCTGAAGACAACTTTTAGGTGTATACAGTGGAAACATCAACTAAGGGGAAAGATTAAGCACATTTTGATTCCTCTTCTGAAAAGCGACCAGAAAAATAGATTTGTTTTAATGTCTTTTGAATTCTGGGCATTCGGATTATTATTATTTTTGAAATGTACAAAGCGCTCAGCTACCCCCAGCGCGCGTAAAGACAAGTGCCCGCTGCGCGTACCAATAGAGGGCTAAGAGTTCGAAAATAGCCAGGTCTTCAAGACACTTCGGAAAATGGTTTCAGATTCAGCCATACGCAGGGACAGTGGCAGGCTATTCCAGGTTTTGGCAGTAATCACTACGAAAGCTCTGCCACCCATTCTGGAGCGGCGGAAATGGGAGTCATCATGAGGCAGAGATGGTTCAATCTAAGTGAGCAGTTGGACTGAGAATGCTTAAGTCGAGCTCTAAGGTAGGCTGGACCCCAACCCTGAATTCCTCTAAAAGCCAAAACCAGCGACTTAAACTGGATACATTTAATCACTGCAAGCCAGTGGAGCTTCTTCAGTTGGGGTGAGATCGAGTGGCGATATGGGATGTTACAAATCAGCCTTGCAGCCGCATTCTGAACAATCTGCAGGAATTTGATTAAGTAGGCTGGAGCCCCTGTGTAAAGACTATTTGCATAGTCTAGGTGTGAGGTGATCAGGGCATGAATAATGGTCTGGCCAGAAGAGAAAAAAGGGAGAATTTTACAGAGCATGGATGTGCAATTTACCAAAACGAGCTGAGGACACCTGGTTCATTTGAGATTTGCAGGATAACTCATTGTCAAACCGAAATCCAAGATTCCTAGCTGAGTCTTCGGGTTCCAGAGGGGGATTCAACTCAGATGGCCGCCACAATAGTGGCATAGGGTTTTTTTTAATTAAAAAACAGCACCTCAGTTATGTCTGAGTTGAGCCAAAGTGTGTTTAATGACATCCAGGTGGAGATGTTACGCAGACAGCGTCTCAAATTAGAAAAAGCTGCATAAGAGTGATGTTTAAATGAAAACACCAATTGTGTGACGTCACAGGACAGAGATATACATTAAAAAATAGTGGGCTCGGAGCAGAGCCCTGAGGGCCTCCGCAACTCAGGGGCTTCTCCTCGGAAACATTTACATAAAGAGAGACTTGTTGAGTGCGGCCATTTAGGAAGGATGAAATCCAGGTCAGAGGGGTGCCCTGAATCCAGAGACAGTAAAGTCTCTCAAGCAAAATAGCATGAGAGACCATATCGAATGTTTCTCAAAAACAAGAGGCCTCTTGTTAGAAATGGGGTTTCTGGTTGGTTAGGGTACACACCTAAGCCAGGCAGAACGCACCACTTCAGTCAGGGTAAGGGAGTTACACACCCAAGATAACCCCTGTTCACCCCCTTTGTAGCACGGCAGACCAGTCAAGCTTATCACAGAGACAATATGTAAAGCATTTGCACAACACACACACACACCCTAGTGGCACACTAGGCGCACCACAAATGAGTCTCCATACATGGTTATATAAAAATATCATTTGTATACATACACAAAAACACCTTAGACCCTAAATTATTTTGTAGCATGTAAAGCACATAAGACCACATAACTGCGCCACTAGGCACTTGTCATGAACATAACAGGTAGACCAAGTATCACTTTATATTATAAGCAAAATACATTTAGACCACCACTCACATAAATTGTGGTGCCACTAGGCACGTTTCTTAATAATGCACATAATACACATAAAGCACAAAGGGTCATAATTAGCACCCTCTTAATAAAATATCTTATTGGGAAACATAGGCCAACCACATTTAGGTCACCAGACTTTAATCTTTGATTACACCCTGGGTTGCGCATTATTCCAGCCCTGTAGTGCGGGGGCCTCTGTCGAGGTCTTCCCTGTGATGACCTGGAATACAAAACAATGCTCCCACCGGTACCTGTACTTCAAAACAGGTAAAAGAAAGAAGGGGGAGGAGACCTCCCCTTGTCTCAAATAGCCTCTCCCGTGGCTCGGGGGACTGCTGCACGCAGACCCGGTGTGGCTGCCAGATTCTGACTCCTTTTCTGGCACCACTCCTTGGAGGTTGGGTCCCACCCTCCAAATGTCAGAGTTGCAACGCAGTGCTGGTCAGTTTCCATGAGGTTGACTAGCAACATCCAGGGGCACCTTCACGCGGGCTCGCTAGTGAGCAGCCATGCCTCCCCACCTCTCCCTCCGGCCTCAGGAAGGGAATCTGTTCACTGAGTGGGGCTAGGCCTTCTTTGAACATCGCAGCCCCTGCACTGCACCATCACTTCTCTTCCTCGTGGCAAGGGGCAACCGGTCAGCTAGTGCATGCACGTCCTCAGTTGAATTAGAAAAAGGTGAGCAACCCAATATACCCTTGCGGGCTTGGGCAGATAAGCAATTGAAGAATTGGGCCAGCAAGGGATTTGGTTTATGTTATCAAATCTCAGCTAGTGCGGGACTTAAATTAATTGATACTTGATCAAAGTTGAATATCTGTGACTTCAATTGAAAGGACACTATGGAGCAAGGGTAACTGGTTTAAGTCAAAGATACTTTATGATTAGGCTACAACAAGTGAGCCCTATTGACAGTAGAATTTACCTTTGAATATTGAGTCGGAAAGGCAATCAAGTCAATAGCTGTAGATGCGTTGTCACATTCTGAAAGGAAGGGAACGGTGGGTTTAATTGTCTTGTCTGACTTATCTTGTGTTTATGCAAAATTTAACTTAATAATGGATGTTAAACAAAGGACCAGATTTTTTCTAAGGTAATACGTGGAACCTATAAAGTTGATTACTATTTGCCAGAGCAGTGCATTCAATCCTTGATATCATTGTCATTAATTATGGAAAATTGCGTGTTTTTTGGGATATCGCAACTGACCTTGCCAGATTTAGGTGCAGATAACGTTTGTATATGGGCAACACACATGATTTCAGAATTGTTATCGATAAGAGAACAATCTACTTTTTGATTTGAAATCATTGTGTTTTTATTTGTCAGCAGTTTAGACTTTCTTTTCTGATATATTTGTGGAATATTTAATACACTCCCTGTATGTCTTAAATGCATTCTTCTGTACCCTATTTTATCAATGATTAATTTTTTGTCTTCTAGTAAATAGCAAACTTTTTTTACTCTAAACACCTGGTTATTGTATTATTTTTCATGATGTTAGTGTGGTAACATTATTTACTTGTATTATAAATTTACTTGCCTCAGCCATTAGTTCAGAACAGTGTGAGTTCTCAATTAATTTAAGTCCAGCACTAGCTGAGATTTGATAACATAAACAAAATCCCTTGCTGGCCCAATTCTTCAATCGTCCTCAGTTGAGGCACACACCGTCTATGCAGTGCGAGGCGGAGAAGAGGTTGAGAGCAATGCGACCTCAAGCCCTCCGTCTCAGCAGCCCTCACAAAACACTTCTTGAGATATGAGGTGGGAATTGCCCCAGGCAGCATTCCCTATGCTGGGGGAAAGGCATATTCCACAGCACTGAGCATGCACTGGGTACTTCTTCAAGTCCTCCTCTGATGGAAGTGAGATTAAAGCGCTCCCCTCAAACTTTGCCAAGATAAAGCACTTCTTGCTCCTTGTCAAATATAAGGGGAGAAGAACAATCCAGTCCTTCCCCTGCAGATCTCCTTTTGCGATCTAGCAAGGATCTTTCCACAGAGTATTTTTTTTCCCTGAGACTTCTAACAGGAGGCCAGCACACACAAGCCCTTAGAGATTTCCTTCACAAGCAGGATGCCACATTAGGGCAAAAAGAGCAATTTTTTCCTCCACCATAGACAGAAGCAGCAACTGCAGGCCAACCCCACACAGCACACAGCAAAGGGACAGTACTCCCCCTGATAGCACGCCAGCTCTTCTCCTTGGCAGGGCCCTCTTGTTCCTTTAAGTAATCTAGTCTTGGGGTTTTAGTAGTAAATCTTATACCCCAAAATGTCTTTGTTCTCTTTGTGACAAGGGTCTCTGAACCCAGTCCAAACCAGTCCTGTCCTCTCTGGTGCAGCATGACCACAGGGGGCAGAGACAGCATTGTGCAAAAGGAGACACAGACTGTTCAGGCGGAAGCAAAACTCCTCCCACCACTCTAAATGCAGACCAGGTCTATTCAGGCCTGGGAGTCACCCAGGCAAGCCAGGGCACACCTCAAACTCCCCAGTGACTGTCTAGAGTGAATGCACATCTCAGCTCCTATCACTCACACACCAGACGCTGAATACACAAACAGTCAGAGGCACCCAGAATGGTAAAGTAAGAAATTGCCCACTTCTTAAAAGTGGAATTTTCAAACCCAGGATTTCAAAACCACCTTTACCAAAAGGTGCATTAATAAATTCTGAGTTCATAGAGGCTACACTTCATTTTCCTATCTTGTCCCTATTACATGTTACAGATATAAAAATGGTACAGTGCAAACCCAATGATAAGCCTATGGGACAGACAGCCTTTCAATATTGAAAAATGAAATACACAGTATTTCAATATCAGGACATGTCACACACACTAGTACATGTCCCACCTTTCTCTTACACTGCACCCTGCCGACGAGGGCACATTGGGTCTACCTTAGGGGCATCTTACATGTAAGGAAAGGGAAGGTTTGGGCCTGGTAAGGGGGTTCACTTATCAGGACAACATGGCAATTTACAACTGCAAGCACAGACACCACAGTGGTAGGCCTGAGATACATTTATAGGGCTACTCGTGTGGGCAGCACAACCAGTGCTGCAAGCCCACTAATAGCATTTGATTTACAGGCCCTAGCACACATAGTGCACTCTACTAGGGACTTACCAGTAAATCAAATATGCCAATCATGGATAACCAATCATATCACAATTTAAACAGAGAGCATATGCACTTTAGCACTGATCATCAGTGGTCAAGTGCCCAGAATACTATAGCCAACAAAAACAGGGTCAGACAAATAGGAGGCAAAACATTTGGGGATAAACCTGTCAAACGGGCCAGGTCTAACACCTCTCTGTTTCTGCCTGTACCTGAGATATCACTTTCAATGTTTAAAAATGACCACCTTGAATGTAACAATGTGACCCAAACTTTTTTTAAGTTTAGTAAAGTTTTATTTTGTTTAAGAAAAATAGTACAGCATAATATAACAGTATGACAAAAAACAGAACCAATATGAGAGAACCATGAGAGATAAATGGAGATGAAAAATGGTTCAGATAAAATATGAAAAGGAAGAAAATGGATGAAAGAGAGAAAGAGAAGAAAAGAAAGGAAAAAAGAGGGAGAAAGAGAAAGAGGAAGGGAGGGTTAGGGAGGAGGATAGGAGGATAAGAAGGTAGAGAAAGGTAGCCAGATAAGGTCAGATTTAATTTTTAAAGTGACAGAAGAAGAAGATGCAATTGCAATTCTGTGCTCATCACATATGAAGTTCCACCATGTATGCACAGACAATTTAGTGTTATCCTTCCAGCAAGACAAAATTACTTTGAAAGCTGTTGCAATGAAAAGATCAAATAATTTAGCATTATACGAGTGTAAGTCCAGAACATCAGATAGGGAACCTAAAAAAGTGTGCAACGGTGAGAACGGTTCAGAAAAATGAAAAATACGCATGCAATAATCCCAAACTGAGCTCCAAAAAGTAAGAACAGAGGGGCAATCAAACAAGAGGTGTTTGAGTGTGCCAGGGTGGGAGGAACAGGACCAACAAAGGGGGGAGGAGGAAGGGGAGAATTTAGTTATGCTTACAGGGGTAATAAGAGCTCTATGGTAAAGAAAAAAAAGTGACTGAGTAATACGAGCTGAAATCGAAGTCTTAAACAATTTACACCATAAGCGATCCCAGACATCAACAGATAACGAGAAAGATATATCAGTTTCCCAAACAGTTTCAGTAATGGTTTTAGGTCTAAGGCTAACATTATCTAATAACAGTTTATAAATTAGAGCAGCTTTGGGGATTTGTTGAGGAAACATAGGATATAGAGGAGTGGAAGGAGTAAGGGAAGGAAGGAGATCAAAAGTAGGAAGGGTAGATAGGTGAGATAAAATGGCAGAAGTAATGATGTCATATTCTTTGCGAAAATGTACAGGTAAATCAAACATAGTTTGCATTACATCAAATGAAATAATGGAGGAATCAGAGAAAAATTGGTATACAAACATAATATCCTTTTCTTTCCAATACTTGAAATAAAAAGATTTACCCTTGTACTTAAGGTATTTGTTATACCATACGCTAGAAGAAAGAAAAGTTTGTAAGGGGGACGAGTCTTTCGAGAATACATTGTGCAGCAGAGTATGTGAGTATTTCAGTACAGGGTGTGTAGTCAAGAATGAACAATTTGACATGAAAAGAGATTGTTGGAAAGTAAAATCTTTTAACAAGGACCGTTCGACAGCAATCCATCTGGGCAGTGGGGTATCATTGAAATCGAACGCCAATGAGAAGGCTTGTTTAATTAAAAAGGCAGAGTGGTACGATTGAAAATCAGGAAAGCGAACCCCACCTTCAGATTTTGGGCGTATAAGTTTATGTAAGGCAATACGAGGTCTTTTATTATTCCACAGAAATTTGGAGCAGATGGAGTTCAGCCGATTGAAATACAATTTAGGGATTTTCACAGGAAGCATGGAGACAGTGTATAAAATATGTGGGGAAATCATCATTTTGATGGTGTCTAAACGACCCCACCATGAAAGGAAAAGGGGAGACCATAATTGAAGGAGTGATTGAATTTTTTGAGTAAGGGAGGTAAAGGTCAGTTTGAGTG
Organism: Lissotriton vulgaris; assembly: GCF_964263255.1. Taxonomy (NCBI): domain Eukaryota; kingdom Metazoa; phylum Chordata; class Amphibia; order Caudata; family Salamandridae; genus Lissotriton; species Lissotriton vulgaris. Next base: position 1,530,689,454 of record NC_141685.1, on the reverse strand, counting down.
TTTCACGTAAGGTAGAGGAGAACCAAATACCCAAGTATTTGATCTTGGAGGGACACCAGGCAAAATCAGTTGATGCAAACATATATTGGTAACAAGAGGAGTTGAGGGGTAGGACCTCCGTTTTAGAGAGATTAAGCTTATAACCAGAGACAGAGGAGTATAAGCGGACTTCTTCCAAAAATGGAGGAAGGGAAGAGACAGGGTTAGCCATGTAGACCAGGACATCATCGGCATATGCTGAAATTTTTGTCTCAATCGATGACAATTTGAACCCATGAATTAGGGGGTTAGAGCGGATTTTAATGAGGAAGGGTTCAAGGCAAAGAATAAAAAGTAAAGGGGAAAGAGGGCAGCCTTGTCTCGTTCCTCTGGATAAGGGGAAAAATTTTGAGAATTGATTATTAACAAAAACACTTGCACGAGGAGCAGAATAAAGTAGTTTAACTAAGGAAATGAAGTAGGGACCAAACCCAAACCATTGTGATGATTTAAACATGAATTTCCAATTAATACGGTCAAACGCTTTCTCAGCGTCCAGGGATAGGGCAGCTAGGGGGGCTTTAAATTGTTTACTGTGTGAAATAATATTGGCAAAGACACGGGCATTGTCAGCAGCAAGTCCACCTTTCACAAAGCCAACTTGATCGGTGGTGATTAGTAGAGGGATAAGGGATTCGAGGCGGGCCGCTAACATTTTGGCAAAAATTTTACAATCGTAATTAATTAGGGAGATGGGACGATAGTTTTTACAAAGGGAGTGGTCTTTGTCAGGTTTGGGGATTATGATTATTAGGGCATCCAAAAAGGAGCCAGAGGCTTTAGCATTAGCAATAAAGGAGTTAAAAAGTTGTAAAAGATGGGGGACAAAAATAGAATGCATGTTGGCGTAAAATTCAATTGGGAGACCATCTGGACCAGGGGCTTTCGCTTTCTTTAGGGAGGTAATTGCCTTGAGAATTTCCTGAGAGGTAATTTCAGACTCTAGTTGATGGAATTCGGTAGGGAGAGATGGGGGAGGAGGAAGGTCTTTGAAAAAACGGGAGAGGTCATCATCATCAGGGTGCGTATCATCAGTATACAGGAGTTTATAGTAGTTATGAAATACTTGTGCAATATCCTCATCAGAAGAAACCATTGTGTTGGTTACTTCATTGAGAATAGAGCCAATTGATTTTCGCTCAGATTTAATTTTGAGATAGTTTGCTAGCATTTTCCCAGCTTTATTCTGACCCCCATGAAATTTAGATTTAATCTTCAAGAGGGTGTTACAAGCTTCGACTGTGGCAATTTGATTGAGTTCAGATTTGGCTTTGATAAGTTGGAGGAGAGCGTCAGGATTCTTGGACGAAAAGTAAGAGTGCTCTAGGGTCTTAATGTTGGAGAGTTGGGCGGTGTATTTATCACGGTTGAGTTTCTTTTTTCTAGATACATAAGAAATTGTAAAACCTCGTAAAGCAGCTTTAAAGGCATCCCAATTATTCGAAACTGACGTGTCGTGGGGTAAATTGAGGGAAAAGTATTCAGAGATGAAACCTTTAACTTTAGACATAAATACAGAATCGGAGAGAAGGAAAGTGTTACATTTCCATCGATTGAAAGAGGAGGAGGTTTGGGTCAGGTCAAAAGTGGCATAAACAGGTGCATGGTCCGAGAGAAAAATAGAACCAATTTCGGATTTCTGAATCGCAGGGAGAAGAGATTTGCTGACTAGAATATAATCAATCCTGGACCGGGTGTGGTGAACATTAGAGTAGAATGTATATTCGAGTGAGCTCGGATTGCATGTTTTCCACACATCGAAAAGGGGACGTGAAGCAATGGCTGATTGGAAGGATTTATGTGTCTTATCAGGCTAGAATTTGGAGGAAGATAGTCTATCTGAAAAGGGATCTAACCATTGGTTAAGGTCACCAGCTATGATAATGTTAGGGCAGTCAATGGAGGATATGAGGATTTTGACGTCAGTCCAAAATTTAGGATCTGGTCGGACAGGGCCATAAATATTGAGGAGCACCATAGTTTTGTTTTGTATAGTCACTTTTGACATAACCCAACGACCTTCATCATCCGATTGAGAAGATAGAATTTGAACATCCAAACCTTTACGAAATAATATAGCAACACCACCTTTTTTATCAACAGCAGGAGAAAATACAACTTGACCCACCCATGCCCTCTTAAGTTTCAACGATTCGACATCTGTACAATGAGTTTCTTGGAGAAAAGCAATCTGAGCATTTAACTTGGATAAATGGGACAGTACCTTTTGACGTTTAACAGGGTTGCCAAGACCACGAACATTCCACGTTACAAAATTACACATGATGGAAGGCAAGGGAGGAGGGTAACAACTGGGTCCAATACACTGCAGGTAAGCAACTACAAGGAGAGACAATGGAGACAAACATGTTAGAAATGAGAATCAAATACAAAATATGAACAAAGGCAAGAAAAATCGGGTAAATATAGAGAAACAGTAGACGAAGGAGCATCTCAGTCATGAGGAAAAGAGAGGAGGAACAATGAGGAGTACGGGAGTTAATAATAAGAAAGGAAATAAGAGATACAAAGAAGAGAACGGAACATAAATGAGCAAGGGAAAAACATGAATGGCCTGTGAAAAGAAGAAAAAGAGATGAAAGAAAAAGAAGGAGATAGATAAGAAACAGATCAAGGCAAAGATGCCAGATCTGAGAAAAAAGAGAATACCTAGATATTAGGAGCATGGAGACGCCAACGCGGGCGCCTACCCTACAGAGCGAGGAAAATGCGGGAATATAGATAGGATATAATCAAAAAGAAGAAAAGTCGTAGCAAAGAATTACAAGGAAGAGACCGGGACAAGGCCACAACAGTCGTCAAGACAGAAGATAAGTGAATGCAGGAAATAGAAAAGAGTTATTTTCAGTCATTAGTGTCCATCGTGGAAGTAGAGACGGTTTGGAGATACTCTCGAAGCTTCTGAGGATCATCAAAGGTACGGGAACGACCATTGTGAGTTATTTTGCAGAGACAAGGATGTAGGATTCCATATTGAATGCTCAATTCCCTCATACGTGGACGCAGATTAAGGAACTCCTTGCAACGTGCATTCGTGGCGTTCGATAAATCCTGGGCTATAAAGATGGTGTGGCCCGAACAAATGAGGCGACGTTTTGATCTTGCAGCTTTAAGAACAGTCATCAATTCGGTGAATTCAAGAAAAAGCAGGATAATACCTCTAGGTTTGGTCGGGTTGGACGTTGGACGGCCCAAACGATGAGCACGCTGTATGTTTAGAGGAGTAGATTCTGGTTGGAGTTCCAAAAGTTCGTAGAGGAATTTGCGGATGAAGGACAGCATATCGGCCTCCCCAAGGGACTCCGGAACACCATAAATACGGAGGTTATTCCTCCTGTTACGATTTTCAAGGTCCTCTGTGTGAAGTTTCAACTGCTGTATCTCCTTTTCAAGAATAGGAATTTTCGTAGAGACATCCTGGACGTCACTGATGCGTTGCTCTAGTTGCAGGACCTTGTTCTCCATGACGACCCATCTATCTTCTATCTGCTTGAGCTTCTCGTTAGTTGCCACCATGAAAGGTTGTAAGCCACGAACCTCTTCTAGAATAGAATCCAGCACGGGGTTCTGAGAGGTGCGAATTGGAGATGGAGGGTCATTCTTAAGGCGTTTCGGTTTGGTACCGGTGACAGACGATCTCGCATGACCTGCGTCCTGAGACATGATGCCAACAGAGGGGCAAACTAGGAGGACCGCAGGGATGGAAGCCACACCGCAATAGTCAAAATGTTGAGACCCTATATGTAGAGGTATAAGAAGTACTGGAAAGAAGAGGTCATATAAGAGGTAACACGGAGCAATGGAGAAGCAATAGCTCAAACCCACATGACATGCGTCGAAATGTAGCAAAAATCAATTCAATGCGCAGCCAAAAAACCATCCAGGAGTATGGCATCAGAGAAACAGCAAAGCGTCCATAATATATGGGACCCAAGGGGGTTATTTGATGTTCCACGAAGGATTATCAGCAGAGGAAAGGAAGGTATTGAGCATTGCGCAGGGAGCACCACAAAATGGCCGCCGCTATGTAGTATTAGTATAATTAGAAGTTCTGAGGAGAGCTTTGGCGCCAAAAGTCAAGGAAATATAGTGGTAGCATGATGCGCATCTCTTAGCACATACCTTGTCACAATATGACCATTTGTTGCAGCAGACGGGCTGTTATGGCGGTAGAGAAGACAGAAAACGGGACGCGAGCGCGGCGGCACAAAATGGCGGCCGCCCGCGTCCCGCAGTAGCTGAAGAAGATGCAGCGGTGAAAGGAGATGAAAGCGGCAATTACGAGAGCCGTTGCATCTCGCAACACACGGGGACCATGTTCCGCCGTGCAGGAATGCCGTTTGCCGGGCTCCGTATGCGGGGAAAGTACCAAATAAACAGTCGGGATTCCCGCGTCGTCACGGAGCTCACGAAGGCAGCGCCATCACACGCCGGCGCGTAAGCCACGCCCCCAATGTGACCCAAACTTAATCATCCAAATTATGCATATATTAAGTATGGGCATTGAAAGAGACATTATAGTACTGAATGTCTTTGCCAGAATAAAGAACATTTATGACAATTGCTTTCAGGATTAGGAAAGAAGAAAACTAACGCATAGTACTTATAAGTAATTTGTATTACTCCATGTCCAGGTCTTTCTTGTCCCAGACCTGCATACTGCCTTGCCATTCCCTTGGTTGTCCACTTCCATACATTCCTGATTTGGTATTATCCAAAAGGTGACGGTGGCAAGGCACCCTTCCATAGTCATAGGAGGTAGAGCTAATAGAAACATATTTGGAAGTAGCAAAATATTTTTCTGTCTCCAGAATGAAGCTTATCCTCATAGAGTAAGGAATGAAATGAAGAAGGGAAACATTTTTTCCACTTGTCGTGGGCAGTTTATTACTGCCAGCCAGTGCAGGAATACAATTTGTACCAACTAACCACTATAAAACCGGCACTTCAGAATTAATATATTCCTGTCCACTACTAGAGTAAAATTTTGCGCACCAGAGAAGTATTACTTTGCAATTAATGTGATCAGTTGCTTTTGCTACAATGTTATTTAATCTATCACCAGGGTCGCACAGCATATTTATCCACAAACGTAATTTGCAGAGCAAGAAGCAAAAGTCAATTAAATAAACACATTTCCATTTTTACTATTGTTGCATGAGGTCTATGTAGATCAAATCAAATACATTTCAGATGTTCCATGCTTTTTTGTTTGCTACTGTTTGTTTACACTACCAAAACACATGGCCTGATTCACAAAGGTAGGTATACAATTTTTTTGTCATTCACAAACTTTTTTAAAGCAATATCGTTAGGACTGTGGAAACTCCACACTTGTGGTGGAGACTCTGCAGATAAAAAGATAGGCTAGGGCGTAAAATTTGTTTGTGACTAGCAAAAAATCATAAAATTACACTAATGTGTAAGTTTACCTTTGTGAATCAGGTCCATAACTGGCGTTTGTACGTTCTGAGTCACCATGCATCCAAACTTCCTTGTTGTCTTCACAAAGCTTGTTGTCTAGAGGGGACTTGGTAAGAGAACCAAACACACCTTTATGGTCTGTTTCTGTGAAAAGGAGGACATCCACCAGGAGCAGGCAATGTCAGGCACTTTAATTCTTCCAGCAGTTTCTCAAAACATACTTTTCTTGTGCTCCTTGCAGATGCTTGTTCTTGTAAGATGCTCTTAATCTGTTGTTTGCATGAAGCATGCAGTCCTCATCCTCATCTACTACTTTTCATACTTTTGCTATCCCTTAGGAACATTTAATAAAGAAATCACATAGAGCTAAAACAAACCTACAATGATGATAGCATTGGGAAACTGACAGAGTGAAAATAACTCTATGTAAAACTTTTTAGAAGCATTAAAATATTTAAGAAATTGTACTTGCATTCTGCCCTGAACTTGATTTATTCCTTACGACCACACCAGAAATGATTGATGGACAACAACAAACAAGACCAGGGTTTGCACAGAATAAGCTGGACAGGAGTGAAGAAGTGTTAAGTGACTGAGTTTTTACGTCTAAATGTGACACAGTAGCTGTCTAAACAGACCTGTTGTTCCCAAAATACATACAATGGGCTTTTCTCTGCCCTTAAACCAATTACTTTTTTTGAGCTATTGGTTAAGACTTTGTCAAAGATATCGTGGCGCAACCTAGAGGAGTAATACTTCCTCAACAAATTATATTACCTGTTTAGACAAATCCTCTAGCCTCAAATATGGGACAGTTGGACCTGGCCTTTTTTGCAGGGCCCCCGCCCCCAACTTTTTGCCTTCCTTCTCTACTCTTTCTGGTTTTGTTTCTGTTGGCTTTAGGACTCAGGGCACTTTACTACTGCTAACCAGTACTAAAGTGCATGCACTCACACCCTAAAATCTAGAAACATTGGTTTAACCACAATTGGCATATTTAATTTCCTTACAAGTCTGAAGTAATGTGCAAAATATGTGCCTAGCAAATACAAGGATATGATGGACCGAGCGCTAAAACTTTTCAGACACTCACCCCCAGTCACAGATCTGGGTTGAATCCATCATCACTCGTTAGCTCACTTCGCAACCCCAGTTAAGACACAGCTATATGCAAATCAGTCTTAACCCTGTGCCTCATAGGATCAGTCCAGCCAGAACTGCCAAGCTGTGTTTTCCCTGGACTGGAAACAAGCATCCTGGGACCGGTTTCGGGTTAACAGCCCCCATCAGCCAGGCTAGCTTGAATCCAGTGGCAAAGCGATCAAGGGACCCACATCTGGGCATATCCAGGGCCTTTAATTTAAATGTTACTAGTGGGCCTGCAACACTGCTTGTGCCACCCACTTCAGTAGCCATTTAAACACGGCCCAGGCCTGCCTCTGCAGAGCCTGTGTATGCAGTTTAAACTATCATTTCGACCTGGCAAGTTAACCTACTTGCCAGGCACAAATCCTCCATTTTATTGCATATGTCACCCTTAAGGTAGGCCCCCAGTAGCCCTATGGGCAGGGTGTGGAGTTTTTAAAAGTTAGGACATCTACTTTTGAGTTTTACATGACCTGGTAGTGAAAAACGCTTACATTTGTTTTTTACTATTGCAAGGCCTATCTCTCCCTTAGGTTAACATTGGGTTTGCATCAAAACCATGTTTAAGTGGAATTCCCAATTGGGACAAAAAATAGATATTTGGAATTTGGTGTCTCTGGAGTCACAATTTAAAATCACAACTTATGGTGGAGTCAGATTTCAAATTGTAAGTCTAAAAATGCCACTTTTAGAAAGTTGGCATTTTCTTACTTAAACCATTCTGTGCCTCTGCATGTCTCTGTATACATGTCTGGTTTGGGTGACAGCTGGGCGTTATGCATTCCTTCTAGATAGTCACACAAAGGGAGCTGGGGTGTGACATTTGCATCCTGAAGGCTCATTACCAGGCTGCTGGGCCTTCCCGAGGTAGATTGGGAGGGAAGAGTTGCACCTGAATAGGGCTGGGCCTGTCTCCACACAAAGAGCTACATACCCCCCTGTAGTGAGTCTGGTGTCAGGGCAGGGAAGGCAGGGACCTTGTGATCTTCAAAGGCCTCTTTGATGTCTAGTCCACTTTAAAGACACATTCACGTATAAGTACTGGACCTCTGACACCATCAAATCAGAACTTTGCTTGAACCAAGGACTTTCTGCCTGGAAGAAAAGCTACTTTGTTGCAGGAAGGACTGCCACTTTTCTACCTGCCTTTCTCTGTTGACCTGCTGCCTGCTGATTGCTGTGCTGTATGATGGACTGCAATTTTGCTACCTGCTTTGCTGTGTTGTCCTGCTGTCTGCTACTTTTTGCCTGGGAGTCATAAGGACTGGACCTCTTCTCTTCATCCTTAAACGTAAGTTTCTCCAAGGGTTTGTTGTCATGCTTCCTGTTCTCTGAAGTCTCAGAGTCACAAAAGACTTCTTGAAACTCTGTTGGTGCCGCTGGACTTTGCCATCAGTGAGACCTACCCTTGCCTGAGGTGCCGCTCCAGTCCTGGCCCTGATAAGTTGGTCTGCACCTGTGTTCTTTCACTGATGCAGTGACCAATTTGCACTGATCAGAACTCTTGCAGTGCCCTCCGGCGCTGGCGAAATGGCAATTCAATAACAACACAGGTCCTGAATGCGAAGTTCAATGACGACACAGCGCCAATCCGGAGACGCCGCTGTGAGGCTCTCTTCCGACGCATCGACCTGACTGCGTGAATAAGAACTAACGCATCAAGTCTTCGAAGTCGACGCTTGCTCCATACAAAGGTACTTTTTCAGTGGGCCCTGCATGGGTTCTCTGACCGGCCTGTCCTCCATCACGGTCAGCCTGAGCTTTGGATTTACCCTGGTCTAGCGTGACCTCAACTAACCATTTAGCAATATTACTGTGAAGCACAGTTTTTGGAATTAATCTTTCAAAATTCATATCTCAAGTTCTACTTATTTGATTTTTGTTGTTTGGGCCTTGCTTTACTCAGTTGCATATTCTCTACATCTCTAATCTGGGTTCGAGGCCTTTTGTGGTGTTTTCACTGTGTTACTGTAATTTAAGTGTTGCACATATACTTTACAAATTGCCTCTTAAATTAAGCCTGACTGCTCTGTGTCAAGCCACCAAAGGGTGGGCACAGGTTAGTTTAGGTTATGTATCTGACTTATATACTCTGCCAACCAGAAACTTCTGTTTCTAACAGGGGCATGCAATAAAATGCACTCTGTACTATTTTCCATCTATTTTCCTTCCACTCTTTCTGCTCCTCGTTGCAAATGCACGCTCAAACACACACTTGTGCACACCTTCCTTACATGCTTCAGCACGTTAAACCCAGACCTATTGAGTTTTTCAATGTCAAGGAAGTTAATATTTGATTTTAAATATGGAATGCAATAGGTTCTCGAGGCATTCATGCTGAAAAAGGCAGGATTCTTCGAAGCACTGCTTAATATGGAGATTGAAACACACCATTGGTTTATAGTAGTGCTCGTTTTTCATCCACAGTAACTGTACTGGATCTGTAAACGGAGATCGAAAGATAACCGAGTGGGCTGAGTGCCTGCCTAGATATCTGTAGGCTGCACAGTCCCACCGAGGCTGATTCCGTCTGTCATCTTTCCAAGGATTATACAATGAGTAGAAAATTACCTCCTATTTAAGGGCTTCTAGGCAATTCAGTATAATGCGTGAGTAACATAAAATGTTCAGTGCATAAGACTTTGCAAGGGATTCATCTTCACAAAACTGCTGGAGGATCTAGATTACAGTTCATTTCTGATTCACGTCTCCTATCCGAGTCGAAAGGATACTGAACAAGGGTCCCTGATTTCAATACCTGTAGTTATTTATGAATGTTGTTAAAGGGTGGCTCTGTTTTTAGAAATGAATGTAAACTTACTTTCTCTGCCAGTTCTCAAACATTAACTGATAAGGCTCATTTAATGGTCTCTACCTAGAGCACGGGTCCTAGGAGGACAGAAGTTTATCTGTCTGGTACATCACATCTCAAAGCAGAAAGCTGAGCCTGACGATGACTAAAAGTAAACTGTTTAAAACATGCAGTTCCACAAATTACTGGCTGCATACTGGCTTGTTAGTCTCTGCATCTTGGATTTCCGAGTGTTTCTTCTTATCTGACCCAGACGATCTCTTTCATCGGATCACTGCTCCACAGATTTCGGAAGTAGCTAATAAGTAAGCACATATAAAAAAACAAAAATATCCTTGTATCTTAGAGGGGAGGATTTTGTGGGTCACCTCTTAGTTTGTTGACCTTTTTAAGGAACCAATCCTTCTTAGCCCTTTGGTGCCTTGCAATATACTAATAATAAATAGTATGGTGTGTTTTATACAAGAACGATGCAAGGATTCTCAGATCTCCAGGTAAACGACATTTTGCCTGTTTGGAACGCTCCCCATTAACTGAACAAGGACATTTTGTAGTAGTTTTTAGGCACCAGTAGATGGCATCTGGAGACTGCAGTCTTATTGCACCATGTGGGAACCCCAAATCTAACTTTACACAATGCGCACAGTTCCAAAAGAAACAGAATGCAATTGAATTGGAACTATATTTTCTATTACACTGAGGACTGGTGAAGGAAGTCATCTACTGTCATTTGCATTAATCAGATCTATTTAAACCCGTCATTTTGTGAACAGTTTATATGAAGTGAAGAGGGAAGACGCATGGGTACATTTAATCTACTATGTTTCCATCTAGGAAAGCTGAGTGCCTTTTACTCTGCACATGATAGATCCCGTACTGTGCTGTATATGGCCGTATTAAAAGCAGAAGCCGATGACTGCACAGAGTCTGACAGTGACTTTGAACATCCGCTACATCGCCACGTGATGTCTAAGCAGTGACGTAATGTACATTGACGCCTCCCTGTAAAATGTGAGGTTGGGCGCCTGGGTCTCTCGTATCTTACAAGTATTCATTGGCCCTAAAATAGTCGACTTAAGTTGTAAGTTATCGGGTGGCTCTAAAAAGAACCCTTGTGTTCATTAGTTGGAGCTACATATAAGTGCGGATGCACACCTTCAAGTTATTCAGGAAAACTCGGTTTCCCTGATCTGTGAAGTGTACTCCATCACTTCTGTATATATCCGCCATATCAAAACGTATGTTGCTGTTGTAGATGGAGCCCATTTTGTGGTCTCTGAGGTATGCAGAGACAGCTTTGTTAAGTAAGTAAGTAAGCAAGTAAGTAAGTAAGTTTATTAAGCATAGTTAGTTAAAACCAGTGCAAAACGTTTTACAAAAAAAGTTTTAAAATGTCATAACATTTGTTCATTATAATCATAATTAAAAAGCTTCCACTAAAAAACCCAGTCTGATTGTCAGGGAGCATTTATCTTAAGGCGGGGAACCATATTCCCTTGAGTCCTGTTGACCGCCTACTTGTTGCCTGTGTCAATGATCAACAGTTTATTTTGACAGTTTTTCCTCGATCATTGCCAGGAACTTAAAATATCTACAGTTCAGTATAGTATTTGAAGGATTCAGGCAGGCGAACACCGCTTGCCTTCTAGTGCGAGTCCCTAGCTGCTTGAACTAGTCCTTTAAGAGATGTTGGCGGGCTGGCCCTAGCACTTCGCAAAGGCAGGTCATGTGAAGTATGTCGCCCTTGTCTGTGTTGCAAAATGGACAAAGTTCGTTGCCGTTGCTTCTGAGCCATGGTGGAAGATGCTCTCTACTGGGCAAAACCCCTAGTCTGTGTTTCAAGAGCTTCAGTTTTGTGGCCTTAGGATAACCCTGACTGAAGTATGATTGTGGTGTCAGCGATTTATACGAGTTTAGTGTCATCCATGCATGGTTTCTTTTGGCGAATGTGGCCTTATCCTCTAGTAAGGATAGAGATTTGATAGTTTTCCAGACTAGTTTTTTGAATGGGTTGTGCCCAAGTTGCATGTCCCAGATCGCAGTTAGATTGGTGTCCCCCAGGGCTGCCTTCAGGTAAGGTCTTGCCTGAGATATGTTCCTGCCTTGAATATCTTGCCATAGCAACAAATTTAGAGTGTTGGTAGTGGCCGGGCGAAGTTTGTGGCAGCAAATGATATAAGCTCTCTGTCTCGCAAGAGCTTGTTTTTGCAATCCAAATTCCAGCCTAAGTTGGGCAGGCGATGTGAAGGACGGGAGAGAAAACATTATTCTATAGGCTTTTGTCTGGATTTTATCCAGGTTCTTGGAGTCTCTCCCACGTAGTGCCTCGCTGCCGTAGCAGATGGAAGGGAGTAGCTTTGCCTGGATAACTTTCAGGTAAGGGTTAGAATTGGCCCCATCAATTGATTGGCTATGTTTTTTAGTGTGACGGCAATGCAAGTCCCTCTCCTTTTTGCATCCTGCTTTTGCTGCGCAAAAGTACCATCTCTGTCAAATATGACTCCCAGGTATTTGTAGGCAAGTGCAGACTCTATTTTTTGGCCGCCTAGGCCCCATGACTTCTGAAGTTTCTAGATACCTGGGGATGTAGTTTGAAAGAACCCTTCAATGGCGTACCCATCTTGACGCACTAAAACTAAGAACAGCTACCTCAGTGAAGGGTTTAAACATATTTAACAATGTGTATGGTGAAATGTCTCACTGACTATTCCTAAAAGTTACTCTGCAATGGTTCCACCTCAATTCTTGTATGGGGCAGAAGTCCTTCACTTGAGTGGTAAACCTCAGTGGGACTTAGAAGAGGGAAATAGCTTGAAAAATCTATTCTCTCTGCCTAAATCGTCAATGGTACAGGCAGCGAGGCTAGAACTGGGAATTACCTCATGGGGTATAACAGCTTGCATGGCATTATTACGCTATTGGCAACGTTTGGGTTTGGGTGAAGAACACAAAATCTCACAATGGTGTAGGAATGAAATTGTAAATAGTGAGCTAAAGTGGGCAAAAGAGACTAGCGATATTGTCAAGAAAGCATGTAATATGTTAAAGCTTAAGCTGTGCCCCCAGTACCTTCAACTTAAGATAGATAAGAGGAAACTTAGGATCTTGGGCAAAGAAATATCTCGATTACAGGACCAAGATTACCTCTTGAGGAAAAGTTCAGTTCTCCATATGGCCACAGCGTGGCAAAAGAATTACAGTTACCCTATATTGACAGGCTACCTAGTTGCCCATTAAGGAGAGAGGTGTTCAGGCTGAGAATTGGAGTAAATCCATGTCACGCGAACAAAGGGGTAAAAAGTTCCATGATAGATAAAAAAGAAAATTGCACTTGCACCTTAGGAACAAAATGTGATACTCTACATATTTTATTAGATTGTCAGAAGTTTTTAGAAATTCAAAGAGTTTTTATGCCCGACTTTTAAAAAGTATGATTTTAAAAATAGGATGCATGCAGTAAACCTTTTAGTGGAAATGAATAATTTAGACATAGCTTGTGCCATGGGAAAATATATAAAAAAAGTTAATGAGGCCCTTAAATGCCCTGAGAATTGCGATGATCAGGTGTATAGGTACGAGGAGAATGAGTCACAAAAGGGTACAAGCCTTGTGAATAGAAACAAACTACCTTGAGTAGATCAAAATGAATTTGTGAATTTTAGAAATTGATTTTAAAACTGTATATATCTTTTTTATTGAAAAACCTTGATAACAATTGTATACTTTTATGGTTGTAAAAAAACGAATAAAGTTTCATTGAATTGAAAACTTTGGCATCATTTAATGAATCTTCATGAAATTTTGAAAACGTATTCTTTCTTCATATCAGCTCCTATGTTAAAAGTTTGGGGGTGATTCGTCAAGGGAGTCTGAAGTAAAAGGGGGTCCCAAAACGTGTTTTCTCCATGTTAATTTCCATAGGAAAGTTTGGACAAGGTTACAGGTCAAACGGGTGAACGGAATTAACCCAAATTTGGCAGGGAGAAGGGTCTTGGTGTGGAAAGCACGCTTATGTTTATTTGGTGTAAATCCATTAAGTAGTTTATGAGAAATATCGAAAGTTATAGATATCAATATTTGGGAATTCTGCCATCTGATTGGCTGAGGCGTTACGAGCAGAAGCTTGCTGCTTATTGGCTGTGATGGTGTTGCAACTAGGAAGTGTTGGCCGCCATTTTGTGATTCTGTTGAAGCAAGTAAGGGGAAAAAGGGCAAAAAAGTAGGGAAGGAGGGTAGGAGCACTGTAAGCTTTGTGGGGGAGTTCGAAGTGAAGTAGTCACTGTTACCGGTCTGAAAATGCAGTGTTGCTCAGAGTGACATGGTGCTGATATGATATGGTGCTACACTCGGGTATGAAACCGAGAGTCTAAACCGTGAGGTCATTGCTGCAAAGTGATGTGGTCTGGTGTTTGTAACTTATGTGTGCAAGTAGTGTTAGTAGACGTTAATACTATACAGGGAGTGGGAAGCAAACTACTGACCGGTACGGCGCATTTATACTATACCGGAAGTGTGAGGCGAAGTACTCACTCCTACCGGTGTGAAAACCCGGGGATTACTGATTGCTGTAAAATGATGGGCTCTGGGTGCTGCAGGCTACTGGCTGCTGTAGTATAAGTGTGTAGGTAGTGTTAATATGTGTTTATAATATATAGGGAGTGGGAGGCAAACTACTCACCCCTACTGGTGTGAGGACTCAGGGATTAAACTGTGAGCCTAAATTGGAGGCTCATTGCGGTAAAGTGATGTGCTCTAGGCTGTGTAGCATACCTGTGGAAGTAGTGTTAGTTTGTGTTTATACAATATAGGGAGTGGGAAGCGAAATACTTACCCCTACCGGTCTTGACTCGTGGATGAAACCATGAACTCATTGCTGTAAAGTCATGTGCTCTGTGTAGTATTCCAATGTAAGTCATAGTAGAATGTCAGTATGTAATTCTACTAGAATCTAAGTATGTAATGTTAGAACGAAGACCTGTCATGAAGGGAACCTTGCAGATTTTGTAAACGGTGCTGGAGAAGATGGTTGCCTTGCTGTCTGCACCTGTTGGTGGTTGTTTCAGGTGTCTTGTTTTCTTGTAATAAATCTACTTATTGGATCCACTGCTGTCTGCCTCTTCACTACATAAATTTGGCGACGGGAGGGAGAAGGTAAAAAAAAAGCACCACTCACCAATATTTCAAAATTGATTGCGTTGTGCTGAAGACCCGTTTTCTTTGTTTAGTTGTTTCTACTCATGCCAGAGTCGTTGGCTCATTGAACTGTCATCTGACTTCTGGTAGGATTTATATTTTGCACTACCTCTGATTCTTCACTACATTCTGGTCGCTGTACTACACGTGTGTAAGTAGTGTTAGTATGAGTTTGTACTAACAAATGGATCATGGTCCTAGGGAGGGCGACATGTCAGGCGCAAGTCATATAATGTTCCGTGGTGTGCATTCGCGGGACATTTGTGTTTGCTATTAGAGGGCTGGCGCATGGCTTCCACCTTGTGATAGCAAAAACGTGTTTACTACTTGAAGGAAGAGGAGGAAAACCTCGTATCTCTTTAATAGAGGGGATGTGGATGGTAAAAATGGAGAGAAAAAAAGAAGAAAAAAAAGCGCAGTCTTACCCGTTCTTTTAAATGAGGCCCCTGGTGGGTGATGTTCCGTGGCCAATCCATTTATTATATTGCGGGGTCTCTGTAGGACTGGGGATCTTAAAGTCACATGTAAATTAGGCGCAGAATGGCACAGAGACGTTTTGATGCCTAGGGGACCGCCAACTTCTTTGGCATTGTTTACTAATTGTTCGAGGGGTTCGAGGCCAACTGAAGTCCGGGGATTGCCACACTCCAGGGCTTTTTTTAAATAAGCAGGGTGGGCATCGGCAGTCCCTGAAGCCTGGGTGGTCCTAAGCAGTGCCTTATTTGTTCGGTAATCACAGGGCCAGTACTTATGGTGTTATAAAGTGATACACTCATAGAACTCTTGCAGTTGTACAATTATCCAGGCTTCATTTGTCTAATAGTCAATTAGATTATGTTTGGTAGGTGCACTCTAATATAAGATAATTTTATCCTTAAAATCTCTTATAAACAGATGATTTACACATTTGATAATATACAAGTGTTGTCAGAAATAGAAGACCTATACACTCAGTTATTTATTTGAAAAAAAGGTAACCTTTATTAAAACACAAATACATCGAAATGTAACTTTAAAAGAAGAAACAGTATCATAAAAAAACGTGGGTTGGACGTGGAAGCAGTGTAGGAAACCTGCAAGACAAAAATGAAACATGAGTATGTGTGCTATGTGTAAGAGGTAAAGAAAGGAAGTCCGAATGAAAGGACGATAGTGATTATGGAAGGGAGGGGGAATGGGTGGAAGGGAGAAGGGGAAGGACAGCAAAAAGAAGAGAGGGAGGAGGAGACAGAGCGTCGGCCGACTGCAACCAGTCCTTAGGGTTTACCCTCCCGTCACCCGTTTGTCTAGGACGCTGGAATCGCAAGAAAGAGTGTGGTTCAGCAAGTCCTTAAAATGAAACACACGAGGCCAGAGATTGTGGGCCATATTATCAAGGAACAGCGATAATATTGTCGCTGCTTTAGCGGCAGGAAACTGCCGCTAAAGTGGCGATAGGGGGTTGATAATATGCCCTTGTGAATTCCCATTGAAGCCCAGGTTCTGGTGTGAACCTGGGCTTCTATGGGAATTCACAAGAGCATATTATCAAGCCCATTACAGCCGCTTTAACTGCAGTTTCCTGCCGCTAAAGTGGTTATAAGGTTATCACTGTCTTTGATAATAGAGTCCTACATTATTAGCTACTGGAAAATCGCTTGCATGCACCAGTGCACCCAGGGTGCTGTAACCTAGCCCCTTCCCCGGCACTGTGCTCAATAGTAGGTCTTGCACACCGAGGCTTCACTGCTCACCTGCCACCACCAGTGTGTCCCACGACGTGTTGGTGCAAGCTCTGAGTCCGGGGTACGTTTGTACAGTAGACCAGGTCTCCGGTCGGGGACGGTATCTTGATACCATGATGGAAGGTGTCAGAATGCCCAGGGCATCATTGTGGGGTCCTCCCTTCTTGAGGCAATCAATGGAATGTCTGAAAAGGGAGAAATAATTTAATGATGGAAACTTCTGGAGGTAAACAAAAGTTTATTTCAAGGAGTTGAGTGCATCCTTCATTTTTGAAGTACGATCTACCAACTGTTAGTGGTAATCGTGGTTCAAAGAAGAGATTGAGTGCTTGAGAATTCACAAGGTTTAATAATTATACATTATACAAATGTTTATATAGAAAGGAACAGAGCGCATGCTAGAAGCATAATGTGCACGTGTAATGCAGTGGCTGAAGCCTGTGTGCATGTACACTTAGTAACGAGCTCACTACAGTGTCCTAAAAGCCAATGCCACTTGTCTGTAGGGCAGCGCTGCCCGTTAGCTCAGGCCTACAGAACGGTCCAGCAGGTCCTTAAAATGAGACAGATGTGACTGAATGAGGTCAGAGATCACATCTTTATGCATGACAACATCGCTTTTTCGCACGTGCACACTCAGGGTGATGCACCCCACCTCTCCCGCAGCATCGCGCTCAACAGGTGTCTGTAGGGCAGCGCTGCCTATAGGCTGAGGCCTACAGAATGGTACAGGAGGTCTTTAAAATGAGACAGAGATGTGACTGAATGAGTTTAGAGATCACATCACATGGCAACATCGCTTATTCGCACGTGCGCACTATGACTGATGCATCCCACCCCTCCCGCAGCACCGCGCTCAAGAGGTGTCTGTAGGGTAGCGCTGCCCGCTGGCTTAGGCCTACAGTACGGTCCAGCAGGTCTTTAAAATGAGACAGAGATGAGACTGAATGAGGTCAGAGATCACATAATTACGCACGGCAACATCGTTTTGTTCGCACCTACGCAGCCAGGGTGATGCACCCCACACGTCCTGCCGCACCACGCTCAATTACAGGCCCTGTGCACCCAGGCCACTCTGTTTACCTGCTGTTGTTGTGTGAGCAAACACTACGAGCAGCAGTGCTCACAATTCAGATGGAGTGTTGATTGCAGGATAGTGTACACCTCATGGATCCCTTTCATAGATAACATGCAGTAGGGTTCACAATTTAGAGCCGTGTTGATTGCCAGGATGGTGTACTGCTCCTGAATCCATTTTTTTAATTGCGCATTGTGATATGCAGCCATATCACCTGAGGCAGTGTAAAAGAACTGGGACATGTGGCATTGTCGTTATCCTATTTATACTTATGCAAAGTGGCTGGGCTTGTGTACGCCAGACCAGCGTAGGGGTGTGAATAACTATTCCGGGGACCTGGGTGTTGTTCAGTTCCTGTCTGGCCAGGAAGTGTACTTATGTGTGTTTCTTTGGTAGTTTTGACCTCGCAGAGTGTGCAATTTAGATTAGCGTAGCATGTGTCGGAAGGGCGGAAACTATTGTTAATGAGATGGTGTTTGAAAAGAATGAATGGTGAACATTACATGTCTTTGTCAAGGTTGTGGATATGCGCAGACACGCATGTCAATGGTGTGCTGTATTATTGAAAGTATTGCTAGCGCGAAGCGTACACATGTGAATGTGCTCGGATGGAGGGAGGATCAGCAGTAAGGCTAGGACATACAAAGTGACAACACTCATTACAGTCAAGCAATGATTGTCAAATGTGAATCTGAAAGTTTCACATATAACACACTACTATATTGGTAAAGCCTGACAACAGAGCGTACAGCGAAATAAATCTACACATTGCTGTTTACTGTTTGTCACATGTGACCTAGGATGTGCACTCTGCCCGTGGCTCCTGATACTTCTTAGAGCCACGAATCCCCAGGCCGAAAGGAAGCACAATAATGTGCACACACAGACACCAGGGGCATCATATAACACATATTTGTTTTTTGATGGAGCGTTTTAGATGCATGGCAATCACATGTGGAAGGCTAATGTACAGAGCATGAATATTTATCAAGATGATTGCTGCATGTTGTGTGTAGCATAAGATATGTGTATACAGAAAAACACTTTTCAAAAAAGCTTTCAAAGCAGAAGAGGTGTCTTTCATCAAACGCAGTAGAGAGAGTGAGTAAAATGGGTGGGGTCGTCCAACTGTTACAATGGGAAATGTTATGATCCAATCAAATGCTTTTTTTTAAGGTCACATGGCAATCACGGCTCCCTGCTCCTTGTGCTTTAGAAAGATAAATTGTAGCGATCTAAGGTGGGCGCATGATAACATCAATTTCTGCAGTTCTCATGTTACAATGTTGTTTTCCTTATCTTTATTGAAAGTAGCATGACAGGCTTAATGATGCCTTACTTTAATGCGTTTGAAATAATTGTAGCACGATTTTATGTATATACATATGAATTTGTCTTGTTAATCAAGAGCTTTGCTTTTTAGAGCAGTTGGCGCTACTGTTTAAATGTAAAAATATAGATTTTTCCCCCGATGGGCTGGTGATGACATTACATGATTATACACATATTATGTATTTGCAAGTGAAACCAAGTCTGGTGATTTATTAAGATGCATTGTGTATATCTATGGAACTGCACTATGCGTTTTATGAATATCTAGTTGTTTGGTAATTTTACCAGTCGCATTCTTTGACATGATGTCAGAAATATGTTTTTACATTCGTCAAAAAGCGTTGCATTTATCCATGTCTACAACAGAAAAGTATTTCCTTGATTGTTTACTAGTGCCTTCAAGGGGGAAGGGCTATATATACTCACAGGTGGAGGGGGCCAATATGATTGATAAAGGATTCTGCAAAGCCGAAACGTGTCTCTCTAACTCTGGGGTCGGGAATGGAACAAATGATGAGCTTACGAACACGGCCCGTGACCAAAAAACAAAAATATGGGCAGAGGTCAAACAGAAGTAGGAGAAAGAACAGACAATGGGGTAAACGAACCACAAAAAATAAACAAACAACCATACAGAAGGAACAGACGGAGGTCATAAAAGACAAAAATGTTGACAACACAGTAATCAATCTTACTAATATGGCTCTCACTGAAGATAAACAAAGTATCCTTTCCTTAGGCCTAACATTCTGTGCAGAACCAAACTTTGATTACGCACAGACCAGAGTGGACCTCTTTCAGTTCGTACTTAAACTTCAAATTACATTTTTTTTAACATATCTAGAAAAAATGGTGACTCTGAGACAATCTATGACACTAACAATGCTATAAATGTGGAGACATGTCTCTCCATCGTAATATGGCAATACTAGAATGTGAGGAATCAGACAGCCAGGAAACATCGGCAGACTTGGCTATGTCGACAGACCTTAATTTCTGTGGCAGTGAGCACACACCGTTCTGACCAAAATCAGTTTTCATCCCAATGATGCCAAAAGATGGGCTAGACATTTTTGCAGAAAATGTGGCGAGAGACCTTAAGGAACTAGCCAAAGGAAGTAGCAAAGAGTTTATCAAAAGCAATCACAATGAAAGGATCCAATACAATGACCTTATACAAAAAATCAAACAACATCAAGATATAGTTGTCCGATGGTTTGATAAAGGTGGCAATTTAGTGTCATTGGACAAATACAACATAGAGGCACAGAAACAGCTACAATACAAGCAATGCTATAGATTCATACGTCCAACCAGCATCATTGGAATAAAAGAGAAATATCATAAAGCTCTCTATGAATGGGGAGGGAAGAGGTTAATTTCAAAACAAGAACTGGGATTCTTAAAAAATGAGTATCCGATGACATCTCAACTGCATTTAATCCCTAAAGTACGTAAGAATGCCACAGAGCCCCCAGGAAGACCCATTATAGCAGCCATAGAGAATACCTCAAGATTTATTGACTATTTCCTTCAACCCGCTATTTGTAAGCTTCCTTCCCACATCAGAGACACTGGTGACTTTTTGACCAAAATATATGATATATCTTGGAATGTTGATTGTGTATTAATGACACTGGATGTAAATACACTATACATCAGTATAAGAAATAAAGATGTATTGAGCGCTCTTAGCCATTACCTTGGTAAAAGATCAATAAATTTGCATCAGCACACTTTGATGCTGTTACACATGGCAGAGTGGTGCTTGGACAATAACATTTTCATCTTTGATAAACACTTTTACAAACAGCTACATGGTACAGCCATGGGTACTTGCTTCACCCCCAGCTACACTAATTTGCATATGGGCTGGTGGGAGGAGCAAGTACTCATGAAGACACAAGAAAAATCCATGACAGAACATGTCATTTTGTGTGTCAGATACATCAATGACATATTCATTCTGTGGCAGGGAACCTAAGAAAGTGCTAAGACCTTTGTTGGGAAATTAAATTGTAACAATCTGAATCTCTCATTCACATGCAACACCAGTAGGTTATCCATACAATTTTTAGATCTTGAAATATACGTGGAGAACAACAAAATGCAGTCCATGACCTACAGAAAGTCTACTGCTGAAAATGCTATCCTCCACGCTAATAGCTTTCACCCCACCAGTCTAAAAGAGAGCATCCTATATGCAGAATGCTTGCGCATGAAGCACAATTGCATCACCAAGGAAGGGTTAGAACGATCTACTGATGACCTTTTCCTAAGACTCAAAGGAGAGGGTGCAGCAGAGAAACACTATCCACAGCTAAAGCTAAAATCTCTAATATAAAAAGGGAAGAACTGCTTTTCAATGTCAAGAGTAAGAATAAGTGCACGAACAGTAAAACTGATACACTGACATTAATTACAGGCTTTAACACTTACCATGCTAACTTGCGTAAGATATTGCACAAACATTGGAGTTCAGTACGCAGCCATCGCGCATATTGGCCCTACGTGCGCAAGAGCTCCTCCAATAACCTTTAAAAGAGCAAAATCAATGTGCCAGAAACTAGTTTGCAACACACCAGCAATTAAAAAGAGCCATAATTGGATCCAAAGACAAAGAGGGTTCGTTAAGTGCATTAGATGCAAAGCCTGTAAACACGAAGTCAACACCAAAACAGTCTAAATGCCATAAAATAAATCAGACTTTGCTGTCTATGTCTTGCAATGTACCTGTGATAAAAAGTACTTGGGCAGTACCATTCACCCCGTACATGTGAGTATATTGCAAAACCTCAGGGCCATCTCAAATAATGACCAAACCTATCCTGTTGCCAGGCACATAAACTCATGCCATGGAGGTAGGTCCCAAGATATATCTTTATTTGTAATCGATACTGTACCTAAAAATCCAAGGGGAGTAAACAGACAGTTGGCACTGAGAAAACTAGAAACAAGGTACATTTTCCTACTTAATTCTAAAATCCCCAACGGGATGAATGTCGACGAGGCACTCAATGTACATTTGTAATACACTTGCCTCTTGTACCACCCCTGACCACTCTCAGTAGCCTCAGGTCTATTTTCTACTTTTGATTTTCTTTTTTTAGATTTTTTGCACTCACTTTTTACAAGTTTCCAGTACACAGTTCCAGGTTGGGCCAATCCTAATGAATCAATACGAGAACCCACTTGAGTCAGACAGAGTCAGACAGACCGTTGCCCACTAGGGTCTGATCTTTGTTACCTCTCTCTCATTCTATCCCCCTATGCACACTGTTATGAATACCAGATAGAATTAATGCCAAAGGTACATATCTTTTTTAAACACACCATGATCCTCACTCGCGCCTCTCCTAGTAACAGACTTTATGTTAATCAATTGAGTAACTTTTTTTTTAACTAGAGCAAACTTTAGCTTACATTCTGTGTCCTTCCCAGGTGACAAATGCCTGCATGGTACTGAGCATTTCTTTAAAAATTCCCTTGTCATCAGCCCACTGCCAAGAATGATCGGGGGGCCAGGCATCAAGATGGGGGTGCCCGGCCCTACTGGGCCCCCTGCGGCTATGGCCCTGTATATGGGCCTAATAAGTGGGTATGAAGCAGTGGTGTAGCAAGGAAGGGGCTGGGGGGGGAGGGGGGTCTGGTCTTCACTGGCTGCACACATTTTGGGGCCTGATCTTTCAGGTAGCTTTAGCTGTCTCACCACAATGTTTTTCCAAAATATTCATACATACCCTACATACTTGGAAGGTTTCTGGAAAGCAGGATTCATCTATTGGTCTTTTAAATTGTTGTTCACATTTTACTCCCGCCCACCACAAAAACCTCATGGACAGTGGATTAGGGTATGTTACCCATTTGCGCCTCCACTTTGAATGGCTGAACTGAGGATGAGCGCATTGTTCACATCTGTCTTTCTTTTCATTGATATCATATTAATAATAAAACACACAGCACATCTGAAAGGCTTGTTGTGCAAAAACATCGCTAGTAAAACAGACACATCAGTGATTAGTTTTTTATTTCACATTTTTGTTGCAGGTATATGATGGTCTTAATATTCCAGTTTTTCTTCACCTTGAAGTAAACAAAATAAAAATTGATTCCCGCTGGAATTATTGTTAAGTTTGTAAACATATATGATATTTTAAAATTGCCGTGGTTTCTATATAGCCTATAGCTGGTGTAAATGGAAAAATATATTTTCTCCTTACTGCATCTCCTCTTAAGATTAAAAAACAGATGACACTTTGTCTGGCACGTCACTGATCTGGCTTACCCTCAGACATGGGTACCTATAGAAATAATATCAGGGAGGCATAACTTTAACGCCATCCATCCTTCGAGCCTATTTGACAATGTTAAAGGGCAGGGTTATAGTCATTAAAGGGAACATGAAAAATCTAAAAAGGGCAAGACGCATTTCCCCATTACCCCACCCCCCGGTGAATGGCCTTGCCTTCAGGGTAGTGTGGGTAGGAGAATGGCAGGCAAGTGTTGTTCTGCCACAATATTGAATTTTAAAGATTGTTCTGCAATAATATTGTATCCAGCATATCAACTGCCACAATAAAGGTAAATATATATTGGCAAATATAGAGCTAGTATTCTTAACTGCAAATCTATGTACCTTTACATGTGGACTTAAAATAGTAAATCTGTACTTAACTATATGCACTTAGCTTAGTCAATATTCTGAATACAATGTGCCTGAGTCACACGAGCATTTATGAGTACAGTAAGTAATATATCAGGCATACTCTTTCACTTACTCTTACATGCCTTAGTAAATCAACCCCAAAACATCCAACTTCCTAATAATAAACATGTAGAGGGTACAGTCCTTTCTATTTGTACTAATAGTGTATTAATATTACCTGAATTGAATGAGCCCATCCCCAAGGGCCATTTTTTTTTAAATAAAGGGTAGGGAGGCTGCGTTGGACATTCCCGGAGTCTTATTAGTTTGGGTTTTTTCAAAGGGAAGGGAAAGCACATGGGCTTTCTCCCTGAACCTTATCAGGCCTTAGTACCCCATCCCTCAGGACACTATGACCCGTCAAGCATGGGCCGAGAAAAAAGGGGAGTCCCAAAATGCAAAACTTCCACACATTCTCCATAAACTTCTTTAAGACGGGTTATAGCAAAAACTACTGGAAAGAATTATACCAAATTCGTCAGGAAGCTAGCGCTTGGTCCACAGATTGTGTTTTTTGTGATTTGGTGTAAGTACATTCATTTTTTTAGATATCAAGAGTCAGTATTCATTATATATATTGGCAGTTGGGCTGGCAAGATTGTCAGAAATTTAACAAAAGAGCGTGTTGATTGGCTCAGGGAGCTTTATTTCTCTTGGGCCATCTTGACCTTGCGGGAGTCAGACTCCTGCGAGAGCAAGCACTCTAATTGGTTGCCACCAACTTGAGAAAAATGTTTCTGGCAGATATTACAGGACTCTGGAACTTAGTCCCCTGTTCTGGAGTTGTGTAGAAAAAAGATATATGGGGGCAGGGTAGCAATACCCTGACTTCCTAGGGTCCATGAGAGTGACCCAGAAGGAAGCCCCCTGGGGCCAAAATAGGAAAGAACAGCAAATATTGTGGTAATCCTGGAGACACCAAACCTACATTAAGAAATTAAGTTGATATCAGTAGAGAACAAATTCACCTAACTATAACGCTACTTTAACCTTTTTTTTTTAGTGAATATAAATATATAATATATTAAAGCCTGGCTTTCTGTTAATTTAAGGGGCTTACATTCAACAATAAATTGGTAAAAACAGAAAAAATTGAATAGCATAATTTTTATCATTATAAACCTTTTCATTATCTAAAATTAGCAAGTGCCAACATTGAGAGCCTTCTGCGTTGTTGTGGAGCTGCGCACAGGGGGTCACGCATCCTCATCAAGCTCCCTTGAGGTAAATGCAAAGTGTCATCATCAAGCAGCACAGAGCATCATTGTCAAGGCGAGCAGGCTGTGGAATTGCTGTCATTGATAGGCCGCTGCATTGGTGTAGAAGGGCGATGAGGCGGAATTTCTCATGCAGTCAAAGCAATGTATTGGTTTTTGGAGAAATCAGCTGCAGAACCCACTTCTGAGGCCCACGACTGGAAGGGGCACCTCAAGCAAGGGTATGACTCACAGATGGCAGAGTTCTGCAGCCCCACAAGGATGCAGGAAGTCTTTCAAGGCCATGAGATATCTGAAATCAGGAGGCAAGCAAGCAAGCCCTTGGAGTCACGCTGGATCCAAATGATGTGGGTCCAGTCCTTGTCCTTGTTCTCAGTAGGGCAGAGACAGCAGGGTATCTCAGCAAAGCAGAGAAGCAGTTCCTGAGAATAGTCAGTCAAGGCAAGTGGCAATCCTTACAGCACAGCAGTCTTTTCTCCAGCAGAGTTCTTCCCAAGTTGTGCACTTATTTGGTAGGGTCAGAGCCTCAGTACGTGCACCCAAAAGTGCCTTTGAGGTAGGGGGTGACTTCAGACAAGATCTCTGAAGTGCACAAAGATCCCTTTCAACTCAACCCTGTCTGCCAGGCTAACTGTGAGGGGCGAATCACTGCTTTGTGTGTGGACATTACTTATTGAAGTGTGTGCCAGCCCCTCCCTTTCCTCCCTGACCAGGAAGACCCATCAGAATGCAGATGAGTGCTCAGAATGCAAGTGTAGCTGTCAACCAGCCGAAACATGAATTGGGAACATTCTGCAGGTACACAGAGCAAAGTGCTGAGCAGAGAAATGCACACCTTCTACAAGTGGCATTTCTAAAATAGTAATGTCAAATCCAATGTTACCCCTAAAGAAGAGGATTTATCATTAGCATTCAAAAGATATGAACCATGATTTAGCTACTCCTTTCTAATCAGGAACTACAGCTTAAAAGTGTGTTAAGGATTCTCCAATGCAAACCTATGACAGAAGTAGGCCTCACAGAAGTAAAAAGCAGATTTAGCTGTTTATCACTAACAGGACGTGAAAAACATAAAAGTACATGTCCTACCTTTTAGTTATACAGAACCCTGCCTAGTGCCTACCCTAGGGGTGACCTGTGTGTAATATGTGTAGCCCTCGTCCTCCCGGTCTAGTGCCCGCTCCAACAGCTGCTTCTGCCAAGCTTCTAGGGACTGGGCCTCACCCCAGCCTCGAGGCCACCGGTTCGATCCCGCTGCCTGGTGACTGCTATCTGTTGACATTGTGATTTCAAATCCCCTTTGGATGGTTTTTACACCGCTTATTTGCTTCCACTGGTGGTTTGTTTTTATTTTGTTTACAGTGTATTCGGCTTCCTTTGGTTTTTGGTTGTTGTCAGTTGTGTCTCATTGTACCCTCCTGCCGTTTCTCTGCTCCTGCTGTTTTCCCACTCCCGACCATCCCGCCACCCTGCTAACTCTTCCCATCTTGCAAGACTACTAATGGAGGCCCCTGCACAGCCCCAGTGAGCAGCCCTTCACCTCCTGGTCTAGTGAGCCACGCTCCCAACTGCTGCTGACCTCCTATTTGTGACTATGCATCACCCCTACCCTTGAGTCTGTTGGTTCGGCGGCCCCGCTGTTGCTTTACCACTGCCTGGTGACATTGTGATTTCAATTCTCCTTTGGTTAGTTTTTACAGTTTATTTGCTATTTTTGTTTTTGGTCTGTTTTTGGTTTTTGTACAGTTTATTCTATTTCCTTTGGTTTATTTTGGTTTTGGTTAGTCAGTCGTGTCTTACTGCCTCCTTCCTGTTCCTGCCATTTTCCTGCTCCAACTGGTTACCCACTACCCACCCTCCCACTTACCTGCTAGCCCCTCCCATCTCCCAGGACTGCTAATGGAGGCCGCTGCGCCAGTGAATGCTAAAAGCAAGCGCATCTGTACCTGTCCCTGCCTGGACAATACCCAGTGCCAGAACCCCTGGCTCTTCTAGCCCAAGAAAATACACCACGGCTGACCTCTGAGCATTGGTCCCCGGACACACCAGCAACCACTGCTTCTGCACATCCCCACACACCACTAAAGGTCCATTCCCCTGAAGACACTGCCTCTCCACCTTAAGGACTGAGGCAACCAACGACACCAGAGACACCGCAAACACGGCTGCACCCGCTATATCAACCGAGACCATCACAATGAAACTTCAATGCATCCTACTCAACATACGCTCTCTCTGCAAACACTCCACAGAGATGTGAAACACAATCTCTTCCATCACAGAAACCAGGCTAAACCCCACCTCTGCTCAAGACATCGCCACTACCAACCCCAAAGTCTACAAGATCATACACCGGGATCGAACCAGCAAACAAGGAGAAGGAATTGCCATCATCCACTGTGACACCATCCACTGCACAACATCCACTGATGACCTGACACTGGTCATGGAACATCTCAACTTCCAACTCCACACAAATGGAAAAAGTAGCATCAGAAGCACTCTAGCCCACAGACCACAACCACGCCTGAACTTCTGCAATGCAATCACAGAACGTATTGACCCGCTCACAATCAACTCCAAGCACTACATCTTCCTAGGGACCTCAACTTCCACTGCGACGACCCCAGCGATGCCAACACCACAGGTCTCCTAGAGAGCATGAGCAACATCGGCCTCAAGCAGCTCATCACTGACCCCACCCACATCGCAGGACACCCGCTAGACCACATCTTCACCTCCAAAATCAAAGTCTGATACATCCACACCACTTAACTCACCTGCCCAGCCACCACAGCATACATTTACCATCTTAAGACCCATGTACCCCTGCATCCTGGACCCTAGATCCACATGAAGAGACTGGAAAAGGTATCAGAAGACCAGTGGAACAACACTCTCCACTCCTACCTCCTAGTCTCTACCCCCACAACCCAGAACAAGCAGCAAAGAACCTCTTCCAGTGGCTCTCCGAATGTGCCAATGCCTTTTCCCCCACCAACACAGCCAGGATCAAAGAACCAAGCAAAAGAGCTAGCTGGTTCACAGAGGAGCTGCACTCCATGAAATGCAACTGTTGACAACTTGAAAGGAAGTGGTGCCTCAGAAAGAAAATGGATGACTGCACTACCTTTAGTACCACTCTCAACAAGTACCACCACCTCCTGCAAGAAACCAAGAAGAACGCCCCAGCAGTTTGCATCAAAGCCAGCACTAACGACATCAAAGAAGTCTTCCCCATCATGAAGGAGTTCAAAAATTCTGTAGCCAGCTAGAACAACATCACTTCCTCTGAGGAACTGCTTGACAACCTCGCGGACTTCTTCCATGACAATATCTTGGCCATCTACAAGAACTTCAGATACCAACCGTCCACTGTCAACAGCAACAACCATCTTGCTTCCATTAACACAAAACCCAAACACTGTCTCACCCAGAGGAACCTCCACACCAGGCAAAACACTATCTCCTTCCTGAACTCCGTACACTCGGGAGGACCCATGCCCACACCACGTCTTCATCCTCAGGAGCAAGACAATAGGTGATGAGCTCAAGAAGGTCCTGAACACTTCCATCACCACAGTATCCTTCCTTTAGGACCGGAAATATGCTGAGGTGAGGCCCCTTCTGAACAAACCTCCGCCGACCCAGCCGATCTAAAGAACTACCTGCCCACCTCTCTGCTTCCCTATCCAGCAAAAGTCCTCAAAAAAAGGCTCAACCAGCAAGTCTCCCAGCACCTAGAAGACTACAACCTCCTGGACCCCTCCCAATCTGGATTTTGAGCAAACCACAGCACCGAGACAGGACTGATCACAGCCACCGTCAACATCAAAGCCCTCCTGAGCACAGGGAAACAGCAGCCCTCATGTTCCTGGACTTGTCTACCACATTTGACACTGTAAATGTAAATGCAAATTGATACTTGTATAGCGCACTACTCACCCGCAAGGGTCTCAAGGCGCTTGTACGAATACCGCTGTGGAACCCATCCTGGCTTTCCCTGTGAGGCGTCCACTCCTGGCCACCCCCAAGGTGGAGGCCAGGCATCCTTAGCGTTGTGGGGGCCGTTGTGGAGATTAAGCAAGCTATTGCCCAGAGTTGCAGAGTGGGACTCCATGATTGGAATAGGCACCGAGGCCAGAATTATCAGGTCCGTGGAATTTTGAGCCCAAAACCCGCCGAGGCGGGGAATTGAACCATGGTCCCAGGCTAGACCTCTGGATCAGGGTCTGCCGCTCTAACCATTGAGCCACACTTCTGATCATCAGACTCCACCACATCGGAATCCAAAGAAACCCCCTTAAACGGTTAGCCTCATACCTCAACAGCACAACCCAAAGTAAACGTCCCCCACCGTTCACCTCAGAGGCCAAGAAGACCAGCTGTGGAGTCTCCTCTTCAACAGCTACATGACCCCCTGGCCGACACAGTCAGACCACATGGACTCAACATCAACTCCTATGCTGGTGACACACAGTTCATCCTCTCACTGCCCGACGAACACTCCACCATAAAAGCTAACTTCCAGATACGCATGAAAAACTTCATGAACTGGATGAAGGCCAACGTCCTGAAACTCAACACAGACAAGATTGAAGTCCTCAACTTTGGAAACAACATCTTGCCATGGAATGACATATGGTGGCCTGCGGAGCTTGGCATATCCCCGCCGAAACAGACCATTCCCCAACCTCAGCATCATCCTGGATAACATCCTATCCACAAAGAATCAAGTCAACAGTCCCATCTGCCTGCTTCCACACCCCTCACATGCTCTGCAAGATCTTTAGGTGGCTTCTGGTCAATGCTAGAAAGGCCAACATTCAGGCTCTCATCACCAGCAGACTGTACTATGGGAACACAATCTACATAGGAATCACTGCACACCTCCTGTAAATATTAGAGAACAAAGCAAAAGAGCTAGCTGGTTCACCAAGGAGCTGCACTCCACCAAATGCAACTGCCAACAACTAGAAAGGAAGCGGTGCCTAAAAAAGAAACGGAAGACCGCACTGCCTTAAGTACCACTCCCAACCAGTACCACCAACTCCTGAAAGGAACCAAGAACGCCCTAGCAGTTTGCATCGAATCCAGCACTAATGACAGCAAAGAACTCTTCCCCATTGTGAAGGAGTTTACCAATCCCACAGCCAGCGGGAACAACTTCACTCCCTCCCAGGAACTGCGTGAAAACCTCGCTGACTTCTTACACAACAAGATCTCAGCCATATTCTAGAACTAAGCATGGGCTGAAAATTCGTTCCGCTCGCGGAATTTGTGGATTTTCCGCGATTTCGCGATTCGCGAATCTCGCGAAATTGCGGTAAAATCCGCTAATCAGCGGGGACGAATTTTCAGCAAAGCACTCACAGGGTTACAGGAGCAGGTGCAAAAGTTGAAGCTAATTTTTTGTAACCTTTTACAAAAGGGGTACAAAGAAATTAACTTCAACTTGGGCACCTGCTGCTGTAAGCCTGTAAGTGCTTCCTGGCGCCTCGCCTCGTTGCCTACTTGCAACTATTCTCTGACCCTGCTCTGACCCTTGAAGCAGGGTCAGAGAATAGTTACAAGTAGCGAATGAGGCGCCTGTCACGAAAATTAAACCTCAACAGGAAGCACTGGCAGATATAAAAACAAACATTTGCAATGCAATAGGTCTCGCATTAGGAAAGTTTGAGCTGTTGGTCTTGTAAATGACAATTTTTTTTATTTATGTGTTGGTTTTGAAAATAGCTAAATTAATAGCTTTGTCATTTACAATGCCAATAGTTATAACTTTCGCAAATGTGACACCTATAGCATTTGTAATGCAACATGCTTTGTATTTACGTGACTTAGCTGTATTGATATTACAAATTACAATGGCTTTTAATTTTTTTAAATAATTAATACTTAAATAAAAGTGATTTTAATGTATAATGGCAATAGCTTAAACTTTTGTAAATAACTTTTGTGAAGATTATGTTCAGTGTATTTTATTGTGACGAAAATCCAAGAACAGAAGTGAAACATTAACATCTTTTTATGACATTTGTAATAAAGTTTGAAACATTGAGAGAACATATTTGAAACAGTTGTTGTTGAATGGTTGCGCAGATTGATGCTGGGGTGGTGCTGAGTGGTGCTGTGGTGGTGCTGAGTGGTGCTGTGGTGATGCTGAGTGGTGCTGTACTGGTGCTGAGTGATACTGGGATGGTGCTGAGTGATGCTGGGGTGGTGCTGAGTGGTGCTGTGGTGGTGCTGAGTGATGCTGTGGCGGTGCTGAATGATGCTGTGGTGGTGCTGAGTGGTGCTGTGGTGGTGCTGAGGGATAATGTGGTTGTGCTGAGTGATGCTGTGGTGGTGCTGAGTGATGCAGTGGTGGCGCTGAGTGGTGCTGTGGTGGTGCTGAGTGATAATGTGGTGGCACTGAGTGATGCTGTGGTGGCGCTGAGTGATGCTGTGGTGGCGCTGAGTGGTGCTGTGGTGGTGCTGAGTGATAATGTGGTGGTGCTGAGTGATAATGTGGTGGGGCTGAGTGATGCTGGGGTAGCGCTGAGTGATGATGTGGTGATGCAGAGGGCAGAAAGGCACAAAAAGCAGTCTAACAAAGGGCAGAAGGGCAGAAAAACAGGGGAAAAACGAGCCTAACAGATGGCAGAAGGGCACAAAAAACCAGTCTAACAGAGGACAGAAGGGCAGAAAAACAAGGGAAAAACGAGTCTAACAGAGGGCAGAAGGGCAGAAAACCAAGGGAAAAACGAGTCTAACAGAGGGCAGAAGGGCACAAAAAACTAGTCTAACGGGGCAGAAAGGTACAAAAACGAGTCTGACAGAGGGCAGAAGGGTACAAAAAAACGAGTCTAACAGAGGGCAGATGGGCACAAAAAGAAGGGAATAACAGAGGGCAGAAGGGTCCAAAAAACGAGTCTAACAGAGGGCAGAAGGGCAGAAAAACAAGGGAAAAATGAGTCTAACAGAGGGCAGAAGGGCACAAAAAACGAGTCTAACAGGGGGCAGAAGGGCAGAAAAACAAGGGAAAAACGAGTCTAACAGAGGGCAGAAGGAGAGAAAACCAAGGGAAAAACGAGTCTAACAGAGGGCAAAAGGGCAAAAAAACCGAGTCTAACAGGGGCAGAGTGAATCCCGCCCTGCGTGTTTGCCACGAAGATGCCACCTTTTTGTTCAATACCTCTACTCAACTGGAGTACTTTCTACTGCCCAATCAGTAAGTGCTCCCTCCTTGGCTAAATGTATAGGGGCAGATTTACAATAACTGCCGCATCCCCAGGGATGCGCCAGTTATAGTACGCCACAGCTCCGCCACCCATGGTGCACCGCATTTACAATGCAGCGCACCATGTGGCAAAAACGGAACAGATGCGTCACGCATCTGTGCCGTAAAAGCAGCGCATTTCTGGAGCTGCGTCGCGATTGTGACGCAGCTCCAGCAATGCTCTAGGGGGTCCTATCTCCCCAATGCTGCATCAAGCCTTGCGCCTGCTTCAAGCAGGCGCAGGGTTTTGACGCATCATTGGCCTAAAAGTGACTGAGTGAATTCTTGTAGATTTCACTCAGCCACTTTTAGGAGGCGTTCCTGTGCAGGAACGCCCTCCCTTGCGCCGGAAAGCCTCCTGATGGTGCAGGGCTTTACAACATGACGCATCTCTCAGATGCGGCACGTTGTTAATACCCAGCACCAAGGCGCATCTTTTGTGCTGCCGCTGAGTCACAAAAGGTCTCGGTAGAGGGTGGGAGTGGTGAACCAGAGGGTGGCAGTGATGAGCCAGAGGGTGACAGTGATGAACCAGAGGGTGGCAGGGGTGAACCAGAGGGTGACAGTGCCGAACCAGAGGGTGGCAGTCAGGGGCGTAGCTAGAGCTTGTGACGCCCGGGGCTATCCCTCAGATTGCCGCCCCTTGGAGGGGTGGGGTGCAGGGGGAAAAAGGACGGTGAGCACTGGAAAGATGTCCGAGAGACACGTAGTATTGATGCTAATAGTTACCTTAATCTTAGATAAACATCCTGCTACTTGTGACTTTATTCCAAGTGTTGTGATCACAACAAATACACCGGGGTGCAAACACTATTTGAATGTGAATTTCCACCCGTGTTTTAGTTCTGCAGTAATCAATGGGAAATAAAGCGCTCAAATGGTTTTCGAGCATGAATTTCGTGTTGGCGCTAACCCTACTGCACAGTTTTGCAGACACAATTATTTATTCAAAAGGTTTTATGTAGCACTGGCTAGACCCAAAGGTATCAGAGCGCTTTACATGAGTATCAGAATTTGAATGCAAAAAATACATTTATTCCAAAACTGAGACAAATGTTTTCAACGAGACAACCTATCAGAATAACCTCAGCTACACAATAAGGCTACATTCATTGATCTGCACTGGAAAGCATTTTCAAGCCAGCAAATACACCTAAAGTTATTAGCTTTTAACAATTATTTGGACATGGGGCCAACAAGGTTCTCCCACATGCAGATCCATTCCCTGGTTTTATAGCAAAGAGACACGAATGTGGAAAGTCAACTCGAATTCCTTATGTTGTAAGTTAGTGGGCTTAAGTGCCATCATATTCTTTTAATTTTCTCTTGCACAACTTTCTAACAGGTAGGATGCTGCAATTTGCATATGCTCAAGTATAGCAAGGTTCTGCATTAGTAACTTGAAATACTGCGTCTTGGAAGTACGAGAACAGAATACCTTTCAAAGGCGGGTACAATAAACCGAACACCGCTGCCTGGACGTGACACAAAGATGACCGCGTGGTTCAGTTCGCCTCATTGACCCGCGGCTCTCTCAGTTAAAGGTGAAGTCAGCGGATAGAGTCTATTCCATAAGCGATCTTCAGCGGGAAGTTCACGCATGCGCAGGAGCAGCAGCAGGTATAGGACTACAATTCCCGGAAGTCTCAGCGGCGGCGCACTCTTCTGACCACGCGCCAGCGCCAGGAGGCGCTTTAAATCTGCGCTGAGGTCGGCCGAGCAGGGGGGTAACACAGAAGGCACCTACCTGATGCCACACCGGGGGGCACGGGCGCCGCCACCAGCCAAGAGTCATTTCATGCATTCTTCTCATCGCGCCGCCGCCCCGGGACTACAATTCCCGGAAGTCTCACTGGCGGCGCACTCCTCTGACCACGCGCCAGCGCCAGGAGGCGCTTTAAATCTGCGCTGAGGTCCACTTCACGGGACGCCGGGCGAAGACCGGGCAAAGGGCGGGCCCTCTGTGGCCCTCGCGGCGGGAAGAGGCAGGGCCACCCTATTTGATCTTCGCCTCACGTTCTCTGGAAAAAGGAGGTAATACGAACTAACCCATCAAAGTGACTGACTTTACATACACTTCGGAATACCCTAAAGGGCTACTTTTTGACTTCTTGTTTTTGGCTACTAGGTTACGCGTACAATCTGCATAGGTATCTTTTGTTGTCATATACATATACAGAAAGCTAATTACAGCATGACTGATAAAGCGCTTCCTATAAATAATATTCTTCAGGGGGGCAACGGAAGGGGACATTGGACAACTATCTAACTAGGGCTACATCGGCAATGGAGTCCGAAATAGAGATAGTAGAACAAAGTCTTTTCGTAGAATCCACATCCAGTATCCAATCTCCTCTGGTGCTAGCAGACCAAATCCAAAATTTTACGTTACTGGAGGAATTAAATCTGATTTGCAAAACTGTATATACTAATGTTGAAGCTGGAAATGAGCAAACCGATGCTCCTGCATGTGTAATGAGAAACACAAGTCCCCAGCCTAGCACAACATCTCAACTAAACGTAAGCCATCTTGGTACCCCCCCTTTACTATCAGCTAAAGACATTATCCAACTGTCAGCAAACCTCCAGGCCCCCTTTCTTAACAGAAAGCGCAAAGGTGCTAAACAGAGGGGAAGATTAGTAAAAAAACAAAAATTGTATCTAAGTCCCCCCTCGGCCATTAGCAATACCCCAAAAACATCGGAGGAACGTTCAATTCTGGAATCTCCTGCATCCACTACATCATCTGATTTACTGGTCCAGATTGAACTTTTGGTCAAATCCTTAATATCCCCATTGGAAAAAAGAATCAAGGTAATAGGGGAAAAGCTCACAAGCATAGAGGAAACCATCAAGGCAAATGTGATACTCACAAAAAGAATGGTAGGACATAAGCAAGTAGAGACCCTAGTCGCTACTGACATCCCCATCACCTCTGTACCATAATACCGCACAAATTTACGCAGTTGCCCCAAAAACATCCAAAACATTACTCACATCAAACCCCCTAATAGTCCATAGTTCTGCCATTAGAGAAGGGTCGACCACAGAACCCACGCCCACAGAGGGCATGTCTTCCAACTATGGCAACATGCAAAGAAAGATATAAACAAATAGATCTACCGCCAGAGGCGGCACCTTTTGTGTGCATCCTCTCAGGCGTGGGTGCCTGAACTCACTAACGGCAAAATTGAAAGACCAGCGAATCTGGCAAATAATGTATCTTTTTGGCTGACCAAAAATAGACCCCTTCCACCCAACATAGATGGAAACATTTTAAATGTCAGAAGGGTGGGGTGGTTAGGATCCCTCCCGAAGGACATACCTGGTTTTAGTCAACTTTAGGGACACCCGAGTCATCAAATATTTGCGAAGTTGGCAGCCACAAATGGGTGATGGCCCAATTGGAACTTGGGAACTGTGTGACTTTTACCCTAGAACTACATACCTGCCCCCTCTAAGATCATATGTACAAAATAACCACTGCATGGGTAGCAGAGGCCCTGGATCTAGTAGGTCATAATACCCACCCATAATCGATTTGCTTTATTCTCTGGTATAGATCTGGTGCACTGGCTTGTTAATCCGATTTCTGAACGGTTTTGCTAATAACTGAAAATGATAACCACCCACACCAAGTCCGGGGATGGTCCTTACTAAAGTAAACATTTATGCACTTTGCTCTTTTGCACATTCTGAAGCCTATCTGTTTTATTGTTAAATGTGTCATCATAAATTGTTCAAGTTAAACAACACTATATGTAATGTTGCTGTGAGTCGTTTCTCCATATTTAGGAGAACTGAATTGCCCAATAATCCTGTCTGAACCTAAATTTTTTTAAGTTGCTGATTTAATTGAATTGATATGATCATGCCTTTTACCATAGCTGCTGGGGTTTGTTTATGATGAATTGTAAAAACGATTTTATTAGTATAATGAACTCTCTTTATCTTTTGTCCAAATAGTGACCACGTTATGAATATAATCGCTGTTTGTTTTTTAATGTGTTTTTATCTTCTATGCTTTTATGAATTTGTTCATTCAATTCGAATAAAGCTTGTTGACTGAACCGAGCACATCCATGCTTTTGCCTAATAGGACCATTAGAAAACTACTCAATGTACTCTTCTACAAGGTTCAACAATATGCAGCATCCTCGTTAGTGCCACATTCATCGTCCATTTACAACAAGCTATTCCAAACAGGTCAGTTTTGTTTTGAGTGAACGGAGACAAAAAGCGCATCACATGCACAAAATAACAAAACATCAAGTCAATGAGAAGAATTGAGAATGCAAGACAGAAGAGGGTCAGCCAGTGTGTTCTGTACAAAATAAAACGTGTGCCCCTTTAACTATACTTGTCACTGTTGCGATTTCAGATTTGATCTCTAAGTCATTTTGGCAAAGTGGTGCTGTTTCACGTACTCTTATCTCATGACAGGCCGCAGTGGAAACTGCCTGTGCCAAAATCGGAAGTGAGAGATATGTACTCATTCCAATCCAATCTGAACATCGGGCTCTTAGTGTCTCCGTATTCGTAACGGGACATGCGGTAAATTACTGGTGTTATGGTGGGCATAGTCTGTCAAACATGTCCCCATTTCATTCTGTTTTCTGTTGAGGCTTCCTGCTGTCAGGGTTGGTCCCTAAAAACCGAGTGGCGGAATCAGTCATTGCAGTAACTGTTATTTGTGTTAGTTTGTCTAAATTGTAATGCTTTGGTGGCGAACAGCAAAGCTGTTTGCTAGGATTTAACGTGTTGCTGTGCACTCTGATTTATCAGTCGTTTTTCTGGATATGCAGTTTTATCTGAGTGAGGGAAACTCACAGGAAGTAGATGTCCTCTGACACTATGCAATATAAGGCTAAGGGGGATTTACAGCCAGACTAGATGTTGTTAACTCAGAAACATTTGATTATATTTTTCTCAGTTTCTACAGTGACACTGAAAGCATACTGCTCAAGTACCAAAGTTCATTGTTTGTGACACTATGCCTTCCACATTCCCTCTTACCCTGTTCGTTTTATAGAGTGGGAAACCTAGAGAAATATTGTCTTGGTGTGCCCCTTCTGGACTCTTGTATCCTCTCTGCTCTCCTCGTTCCCAAGACAATTTGTTCAATGCCACAGTCAATGGTGCACGGGTGGTTTCTCGCCCCCTTTTTTCATGCAGAGTCAGCAGTCTTGAAATCTTGAAACGAGGTTTAGAAAACAATATTTAAGGTTGCATAAAGACAGTGGCCCTCAATACATGATAGTTACTGCTCACCAGGAGCTGTTGCCATATATTGCTGCTCAGGAGGTATTAACACCCAGAGCAGGATTAGGGAAAAAATCACTCCTGGTCTGTAAACCTGCCCTTTTTATATCCTAATGATTTCATAGGTGGCGTTCAGCTGGTTGTGTAGAGCAGACTGGCCTTTTTGGGCACCCTCTTCAAATTGTCAAAAGAGTACATACTTTGTGGTGGGTTTGGTTACACGACTGACGACTTCACCGCCCTTCCCCGCCCTTACCCCTTATCAGGGGGGCACGAATAGCACCAGAAGACAAAAAAACAAACTGTGTGAAGAGCGGTGCCCAGCTAACCATGTTAAAAGAATGGGAATTCAGATTTCATGCTCAAATTAGACATTCCATCTGAAGCTTTTTTTCAAGCAAATGCTATTACCACAGAGATAAATTCCTTGTTGGTGGCAAAAGTGCATGTACCTTAAATCCTTTTCCACAGGGATTCCCGCTTTTCGGAAATGAGTCCCCTAGGAGACCTTAACGGCACAGAGAGTTGCAATGCCCATTATGGACCAGGGGCCTAAGGCAATCCAAATCGGACTCCAGGATACAAAAATGTAACGACTTCTGATGAAGAACCTGAGCATGAGCCTCTTGATCTGATGCTTATCAGATAATATATATACACAAACAATAGTGATCACCACTGTCTTGTTACAATTAGGTCAGAGTTTCCATATGTGTTGTTATGATTAGGTCAGGATTTCAATTGAAACAGCACTTTTTGTTTCACTAATAACTTTCCTGCCATTCGATAAAAACTTACCAAAAAAATCTTCATCCACCTCAGCTCTTTCCCAGTATGTTTTGGGGTGATCTGTCAAGCACAGGCCAAGAAAAATGGTGTACAAAAACATTAATTTCCCAGGTTACTTCCCATAGGAAAATTTGGGAAACGATGCAGAAAAAACAAATGAACAGAATTCCATCAAATTTGTTAAAAAGTTAGAACTTTTCTCAGAGAGTGCTTTTCATTATTTTGTGTGTAGCCATTCTGCCTTTTTTCAGAAATTAGGGTTTGAGCATAAAGGGGTTAGAAATATAGTGAAATCTGGATGGTCCCACGTCCTCATGTGGTACAGTATGGCCAGTCTGCCTTTTTGGTATCGTGGGGGGACTGGCGACAGTCTCAGTAAACCGAGAGCTGATTGACTGGACACATAGTATTCGGGGAGTAAGTTTTTGATGAAGTTATGTTTTTTGAAAAAACTGTGAGAAGGCAGGGTGGGGATTCTCGGACCCTCAAAGCACGTGTGGAAAGGTTTAGAGGAACTTGCATGATTTATTGTGTGTGCGCTGTGGGTAGCACAGTAATCTTGTAGAACTCAGTGCGGATAGCCCTTGAGGTACTGCAGTGATACCATGGGAGTCGGAGCCAGCTGAATCGTCCCTACGTAGCTGCGCGCTGTGGGGCTATTTTAGGTAAATGTAATTATCAGTAATTTACGCTTTTGCAGCCTCAGTGTGGCCGCGGTAACTGCTCCAGTGGCAAGCGTCGGCTCGGCCATGATTATGCAGCCTGACTTCGGAGTGACCCGGTCACGACCACACCCCCATGCGTGCAACGTGCGTCCAGCATGCAGCGTGCGTGCGCTGCAGGCAGCAGTTGCAAGCAGGTGAGTTTGCTTGCACTTGATCAAACTGTGCCGCGGCGAGTGCATGGCACTGGTGGCATGTTGTGGCGGCCTTAATAATTTATTTAGGGGCTGGGGACACTGACTGACAAAGTGTCCCCAAATAAATCACTAAGGCCGCCGCAACGGGCCACAAGTGCGTGCTTGCCGCCTCCAAACAGTGCACCTGGGGCTGTCCTCGCCCCCCCTAGCTACCCGGCTGATGGCAGTGCTAAACCAGAGGGTGGCAGGGGTGAACCAGATGGTGGCAGTGATGAACCAGATGGTGGCAGGGGTGAACCAGAGGGTGGCAGTGGTGAACCAGAGGGTGGCATGGGTGAGCTGCAGGGTGAGCTACTTATGAACGCGCCAGCGTTTCTTTTAAAACATCCCTGTTATCTTTTTGCTTTACTTTTATTTCATTTTACCTTGCTTTTATTCAGGATAGCGCTCCCTCACTTGCACTATAATTGGTCTTTCACCGCGCTTGGCGGGTCCCGGGTCACTTCAGCTTTGGCCGCCATCTTGGGTGAGTCTTCTTCCTTGCCTGACCATTTGGGGGTAGCAGATCAGCTGTCATAAGGACACGCTGACCTGTATATAAGGGGGCATTCTAGGCGGGCCATTCCATTTACATCTACTTCGGACGCCTGACCCTGACACTGCAACATTGTAGCGCGCTGCAGGGCGAGCTACTTACGAACGCGCCAGCGTTTCTTTTAAAACATCCCTGTTATCTATTTGCTTTACTTTTATTTCATTTTACCTTGCTTTTATTCAGGATAGCGCTCCCTCACCTGCACTATAATTGGTCTTTCACCGCGCTTGGCGGGTCCCGGGTCACTTCAGCTTTGGCCGCCATCTTGGGTGAGTCTTCTTCCTCGCCTGGCCATTTGGGGGTAGCAGATCTGCTGTCATAAGGACACGCTGACCTGTATATAAAGCAGCCATTCTACGCGCAGCGTTCTCGCGCAGCGTTATCGCCGTAGTGACGCCGGAGTCACGCCAGAGTCCAGCCCGTCTGCGCCCGTCAGCGTCTAGGAAGCGGTCCGAGAGCCGGGAGACATGGATCTGGTGGTCCAATTTTACCGGGTGTTATTATGGTCTGCTATACATCTTCGAAGCTGCGGTCTCTACAAAAGGTTTCGTGTGCTTGCTATAAGGTGTTTCCTGGTCGCCATAGGGGCAAGAGGAGATGTCCGGGCTGCGGCTGGTCGCCAGGCAATGCTCCACGGACACTCCCCAATCGGGAGCCGGATACTGTGAAGCATCTCTGTATGCTGTTAAACACCAGGTCAGTGCGCAGTCACGCTCAGGAGCTCTTTGACCTCCTGACCACAGAAAAGCCGGTGTGCCTGATGCTAACAGAGACCTGGTTAGGAGTTTCCTCCAATCCCGATATCGCTCTGGTGATCCCTCCAGAATACAATATTTACAGGCAAGATAGACTGGAAGGGAGGGGTGGAGGTGTAGCACTCGTGGTGAAGAAATCTGTTTATGTTCAATTATTCCTACGGAGGCTATCAAAGGGTCTGAATCCCTTGCCTTCTCTTTATCATTGGCGCCGCATCAGTCGGTGAAAGGGCTGCTAGTGTACAGACCCCCTGGTCCAGTTGGTTCTTTTTTTGATGAGCTTCAGTCTGTTATGTCAACGTTGGTCTTGAGAGCTGACCACTGTATTTTGGCTGGAGATCTCAATTTTCACATGTATGAGGCTTCGGACCCAGATGTGACCAAACTGTCCGATATCACGGCCCCCCTGGGCCTAGCCCCCTATCTTTTTGAACCAATGTACGATAAAGGCCATACTTTGGATCAGGTCTTCTCTACGTCCCCCATAGAGGTAACAGCACTTCTGCCGGTCCTTTGGACAGATCATCGGTTGGTCAATTTTCATATACTGGGGAATAAGAAACCCCCGAGCAGTGCCCCCAGACAGCAAGGATCAGCGTCGAGGGCATACCATCAGGTGACCCCAGAAATGTTGGCGCAGGCATTGTGCGAACACCCTTGCCCTCTCACGGGGGTTTTAGATAGGGACCTGGAGTCTCTGCAGGCCTGGCTTGTGGACAGGCTGAATGATTTGGCCCCTTCGAGGGCTCCTCGTTCGCTTCCTAAACGGGTTTCTGCTCCCTGGTTCACTGAGGCGCTGCTTGCTTCCCGCAGGCAATGCAAGGTGGCTGAAAGTGCCTTGCGGGCTCAGTACGATCCTGCAGCCAGACTCGAGTATAGAAGCATGGTCAAGGCCTATCATCGGGATATCCTCCTCGAGAAGAAGAGTTACTTTGCTAGGAGGATTGAGGCTACCTCTAATTCCTGCAAAGAGATCTTCACGATCGTTAGGGAATTCATTGCCCCACGGTCGAATGAGACCCAGATCGCCCCCACTGAGACATGGGCGTCGGATCTCGCCAGCTTTTTCACTACTAAGATTAAGCTGATTCAGGACTCTTTTCCATTGAGGCCGGCTGCTGTCTCCCCTTGCTCTGAGGATGGACCAGTTCCATCGGTCCCCCTAGGGTCAGTCCCGACAGACTTTCCGCCTATTTCAGCTCCTTCGTCACTGACACTCATGGGCAATCTTAAATCCGGTTCGCCGCTCGACCCATGTCCGGCCAAATTTCTGTCGAAGATGGCGGCAGTGGTGAATCCGCTGGTGAATCCCCTCCTGAATCTCTCTCTGAGCCAGAGGGTGGTCCCATCGGCCTGGAAACAGGCTATGGTCATTCCCCTTATTAAGAAGCCTGGTTTAGATCCCGAGGTCTTGGCCAATTATAGGCCTATTTCTCTCCTTCCTGCATTGGCTAAGATTGTGGAGAAGCACGTGCATACTGTGCTTTCTAATTTTTTTGAATCACACGATCTACTTCATTCCACTCAATCAGGCTTTCGCCCTAATCTTAGCACTGAGACGGCGCTGCTGGAGGTGTCCGAGGCCATCAAGGAGACGCTGGACTCGGGTGGCAGAGCAATGCTGATAATGCTTGACTTGTCGGCGGCCTTTGACACCATCCCCCATGAGGGTTTGCTCATCAGACTTCAGGAGATCGGTCTGAGGGGGATGGTGCTCAGCTGGTTTAGATCAATTTTGGCTGGCCGCCGACAAACGGTCTGGGCCTCCTTTAGCTCTGCTGAGATGCCGCCATTGGGAGTCGCAGGGCTCTGTGTTGAGCCCGACTCTTTTTAACATCTTTATGACCCCTCTGGCGGCATTGGCTGAGTCTTTCGGGGCCCAGATCGTATCCTATGCCGACGACACCCAGCTGCTCTTTACCTGCGGGAAAGGAGAGGATTTTGATGGAGAGAGTATCCGTGAGTGCCTTGGGGCTGTTTTCGAATGGCTCCAACTGAACAGCCTCAAGTGTAACTCAGACAAATCAGAGGTACTCTTCTTTGGTTGTCAATCCGATCCTGACTGGCAGGTATGGTGGCCCGCTGACATGCATCCTCCGGTGCGATCGTCTCAGTTGGCTAAGAATTTGGGGATCAAAATTGACAACGGCCTGACTTTAAGATCTCAGATCCTTGCCCTCACTGGCACCTGTTTTGGTCTCTTCCGTATGCTTCGGAAGTGTTTCCCTTTGCTATCTGAGGACCATAGGAGGACTACGGTACAGGCCTTAATTGGTTCAAGATTGGACTACTCCAATGTCCTATATCTTGGCCTGCCGGAATACCTCCTGCAACGGATGCAGGTGGTCCAGAATGCGGCAGCGCGAGCCATTTTTGGCCTGCACAGGCGAGTCAGAGTTTCGGGCTTGTTGCAGTCTCTTCATTGGCTGCCTATCCGGAAGCGGATGGTCTTCAAAGCCCTAACTCTTGCACACAAGGCCCTCTATGCCTCGGGGGCTAAATTCCTTCAAAGGAGGCTCGCCTTCTATCGTCCGTCACGATCTCTGAGATCAGAGTCGATGTTTCTTGCCACTGTTCCTAGTGTGAAGAAGGCCGCTCCTATATGTCCCGGGCTCCACAGCTTTGGAACTCTCTGCCCCTGACATTGCGCAGTACTTCAAATTTGCTGGCCTTCAGGAAGGGCCTGAAAACTTGGCTTTTTGCCTCTTAGAATTCCTTTTTTGCTGACTCCGTTTTCCTTTAAACTCTGTGTTGTGTTTGTCTTTTTCAGGTTGTCAATAAAGCGCCGGGACACTCTTTCGAGTAGCCGAGCGCTATAAAAGACTCAATTAACATAACATAACATAACATAACCAGAGGGTGGCAGTGATGAACCAGAGAGTCGCAGTGGTGAACCAGAGGGTGGCAGTGCTGAACCAGAGGGTGACAGTGGTTAACCAGAGGGTGGCAGTGGTGAACCAGAGGTGCTGTGATGAACCAGAGGGTGGCAGTCGTGAACCAGAGGGTGGCAGTGGTGAACCAGAGGGTGACAGTGCTGTACCAGAGGGTGGCAGGGGTGAACCAGAGGGTTCTGTGAGGAACCAGAGGGTGGCAGTCGTGAACCAGAGGGTGGCAGTGGTGAACCAGAGGGTGACAGTGCTGTACCAGAGGGTGGCAGGGATGAACCAGAGGGTGCTGTAATGAACCAGAGGGTGGCAGTGGTGAACCAGAGGGTTGCAGGGGTGAACCAGAGGGTGGCAGTGGTGAACCAGAGGGTGGCAGTGCTGTACCAGAGGGTGACAGTGGTTACCCAGAGGGTGGCAGTGGTGAACCAGAGGTGCTGTGATGAACCAGAGAGTGGCAGTCGTGAACCAGAGGGTGGCAGTGGTGAACCAGAGAGTGGCAGTGCTGAACCAGAGGGTGGCAGTGGTGAACCAGAGGGTGGCAGGGGTGAACCAGAGGGTGGTAGTGGTGAACCAGAGGGTGGCAGTGATGAACCAGAGGGAGGCAGTGTTGAACCAGAGGGTGCTGTGCCCATACACGACCGCATGGGTAACTTCGCCATGCAAGCGGCCCGCGAACACGCAAAAAACCCCGCGAGCACGCAAAAAAACAAAAATCCGCAAATTCGCACAAATTCGAGGATTTTGCGGATTGCGAATTCGATTTTTTGTGCAAATTTGCGGAACGCAAATTCGCAAATTTTGCCCATATTTAACTAGAACCTCAGATGCCAACCCTCCGCCTTCAACAGCAACAACCAGCTCACTTCCACGAACACAACCCCCAATGACTGTCTCACCCACAGGAACCTCCTCACCATGCAAAACACTATATTCATCATGAACTTCGTGCACTCGGGAGCACCCATGTATCCATGCCCCCACCATGTCTTCAACCTTAAAAGAAAGACAATTGGGGATAAGTTCAGGAAGGTCATGAAGATCTCCATTACTGCGGCATCCTTCCTTTAGGACTGGAAACACCCTGTAGTGAGGCCTCTCTTAAAGAAACCCTCAGCTGACCCAGCCAATCTAAAGAACTACCGGTCCATCTCTCTGCTCCCCTATCTGGCTAAAGTCCTCAAAAAAGGGATCAACCAGCAACTCACCCAACACCTAGAAGACCATAACCTCCTGGACCCCTCCCAATCTGAATTTCGAGCTAACCACAGTACCAAGACAGCCCTTATTGCAGCCACCTTCAACATCAGAACCCTCTTGGACCAAAAGGAAACAGCCGCCCTCATCCTTCTGGACCTGCCCATCATGTTTGACACTTTTTCCCACCACACCCTGATCATCAGACTCCACCACATTGGAATACATCTCCCACTGTACACATCAGACACAACGAGCAATGGGGGTCCCTGGGCAGAAATTAGCCCATGAAAGGAGAGCCAATTCAACCACTGCTATAATAAAACATATTTTGTATAAAAGTCCAGAGGCCCCATCCCCTTTCTCCATCACTCTGCAAATGTACATCCTGGTGCACAACTGGTTGGCAGATGAAGCCCTCTTGGCTTCTGAGGGTCTTTGGGCACCAAACCCCACCCTGTTACCTCCTAGTAAGTCCAACACAGCGGGATTGCTGAGAGGTCTTCAGAGACCCACCCCCTTACTCCACCCCTCTGTAAATTTGACTCCTGGTACACTACTGGTTGGGGATGTGAAGACCGCTT
Source organism: Lissotriton vulgaris (assembly GCF_964263255.1). NCBI lineage: Eukaryota > Metazoa > Chordata > Amphibia > Caudata > Salamandridae > Lissotriton > Lissotriton vulgaris. Next base: position 1,530,644,582 of record NC_141685.1, on the reverse strand, counting down.
GGCTGCTGAGGTTCCTTTTGGGCTCCTGTTACCTCTAGTTAGTCTCACACAGCAGGATTGCTAAGAGGTCTACGGAGGCCATGCCCCCTTTCTCCACCACTCTGCAAGCGTGACTGCTAGTTAACAAATCATAGACATTCACTTAAAACACAAAGGTTACACCAATGTTATAGTTAGGAAACAGAGTTAAAAAAATCTTAGCAATCCACTAAAAAAACAAAGGTTTTTAAAATGCTAATTCCTAACTATAACATCCTGGTAACCTTTGTTTTTTTCAGTGAATTTCTATGTTTTTTTAAGTAGTAGTCACATTTACAGAGTGGTGGAGAAAGGGACGGGCCTCCAACCAGCTCTCATGAATCTCGCTGTATAGGACTTACAGAAGGTACCAGGAGAACTTCTTGGCTCCCAAGGTCACTTAGGAGTAAAATGGACTTCATTCCCCAACCAATAGAGCACCAGCAGCAGTGTTTGATGAGAGGTGGAGAAAGGGTGCTTCACCTACGAAGACCTATTAGCGATCCCGCTGTGTTTGATTAATGGGACTTATTGAAGATAAGATGAGTGGTGGGGATGGCCTCAGGGGCCAACTACCCCTCCGTGTCACTGACCATGTCATGAGTGATATAATATGTGAGGTCATAAGCATAAGGACGGGGGGTTAAAGTTTGCTCAGTTTTGTATGAGTGAAATATCAGCCTAATTATAACGTCCCTGTAACCTTTGGTTTTTTGAGCGAATATCAACGTTTTTTTTTTTAACCCTAACTATAGCGCCCGTTACCTTTGTTTTTTTCGGTAAATTTCTAAGGTTTTTTAAATGCTAAATCCTAACTGTAATGTCCCTGTAACCTTTGTTTTTGTCTGTGAATTTCTAAGGTTTTTCAAGTTCTATTAGTCAACTATAACGTCCATGCAACTGATGATATTTTTTATTGAGTTTCTAAGGTTTTTTAATTGTATTTTCTATGTAATGATTGCATCAATAATCGCCATTCCCCTGGATACGTCGTGAAAAATGGAAAGCTAAAGCAGACATTCAATGACCACCAACACATCCAAAAATAATATGTAAAAAAATCCATTCCTACACATATTACTAAATACATACTTCTTTCAAAGAATGTTTAACCTTATATTTTTGTGTTAAGTTTCTTTATAACCCATCTTTGAGACCTATTATCTGTTTTTGCAGTTATTTGGGACGTCACAATGGTGTCGTTAATAGCAGCGATTGCGCCTTTTCCATAAAGTGAAAAACACATACATGTACACGTATTACAGTGTTTTATACATTAGGGGTTTATTACTGTACACTTCAAACTCAGGTTTTTCTTGTGTATTTCTAGAACAACAGTCTCTAAAACCTATTTTCTATTTTTGCAGTGACCCCGAAGGCCGTGATGATGTCGGTTATCGTGATCCCCGCGGACAAGTTGCAAAAACGGAAAACTAAAGCAGACATTCAAAGGCTATCAACAGCGCCAAAAGTAATATGTAAACAAAATTCATTCTGTACATTGCATTACACATATTTCTATATATATATACTTCTTTGAAAACATGTTTAATCTCATATTTTTGTACCAAGTTTCTTTATAAACGATCTTTCAGGACCTATTTTCTGTTTTTGCAGTTATTTTGGACATTGCGATGACTTTGTTAACTGCGGCTATTTCGCCTTTTCCATAAAGTGATAAACATACATATGCACACATAATACAGTATTTTACACACTAGGGGTTTATTATTTTATAACTGTACACATCAAACTCATGTTTTTCTATTGTATTTCTAGAACAACCATCTCTAAAACCTATTTTCTGCTTTTGCAGTGAGGCTAGACTTCGCAATGAAATTGGTCATTGCGTTCCCCGCGGTTATGTCAAAAAAGCAGAAAGCTAAAGCAGGAATTCAATAGCCACCACCACATTAAAACAAGCATTTACAATGCAATGGTCTCGGCATTATTAAAGGTAGAGCTATTGGCATTGCTCCTTATTATTATTTTTTTTAAATCATAAATAAATGGCATTGTCATTAACATTGCCAATAGCTTAATCGTTTGCATATGCGAGACCTATTGCATTAGCACCCACACACAGAGTAAGTAGTAGAGTGAGTAGTTGATAGTGAGTAGAAGAGAGTTATTAGTAAAGAGTATTAGATAGCGAGCAGTAAAAAGTGAAAGAGTGAGTATTCCATAGTGAGAGAGTGAGGCAGGATATAAGTCCTTTGTAGATTTATATTAAACACAATCATTTTCTCAAGCACAGTGCATGTGCTATACAGGTGAAACCTAAAATGAGTACCAGGCATTAGCAAACGATCACCTGAATGGAAATGTACAGATTTGATTAATCCTGCACTTTGGCCCTGACAAATTTGGTGGAAACCAGATACTGTAAAATATTAAAAATATATATGCTCACAAACCGACACACTTACTGCCCTCAACACTCTGCCCTCTGCCCTCAACCCTCTGCCCTCAACCCTCTGCCCTAAACACTCTGCCCTCAACACTCTGCCCTCAACCCTCTGCCCTCAACACTCTGCCCTCAACACTCTGCCCTCTGCCTTCAACCATCTGCCCTCAACACTCTGCCCTCTGCCTTCAACGTTCTGCCCTCAACCCTCTGCCCTCAACACACAGCCCTCTGCCCTCAACACTCTGCCCTCTGCCCTCAGCACTCTGCTCTCTGCCGTCAACACTCTGCCCTCTGCCCTCAGCCTCAACACTCTGCCCTCAAAGCTCTGCACTCAACACTCTGCCCTCAACACTCTGCCCTCAAAACTCTGCCCTCAACACTCTGCCCTCAGCACTCTGCCCTCAACACTCTGCCCTCAACACTCTGCCCTCTGCCCTCAACATACTGCCCTTTGCCCTCTGCCCTCAACACGCTGCCCTCAACACTCTGCACTCAACACTCTGCCGTCTGCCCTCAACATTCTGCCCTTTGCCCTCTGCCCTCAACACACTGCCCTCAACACTCTGCACTCAACACTCTGCCCTCAACACTCTGCCCTCTGCCCTCAACTTTCTGCCCTCTGCCCTCAACACTCTGCCCTCAACACTCTGCCCTCAACCCTCTGCCCTCTGCCTTCAGCCCACTGCCCTCAACACTCTGCCCTCAACACTCTGCCCTCAACACTCTGCCCTCAGCACTCTGCCCTCAACACTCTGCCCTCTGCCCTCAACACTCTGCCCTCTGCACTCTGCCCTCAACACTCTGCCCTCTGCACTCAACACTCTGCCCTTTGCCCTCAACACTCTGCACTCTGCCCTCAACACTCTGAACTCTGCCCTCAACACTCTGCTCTCTGCCCTCAACACTCTGCACTCTGCCCTCAACACTCTGCCCTCAGCACTCTGCCCTCTGCACTCAACACTCTGCACTCTGCCCTCAACACTCTGCACTCTGCCCTCAACACTCTGAACTGTGCCCTCAACACTCTGCTCTCTGCCCTCAACACTCTGCACTCTGCCCTCAACACTCTGCCCTCAGCACTCTGCCCTCAGCACTCTGCCCTCAACACTCTGCCCTCAACACTCTTCCCTCAACACTCTGCCCTCAACACTCTGCCCTCTGCCCTCAACACTCTGCCCTCTGCCCTCACCACTGTGCCCTCTGCCCTCAACACTCTGCCCTCTGCCATCAACACTCTGCCCTCTGCCCACAACACTCAGCCCTCTGACCACAGCACTCAACACTTCCCTCAACACTCTGCCCTCAACACTCTGTCATCTGCCCTCAACACTCTGCCCTCAATAGTCTGCCCTCAACACTCTGCCCTCAAAACTCTGCCCTCAACACTCTGCCCTCAACACTCTGCCCTCAATACTCTGCCCTCTGCCCTCAACACTCTGCACTCTGCCCTCAACACTCTGCCCTCAACACTCTGCTCTCTCTACTCAACAGTCTGCCCTCTGCCCTCAACGCTCTGCTCTCTGCCCTCAACACTCTGCCCTCAACACTCTGCACGCTGCACTCACCACTCTGCACTCTGCCCCCAACACTCTGCCCTCACACAGAGTAAGTAGTAGAGTGAGTAGTTGATAGTGAGTAGGGGAGAGTTATTAGTAAAGAGTATAAGATAGCGAGTAGTAAAAAGTGAAAGAGTGAGTATTCCATAGTGAGAGAGTGAGGCAGGATATAAGTCCCTTGTAGGTTTATAATAACCACAATCATTTTCTCAAGCACAGTGCAAGTGCTATACAGGTGAAACCTAAAATGAGTACCAGGCATTAGCAAACGATCACCTGAATGGAAATGTACAGATTTGATTAATCCTGCACTTTGGCCCTGACAAATTTGGTGGAAACCGGATACTGTAAAATATTCAAAATATATATGTTCACAAACCGACACACTTACTGCCCTTAACACTCTGCCCTCTGCCCTCAACCCTCTGCCCTCAACCCTCTGCCCTCAACCCTCTGCCCTCAAAACTCTGCCCTCAACACTCTGCCCTCAATACTCTGCCCTCTGCCCTCAACACTCTGCACTCTGCCCTCAACACTCTGCCCTCAACACTCTGCTCTCTCTACTCAACAGTCTGCCCTCTGCCCTCAACGCTCTGCTCTCTGCCCTCAACACTCTGCACGCTGCACTCACCACTCTGCACTCTGCCCCCAACACTCTGCCCTCACACAGAGTAAGTAGTAGAGTGAGTAGTTGATAGTGAGTAGGGGAGAGTTATTAGTAAAGAGTATTAGATAGCGTGTAGTAAAAAGTGAAAGAGTGAGTATTCCATAGTGAGAGAGTGAGGCAGGATATAAGTCCCTTGTAGGTTTATAATAACCACAATCATTTTCTCAAGCACAGTGCAAGTGCTATACAGGTGAAACCTAAAATGAGTACCAGGCATTAGCAAACGATCACCTGAATGGAAATGTACAGATTTGATTAATCCTGCACTTTGGCCCTGACAAATTTGGTGGAAACCGGATACTGTAAAATATTCAAAATATATATGTTCACAAACCGACACACTTACTGCCCTTAACACTCTGCCCTCTGCCCTCAACCCTCTGCCCTCAACCCTCTGCCCTAAACACTCTGCCCTCAACACTCTGCCCTCAACCCTCTGCCCTCAACACTCTGCCCTCTGCCTTCAACCATCTGCCCTCAACACTCTGCCCTCTGCCTTCAACCCTCTGCCCTCAACACTCTGCCCTCTGCCCTCAACACTCTGCCCTCTGCCCTCAACACTCTGCCCTCTGCCCTCAGCACTCTGCTCTCTGCCCTCAACACTCTGCCCTCAGCCCTCAAAACTCTGCCCTCAACACTCTGCCCTCAGCACTCTGCCCTCAACACTCTGCCCTCTGCCCTCAACACTCTGCCCTCAACACTCTGCCCTTTGCCCTCTGCCCTCAACACTCTGCCTCAACATGCTGCCCTAAACACTCTGCACTCAACACTCTACCCTCAACACTCTGCCCTCAACACTCTGCCCTCAGCACTCTGCCCTCAACACTCTGCCCTCAATACTCTGCCCTCTGCCCTCAACACTCTGCCCTCTGCCCTCAAAACTCTGCCCTCTGCACTCTGCCCTCAACACTCTGCCCTCTGCCCTCAACACTCTGCCCTCAACACTCTGCCCTCAGCCCTCTGCCCTCAACACTCTGCTCTCTGCCTTCAACCCTCTGCCCTCAACACTCTGCCCTCAACACTCTGCCCTCAACACTCTGCTCTCAGCACTCTGCCCTCAACACTCTGCCCTTTACTCTCAACACTCTGCCCTCTGCACTCTGCCCGCAACACTCTGCCCTCTGCCCTCAGCACTCTGCACTCTGCCCTCAACACTCTGCCCTCAACACTTGGCACTCTGCCCTCAACACTCTGCCCTCAACACTCTGCACCCTGACCTCAACACCCTGCACTCTGCCTTCAACACTCTGCTCTCTGCCCTCAACACTCTACACTCTGCCCTCAACACTCTGCCCTCAGCACTCTGCCCCCAACACTCTTCCCTCAACACTCTGCCCTCAACACTCTGCCCTCTGCCCTCAACACTCTGCCCTCTGCCCTCAACACTGTGCCCTCTTCCCTCAACACTCTGCCCTCAACACTCTGCCCTCTGCCCTCAACACTCTGCCCTCTGCCATCAACACTCTGCCCTCTGCCCACAACACTCAGCACTCTGCCCTCAGCACTCAACACTGCCCTCAACACTCTGCCCTCAACACTCTGCCCTCAACACTCTGCCCTCTGCCCTCAACACTCTGCCCTCAACACTCTGCCCTCAATATTCTGCCCTCAACACTCTGCCCTCTGCCCTTAACACTCTGCCCTCAACACTCTACCCTCAGCACTCTGCTCTCAACATTCTGCCCTCAATACTCTGCCCTCTGCCCTCAACACTCTGCCCTCAACACTCTACCCTCAACACTCTGCTCTCTCCCCTCAACACTCTGCCCTCATCGCTCTGCTCTCTGCCCTCAACACTCTGCCCTCTGCCCTCAACACTCTGCACTCTGCACTCACCACTCTGCACTCTGCCCTCAACACTCTGCCCTCAAAACTCTGCTCTCTGCCCTCAACACTCTGCCCTCAACACTCTGCCCTCTGCCCTCAACACTCTGCCCTCAATACTCTGCCCTCTGCCCTCAACACTCTGCCCTCTGCCCTCAAAACTCTGCCCTCTGCACTCTGCCCTCAACACTCTGCCCTCTGCCCTCAACACTCTGCCCTCAACACTCTGCCCTCAGCCCTCTGCCCTCAACACTCTGCTCTCTGCCTTCAACCCTCTGCCCTCAACACTCTGCCCTCAACACTCTGCCCTCAACACTCTGCTCTCAGCACTCTGCCCTCAACACTCTGCCCTTTACTCTCAACACTCTGCCCTCTGCACTCTGCCCGCAACACTCTGCCCTCTGCCCTCAGCACTCTGCACTCTGCCCTCAACACTCTGCCCTCAACACTTGGCACTCTGCCCTCAACACTCTGCCCTCAACACTCTGCACCCTGACCTCAACACCCTGCACTCTGCCTTCAACACTCTGCTCTCTGCCCTCAACACTCTACACTCTGCCCTCAACACTCTGCCCTCAGCACTCTGCCCCCAACACTCTTCCCTCAACACTCTGCCCTCAACACTCTGCCCTCTGCCCTCAACACTCTGCCCTCTGCCCTCAACACTGTGCCCTCTTCCCTCAACACTCTGCCCTCAACACTCTGCCCTCTGCCCTCAACACTCTGCCCTCTGCCATCAACACTCTGCCCTCTGCCCACAACACTCAGCACTCTGCCCTCAGCACTCAACACTGCCCTCAACACTCTGCCCTCAACACTCTGCCCTCAACACTCTGCCCTCTGCCCTCAACACTCTGCCCTCAACACTCTGCCCTCAATATTCTGCCCTCAACACTCTGCCCTCTGCCCTTAACACTCTGCCCTCAACACTCTACCCTCAGCACTCTGCTCTCAACATTCTGCCCTCAATACTCTGCCCTCTGCCCTCAACACTCTGCCCTCAACACTCTACCCTCAACACTCTGCTCTCTCCCCTCAACACTCTGCCCTCATCGCTCTGCTCTCTGCCCTCAACACTCTGCCCTCTGCCCTCAACACTCTGCACTCTGCACTCACCACTCTGCACTCTGCCCTCAACACTCTGCCCTCAAAACTCTGCTCTCTGCCCTCAACACTCTGCCCTCAACACTCTGCCCTCTGCCCTCAACACTCTGCCCTCAGCACTCTGCACTCTGCCCTCAATACTCTGCACTGTGCCCTCAACACTCTGCCCTCTTCCCTCAACACTCTGCCCCCTGCCCTCAACACTCTGCCCTCAACACTCTGCCCTCAACACTCTGCCCTCTGCCCTCAACACTCTGCCCTCAACACTCTGCACGCTGACCTCAACACTCTGCACTCTGCCCTCAACACTCTGCCCTCAACACTCTGCCCTCAACACTTTGCCCTCTGCCCTCAACACTCTGCCTCAACACTCTGCCCTCAACACTCTGCCCTCTGCACTCAACCCTCTGCCCTCAACACTCTGCCCTCAACACTCTGCCGTCTGCCCTCAACACTCTGCCCTCAACACTCTGCCCTCAACACACTGCCCTCAACACTCTGCCCTCAACACTCTGCCCTCCTGCCTCAACACTCCGGCCTCGACACTCTGCCCTCTGCCCTCAACACTCTGCACTCTGCCCTCAACACTCTGCCCTCGGCCCTCTACCCTCAACACTCTGCCCTCAACACTCTGCTCTAAACACTCTGCCCTCAACACTCTGCCCTCAACACTCCGCCCTCAACACTCTGCCCTCAACACTCTGCCCTCTGCCCTCAACACTCTGCCCTAAACACTCTGCCCTCAACACTCTAGCCTCAACACTCTGCCCTTAACACTCTGCCCTCTGCCCTCAACACTCTGCCCTCTGCCCTCAACACTCTGCCCTCCACCCTCAACACTCTGCACTCTGCCCTCAACACTCTGCCTTCTTCCCTCAACACTCTGCCCTCAACACTCTGCCCTCTTCCCTCAACACTCTGCCCTCTGCCCTCAGCCCTCTGCCCTATGCCCTCTGCCCTATGCCCTCAACACTCTGCCCACACCACATCATCAGAGCTGTGTGAATACTAACAGCTGTGAGCCCGTGCCTGAGGTGCATCATCAGAGCTGTGTGAATATTAACTGCGTCAGCCCCGTAACTGAGGTGCATCATCAGAGCTGTGTGAATAATAACTGCTCAGCCCGTGCCTGAGGTGCATCATCAGAGCTGTGCGAATAATAACTGCAGGCAGCCCGTGCCTGAGGTGCATCATCAGAGCTGTGTGAATAATAACAGCTGTGAGCCCGTGCCTGAGGTGCATCATCAGAGCTGTGTGAATAACAACTGTCAGCCCCGTGCCTGAGGTGCATCATCAGAGCTGTGTGAATAATAACAGCTGTGAGCCCGTGCCTGAGGTGCATCACCAGAGCTGTGTGAATAATAACAGCTGTGAGCCCGTGCCTGAGGTGTATCATCAGAGCTGTGTGAACAATAACTGCGTCAGCCGGTGCCTGAGGTGCATCATCAGAGCTGTGTGAATAATAACAGTGTGAGCCCGTCCCTGAGGTGCATCATCAGAGCTGTGTGAATAATAACAGCTGTCACGACCATCTTTCTCCGAGGTGAGGCAGAAATGCCTCGGAGAAACACACGGTCATTTTTGCGATTCGGGGGCGTGTTTTTTAGGTTTGAGTGACGGATGACGTCACAGGGCTAAAGAACGCAAAAAATACGCCCCCGAATCTGAAAAATACGGGGCTTCAACAGAGTGATGCCCCTCTCCTCCAATGGCTGGCCTCCGTTTAGGAAGCCAGCCAATGGAGAAGAGGGGCGGGTTCAAGCCCCTAAATTAAAAACATAAAATCTGTGGACTCCGCCCACTGCTTCGCAGTGTGACGGTCCTCAACCTAAAAATATAACTAAATATTTAATTCTAATCATCACAGTAGATAACTCGCCATATAAAATAACTCTATAAAACATTTATCAATATCCCTATAACAATGCATATTAATAATGATTCACTGATTTTGTAAAAATTTTCATCAATATTCGCGGTAGCATTGATAGTCGTGATGTCCCCGCAATGGTACACAGGAGGTCAGTGTTGACGGTCGTGGGGTCACTGCAAATATCGCACAGAATTAAAAAAAAAAAATTGGATGCATAACTTGTGTCACTAGCACCCCTATTTCTCAACCATGGGGTTCAGAGTGTCTCTTCCCTGACCCCTTATGTTGGCTTTCACACAGATTTTCGGCACCAGTAGCCAATCTCGATAGATAAAATGGCAGCCGCAACTTTCTATTCGGTATGCTTCCAGCCAATCAGAGCATTCCCATTGGCGCATGTATTCTTGATTAATCGCAAAACCTCCATGAAATATGTGTGGCCAGAGCTATCTCTATAATTTTAAACTTACATTTCCCAACAACTACTGAATGGATTTACACCAAATAAGCAAACTGCACTTTCTTTAACCAACATCTACCTCCCTGCCAAATTTGGTGTAAGTCTGTTCAGCGGTTCAGGCTGCAGGTGTGGCAAAGGTTTCTATAGGAATTAACATTGCAAATGCACCCTTATTTCACAACCCAAATTCTTGGTCCCCACTGCACGGATCACCCCCAACATCGATAACAATAGTACCCACCAGGACACTTTTTGGGGAACATTTCATGTAGATCGGTCAAACAAAAGTAAAAAAAATGCTTTTCCTATGGATACTAGGTCCTAACTATAACTACCTACTGGTGGCCGATAGATAGACAGATAGATAGATAGATAGATAGATAGATAGATAGATAGATAGATAGATAGATAGATAGATAGATAGATAGATAGATAGATAGATAGACTGATGGACAGATAGATTGATGGACAGATAGATTGATGGACAGATAGATAGAGTTTGTGCTTGGAAAGTTTTGAAATGATTTGTGAAGTGGGGGCCAAGAAAATGGGGGCCTCAAAATGCAGAATCCACATTTTCTGTAAACTCTGCCCTCAACACTCTGCCCTCTGCCCTCAGCACTCTGCTCTCTGCCCTCAACACTCTGCCCTCAGCCCTCAACACTCTGCCCTCAACGCTCTGCCCTCAAAACTCTGCCCTCAACAATCTGCCCTCAACACTCTGCCCTCAACACTCTGCCCTCTGCCCTCAACACTCTGCCCTTTGCCCTCTGCCCTCAACACGCTGCCCTCAACACTCTGCACTCAACACTCTACCCTCAACACTCTGCCCTCAACACTCTGCCCTCAACACTCTGCTCTCAACCCTCTGCCCTCAACACTCTGCCCTCTGCCCTCAACACTCTGCCCTCTGCCCTCAATACTCTGCCCTCTGTCCTCAACACTCTGCCCTCTGCCCTCAACACTCTGCCCTCAACACTCTGCACTCAACCCTCTGCCCTCAACACTCTGCCCTCTGCCTTCAACCCTCTGCCCTCAACACTCTGCCCTCAACACTCTGCCCTCAACACTCTGCTCTCAGCACTCTGCCCTCAACACTCTGCCCTTTGCTCTCAACACTCTGCCCTCTGCACTCTGCCCTCAGCACTCTGCCCTCAACACTCTGCACTCTGCCCTCAACACTCTGCCCTCAACACTCTGCCTTCTTCCCTCAACACTCTGCCCTCAACACTCCGCCCTCTTCCCTCAACACTCTGCCCTCTGCCCTCAGCCCTCTGCCCTCTGCCCTCAACACTCTGCCCACACCACATCATCAGAGCTGTGTGAATAATAACAGCTGTGAGCCCGTGCCTGAGGTGCATCATCAGAGCTGTGTGAATAATAACTGCGTCAGCCCCGTGACTGAGGTGCATCATCAGAGCTGTGTGAATAATAACTGCTCAGCCCGTGCCTGAGGTGCATCATCAGAGCTGTGCGAATAATAACTGCAGGCAGCCAGTGCCTGAGGTGCATCATCAGAGCTGTGTGAATAATAACAGCTGTGAGCCCGTGCCTGAGGTGCATCATCGGAGCTGTGTGAATAATAACTGTCAGACCCGTGCCTGAGGTGCATCATCAGAGCTGTGTGAATAATAACAGCTGTGAGCCCGTGCCTGAGGTGCATCACCAGAGCTGTGTGAATAATAACAGCTGTGAGCCCGTGCCTGAGGTGTATCATCAGAGCTGTGTGAATAATAACTGCGTCAGCCCGTGCCTGAGGTGCATCATCAGAGCTGTGTGAATAATAACAGTTGTGAGCCCGTCCCTGAGGTGCATCATCAGAGCTGTGTGAATAATAACAGCTGTCAAGACCATCTTTCTCCGAGGTGAGGCAGAAATGCCTCGGAGAAACACACGGTCATGTTTGCGATTCGGGGGCGTGTTTTTTAGGTTTGAGTGACGGATGACATCACAGGGCGAAAGAACCCAAAAAATACGCCCCCGAATCTGAAAAATACGGGGCTTCAACAGAGTGATGCCCCTCTCCTCCAATGGCTGGCCTCCGTTTAGGAAGCCAGCCAATGGAAAAGAGGGGCGGGTTCAAGCCCCTAACTTAAAAACATAAAATCTGTGGACTCCGCCCACTGCTTCGCAGTGTGACGGTCCTCAACCTAAAAATATAACTAAATATTTAATTCTAATCATCACAGTAGATAACTCGCCATATAAAATAACTCTATAAAACATTTATCAATATCCCTATAACAATGCATATTAATAATGATTCACTGATTTTGTAAAAATGTTCATCAATATTCGCGGTAGCATTGATAGTCGTGATGTCCCCGCAATGGTACACAGGAGGTCAGTGTTGACGGTCATGGGGTCACTGCAAATATCGCACAGAATAAAAAAAAAAATTGGATGCATAACTTGTGTCACTAGCACCCTTATTTCTCAACCATCGGGTCAGAGTGTCTCTCCCCTGACCCCTTATGTTGGCTTTCACACAGATTTTCGGCACCAGTAGCCAATCTCGATAGATAAAATGGCAGCCACAATGTTCTATTCGGTATGCTTCCAGCCAATCAGAGCATTCCCATTGGCGCGTGTATTCTTGATTAATCGCAAAACCTCCATGAAATATGTGTGGCCAGAGCTATCTCTCTAATTTTAAACTTGCATTTCCCAACAATTACTGAATGGATTTACACCCAATAAGCAAACTGCACTTCCTTTAACCAACATCTACCTCCCTGCCAAATTTGGTGTAAGTCTGTTCAGCGGTTCAGGCTGCAGGTGTGGCAAAGGTTTCTATAGGAATTAACATTGCAAATGCAACCTTATTTCACAACCCAAATTCTTGGTCCCCACTGCACGGATCACCCCCAAACATCGATAACAATAGTACCCACCAGGACACTTTTTGGGGAACATTTCATGTAGATCGGTCAAACAAAAGTAAAAAAAATGCTTTTCCTATGGATACTAGGTCCTAACTATAACTACCTACTGGTGACAGATAGATAGACAGATAGATAGATAGATAGATAGATAGATAGATAGATAGATAGATAGATAGATAGATAGATAGATAGATAGATAGATAGATTGATGGACAGATAGATTGATGGACAGATAGATAGAGTTTGTGCTTGGAAAGTTTTGAAATGATTTGTGAAGTGGGGGCCAAGAAAATGGGGGCCTCAAAATGCAGAATCCACATTTTCTGTAAACTCTGCCCTCAACACTCTGCCCTCTGCCCTCAGCACTCTGCTCTCTGCCCTCAACACTCTGCCCTCAGCCCTCAAATACTCTGCCCTCAACGCTCTGCCCTCAAAACTCTGCCCTCAACACTCTGCCCTCAGCACTCTGCCCTCAACACTCTGCCCTCAACACTCTGCCCTCAACACTCTGCCCTCTGCCCTCAACACTCTGCCCTTTGCCCTGTGCCCTCAACACTCTGCCCTCAACACGCTGCCCTCAACACTCTGCACTCAACACTCTACCCTCAACACTCTGCCCTCAACATTCTGCCCTCAACACTCTGCCCTCAACCCTCTGCCCTCAACACTCTGCCCTCTGCCCTCAACACTCTGCCCTCTGCCCTCAATACTCTGCCCTCTGTCCTCAACACTCTGCCCTCTGCCCTCAACACTCTGCCCTCAACACTCTGCCCTCAACCCTCTGCCCTCAACACTCTGCCCTCTGCCTTCAACCCTCTGCCCTCAACACTCTGCCCTCAACACTCTGCCCTCAACACTCTGCTCTCAGCACTCTGCCCTCAACACTCTGCCCTTTGCTCTCAACACTCTGCCCTCTGCACTCTGCCCTCAACACTCTGCCCTCTGCACTCTGCCCTCAACACTCTGCCCTCTGCCCTCAACACTCTGCACTCTGCCCTCAGCACTCTGCCCTCAATGTCGGGATCTAGCCCCATGCGCCTGCCCGAACAACTACACCATCCGACTGTACTGGGCGCGGAACTACATTACCCAGAATTCCCGGCGGGAATTCCGGGATATCCTTTGGCCAACCAGGAAGTCCGGTGTCAGTGATTCTTCCTGGATTCCGGAGGCGGCGGCTGATCCTCGGATCGGCGCTTCACCAGAGGCTTCTGGTGTTCCTGATTATCTGGTATTTGCGGAGCCGTTTGGTTTATGCTTCTCGATAGCGCGCTGGCTGGCGTGCTAAAACTTGTTGTGACCTTGGGTGATTTCCGATCTCGAAATCACGGAGACGGCTAATCTTTGGAGTCTCGCCTCGCGGCTGCGAGGAAATGTTTGGGATCGTGAGCGCTGAGCTCCATAAGTAAAAGGCTTACTGGATTGCGAGTATTTGGTGGGAATAGAAACTTCAAGTGGCGGAGTGCAGGGGGGGATTGTAGGACCTCCGCACTGCCGTCACGAACCTATGGTACAAGGTTCATTCATAGGGAGAGTTGTGACAAGGCAATTACCAAAGCGGAGTGTGGTAGTAAAGGAACTACGCACTGCCGTGTTTGGATTCACGTCAAGGGTACATTTTACTTTGAACGTTAAAACTTGTGAAACATTTACCAGAGCGGAGTGTGGTAGTGAAGGAACTACACACTGCCGTGTTTGGGTATTCTTGAGAATGCAATGAAAATAAGAACACTTCAGTATTCTTTAAAAACAAAGAACAGCGAGAAGTTTCATTTATCATTTAGGCACAGGAGGTGCCTTTTCATTATACTTTTTTGGAATCCTTTATATAATCCTTTGTTACCTCAGTGTGGTAGGGGTAAGTCAGCTTATAGGCTTTTACACTTCACAATCAGGCTTGTTGGTAATACCTTTATTTTTAATTGATCAGGAAGGAAGACGGGAGATACAGCACAAAGGGTGGTGAAGAGTCAATCGTTTACAGGTGAATACATGTGGGAATGGTGTTAGTAAGAACTAATGAGAGTAGGATTGAGCATTGTAATAACCTGTGTATTTTTGTCTTCCAGTTTCTTTATCCCTGCTGCCCCTTCCTTCTTCTCTTTATTCTTTCTGGGTTTTTTCCCCTTTTGGGGTTTTTCCCTCGCCGTATCGTCTGAGCACCCTGTGTTTATACTTCAGGGTGTTTGGTGGGTCCGGAGGTGGAGAATTGTTGCAGCTCGTGGATCCTGCGGAGTGCAAAACCTTACACTCAACACTCTGCACTCTGCCCTCAACACTCTGCACTCTGCCCTCAACACTCTGCACTCTGCCTTCAACACTCTGCTCTCTGCCCTCAACACTCTGCACTCTGCCCTCAACACTCTGCCCTCAGCACTCTGCCCTCAGCACTCTGCCCTCAACACTCTGCCCTCAACACTCTTCCCTCAACACTCTGCCCTCAACACTCTGCCCTCTGCCCTCAACACTGTGCCCTCTTCCCTCAACACTCTGCCCTCAACACTCTGCCCTCTGCCCTCAACACTCTGCCCTCTGCCATCAACACTCTGCCCTCTGCCCACAACACTCAGCCCTCTGCCCTCAGCACTCAACACTGCCCTCAACACTCTGCCCTCAACACTCTGCCCTCTGCCCTCAACACTCTGCCCTCAACACTCTGCCCTCAACACTCTGCCCTCAATATTCTGCCCTCAACACTCTGCCCTCTGCCCTCAACACTCTGCCCTCAACACTCTACCCTCAGCACTCTGCCCTCAACATTCTGCCCTCAATACTCTGCCCTCTGCCCTCAACACTCTGCCCTCAACACTCTACCCTCAACACTCTGCTCTCTCCCCTCAACACTATGCCCTCAACGCTCTGCTCTCTGCCCTCAACACTCTGCCCTCTGCCCTCAACACTCTGCACTCTGCACTCACCACTCTGCACTCTGCCCTCAACACTCTGCCCTCAAAACTCTGCTCTCTGCCCTCAACACTCTGCCCTCAACACTCTGCCCTCTGCCCTCACCACTATGCCCTCAACACTCTGCACTCTGCCCTCAACACTCTGCACTGTGCCCTCGACACTCTGCCCTCTTCCCTCAACACTCTGCCCCCTGCCCTCAACACTCTGCCCTCTGCCCTCAACACTCTGCCCTCAACACTCTGCCCTCTGACCTCAACACTCTGCCCTCAACACTCTGCCCTCAACACTCTGCCCTCAACACTCTGCACGCTGACCTCAACACTCTGCACTCTGCCCTCAACACTCTGCCCTCAACACTTTGCCCTCTGCCCTCAACACTCTGCCCTCAACACTCTACCCTCAACACTCTGCCCTCAACACTCTGCCCTCTGCACTCAACCCTCTTCCCTCAACACTCTGCCCTCAACACTCTGTCCTCAACACACTGCTCTCAACACTCTGCCCTCTGCCCTCAACACTCTGGCCTCGACACTCTGCCCTCTGCCCTCAACACTCTGCCCTCAACACTCTGCACTAAGCCCTCAACACTCTGCCCTCGGCCCTCTACCCTCAACACTCTGCCCTCAACACTCTGCTCTAAACACTCTGCCCTCTGCCCTCAACACTCTGCCCCCAACACTCCGCCCTCAACACTCTGCCCTCAACACTCTGCCCTCTGCCCTCAACACTCTGCCCTCAACACTCTGCCCTCTGCCCTCAACACTCTGGCCTCAACACTCTGCCCTCAACACTCTGCCATTAACACTCTGCCCTCAACACTCTGCCCTCTGCCCTCAACACTCTGCCCTCAACACTCTGCCCTCCACCCTCAACACTCTGCACTCTGCCCTCAACACTCTGCCCTCAACACTCTGCCTTCTTCCCTCAACACTATGCCCTCAACACTCTGCCCTCTTCCCTCAACACTCTGCCCTCTGCCCTCAGCCCTCTGCCCTCAACACTCTGCCCACACCACATCATCAGAGCTGTGTGAATAATAACAGCTGTGAGCCCGTGCCTGAGGTGCATCATCAGAGCTGTGTGAATAATAACTGCGTCAGCCCCGTGACTGAGGTGCATCATCAGAGCTGTGTGAATAATAACTGCTCAGCCCGTGCCTGAGGTGCATCATCAGAGCTGTGCGAATAATAACTGCAGGCAGCCCGTGCCTGAGGTGCATCATCAGAGCTGTGTGAATAATAACAGCTGTGAGCCCGTGCCTGAGGTGCATCATCAGAGCTGTGTGAATAATAACTGTCAGCCCCGTGCCTGAGGTGCATCATCAGAGCTGTGTGAATAATACCAGCTGTGAGCCCGTGCCTGAGGTGCATCACCAGAGCTGTGTGAATAATAACAGCTGTGAGCCCGTGCCTGAGGTGTATCATCAGAGCTGTGTGAATAATAACTGCGTCAGCCCGTGCCTGAGGTGCATCATCAGAGCTGTGTGAATAATAACAGTTGTGAGCCCATCCCTGAGGTGCATCATCAGAGCTGTGTGAATAATAACAGCTGTCACGACCATCTTTCTCCGAGGTGAGGCAGAAATGCCTCGGAGAAACACACGGTCATTTTTGCGATTCGGGGGCATGTTTTTTAGGTTTGAGTGACGGATGATATCACAGGGCGAAAGAACGCAAAAAATACGCCCCCGAATATGAAAAATACGGGGCTTCAACAGAGTGATGCCCCTCTCCTCCAATGGCTGGCCTCCGTTTAGGAAGCCAGCCAATGGAGAAGAGGGGCGGGTTCAAGCCCCTAACTTAAAAACATAAAATCTGTGGACTCCGCCCACTGCTTCGCAGTGTGACGGTCCTCAACCTAAAAATATAACTAAATATTTAATTCTAATCATCACAGTAGATAACTCGCCATATAAAATAACTCTATAAAACATTTATCAATATCCCTATAACAATGCATATTAATAATGATTCACTGATTTTGTAAAAATTTTCATCAATATTCGCGGTAGCATTGATAGTCGTGATGTCCCCGCAATGGTACACAGGAGGTCAGTGTTGACGGTCGTGGGGTCACTGCAAATATCGCACAGAATAAAAAAAAATGGATGCATAACTTGTGTCACTAACACCCCTATTTCTCAACCATGGGGTCAGAGTGTCTCTCCCCTGACCCCTTATGTTGGCTTTCACACAGATTTTCGGCACCAGAAGCCAATCTCGATAGATAAAATGGCAGCCGCAACTTTCTATTCGGTATGCTTCCAGCCAATCAGAGCATTCCCATTGGCGCGTGTATTCTTGATTAATCGCAAAACCTCCATGAAATATGTGTGTCCAGAGCTATCTCTATAATTTTAAACTTACATTTCCCAATAACTACTGAATGGATTTACACCAAATAAGCAAACTGCACTTCCTTTAACCAACATCTACCTCCCTGCCAAATTTGGTGTAAGTCTGTTCAGCGGTTCAGGCTGCAGGTGTGGCAAAGGTTTCTATAGGAATTAACATTACATATGCACCCTTATTTCACAACCCAAATTCTTGGACCCCACTGCACGGATCACCCCCAAACATCGATAACAATAGTACCCACCAGGACACTTTTTTGGGAACATTTCATGTAGATCGGTCAAACAAAGTAAAAAAAATGCTTTTCCTATGGATACTAGGTCCTAACTATAACTACCTACTGGTGACAGATAGATAGATAGATAGATAGATAGATAGATAGATAGATAGATAGATAGATAGATAGATAGATAGATAGATTGATTGATGGACAGATAGATTGATGGACAGATAGATAGAGTTCGTGCTTGGAAAGTTTTGAAATGATTTGTGAAGTGGGGGCCAAGAAAATGAGGGCCTCAAAATGAAGAATCCACATTTTCTGTAAACATTTTTAGGGAGCGCTATCGCAGAAACTGCTAAACCGACAAATTTGGCATTAAGCTAGATCTTGGTCCAGAAAGTGTTCTGCAGTTTTTAGAGATACTAGGGTTCAAAAATAGTATATCACTGGACAGTTTTGTACAAGGGACTATCACAAGTGCCTCTCAAACCCAATGTTAAAAAAGTCAAGTGTTCTGATTTTGCCTAAGGGGCTTATTTACCCTTGAGCCAATTCACTCCCACAGGAGTTAATAAGTTGTGGGTTGGCCGTGTCTATATAAGTGAAATGGCAATATTGTTTTGTTATGCTATTTCGATTTGTATAGCACCCATGAGGCTATGTAGGTGCTTGAGCAGGTATGAAGGCATGTGGTCCCTGTAGAGTTATTTAAATGGTCAGGCATTGGGGTCCTCTCACTGCATATCTGTTGTCAAGCCCGGAGAAGTCATATGGGCGATGTGTCTAGGGTGATGGAATGCTTGGATAAAAAGTATAGATGTCTGCACATGTAACAATGACATTGCATTGTTGATCTGCTTCATTTATGTATTAGCAGCACTGGTGAACAAAATGTTGATGTATTTCCTGCTTGTTTTTTAAGAAGGCAAATACAAATAAGAAGAAGAAGAGCCAGGTCTTCAGATTATTGCAGAACTCAGGAAGTGTGGAGAAGGCTCTCATGTGTTGTGGAAGGTTGTTCCATGGTTTGGGTGCTATGTAGGAGAACAAGTGACCTGCTGCTTTGCTTTTTGGAATGGAGGTGTGTGAGTGAGAGTGTGGCTGAGTGTAGGTGTCTGGCAGGCTGGTGAAAGTGTTTGTAGCTGTTCAGGTATACAGGTTCAATGTTCTGCAAGGCTTTATATGTGTGCGTGAGGAGTTTGAATTGGTTGTGTTTGTGAATTATGAGCCAATGGAGCTACCTGAGGTGGGGTGAGATGTGAGTATGGCAGGGAAGGTTGAGTATGAGTCTTGTGGCAGCATTCTGGCTAGTCTGAAGTTTGTGTAGGAAATGCTCAGAGATTTTGGCATTGCGTGTGTTGCCATAGTCAAGTCTGCTTGTGATGAATACTTTGTTTAGTATTCCAAGGCTCAGTGTGCAAACAATGTGCAAAAAGAGAAATGTATCAAGACATTGGGGAGTTTTTCTTCCTTGGTTGGCCTAGGAGTATCATATAGGTTGGAGTATCTACTTATGTACTTCCACTCGTCTGTTGATCCATTACTCAAGTGCAACCAAACAAATTCTCTATCCCCAAAAATGGCTAGCACAGAATACAACCTGGGCTAGCCTTCTTTGATGTAGATCTTTCCTTTGACAAGGAGTGTAATGATATGTGCAAAAAGCTCAAGAACTATTTGAATGTGGAACTTTGCATTCACGGAAACCAAATAAATATTTCCAGTTTGATGCAATAATTTGTTGATCCTCTGTGATCTCAAGGGAATGCGCTAGAGTTGCGCTACCACAATCCCCAACGGGTTAAAATATGGAAATTCTGAACAATACTACTGCAATACTAAATTCAAGAGTCTTTTAGCAAATCCATGGCCTCAAAAATGAAAACAAGCGTGTTTCTATATCAAACTCAACTTTGTAAATCATTGGAGGATCTGTTTTGGAGTCGCAGTACCCAGAAAGGAAGTCCCGCCTTATTGATCTAATAAGAATATCACAACTCCATAGCATTGCTTCTTTTGAAACCGCGAAGGATCTGTCGATCCCTCAAAACTAATACAAATTAACTGAGCCACCTGATTGGTTAAACAAATCCCACTATCTGAAAAACAAGTCCACAGAGACAAGTAGCCCATTCTTTGGTGGATGCCATTTTGACATTGTCTTTTGAGAGTGAAGGTAGGAGCCTTCAGCTGCTGTTATAATGGCTTCCCTGCACAGTGAACAAAGCCAGGAAGTACTCAGAGGAAGAGACAAGGAATCTACTGCTGAGCCTCTGCAGGAGGATAATGTTTGGAGGAGGCTGCAACCTCAAGTGCTGTCGCTGCACGTCTCATCGTAAAGGAGTTTTTGGTGTGGAAATTGTTAGTGAATCCTACAAGAGAGAAAAAAGTGAATGCCAGTAAGGTTACCTGTAATTTTTGTTACCAAGTTCTGCAGCGATGGCATCCAGGGACAATCTCATTCAGAACGAGTGGCATTATAGCCATCCATCTCAAAGCCAGGCATCCAAATGAGTATCCCTAAGAATAGAATGGAAGAAGGAAACCCCCCTCAATTAGTCCTCCAAGAAGCTGCAGAAGAAGGCGATCAAACAATGTAGTTTTTCCACCTCTTGAGGTGAACACAAAATAATAAGAGTTTAAAGTCAAAAGTTTAAGAATAAAGATTTAACTAAAAAGTTTAACAAAACAGATTTTAAAAGTTTAAGAAAAAAGTTTATAAAAAAACTCAAAAGAGGCTACCACAAGAGCCTTAAAAAACAGAAAACAGAAGAAAGAAACAGTCAGAAAGAAATTGGCTGTCTTCAGTTGGTTGTTTGCTGGACCAAGCCCTGTAGGCAGCCTCCACTATGTAAGGCATGTGACTCTGAGCAGCATAAGTTGCCCATCCTAAGGAGGGTGGGCCTCAGGACTTTCCTGGATGCCAGGCTTACAGCCGAACTGTACTGCATTGCTGCAGTTTGTGTGCTGCCACAGTCAACCACCTGTGGAGGGTGAAGAGCAATGTCTGGCCAGAGGCCATGCACAACCAGGTTAAGGTGCTCGCAGAGTGCATGGCTGGAGACAAGACCCTGTTGCCAATCCTTCAGTGTGCCCTGCTAAAGGGTGTGCAAAATTAGGGTTGGCTTCCAGTCTGGCAGGATACACCTAAGTGAAAGTAGGGTACATGATATTGTCAAAGGTCTTGCTTTACAGCCAACTTCTGATTAACTTGTCTAACTTTTGTAGGTCTAAACTGTACAGAACAGGTTGTATAAGGGGCCTTTAGACAGTCCGTCCTATGGCAGACAAGCCAGTGTGCAGTGACCATTAGCCATAACTAGAGGCTGAGGTTAAAAAACACAGGTCCAAGTGGAATAATATTAAAAAGTCCAATAAATTCACTGAACAAAGGATAGAGTGAAGTTAAGGTTATCTTTTCTTATAACACCATAGTGAAATGTTCCTTAGATAAGAGACAATATGTCTTCGATGCCATCAAGACATTAAGAAACATTTGCCACAGTTAAATTCTTTTTTGTAGATCTCCCAACATGTATTTTGGACCTGTTTGGGGAAAAAATGTCAGCAACCACTTCACGCATGGACAGATCTGGCTGTCCAACAACTTTCGGCACGGTGAATGTGACAGCATCTGCAACACAGGTGAACTGCCAAAATACAAGTGAAGCTCTTATTTTACTAACACCTACAAAACAATTGGATACCTTAAAATGTTATGCAGATCACAAACAGTGACAGTTCTCCCTAACACCATGCAGGGAAAAGCAGAATTTCTTCCTAAGTGGAATGGAATGTGCTGCCTGAGGAGGATACTGTATGTGTTGGCCTGTAATGTCTACAATGCAGACAGAGTTCTTTGATCCACCTTTCCGGGGTTAGTCCAAGCTAAAATGCTATCAGCTGATGATCCTCAACACTATTACAAACATCACAGCTACAGAGTTTACTCTCCCACATTTCATATTTGGTCACTCTGCGGTCTTGACGTATTCAACCAATCTTGAATAGCACATAACGCTGATGTTAGCAAGAAAGCATCTGTCAACTATGTGGAAAATCTGAATGGAATGTTCCTTTTAGTGTCTGCACCAACATTATCATTGCTAACATAAAACAATGTTTGTCCCTGGCAAGTTTGATAACCAACAAACTGGTTCTTGTTAATGTTATGGAATTCATTTAAGTTACTGTTTCCCTTTAACTTTGTAAGTTTACATAACATTTCTGGGTACATTATGAGCTCTATTAGTGAGTCATACATGCTCTGAAAACATGAGCAAAGTACCCGATTTACAAGTTACCACTAAGCCTATGTTACCTTAAGCTATATATATTTGCATAGCACACAACCCACCTGAGAGGGTATCTTGGTGCTGAAGCAAGAGTCGTATGGGCAGAGACAGGGTTGAGGTGAAACGATAGGTCTTCAGTTTCTTGTAGAATTCAAGAACTGAGGAGGAGACTCTGAGGTGCATGGGCATATTGATCCAGTCTTTGGGAGCGCGGTAGAAGAAGGCATCACTGCAGGATCTGGTTCTGTGTATGCAGTGGTGGGAGCGTGCTTGTAGAGGTCCCACTCCGCAGAGATATCTAGTTTATTAATGGAAGTTTATGCAGTTCTTGTGGGGTCAATGTTGAAGATTGCTCATTCGTGGATTGGGAGCCAGAGGAGCTCTTTGAGGTGAGGGATGATGTGAGTGCAGAGTGGAAGGTTGTGTCTGGCTACTGAGTTTTGTATGGTCTGGAATCTTCTGGTCAGTTGAGTGTTGATAACAGCATAGAGTGGGCCGTTGTAGCCCAGCATGCAGCTGATAAGGATTTGGGTGACAGTTCTGTGAGCTTTTGTGGGGACGTGATTACAGATCGGGGGCCAGTTCTCACCCCCAAAGACAATTGCACAGCTTATATGAAGCCTCCCTTGGCTTTAATTTTATAACAACTATTTTAACCTTGGTACTCCAATTTAATCCATTTTTTCACTTCTTGTCTCTCAATTTTAATCAACAGTGTTGTCTGTCCACACGCGGAAAGAGAACTGCCATATTTTCAAGTTTCTGATGCTCATTCAGTGTCCATCCGGACCTTCTAAAAGAACACGATTGAAGCAAACATCGTATGAAGCAGCGTTTATTGAATTAAAAAGGCCCAATGCATTTCGGGCGGCTCGCGCCCTTCGTCAGGGGTCGCTAAAAAATAAACAATAAAACAATCACTATCCCTTGTATTAGCATAGTATCAAGCCATAATAAATATGCATCACACATTAAGTAATCCATAACTTTTATACAGTGTGTTAATCATTCTTTCTACATGTTACTTCATCAAAAATTACCACCAAAGTGAGTCGGTTGTATATAATAACAATTTAAAATGAGCATACCTAAACTCATTTCAACACCGTTTTGTTGTTTGGCCCTCATCGATCTTTGTGTGACCCCGTTCTATCCAATACTCTCTTTCATGCCTTCCCTCCCTGCGTTTCTCCCTCCGTTCTAATCACATTTCTCCTCGTGCTGTTTAACTTTTTACTCACTTAACCAGCCTTTCCTGACCACATGCAGTTCACTGTTACCAGCTCGCGTCTGTTCTATTAATTATTGCTAGCGTTCTAATCTCAGTGCATATCACATTGTAAACCATTCCAATCCCTTTTAAAACCAGAGTCACTCTTTCCATACCTGCTTTCCTACAACGTAAGGTTTCCCATCTAGGTCTGCGTGAATCAGCAGCCAGGTGTACGCCCTTCGTTACCTCCCACGTGTCCCAGAATTTATTAGTACCATCGTACTCCCATTGGCTCCCACAGCTTTTGTGGGGAGTCATTGAAGATCTTCTTCAGCATCTTGAGTGTTTGGAAACAGGAGACAGAGAATACATTCACTTGGTCGGTTATGGTGAGTTAGTTGTGGATTACTATTTCCAGAATCATTGCGTGGGTTGCTGGAAAGGGTGTGGGTTTGAGTTTGTCAGGCAACCACATGGAATCCCAGAGTGAGGTGTTTTTCTGAAGATTACTACTTCCATATTATCTGTGTTGAGCTTGAGGCAGTTGTTTTTCATCCATCAGGTAACTTCAGACATGCAGGCGGAGAAAAGGAGTATGAGCTTGGTGTCATCAGTATAGGATATGATGTTGATTCTGTGAATGCGGATGATGCTGGTGAGTGGGGTCATGTAGGCATTGAACAGAGTGGGATTGAGAGAGGATCCTTATGGCACTCAGCAGATGAGGTTGACAGCATCCATGGTGAAGGGGATAAGGCTGACCGACTCGCGCAGCCTCTCAGGAAGGAGCAAATCCAGCATAGGGAATGGTGGGACCTTGGATGCTGGCTTCGTGCAGTTGTTAGATAAGGATTAGGGGTGGGTGTAACTGCCTTAATTCTCTCTAGTTTAATTAGTCTTACTCTTAATTACCTCAAAATGAGTTATAATTATGCACATTTGTGTGAGAAACGTAATCCAGCATTGAATGCAAAAGTGGTACCTCAGATCCTGCGAAATAAACCTTTGCATCCAAAATGGGCCTAGGGATGCATTTTGAGCTAAGAAAATAGCACTAAATTCGACAGGACACGAACAGAAGTAGCCAGCAGCCACTCACTCTATCTTAGTTTGTTTTTCCTGTGCTGCAATAGTAGGATGGTTGCTCCCAATTACTCCTAATTGATCAAACTAGTGTAATCACATAATTTCAGTCATTTCACATCACAAGAGCAATGCAAAATTACCAAAATTACTCTGATTACTCTGGCATAATTTACCTCAGGCCTAATAAGGATGGCAATGGAGACGGTGTTAAAGGCTGTGGAAAGATTCAGCATTATGAGATCAGCGGTATCACCTCTGTCCATGATCATCCAGATGTCTTCTGTGGCAATGATGAGGGTGGTCTCTGTAACCAGATTGAATGGTGCAGAGGAGGTAGTCTTCAATGAGGTGGGTGGCTAGGCAATTGTGGATAATCTTTTCCATAACTTTTGCCTGGTAGGGTATGGGGGTGCTAGACCAGTAGTTGGCTAGCATCTTTGGGTCTGCTGAAGGTTTCCCGAGGAGGGGGAGTACTGTGCTGTAAGTGGCTGTGATGACTGATTCATTGAGGAACGGGGTGAGGGCTGCACTGATGGGGTCAAGTCCTCTGATGAATACATGGTAATGGCAGGGGTCTGAAGGTCTGGAGTGTTTGACTGCATGGTCATTACTATGTCTAGAGTGGTGATGGTCGGCCAGGGGGTCAGGGTGGTCCTCTAGGTGTTGGTAGAGACAGGCAGAAGGGCTGCAAGTATCTGGTTGGGGTTTAAAGTTTTTGTAGATGCTGGTGATATTCTTGCAATAGGGGCAGCTGGGTGCAGAGGTCCTGAAAGAAGGTTACTCTGGTGTTGAGCTTGCGGGCAGAGAGGTGAACTCTTTATCTATGGCAATTTCCTTGGCACTATTGAAGCTGAGTTCGATGTGGTCAGTAAGCACAGAGCTTTTGGTGGCCCTGATTTGCTAATAGCAATGTCTGAAAGTGGAATTTTAGGATCTGGTGTCGGTGTTGTTCTGACTTTGACTCCTGACGTTGTTCTGCATACAAGTCACTTGCAGTGGCTTTGGGTGAGCATAAGCTATTCTGTGTGTCAGCTTGCTTGTGATCTGGTTTTCATAGTTTTGTTGGCTTTGAGAGCAGCAAGGGTATCTTCACAGCTGGTGATGCAGCTGTTGAAGTTGGAGATGGATTTGTGGAGGCTGTTGTGTTGATGCAGGTGGTGCAGGAGTTCAGAAGACCAAGTTGCTTCTGAAATATTATTACAAGTCTACCATGAAGATTTAGTGATGGTGCTTCTACAGTGGTGTGAGATGGGTATGATTAAGTTGATTAGGGGTGGTCGGAACAACTAATCGGTCTGGGCTTATCTACAGGGATATTGCTGCAGCTGGTGAAGAAGGGATCAAGTAGGTGTCCGGCAGCATGTGTGGTTCTTCAACTCACAGGGTGAGTCCAAGGTTCACGAGGAGTTTGATCCTGTTGGGATCAGTGAGTTCCTCCAGGTGTTAGTTGAGGTCAGCAAGGAGGATGAATGCATTGGAATTGAGATTGGAGGGATGATGAAGTCCTCAATAGTGCTGCCAAAGTTGGGCAACAGTCCGGGAGGGCAGTAGAGGAGTGTTTATATATTTATATATATATTGAGATGCACAAGAACACTTCTCAGAAATTGTGATATATATACACACGCACACATATGATAAGACAGTGCACAACAGAGAATACAATCAATCTGTCAATTAGTTATTGAAAGGATACCTGAAGTCAGACAGCAGGAGTGGACTGTTAGTCAAATATCAGTGCCAACCATGGGTCCAAATAAAGAGCCAAAATATCTTATTTTTACCTGTACTTTCAAATGGATGTTTAGTATTTTTACTTGCGGAATTATAACAATCAATAAAAACTTTATTGTTTAAGTTAATAAAAACAGTTACAATATTCCAGTAAGACCCTTAAAATTACAAATAAACATCATGGGTGTCATTGTATTTAAAAAAAGGGAAAAATGATCAGTAGTATTTTACTGTATCAGTTACAGTGGTCACACAAGCCCACATCACTCTAAAGTTCTTCAGTGTAATTAAAATCCAAATAATAAGATTGCATTTGTGATAGAAACCTCAACTACAAAGTACTAATTAAAAATAGCAAACAATGATTAATGGGAATCAAGTACATTTTAGCTGTGTGACCATCAGGCGTAATTATGTCATCAATGATCATTACAGGGACATATGTTTTCCTCAGACCTTATGCATTTTCATAAAACATCAAAAGTTTCATCATTTTTCATTTGAATTGAGGGTCTGTTGAGTCAAGACCCTTGATAATGGCTGATCTGCAAGAGCGGCCCCTATCGGTAAAAGCTTTTTTCAAGATTAAAACCAAGGGAGATTTTTAAAAAGGGACATTAACAAATCAAATGAATAAAATCTTGCACTGCTGCACCACATAAGCTGCATTTCCTGAGACCACTATATTTCTAGGTAGGTTGTTCAACCAGGTTTGCCAGCATTTCAAACCGAGTAGCTATTAGCTTTCTTTTTAGATTTAAAGAAAATGTTGTGATCAGGTCTGCATCTGGTCTCGGTTATCCAGGCATGTGACTGATTGGCTAGTTTGCATTTGTCCGCTAATCTATAAAGCATAGTTGTAATTTCCTCCGCAAATGCTTGCACTTATCTGCTATCAGAGCAAGGGCTAAAATGTTTGCCGTTGTGCCAAACCCTTTGCGAAGCCCTGTCTGGTTGAGTGGAATCAGCTTGTTGTTATTTGACCATTCCACCAATTCGTGGAGGATTAATGTTGCATAGTATTTGGCTTTGGAGGGAATGAGTGCTAATAGCTTGTAATTTGCCGGGTCTGACCTATCACCACCCTTGTATATCAGGTTTATTATTGATCCTTCCCAACTCCTGTGATGTCTGTCTGATATTCACACCGCTTTATATTCCTCCAACAGCAACATTGCCCAATAATCTGGATCACTCTAGAAGATGGCCTGTGGGATACGATTTGGCCCACAGTTCACGTTCCTTCATCCTGAGATTAATACTTTGGAAACGTTATCCACTCTGTAGTATTGGCAATCCTGGCCTAATGGGCTATCCAGAGCTTTGTGTAGATTGCTTGTTTCTGGGGGTTTGGAAGTTGTATCTACTGATGTCTTAGGCTCCTAAAGCTATATAACTGTTACCCAGCTCTGTGTTAGCTATTGGTAACCCTCTAGTGAATGTTTTACCTAGGTAGATTACCCAGCCTGACTCTGTTACACTTGAGTTGTTTACTGTTAGCGGTGCTCTCGGTATCCCATTTATTATTTCTCAAAAGGCTCTGGTATTCATTTGTTTTGTGCAGAAGAGGACCTTTGTCCAAAATGTATCTGGTTGTACTTTCTGCATCTCCCAGATTTGCATTTTGTATTGCTTCCTGAGATTTTAATTTTATCGCATGTATGTTTTGAAGCAATGAGGGTCCTGTTGTTTCTGACTGCCTTTCTTAGTTATTTTCTTAAGGTACAGGCTGTGTTTCTGTGAGCTGTGGTTTGCTTATTCATCATCATAACTTTATTGTCGATCACCAAGATCTTAAAAAGTAGATTACAAATGTTACATATATCAAAAACACAAAAATGGATTATAATAAAAATTGATCTTGTTAAAAGCACAAGAGACATGGAATCAATCAACAATAATGTAACTTCATTCTATAAGCGTAAAGTTTAAAAATCCATGCCTAGATAAAAGCTATAAAACACAGTTCATATCATTAATATCAAAATAACAAATTAGTGCAACCTAAAAATTAAGTTTATTACATAGAGCACTTTCGTAAAAAGGTCTTTTCATATTAATCTGATTATAGATTAGTAAATACTAAGAATTAGGTATCTTGCAGATAGCACTTTGAGAATCTAATTCATACAGCCAACAGGAATTTGGCTAAACTGAATACCATAATTCTGCTCGCATCAGTACTAAGAAAAACAGGTGGACTGGGGATTCATGGTTTTCTCTACATGCAGGGCAGGCAGCGTCAGAAGGGGTTTAACCTTGCCATTTACTACAGAACAGATTGGTGGGAAGAGTCTTGTATCTAAATTTAGGAAACAATTTCAGTGCTAGTGGAAGAACAATCTCATCTATAGTGTTTTCAAAAATAGGGAAGGGTTTAAAATCTGTAAACTGGCTGGTAAGTGTGCCCTTAGAGTTAGACACATTCTTTATTAGAGCAAATTCCCAATAAATTGTCTTGACCCTTTTTTTAGGGATTGATTACATCTTCTCCAGGTTAATACAGAAATCCTCCAACCCCAGTTTTCTCAATAATTATCCAACTGAGTGAAACCAGGGAATTGTTGGTACCCTAGACAGTACCATAAGGTCCCTAATGCCCAGGGCCAAGCTCCTTGGTCGACCATACGCATTATGAGGACATTAAATGATTGTACGCCAACTTGAATGCAATTTGTCTTTGAGCCAGAGATCAAAAAATATAGGGCTCAAAGGGAGATTGAATAAAGATTTAATGAAACGATTCTCAGTCACTGAAAGACAACCAATTTTCCCACTTCCCCACATTTCTGTTCCATAGGATACTGAACCTATAGCTTTTAAATTGTATATTTCTAGTGCTGGGGCCACCTTCCTAGACACAGTTCTTCTATGGATCTTTGTTATGTGAGCCGTTTGTTGAATTAGAGACAATTGGGTTTTCTCTATTGGGGGAGACCAGCTCAAATTTGGGGTTAGGCGAATCCCTACATAATCAAAGGTGGATACCAATTTGATTGTGCGATCACCTTCAAACATACTTCTCTCAGGAGACTTCGAGGGACCTTTAGAGAATACCGTGCGTTTAGTTTTGGAATACTTTAGCTCCAGGCCACACTTGTCACAGAAATGTTTAAAATCATTTAATAGCTGTTAGAGCCTTGTGGAGACTTAGATATGAGTAAAATATTGTCCACAAAGAGAAGGGCCAGAGCCCTTCTGTTTCTGACTGTCAGGGCATCACAACCATTTCTTTCAAGCAACCTTACTACCCCATTAATAAATAACTAAAATAGGGTGAGTACTAGGACGCACCCCTGTCTGATTCCACAGTTGTTCATAATGGGCTCTGTTTGTTGTCCCTCCTCCCCCCACCTAACTAGGGCCTTGCTAGATGAATGTAGCCTCATCAAGATATCCAATAGTTTAGGAGGGAACCCCACCTGCTCTAACACCTTCCATAGTTTGCCTTATGGAATCAAATCAAAAGCGGTGTGCAGATCCATAAACGCTACATACAGCTTCCCCCCTTTAACTTGAACTTCTTTCCAAAAGATACAAAGGAAACACAAAGACCTGGTCCAAAGTATTGATATTTGCATTGAAACCTGCCTGGAAATCAGACTGAATGTTTCCTTCTTCGATCCAATCCTGAATACAGGCAAATATCTGTTTGCAGACTTTTTTGGGTAATAAGTCTAATAAACTGATGGGACTGCAGCGATTTGTCCTATCCCCTTTTTTAAAAATCGGTATGATCTTAGAAGACTTTCAGGAAGGTGAAATTTCCATCCCCAAAAGAATAGGATTGGTTAACATATTGATATAAGTTCTGGATCTTCTTTAGGCAAATCGTTAGGGATTATATTGGACCAGGAGCTCTAGCTATAAGACAAGAGCTAATTGCTGCATGGATTTCATGAAGCAAGATTTCAAGAACTTTTGCAGTGACCAATGCAATCATATCCCATGAACCAACATCCTCCTTGATTCAATGGGCATACCAGCCCCCAAAATGGGTTACCCACACTCCAGGCTGAACGGGGAACTCTAGGGCAGCCCTAGGGCAATTCAGGCATAGAGCCACTTCCTTCCAGAAAGCCTTGTTGTCCTTGGCTACCGGATTGCTATGGAGGGGGGACCATAGTGGGCACTCCCAATGTTTCTTAGCCTGATTGAGTACCTGTTTATATCTAGCTCTGAACTCCACCAGGGCAAAGCGCAATTTAGCTTTTAATGCCTGCAGTAGCTCGCTCTAAGCCTTCCTACACGCTTGGTTATATCACATGGCCACATTTGACTGTTTTTTCCCTCCAATTTTGGCTTGACGTCTATCCCTTTTTTTGCTTGGCCCAGGCTATCCTTGATCTGTGTGAAGAGTACCTTGTGTGAAGTGCTCAGATTCTCCATTCTGATGCTTATTCATTGTCCTCCTTGTGTAATTAGTGTTGGGTACTAGCATTAATAAGATTGTTGTAAAAGTCATCCAGCTCTCAACATGGCTATTTTTTGAAGTTATGATAGTTTCAATTGTCTCTTTGGCTAACATCGATATTTCTGATAAGGTATCTGCCGACCATTGTATACATTTCAAATTGGTTGTTGCTAGCAGCCCCAATTCTGCAGGGGTGGGCAGGTGATTTGGAGGGTTTATATTTAATTCCAAGTGGTGGTATGAGTGATCGCTTTGGATAGTATATTTGATGATGTTTTTCCCCACGTGTTCCAGGAATGGTAAAGTAAGATTGCATAATCTATTGTTGCCTGTGAATTTGCACCATGATAAGTCCATCTTGGTGGCCTGCCATCTTTGGTTCGCCCATTTATAACTCTCAGGCCTAAAAGTTCCAGGGCCAGAACTATGTTTTATCCATTCAAATTCTGTTGTTTTGCTGCTGAGTGTAATTGTGGAGGTACTGACCATATCACATTTTGTGCTGCTAAATGCTCATTTTCCTCTGGGGTGTAAATTAAATTGGAATCAAAATTGCCTGTTACAATTATTTCTCATGCTGGGTTCTTGAATCTTGTATCCATTATTATGGAGAGTAATGTGTTACATTGTGCCACTTTTTCACACATTCAGGTGCATGTAAACATTTATCAGTATTGTTGCTATTGGATAGTTGTACCACTGATCCAGTTTGATTACTTGTAGTTCTGATGTGGTACTGGAAAGCTGTTCTGACATGATGCTCAATGCCGTAGAAGCGTCTACTGTGAGGCTGCCTTTTGGTCTCCTGTACTGCATTCTTGTTGCTTTTACGTGATGTCTCTTGAAACACGATGATCTCATATGTGTTCCAGTTTGTGAGGTGGGGGGCGTTATCCTGTATTTCGCTCTGTGCCCCTGAGTTGTTCCAAGATAAAAGCTTTAGTGAAGCATTAGAATAACTATGAGCAGGAAGCTTCGGATTATTTTAGTGAATCTTTCCTGAATTTCATCACTTGTGATAACGTCTCAAAATTATCTTCAGAGCAGGCTCAGATTTTAGATTCCGATATCACTTGGGAAGAAGTATAGAATGCTCTACTCTCTCTCCCAATTGGCAAAGCAATGGGACCTGACGGAATCCCCTTGGAATTCTTCAGGATGTTCAGAAATCTGTTAAAATTGGATCTATTGGTTACTTTTCTGGAAGCTCAGAAAGGATTGGCTCCACCTTCCTGGGGACAATCAACAATAATGGCATTTATTAAAAAGGATAAACCCCCTCATAATCCTGCATCCTATCGCCCGATTTCACTTATCAACGCTGATAGCAAAGTGTTTTCAAAAATTTTAGCTACATGCATCTCTTCTGTAATTTCCAGTATAGTTTCTCGATGGCAACACGGGTTTATCCCAAAGCGTGATACTGCGGACCATGTTCGGAGAGTCATTGCGTTGTTGGATTGGGCGGAGTGCATGAATACAACTATCGGGGTCACCCTGTTGGATGCCGAGAAGGCATTCGACAGGGTGGCCTGGCACTATCTTTGGGACATACTGTCTTTTAAAGGGTTCGGCCCAGTTATGAGGTCGGCACTGAAAGCCCTATATAAAACACCTACTTCCAGTATTAAAATAGGGATAGACAAATCCACCTTGTTTCCTATCCACCGAGGCACAAGACAAGGGTGTCCTGTATCACCGCTTCTCTTCGCTATTTATATCGATGTCTTTCTCAACTAATTGAACCACGCGGAGGATATTGCACCAGTCGTGGCGGCAGGCACCCCTTATAGGGCACTGGCATATGCGGATGACGTGGTGGTTATCACCACAGATCTTGTAAAAGCTATCCCAAAGATAGAGGAATTGGCCAAACAGTTTGGGGCCTTCTCGGGCTACAAACTGAACATGTCTAAAACACAAATACTAGTAGTTGGTTAGAACTCTCCTGCTTTTCCTAAACATAGTTCCTGTTGTGACTTATCTACGAGTGAAGATTACATCCTCAGTGTTGCAGATCCCAGAATTAAATTACAATCTTATTCTGGAAAAGGCCAATTCCACGTTAGAGCGAATTAATCATCTTCATTTGTCTTTACACGGGAGGAACAATGTTCTGAAAATGTTAATACTACCTAAATTTCTTTACCTTTTCAGATCCATTCCTCTTGAGTTTCCCTTAATCTTTTTTAAACAACTGGAAAGGATGTCAGGGAGATTTTTATGGGGCTATAAAAGGCATCGGAGAGCTCATCAAAAAATTATACTTCTAAAAGCCAGGGGGGATGGGGTATCCCGCACTTTTTTTTCTATTATTTGGCTTCAGTTTTGCAATTCATAACCCCCCTAATAATCGGAGACAGGGCACCGATTCTGGATGCGTATACCCCGTCAATTTTTGAATTTGCTTTAGGAGTAGAGGCCCGGGGGTGCTTTCTAAAGCATGTTGAGCCGAGTTACTATAAAAAAAACAAAATTTAAGATCCTAAAATCAGCATTTCAGGCTTGGAAGTCAATCAGGCGAATTGCTAGTATACCAAAAATTACGAGATATACCCCCCTGATGTCGCAATCTATTTTTCCATCTGTTTTTAGAGATTCCATTATGGAAAGATGGCGTCACCGGGGTATTAGTTACCTCGGTGATGTATGGCTAAATACCCATATTGCATCTTTTTTAGAGCTCCAAAGTAGGTTCAATCTCACTAATTCCGACTATTTTAAATACCTTCAGGTGCGCAGTTTTCTTAATACTTTAACGCCTCAGGAATCTGCAGGCCTACTGCGGATCCCTTTGATGGACTCTTTCTTCAACAAAAGAAAAATTGGCTTTTTTTTATAATTTATTGCTTTCATTTCTCCCAGAAGATCTAGCATATGTTCAATTAAGATGGGGCGAGAAGCTGGGCTCTAATGAAATTAAGATCGAGGATTCCATTTATCTGGCAAATTCTATCTTGTTATCCGGTAGAAGTTGGGCACAACACTACATAGTGTTGTTTGATCTATATTATACACCAGCCAAAATCTCTAAATGGGGAGTATCAGTTGGTACATCATGTAGTAGATGTGGGCTGCATGCGGCAGATGCAGCCCATATGTTTTTTTCTTGTCCACTACTATCTGTATTTATAGTGGATATTCAAACATTTCTATCTCTGATACTTGGTATTTCACTAGTACTAACCCCGGAGCTTGTACTGATTGGAGTCTCGTCGGCAGTATTATTACCAGCCGAGAAAAGAAACCTGATTTTTAAATCCATGGGAATTCTTTGCTCATGTGTTATTCAAGATTGGATTAGCCCAGATCTGCCATCCTTTTTATCATGGAGGGCTCGCCTCCTGGCTATGTATAATGTTAAACACGCCATATACAGAACGAAAGGTAATTAAAAAAAGGATAACTGGCATGAAAATGTGGGCGCCTGTTGAAAGGTGGATTGAGGGGGAACTGGGGTAGCTGATTATTGTTTTCTCCCAATTCCCTTTCTCCGTTTTTAGCTGGTTATTTTCTTATAGGTCAATTTATGCCTGTAATGCTTTCTTTTTTTTTTTAAATTTATGATATGTAATGTATTATGCTTATCAGTCAATATTTGTTGAAAAATGTATATATTCTGACTTGCTTGCAATAAACAAGAAATTAATTTAAAAAAAAATAGAATAACTATTTCTTTGTTTGGGGAGTCATTCTCTTCTGGGGCATTTAGGGCTGAAGCTATCCAATTGCATTCACTTACACCTGATCTTGCAATTGTTTAATCTTTGATTTTCGTTGTCACCTATGGTTCCTCTGGCAATTTGTAGCACTGAGTACACTGGACCATTTTCTTGGTCAAGGCTGAGGTTCCTTGGCAGCATTGACAAGGGTGACGGATAACGTGATGGTAAGGGTTTTGAAAGTGTAATTTCCCATGCTTCAACTTGTTGTCTGGGATTCATAATTAATGACAAAATCCTCTCAGTTCTCCAAGTGGATAGGGTCTTTTCCATCTGCTTCTTATCCTCTTGAGGGATGAATTTGATTGATAACAAGTCTATTGAGGTGAGATGTTTTAATGCAGGAATTTCTGCAAATAGTCTCATTATGTTTCCTCTGTTGAGGAAATCTTGCTGGCTCTGTGAGGTATACTGGGTTGTTAGTGTGATCTGCTTATTCAAACTCTCACCTTGGTCTGTGTCACTTATAGCTGAAATAGGTAGGATTGCTGCACCACCTCACTATGTTTTAGCACTACCCTGTTTCTTTTTGTAGGTTAACTTTTATTGCTGTCTGTTTGTTGTGACCATCATTTGTTTGTAAGTTTCTCTGCCTGGCCACATCTCGCACGTTTTTGTATTGTTATTATTTTTTAAGGTTCTTATTTGTTTGGTGACTAAATATTTAGATGTACGTTTGTTTTGTTCACCTCTTTCCTTGTTGTTTACTTGAGTGTTAGTTGTGGTTATGCTGGCATGTGACTCTTCCGCTTTGCCTGCTTTGTGGTTGTGAGCATATGACTCTTCCTGCTTTGCTTGAGATACGTTCCTTTCATTCCCTACTTCCTGTGCAAATTGCTCAGAGGATATTCTTTTTTTTCTGGTTGCTTATTTTGGTTAGAGTTGATTTTCATCTGTACTTTGTCTTATTTCATCTGTATGGTGTCCATCAATTCGTCATTTAGTGGGGTAATATGAAATGAATTCCACAACGAGGATTGTTATTGATTTTCCTTAACCTCATGTTTCATCAGTTGTTTTGTTGGGATGCTCACAGTTCCTGTAAAGGGTTGTTAATTTTTTGCTTTGAATGTTTCGTACAACCTTTTACAATAGTGGCTGCCTTCCTTGGTATACAATGTATCCTGTCTGGCGTTCCTGGTTCTTTTCCTATATCTCTTAGTTTGAGTAAATACCATTAATTTGTCATGTTCACCTGGTTGGTCAGGGTGTAGTTTTATTTGCTCAGTGTTGCTAGGTTCTACTCCTGTCCCATGTTTCAGGAGAATTGGTTTGTGGTGGCATCTGCATTATAAGATTGATTTTATTCCCAATCTGTTTATACTTTTTACTTATATCATCTTGGGTAACCTAATCCAATGTACTTAATATCTCAATTACCAGCTGGGAGTGCCCTTGTGGGTAGTCGCTGATTATGTTATCTATCAGATTATCAAATTGATTAGCGGTTTTGACCTCTAGTGCCTTCACGAGGTCCATATTGCTTATTAATGATATTGAATGAAGCCTGGAGTTGTTTACTTGTTCCTTTGTGCCTTGGTTATTACCTATGGTGACTGGGTGTTTTTGCTTCGTCTTTTGACATTGATCTTGGTGTGGAATGTGGACAGTCTGAGCCATGTACTTGAGCATGAGTCACCAACCTATTGCTAATAGGCTGTTGTCACCAGCCTCTTTTGCCATAATTTGACTTAGGTTTTGATTATTATTGGTCCTTTAGTCGTGGGCTATTGCTCTGATCAACTTTTGAGGTGTCAGTAGGTTCAGAAGTCTCACTATTTTTGCGGAATAGATAACTGTAGTTATGTCTTTTAGAAACGTGATTTTCCCACTGGGATCATTTTCCCAAATCGTTATTGTATTGGTGATATTAGTGGGCGTTCTTTGACTTGCGGTGTTTTAGTCAATATTTCACAAGTCTTTCCTGGCTTTTCAGCAGCTTTCTTTTGATTTAGTGTTTTTTGCACCACCTGTTTCCTGACTTTTCCAGGTCTCAGTTTAACTAATAATTATAGTGGTATTTATTTATGTTTCTTTTCCATTTTTTTTTCCGAGGTTGAAAAAAACGCTGCGTAATCTCCTGTGTTTTGGGTTGTTGTTGCTGAAATTAAATTATCCAGGAAATCTCTTATCTATTGTAGTCTGTTGTGGCTTTTGTTTAGCTGTTGTATAGGAAATTATTTCTGTTGTTGTTTGGTTACTCCACCTCATGTTTCACCCCTCCTCTTCAACAAGGTTTGTCTTGATTGAACTGGGGTGGGGCTGGCTATAGGCGCGTTCTATCTCAAGTTCAAGGTCTCCTTATTGAGCCAAGCACTGTTATGTTATGTTATGTTAAGCGATTTGTAGAGTGCATGGCTGGCCCAGCAAAGGGACGTCCCAGCGCTGAGATACAGAGGAAGGATGCATAAGAGGCTCCTGCTACTGGAACAGCCAGGTTTTGTGGATGGAAAAGGTGTTTGGTAATTGTGTCACTCCTTCGTCCTCTGTTGTCAGATGAAATCACATAAGGGAGGGAACAAACTGCGCATATGGGAGCACCGCTGAACTCAGACCTAGCCGACAGCTTCCGTGCTCTACCGGCTCAACCCTTGGGAAGAGCACTAGCTCTTTGCCGCCCCCACTCCACTGCCCGCCCAGGGGCTTGCCTGAGACCATTTGGAGCCTATCCCTTCTTTATACCAGCCCAGTATCAGTTAGACTCCTTGCAGGGAGATCTCCTTACTGAGCCACGGGCTGGGGGGTCCTGTTTTCCTGTAGATTCAAGCATAGTTAGGTCTAAAGTTGGGACTGTTTAGCTTGCTAATATAAGAGTGTCAGGCGCCATCAGTTGCCACCTTTAAAATGTTTTTTTTTCTCACCGGCTCTCACCTCTCACTCTACCATTGTACTGCTGTGGCGTTGCTCTTGATCCAGAAATCCGCTTGCTCCTGGCAGGGCTCTAGACACCCTGCCCCACTTTTCTCCACTCCTGTGAAAGTGCGTCGGTGAGACCGTCGGCGAGAGGGGCACATTTCATCCCAGAGGCCGGCAGGTCACAAAGGCCATGCTTCGGGCTCCGACAGACTGATCTGGCGCACCTTCCTCTGTGAGTGGGAGGTGAGGCAGATTCTCTCCACTGCGTAGGCAGCAGAACCCCCCAGGGAGGGGCAGAGCAGGACAGCAAGACGTTTCACATCTCCGCTGTGGCTGCTGTCTGCCACAACAAACTGAGCGACGAGCCACAAGCTTTTGTTTTCGTTTACAAGTAATTTGGGGAATTATATTGGGGCATATTACCAAGCAATAGCGATAATTATCGCTATTGTTTGGTTAGAGACAAAAATTTACAGCTGAGCTGCAGCGATTTTTATCGCAGATAAACCTTGGTATTACCAAGGTTTATCGCAAATGCGATAAAAATCGGCCACAATGCATGAATATCGCTGAAAAGTCAGCGATATTCATGCATTACCGAGCTAATGCTCTTAGCCATGTTATCTACCTCCCATTGGATAACATGGCTAAGAACTGCTCAGGGCAGGTGTTAGCTTTTGGAGATATTCACGCTTAGCGCGAATATCTCCAAAAGTTGGTAATAGGAGATAGCGATGTTAGTGAATGTTTCCAGTAGCTAACATCTTGGCACGCCCACTTTGCATGTCATTAGTGATAAATATCACTGACATGCAAAGTGGGGCCCAAGATGCTCGCTATCTCCTACTAGCTGCCGCTAACTGGTGTTAGCGACAGCTAGGTAATAGGGAGATAATTTTATCTCTGCTTTCTTGGCTTTTAAAGCCAAAAAAGCGGAGATAAACCCCCTTGATAATATGCTCCATATTATTTTCAGTAATAATATGTTTTTCAAATTTACCAAGGTAAAATTAATGGCTTCTACTTGGTTGCATCCAGTGCTTAATTTGTAAAAGAATAATTGCACCGACCCAAAATTTTGTTAAAAAGTCAGCTGCCAGTACTACTCAAAGTTAGCATAGTCATGATTCCACCTCATGCCTTTTTAATCTACCATCTGGCACACCCTGCCTCCTTGTTTCACTCTTTCAGGCTCTTTTCAACCCTGCTTTTTTTGTCACTATTTTTTCGACTTTCTCTTCCTCCTTCTTACCCCTTTTCAGGGCTCAAGTCGGGTTACCACGCGGTTGGACGCCCCCCCCCCCTCCTATTTTTACCGGGAGCTCGATAACTGGAGCAAATTGATCCACACATTCACTCTTTGGCCTCTCTGGGGCGAGATTGGAACCCATTCAGAACGCTGATCACGCGCTGGCTTCTCTGATGCAATCGCATCTAAGGGGTGAGCGAGGGGAGGCAATGAGTCTGATGGTGCAAGCCACCTTTCGTGACGTCACTTCCTGTCGTGACATCAGCTTCCCCCCACTTCTTTTTTTAGGACTTGTGCCCTGCCCCTTTTCATGTTTATATCTCTTTTGCTCTGGATCAAAGTTTCTCGAGGACAAATATGCTCCGGTCCACCAAAACTGAGTGTCAGCGTGCCCTTCTGCAACCACCAGCAAAATTAAGAACTTCTTGTACCAGGAGTATATTAATACCTGGGCTCCCATTTTGTGAGTAATTAAGCTGGTGGTGTGTTTTATAATCCCTGCTTAGAGACATCCTAAGGTTTCTCTACCCTAGGCCACGTCCATGACACTCACCTGTTAAAGCCGCTGTATTATGTTTGCATGAATTTTGTGTGCAAATTGTATGTACTTCTTAAGCACATTAAGTAGGGTGCGCAAAGTTGCGAAGTTCCAGATATCCGATTCCGAACTTCATATGTTTTTTTAAAACTTCCCCAGCTTTGGAAACTTGGAAGTCAGAAATGTTAAAATACATAAAATTGTTGCGAAAAAGGGTACCTGCGCTGGAGTTTGGATGCCCCTGCAGCCCATGCTGGTCAGCAATGCAAGTCAAAGTAGCACCTCCTTTACCCACTGCTAGAAGTCTCAGGGCAGAAAATACGCAGTGGGGAGAGGACATATCTTAACAATGGCTAGGACAGTACTGAGTGACAGCAGTGAACCATAATCTGATGTTCAAACCCCAGACATGTCGACATTTTAAAACTGGAAAACACGAGATTTTGAGAAAAAAGAGGAGTTTATTTTCTCCATGAGATATATTGAGGCTGAGGAAATGTTATGCGTGGAACAACAAAATAACGCAATTTTTGGCTCAAAAAATCGTGAGTCTCTGTCCTCAAATTGGTCTATTGGTATGTTTAAATCCCTATTGAGTGGGGATATCCGCTGTAGAGGATAAGGTCATGTGAAAGTGAAACTATGGTTTGTCGAAGTCAGACTTCGGGCTTCATTGCGAAATTTGAAATTCCCCTACTTTGCTCAACTTCTCAACTTTTACTTCACTCACTCCTATCATTAAACCCTTGGTACGTGCAAGTCTAATTCAAGATTTTATGCTCTTTTTGGAATTAGTGCTTGTGAACTTTTGCGGCTAAAAAGCAGCTCTGTGAAATTGAATCAGACCTTCCATGTTTCAGCCAGTGTAACTTTCCTCCTCAAAGTTCCTTCCTGCTGCCCTTTGGTATGCTTTCATGTTGCGCTATGGACTGTTCCCCGAGCAAACACCATTATATCTCTGACTGAACTGCGAGGCTCAGCCCTGTTACATCAGATGAAAACTAATAAATAGACGTTTGAAATATAAGACAACTTCTTGAAGCGTTCCGTGTGGACAGCGAGTGTGTCTGGGATTCAATTTGATATTTTTTTTCAGAGAAGAGATGCGAGTGCCGGGTTTATGAGTTCATTTCCTGTATTCGAGATCACATTTTGATAACCTTGTGCTGTTTCTGGCATTGATTATCTCTTTTGTAAATATCTATTCTGCCACAGTACTCTCTGCTTAAACCCTAAAGTTCTTATAT
Source organism: Lissotriton vulgaris (assembly GCF_964263255.1). NCBI lineage: Eukaryota > Metazoa > Chordata > Amphibia > Caudata > Salamandridae > Lissotriton > Lissotriton vulgaris. Next base: position 1,530,603,947 of record NC_141685.1, on the reverse strand, counting down.
GGATATTAGAACACAAGGGTGGGCTTAGGAAGGAGGTGTAACCATTTACTGTAGGTGAGATCACAAATCACAACTGTAACTGGCTCATCCCTTCATTTGTATCAAATGAGAAATACATTTGTGAATTAATTAAGTCCTATTTCTTATGAATGTCTCACGCATATTTGGCACTAACAAGAATTGTGTATTTCAATTATTGTCTTTAGGAAATCGTTCCCTGTTCTTTGTCTCACTGTCCTCATATTCATATTTATATGGCACAAACTTAGCTAGCTAGCAATGGAGCACCCTACTTCAAAAGGGAATTTAAACATTTGCATTTCCCAATGCGACAACATTGCATTTACATCTTTACAAGTGCATTATATTTCTGACATATTTAAATGTGTATTTGGGCGCGATGGAGGAGAAAGGGCAGTGGTTCAGTGATTTACCGAGAATGATTTAAAGTCTGGTCCCAGAGCCTGGAATAGAACCCAGGTCTCCAGGTCCAAGCTTGCAGCTCAACCATAATTTGGTAGCTAACTAAATATAAGGTTGTTGAGCAAAGTAAATCATTAAATGTCATAGTAGTACATACAAAGTCAAACTTTGTTGGTCATAACATAATGGCACATAACATCAAGTGCACTTCAAGGGGGACTTCAAGGGGCATCACAAATTCGTTTTTAATATTTTGTCCCACAAATTAGAATCTTCAGATTATATCATTTAAAAACTGCATGAAACGTGTATCAAATAAGGAGAAAATACTTTCAGTTTAGGATGAGAGTGAAGTGAAAAAATCTTTACAGAGTAGAGTTCAATGAAACACTAAGGGGCATAGTCACATGGAGCTATCACCGAATTAATGGAACTTTTGCGCAGCCAAAGTCCTGATAAATTTACCCCACCATGCACAAGCAGGTGCCAACAGCCCACAGCACCAGTTTTCCAGCGGTAGCAGCCGAAAAAATCATCTCCACAGAGGACTCCTGCAACTATCCCCAGGACCCCTCCCCCGGGCCTCCCCCAGCAAAGACATGCCACATCAGCTACACCCAAACATGTACCAAATAATCTGCCGGATGTCGCACAATCACAACTGGTGACGTGCATGTGTTGTCACAAAAATTACCATCACACATTCACTATTGAAGCAAACAATTAAACTTTATTGAAACAACACAGAAATCAAATTAAGACACATGGCGGCTCCCCTCAACACATTCTGTAGGTCACAGCCTGCAAGACAAAAAACATGATGAGAAGGGGTGTCCTGCGCACATCAAAGGACAGAAAGAGAGCGAAGGAGAGGGAGAGAAGAAGAGAGGGGGAGAGCGAGAAGAAGAGAGGGGGAGAGAGAGAGAGAGGGGGAGAGAGAGAGAGAGAGAAGAGAGGGGAGAGAGAGAGAGGGAGAGAGAAGAGAGGGGGAGAGAGAGAGAGAGAAAAAGAGAGGGAGAGAGAGAGAGAAGAAGAGAGGGAGAGCAAGAGAGAAGAGAAGAGGTTAGTGAGAAAGAGTAGAAGAGATGGAGAGAGAGAGAGAGAGAGAGAGAGAGAGACAACCCTGCGCACCCAGGCCACACAGCTCACCTGCTGCCACCGGTGTGTCTCCAATCACCTGCTGGTACTATAGCAGCACACCAGGTCCCAGAGCCTTCATCTGAAACAGAGTCCCTCGACATGACTGGCACAGTACACACACTTGCACATGACAGCAGCGCCTGTCTGCCCATGCACACCCAGGCAGAGGCATCCCAGCCACTCCCGCCGCCCATCGGAGCATGCCCGCCCATGCACACCAGGGCCACACTGCTCACCTTCCGCCACCAGCGTGTAGACTGAAGGTCCCACCACCTGCTGCTGCAAGCCACAAGGCCGGGGCCCCCAGACATTGCACCCTCCGCACCATGCATCCAGGCTGAGCTGGCCACCAGGTACCACGTCTGGTACCGGGACTATATTACACCATGACATGGTATGAACCAGGGCACCCGGCAACATCGCAGCCTGCACAGCCGCTCAGTCCAATGGGTTCCACTGACTCTGTGACTCCGAAAGCGGGACCACGTTGCGGTAGGCCAGCGCAAGATGCTGGCGTGGCTTACATTGCGGTCCAGCAAGGCAGACAAATCCTGGGCAGTCCGGACCGCCAGGACGGGCCATTATCGCAGGCTGCTCAGCAACTCAAGGTGACAATGACTGAGTGCACCCTAAGTCACTGTTCCGTGGCTGGGTGCCTGTGCCGGCCGCAATGTAGCATCTGCCACAAACCATGTCCAACCCCAGTCAGCATCCTGTGGCGGGGTGAAGGACTGGGTTTTTCTAAGACCCAGCGGTGCCAGGGGACAACACCTAAAACCTTCGTGGGTAACCTGTTCTGGCGTACAAGTGACAGAGACACGGGACACTTCCTTCGGCGTCAAAGATTCGAGGTTTATTTACTGCAGGGAACACAGAAATCACAGGAAGTACAGCGTGTGTATGTTCGAGGAGACTGCTTCAAATTGCTACTGTAGGTCCCTCCTTTTATACACATTTCTGTCATGCGTTAACATGGTACACAAAGGTTTACAACTTGGTTCCCAACATTATCCCCGAGAGGGGTCGCTATGATGTATTCAGGGTCCGGAACATAAGTACGGAAACATTTGGTGGTTCCCAACTGTAAAAACCCATCTTCCCACCATTAGTACATTCCAATCAGCAATAAACAGATCGAAGAAGGAACAAGGACAGGTGCAGAGGAAGACAGGACAGTGGGGAGATCGGAAAGGGTGTAAAAGGGGTTGGCCCCGGGAAACACGAGCTACAGGCATCAAAGGGACGCGCCTAATGAGATGCACGGCTAAGACAATAGACCGGCACGACAAGATGTGCCTCGAGCGGGGCCATCTGCCTTACAGTATCATCCCCCTCGTCATAAAGACACTTTCAAAGGAACATGTGTCTTCCGCAAACGTCTTGGGAATCCCAGGGTCGCGAAGCGGACACCGTCCATTCGCTGGCTACTTGAGGGCAAGAGACAAAATGGATGCCGTATCTAAGATGGAACCCGTGGGCTCGGATGAAGAAACCCACGAAACAAACGAACGGTTTAGGTTAGCACAGCGAAACTGCGCACACTTACTAAACTCGTCATTTGCGGTTCATAGATACCAGACTCGACCATATTCGTACGAGTCGAAAACACCACTTACAATTGTCACGGAACCTCAGACGCTCCTTTTGCCCTCATGTAGGCAAGCACTAGTCGGAATCATATTCGATATTCATCAAACCGTCTAGATGTTGCTGCAACATAATTCTATCCAACTGAGCAGCTTTGGTAACAGGCGGCTGTCTTATACACGTCGTAGCACAGAGGCCACATAAGGCAGGACCACACTGTACACAAAGACAACACGTGAACAGAAACGCTGCAACAACTCCGATGATCATCAGAATCTTCCAACCCCAAGTCGACATCAAACCCCAAAACCACCCAAGTAGCGTCCAATCCCCTACGTCCACGTGTATCGACTCAGAGATCTTATGCAACTTTGAGATGGCTTGATAGACAGTCGGAGCGTTATCAGGAATGAAAATACAGCAGCTCGAATGGATCACCTTACATACTCCACCTCGATCCGCTAATACAACGTCTAAAACCATACGGTTTTGTAACGTCATGAGCCTATCCGCCTGAAGTTCTGTGGTGATATTACCAAGGGCACTGGCGGTGATGTTAGCTGTCGATTCCACCACTCGAGTCAATTGTCTCAGGTTCCTACTATTAACCATAGGTCCCCAAAACGGAAAGAAACCCTTGAAAAAGTCTCCTGCCTCTTGACCGGCAGTGTCCTCTTTGCTAATCACGCCTCTCACAACTCTAGTCTTGTGATAGTCTGCATCCACAGTAAACGTCGGAGGCAACAAATTTGCAATATAACATGAGCCCATAAAGTCAGAAGGCAGCCATGTATATGCACGATCATGACAGACAAAATATGTACCCTTGGCAGCCAGAAACACAGGGGAAGAGGACATCGGCAGAATGTAAAACTCGGAGGAAGCACTCTCTCCGAGTCGAGCTCTCGCTCTTCGGCCACGACCCATTAAGCAAAGATTACCAAGGTGGGGTACGACCCATATCGGGGGCGAGCTTCTAAGCTGTTTTTCACTCACGAGCGCACTATACTCAACCTTACTCAGGACCCTATAGGCTTGTACCTCTTCCTCTGGGATGAGCGACGGGTCATAGATATCCCTATCTAAATCCTCTATCGCTGTAGCCAAAGGCTTGTTATACGAGCCAGGACCGAGGTAGGAAGAACGTGGCTCTCGAATGGGGTAGGAATCTAGTGCACTTCGAAACATTGTTTGAAATGCTCGAGCCGAACCCTGGGAACTATAAGGAAGGACCAGATATGGAATTCCCTTATCCGTTGTATGTGGCATTAACCCACACACCCAACAATTAGTAGTGTTAACCACTAACTGGTGCTGATGAAGGAGCTGAATAAAGGAATTATTTTGGAATTCTGCACGTCTAGCCTGTTCGTGTTCGGGTAAAATATGGAAGAAATGAGGGGATATAGTGGAGGTAGGTTTAGGTTCAGAAGTAGGAGTAGGTATGGCAGAAGATAAGAAGTACGACATCATATAATACACCCCACCCGCCAATAACAAAGAAACAATTAGAAATAGGAGGAACACCTGAAACATAAAGCATTTGGTACGGGTAATTTGTTGCAGTTTGAATCTTTGCGCCTGAGCTTTTTCCAAATCCACAATTTTTGAGAACGCCATCCCCTAAAACCGTCCGCAATGTTTCTTGACGCACTTCGTTCTGTGTAGCAGTAGTCAATCCCTAGGAGTTCCTAGGAAACGACGGCCTTCGACCTAGTGTCAAGACCTACTAACCAGAAGGAAGTACACGCGCGGCCCTACGGTTCACCTGGATGTAAGGTATTTTATATACAAGTATGTACAAGAGTCTCTCAACTGTGGAAGCAAAAACACATGTGGAAAAACTCAATATTTACAAAAATCACAATAATACGTGTGTTTGGACTGATCATGGCAAAGGGGTTACGTAGATATCGAAAGGATAGAAACAAATCTTTTTATTAGTCTTCAGGATTGGATCGCAAAAAGTATCGCCTCTTTCCAGGACGTGTCTGTTCATCAAACAAGGGATCCGATGAGGGAACAGAGTTCTGTTGATCAGTCGATTGTTCCGACCTTGAGTCGTGTGATGATGAATGTTCAACAATGTCTTTCTGCTGCACTGAGGATTCTCCAACAGGCTGTGCGTCACTAAAAGGTACAAAGGTCCGCAGTCCTTCGGTTTCAGATGAAGCAATGCCCTTCCTCACCCACGAGTCCGCCGGTAAAGGTATAGGTACCTTCTTGGTGTGGGTGGCATGCACCCAGTGTTTGCGTCCCTCCAAGCGGACAGCGGTTCTCGTGGCAAGGAGGACCTGGAAGGGTCCAGTGAAGCGAGGTTCCAGATTCTTCTTGCGAGCGAAGTTTCTGGTAACCACCCAGTCTCCCGGTTGGAGCTGGTGGCCTGGACCCTCCGTCTGTGTCGGCAATGCTTCAAAGACCTGTTGATGAATTAACCTCAGTTTAGCAGTCAGATCATAAAGATAATCAATCAACATCGGGTACTCAAGATTAGAAAACACACTTGGTCTAGGGACCCCCCTAACATTCGCAGGACGACCGAACACTATTTCATAGGGACTAAGCCCTACTCGGGAGTGTACAGTCGCCCTTGTTGACAACAAAGCTAGAGGCAAAGCGTCAGGCCAAGAAAGACCAGTCGTGGCCTGAATCTTCGCTAGTTTGAGTTTAAGGGTGCCATTATACCCTTCAACCAAACCTGCTGACTGGGGATGATTGGCACTATGGAATTTCTGAGTAATTCCAAGGCCCTTACACACACTCTTCATTACACTTCCTACAAACTCACTTCCGTTATCCGACCATACAATTCGCGGCATTCCATACCGAGGAAAGTATTCCTTCAGTAGGATTTTCGCAGTGGACATAGCAGTGTTGTCCTTAAGAGGGTAGGCTTCAATCCATCGGGAGAATGCGCAAACCACAACTAAAACGTACTTCAGGTTATTGCATCGCTCCATATGGATGAAGTCTAGCTGAATCACTTCAAAGGGACATGAAGGGGGTGCAAAATGGCCAGCAGGTGTAGGGGTTCCCTTACCAGGGTTGTACATCATACATATCATACAATTCTTCACCAATCTTTCAGCACACTTCGTAATACCATCATTCTTCCACACGGGGGACAACAACTTACAAATACCTTTCGCACTAATATGTGCTAACCCGTGTGCCATTGTCACAACAGCTAGCACATATGCGTCTGGCAACATCCACCTCTTGTGCTCCGTCAAATCAATCCAACAACCATTCGCATCCAGCTTTCCCGTACTTTCTTTCCACTTCGCCTTTTCAGTCTCGGGGGCCTCATTCTGTATCGCTTTCACACTCTCGATAGTATCCTCACACATACTCGTTTCTGTAGGCCACCTTAACGAACTCGTCACATACATTCTAGTGCTAAGGTTCCGAGCAGTCTCCTTAGCAGTCTAATCCGCAAACGCATTACCACGACCGACATCATCCGTCACCTTACGATGCGCACTACATTTAACAATCGCTACCTGCTTAGGCAAAGTAAGTGCATCCAAAAGATCATTCACAAGTTGTCCATGCTGAATCTTCGTACCATGCGACGTCATAAAACCTCTCTCTCGCCACAATCGTCCAAAACTATGCGCAACGCCAAATGCGTATTGACTATCAGTAAACGCATTCACCCGTTTCCCTTTCGACAACACACACGCTCTAGTCAGAGCTATCAGCTCCGCAGCCTGAGCAGAATTCTGATTCAATCTCGCAGCCTCCACTACAGTGTTCAAAGTTACCACAGCATACGCAGTCGTGACATCACCATTCGGTAATTTAAAACATGAACCATCCACATACAAAGTCCCATCGGGATCATCCAAAGGAGTGTTTTTAAGGTCCACGCGACCTTTTGTTTCTTCCTCAGTCCTTAAATAACAGTCATGAGCTGTTATTTCATCTGACTCTGTACTGATTGGCAATAAAGTCGCCGGGTTTAGGACATTACAACGTTTTATCTGAATATGACTTGCCAAGAGCGTCAACTCGTACCCAGACAACCTGGCACTCGTCAAGTGCTGAGTTTTCGTATGATTTAGGAGAGTGTCATCTGCATGCGGAACCATCACCGTAAGCATATTATCCATGACCAATCCTGCTGATTGTCGGATAGACACCGCAGCTGCCGCTGTTGCTCTCAAACAACTCGGCAATGCTCTAGCTACCGGGTCCAAGGTCGAGGAAAAATATGCACATGGACGTTGCTTATCACCAAAAGGTTGCGTCAAGACACTCAATGCACAACCTTCTCTCTCGTGCACGTATAACGTGAACGGCTTACTGTAGTCAGGGGTACCTAACACAGGGGCCGAACATAACGCGTCACGTAATTCAGAAAAACTTTTCTGACATTCTTCCGTCCATGGTAGAGGAGTTGGAACGTCCTTACACGTAAGAGCCACCAATGGTTTCGCTAACAGTGAAAAATTCGGGATCCACTGCAGTATGACGTGATGCCCAAGAAGGCACGCACATCTCTCTGAGTTGTTGGCACAGTCATTCGGGCAATCGCAGCAATTCTCTCTGGGGTCAACCTTCTTCCCTCTTTTGACAATAAGTGACCTAGATAGGTTACTTCTTGACAACAGTATTGAAGTTTAGAAGGAGACACCTTATGATGTAAGTCACAGAGATGTTGCAATAACGACACCGTAGCAATTTTACAAATGTCCTGAGTGTCTGCAGCAACCAATAAGTCGTCAACATATTGGATCAAGGCTGCACCAGCCGGCAACATAAACGCATATAGCTGGCCTTTTAAGGCTTGACTGTATATCGATGGACTTTCACAGTAGCCCTGGGGAGCACGCTTGAACCGGAAGCTGCGTCCACCAAGAGAGAAACCGAAAAGGTCTCTGCTCTCCTCAGCAATCGGAATACTGAAGAACGCATTCTTCAGATCGATCACCGAAAACCAAGATGCCGATGCTGGAATTAGAGTCAGTAGCGCCGTGATGTCGGGCACAACAGGGAACTGAGGAATCACAATTTTATTTACCTCGATATAAATCGATAACAAAAAGATAGACAGGTGGTTTCGAAGGATCAGTTCGTTTCAGAATAGGCAACACAGGACTGTTGCACACGTTTCCCCGAGTCTCCTCAATAACGTCTTTCTCGATCAAATCATAGATGATCGCCAACAATACTCGTTCACCATCAAGAGAAATACGATACTGGGGAATACGTGGCAACCGCACATTAGACTTCAAATGGACAACATAAGGGGAGATGTCAAGCAGGCCCACGTCATTGGGACCTGTTGCCCACAAAGATGCGGGAAGAGAACTCAATTCCGGTGGGAGCTTATCGAGAGACAAGTACATTGGAGAGATGACTCTCTCTCCCAAAGTAAGCTTCACTCCCGCAGGAGAACAATACAAAGTCGCATACAAACGTTTTAGCAAATCCAGGCCCAAAAGATTTTCACCACAACCAGTGGTTAAAATCAACGGAGCTTCGAGTTCACGTGGCCCAATTGTAAGAGGCAAAAGGCGTGAAACTGGATTGCTAACAGGGGCGCCAGAGAATCCAACGGAAACATTTGTTAAGCCAGACAAAGGTGCGCCAGAGAGTTTCGAATGCATGATGGAACTTTTTGCTGCACCAGTGTCCAACAGAAAAGGCTCAACGACGCCCGAGGTGGCGACTGCGACGTAAGGCCCTCTCTGATCAACCGGAACTGATACCACTCCCTCTCCTTGTCTAAGGCTGTCCTAATAGTTACCGTCGTCAGTTCCCTGATCGACGTAATAATCATCCACATTGTACTGAGCAGATCGCCCTTGCGACGATCCACGCTGATCAAAACAATTATTGGAGTCAGAAGTGTTAGTGGAACGATCGTTCTGAGCACCGCGACCCCTACCACGTGAGGTCTGTTGAGAACCACCACGACCTCCTCTAGATGTGTCACCACCATTACGCTCATTAAGAACGGGACAGTTGAATTTTATATGACCCTCTTGTCTACAATAGGCGCACTGATTGTACCCTAACGACGATCTTTGTGAGGAGGAATCATTTCGTGGTTGTGACCTATTTGATTGAGACTGCGATCTATTACGTTGCTGTGAATCATTCTGATTCGAACGCGGAGGATACGCCTGTTGCAACAACACTTTAGTTTTGAGTTCTTTCGTCTTTTTGTCAGCACGATCCTTCTCCTCTTTCTCCCTATTCTCATAATATTGAGCCGTAGCCAATATCTGAGCGGAAGTAGAAACAGCCCACGCACTTTCGGAATTTTTTAATTTATTACTCAAGTCAGGCAATAAATTGGAAACAAATTTGTCCACAAACAACCTCTGACCACCTTCGGTACCCATATCTTGACCGCTGTGGTCGATGAAAGCCTCCTCGAATCTCGTGAAGAAATCCGAGACACTCTCATCCTTCTTTTGCTTGCAAGCGGACAGTTTGTCCCAATTCACCCTCATAGCTGGCATAAGCGTTTTCATTAGGGTAATTATTCTCTGAGGGAGATCAGTAATGAGCTGTTCGGGTTTAGCCCCACCAACTTGTCGTGCATCTGCCGCGATAAGAGCAGCCCAATCACCACCTAATTCCACCGCATGGTTTTCTTGATGAATCTTTGCCCATACCGGTTGCGGTACGACATTGCCAAACAGCATATCGATATCGGCAAGGTTCATTATCGTAGCGTCTACAAGCTGCGATAATTCTTTATAGTACCCTGCAGGATTTTTGCGAGGGTCAGGCAAAGATTGCTTTACCTGTAAAACTTCTGATCGTTTCCATGGGAGGTGTATCCACACTCTCTGGAAATGTGCCAAGATCGGGGGCTGAGCCTGAGGATTAGCTGGCATCCATACTGGAGGAACTTCACGCATAGGAAACTGACCAGGTACATCTAGCGGTCCCTCAATATCTTCAACAAACAATGCTCGAGGCATCATAGTAGGACGAAAGGACAGTAATTGCTCGACTGCACGTCGAACATTGGTACCTATGACCATTCCGCTTGAGAACTGAAGCTGCAGATTAATCAAGGCAGTCATTACATCATCGGATGCGTCAGCCGATATTAGGTCACGTAAAGCTTTGCACATTTCTTCAAAAACAAATCTTTGTGTCGGTATATTGAATTCCTCAAACGTTTTCAATACCGCACGTGGAGCATTCCTAGCAGGACATCTCACCCAACCCATAGCCATATTACACAATAAGTCACGCTCCCTACCATCAGGAAGCTGACTACGTCTTTGAGGACCGTCCGAACCAGCGGACTCAAGAATAGGACCAAGAGAATGAAAGAAGTTAGCAGCCACAGAAGGGGTACGACGTCGAACAGACGGAGACGAAGAATAGCCCAGAGGGGTAACAAGAGAAGTACCAGGAACAGAAGGAACGGCAGGAGAAACCAGAACAGTAGAAACAGCGGGAGCAGGAGTATGAGGAAGTACAAGTGGAGGAGCAGTAGGGACAGAAACAGGTAGAGGAGCAGGAACAGCGGGAAGTACCGGGACAGGAGCTGGTTGAGGAGGAGGTACAGGAGGAACCACCGGAACTGCGGTATCCTGTACATACGGAGGTGGTGATTTCATGAGATAAGACATTAAGGGGTCCTCAGTACCATCCTCCTTTTTGTCCGTATCCGCCGGTAATGCAGGATAGCACTTATCGGCAGACATACGTTGTAATCTATCAAAGACTTCCTTTTCCTTTTCCTCCTTATCACGCTGAAACTGCTCTGCTTTCTTTACAATGGTAGCAACACCGTCTCTCTGACTATGTTTGAACAGTCTGATTTCTCTCTGTTTGGCTTCTTTACGCCACAACCGAAAAGCATCAAACATGGCCGGCCTTGATTTTTTCTTAAACAACTTAGTCTCGAGATTATCTAAGATCGGGGTCTCAAAACTACCATGAGGTGGCCAACTAAGGACACCATCTTTTTTGGTATAACGGATCCAGTATTCATTAAAAGTAATCAGACCTAGTCCGTGCTTACTGTAGAGCTCATAAGTGGGAGTTCCAACCGGAGGTATCGGACATGAATCCTCCAGTCGGGAATCCGTACCACAACGGCGAAAACAACTGAACAAAGTACTACGGCTAGGCATCTCGCACACTAGCTGAGTTTCACAAACTTCAAGGGTTACGGGATTTACCAAGTCCCAGCAATGAACAAAACCCTCGGTTATTGGCGTCTGCAGGCGTCAAATATCACGACAAAGAACCAAGTACTGAGAACCACAAATGCAATGGAACCATGCAACAACTAAGCAAGCACAACTAAGGACTTTGGGAGCGACCCACAAATACTTAACTCAAAGATCGATGGCGTCACCAGGAAGGCCCGTCAATCGTCTCGCAGTACCAAGGTCTACGCCGGGCGCCAAAACAGGTCTACAGTCAGGGCAGCAGTCCGTCGCAGCCGTCAGGAGGCGGGAATCTTCGCGGGAAAAGTCGTCGGGCCACTTATTTCGACAACAGGATCGATGAAGCGGGGTGCACCTTCCCTCGGAGATTTCACACGAAGTTCCTCACGATCGTCGGGCTTGGACCGGTACCGCTGATGCAGCCCCACATGGGGGCCAACTGAAGGACTGGGTTTTTCTAAGACCCAGCGGTGCCAGGGGACAACACCTAATACCTTCGTGGGTAACCTGTTCCGGCGTACAAGTGACAGAGACACGGGACACTTCCTTCGGCGTCAAAGATTCGAGGTTTATTTACTGCAGGGAACACAGAAATCACAGGAAGTACAGCGTGTGTATGTTCGAGGAGACTGCTTCAAATTGCTACTGTAGGTCGCTCCTTTTATACACATTTCTGTCATGCGTTAACATGGTACACAAAGGTTTACAACTTGGTTCCCAACATTATCCCCGAGAGGGGTCGCTTTGATGTATTCAGGGTCCGGAACATAAGTACGGAAACATTTGGTGGTTCCCAACTGTAAAAACCCATCTTCCCACCATTAGTACATTCCAATCAGCAATAAACAGATCGAAGAAGGAACAAGGACAGGTGCAGAGGAAGACAGGACAGTGGGGGGATCGGAAAGGGTGTAAAAGGGGTTGGCCTCAGGAAACACGAGCTACAGGCATCAAAGGGACGCGCCTAATGAGATGCACGGCTAAGACAATAGACCGGCACGACAAGATGTGCCTCGAGCGGGGCCATCTGCCTTACAGTATCATCCCCCTCGTCATAAAGACACTTTCAAAGGAACATGTGTCTTCCGCAAACGTCTTGGGAATCCCAGGGTCGCTGGCTACTTGAGGGCAAGAGACAAAATGGATGCCGTATCTAAGATGGAACCCGTGGGCTCGGATGAAGAAACCCACGAAACAAACAAACGGTTTAGGTTAGCACAGCGAAACTGCGCACACTTACTAAACTCGTCATTTGCGGTTCATAGATACCAGACACGACCATATTCGTACGAGTCGAAAACACCACTTACAATTGTCACGGAACCTCAGGGGGCCTGTGCAGGCCGCAATGCAGGGTCTGTCACAAACCCTGTCCAACCCCAGTCAGTGTCCCATGGTGGGGTGCCTGTGCAGCCTGCTATGCAGCAACTGCCACAAACACTGTCCAACCCAAGTTCGTGCCATGTGGTGGTAGGCCCGTGAAGGCCGCATTGCAGTGATAGCCACAAACCCTGTGCAAACCCAGTCAGCGCCATGTGGTGGCTGGCCCGTGCCGACCTCAGGCCCACCATCCATTCACCACCGGCAGAAGGGTATGTGATGTCAGCGGCCCCTTATATTTGCGGGGTGACATGGCCTGTGATACCTGTGCCGGGTGGGTATGGTGTGTGTGCAGACCTGTCCTCAGGGAGTGGCTGTGACATGCTGACAACTAGACCAATGACCTGCATACCACCAGCAAGTACACCTGCGACGGGTAGCAAAGAAACCCCCCAGGAGCGGGAGCGGAGGGGTCTGGCCTGCCGTACGCCAAAAAAGGACAGGGTTTGCAAATAGTGACTTGTGGGCACTGGGCGTGGTTCAGTCCATGTCGGGACTAGAAAGTGGCTGATGCGTGTGTCCCTGTTGTGGTGTCCACAGTGTCCACCCACCAGATCTGGGCCCTCGCCCAGCTCTACAGACTGTCACAATGCACAATGCCATGCTGTCTGAATGTCAACATGTACCATGTGGCTATATACATGTGGACACATCGTAATACACCATCTCCCCTTTACATCGCAGGGGCACCACCAACAACTCCTGTAGAGCAGTCTCAGCCACTCCTCACTGATGACCAGCATCGACACCCAAGTCATCCAAGTCATCATGGACCTCATCCGCAACTCATCTCCAGGATCAAGGCAGGGCAGCTGCATGGAGGAGACCCCTCCTTCTACCCAAAGTACCCAGCAGGAGACACCCACAGCGCCAGCACACCCTCAAGACCCTCAGGAACAACACATGGCCTTCCAACTCTGTGTGCTGCAGTGCCAGAGGGAGACCACAGAGCAGGTGCGGTTGGGCTTTGGCAACATGGCAACCAAACTTGACGCCATCCTTGGGTGTGTATACCCGCTACATGGTCTCCAAAGAGCCCTGACTGACATTGCTGGAGTCATGACTTGGAGAGAAGAACAGAGTGGCTCCAGTGATGCCAGCCCAGAGCTGCCACACATGCGGGGATCATGGAGGACATGGTGCGGATGGAGGTGGAAAGGATGGCAGCCATTGCTGAACATCAGCGGAATGTAGCTGGGATCTACCATGCTCTGCAGATCCTCATCATTGCATTGCTGCCACAAGGTGTGGCGATGTTGAATGCTGCTGCCCCCACACCATCCACCTCTCTGCCCCCTGGTGTGGCCATGCCTCCCTGTGCGGCAGGCCTAACCACTCCAGCACCTGAAGTGTCAGCGCCACACAGTGCAGCAGACAGACCACCTCCGGCACCTGAGGTGTCAGTGCCACACAGTGGGGCAGATAGACCACCTCCTGCACTTGAGGTGTCAGTGACACATAGTGTGGCAGATAGATCACCTCCAGCACCTGAGGTGTCAGTGACACACAGTGTGGCAGATAGACCACCTCCGGCACCTGAGGTGTCACTGCCTCCCTGTGCCACAGCCAGTACAGCAACACCCCTAGTTGGGGCAGGGCACATATCCTAGGACGAGGACGTGGATGGGCTTGTGATTAGAAGGGCTCAGTGGCATTCATTCCTGCCACCTGGCCTGTTCCTGGTTGGTCCAGCACGTTGCCTCATGACCTTTCACCGACCCATGATTCACTCAGATGCACTCACCTTTGCTCAGCGACATGACTGCCACATACTGTTTGATGACCAATGACACGGCGACCAGACAGTGACTGCACCCCTCCTTTTCCACAGTACTTATCTTCCATGGATGAACTCTGGCTGGCCCTCCATGGGCCCAGATTGTGTGGTGCATTCGGCAGTGCACTGACTGCTCCAGCTGCAGAAAAACACTGGATGTGTAAGTAACATCAAGTGACACACTGCTGCGTCATGTCTTACATCATTCCTGTATGTATGTGTGGATGAATTTAGGGACAGTGTATGTGTGTCTTGTAAAGCGCACTGCTACCCAGAGGCGTCCGAAGACGTCTTTGCAGTCCCACTGTGTGGGACTTATTGGAGGTAACAAGATGGGTAATTGGAACTCAAGGCCATCCTTGGGGGCCAGCTACCCCTCCTATTATCTCCAGTAAATCCCACACAGCATCATTGCTAAGTTCAAAGAGCAGGCCATACCCCCTTTGTCCACCACTCTACAAATGCACTCCCTGGCGCTCTCTTGGATGGGGATTGAAGTCCCCTTCACTGCTGGGGGTCCTTTAGGGGCCAACTAGCCTACCTTTTGTCTCCAGTAAGCACCCACAGTTGGATTGCTGAGAGGTGAACAAAGGCCCCCCCCTTTCTCCACCACTCTGCAAACACGCCCTCTGGCAAGTTCCAAGTTGGGAGATTAAGTCCCCTTGTATACTTAGGGTTCCCGGGAGCCAACTAGCCCACTAGGTACCTCCAGTAGGCGCCACACAGCTGGATTGCAGAGAGGTGGTCCGAGTCCATGCCCCCCTTTTTACACCACTCTGCAAAGGTACCTTTTGGAGCACTGCTGCTCGGGGGATTGAGTCCACTTGTGTCT
The DNA here is from genome assembly GCF_964263255.1 of Lissotriton vulgaris. Taxonomy (NCBI): domain Eukaryota; kingdom Metazoa; phylum Chordata; class Amphibia; order Caudata; family Salamandridae; genus Lissotriton; species Lissotriton vulgaris. The sequence continues at coordinate 1,530,588,655 of NC_141685.1, read as the reverse complement.
TGCTTTAAATTCAGAACGTGTGCAGAGGTTCTGTTTTTGCTGCAAACTAGTTGTACTACTAATGAGTGATACTATTTCTAATTTGTGAGAGACTGTATGGGTGAATGAGTGATTTTCTGAATATATCTGTACTTTGATGAGTGGTTGTATGAGTGGTTGTATGGGTGTGTGAGTGGTTATGTATCTGCGTGATTGAATGGGTGTGTAAGCGAGTATGTCAGTGGTTTTGTGGTTGTATGAGTGGCTGTATGAGTGTGTCAGTGGCTGTATGGATGTATAAGTAAGCATGTGAGTAGCTGTGTGGGTGAGTGAGTGGGTGTGAGTGACTATGTTGGTGAGTGAATGGAGGGGTCAGGGGCTGTCTAGGTGAGGGAGTGGCTGAGTGAGTGACTATGTGGGTGGGTGAGTGAGTGGGTATCCAAATGGCTAGATGAGTGAGTTACTGAGTGTATTGGTGGCTGTATGGGTGAGTGAGTGGCTCTTTGAGTTAGTGTTTGGTTACATGAGTTATTGTGTGAGTGGTTGAATTGGAGTGTGAGTATCTGTGTGGATGACTATTTCGGTGAGTGAGCAGATATGGGAGTGCTTGTATGGATGTGTGAATGGGTGTGTATGTGATTGTGTGGGCGTATGAGTGAGTATGTGAGTGAATGTATGGGTGAGTGAGTGGCTGTGTTGAGAGACTGTATGGGTGTGTGAGTGGCTGTATAGCTGAATAAGTCTGTGTGTTAGTAGCTGTGTGGGTGAGTTTATGGTGTGTGAGTAGCTGTGTGGGGGACTGACTGGTTGCATGAGTGTCTTTATGGGTGAGTGATTGGTTGTATGAGTACCTCTGTGTTGTGTAAATGGGTATGTGAGTGGTTGTGTGGGTGTGTGAATGGGTATATGAGGGTATTAGTGGGTTGAGAATGGTTCTGTAGAAGATGTTATCAGTGATGTCATTTGAGATTTCATCAGTGGACTCACTGACCATCTCATGAGTGATGTAATATGTGAGGTCATAATCAGATCATTGAAGGGGCATAAGTTATAGTTAGCTCATGCAACTATAACTAGTGAATTTCACTTGTTTTGTACAAGTGAAATCAGAGAGAGACTAACTGTGAAGTCTCTGTAATCTTTGTTATTTTCAGGGACTACATATACATATATAAAATATATCCCAAGTTACTGCTTCTTCAGTCAGTTTCTCATTGGCCAAAGCAGGTGTGAACCACAAAGTAAGTGCTCAGTTATTTTTATTTAATGTCGGCCATTACGCATTTCGGTCCAGCCAGACCTTGTTCACATGACAATGCTAACACATTTTTAATCCCCTTTTAAAGTGACTTGTGCTCATAACGATTGGTTGTTGGTCATAGACATAAAGGACATACTATCTATTCAATTAAAGTTACGGTTCAATTCAAAACTGTTTTTTACCTACCATCATTACTGGTGCTAGTTTGGATACATTGTATTAAATATCAAATATAAAAGGCCTTCCGATAGTATCCATATAAATATACAGATAAATAACTACATTGTTATGTTATGTTATAAGTGTTTTGTATCACGCACAATTCCTCAAGAGTATCCTGGCGCGTAAAGTTACCAAATCCTGGCAAGACAAAAGGGAATTTATGCTGGAAGGTTAAAGAAAAAGGTTTTGAGTTGTTTTTTAAATAACCTAAAATCGTGGATGTTACGTAAATCCAAGGGAAGGAAATTCCATGCTTTTGCAGTTTTTACAGAAAGGGACTGACCACCATGCCGCATTCTTTGAAATCTAGGAATCACCAGGCGGCGTTGTGAGGCTGAGCGCAGCGCCCTGCTTGGAGTATAGAGCGCAAAATGCCTCGTCAGATACAATGGACCCAGGCCGTGAAGGGCTCTGTGGGCCAGAGTGAGAGCTTTAAATTGCACTCTATATGTCACAGGGAGCCAGTGCAGATCGCGAAGGTGCTGTCTTACGCTTGATCTTCTGGAGATGTTGAACAGAAGTCTGGCTGTGGCATTCTGTATGGTCTGCAGTTTTTTTACCAGATAGCCTGGGAAGGTACAGAGCGTTAGCGTAGTCGATGCGGGAAAGGATAAGTGCTCGGGCGACCGTTTCCTTAGCAGACCTAGGGAGCAAAGGAAAGAATCGTCTTAGAGCCTTAAGGGTGCCAAAACACACTCCGGTGATTTTCTTAATTTGTGTTGAAAAACAAAGGTCTTCTCCCAACCATATCCCCAAGTTCTTAACTGGGGTACCCGCATAGTTTGGTTGGGGAAAGTCAGGAGGCCACAAAGATTTTCTAAATGCCGAGGGAAATTGACCATAAAAGAGGACCTCCGACTTATCCTCATTGCACTTCAGTTGAGCGCGTGCAAGCCATTTAAACACCGATGAAAGACAACTCTGGGCCCCTTCGGTCAACAAATCAGAGTCTTTCCAAGTGAAAAGCAGCTGAGTGTCATCGGCGTAGGCTATTATCTTTGCTCCTAGCGCCTCTGCCAGAAAGATCAAGGGAGTCAGATAAATATTAAAGAGCAGAGGGCTCAAAGTGGAGCCCTGGGGAACTACTGTATCTACTTTCCTGGCAGCCGATGAAAAGGGTGGCATCCAGACCAGCTGGGAACGTTCTTCCAGAAAAGGTTTCAGCCAGTCCCAAGCCAAACCGACGATGCCAATTTCTGAGAGCCGTGTGAGGAGTAATTGGTGAGGCACCGTATCGAAGGCGGCAGAGAGATCGAGAAGCACCAAGGCTGCTCTGCCGCCAGTGTCCAGACATTCCCTTATCGCCTCAGCCATTTCCACCAGAGCCGTCTCCGTGCTAGATGATGCCCGGAAAGCCAGATTGCGCCGGTTGAAAAACACCGGATGCTTCCACATATGCCTCGAGCTGACGGAAGACCGCTTTCTCGCAGACCTTGGACAAGGCCGGAAGGAGAGAAATGGGGCGATAGCTAGTGGATTTGAGCGGATCCAAGGAGGGCTTTTTTAAAAGTGGCAAGAGCTTAGCCTGTTTCCAAGTCAGAGGAACAGTGGCAGTCTGTAAGGAAAGATTAATTATGAAGGTAACCTCGGGACAGACCACCTCTGCCACCGCTGCCAAAACTCTGGCTGAGCGGGGATCAGTTGGGGAACCCGATTTAAGAGAACGAAGAATGGCTAATATATCAGATTCAGCTATAGGCATAAACTTCATAAAAGGAGGTGCTGAAAGAGTGGGGACTGGGGAGCAAAGGTAGAGAGTCCCTTGGCTCCCGAAGCCCTGTCCCCAAGCTGTCTTGAATAATCTGTATTTTGTCGATAAAAAAGGATTCACCATAGAGCGAGAGTTAATAAGTGCAGCTCAGATCCTGTTGTCCCTCTCAACACGGCGAGCAGAAGCTAGCGGTTTAATGTGAAAGTAGAATTGGCTAGTGGGACAGGTCCTATGACGACTATAGGGGACAGCCCACTGACCCCCCCTTACACTTGGTGTTGTCGAGCGCTAGGAGTTCCCTACGACTGTAGCACCTCCAACCATCCTGGTGCAGCGAGGCAGGCGCTAGGCGCTCCCGGGGCCCGGACGGGCGCAGATAGGCTTGCCTTTGGCGCACCCTCTGCGCACGTCTGCTGCGCGCTCGCTCCAATCTCATAATTTGTACAGTTAGGGAACCAACTGGGAGTCAGGTTAGAGAGCAGGAAAAGCCTGGACTGCTCACCTTGACTCACCCAAGATGGCGGGTCTGCACCACGGAGCTAGGATCAACCTCCCGGAACCACTGCAAGCGACCGGTAAGTAGCAGTAAGAGCAATCAAAAACGGGTCTCATTCATTTATTAAAAACACTTTACTGATCAGGGATAAAATGGAGCAAATCAATGAAATAAAGTTTAAAAAGTAATATGTGCCAACAAGGCTGGGGGTTTAATGAGAGAAGAACGAAATTTCAAGAGTCTGTCAAAAACGCTATACTATCTCCCGGTTCACACCTCAGGAGAGGTAACAGAGCCCGCTCGCTCTTGGCTCGCAATATATGCAGGAGAAGGCGGGGAGTAAGGTGAGGAAGCAGGAAAAGCCTGGACTGCTCACCTTGACTCACCCAAGATGGGGAGTCTGCACCACGGAGCTAGGATCAACCTCCGGGAAAATTCATGAGACATTTAAACAGTATTTACAGTAAAATACCATAAAAATGTATATAAATCTCATATTACAAATGTAAATATTATAAAAAGATAAATACATAAATATTCATTATTTACAATAGTTTTTTGGAAAGACCATACCCAAATAAAAGACACTTTCTATATATGTGACTATATACATGCTTAAATCAAATGCATAGTCTCACCGTGTCGCGCTATTCTAATGAACGTATCTCACCTGGATGTCCTACCAGGGGCTCCCCCCGGTTCTGTCTACTCTTGCTAAGTGATTAACTTAAAGTGCTAGTGCTTTCCTACCTGTGAAACTACACAATCTCACTTTAGACAGCACAATATTTTATCTACAAATAATGAAGTGCTCATACATTTTGAGGAAATTAAAAATAATCATTATTATTATGGTTAAGTTCGGTTAGGCGACTTTCATCATTAAGGGTGTAATACCCTTGCAACTTTTTCATAAATGAGGATTTGGGACTCCAGCACATTTATTGCCCCTAATATTTCATAGGAGTAGCTTGACAGGTATTTTATTTTTACACATGCAGAATTAAGAAATAGAGTGAATCATAAATTTCATCATAAACAGGTGTATAAATCCTCCGTCGTATTTAAGCCTCCCAGGGTCTTGCTATCACAATTTAAAATGTATCTCATCTCCAGTTTCCTGAGCTGTCCCTCTCTGTCACCTCCCCTTCTGTTAATGGGGATGCAATCAATGAGGTAGTACGTGAGGTCCTTGAGATTACTGTCATGCGTCTCCCTGAAATGTCTAGCTACTGGTTATGTTTGATCATAGTTATTAATGCCTCTAGTGTGCTGCAAGATTATTTTATCCGTAGGGAGCTTAGTGGTTCCCACATACTTCAAATTGCTTGAACAATCCAGAATATATATAGCATATTCGGTTTTACAATTGGCTTGTTAATGATATATTCCTTTCCACTGAAAGCCATCTTATATGTTTTCTTGTTAGAACCATATTGGCATGCCTTGCAATTTTTGTACTTGGTAAAGCCATTTTGTACCCACCATTTTCTTTGGTCTTTAGTTTCAGGGTTGCTGCTTACTAGACTATTGTGCATGGATGGTGCTCTTCTGTATGTGACTCCCAAGTTTGGTGGTAATTTGAACCCTATAACCGGGTCACTCTGCCCAATTGGCCAATTGCGTTGCATGATCTTTTTACTCTATTTCTGCTAGGCATTATAAGCTAATATAAACCTCATTTCCATGGGTTGTTTTTGTTCATTCTGTTCTCTCATTTTTTGGGGCTGTAATAAAAGGGACCTGTCTTGATTCTGAGATTTATTGATTGCAGCATCTATGGTACTTTTTGATTATCCTAGGGATAAAAATCTTTTCTTTCTTTCCTGCTTTGCTAAAGCTAAATCTGCTGGGTTGATGCACACTCGTTTGAGTCACAACATTTTCCCATTGGGTAACCTAGATAATATTCTAGTGCCCGTATCTCATCTTTGTGGTTAATACACGTATATAATGACACAACATCAAGGGTCATTATTAAATAGTCATTTTTCCAACAAAGATCTTTCAATTTTTAAATAAAATCACTAGTGTCTTTTATATAGGAGGGCAACTGTTGTATCATGTCCTGTGGAAAAACGTCAGCATAGATTGAAGCATTTTCCAAGAGGCTATTTTGTGCCGATATTATCGGTCTTCCGGGCGGCTCGTGAATGCTTTTATGTATTTTGGGAATTAAATAAATGTTTGGTACCCTGGGATTTTCTTTTCTAATGAATTTGTACTCATCTGCAGTTAAAAGACCAGCACTCTTCCAGGCTACCAGTTTCCAATAAAAGCCATTATATATTCCTCGCAGTGCTAAAATGTTGCTGATGCGATAACACTCCCTGTCATTCAGCTGCGATAAAGCTTCCTCTCCATCATCATTAGTGATGTTATTTGAGATGTCATCAGTGATGTCATCAGTGATGTCACTGACCATGTCATGAATGATGTAATATTTGACATCATCAGCAGTGCATTGAGGGGGCGCAAGTTATAGTTAGCTGAACTAACTATAATGGCCGAGTTTCACTGGTTTTGTACGAGTTAAATGTCCAACTTACTAAAAAGTCCCTAAAACCTGTGTTTTTATTCAGTGAATTTCTTAGGTTTTTTTAATGGTAATTTTTAACTATAACGTCCCCTCAAAACTGTGGTTTTTAGGGAATTTTAAAGTTTTTTCAATGCTAATTTCTAACTATAATGCCCCAGAAACCTATGGTTTATGTAATGTCTTATGTCTTTTAAAATATATATATATATATATATATTTTTTGCAATGATAGTGGAGTCGCGTACCCATCGTGTACCTATCACGGTGGGTGTGTGGATTCAAACCACCATATTGCTCAAGTCGAGAAGGTTGCACATTTGTTATGCGACGGATGTGCAGTGCCTGGCCCCACATACTGTGATGTATGTATAGGATTGCATCATGTGTGCATTTGGTAATGCGATGAGTGCCCTTTGCTGGGACCCGCATGACGTCATATACGTGCTGGGTCATGACGGGTGCGTGACTCCTGTAAAAGAAATGTATGTTTGAAAACTATAATATATTTTTGCAAACTCACATCAGGTGCGTGCTGGTTGTGTGGCTCCCATGTGACTTTAAAAGAAAGCATTTGATTGGTTCTTAAGGTTTCACATTCTAAAAGTTGAAGGATCCCATTAATTTTAGTCATTCTCTCTGCAGCATCACAGGAGAGACACCTGTTGTGTTTTTGGTAGGTAAATTGACAATTGTTTTGTTGTTTGCTGGGAAAATTCCACAATGGCATCAAATCCACAAATAGACCATCCTTCTGATGATGAAGACTTGGATCCACCTCTAAAGAAAAGACCGAAGTCTATTGTATGGAAGTTTTAAAACCGTCCCAGATGGTGAAAAAAGGTAAATGCTTGAAAGGTGAGCTGCACATTTTGTCCCAGGATTCTTTCGAAAGGCAGTGACAAGAAATATTCATGTGGGACTTAAACATTTGCAAACTATACATCAAAGACAGCTGTGATGTGCTCAAGAAGCCACAGAGCAAAGTGACCAGTTAGCTGATCCAAGCACTACTGGAGCATCGTGGTCCAGACATTTGTGTACAGTTTGAGACCCTAGAACAGCATTGCATGACATTTTATGTTGTGGGGAGCAGTCCATTGACGATGTTTGTTCTGCACAAAGAAACCATTGCTGCTAAAATTAATTCTGGTGGAATGACTATATCATTACAAAAGTTAAAAGTTGTGTCTGAGTTTTTTTCCTTTTTCAAAAAACACCAAATAAATTGATAAAATAGTTTAATAAACACAAAAAGAATTAAAAACCAAAAAAGGATAAAAAATAGTTATTTTCAGAACTACCCTAGTTGGTTAAAAAAGAGAAATAATTGCATGCTAACATGTGGATGATTGATTGAGTACATGTGTAGAGCATTATTGATTGAAAGAGAGCATGGGTACTGACAGACAACTAGACTGCATCAGTAATGCACAGGGGATTGTAGCAGTGCATGTGTTAGTACCTGGGTCATTGCATGAGTACATGGGTAGTGACTGGATGAATAGAGTATTGCAAGGAGAGCACATGGAGAATTTATAAGTGCTTGGGTTTTGGCAGAGTGATTTGATAAGTACATAGTGTTGGCTGGGTAAATGGAGAAGTGCATGGGCAGTGAGAGGGTGATTGCTGAAGTGCATGGGTACTATCTGAGTAAATGATGTTGAGGAAATATAAATTTTATGATCAATTGTGTCCCCTATCTTAGACCCCAACGATTCCGTGTACGCGCTACAAGTACATGTATGTTCCCCCCACTTCCAGCTATGAAGACGCAAATACATTTGCGTCCAACGTTAACATGTCCTCTTTCAGATCCACCATGAATGGGTCGAATATTCCGTTCCTAAGTATGCCTTGCCAACGTCTTTATGTGGTGTACTTTGCACGTTTTTCAGCTCTGGCGAAGTAGGCCCTGAATTCTGCCATCGAGCCTTTTCCTGCCTTCTGACTCTGAATGCCTCAGCCTGGGCCTGCATCTGTACCCGTGACCTCTGCCTTACTCCCTGTGCGGCTAACGGCGCTTGGCTCAGCCTGCTGCCTGCCAAGACTGTATTCAGCCTTCGAATTATCTGCTCCGCTCCTCGAAAATACATTCCTGTCTCGTAGTTCAAGTAAACATCCTTCCAGCTGCAGAGCAAAGGACCCGGCCTCACTGTCTCCGTGCAAGTAATTCATAGCTCCTGTTACCATGGTAGGTCCATGCCCCCTCGCATCTCATGCAGACATGTAGACGCTTGTACACGTACTCCCAGTTAGTATAGAATAGCCTCTGCCCGAGAGACCTTTCCTTCCAGATAATATAGTTCCTTAAACATGAGATATTAGATACAGTTTGGGATTAGGTTGATCTGACATCCCAGACTTCTGTCTCCACATGTAGGGCTAAAAGTCAAGTCCCCCTCCACCCTCCAGTTACACGTAAATCACACGTCATGCTGCTGCGCGCGCATCTCTGCCATGTATTTCTGCTGACACTGCAGGATTCTCAGATGGATCCACCTACTTGTGACATCATGTTAATGACGTTTCTAGTTCACGCCTTCATGCACGCCTATTGTAACGCCTTTTTATTACGTATATGCATCCTTATCTCTCCTCTCAGCTGTTACGCCTTCTGCAATATGACATTACTGTAATGCATTGACTATATATATGAATGATTGTCAATAAAGTATTGTCTGTCAGTCCCTTCCCGAACCTACGTGGTGACGGAATGGTATGCCACCTTGGCTCGAGCCAAATACCCAATTCCTTTTTTAAGGAATAAAACCCCCTTTTTGAAAACCTCAAATATCATGGATTTTGCCTCTTATTTTTATGAGTTATTCTTATTGAACTTTACCGCATAAATTAAGTATAGGTAATTTAATTTTACCACATAATTGGTGCCCGAATAGGGACCCCTCCCCCACCTTACGCGCCGGAGGTGCGTTGGATGCCTGGCCCCCTGCCACAGCCGGACGGACAACTACGCGTACCCGCAGGATTTCCTGTATCTCCCTCAGGCCAACGGAGGTGACTGAGGCTGCGATCAACACCCAGACGAGGCGGTAAGGAGTGCGGAGGATCCCGACCAGAGCCTAGCTGAGAGCGCAAGATCCGAGGTATACGGAGGCCCACCAGGTTCCGAAGTTCCGAAGTATCTGCGTCACGAGTCGAGTCCGAATCCAGTCCGGTCCAGTCCAGTCCAGAGTTTCCGATGCCTTCCGTTTCTGTGCTTCCCGGTGAGTACCGTTGCTGGGGACGCATCTAGACGTGCGCATTAGTTTGTGCCGGTCAAGACGGGTTTGGGTACACAGACCTGGTCTGCACTGTTTAGCAGTGTATCTGTACTGTTTAGCAGTATATCCTGTCTGCACTGTTTAGCAGTGTATCTGTACTGTTTAGCAGTACATCTAGTATCATGCAGTTAGCTAGTTTTATTCTAATCATTGTTGTTCGTTTTAAAATGTTTTAATGTGTTTTAAAATGTCGTGGTATGAGTGATTGTTCGATCTTCATTATTGTGATTATTGTGTTCAGTGTGTTCATATCTGAGTAAGGATCAAGTAACCTGACTTTAAGATGCCGTTATTCTCTAAATTAAGACAAATAAAAACTAGAAAAGGGATACTCGAGGAAGCCGTTCCCATTCCACCTAGGGACACTCCAGGGTACTTTATGTACCACAAACATGGCCTAGATGCCGTTTTATATCTCGATTTATGGGTGGACTACACCAAGGATCTAGCAGAGAATCAGAGATGGCCCGCTGCTGGGACATGGGATGCAGATTGCATCATGAGAGTAGAAGAAGCATTATGGAAAAAGAAAGCCAGACAGTCACAGAAAGATGCCATTGAATTATGGCGTAAAGAATCGCATAGGCGCACAGAAAAAGCACACAGAAAAGAAGAGAAAAGGAAAGAGGATTCAGACAAGGCCCGAGAAAACGTATTAGTTGAGGAAGGTATCCGAGTAAAAATAGAACAAGTAGATAGACAACGAAACACACTTATGAATGGGATGTATCCTCTTTTAACTGAAGGTTTACCTAAGGCCACCCCGGAAGTACCAAAAGATCTACCACCTCCAATGCTCCCGACCAAAGTGCATCACAAGACCGCAAAGGACATTTTCCTTTCTTCCTATCTAGATGATGTAGCTCCCGAATATGTTAATACTGCACCGCCACATACACCTCCTCCTGGTGGCGCTCCACCCCGAGATAATCAGCCCCCACCTCCGCGACAAGCTACTCCTCCCGTTCCTCCCGTTCCCCCTGGTCTTCCAGCCGTTCTTCCACCCCTACCTGCAACTAATCTTCTTACTCTGCACCCAAACAATCCCTTCGGAGCCGGCGCCTCAGGAGGCGCGTCCGGAGGGGCGACAGGTTTTCAAACCCCACCACCAACGCATCGGTGGACTTATAGGGACCTAGCACAACAACGTACACCTCAGGCAGCCGATTTTGATATAATAAAAGAACGCCTCGGGGATTGTAGATATGATCCAGTACCCGGTAGAAATGATGAAAGATTAATACTCGCCTCAGTGCGACTAAGACGGGTCACCAACTTTTTATTGACACTACCCGGAATGATTGATCATCTAGACAGGATATATCACTTTGTTCAAACAGGGGAAGGCCCTGAAAGTATTGGCCAGGCCATGGCTCACCAGAAAGTTGACACTCAAGCTAAGATATTACGGTTTTTTATAAACTGCCTAATAAGAGAACAAGATAGGCCGGGTGTAGACACGGAGGAAATGAAAGCACTTCATAGATGGGGTCAGAATATAGCAGACGGGAACCACGATAAACAGAATTGTATAAAAAACATGTATCAAAGAATCAGAGGCGTAGTAATAAAAATACATGAAAAAAGACAGTCAGAACCAGAAATAGAATCGGACAAGTTTGAATCTTCAGGGGAGGAGGAGCAACCAGAAACGGCGACAGGACAAGCACAATTACCAGTTAGAGAAATGATAGCGTATGTAGGTAAAGGAAGACCTTTTAATAATTCAATGCGCCCAGTACGTCCAGAAAGTAAAAGAATTTTTCAAGAAGCCATGTGTAATCCGAAAACTCCTGAACACTTATTCCAAGCCACTGACAACAGACTCCGAGAACGAATGGGGTACCATGTGCTCGATTCTATGGATGAACAAGAATTAGCTAGGTCAGCAGTACAATGGGCTGACAATACTGAGAAATATAGTGATGATGCGTTAGCACACACATTTTTGAATATGACACCAAGTGAACAGCGTTTAGCTGGTACATACATGATACAACACCTGCTCTTATTGTATAGAAGCCAACGCTCTGATCCAGGTCCTCTGCCTGACATATTAGCCGAACTACTCATGAACAAATGGAGAGGTCTAGGTACCGATCTAATTAAAGTAATTCTAGAACATCGGCACAGATATAGTGCCTTCCTGTGTCCACAGTCTGATTCAGCACACTCCATGGAAAGAAAAATGTATTACATAGACAGACAGAATCCGTTACGAGAAGTACACCCGGTTCAGAATGCTGATAATACGCTTAGACGTGTGTTTGTGTACACACCCATAACTAAAATAGAATTATTAGAAATGAAAAAACTAGTACCTAGCCATGACAAAGATCCCGCAGGTTTTCACCGTGAAATAAAAGATATGTTACTCATGGGTGATTACACTTATCCTGACCTTATGAAAATATTGAAAGTACTACTGCCTGCCGGCATTTACGAGAAACTCAAAGAAAAGGAATGGGAAGTAGGAAATGCAAAGATTGAGTGGGCTGCATTAGAAAACGAGGAAAATACTCGAGTCCCAGGCCTAGGGCTTGGGGACAAAGTTAAAGCGTTACCGGGATTGTTAGTACAAGTGTTGCCACGTTTATTAAGTACGAAAAAGGAAGACTGGGGTGCAATCTCAGCCTGCAAACAGAAACCCGATGAAGACACTAGTGATTTTTATTCCCGTTTTGAAAAATGTTTTGGTATTAACAGCGGCCTGAAAGCAAGTAGCGAGTCATATCCACATCTTTTTGTAACAAAATTGGTCGAGAATTCCCTGCCCCAGCTAAAGAACAGAGTACTGAAGGTCGAAAGTACTTGGCAAGCTAACACCCCTTCACAAATGTTACAAATGTTACAGTATCACCAGAATAGAATTAGAGAAGAACAAGAACACGAACAAAGACGTATGAAAGACACGAAAATGAAAATGTTAGTTGCCCAGTCAGTTCCTGCAGACGGTCACAAAAAGGGTGCGACCCAGCCCAGCAATTCGACGGCTCCTGTTAAAGGGACATGTAACTATTGTAAACAGCCAGGTCATTATATAAACGATTGTGCAGTCCTGAAACACAATATCTCCACGGGTAAGACCAAGGAGAGACCGCGTCCACCTAGACAAGATCAGGCCCAACAACAAGTACCCCAGAATATACAACATATTCCGCCTATGCCAGCTTCACAGCAGACCGTAGCAGTACCGCAGCAACAGCCCATTACCGCAACACAGAACACGACACAACAGATGTACCAGTATGCACAAAATGACTACCCCGATTATCAGCGATACACATGAAACAGCCTAGAGAGGGAGGTTGGCTTGCCTCTTATTGAGGTTCCTGTAGATCAAGAAGGTCCTTATGTACACAATCAAGTATTAGGGAAAGACAGAAAGTTTCTCATTGATAATGTAATGTAAATGTAATGTAATGTAAATAAATTTATTAAGCGCGGTTGCTGCCCACGGGCGTCCAAGCGCAAGGGGCAAGCAGGACCACGATAAGTCACGATGAGGTTCCAGGGGCACCGCTCTCAGGCTCACAGAATGTTTCCCTTGGATTTTCAGGAAAGCCTATTATTAATGAAGTATCACAACCTCTTCCTCTTGCAGTTGGTCCTTTAACACGGACTACCGATTTATTGCTTACAAAGTCATGCCCAGAAAACTTGCTAGGTATAAAGACACTGAAAGCTCTAGGAGCTATTATATGCTGTTCTCCGGAAGGAGTACGATTATTCTTACGAGATTTTAAAGGTCACTATGTATTAAGAGACATGGATCACCGGTTACAGAATGTCCCTGCACATTTGTGGGCGCAAGGTCCCACTGATGTAGGTTGTATGCACATTACACCATATCGAGTCACACTCAAAGCAGGAGTTGTATTACCACGAATTCGACAATACAAGTTACCCCCAGATGCTGTAGTGGCTTTACTGAAAATCATTGACGAGCTCATTGCACAGGGAGTGGTTGTGGAAACCGACTCTAATATATGTAATTCTCCTATCATTCCAGTTCTTAAACGTACTGATCCAAAGGCACCACCTGTTTATCGATTAGTTATTGATCTGCGCGAATTGAATAAATGTATTGTACCACAGTATCCTGTGGTTCCAGATATCTCTTCATTACTGACAGCCATTGATTCAGAAGCGACGTTCTTTACTGTAATTGACCTCAAGAACGCCTTCTTTAGCGTCCCAATCGATCCGGAAAGCCAATACTTGTTCGGATTCAGTTTAAATGGACGAAGTTTCAAATTTGCACGCGCACCTCAAGGATTCACAGAAAGCCCCAGCATCTATAGCCAAGCACTGAAAAGACAACTTGACAGTATCCACATGCCTGTTAACACCGCTCTGCTTCAGTACGTCGATGATCTGCTGATCACCGCCCGAAGCGAACCCGAATGTGAAAAAGCATCACTGACGGTTTTAAATTTTCTGGCTGACAAGGGGCACAAGGTATCCCCTTCGAAGCTGCAATTCTGTGTTCAGCAAGTTGTGTACCTGGGTCACTTGCTGTCCAAAGTGAGGAGACAGCTCACTCCTGACCGCATCCAGTTAATTGTAAACATGTCACCACCGAAGACACAAAAGGAGGTGCGGGCTTTTATAGGCCTCACTTCGTACTGCAGACAATGGATTCCCCAATATGCATTTCTAGCAAAACCACTCATTCAGTTGACAACTCAGGAGGCAGCGGTATCGACTGTCCTTCCTTGGACTCAGGAACATACACAAGCTTTTGAAGACTTAAAGAAAGCATGATGTGAAGCACCTGTTTTAGCAACACCATGTTACAGTAAGCCTTTTACACTTTTTGTTACGGAACGTGAAGGTACTGCCTTGTCAGTCCTCACTCAGGAACAAGCAGGTTCACACAAACCGTGTGCTTACTTTTCTAGCACACTAGATCCAGTAGCCCAGGCTCTGCCTGCATGCCTGAAATCAGTTGCTGCGACAGCCTTAGCAATCAGACAAAGTGATTCCATAGTATTAGGACACCAATTGACAGTACAAGTTCCACATTCCGTGGAAGTTCTTTTAAATCGTACACAGACCCAACACTTGACCATAGCAAGACTGACAGGTTATGAATTGACATTGTTTCAACCACACATAGAAATCAGACGCTGTAGCACATTAAATCCTGCCACACTTTTGCCACTAAGTGGTGTAGATCCATTGAAACATGATTGTATTGAAGTCATTACTATTACGACGAAACCCAGACAAGACTTGACAGATGTTCCATTACCAGATCCAGATCTGACACTTTACGTGGATGGTTCATGCATGAGAACCGGTACAGGTGAATTAGTGGCCGCCTACGCAGTCACGACAGACACCGAAGTTATAGAAACCAATTGTATCGACACTCTGTCAGCTCAAGCAGCAGAGCTCATCGCTCTGACACAAGCCTGTATTCAAGCCAAGAATAAGAAAGTTAACATATACACTGATTCACGTTATGCATTCGGAGTCGTTCACAACTTTGGAGTCCTCTGGCGAGAGAGAGGTTAATTAACTTCTCACGGTGCCAACATCCAACACGGTCCCCTCATTCAAGCCCTGTTAGATGCAATACATCTACCTACTGCGATATCTATTATGAAGTGTAAGGCACATACAAAGGTCACCGATATTATCTCCCAGGGTAACGACCTGGCAGACCGAACAGCTAAGCAAACTGCTCAGAATCGAATTCATGTAACTGACTTGACAAAGACAATAGTTTCGACATCAACACACTGCATGACAGTCAGGGATCCCGCACATGATGTAATTGACATACAGACACATGCCACACCAGACGAAATAAAGAAGTGGACTGAACTAGGAGGGATCTAAACAGATCAAGGATGGATGACGAAGGGAAAATCTACATGGTTTCTCCCCGACTCCATGGTTCAAGTCGTCATTAACACAGTACATAGTCCAGCACACCTAGGAGAAAAGGCCATGCTAGACAGTATTCAACACATATGGTTCAATAAAAACTTACGAGCAGCAGCCAAACAAAAAGTGCGTACTTGCATGATTTGTTGTCAGTTCAATCCAGGTAAAAGCATCCCCGTAGAGCAAGGTGGATTTCAGCCCCCCGATCACCCTTTTGAAGTCCTCCAGATGGATTATATCCAGATGGAACGCTGTCGAGGATTCAAGTATGTCCTCGTAGTCGTATGTGCACTTTCCCGATGGACAGAAGCATATCCAGTCCCAGATTACACTGCTCCGACCACTGCCAAGCAGCTGGTTCGCGAATTCTTCCCACGGTATGGTTTGCCCCGTATCGTATACTCAGATAACGGTCAGCCATTCTCATCCGAGCTTATGAAACATATTACACTCTTGTTAGGCTATCAGTGGAAGTTCCACTGTGTCCGGCATCCCGAGGCGGCAGGTCTCGTGGAGCGCCATAATCAGACTCTGAAAATCCGACTTTCAAAAATATGCAGAGAGAAAGGCGTTGACTGGATAGTAGCTTTGCCAGTTGCCCTTTTTTATATGAGGATGGTAGCACATTCTCGAACCGGGCTATCCCCGTATGAAGTGGTCTTTGGTAGGCCACCAAATATGTGGGGGACGCCTATACCTCGTAAAATCACAGATGTTGACTGTATTATGCTGACAGATTACCTTGCCTCCTTGATGTCTGCACTACAATCTTGTCGTTCACAGGTAGCTGCAGCCTTTCCCGACAACACCGAGGTGAAGCCCCATGAAGTGGTCCCTGGCGACTTTGTCTTCGTTCGTAACTTCGACCGGAGAAGTCCGTTGGAGCCCCGCTGGCAAACCCCGAAGTTGGTTCTTCTGACGACGAGGACCGCCGTTAAAGTGGAGGGCAGAAAAGGGTGGCTGCATTCGAGCCACGTTAAAAAGTTTCACGGACTCCCTTCGGACTTGGACTCTAAGCCCTGCCCTCCTCCACAGACTGACTCAAAACTCCCCCTGGTTGAAAAAACCGCTTCCGAAGAATATAGACTAAAGTTACGGTCTAGCAAGTCAGACAGTTTAATTGTTTAAGTCCTCCCCTAGGTGAATCGGTTAAATTAGTTTCTGACATGTATCCCCTAGATCGAGATAGAGAGAGAGATAGACAGAGACAACTCAAGAAACGTGCATATTGTAAATCACTTCGTAGTCACTGTATAGTGACATTATTGATTATGTTTTTTCTAAGCCTTCTGATTATTGCTGCCAGTATATTACTGCATATATATTACCCTATTTTTAAGCGTGCACAATCTGCTTACAATGTCACTGCCGAACATTCTTTTAGCGAATTACCTCCACATGAATTATCTTATAGACTTGCGCTGCGCAACAACACATTCATTAGTATGTTACATCACTCCCATCTGACCAATAACGCTACAAATTGTTGGATATGTGGTCGACTCCCTCATACCAGAAATACAAGGGAGTTCTGCCCCTTTTTCCGTACCCGTTCACTCACAACGGCTCATGTGGTGCGTGGTTTAGAATGATTAATTCCTTAGATTCTGATACTGTGGTCTATGACGGGAATTGGGTTTGGGGAAACCTGAACTTAGTTTTGCTCAAAGCCTGTTACCCTGACAAGAAGGGACTTCCCACTAGGACAGGAACTGATCTAGAAAACGAAGTATATGGATTAGGTAACTATACGATTAACCTCCTGATTCTAACTGTTGAATCCGAAGCTGCACCAGTATTACCTGCTATGTCAGTATTACCAGTCAAAGGTGAACTATGTATCAGAAAGAATGGTTCAGTACACTTAGGTCATAGTAAATGTACTACCATAGTCGAATTCAATGATCAAGGCAAGTCTACATTCAGAGCTACGCGACACTCCTACTTCGTGTGTGGTCATACAGCATACATACGCTTACCTTTAGATTGGAATGGTACCTGTTACATCGCATTCCTTCTGCCACCTGTTTTCCTAGCTCCTCCTGATTATCACAGAAATACCAATCTAGTGAACAATAGACTTCGAAGAGATCTCCCGATTGTCGACTACACTGAAACGGCATGGGAGCAATACACAGACTTCAATAAAGGTTTCTTCCCCTACTTAGGTGCTGTCTTTAATAGTAAACTGATACGCAAATTAACTAGAACCCTCGAAGCAGTAGTGAATGAAACTACTTCTGCTCTAGGCAACTTAACAGAGGAACAGTCTGCTATGCGGGTTGTTGTTCTTCAAAATCGTCTTGTCATTGACGTCATCCTAGCAGATAGGGGCGGAGCCTGTAAGGTCATCGGGTCGAGTTGCTGTGTTTTCATCCCAGAAAATGCGCCAACAGTATATAAAGCTATAACACGTCTCCATAAGATTGCAAGTTTGATACATCAGAATCCAGGCACCTGGACTTGGTCCGGTTGGTTCTGGACTACGTTGACCGCTTGGGGATGGAAGATTCTATCCTTCCTAGGTATTGGCCTTCTCATAGTATTCAGTTGTTGTCTATGTTTACAATGTGGACCAGCGATTTGCGGCTTGTGCGCCACATCATGTATTCCTCATTCAAGTTCCCATTCAAAACGCCATAAGAAGAAAGAAGAGCAAATGATGTTACGCGAACAGATTGATCGATTTATGAGGATCGATATATCATGAAGGGTCCGTAGGGGACAAGGAGGGAATGAGGAAATATAAATTTTATGATCAATTGTGTCCCCTATCTTAGACCCCAACGATTCCGTGTACGCGCTACAAGTACATGTATGTTCCCTCCACTTCCAGCTATGAAGACGCAAATACATTTGCGTCCAACGTTAACATGTCCTCTTTCAGATCCACCATGAATGGGTCGAATATTCCGTTCCTAAGTATGCCTTGCCAACGTCTTTATGTGGTGTACTTTGCACGTTTTTCAGCTCTGCCGAAGTAGGCCCTGAATTCTGCCATCGAGCCTTTTCCTGCCTTCTGACTCTGAATGCCTCAGCCTGGGCCTGCATCTGTACCCGTGACCTCTGCCTTACTCCCTGTGCGGCTAACGGCGCTTGGCTCAGCCTGCTGCCTGCCAAGACTGTATTCAGCCTTCGAATTATCTGCTCCGCTCCTCGAAAATACATTCCTGTCTCGTAGTTCAAGTAAACATCCTTCCAGCTGCAGAGCAAAGGACCCTCACTGTCTCCGTGCAAGTAATTCATAGCTCCTGTTACCATGGTAGGTCCATGCCCCCTCGCATCTCATGCAGACACGTAGACGCTTGTACACGTACTCCCAGTTAGTATAGAATAGCCTCTGCCCGAGAGACCTTTCCTTCCAGATAATATAGTTCCTTAAACATGAGATATTAGATACAGTTTGGGATTAGGTTGATCTGACATCCCAGACTTCTGTCTCCACATGTAGGGCTAAAAGTCAAGTCCCCCTCCACCCTCCAGTTACACGTAAATCACACGTCATGCTGCTGCGCGCGCATCTCTGCCATGTATTTCTGCTGACACTGCAGGATTCTCAGATGGATCCACCTACTTGTGACATCATGTTAATGACGTTTCTAGTTCACGCCTTCATGCACGCCTATTGTAACGCCTTTTTATTACGTATATGCATTCTTATCTCTCCTCTCAGCTGTTACGCCTTCTGCAATATGACATTACTGTAATGCATTGACTATATATATGAATGATTGTCAATAAAGTATTGTCTGTCAGTCCCTTCCCGAACCTACGTGGTGACGGAATGGTATGCCACCTTGGCTCGAGCCAAATACCCAATTCCTTTTTTAAGGAATAAAACCCCCTTTTTGAAAACCTCAAATATCACGGATTTTGCCTCTTATTTTTATGAGTTATTCTTATTGAACTTTACTGCATAAATTAAGTATAGGTAATTTAATTTTACCACAATGTACTAATGAGCAGTGTATAGATGGTTGGAGGACTGCATGAGTAGTGCACAGGTGATTGTAGCAGTGCATGGTTACGGCTTTGGTCATTGTATGAGTACATGGGTACTGACTGGATGATTAGAGTACTGCAAGGAGAGTGCCTGAGTATATTTATAAGAGCTTGGGTTTTGGTGGAGTGATTGGATAGGTACATGGTGCTGGCTGGGTGATTAGAGGACTGCATGGTTAGTGACAAGGAAATTACTTGACTGCATAGGTATTGCTCAGGGGATTATAACAGTGCATGAGTTACTGCCTGATTCATTGCATGAGTGCATGGGTAGTGCTTGGATACTAACTGGGTATTGCAGAATATGGAACCAGTCAATTATTACTCATGTAGTTTTAAAATCACATATTCACTACCTTTGCACTCCTGTAATCAGCCAAGCACCTCTCAATAAGTTCACTAAGCATACATACAACTTTATAAATATAATCTGAACACATTGATGAATCATTACATACTACCCAGTTAACTAGATAAGTACAACATGCCGGAAAGGGTAATATGTGGTATTTACTTTTGAGCTACATCTTTGACCATTCAATCCACAAATATGTGACATCATTGAACTAAACCTCTCAAGAAGAGTAATTAACAACACCTTTTATGAACATTTTTAAAACCATACTTGTATTATACATCTTGACTTTTGTATCTATAATTATGTGGCATCATTCAACTTTACCTTTGCACAAGATGGCTGCCAACACTTCCTGGTTTGGAGTGCTGGTAGCCAATTAGAATGAGGCTTGCGGTTGGAAGTTTTTGCGAACCCACCGTTAACCCAGATATCAAAACGTTTTCTTTTTCTAATTTCTCAGGAACTACTGAAGGGATTTACACCATTTAACAAAAAGGGCTCTTCGGAACCAAGACCTACCTTTTTGCCAAATTTGGTGTAAATCCTTTCAGCCGTTTGGCATGTAGCTTTGTGTAAGTTTTCCTATAGAAAATTATATGGGGACCCCCCTTTTGTCTCGGCCCCCGCTTGACGAATCACCCTGAAATTTTCAAGACAGGAGCTGACCGGAGCGGGTCACTAGTTTCGCGAAGATTTGTCAACCGGCACCAAAGGTATTGGTAAAAGAAAAAACACTTTTCCTATGGAATCTTGGTCCTAACTATAACTATCTACTGGCGACCGCCAGTAGATTATATATATATATATATATATATATATATATATATATATATATATATATATATATATATATATATATATATATATATATATATATATACAGCAACCACTCGCACCAACAACACCAGTAATCCTCCCTCCAACAGGATTTCACCAGTGACGGAAACTAGAGCTTGAAGGTGAATGATTTTATTCAATTGCTTTCGCCGCCAGCATAATGTTCCGGCCTGCCCAGAGGCCTTGATCACATGACGCCATAGGAGGGGCAAATCATTTTTAAAGTGCAAGTGCAATTCACAATGTTACATGATTGTAGTTGTCTCAGACAGCGCGACTAGACATGGAAAACATACTATTTGAATAAAGATTGTGTTACACAGTATCAGTGCACCAATGCATTAATCATAACATTCAAATGTAGTGACATATATTTAAAACAAGATATAATCGTTAATGTTTTAAATAAAGAGGCATATTTGATACGTTGCCCCAAAATACATACCCATGTAAAAGCATAAAGCGTGTTTCATTATTAAGTAAAAAAGCCTGTATTTCGACTTCTGTACATTAATACAACCCAAGTGGGTAAAATAGTGCCATATAAAGATTTTATAATCCTCTTTCTTGTCATAGTGTAGCTGCCAATAAAGTGCAAAATGCAAATCATTGTATTTGTTAATTCAAACACAATAACACCCCAGGACTTTCCTTAATAGATGCCACCTCAATGGGTAAAAAAAAAAGTCCCTGAGTCTTATAAAACTATATAGCCATACATATTTACAAATTCAATGTAACATTTCATGAAAAAGGAAGAGTGCAAAAAATGGTGTAAGTTTCATAAACAAAAAAAGAATCAATTCCTTAATTTTAAAAAATGCTGTTAGCATTCTAAGAGAACATCTTTGCTGGGATTACTGGACTGTGTGATGGAGAGAATGGGAGAGCAAGCACTTTATTTTTCATCTGTACAGCAAGAAAGTATTAAAACCCCAAGGAATTGGGTGCAGTGGGATGGTGTAACTGAACTCAAACTTTTAATCAGAGCACTACTCATTGGGAAGCTATAGATAGGTGTGAAAATCTACACTGATATTGAGACCTAAAGGGGACTTACAATATAGGTCAATTATGTACCTGGTCTCAAGGGCTCTAAAGATCGCTTCGCGATTCCCGCCTCTTCTAAGAGGTGAAACTGAGTCGATTACAAAATATTTCAATAGCTGACTCTGATTTTCATTGTGATCTTTAAAGTGGTGTGCAACGGGGTAAGTGGCATCGCCGGTGTTGATGGCCCTTATGTGCTGGAGTATCCACTTATGTGCCTGCAGCTTAGTGCTGCCCACATAGCGCAGGCCACACGGACACTCCAGCACATAGACTACGTACTCCGTCTTACACGTCAGCTGTTTTTGAATCGCACAGGGGACATCAGAAAATGGGGTGGAGTATTCTGTTCTGTTCACCCCGTGTTTACATGCCTTGCACGTAGGACATTTCCTGAAACCTTTGATGGATTTGAACCAAGGGGTATTAGTTAAAACCTCTGCGCTGGATTTAACCAACACGTCACTAAGTGAACGCACCTTCCTACAAGAGATCTCTGGTCTGGGCGGCATGAGATGGCCTATTACTGGATCATTACAGATCAAATTCCAGTTTCTTGTAACGATCTTGCGCAGCGCTTGATACTGACGATTATATGTCAGTACCAGTCTAACTGGCTGATTGGCACTCTCAACTTCAGCTGATTGCAATTTCTTATGCAGCAGGGCCTCTTTTCTCGGAATAGCATTAACCTTCCGGATAGCCATGTCCACGGCGGCTCTGGTGTACCCTCTGGCCAGAAACCAAGCTTTGCTTTTTTCCTGTGCTAACCCACATTGAGCCTCAGTGCTGCATATACGTCTGATACGCAGCATCTCCCCATAGGGGATACTCGGATCAGATGCGCCGGGCGATGGCTTTTGGCATGCAGCACCGTGTTTTCCGCCGTGGGCTTTCTGTATAGTGCTGTCTGCAACTTGTTCTGATTGATCGACACCTCCACATCTAAAAAGCAGATACTCACCTGACTCATGTTGTGGGTAAAGCAAGATTGAATGAATTAACATTAAGTTGGGCAAGGAAATCAACTGCCTCCTGCTGGGTACCCCAACATATCAAAAAAATATCGTCGATATAGCGGTACCAATGTAACACATGTTCAACAACCATCTCGTGGAGTATGCCAAAGAGGACCTGTCTCTCCCAGTAGCCCATGTGTAAGCAGGCATAACTGGGAGAAAAAAGCCCCCATGGCTACTCCCCTGATGTGCTGGAAATGTTGGCTGTTAAACAGGAAGAAGTTGTTGTGGGGGCAAAAGGTAATCATCGTGGTCAGCATTTTATTATGTTCATAAAATTGAATTGGTCTATTTCCCAAATAAAACTGTATTGCTCTCACACCGTCCATGTGCTAAATACTGGTGTATAAAGCTGAAACATCCAGCGTGATTAGCCAATATTCAGGTTCCCACTGTACAACTTCCAACTTTCACAGAAATTCACTAAATCCTGTACGTATGATGGTAATTTTTTTACAAAATCCTGGAGAAAGAAATCAATATATCTAGCGACAGTTTCCAACAACCCATCCCTGGCCAAAATGATTGGTCTGCCAGGGGGTTTAGCAATGTTTTTATGAATCTTTGGGATCAAATAAAACACTGGCATCACAGGAAAGTCTTTTTTAACAAATTTAAATTCATCAAGGCTCAACAACCCAGCGCTTTTCCAGCCCATAAACCAAGTGTTAGGTTCATTCTGTGCCTGCTTAATGATGGTAAAGTCACAGCATTTATAACACGATGTATAATTTAATTGGAGGTATCCCTCCTCCAGATAAAGGGCGCGTGGCCAGAGCACGACATTTCCTCCTTTGTCGGCCTGGCGAGCAATGGTGGTGTTGTCATCCTGTAATTTTTTAACCAAGTTGTTGTATTGGATATTGTGAGCCCCAAATTTGTGTTTCTCTTTTAGTGTTGACATATGCTGCTTTTTGATCCCTGCTGTTGTCAGTTCATGAAAAATGTCTATGTTGTCATGTAGCATGAGCGGTCTGAAGGTTGATTTGGGTTTAAAGTTTGTTAAACTTGATGAATTCAGAACCACTTGTTCCTCCGATGAACCTGTGGGTACACCTTCATTGTATAGTACCGTCAAATCCTAGAGTAATCCTACCTCACTGGCAACCAGTCCCGGTATCGTGTGACCTGGAGAAGTTTTCTGTGTCTTGGAATAATAATGATTACTCAAAAAATGTTTCTTTAATTTGAGTTTGCGAGTATATTTATACATATCAACTCGTGTCTTGGCATAGTTGAAATTACTCGCTGGGCTGTATGAAAGACCAAGTGACAAAACTTTTTCCTCAGATTTGCTGAGGGTTGTAGAAGTCAAGTTGATGACAGAGGAATCATCCGCCACCATCAAGTTTTCATTTCGTGACGGTTTCATTTCCTTTGGTTCCATTTCTTTTTGGGATAGAACTTTTTCTTGGGCTTTTCTGCCTCTGCCTGCCTTCCTTCGTTGTTGCCGTTCGCGGTTGAGTTTTTGCTTGTGGTTTGGCTTGGTTTCCTTGGTCGGAGAGTCCCCATCGATCTTGCCACAGGCAATCTACTTCCTGCGCTAACGAAAGCTTTGTAAACCCCAACCTCGGGTCTTTTCTTGCGGTATCAGTATCAGACCCACTATCTGGCATTGAACTTATATCAGATGCAGATGACTGCAGACCTGAGGCTGATGCACCACCTGTCATCGTCATAGTGGCAATAGAACCATTCTTATTATTTGAGGCTTAAATGGCGTCAAACTTTTTGGGCTAATGTAAAGATACAGCCTTGTTGATAATCAACCTTATCACGCTGAATATATATATATATATATATATATATATATATATATATATATATATAAATACTCCACAATCCTGATGAACACTCGTGTCGAAAAATCAGGTATGGACCACTCAATAGGTTTTCAAAATGAAGTGCTTTATTCTCCTTAAGACAGCAGCATGACGCGTTTCGACCGGGTAGCCCCGGTCTTGATCACATTACATGCTCAAGACCAAAAAGAGATTTTATACTGTTGTAAGTTGAAAATAGGCTCCTCGTATTGCTTCATAAAGAGTAACAACAGACTGCAGAACAAGATAATATATATATATATATATATATATATATATATATATATATATATATATATATATATATATATATATATATATATATATATATATATATATATATATATATATATTACCTACTGGCGGTCGCCAGTAGGTAGTTATAGTTAGGATTTTTTTCAATGTTAAATCTCAAAATTCTATTTGGAATAACTAGGCGCCGGTTGACGAATCTGACTGAAAATTCAAAATGGCCTTGCGGCGTTCCTGTCCTTCCCTGAAAGTTTGGGGGGGATTCGTCAAGCGGGGGCCGAGATAAAAGGGGGGTCCCAAAACGCGTTTTTCCCATGTTAATTTCCGTAGGGCGGTCGATTTCACTTTTAGCCCGAACGGCTGAATGTATTTCCACCAAATTTGGCAAAATTGTAGGGACTGGTAGCCCGATGTGCCTTTGCTATGTCTCAAGATATGTGCTCCAGTGGATTTTGAGTAATTTAGGTTAAAAAAAAATATATATATATATATCTATGGCAGCGCCCCGGTACGCGTCCCAGGGAGCACTCCGGGCGCGCCACGCGAGGTGCGCAGGGAAAGCTGATTGGCTCTCGGGTGTCTGTAAACATTCTAAACAGTCCGGAGCGGCCGCCATCTTGTGTCTCGGTAAAATCGAGACACAAGAGGTCGCTAAAACAAAGGGGAAAATGACCATAAGGCATCAGGGATAGACTCCCTCTGACCCCCTAGGTTTGATGTGGGGGCTATAAAAGGGCCCCACGGGGCATTTAAAATATTTTTCTTTTTTTCGTTGTGACGGGGGGAGCGCCCGGTACGCGCACCGGGGAGCGGACCGGGGAGCGTACTATGAGGAAAAAAGAATGACAGAGTTTTTAAAAAATGAAGCCTTTTTTTAGAAATTGGAGGTAGTTCTAAAAAGAACTTTTTCTTCCTTCTTTTTGTTGTTTCATTTTTTTGTGTTTTTTGAACATTTTGTACTTTTTTTGGCTTTTCAAAACAGTTTTATATTTTTTTTGTATTTTTTTAGGGGGAGAAACAAAAAAAAGGGAATTGAAACTGGCTCAACTGGAGCAAAAAAACAAAAAACCCAAAAAATGACTTATTTTTGGGGCACTTGTGATTGTCACCTGCAAGGACGATCAGCTTTACGCTCTTTTCACCATAGGCGATAAGCTTGCCACATGCAGTACAAGTGATTTTAAAATCAGCAAATCGTGGCTGAATACAAGGCGTCATCTCTGATGTTTCTGGTCCCGATGAAGTGGGTTCGTTTCTTTGGGAGGTGGTCCTTGAAGACTGGGGGAGGTTACTGGCCAGTTCCCTGAGCTCTGCACGAGAATAGTTGTTAGGGTGCTTACGGGTCATATGTCGAATCATGGTATTGTTACCAAAGGAATATTTTTTGTTTGGGTTGCCCCTTGAGAGTTCTTCATTACAGATTAGGCAAGTTACCTTGGCCGCATTCACTTTTTTCTTGCCCTCTGGGAGTGAAAAAAACTCCCATACAATGTGTGACTTGGGCTTGTATGGGGTATTTTGTTCAGGCAGCCATCTTCCACCATCCTCCTCTTCCTCTTCCTCCTCCTCCTCTTGTTGACCACCAATGTAATCTTGAGCTGGCCCTCTTGGTTGTTGTGGTGGTGGTGGTGGGGCAGATGCACCAGCTGCTGCTGCTACTGAAGCCATTATAAAGATCAAAAAGGTACAGAGAGGTACAAACAGGTCTTCCTAAGTCAAAGGACAAAGTCAGAATAAGGAAAAAAGGTGGGGTCTTTCATCATTTGGAAAAAAAAACTGTCCTGAACCAATGAGAAGTGCTATTTTCAGGTCACAAGACCAGGGGCTTCATCATTATGAAACCAAAACTGTTATGAACCAATGAAAAGTGTTATTTTCAGGTCACATGACCCGACGCGCTTACGCTACGCGCCCCCGGGCGCGCCCGGGGGCGCGCTCCGGGTCGCGTCGCGTAAGCGCCTTGGATGTTTACGTTGCGTGATCGTATTCGCTCGAGTACTTCCGGGTGCACTTAGTCGGTGCGTATCACGCGGACGCGGCTACGCGATACGTCACGATCATGTTTTTGTATGCGATATTGGCGCTTACGGGACGCTCCCCGGAGCGCGCCCCGGGGCGCTTTATAGAAGTACGCTTTTCGGGGCACTCCCCGGGGCGCGCACTGGGAGCGCTCCAAAAATAAAAAATTTAAAAAAAAAAAGGGAAAAATTGTAGGGACTGGTAGCCCTATTCTTAAGAGATTTTTACGAAAATTAACTTTGAAAAAATATGTATTGTGCTACATTGGGCTATATATATGTTAGAGTCAAAAGGTAGCCCAAATGTAGCCCAATGTAGCCCAAAGATGGCCACCAGAGACAAAAAAAAAATATATAGCTCAAATATAGCCCAACTGTAGGCCAATGACAGAATGTACCAGAGTGTTCTAAACAACTAGAGCGCTAACAGTCTTACTTATAAAGTGAGACTTATAGTTAGGAATTAGCATTAAAAAAACCTATGAAATTCACTGAAAAAACCATAGGTTTCAAACCAGTTATAGTTAGGAATTAGCATTTAAAAAACCAATAAAATTCACTGAAAAAACCATAGGTTTCACACCAGTTATAGTTAGGAATTAGCATTTAAAAAACCTATTAAATTCACTTAAAAAACCATAGGTTTCACATCAGTTATAGGTAGCTGGAAATTTTACTGACATAAAACCATTGAAATTCCACGTTATAGTTAGTTGGACTCACTATAACTTGCACGTGTTGTTTGAGATGTCATCAGTGATGTCATTTGAGATGTCATCAGTGATGTCATCAGTGATGTCACTGACCATGTCATGAATGATGTAATATGTGACATCATCAGCAGTGGATTGCGCATAGATATCCCTTTACATTGAAGCAGGGGGCCAGAAAAGATGGTCAGGGCTCTTTTCCTAGAGCAATTTTGGTAAATGTAGGGAACTTCTTACTGAGGGAAGAGATTATTGCCAAAACTAGACCCGATAGCAAGAGGGTATTTGAAGGTACTTCATTCTTTGCCAGGCCTGATTTTTGCCACGTGACAGTGGAAAGAAGATGGAGGCTCAGACAGTTGATTGCACCATTTCAGGCATTAGGGTCAGAGGCATACCTCCTTTTTCCTGCTAAATTGAAAGTGGTAACAAAAGGGAAAATAAGAATGTTTAACTCTGAAATCAAAGCACAGCAGTTTATTGAAGAACTGAAAAGCAGGAAGGGGGGTTGAGTTGCTGGTAAGGATATGATAGATGGGTCTTCGTAATTGTATAATTTTTTTTCATGTGATAAAAGGAGCCATGGACTCAGCCGGTGACTAAAATAGGCTGAGAGGGGAAGCGACTGACGCAATTCAAAAGCGGCCACACATAGGTCAATTCTGACCTATTTGCCCGTAGTGGGGGGGGGGGTGGTGGCGGGAGGGGTGGGTGGGAGGGATGGGAGCTGAGGGAGGGGAGGTGGGGGAGAGGGGGAAAAATGCACAAATGTATGGTATTTACTATTTGATTCAGCACAGTTGCACATTGTACAAATTTCAGAGTATATGGTATACAAAAAGATCAGGTTTTCATATAAGGAAATTGTGGCATTATGATGACATGTAGGATTGCCTCTATTAATATCTGTGGTATTAATTGCGTTAACAAGAGGTTGAGGGTGGCAGCCTTGTTAAAATCTCTGAGATTGGACTTGGTATGTCTGCAAGAGACACATATTGAAGGTACAAGAGGATATCTATTGGAACAACTTGGTTTTAGATTATTGGCCAATACTAAACAAGGGACAAAAACAAGAAGAGTAGCAGTTTTGGGTAAGAACAGGGAGATAACTGTCAAAAGAAAGAAAGAAGATCAGTGGGGAAGGTGGGTCATTCTCGAAATTTGCGTTAAAGGTAAGACCTTAACGCTGGCTTCAGTTTATGGGTCTACTGAGGATGACCCTGACGTCCTACAATATTTGGATATTGAATTAGCTCAATGGCCAGAACCTATAGTATGTTGCGGAGACTTGAATATTCATGTACCAGATAGTTCTTTTCTGCAGGCTGGTGGGCAATATGGTGGCAGGAAGAAGAAAGTATATAAAGCTTTAGTAGATTTGGTCTCGCACAATTCCCTAGTAGATCCTTGGATTAAATTTCAACCACATGTAGATGGTAGCACATTCTTCTCTGCCCCACATAGGACTTTGGTTAGGTTGGATTACTTTTTAATTTCTATAACAATACTTCAGGAAGTGCAAATAGAGAAACAACCCCGTATAGTATCAGATCACAGCCCATTGATTCTAACTTTGAAAATGGGACAGGATCAGAATACTAGGTCACAATGGACTTTCGAAAGATCACTGCTAACAGAGGATGCATATAGAGGACACATGGAAAAATGGATAAAATTCTATTGGGAAATTAATAGAGGATCTGCCTCTCCAGGCATCGTATGGGACGCTTTTAAGGCAGGGGTAAGGGGGGAGACAGTTACTTTTGTCCTAGCAAAACAGAAGAAAGAGAGGGCAAGATTGGAGGAAGTAAGATTGAGACTGATAAAGGAGGAAGAAGATCTTGCCTTGGCTTTAATACAGAATCTTCCAGTGGAAACACATCTTTTTAGAATTATAGCTGTGAAAGCAGAAGCATTAGAAGGCATTGCAGAGAAAGAGGCAAAGAATTATCTGTCTAAAAAGGAGAATGCATATGAATTAAGTGAGAGGGTAGGACATATCTTGGCTGTGCGTACGAGACAGAGAATGGCTACTTCAGATATCAAAGAAATTAAGGATTGCCAGGGTAACATGGTAAGCGAGACGGAACAGGTTAGAGAAGTATTTAGGAAGTATTATACTACCCTCTATACCCAGAGAAGGAAGAGAGTACTACTGATATAGAGAGGTATCTCAGGGGAATTGAGACCTATAAATTGTCTGAAGACAGAAGAGAAGAACTTGAGATGGCAATACAATTAGATGAGTTTAACACCGCACTGAATAGCTTGCCATCAGGCAAAGCTGCAGGGCCGGATCAGATTCCGGTGGAGTTTTATAAAGTATTTAAAGGTTTATTGATGAACGATATGTTTAATATTATGATTTCGGCACAAAAGGGTGATGGGGCTCCCCAATTCTGGGGAGGAGCAGACATCATTGTAATTTTAAAAAAGGGGAAGGATCCAAAAAATACAGGATCTTATAGGCCGATCACTTTGATGAACGCTGATGTCAAGGTCTATTCTAAAATATTAGCAACAAGGTTGTCAGGGGTCATTGAGAGCTTGGTAAGTCCTGTTCAACACGGATTCATACCTGGTAAAGGAACAACGCAGCACACCAGGACGGTTCTAACTATGTTCGATGCGGCAGGTAGCCTGGGAGACCCTATGGCAGCGCTTTTTTTAGACGCCGAGAAGGCATTTGATAGGGTCTCCTTGGAATACTTATGGCAAACTATGAAGTGGTCTGGGATAGGCGAAGGGTTTATCAGGGCTATACAGGCGTTATATAAGGACCCTATAGCAAGAATTAGGGTTAATAGAGGGTATTCGGCAGATGTTAAAATCGGAAGGGGGACGAGACAGGGGTACCCCTCATCCCCATTGTTGTTTGCCCTTTATTTAGAACCATTGCTCCATAGACTAGAAGGTAACCCTTTGATCTCGCCAGTTAGGTTATGTGGATGCGTAGTCAAATCCCTGGCCTACGCAGACGACGTAGCAATACTTACGCCCGACCCTCATATGTCAATAGGTGAAGTTGAACGTGAAGCTGAGCTATTTGGGCAAATCTCCGGGTATAGTCTTAATAAAGCAAAGACCCAGATAGTAGAGAATGTATATTCAAATTGTAATGATTCACGTGTGGTTACCTCGGCAGTTTATCTAGGGGTGGCTATCTCATCAGACCTGGATAACGTTGTGGGAAATAATATCGCCCCCCTATTATCAAAGGTCAAAAATGATCTGGAAAGGCTCACTAATCTGCATTTGTCCCTGGTAGGAACCACAAATGTTATCAAAATGTTAATTCTTCCCAAGTTCCTCTATTTTTTCAGAGCTATCCCCCTCTTTTTCGAAAATAAGTGGTTTAACTCACTAGAGATTATTTTGAATAAATTTATATGGGCACAGGGTAAGACCAGTAGGGCCTATAGATTCATGGCTTTACCGAGAGAAAAAGGGGGTTGGGGAGTGCCTGATTTTAGGATGTATTATTTTGCTGCTGCCCTGCAATATATGCAGGGGTTAATTGGGGGGGGGGGAGGTAAGACGCAAAAAGTTACAAGTATGTCTACAGAAATTTATATGGCTGTTTTGGGTGAGAAAGCAGAAAATTGCTTCTTAAACTGTACGGAGTATGGGTATTACAAAAGGACCAGATTTAAAACACTTAATGCTGCTGCTAAAATTTGGAATGCTTTTTTAAAAAAGTCAGGTTTTGGTAGATTTAACAGATATACTAGATTACACAAGAATAGGACATTGCCTGCGGCAATCTTTGCGGATAGTACAATGGCTAGTTGGGCCGAAAGGGGAATTATACAGATTGGGGATCTGAGAGGGACGGAAGAGATGTTACTGTTTACAGATCTTATGATGAAATATAATATCGACAGGAGGTCTTTTTTTAAATACCTTCAGGTTAGGAGCTTTTTGGGTAATAAACAAGGAGGACCTGCAGGCTATCAGAGTAACGAAATTCTGGAGAAAATACAAGCTTCCGCAGACTGCACAATTAGGAGTTTGTATGCATGTTTGGTGAAAGGGAAAGTAGATGATATGGAAAAATTTTGTAACAAATGGGTAGCTAAATTGAGTATTCCAAAAGAAATATTTCAAGAGTCACTTGAGCTTGCGCGCACGGTATTGTGCTCGGCACCTCTACAATCACAGCATTATAAAACGTTATACTTCTTATACTTTACCCCAGCGAGAATAGCTAAATAGGGAGGTACTACGGGTATCACTTGTTCAAGGTGTAACCTCCCAGAGGCAGATATAATTCATGTCTTTGCCACCTGTCCACAATTGTATACCTTGATTGGAAATATAGAACGCTTTTTAAAGATCACTGAAGCTACATATAACCCTCACCCCATCATTATTATTGTTGAGGATAGATCATGAGGGCGGCATAGCACAGAAAGGATTTATTTTTGTGGCTGCTGCAGTTTATAGATTGACTATAGCTAGAGCCTGGCTAGACAAAAATCCACCTATCATGCAAACTTGGTTGGCTAATTTATTAGCGGCTTATAATTTGGAAAAACCTATTTATGTCCGGAAAGGGATAAGAGGTAAAATGAGAGGATTAAGAATCTGGGAACCTATAACCAGATGGAAAGAGAATATTGGGTCTCAGTAAGATTAAGGGTTGTCTTTTTCCTTTTTTTTTCTTTCTTTTTTCGTTCTTTCTTTTCTTCCCCTTTTTTTTATATTTGGTAATGAAGAGCTAAATAATGTACTGTGTACATATATCAAAATGAGTTATTATTGCTGACCCTATGTTTTTCTGTACAGGTGATTAATATGAAATGTATAAATGTACAATGTGTAAAGTGTGCAAAGTATGGAAATAATAAAATATAAAAAAAGAAAGCAGTGGATTGCGGGTGCGCGATATATAGTTATTGCAACTAACTATATATGCGAATTTCTATGGTTTTGTGTGAGTAAATTAAGGTTTTGTAAATGCTAATCCCTAACTATATATGGTCTATAACCAATGGTTTTTTCAGTGAATTTTCATGGTTTTGTAAATGCAAATTCCTAACTATATATGGTCTATAACCTATGGTTTTTTCAGTGAATTTCATTGGTTTTTTAAAAGCTAATATCTATAGCTGTAAAATATATTCTTTATTACGTGACGTATCACGTAGCCACGTGAGACGCCTCATGACGCGTCGCATAAACGTGACGTATCGTCTCTGCAGCGCAAACAAAACCCGTAACGTAAGCGCGCCAGAGCACGCTTACAGATATATATATATTTTTTTAACCTTCATTAGACAAAATCCACACGTGCACATATCTTGAGGCCTTGCAAAGGCACATCAAACAAACAGTCCCTACAATTTTGTCAAGTTTGGTGGAAATCTATTCCTTTAAATTTTATTTTACTGTTTCTCTTGGTTTTCCCCTTGGAACGCTACCCGGTACGCAAACCGGACGCTCCAAAAACACAAGATGTCGGACTCCCGTTACGCTGCCGGTTAGCTGCCCGGGAAGTGCCTCTACCGCGAAAAATCGCAATTTTCTTTCTTTTTCTTTTGCCCCGCGGGGCACTTTAATATCCCCCTCATCAATCCTAGGGGGTCAGGAGGGGTCTACCTTGCCCCCTTTCCTTCATTTCCCCCTTCGTTTTTCACCACCTCTTGTCTCTCGATCCTACCGAGAGACAAGATGGCGGCCGCTCCGGACTGTTTACAATGTTGACAGCCAATCAGGCTCCAGGTCCTTCTGAGTAGTCCGGGATGCCATGGACCGTGTGGTCGGGCATGCTCACTCTGGCAATCCCATCTCCAAGAGGGACCTGTATTGCACCTCCCTCCAGGCACTGGAGGTCCAGGTCATTTCTCAGAAAACAATTTACAGGCATGGATGGACTCACAGCTACATTTAAAGTCCCTGAGATCCCCCCACTTGAAGGGAACTTGAGCTACTTTGCATAGGCACTCACTGTTGTCTACTGCAACTAGGTGGTGAAGCTATCTTGGACCACTTGCACATCAGACACCAAGTGACACCTGACAGTAGTCACATTGGCTCCTGTGTCTCTCAGAGCCTCCACGCTCTGTCCACTAATGGTTACCCACTGCCTGTATTTCTTAGTGTTATCCATGAAGGTTCTCTCGACCATCCCACTGTCCAGTAGTGAGACATAGGTTATTTCAGCTGGGTCCCCACACCCACCTGGGAACCACTCCTCCCCAAGTGCTACACTGGCCATCCACGGTGTCTGTCCAACGGTGGGGGCTTGTGTCCTCTTGGGACACTTGGTATCCCCTCTCATGTGACCCTTCTGATCACAAGCAAACTATTTCCGGGATCCCTTCTCTACAGGTTTACCTTAAGAGAACCATGGTTTACTAGCTCCAGAGGGGCAGGAATCTTTACACTGGGAACTAGATTGTGGCCCTTTAAAGAACGCCTTCTGATTACCCTTGTCTAATTCCTTCTGCAGGAGACCCTCCCCACCCTTGGTGGAGTCTACCCCCTACAGGTTATTGTGGACCCTGGTACTCATCCAGTGGTCCGCCTCCCGAGCAAGCTTCCTCTGGCCAGTAAGCTTGTAATTCTGACAATGCAGAACAATTGTATGCTTAAGAGAAGCTATTTGCTGCACTTTTCTGAGACTCTGGAAGACTTGGACCTAAGTGCAACAAGGTATTGCCTGATGTAAGTTTTTACACCAGGTTTTCCAGGGAGCATTCATACCTTTGGTTTCTGCGGTGCAAATATGTTTGGGCATTCAGAGAGAATTTAGTAGAAAGGATGCATAAATCATACCTTTTGAAGTCTGTGCTTGAGTAGTGTGAGACTAGATGTTTTTATTTTCATACTGGTATTGATATTCCTAATTGCTCTGTTATTAATTTAAGATTACAAGTAACAGAATGCAAGAGAAAAGCTGCACTAGATTAAACATTAAGTATAGACCCACAAAGTTCAAGAACTGTCATGCTGAGGAGGTTCCGCAGAAGTCAGCCAATTTCTGATTTCTAATTTTTTATGCAGGCTCCTATTCCTGTTCGGCATTACTCTGTTATAAAGTGTTTTAAATGCGACACAAAATAAAGTTGTTTAACCACATTTCCTTTAATAATCTCAGACACCCGGTATGTGTCTGAAAACGTTGAAGGCACAGCCTCACTAAATGTACCAAGATTGATTGAAAGGGCCGAAGTCAGTGACTGCTTTAAACACCAACTGATTTCACAGGACGAATATTACTGGTTACCATATTTGGGACCAGATGCTTGTCAGTTTTTGCATGCGCAAACAGGTTTGCAAACCTGTTTGTGCATGCAAAAACAGCAGGGGCCATGTACAAAGCATATTTAGTGACTCGCTATTAGGAAGGGGCGTTCCCTTCCAAATAGCGAGTGCTAGCCCAGGTATGAATTTTTTGCGACCACAATTGCAGTCGCAAAACACTCGCAAATTACCACCCTCTTCAAATGCAGGGGAAAAGGACCACTACCTGCCCTTAAAAAATGAAACAAAAACTTTCATTTTTTTTCTTTTTGAAATGCATCCCGTTTTCCTTTAATGAAAATGGGCAGCATTAAAAAAAACTGCTTTATTGAAAAGCAGTCCCATACATGGTCGTCTTCTGAGCCCAGCAAGCCACCATAATTTGGAGGGCCTGCCATTCCCAATGGGGTCACAAATTGCGAGAAGCTCATTAATATTCATGAGCCTCTCAATTTGCAACCTCATTGGGAATTGCAAACAGTGTGATGCACACTGTTGTACATCCAAAATAGTGCCTCACAAATTGCGAGTCGCAAAAAACTTGCAATTTACTGGGCGCTATTTTGGGCGCCGTACAACTGGCCCTTACTGGGTCATGGTACACAACTGTGCATGGTGCGTACATAAACATGGACATATGTCTGCCTTACACTGAAGCACGATGAGTAGAGCTGAAAGGAAGCATTGTCAACCTTTCAAAATCTTTTTACGTAAAAAGACGGTTTAGTGCCACTCTATTCCGCTCCCACAGCGACACTATAATCACATGAGAGCATCTAACCTCTCTTTAGTGCGACTGTGGTGCTCCATCTCTTGTGAGGTCAGCTGCTGTTATAATATTTCACCTCCAGCTTTCCATCTCCATTGAACATTTGTCGGCTTTATAGTGCATTATCAGTTTCCAAGCACCCTTGCACTCTCCTGTGCTGTGAGGACACCTATTCGCAATATATTGAAACTTCAGCTTTTCAGCTCCCATTGTACTTTCTTGTGAGGACCTAAATGGGTGGCAACAGCTGCCAAAAGTGACCTCATTGAGTTCCCCACTCGGTCAATGGCTTGCCAGATACTCATGTTTCTTAGTCAGGACAAGACTCTTGCTGATTTCACTTGAGCAACGACAAAAGCAAAACATGAATGATGCGGAGCAAAACAACAAAAGTTGCTTTGTTTATACAATCAATAGACGAGATAAAGATTTAAATTTGTGGAAACTGAGACTGCTTTTTAGGTGTAAAATAGTACCCCATGTATCGCAAAAGAAGCTGCGGGACACAGTAAAAGAGCCAATAAAAAGAACGTGCTCTCAAATTCCTCTGTGGGCTGGTCCACAATGTGATTTACAACGTCTCAAGCCAGTTGCTGACCGAGACTGTCATGAAACCCGTTTATGTTTGCATGGAGCATGTATTGAATACAAAATGTT
The DNA here is from genome assembly GCF_964263255.1 of Lissotriton vulgaris. Classification (NCBI taxonomy): domain Eukaryota; kingdom Metazoa; phylum Chordata; class Amphibia; order Caudata; family Salamandridae; genus Lissotriton; species Lissotriton vulgaris. Next base: position 1,530,552,522 of record NC_141685.1, on the reverse strand, counting down.
TGCTATAATGACACACACACAATTACACATCAGCTTTAAAACATACATACATTTTCTGGTAGTATCATTAAACTTTCCCATTTGGAGCACATTTAATTCATATACATGCACTTTTCAAAAATCGATTGTGATACTACACTGGTGCATGTAAAACGCTTTCTTGACATGAACATGGATCCTCCGGCATGTTTCCCGACTATGGGGAGTACTGCAGACCACCAGCTCTCCGAGACATTTGGAGCAAAGGCCCCTCCTTCCTTTGACCCTACATGTTCTCCTTTTTAGGTCCAGGGTTTTGCTTCACTTAATCTATCTGATTTACTTTACCCTTAAAAAGAAACGTACATTCTGCTAATTAGGACATGCGCCTGGCCTTAATACAGACTCATGCTCTCTTTCCCGTTTATCTAACCCCAATTTTGGAGTTGAAAAAACTCAGAATTGTTTGTTTTTTCCCTTGCCCAAATTCCATCAGCTACTAATGGTCGAAATTTGTGCTAGAAAAAAGAAACAGGCCAGTGAGAAATGTGCACATTTCTTGTAATGCAGCTTCAAATGCAAAATTGGTTCCACCTGCATTGGCATTACCCCTTAAATTGGAATGATGCCTGTGGTTTGCTGGCATCCAGATTTTGAAATGGAAACTATCACAGGCACCAGAGAGCAAGCAAACAAAAATAACAGGTTACAAACAAATATTTTTTGCCGATATGGCCCGTTTGGATCTCGTTGAGGAAGTGAAAAATGATGGCCAACAATTGTCTTATGTAATTATGGCAAAGTATTAAATTCCAATTTAGATAGCTGGCAAGATATGTATATTCGTAGGAAAAAATCAAGTACGAAAACATGTATTTAAATTACCAAGGAAACATGCACTGTTTATATTATCAAGGGAGAAAAACATGCGTAAAAAACACGATCAAATATGATAATTGAAGGAATTTTTTTTCTACCTTTCTGCTTTCTTGTGTAGTCTCCCTTTGTTCTCTTGAAACATAAACCAGAACAGTATATTTAAAAACACACACACACACAATTCCCCGTACAATTCGTCATAAAATACGTTTTTTGAAAAAAGTTCTGAAAGTTGTGTTCACCGCCTCCTCTTCTATGGCCTCAACCTGGTCCACATGCTGCCTGAAAAACGATGTGGGGAGAACATGGCTGATTTGCGGTCTTCCGCGGTGTTTCTGCGCGTGCATCTGGCCGTGAGGAGAGCGTCTGCTTCCGTGCAACCCCTTTTAAGTCCTCTGCTGCGACCGTGGTGAGCGCTGCCTCGTCGGAGCCAGGCTGGGTTTCAGCCAATTTTTCTTACTCAAAATGCAAGGAAAGACAGGACTAAGAAAAGAAATCACCCCCAAATTGTCTTACTCACTCCATTACTAAGAGTCACCCTGCTACCAGAAGAAGAAAGCACGCGGAGCCGCTACAGTTCAAAGAGGCATCCTGACAATCACGACGTGTCAACGTCACGAGGTGGAACTGAACACGTTTTAATGAAAATAAATCGCATGAAGACAGACTGGTTCTGCACAGTTCAGAAGTATTTTTCATACTTTCTTTCGCAGTTATTTTATGAAGTACTTATTAGAAAAGAACAATTTGCGTTTATAACAAGCAAAAGATCTGTCTAATGTGGTTTCATTTTGGAAGGAAGGAAAAGTGATACTTATCCAGTCATCACAGACCAGTCCAAGTAAAATATTGTTTCGTTTGAAGATGATTTGGCCGATACCTTAAAGGCGTATGAAAGATTGAGAAACACATTATTCATAAGGTCTTTGTCAGACCTGTGTTGCACTAGTAGAGCTGTTTCTGTTGTAAGCTTTTTATGTTTATGCCTCAGGAGCGAGGCCCACAAAAAAGTCAATAACATATTCCATTTGAATTCCTTCCAAGTTTGGTGTGAATTTCTGACTTTTATGGAATTAACAAAGGTACCAGGAGTTTTTCTGTGAAGCTGCCCCAGTCATAGTCTTCTAGGAGTATTTAAGAATTATTTTGTGAACAAAATTCACGGGCCTGGGCACATTTTTAAATATGTGTGAACAAAAACCCTAGGCAGTCAACAACATGGCAAACAAGTAACATAAAGTGACAGCGAAAAAATCATACATAGAGAGTTAAAATAAAATTAATCATGATTTTAATAAAGACAAGTAAAAATCATACAAGTAAATGGCATGACCATCACCGTATGGTACTAACATTATAATTGAAAACATATATTTCATACATTTATTATTTCATCATACAAAGTACACCTCTACAAAGTAATATCACTGGTATCTACAAGAGACAACACTTGCCACAGTGTTGTCTCTTCTATATACCAGTGATATTACTTTGTAGAGGTGTACTTTGTATGATAAAATAATAAATGTATGAAATATATGTTTTTTAATTATAATGATAGTACCATACGGTGATGGTCATGCCATTTACTTGTATGATTTTTACTTGTCTTTATTAAAATCATGATTAATTTTATTTTAACTCTCTATGTATGATTTTTTCGCTGTCACTTTATATTACTTGTTTGCCATATTGTTGACTGCCTAGGGTTTTTGTTCACACATTATTATCCCTGCCCTAGGAGTTCACTGACACCAGTGTCCAGGGGGTCCTTGTTTTTCTCAATTCACATTTTTAAATATGCCAGTAAAATCTACGTAATTTCTGAATTATGGGTAATGGAAAATTCATTTTTCTGAAATTTGACACAATGCAATTGTGTGCAACTTTTTGCATGCAGGAGACTTGATGCATACAAAATGTCTTTCAAAGAGACATTTTCTGGATGCCTGCATCTGGTATTTTATGATATTTTTAGTGCAAAATGTATACTCGTTAAAAAAAGTAGTCATGCATATTACCCTGAAGCCACAATTCCTACTAAAAATGTAATTTTGGAGATTGTTATGAAATTTCATGAAATTATGCAAAAACATGACTCCATTTCACACAGCTTTATTATTATTATTATTATTATTATTATTATTATTATTAAAGGCTTTTGTATCGCGCTCTATTACTAAAAAAATAGTATCCTGGCGCGCTGAAGGCAGAGCAATTTGGGAGAGGACTAATGACTAATAACTGAACATAAGAAAAACAGTTAAACTATTGTATTAAAAAGGTGAGTTTTTAGTCCTTTCTTAAAAGCATTGAGAGTCGAAGCAGTTTTTAGGTGAAGGGGAAGGGTGTTCCAGGATTTTGCTGCTCTTACCGAAATAGATTGGCCGCCAAGTCTACAGTATTTGAATTTGGGAACGGACATTTGGCACAGGTTGGCCGATCGCAAGAAGCGATTAGGGACATACAAACGGAACCTTTTCCACAAGTAGATAGGGCCAGTTTGATGAATGGCTCGGTAGGCCATCACTAGGATTTTGAACTGAATCCTAAGGGCAACAGGAAGCCAATGGAGAGCACACAGCAGAGGGTGTGCACTGGAACGCCTAGGAACATTAAATAAGAGCCTGGCAGCAGCGTTCTGAATGACCTGGAGGCGGTGAATCAAATATGCTGGTAATCCGCCAAACAGTCCATTCGCGTAATCCAATCTAGAGAGAATCAAAGCGCGAATAACGGTCTCTTTGGCTTCTTTCGGCAGGAGAGGGAAGAACCTACGTAGAGTTTTTAGGGTGGCAAAACAGACCCCCGTGAGTTTCTTAATGTGATCCTCAAACTTAAGGTTCTTACTGAACCAGACTCCTAGGTTTTTTACTGGGCCAGATGTGGCTTTAGGAGGGGGTAGATCAGCAGGCCAGAGGCGCTCATTAAAGTCCTCAGGGAAAGAGCCATACAACAAGATCTCAGATTTACTTTCGTTGCATTTCAACTGGGCACGTGCTAACCATTGAAAGACAGAGGACAAACAATGTTGGGCCACCGACGCATCTAAATTACCTCTGGGCCAGGTAAACAAAAGCTGCGTGTCGTCGGCGTATGCCATAATTTTTGCACCCAACTGTTCAGCAAGGTAAATCAAAGGGGTAAGGTAAACATTAAAAAGTAGGGGGCTTAGGATGGACCCCTGGGGAACACCTGTAGAAAGTAATTTAGGGGTGGAGGCAAAAGGAGGCAGCCAAATTTGTTGTGTGCGGTTATCTAAGAATGAAGTTAGCCAATCAAGTGCAGGGCCGGTAACACCAATATCAGCTAGTCTGGCGAGTAGGAGGGAGTGAGGCACCGTATCGAAGGCAGCAGAGAGGTCCAATAAAATCAGAGCCGCTCTGCCACCCTCGTCAAGACACTCCCGGATGGCCTCCGAGATTTCAACTAAGGCCGTCTCGGTGCTATAAGTGGCCCTAAAGCCAGACTGAGCTGGATGTAGAGCCTCTGTTGATTCGACAAATTTATCCAGCTGCTTGAAGACGGTCTTTTCACAGATTTTTGCAAGAGCTGGGAGCAGAGATATAGGTCGAAAATTGGACGGCGTGGTCGGGTCTAGACCATTTTTTTTAAGCAATGGGAGCAATTTTGCTTGCTTCCAACAAGCGGGGACAGTAGCCGTATGGAGTGAGAGGTTAATAAGCTGGGTAACCTCATTTCCCACTGTTTCTGCTAAGCCCGCAAATACTCTAGCCGGGCAAGGGTCAGAAGGAGATCCTGATTTTAAAGCAGCAATAGTAGAGCTGATATCAGAATTTAATTGGAGGGTGAATTCAGCCAGCTGCTCCGTGCGTGGGGGCATTGAGGGAAGCAGAGTAGGTCATACACATTTGCCAAAAGGAATGGTACAGTGCCAGGGCACCAATATCCTGCAGCCTCACACACACACACACACACACACGCACACACGCACGCACACACACATGCACGTACGCATGCACACACACATACCTCAAGTTGAATGAATGCATGCATAAGGCGTACAGGCAACAGTTCAATAAAATAACATCACATCAAATTGTGTTGGTGCTACTTTGCTTCAGGTTTATAATAAGTCGCCAAGGAGATGGGCTACTTCATGAGTGATTTAAAGGTGGCTAGCAATGATAGGCCAACGATGGACACCAGCCTGATTAACAAAAGAGCACCAAACAGCAATCCATCGGGTACAAACCATTTGGCGGTCATCCCGCTCTAGACCCCCATAATGCAGGAATCAAAACTCATTTGCAAGACCCCATCCCTTTCATATTTGGGTCCTATCATAAAGATTACTCACAGGAACTGCCATAAAGCACCCCCTTTTGTCTCCTTCTTGTTATTTTTTTTGTGCATTAATCTCCTTTGGATCACCCCATAATTCTTTCTGCAACACGAAACAATGAGAAAGAAGCATTCCAATAAATACACTTGACCACAACCTTGCTCGACCTATTAGTCTGAATTACAGAGTAAGAGGTAGGATGGGTTTGACTAGAAAGACCACCATAGAGGAGAGGGCCTTGAGGTGGACAGCATTTATGCACCCCACTATCCCGACGCCCACCTTAGAAGTGATCTCACAAGCAGGAATTTGGGTCTGCCCCAACCCCTACTACACTGCGGAATCCCCCTATTGCACAAGGTTTCAGGGAGGGTGAAGTGAGCTACAGCATGGGAGTGCGGCACTAAACTCCTGCCCACCAAAAGAGTTACACTGCACACAACATGGGCTGACACATAACGTCGATATCCCTTAGCTAAAGGTGAACACATCTACACAAAAGGGATAAAGACAGTATTCCAATAATATCCCCATCATACCAGATCATTTGTAGAAACTTTTCGGCAGGTTTATAATAGGTAAATGTGTAAATGTAAATGTATTTGAGCTTATATAGCACACAGCTACCCACAAAGGGTTTCCCGGCGCTTGCTTAGGGAACCCGTCCTGGTATTCCCCTGTGAGATAACCCCGGCAGGGTATCCACAAGGTGAAAGCCAGGCATCCCGCCACGAGGGGCCGTTGTGGAGATTAAGCAAGCTATTGCCCAGAGTCGCAGAGTGTGAACCCGTGAGTCGAGAAGGCACCGGAGTGAGAATTATCGAGTCCGTGGAATTTTTGAGCCGAAGACCCGCCGAGGCGGGGAATTGAACCCTGGTCCAGGGCCGATCTCAGCTTCCGGGTCTGCCGCCTCTAACCCCTGAGCCACACTTCTCCACAGGTAGCCAAGGTAAGACTTGGGCGATCCAATATATACATATTTTAGAAGCCAAAATACATTTTTTTAATTTTACATTATTTCCTCTTGGATTTTATTTTTAAGTCTCGACCACCTTTATTGTCTATAGGAGGGTGATGCAGTATCAGTGGTTGGCCATGTTTGCTGCTGGACTTACTCCAGGTCTAAACTAGAGAACATTTACAACTGTTATTGAACCCTTTTGATTGGAAGTTACTATAGAAGTGCAGTTTATGATTAACAAATGACTTACTCTTTTGTGGGAGGGCATTTGTCCCTTCCTCAACTCCTCTGTAACCCTTCCTTAAACCCCACCCATTTAATAGTAAGTATTCACCACTTCCCAGACACTCTTCACTTTTTTTCACACATTTACTACAAAAAGGAGACATATGTAATTAAAGATTTCCTTTATTGTAGTGGAGATCTCCGCTTAGAAAAGAAAAGAGAGGTGGAGCCTTAGACCTCTGCTTGTTGATTTGTGAACAACATTTTGTATACATGATTAGTACTACTGTACTACTACTACTACATGCATGACATAGACATGTCAATTGGCAGGAAATTAACACTGCTCTGTTTCCTCTTTAAATGTAAAACAATACTGTGAACGCACCAAATACACATTGGTAATGTGCAGATTTGTCAAATATATGCAGATACCAGAAGACCTACATTTTGATATGACTCATTCCTTTTAATAGTCTGGTTTGTAGACTAGGGATTTGCAAATCCATTTCTCTTATTCTGGTAAAAGCCCTAAATGAAGGTCAAAATTCAAATACAGAAATACTAAGGGACAGAATTACAAGTAAAGGGATGCGCCAGTTCAAGTGCGTCACACAAAAAAACCTTGTGCCACCATGGATGCGTCACATTTACAATGCGGCGCACCATGGCGCAAGGAATGACAGATGCGTCACACATCTGTTGGCATAGTGGTAACGCATTGCCAGAGTCGTGTTGCAAGCACAACACAACTCCAGCAATGCAAGGGAATGCCTATTACTAATGTGCAGCGTCACTCCTTACGCCTGCTTCATGCAGGCATAAGGATTTGATGCAGTGGCGACGTAGAAGTGACGCAGTGAAATGTTGTAGATTTCACTGCGTCACTTTTATGAGGCTTTCTTGCGTCGGAACGCCCACCCTGCATACATTATACCTGACGCAGGTATAATGTGACACAGGGCTTTACAACATGACGCATCTACCTAGATGTGTCACGTTGTAAATGTGTCGCAACGTGGCACATTGTTTACGCTGCGTCACAAAAGTGACGCAATTTTGGTGTAAAAATGTTGCAAGGGTCTTGTAAATCTGCCCCAGGGAATTTATATAGCTGCCGAGGCAAGCCTCATGCATATGAATTACCACTGGGAAAAGAAAATAGTTTCCAACAGTGCTCCAAGAAAACATTTGAGAAATGTGTTAGCCTGTCTTTAAATAAAAGGCCAAGTTATTGTCATTGTTGTGAAAGCTTTTAGTCAAACTTTATAAATGTAACTTTTCTCTTCAATGTAAAGGATGTTGGTGATGTAATACAAAGATCTTCCAATTTACACTAGACTAATTCATTATTAATTTGTTTTTCACTCATAACTGCATTTGAAACTGGCGCACCCTGTGTTATAGAAGTGGACTCTTCTGTAGCACCAAAATGCACGTATGTGCAGTTGATTGTGCATTTCAACATTTTAATCTCCAATTCAACTTCTGTGCTACTAGCACAGTCTATGAAATATTACACAAGGTATTAATTGTATTCCCATTAAACTGAGAATCTGGATAGTAAATCAGTTGGGCATCTATAATATATGTAGGCCCAAAATTCATTTTCTGCCGTCGCAAACCAACACTAATTCATGCAGAGCAGCACAAAGCTACGCATTGTTATTTGCGATTGAGTACACAATGTATTTTGTGTTGGAAAGGGTCACTTTTCAGTGCAAAAAGCACTTTGCACTCCGTTACTGGGGTGTTTGAGTACAACCATAGGTTTTGAGTCAAAGTCCGGCCTAATAAGATAGCAAGACCGGGCTTTGCATAAAAAACTAATGTCTCTTCGAAGCAGGCACTAATAAAGAGAAAGGTTTACATTTCTCCCAAAACCTCGCTCATTGCATGTGCACTGAAGTGCATAGCACACATCCAGTGTCTGGGATCCTTCTGTGTTTGTCTAGACATAGACATGTGCAGGGCACAAGTCCTAAAAAAAGAAGTGGGGGACTAACCTAGTTAAACAGCATGCGGGTGGCATCGCAGCGTGTGACATCACGGTGTGTGACATAGCGTGTGACATCACAGGAACTGGCATCACAAGAAGTGATATCAGATCTTAAGCCCTCACATATATGTTTAGCAGGTGCATCATGAGCACATTTGAGCACATTTCGAGTATACTTGCAAACCCTCCTGATTTAGGAAGAAGATTCACACTTTTTGTATGCTACACATAAAACAATGTTACTTTTTGTCAGTGTCTAGCTTTCTATAGCCATAGTGCTGTAAAAGAAATAGTGATTTTTAGATTATTATAACGCCTCCTCAAGGGTAATAAGCGTATATAAATGCAATTTATTTTGTACAAATACTGGGAAAGATCAACACATCTGACGTTCTAACAGTGCATGAATATCTCCTAAACAGAGCCTGAACAAAATGAAAAGCTGCCTCTCTTAAGTATGTGTGAAGTGCTAACAAGGTGCGAGCCTTTGTTTCCCCTCTGCTGCATTTGCATCAGGTGTGAGGCTCCTGACTGCTGCCAGCCAGGAAACTCCAACAAAAGGAGGCTTGATGACTCCTGAGACTCGGCCTTTGTTATGACCAAGTATCCCAGTAGGTGTCAGAAATAAGAGAGCTCCGTCCCCACCTGCACGTTGTTGTGATCGAAAGCAGACAACAACGTGCAGGCACGGCTGTTTGAAAATTACACCGGGACAAAATCAGCATCTTTTTTAGTGGGGCCCAACTTCTTGGCAGGGTGGACAGCATCCACCCTGTGAAAGCAGTGGGGGGACACCATCCACCCGCCTGGACCCCCGACTCATGCCCTGGACATTTGTACTGAAATGGGTATGCTTTCAGTATCATTCTTAGGTTAGACAATGTATGGAGACGTCTGCCAGGGTCTGTCATGCAAGACTGTCTTTTAAAGCACCAGGGCCTGGGAAGATTGTGGCAGAAGGCCAATATTATTATATATGGATTTGCTTCCTAGCCTTTCTTTAAACAACATCAGTGCATACTAGTTTTTCCCACTTTTTGAAGATTCACATTTTAATAAGTGTTGCAAGTTCCTTGGCAGCCAAGAGTTGGACACGTGCAAGTCTCTTAAGGGTTTATCAGTTTTGTAAGGTGCACAATTAATCACATCCTCCAAATCAGAGATCGTCACATGCTGAAAGAGGCCCCTTCATGCTGTTGAAAGGTGGACGTCACCCTTGGATTCTCTTTCTGCTTTTTTCTTCTCTGGAAAATGTTACCCGATTTGGAATGGCTTGTTGAAGAGCTATGTAATGAAAGATTAAACAAAACACAGACCTTGGATAGATTCACTAGTCTACTGTCCAGACATGTTTTAGAAGAATTAACGTGTTAGCATTTTTTGTTGTACTATACACAGCCTATGTGTTTAGAAGACAAGTGAAGATGAGTGTCAGTGATTTTTTTGTATGTCTGGCCAGTCTCATGTAATTAAAACATTCGGAAAAAAAGCATACCTTCATTGCCCTGATTATGGACCGGTGGACTTTTCTGACCTCTGCACAAACCTCTGCTTGTATGGGGCTCAGAATTCCAAGTTAGGGGGGGGGGGTACTAACCGCACCTGGTGATCACCTGTAGGAATTTAAAAGGGTAAAAGAACAGTATTTACAGAAATATAGAGAATTGCGAGCTAAGAAACACATTCTGCACGTTATGTTATTCCCCAAATTATCACACCCGGCTGAGGCCACTCGTAGTCCGGTTTTCCCTTAACGGTCTGCTTAAAAGAAATTCCTAGATGAGTCCCACCTACATCACCATGCATTGTAGGGCAATGGCATAGGCCACTGGCTCTTTTGCACTGTGAGTAACTGCAGTTTTTCTGATCTCATGTGAAAATCATCCTAAAAAGGCGGACTTTCGTTCCATGGCTGGTGGGCTAATTATTTACTTTGCCATTGTATCTTCTTTCCATTCGTTATCCTTATTTTATTCTCTATTCTCTAACCCTTTTTTTTAGTCATCCTTGTTTATTAAACTGTGTCTCCAGATTATAGTAATTTAAAGCCAATAACACCTTTTCTATGTGCCAATAAGAATCACATTTTCTTGTGGTGCCCTTTAAAACGAATGCCTTTTAACAGAATAGTACATGTGGTAGGAAGCAACCTCAACATTCTATTAACATTATATGTAATGGTTATTTGTTCAATTTAACATTTTTATTGCAAGATTTGGTCACCAACTTTAGGCAGTGGCATGTTTTCATTCTTCTTTTTGATTTTTTAAGAACATACTTACAATAAAAATAAATGTAACCACACCAGCATGCCTATTGGCTTGCTCAATGTTTGTTACTAATGAGGCATTAATTCCCTTTTCATGTACATTTTTATGTGAAGGATAACTGTTTATCAAACAGTTATATTTGTTCTCTTTAGGTTCAGATCAATATTTTTCTCTAGAATAATGAAGCAATGTTTTAAAGCAGTGGTGTCTCACATAGATCCAAGAGTGTTAAATCCATGCATACTTTCTTGGCTAACCAATAACTACATGAATGTGCTCAATTTAGATACATTTTAGGTCATTTATCTTTCTATAGATATCCTGCAAATTTGGACAGGATCTAGACCACTTGGGCATATTTGCAACACTTCTGTTTTAAAGCATCACTTCTACATTTTGAATAACAGTTGTATTTGCTTGTATAGTGCAGTTTACATTCTGACCCGCTTAATTATTTCTAATGTTGTGTCATTGTACAATTGTACATGCTGATAGTATTTTTCTAATATATTGAACGTTTTTCACAAGTCATAAAATACATATTTTTTGAATTATTACTGCATTCTTTTGACATTTTTGGCTACTATGATAACGTACACAACTTATTCAAAAATACATTTTCTAAATTGTATTAGTATTTTGAGTTAGCAAACGAGCTCTTATACCATTTTGTGTTCTAAAAGTAGTCTTGATTTATAGATGCTGTTTACCTCTCAACTTTTTGTCATTATTGTAAAGTAAGAAATGATCCTAACAAATAATCAGTTAAATGGTGTGCTCAATGCAGTCATGTACATTCCACTGCAAATAAACATGTTTGAATCCAGATGCCCTTGTATGTTCATATTGAGAGATAGTACATTGCCTTAGAAATTCAACATTTTTGGAAATTATGCTCACAAAAATGATAATGATCCTAGCATATTAGCCATTTATATCATTCTCCATATTTAAAATATATCTGCTATAACATCACTACAACATTGATAATATGAAATCTTAGTAAGAAATGTTTGTAACACTACCAATTTTCATAAAATTATTGAAATCGAATCTGTTAAAATGTTTACTCAAAATTTGCAAGCATTTCTCCTATCACCTTCTGTTGTTCTAATGTAATGTTGCAAGTTTGATCAGTATGCTCATAAGGTTCTTAATTTCATGGCAAGACCGGAGGCCAGCATTATGCATCAACCTTTTATTCCACCACTCCTTGCCGCACTTAGAAGTATTACAACATCAAACAAGAAACGTGTAGAACATCGAATGTCCAAACACTATGAACTCCCGAACACAGCAGCCATCTTCCTCTTTTATTTTGCTGCTCCTTGCAGATAAGTATACCTGTGTTATTCTCTGTGATTGATATTTTTATGGAATGAGATTTATATGTTTAAATGCTTGAGAAATGTAAACATTTTTTAAGGTGTTTTCGGAGAGTTTGTTTGTTTATTTTAAATTAAATGAGTAGTTGTTTTGTGTGTTTAAAAGTTTGTACGTGTTTAACCCAATTTTCGGGTTTTAAAATCAATTAGGTTTAGTTTGAGAGTAATTTTAATTGTTTGGGATTAGTGATTTAATTTTTAAGAAAAATATACGTGGGATCTAGAAACTAATCCGTTAATTTAATGAGCTTGCGAGTGTACTTACTCGTCTCACGGCAGCTCGTGAAGGTTCTGACGGGGTCCGTTATGCAGTGGAGACTCTCAGAGGTTAGGAGAATATTGTTTGTGAAGTCAAGATGGTGCAGGGTTTATCATTGGGCATGCGCGATGACGCATGGCGGCCATATTGAGTGAGGACTAGTGCGCAGTTTAGTCGTTTTTGCGACGCGATCGGTTTGACAGTTGAAACTGTCATTCGAGCAAGATTTTCTTTAACGGAAAGCTAATTTTAAGATTGCGTTTGAGAGGAAATTAACTGGTGTGTTTTGGGATTGGTTTTTTACAGGTTGGAATATTTAGAGTCATGGAAGTTAATGTGAATGCACAAGGTGAAGGGTCAGGGGATCCTGACTTGAGGAAGATGGTTCAAAAGGATGTAAAGAATTCCATGCAAGATGTAATTAAAAGTGTTTTAAAAAGGAAAAGGAGAATTATAAATGATTCTAAGGAGGAATTTTGGTAATTAAATGAGGGTGAGAGTAGCGAGGTTAGAAAAAAAGGGAAAAGATCAAGGAAGATTAAGAATATTGATGTAGATATTAGATTTTTTAAAGGGAATGGTGGTTCAAACGCCACTAGAGATGAAGGTGTCCAACGCGGCACAAAAGAGGGTAACCCTTGTGGCACAATAGATCTTGAGGAATCTCATGATGATAATTCAGATGACGAAAGTGAGAATGAAGAAGATGAGTTCATTCTTGACAGCTATGATGATGATGGATGGGACATGGACAAAGATAAAAATGGATAAGGAAAGGAAGGAAAAGGGTTTAGTGAAAGATCCTCAAGGTGAGGAGATGTTCAGTCCTGAGTTGATTAGATATCCTAGGAGCAGTGATTGGTGGCCTCTGCCTCATGTTTTGGAGTTTATCAAACTTTGGATATGGAAACCTTTGGAGAAGGAAGCCCGGGCTGTCATGAAAGCTGAGTGTTCACAACCTGTGGTAGAAGGAAAGTCTTGTTTAACTCCAGAAATGGACCCAGATCTTATTGGTTTTCTTTTCAAGTTGGGTCGTGATCCTCGAAAAGGTATAGTAAAACTCTTAAGCAATGTGAGGATAGGTTGTTGGACGTTTTGGGTCCGTTAGCTAGAATACTTGATATGGCGGAGGAGGCCAAAATGAAAAAGGTTCAGGTTGATTTAGATCTTCTAAGAGGTTGGTCTCAGAGGGCAGTTTGCATGTTGGGAAACGTAAACCCGACCTTAATATAAGAAAGAAGAAAAGGAGTTCTTTTGAGAATTAGCCCAAAATTGGCTGATTTTTCAAGGAAAGAGCCTACGGATAATCCAAAAGGGTATCTGTTTGGTGAAGGCTTAGTGAAAGCAGTTGGTAAATACGTTGCAACCTTTACAAGTTTAGATAAGGGTCAATCTAATCTGAAAAGGGTCTTTACTAGAGGTGTTTTTGACAGGGCCGTGGGAAGGGCCCGTTTCCCTGGCTGAGGTTTCTCAAGGGCACAATATCAATCAAATGGTAGAGCCGCATTCAGAGGATTACAGTCTGCAACTGGATTTTTCCCACAGAGAGGAAGAGCATCGGGAAGTGGGCGGCAGCCAAGGGGAAGAACACAGTTTGCTCAAACATAACAAAGTAAGTATGAAGATGAATTTTGGTTTTTCCCCAGACAAGGTAGGGGGAAGGTTGAGATTTTTCGAAGAAAATTGGAAAAAGATAACAAGAGACAACTGGGTTTTGGAAGCTGTAAAAGGCTATGTGGTGGAATTGGCGGACCTGCCATTTCAATTGAAAGAGCCAAATCAATTGGTTTTCAATGGAGAATTGAAAGAGATTGTGAGCGTGGAAGTTTTGGAAATGTTGAAAAAAGGAGCAATAGAAGAAGTTTCAGAGGAATGCAAAGGCTTTGTAAGCACAATATTTTTAGTGGAAAAGAAAGGGAAAGGTTGAAGGCCAGTGATACATTTGAGGTGTTTGAATCAATTTGTGGTATACAGGCATTTCAAGATGGAGGGAATCCATCTTTTAAGAGATATTTTGCAGGAAAAGGATTGGTTAGTGAAGTTGGATCTAAAGGACGCTTACTTCACAATCCCTATTGCAGAAGAAAGTCGAAGGTTTCTACAGTTCAGATGGATGGGTCTTTTGTACCATTTTTCTTATCTCCCTTTTGGTCTGGCTTCAGCACCTTGGTGTTTCACGAAGGTTTTAAGACCTGTGGCGAAGTTTCTGAGAGAGAGGGGTGTTCAAATGATTATGTATCTAGATGATTTTCTAATAATGTCGCAGAGTCAGGAGGAATTGAGGAATCAGGCGTTGTTTTGTACGGATCTTTTGGAGAATTTGGGTTTTGTGGTAAACAAGGGAAAGTCTATTTTAGTTCCGTCTCAATGTTTGGATTTTTTGGGTTTCAATGTCAACACTGTAGAAAAATGTTTACGTTTACCGGAAAAAAAGGTGAAAAAGATAAAGTCGGAGGTGAGGAGTGTTTTGAAAAAGGATATAGTGAATTTAAGGGCCTTGGCGAGAGTGATAGGATTATTCTCTTCCTCCATTCAGGCGGTTTTCCCGGGTCTACTTCATTACAGAGCTTTACAGCGGTTGAAGGAAGATGCTCTCAGGAAGGGACTTTGGTATGGAGATCAGGTTTTTATTTCAGAAGAGGCTCGTGAAGAGTTATTCTGGTGTTTGGAGAATTTGGAGACGTAGAACGGTCGTGCAATTTTTGGGGTTTGCACGGATTTCGTGTTGGAGACAGATGCAAGCCTCTTTGGTTGGGGAGCTTGTCTGGAGGGACAAGAAACTGGAGGAAGATGGTCTTTGGAAGAGAGGTCAGTGCATATAAATAGTTTAGAGATGAAAGCAGGGCTTTATGCCTTAAAGAGATTTGGAAGGACATTAAAGAACTTCAATGTGTTATTAGAAATGGACAATGTTTCAGCAGTCCGTTATATAAATCGATTGGGTGGAAGCAGGTCAAAGAATCTGTCTCAGTTAGCAAAGGAAATTTGGAGTTTTTGTTTGGAGGAGAAGATTGGAATAAAGGCAGAGTATTTTCCAGGCAAAAGCAATGTTGTGGCGGATTGGAATTCAAGATTTTTAAGGGATTACAGCGACTGGAAGTTAAATGTTCTGATTTTCAGGAGAATTTTAAAGGAGTGGGGTCCATTGGAGGTGGATCTGTTTGCGTCGAGGCTAACTTATCAGTTGGATCGGTACTACAGTTGGAGCCCGGATGCTCTAGCGGAGGAAGTGGATGCATTTCAGCAGAATTGGAAGAAGGATTGGTGTTATGCTTTTCCCCCATTTGCAATGATAGAGAGAGAATTATTGATGGTGAGGAGACAGAAGTGCAAGTTGGTGTTGGTGATGTTGTTCTGGGCTAGTCAAGCTTGGTTTCCAGGTCTTTTGGAGTTAGCGGTAGAAAAGCCTCTGTTGGTCCCAGATTCAGAGGATGTGCTAATAGGAGAAGGAGGTATGTATCATCCTTTGGTTATGGAAGGGGCCTTGAGCCTTCTTGTTTGGAGGATATCATACCAGTTCGGAAAGCTTTCTACGCAGGCTCAGGAATTGCTCAATGAATCATGGGCTCCAGGGACCAGGAAACGATATTTGGGAGCCTGGAGAAAGTGGTCTTGTTGGTGCTTGGAAAGGGGTTTGGATCCCGTGGAGGCTTTTGCCATAGAACTGGCACATTGTTTGTCAATTTTGTTAGTTAAATGTTTAAGTTATCGAACAATTAATTGTTATAGATCAGCTGTTGCGGCAGGTCATAGTTTAGTTGGAGGTTGTTTGATTGGTAGAGAACCTGTGGTTTGCAGAGTGTTGAAAGGAATTAAGTTGAGAAGACCATCTAAGCCTAGATATAATGGTATGTGGGATGTTAATAAGATTTTGAATTTGTTTGAGAATTGGCCAGCCAATAGATATTTGAGTCTTAAGCAATTGTCTGGGAAATTAGCAAATCTTTTGTGTCTCATTCCTTTTAGAAGATTTTCAGATGTAAGGGCTTTAGATATTCGTAACAGATGTTTTACTCCAGATGGGCTTCTTTTTAGTGTAACTAAAAGTATATCGCGTTCAATTTTTTATTCAAGATTTGTGGAGCATCCTAAATTATGTGCGGCAATGTGCTTAAAGGAGTACAAAGCTAGGATGATTGAGTTTAGGAGGGATGGAGATGATCAGTTATTGATTTCTTTTGTGAAACCATTTAGACCTGTAACTCCAGCTACAATTGCTAGGTGGGTAAGATTTTGTATGTCTGAAGCAGGTGTTAATTTGGAGGAGTTTGGTGCTCAATCTGTTAGAGGTGCCATGGCGAGTAAGGCTTTCTTGTCTGGTGGAAGATTAGAAGAGATTTTGCACGCAGCTGACTGGTCAAGTGCAGATGTTTTTGCAAAATTTTATCTGAAACCTTTGGGGCATGTGTCGTCTGTGGTCTTGTCTCAGCTTTGAACATGCATAATGATAGCCTCCGGTCTTGCCATGAAATGTAGATTCTCCAAGTTTGTGAGGAGAGAATCTGGATTTCATTAAAGACACAGAGACTAGCATTATCCCCCCCACCCTCCCTTTGTGGTGGGGTTGTGGTGTCTGTAAGGTTATTTTGGTAATCCAGAATGTAATATTTTGATGGTGTTCAGTTGGTTTAAAAAAAAAAAAGGAACATTTTGTTTTTCTTTCAGATGCCCAGTAAAGGAAATTTTGAAGAAGTTCAATGAGAAATTGGAGTTCAATTTTTTTCTTCAGGAGCAGCGTAAAAGAGGGAAATAGCTGCTGTGTTCTGGAGTTTATAGTGTTTGGACATTCTATGTTCTAGAAGTTTCTTGTTTGATGTTGTAATACTTGTAAGTGCTGCAAGGAGTGGTGGAATAAAAGGTTGATGCATAATGCTAGCCTCCGTGTCTTTAATGAAATCCATATTCTCTCATCACAAACTTGGAGAATCTACATTTCCCAATGCCATATAATCCAAGCTGCATTTCACTCAGAAAGCCCACAAGGCTTAGACCGGTAGGAGACTGCTTGTGCTCCGGTTCAGAGGGTATGTGGCCAAAGGCTAATTTGCATATGTTTGCTTCTTGTCTGTAGTGGAGCAGTGGGGAAAATACTATTCACAAGGTAATTTACACTTGTGAGTAATTTACACTTGCAACTTTATGCTTACATCTTTGAGAAAATGTAGTGATTTTGGCTTTTCACCATATACGAGTGTAAAGTTAATCAAAAGTGTAGAGTTGCAAGTGTTCAGGCCCTGAAACAGAAGACAGAGCCACATATACAAGTGTATGTTACACCTGCCAAAACAGATCACTAGTAAGTCCAATACCACACTTAGCCAACCACTGATACTACAACACAATGCAATGTCCCAGTAATATTAGCCATTTATGTTAGTTTCCATATTTTAAATACATTTGCTATGACAACACCCAAACATCAATACTATGGAATCTTAAAAAGACAGGTTTGTAATGCTACCAATTTTTGTTAAATGATGGCAATTGAAACTGTCAAAAAAGTTTACTCAGAATTTTGCAAGCTTTCCACCCATCACTGTCTGTTGTTCCAATGTAACTGGAATGAGATTGCTTGTGTTTCAGTTCAGAGGAGATGTGGCCAAAGTCTAATTTGCATATGGTTGCTCCTTGTCTGTAGGGGAGAAGTGAGGGAAATACAATTTATGGGCTATTCATAAACGGAATGTCCACTTGTGAGCAATCCCCCTTGTTAGTTTACTCTTCCACTTTTGAGTAACTTTGATAAGTTTGCCTATCCACCATTTATCGGGAGAGAATGTAGCCTAACTGCTAGGGCAGTCGACCTCGGAGCTGGGGAACTGGGTTTGAGTCTCGGCAGGGACGCTCAACATTCTGTGATTCTGGGCAAATCACCTAATCTCCCCGTGCCTAACTAAAAAAATAAATGTATCCCTCTGTAACGTAGCTGGTGCTCATGTAAAGTGATCTGATTCCTTCGGGTCAGGTTCGCACTATATAAAACTCCACAAAAAAAGTTATTAAAAAATATAGATTTACAACTCTCCATACCCTGAAATAGGGGATGGAGCCAAAGTTATGTGTGTACGTTAGTATTGCTAAAATGGAGCATTAGTAAGTCTAGCACCACACATGGCCAACCAATGATACTCAACACTATACTCTAGTGACAAAAATCTCTCTTTGGTAAAGTACAAGGAAAAGTAAAACAGTTTATTAAACTTGAAAACAAATATTAGAATATATTTGTGATAAATATTCATGTAAATTAATTCTCCTTTGTATTTATTTTGAATGTAGAACAAAATAAAAATGGTTCAGCACTGTTAACTTAATTTTAATTTAAAATGTAAATTTTGGGGAATATATTGGATTACCGTTAAAATTATGTTTTGCAGTTTAAATTTAAAACAATCCCATTTATAGTAAAAAATGTAATTTTATTTATTATGTATTAAAATTATTTAAAGTAATGAGTAGAATTCATTACAGCTAATTTAATTATGTTTTAATGAAAATGTATATTGCATTATTTTTAAAGTCACAAAAGTTAGCAAAATATTTTTTTGAATTATAAAAGTGTTATTTTTAGATAATTTTTGAATCACTAAATTACATTTATTCATATTTCCAGATAGTTTATATAATTTGTTTTCATTTAACTTAAGATCAGTGTCTATGGGATTCAATTTAGGTTCCTACCACCATTATTTTCTATGGGAAAGTGTTGCAGTATCAGTGGTTGTACATGTTAGGTGCTGGACTTACTCCTGCTCTGAGCTGGAGAATGTGTACTACTACTTTAGGTCCTTTTTGGCTGCACTAACGTTAGAAGTGCTGTTTGTGAATAGCAAAGAACAATTTTGTGGGTGGATGACTGTCGCTCCAGAAACCCCTCCTAAATCTCCTCTAATCCCCTCCCATTAAGTACTTAGTAGACCTCTTTCTTATCCACTCGCATGCTTCCTCCTCTAAGTAGTAAAATTACAAGTGTGAGGATCTCCCTGTAAAAAAGACAGGAGAAGTGGAGATTTTTACTCGTAGGTTTGTGTATGACATTTTGTACTACTTTAGTAGTACTGTTATAGTATTACTAAACCTACTAAAAAATGCAGTTTGTGAATAGGCGTCAATGAACTGGAATGTGCCTGAGTATTTGCCACAGGCTGAGACTTTTGCAAGCAGACCACCCATCACCTTCAATACTTTAATATAAATTGGAATTCAAACCATCTATCAAATGAAATTGTACGAACAATATATCTCCTGTGGGCCTTGTAATGCGCACAGCAGTAACCTCATCTCACTCATGACAAAAGACAATAGAGGATGATGAAGACAAAAAATCAAGCCATCTCTTGCTTCCCTTCTAGAATCTGGCACTTCACTCTGATCCATATATGGCAAACTCCCCCATTCCTGCTTTACAAGAAATAAGTAAAGACTCTTCAACCAACACCTCTTTCATACGCAATCCCATGATTGATGGCCCGCAGCTGGTAATCCCCCTTGTCCTTTTGCCATCCCTCCCACATTCCTGCCCTCCCACACCCCAGCTTTGTACAGCACTCCATTGCATTGCCGCGAGGTTTTTGCTATAAATATCTCAATGCATACGTTCATGCATAATACATTCTGAACACCTGAGGCTTCTACGACTTTTTTTTAAAGCTGTTAAATTAACCCAAACACCCACAGTGCACAAATATCACCCCCTGAACACATCCAGCCCAGGATAATAACCTGAGACCCTGCTTCACTATTTTAAGAATCATGCCAAAAGACTAATGAAAAAATTAAGAACAGAACAACATCCACCATCTAGAAATCAAGCCTGCAACCAAATAAAGGCCAACATCTACACTAGTTAGAGCGAGTTGGAATGTTGCTGCAACCAGTAGATTTGAACATACGTCATAGAGCTGTTTGAGAGCGGTTTTATATTTCTATTTTATGCAAATATATTTTATGTTCAGTTTAAAGGAAAAATAAAATATATACTTTTTTGTATTTTAAGTTCGTGTAGCACTAAATAAAACACGCAACAGACTCGTATCTCCCACGGAGAAGCTGCAATACGTCCATGCATTTGATGCAATGTTTATTAATAAAAGCACATTTAAAGCTCAGAGCACAATGGTGTACCTGCGTGCACAGAATATAATTCTAACTGACTTTATCGTTGAATATATAATTTTTAGCTTTTAAAACCATATAATTTCCTGTGTATATAAAAATCAAACGATCTCTGCATGGAAGTTATCACCAAATCAAAATATCCAGCTGAAGTCAGGCAAGGCGCCAATTATGTGCACATTAAAGGGCCAAAGAGCTGACAAGCCGACCAGATGTAAAATAGTCAAACATTTAGTACGTATGTCTCAAGTAAAATCACTGTTTTACGACATGGTTTAGAGGAAACGAGCATTGGTACTAAAAAGGAAATCAATTTACGGTTTAAGCATTCCACTTACTGCGACAAGAAAAATAATGAATCTCACCACCACTGTGCACTCAGAAAATACAGCAAAATCAACTTAGATTTCCCTTGTATGCCCACGGCAAACTTTTAAAGCATGTGTCTTATTGTGAACGTCACTAGTTAATTAAATGGATATGGCCAGCGCTCCAATATACCAAACATATGTCCGTTGTGCCACTATGGATCCCTGTGCTTACTTGAGTTCAACCATTTAATAAACTGTATTAGATAACTTTTCCATTGCAAACTTTTATGTTTATTAATTATTAAATCAACGGGAAGGAACTGGTGTTTGTTTCTGCAATTTCCAATATTTACAAATATATATGTATTTAGAACAATTATATAGTCGAATGAAAATAAATGTGAATGAAGAAAAAATACTACATAAAACATGAATTTCTGATACATTTTGCGATGCAGGGCAGGGAACAAAATTCGTTTTAATAATTGAATTGTTTACTTACCTGCAATCATCCATATTCCGGTGTTTATCACCCCCCACCCTGCCCCTCCCCCGCCCCGCCTGCCTGCACCACCGCAACTCCCTCCACGGCCCGCGACTGACTGTAATACCATATTTGACATTTTGCACCATTGGTGGAGACTTTCAAATTCGAGACGAGGATCTCCTTATAGTAAAATATGGGAAAAGTTTAATTAAAATGTATGAAGATTTTTAATGATTAGCAAAAATATTTGTTTTTAAAATGTATAACAATGCAAACATTTTACCCAATTAATAACTTAATTTTAAACAAAAAATATAATTATTTCGAATATATGAAATGAAAAAATATTTTTTTGAAATTTAAATTAATAAATAATTCCCACCTAAAGTCAAAATACTATTTTTACTATGCAATAACGATTAATAAAAGCTATGTATAAAAGTAACTAGAAGCAATTTAATAATTTTCAATAAATATTACTGTTAAAGTAATTTTAAAATGTAAACGATATTTTAAGATAAAGTATTAATTAGGTTTCAATTATAGACAATTTTCAAAACTTTAAACATATTTGTAATAGTTTAATAGATTTAAGTAAATAGAATTATTTTAACATTATTTCCTATGTGGTTATATTTTAGATAAATAACTCCAATACTTTTCAAGGGACGGTTTTGCAGTACATGTGGTTGACCAGGTATGTTGCTGGACGTATGCTAGGTCTATGTTAGAGTGCATTTACTACTGTTTTGTTTCATTTTTAGGTTGAGTCTGGGGTAACACAGGAGCTACTCTGCAAGGCATGCTGTATTGGAGTATATACTTGAAGCCCCGCCCTCTCTCCGCCCATATTTTTCATTGGCTTGTGTCACTGTCATTCGTAAATGTTGGCTTCTGATTCCTTAATAGGCTTGTTAGTCTCTCCTTAACACAGGCTTGTCTTCATTTGTAACCTCCCATGAGGGCACTCCCTTTTATATGTGTTGTTGCTCGGTAGGCTTTAATTACAGCTGCTGAGAACAATTTTGTTTAATTGTTTTATGCATGCCTACTGTTGCAGGCATGACACGCTCACTCGCAACATCTTTTTTTTTTTTACATAGCGCCCCACGCTGATAGTGACGTCTATGCCTTTGCCTTACATGCAGCACCAAATATGTCCGCATGATCTATTTTTTTTTTACACTGCGCCATTCCGCACTTACACTTAAATGTCGGCTGCAGCCCTTTCCTTAAACGAGCCGGGCACAGCCGATAATAAAGTTAAGAGCCACATAGGGGATTTTACCAACTACCATTTGTAATCCAATAGGCGGTGCATTTAAAAAACCCACGGAAATGCTAGACCTATTGTATTGCAAATGCTTGTTATCTGTAGTAATTTGAAAAGGAAAGTTTGTGAATAGCAATGGGCTTACTCTTTTTTTGTCTGTCCTCAGCCCCTCCTTACTCCTCCTGTAACAGCTCCCATTTACTTTTTAACATTCCCATTTTCCACCTAATACCCCCACTCTTCCCCTATTTACTCCTAAAAGGTATGGAGTGTGTGGAAATCTCTGCAATCAGGGCTGGGATCTCCTCACTTAAATGATAAAAGAGACAGCCCCAACTATTGCAGTAATTATGAAAGGACTAAAAAATGCAGTTTGCAAATAGGCCCCATAATCGTTGGACTTAGGTACGGGGATTCTGTTTGGAATCAAAGAATCCAAACCCCTGCTATATCTTTACCTAAATGTGGCCCAATCATAAAGAAGGCCTAATTGTGACAAGCCAAACCCATGATGAATCTATCACTTTGAGTCTGAATATAAGAACTTACTGACAGCACTTCAGGAAGGCATGCTGTGGATCTAAAACATGAACTGCAATGCCCTTGTCCAAGGGTCTGATGTGAATACTTTCTGACAGGGAAGAATCATGGAACTAAACTAAGGACATCATTCTTTCTTTAGACTCTCACTTCAACACCTGCTAGTCTTAGCAATTTCTACTCAGTGAAGCATTATGGCTAGGGACACAAGTCAAGCTAATATGGCATTGCCACGTTATCTCTGAAGAGCCTAACTGCTCAATTCCTGATAAAACTATTTTGCCCAGAACCACTTCAATTGGTAATTTTGCCAAGTGGCCTAACATATTAGACACTGCATACAGAATTCTTTTCATCCAAAGTCCATTTTAGGGGTTTATCATGATGTTGATTTGCATACAAATATGTTGACTTTGAGAATAACGTTTTTTTCTAGAATCTCAAATGTACATGTACATCTATTTCATCCAAGCTGCAACAGTAACACTTTTCTATAACATATTTTATTGATTTTTACTTGTCAGGTGATCAGGCAGTTATATTTTGTATTGCAGACAATGTACATACACAAATCCAAGAGCAAAGTCTTAAAATGACCTGCTGATATAAACCTAATCTTTTACTTCCATGTTTCTTTCACTCCTCCTAGTGGTAAATCAAGTGTTCTACAACACCAGTGATATAAAAATAGTTAAGCCAGTCTAACTGGAAAATAAATAAAAAACATTTACATTAAGTTGCCCTATTTTCGCACCTTCCCCATTCCGCTGGCATGCTGTTCCCCTAAGGCTTGAAACGTGGGTGGGACATTTCAGCTTTGAAGCATAGATATCATGTACTCTGTCACTGGGGAACATATATTTTAAAATTTGCCATTGGAACTTTAGTTAGCCTTTTTGTTTCGAATTTGTGCCATAGATTATTCATCCATAGCACCTTTGTTGGTGTTTCCTGTTTCTTCTAAAAGAACTTGATAATGTATTTGATCATCCCTAGGAGGTGCTATCCGATTGAATGATTCTGTTTGGATTACCAGTCCAGGTCTCTCTCCCATCCTGCACATTTTCTAGGAGTGTGGCTGCATTCCTAGTCACAGCTGTAATCACTCAGATATAAGGATCTCCTTCCAGAAAAGTTTAATATTTTCACTCTCCCACCGGATGTGGATAAAGGTGCATCTTTCTTTCCCACATCTCCAACATGTATCTGAGAATGTGGGATATATCCTATACTGTTTGCTTGGGTCAAGTACCACCTCATCTATAACCCTAGCTTCCCTGTGTTGAATATTTCTGAGCTTTTTGTATATGTTGAGACATTTTGCCACCCTCTATCACAAAATTCACAACCCAGTTCATCTCCTTGGTCCTTGCACTTTCACACTAAAGATTGTATAGTTTCGAAATCCGACCTTTTATAGTGTAGTATATAAGAGGAACTTCTCATCAGGAATAAGAGACCAATTCCCTGCTTACCTAATTTGCGGGTGCATAACTTAGTGTTTAATTTGTGCATACTGCATTCTGTCACACTCAGTTATCTTAAAGGATTTCTTGCTTTGTAGGAATTACTTTTCATGTCCCTTTTCTAAATGTTCTTCGATCATTAAACATTTTTATAGGCCAGCCTCCAATTGTAATTGTAATTGCATTTATGTAGTGCTTATCACCCCTGACGTGGCATTGAAGAACTTTATGGCGAGTAGCAAGCTACTCTGGAACCCACGTTTAGTGGTAAATCCAGTGGTTATTGTTAATTATTGTGACTAGTCATGTGTTCTCATAAAAAAATTACATGGATTTACTCCAGTTATTTTGTGATAGATTATATTATTACCAACTAAATGTGATTAGTGGGGACTAGGTGGTTTCAGGTGAATGGTTGGTGAGATAAATAGGCTGGCAGAGATTAGATAGTGTTAGGTTGCAGGGATAGAATGTTAAAGAAGGACAGGCTGTAATCTATGAAATGAGGCATCAGCCAATTATAGAATTACAATGAGGGAGATTAAGTCTGATAGGCATTAGACTGGGAGGAATCTATACTAAGGAAGAGAAGGCATGCAGAGCATGGAAGATAGGAGGAGGGCCACTCTAAAGACAGACAGGAAAGGAATCAAGTGGAAGGAATTCATGGTCAATTTTTCACGCATGTTTTTAGAAGTATTGTGGGAGGCTTTCTAAAATAGCCAGCAATCTAAGGTTGTAAGCTGTAGAAAGTAACAACACTACATACCATACTCGTCTGGAGACTCCAAGTCTAAGTGTGCACATAATTTAAATATTAAGAGCCCAAGCCCGATGTGTGCCTAGGGTATCCCTTCAAAACCTAGTCAGGATTATCCCAAGGGTGGTGCAGGGTCTGTTCACTCCCCAAGGGGAGGTGGCACAGATGCCTTGTTTTGGAATATTCCAGGAAAATATGTGACATGTTGAATGAAAGCGCATACCCTAGTCGCACAGACCAACTCACAATGGAGCCTCCCTAAAACCCGAATAATTCTATGCAACCCTACCCAGTCCACTCACTTTTTGTAAACAATTGTAGCCATCTGCAATCAAATCAGCAATCTTATTATTCCTGCCTGTCAAGGCAACACACCAATGATCAAATACTACTAAAAAGCACCACCACAGCCCGAACCCCACCGACCCCCCATTTACAAACCTGAATTCTCCATCCCAAACTGTCCAGTGCTTTTCGGACATCCAGCCTTCTTCTCTCTTCCCTTGGGGAAACCAATCATCCCAAAACCAAACACATGACACCAAAATACATCTCCCAAAACAACACACCAGTGATGCGACCAGTTTGCAGCCCAACCACCACACAACACCACCATAAAGATCATCATTTCTGTACCAGCACTCCTGCACCAAAATACAAAAAAACGGATTCCCTACACTCTGTGACTTTGTACAAGGACTTCTCACATATATTACATGTTCTTATATGCTGCCTTACGTGCTATGTATAAAACCTTTGCCCGCAAGACTTATGTACATTCAGGAGATAACACAACTCTAATGAACTTCCTTGTGTTGCTCATGTTTTTACCTATAAAAAATACCACCCTTTGCCCCATTATGTTTTATACAGATGAGGCCAAAGCATAGCCAACTAAGATCAGTGTGCCAATGGAAATTCAGGACTTGCAAATGAAATAAGTAGACCTTACTTCCCCATGATAAATAAAAACTGTAGCTGAGTCTCACCTAAAACTGAATCTGCTTCCTGGAAAGCGGGGAAGAGGAGACCTCTTGCACCGACTCCGGCAAATGTCTGTAGGGTGCAGAGACCCCTCATCCCAGGCTTTTTCATACAGGATCCTGAACCTTGCTCCATTCACTCTGGTTGAGAAGGTGGGATTGCAGTGAATTTGAATGTATGGGACCAGTTAGGTTAGGCCTCCTTTGCCCAGTATCCGGTGGAGGGCTTTAGTAATCTCTGATAGACACACATTTTGTGGACGTACCTCTTTGTTGAGCCATAGGACATTGAACAAGTGACGACTAGTTTGGCACAACTGATAAGCAAGCATCTTTTTCTACAGACTTTCTCTGTGTAGATTAGGGAAAGTGAGGAGTTTTAGTGGTCAGTGATGGGTGGTGCTTTGGAGTGGAAAGGGTATTTTGGGGTTCAGGGAGGGTCAAGGGTGGTGAGGTTTATTTAGGGATCAGAAAAGGGTGGAGTTTAGGGGCAGTGATGGGCCTTTAGGGTTCATGAAGGAATGGAGTTTAGAGTTGATGAGGATTTTCTAGGGTTCATGGAAGGGTGAAGTATGTTGGTGTGCTGGGGACTTCAAGGGTTCACAGATGGGCATGGTTTATGGCTGGTGAGAGTTTTTAAGGATCACTGATGGGTGGAGTTTAGAGGTGGTGGTGAAGAGTTTTTAGGGTACAGGAATGGGTGGAGTTATTAGGGTTAAGGAATAGATAAATGTTAGTGTGGTGAGATTTTAAGGGTTTGGGATGGGTGGTGTTTAGATGTAGAAAGTGTTTTAGGGTTCACCGATGGGCGTAGTTTAAAGGTGGTGTGATATTTTTAGGGGTCAAAGATGGGTGGTGTTTATAGGTGATGAGGGTTCTTTTAGGATTCAGGCATGAGTGGAGCTTAAAGGCAGCAAAGAGTTTGAAGGGGTCAGGGATGGGTGAGGTTGAAGCATTGAAATTGGGTTTTAGGGGTTGGGAAAGGATCGAGTTTAGGGGTGGTGACAGGTTTATGGTTCAGGGATATGTGCAGTTTAGGGTTGGAAAGGGTTTTAACGGTCAGGGACAAGTGAAGTTTAATGGTCAGGAATGGGTTGAGTTAAGGTGTGGTGGGTTTAGGGTTCAGGCATGACTGGCCTTTAGGGGTAGAAACAGGTTTTAATTTTAAAGGATGAATGGACATTTGTGGTATGTGATAGGTGTAGTATAGCTCTGGTAAGGGGATGGGATTTTAGGGGTGGGGTGGTGTTTAGGGATTGTAAGGGTGCCAGGGATGGATGGAATTTAGATGTGCTGAGGGATCAGTGAATTACTAGCATATTAATCAATTGCTTGATAGTGTAAAATATATAAATCTGAAATAATGTCCCCTGAAATAAAGCACTGAAATAAATAACGTAGAAAAAAATGTTTCTGAAATGGAGATCCATCATTCCATTGACAGCCAATTTTGGAAAAAATGCATTCTATGAATTGGTTTCTTGAAATTGTAGATGCCATTCATCCTGCAAATTGCCATTAAACTATTTAGGTGAAATGGTTTCTGTTGGACCTGGCATCCTTGGTGTGATTTTCCCCCTAACTTTTTGACTTCTACTCTTCTTTTGATAACATAGCTACTCTTCTTTTGATAACATAGCTTTTGCTGGCTTTAGGATTCTGCACACTTTAACACTGATAAACAGTGTGAAAGTGCTTGTATTCTTTCCTTAACTTTGGCTAAACTTGCTTATACCCAATTGGCATAGTAAATTTGCTTGCAAGTCTCTAGTAAAGTGCCACTACCTGGGGCCAGGTTCTGTAAATTAACTGCTACTAGTGGGCCTGCTACTAGTGGGCCTGTCAAAATGGTTGTGCCACCCACTTAAGTACCACTTTACACATATCTACACCTACCGTAGTGTCAGGGATAGGCTGGATCTTGGAACCCCGGTCCAGGTTTGCTGATGCCTTCCTCAGACCCATAATTAAAAAAACAAGCACATATCTTAAAGATGCCAAGGATGCACTACGCTTCCTGAAAGACATCAGTTTCAGTCCTGATACCCATCACTCCTGGGTCTTGATATTGAAAGCCTTTATACAAGTCTCCCACACACTGAGACCTTTAACATCATTGAGGAAGTCCTATGTGATGTAGACTGGGATTATCAAACACCCAAGAATTTAGTAATGGAATTGTTAGATGGGTTTCATGAAGAAAGAATCAAATCATAGTTTAGTGAATTTTTCTTCTTTAATGTCAAAAGTTCACAGCATCGTTTCTACACACCAGCCTAAGTCAAAAGCTCGACAGCAACTGCCTCACTACGAACCTACCAACATAATCTATCCCTAACACTCTAAAGGCCCATAGGATTGAATGGGAAAGCCATTCCTTATTAGCGATTAGCTATTACCGAATCGCTAATGTTCCGCTATTTCAAGGGTGCCTAAAGGCCCATAGGAATGAATGGGAAAGCCATTCCTTATTAGCGATTAGCTATTACCGAATTGCAAATAAGGAATATGTAGGAATCGCTAATAACATTGCGATTCCTACATGCATCCCGTTTTGCGAGTCTTTAATAGCGATTCCTTAAAATTCGCTATTAAGGACTCGCAAAACATAACTTTGATGCATATGTCAGCCTGTCTTTAAGATGATGAGGAGCACGAGTAATCTGTGTGATCTTTCCGATATAACTTGAATCATCTTTTAAAAGAGTAGCATCATCAGGAACATTGTCCTCCGTTGGTAAAGCAGATGTTAAAGCAGAAGATGAAAAGGAAGTATTCTCTTGAGAACCACCAACATCAACAGATTGAGCCAAATTACCTGACAAAGAATAATTGTCATCAAGATAAACTGGTAGGAAAGCCTCTGAATCATTGTAATTGAGATCAGAATGGAAGTCGTCTTGCAATGATTTTTTAGCTAATACAACATTTCTTTAACTCCACCATTTGCCATTTTCAACCAGAACAGAATGCTTTGAAATTTTCACAATTCTTGTCTTTGAATAAAATTTTGACTTATGACTTTTATCCTTAAAAGGTCTTTCAACTTTCACAAAGTCACCAATTCTAAATTGAATTTCCTTTGTTTTCACTTTATCATCATACATTGCTTTCATTTTAGTTTGACTCCTCTCAACCTTATTATGTATTTGATGAATGTCAGGTAATTTTGTTTCAGACTTAGTTTGATCTAACACCCAATTTGGACTAAGTTTGGATGAACCAAAACGTTTCTTAAGTAAAATAAACGGTGTCACACCTGTTGTGGAATGTGGAGTGTTATGATAACTCCATAACCTCTCTTGAACAGCTTTTATGACAGAATCACCTTGAAAAGCTGCTAACTGGATAGTATCTTTTAACATCTTATTAACTGTCTGCACCATACCATTTCCTTGAGGGCTACATAAAGCCACTGTCATATGTTTAACGTCACAATTAATTAAGAAACAATGCATAGCATGAGATTTGAATTGAACCCCATTGTCAGACACAATAAACTTTGGAAAACCTTGTCTATAAAACAAATCATTCAACACATCAATTACAGCACTAGTAGAACATTCCGACAAAAATCTACACTCCACCCACTTTGAAAAGTAGTCAACATTTACCAAAGCAAATCTCATATTAGGTTTCAAATCATACATTGGTCCAATGAAATCTATACCTAACTTCTCCCAAGCTCCATCTGGATAATCAACCGGATGAAGAGGGGTATTACGAAGTTTCAAAGATTTATCAGCATTAGAACAGCTATTGCAACGCACCACAAAATTATCTACATCAACATCCATCCCTGGCCACCAATAAAACAACCTCAACCTTTTCTTGGTGCCAGTCATGCGAAGATGGCCTTGATGGGCAAGATTTACCAAACGCAACTTAAGTTTACCTGGAGGAATTAACAAGTTTCCTCTCATAACAAAATTATTTTCGATAGTAAGTTCATCTTTGACTTTGTGAAAAGAGCGTAAACCTACATCTAAATTTCTCTCCTCAGGCCAACCATTTATGATGTGAGACTTAAGTAAATTTAGAACACTGTCATGTTCCACACATTCTAACTACTCTGAGGAATTGATAGTACCATCAGAAACAAATAACCCATCAATTAAACCCACAACACATTCAGTGCCATGCATAGTAGAATTGTCTTCAATGAGTAAAGGACATCTAAACAAAAATTCTGCACAAGTGTTCTTTCCACCTGGAATATGTCATATATTGAAATTATACTTGAACATTCTTGACAGCAATCTAATCAGTCTTGGACTAACTTTGTCATGGTCATCCTTTGATAACAAAAAAACTAATGGTTTGTGATCTGTAACTAAAATTAATTTTCTGCCCCATAAAAAGGTTTCAAAATGTTTAGCGGCCCATAAACAAGCTAATGCCTCCCTTTCAATGGTGCTATATCTTTGTTCTGTTAAAGATAATGATCTGGAGGCAAAACCAACTGTATGTTCCACACCATCAGCTATTTGAATAGGAATCGCACCAAGACCAACACCACTGACATCAACTGTAATAATAGATTGAATGTCATCTCTAAAAGGATGTAAATCAGGTGCATGTAGAATTAATTTCTTTAAATTATTGAAAGATTGGTTTTCAGATTCCTCCCAAACAAATTGCTCACCTTTCCTGAGCATTTCCCTCAATGGTTCAGTCTGCAAAGCAAATGAGTCAATGAATCTTGAATAGTACTCACACATCCCGAGAAAATACCTAAACTGGTCTTTGTTTGAAGGACATGGACTGTCCACAATAGCTTTAACTAGGTCTTGTTTAGGAGAAATGCCAGAATCTGAAATGTGATGACCAAGATAATCAATATTGTTTACCATAAATTTACACTTATCTTTTCTGACAGTGAAACCATTTGACTCCAAAATGTCCAAGACTTCAGACAATTTGGTAATATGTTCCTCAGAATTTTTTGAATAAATCAAGATGTCATCTTGGTATGCAAGAACATTGGTACAGTTGCCAAATAATTTAAACATTAATTTTTGAAAGACCGAAGCGGCCGATGCAAGCCCAAAAGGCATTCTTAAAACCTAAAAGCACCAAATGGAGTATTGAATGAAGTCAAAGAACGCAAATCCTCAGACAATTCCACCTGCTGATAAGCGGACTTCAAATCAAGACAAGAGAATTTCTTAGCGTCACCTAATTGGGCTAACATGTCTTGTATTTTAGGCAAAGGGAAACAATCAATAAGGATATTTTTATTTAAGGATCTTAAATCCACACAGAGTCTTATAGTCTTTTTCTTCGCGACAACAATTGGAGCGACCCATTCAGATGAATTGATTGGTTCTATGACATTATCTGAACAAAGTTTCCCCAAATTCTGCTTGAGTTGATCCCTAATACAAAGAGGAACATTTCTAACTTTATGAATGATGGGCACAGCATCCTTCTTTAAAATAATAACCCTGTCGTTGAATAAAGACTCGTGTTTTTGTAACAATTGCTATAGAGAGGAATTGTTAATAGGAATGTCTACCAAAGAAATTGGACAATCAGTACCCGGTCTCAAAACCATTCCAAATTTACCTTGATCTTTCCAACCTAGTAAATTATAACCTTTCTTAGCGGTTCCATGTTCAAATATCGTTAACATAAATATCGTCTGATAAAAATATCGTCACTAAAACATCGTTTACATAAATATCGTCATCCTATACTTAAACTAGATTTCACACAAATATCGATATTTTTTTATCGACAACCCTAATATCGTTCACACTAATATCGACTACTTAAATATCGACTACTACATTATCGACTTTATTTTAAATAACATTACCTTTAACATATATATCGACTACACTAACATCGACAACCTATGTGCTCTAAAAATATACAAAAATTATCGTCGTTTTGTTTATAACTCGAAATGCACTATTCTTGATTTTACTCATTTTTTAAACTATATTACACTCCGATGTCCTAAATATTATAAACATTTCTTTATTTTCAACATATAAACGATTTAAATATTACACAAAAATGTAACTTATAACACATTTTAATATATTCTTTTACAAACAAACAGTGAAACAACATAGTATTACGAAAATAACGGTTTTCCCATGCCAAATAACGTTCTCAACCAATGATTTTGAATTTTCACTAATTGAACCAATCAAAAAGTACCATTAATTAACTCACTAATATAAATACAATGACACACTTAACGTAAATTACCATTTTTGGCCCAACCTTGGAGAAAAACGGTTACCTTGCTGAGAGAAGAGAATACAAACCAACGACTACAACTACAACACATCACACTACACTTCAAGTAAGTTAAATACCATTTTTTTTTCGAAATTACTATAAGTAGATAAAGTCCCTATTTTTAAAACTTTTGATCTTTATAGTGAAAACTAAACATGTTAAACTTATCAACAACGACAATACAGTTAGATGTAAAAACATTTCTAAACTACCTTATCCATATCTATTTAGATAGCAGAAAAAAATTATTTAAACTTGCTAAGTAAATGTACAATGAAAATAATATGTATCCAACTATTATCATCCAAATACTACAAGTAACACAATGATAATTTTTTCCACAGACTCTACAAAATTATTGACCTATCTACAACTACACTACCAACATCCTCTACTACATCAAGTAAGTATAGTCAGTATATCTATAACAATTCAGAAAGTAAATGATACACCTATTACACTAAAGTATTTCTTTCTATTATTCTTTAACACTACTACAGAACGTAAAAGGGAGACAATTCTGAAAAATAAATAAGAATAAAAAGTTTACCAGTGAAGCCACATAGTAAGTATATGTTTACACTTTTGCCTAGTCTTATACACACCTCTAAAATGGTGTTCAATGTTCTAAAAAAGACATATATATATTTCCACAGATCTACCTTAGACATGGCAACTGGAGCTACTTTCATTACTTCGCAAAAAGGAAAACTAATGCTGAGCTACATGGGTTACACCTACACCCAAGAAAGAGTGAAAGCTAATAAGACCCATTGGAAATGTAGTAAATATTACTCAAATGCATGCTATGGTAGAGCAACAACTGTTGATAACAATGTGGTAAATGTACGTGAGCATAACCACCCACCAAATGTAACTGAAGTGGAAGTGAGAGAAGCACTAGAAACATTGAAAGATGCTAGTACAGGATCACAAGAAACAAGCACTAGCATTTTGAAAAATGTTTTAAGCAAAGTGCCTGAACATGTGACAGGACAGCTACCTTCTATTCCCAACTTAAAGAGATTAATTGCTAAAACTAAACGTGCTTCTGATCCAACTCCACCAACACCAGAAAGTTTTCAGGATATAAAAATATATCCAGAATATACCATTACACATAATGAGGATAAATTCTTAATGTATGACAACAACAGTCATGACAAAAGAATTTTACTTTTTGCTACTAATAGTAATTTGCAAAAGCTTAAATCATGTGAAACATGGATGATGGACGGGACTTTTAAAGTTTGTCCCAAACCTTTCTATCAACTTTACACCATTCATGGGGAATACCAAGATACAAATATACCTCTAATTTATACTCTGCTGCCAAACAAAACAAATACTACCTACGTAGAAATTTTAACAACGATCAAAGAATTAACAGATAATTACTATCCTCAAAGAATTGTTATTGACTTTGAAATGGCCATGATTCAAGCTATCCTTAAAATATATCCCCATACCTCCTTACAAGGTTGTTATTATCACTACAACCAAAGCATATGGAGGCACTTACAAAAATCAACGTTAAGCATTGAATATTGTACAAACAGTAACTTTGCTTATCAAATAAAAAAGTTGATAGCATAGCATATGTACCAACAACAGAAGTAGCTAACTACTACAATTTATTAATTGACAGCCCTTTCTACCGCACCAATGAAAAAAAGCTAACTCCCTTCTTAGACTACTTTGAAGATACATGGGTTGGAAGATTACATCGTTCAGGCCACCGTAGACAACCTAAATTTCAAATTCCATGGTGGAATGTCTATGCTAGTACAATAGCCCAGAAAGCTAAAACTAATAACGCAGTTGAAGGATGGCATAATGCCTTCCAAGCGACTTTAGGAAGAACTCAACCAACACTTCACAAACTAATCCAAAGCATTAAAAAAGAGCAGAGCTACCAAGAACTCAGAATAGAGCAATCACTGTCAAAAATTGGCCCTAAACTAAGTAAACAAACATTAAACATGTACGAATATCTCCAGCAAAAAACTAGAATGTACCCAAGTATAGAAGGTCTAGCATATTTAGATCTAATAGCTAAATCAATCCTTTAAATATAAATTACCAAAAAGTGAGCAAAGGACAATTAAAGATAATATGTAGTTAAATATCGTAATATTATGTCATGTAAAATTATCAATAATATATTTTTACAAGACATAATAATATAACATTTAACTAAACAGTAGACTATACCACAATGCAACGCAAAAGTAAATATCACTTTTACTTACGGTTCTGCTGCTGTAGAATATGTTCCATGGTGATGATTTCCACAGGAATAATACCAAAAGCTATCCATATCCAATATCGAAAAATCCCAACAAAATGCAAAAAATACAACTGTTTGAGAATACTCCCGTTGCAATCCTCTCGAATTGGAAACCATAAAAAAGTAGATAAATCTTCACGAGTAAAAAAAATAGCGACCCCGAAAATGCAGGACATTTTCAAAAATATGTACCTGCTTAAAAAAAAAAAACGTCACAGTCCATCTGCTCACCAAAACGAAGACCTGTAAATTATCGAAAAAATAACAAACCTCAAAACATTGGCAATACGCATAGCCTACACATAGCATATAACACATAAAAACAATCTGAATTCATCCATTAATACAACAGTAAACGTTACTTTTGTTCGAACTACCTCACAAAATACGCTCTCCATAACGACGCAAAATAACACGTAATTCGCACATAATATGTAAAGTACTACACATATCTACACGTACACACTACAACTATCACTAAACTTAAGTTAAATATCTTTAAAAGTAAAGTGAAACAAACTTACCTTCACCTACAAGAAACAGCTCCCAACCGCGAGCTTCCGTTTTCTAAAATGACCCAAACAACGATGTTGATAGAATACAAAGTAAAGTTCCAAAAAGTAAAATGGCTGCATAATAAAAACTAAAATAGGACAAAATAGCCTTTAACAACAAAATAAATTGTATTAAATAGCATAATATATGCAATATGTATGAAATATTTTTTTTTCTTGTTACAAAAAATATGAATATTGTAAAATAGACATTAATATGTTTAAATGAGTTATGTATTAATTGTTTTTTATTTAAAAAATGTATTTCATTGTTAAATATTTTTCTCAGATATTACAAAATGTAAATTTATGTTATGTACATATTTTGATAAAAACAATGCCATCATAAATATGTAATATATTACATTTTAATAATAATTATTAAAATGTAATATAATAATTTAAGTATAATACAAACAGTATTTATGTAAAAAAATGCTATATAATTTGTGACCAAAAATTATGTAAAATGTTATTAGAAAATTTGTAATATCTTTGCAATATCAAACTAAACTCTCAATAAAAAAAATTTTTCAAAAATTTGTTTCTTATTTTTGACTTGTCATATTAATGTAAAAATGTAAAAAAAATGTTTTTATTGTATATTTATGAAATGAATATTACTACATAACATATATGATTCTTATTAAAAATAATAAATAGATACTGCTGAATTAAAAATAATAATAATTCTGCTGGACAGTAAACCATAATAAATTACTATTCTAACTCCAATCCAACATAAGTCAGGGAAAGTGCTGTATAATAAACAATAATAATTTACTATTCTAACTCCAATCCAACATAAGTCAAGGAAAGTGCTGGATAATAAACCATAATAATTTACTATTCTAACTCCAATCCAACATAACTCTGTGAAAGTGCTGGATAATAAACCATAATAATTTACTATTCTAACTCCAATCCAACATAACTCTGTGAAAGTGCTGGATAATAAACCATAATAATTTACTATTCTAACTCCAATCCAACATAAGTCAGGGAAAGTGCTGGATAATAAACCATAATAATTTACTATTCTAACTCCAATCCAACATAAGTCAGGGAAAGTGCTGGATAA
This sequence comes from Lissotriton vulgaris, assembly GCF_964263255.1. Taxonomy (NCBI): domain Eukaryota; kingdom Metazoa; phylum Chordata; class Amphibia; order Caudata; family Salamandridae; genus Lissotriton; species Lissotriton vulgaris. The sequence goes on along the minus strand of NC_141685.1, from coordinate 1,530,516,144 downwards.
TAAACCATAATAATTTACTATTCTAACTCCAATCCAACATAAGTCAGGGAAAGTGCTGGATAATAAACCATAATAAATTACTATTCTAACTCCAATCTAACATAAGTCAGGGAAAGTGCTGGATAATAAACCATAATAATTTACTATTCTAACTCCAATCAAACATAATTCAGGGAAAGTGCTGGATAATAAACAATGATAAATTACTATTCTAACTCCAATCCAACATAAGTCAGGGAAAGTGCTGGATAATAAACCATAATAATTTACTATTCTAACTCCAATCCAACATAAATCAGGGAAAGTGCTGGATAATAAACCATAATAATTTACTATTCTAACTCCAATCAAACATAATTCAGGGAAAGTGCTGGAAAATAAACCATAATAATTTACTATTCTAACTCCAATCCAACATAAGTCAGGGAAAGTGCTGGATAATAAACAATAATAATGTACTATTCTAACTCCAATCCTACATAAGTCAGGGAAAGTGCTGGATAGTAAACCATAATAAATTACTATTCTAACTCCAATCCAACATAAGTCAGGGAAAGTGCTGGATTGTAAACCATAATAAATTACTATTCTAACTCCTATCCAACATAAGTCAGGTAAAGTGCTGGATAATAAACAATAATAATTTACTATTCTAACTCCAATCCAACATAAGTCAGAGAAAGTGCTGGATAGTAAACCATAATAAATTACTATTCTAACTCCAATCCAACATAAGTCAGGGAAAGTGCTGGATTGTAAACCATAATAAATTACTATTCTAACTCCAATCCAACATAAGTCAGGGAAAGTGCTGGATAATAAACCATAATAATTTACTATTCTAACTCCAATCCTACATAAGTCAGGGAAAGTGCTGGATAATAAACTAGAATAATTTACTAATCTAACTCCTATCCAACATAAGTCAGGGAAAATGCTGGATAGTAAACCATAATAAATTACTATTCTAACTCCAAACATAACTTAACTCAAGGAATGTGCTGGACAGTCAAATTAAAAAAATTACTATTCTAACTCCAATCACACTTATATCAGGGAATGTGCAGGATAGTACACAATATACATATAACAATTAAAATTTCGTGACAATTTCAAATTTTGATTTGTAAATTTCGAATTCTGATAAAATTTCTATTATGTTCTTATTTTTCGAATTTTTTTAAACATATTATCTAATTTACTACCCACCCTTATCCCCTATTATACCAATAACCCGCTACTAAAATATTAATATGAAATTTTTCACTATCATTAAAAAAATAATTTCGTAAAAATTTCTAAATTTTATTGTAAAATTTCTATTTCTGATTTATTTTCGATTTTTTTTATAAAATATTTTTTTTTTTATTAATTTTATAATTAATACCCACCCTTAGCCCCTAAAATACCAATGACCCACTACTAAAATTAATATATTATTTATTAATTAATGATTACAAATAACATTTCGTGAAATATTATATTTAGAAAATGTAAATTTCGAATTCTGATAAAATTCCTAATTTGTTTATTTTTTTAAATAAAATTTTAAATTACTACCCACCCTTATCCCCTATAATACCAATAACCCGCTACTAAAATTTTAACAAATCTTTTGTAAAAAATATTTTTTTATAATTATTATTATTAAAGTATTTTTCTAAATTTTTAACAAAAATATTAATTATTGTTTTTTTTTTTAACACATTATATTTTTTTGTCGATATTATATACAACGATTTTTTAGTCAACGATATTCTATTCATCGATATTTTTGTTTGACGATATTTATGTCATTCTAACAAAACGATATTTTTTACAACGATATTTACAACGACGATATTTCTTTCTTTCGATATTCTTACCACGATATTAATGCTAGTCGATATTTTCCCGTCGATATTCTATCTTAATACCTTTCTTAGCTACATAATTTTTAGTGAATATCTCTCTGTCTTTGAATCTAATATGGTCCTGAAAAAATCCTAGCATATCAATGTTATGACCTCCAAAAGAAATAGTGTTTATGTCAGGAGGAAGAAGTTGTACATTATTCCAATGTTTGTCAAATAAAATATCAGTGATAAAAGTGACAGGAGAGCCAGAATCAACGGTTATCTGAATTTTCACATCACCAATATTGACATCACATACAAGACCCCCATCATCCAACTCATTGTCAATGGAAAGAACAATTCTTTTTGTACTTTTGACTGTACAAACATTGTTTACAATCGAATCCTCCCCATTTTCAATAGAGTTCATTTTGATAGGATTCCTATTGCACATTTTTGTGAAATGACCATGTTTTTTGCAATTAAGACAATATTTACCAATGGCCGGACAGTTCTTGAAATTAGCTAAGTGTGAAAGAGATCCACATCTGAAACAAGCACTTTGCTTTTTCTGATCTCTAGAACTGCCTCTATTTTTATTAAAGTTATTAAAATTACCTTTAGGTTTGGTACTGAGAGCGTTAACTGCTTCACCACCATTATCTGGCTTACCCTTATTAAGTTCTTTTTGAGAAACTGCTGATCGTTCAAAACCTCTTGCTAACTCGAGTGTTTCTTTCAACGATGGATCTCTACAACAAAGAAGTCTTTCTAGCACTTTTTTGTTAAAACAGTTAACTAATAATTGATCCCTAAGATAAGAATCAATGTTGCCATCAAATTCGCAAGTGGCAATTAAAACTCTCAACTCAGTCAAGAACGTATCAATTGTTTCAAACTCGTATTGACGTCTAGTGTTAAATTTGTGCCTTTCAACCACAACACTTGTTTCATCAATAAAGTAACGGGCAAGTCTGGATACAGCTTCCTTATACACATCGCAATAAGATTCATCAGTTTGAGCACAAGGAGGTAAATGGTCAAAAATACGTTGTCCTTCAGCACCCAAACTATTGTAAAGTAGTGCTAACTTCCTCACAGAATCAAATTTAGTGCCGTATAAAGCTATAATGTAACTAGCAAATCCTTTGAACCATTGTTTCCATTTCGTTTTTGGAATTCCTGGTTCTGGTAAAAAATGAGGAGGAGAGGCAATATTTTGAATCATGTTACCACTTATTTAGAAAATAATACCCTCAATACTATTTGTAAAGATATATATGTGAACCAAAGCAATCATTACGATACAGTTACAAGTTCACAAAACAATTTGTCATGGTATCTTTTCAAAACGAAACATCAAAAAAAAATTAAATATTGATGAACCATAGGAAACTGTAAAACTAAATGAATGAATAAATGTAAATAGCATGCACAAACATATAGTTATTGTGGAAAATGAGCACAAATATGAGTATCTATGTGGATGTGCGCATCAACGAAAAGTTTATCTTAAAGTTGAAGTTGTGTCAGGTTTATCTCCACGGAATCCAGTTGTTGTATACAATGGTCCACCTCCAAATGTCACTAACACCTTCATTATATTACACAAGTTGTTTGAGCCATTAGGCGAGGGAAAAATAGGAGGAGAGAAAAAAGGAAGGGAAAGGAAGGGGTCAGCAGCGAAAGGAAAACCTGAAACGATAAATGATACTTTCATAAGCAACAATATTCACATTAGGGCTACACTCATGAATTCTCGCTAAATGAACCCTGTATACCTGCTAAAAGTAAAATATCAAGACTCTCTGATGTCAGCCTCTCTTCCCCCTCTTCTTGCGACTGAGAATTGCCTATTAGAAACATAAACAATAATGTTACAACATCCCTTGGGTATACTAGGCAAAGTTGGTAGGTGTTCATCCCACCCTTAGGACATACCGCAGAATAGAAAAGAAGGTGAGGAACTGGAGTATCAGTCATATAAGAACCACAAATTAAATCACTGGTCTCAGATGAAGAAAAGATGGATACGGTAGTGTGTAGGAGGCAAGAACCACAACACTCCGCTCCTGATGGTTCTGTTAGACTTGAACAGATACCATCGCTATAAGAATAAACAGTAACGTGTAGTTGCGACCACTAGCACGCTCTGCTTCCTTTCCAAAGTTTATTGATACATAGGGTCCAGTGGAAAAAAGGTAACGCGTAGTTGAGGCCACCACAGCGCTCTGCTTTTCCCTCCTCTTCCTTTAACTAATAATGTCATAAGCACGGCAGCGTGTAGTTGCTACCACCACTGCGCTCCATGACAAATATCAATGAGCCAAATCCCAACAACCGGATAGCATGTAGAATAATGGCGAGTCAAAGTCTCGTGAAGAACAGAACTCGTTCCTCTCAACAATTGTTAAAAAACAAAAAACAAAGAAAAGACGGAGACTCGTAGCAGCCTGCTAGCGTGCCCCATAAAGTCACAGCAATCAATCCAAGGAATACTTTCGGCAGCGTGGCGGATGGCAGCGCGCGCCGAACAAACGAACACCAAGAATCCTACCTTGGATTCAGAAATAACAGTCCAAAGATTCTGCCCCGAACAGCAGCCTTCTCTCACATCTGAAAACGTCAAGATTCAAAACCAGAATAACACGCAACAGGAAGCGTGCCATGACCCCTAAAGTACTTCCTGTGTAATGCGGGAAGGAATCATGGGAAGTGTAGTTTCCATCGTAATGTAGGTGCAGTATGGGCATAATCCTGACAAGTTGTGCGTAAAATTGGTTAATTATGAAGAGGTGTACATCACCGAGACGTTTGATAAGGTTGAGGAAGTGCGCAGTTTAGTTGAAGATGTGCGCATCATCGAGAAGACAATGGGTGTGTTCCGGTTGTCATAAAGAAATTGCCTGACCTAAAATGGATCAGAAAAGGGGGTGGTGATGGACAGAGTATCTGAATTAAGCAGAACACTCGTACCCAGTCAACAGATCAGGGCTTGATCCATCACCGTTTTTTAGCTCACTGCACCATCCCAGCTCAGAAATTGGCTACATGCAAATTAGTCTGTCCCTGGCCCAGTGCATCATGGGAACAGGGCAGACCAAACTACCAAGCCAATTCTTATACTGGAAAGGAAACAAGCTTCCGGGGACCGGTTTCTGGCATTACAGCTGTCTTCGGCCCGGCTTGCTTGAATCCTGATGGTGCAGTGAGCAAAGGACTCACATCTGAGTATACCCTTCCACGCTTATGGTGGACAAAACGATTCAGAAAAGGGGGTGGCGATGGACAGAGTATCTGAATTAAGCAGAACACTCGTACCCAGTCAACAGATCAGGGCTTGATCCATCACCGTTTTTTAGCTCACTGCACCATCCCAGCTCAGAACCTGGCTACATGCAAATTAGTCTGTCCCTGGACCAGTGCATCATCGGAACAGGGCAGACCAAACTACCAAGCCAATTCTTATACTGGAAAGGAAACAAGCTTCCGGGGACCGGTTTCTGGCATTACAGCCGTCTTCGGCCTGGCTTGCTTGAATCTTGATGGTGCAGTGAGCAAGGGACTCACATCTGAGTATACCCTTCCACGCTTATGGTGGACAAAACGATTCAGAAAAGGGGGTGGTGATGGACAGAGTATCTGAATTAAGCAGAACACTCATACCCAGTCAACAGATCAGGGCTTGATCCATCACCGTTTTTTAGCTCACTGCACCATCCCAGCTCAGAACCTGGCTACATGCAAATTAGTCTGTCCCTGGCCCAGTGCATCATGGGAACAGGGCAGACCAAACTACCAAGCCAATTCTTATACTGGAACTCACATCTGAATCGTTTTGTCCACCATAAGCGTGGAAGGGTATACTCAGATGTGAGTCCCTTGCTCACTGCACCATCAGGATTCAAGCAAGCCGGGCCGAAGACGGCTGTAATGCCAGAAACCGGTCCCCAGAAGCTTGTTTCCTTTCCAGTTTAAGAATTGGCTTGGTAGTTTGGTCTGCCCTGTTTCCATGATGCACTGGGCCAGGGACAGACTAATTTGCCTGTAGCCAGGTTCTGAGCTGGGATGGTGCAGTGAGCTAAAAAACAGTGATGGATCAAGCCCTGATCTTTGGACTGGGTAGGAGTGGTCTGCTTAATTCAGACACTCTGTCCATCACCACCCCCTTTTCTGAATCATCTGATCTTTGGACTGGGTAGGAGTGGTCTGCTTAATTCAGACACTCTGTCCATCACCACCCCCTTTTTCTAAATCGTTTTGTCCACCATAAGCGTGGAAGGGTATGCTCAGACATGAGTCCCTTGCTCACTGCACCATCAGGATTCACGCAAGCCGGGCCGAAGATGGCTGTAATGCCAGAAATCGGTCCCCGGAAGCTTGTTTCCTTTCCAGTATAAGAATTCGCTTGGTAGTTTGGTCTGCCCTGTTCCCATGATGCACTGGGCCAGGTACAGACTAATTTGCATGTAGCCAGGTTCTGAGCTGGGATGGTGCAGTGAGCTAAAAAAACGGTGATGGATCAAGCCCTGATCTTTGGACTGGGTAGGAGTGGTCTGCTTAATTCAGACACTCTGTCCATCACCACCCCCTTTTTCTGAATCGTTTTGTCCACCATAAGCGTGGAAGGGTATGCTCAGACATGAGTCCCTTGCTCACTGCACCATCAGGATTCAAGCAAGCCGGGCTGAAGACGGCTGTAATGCCAGAAACCGGTCCCAGGAAGCTTGTTTCCTTTCCAGTATAAGAATTGGCTTGGTAGTTTGGTCTGCCCTGTTCCCATGATGCACTGGGCCAGGTACAGACTAATTTGCATGTAGCCAGGTTCTGAGCTGGGATGGTGCAGTGAGCTAAAAAACTGTGATGGATCAAGCCCTGATCTTTGGACTGGGTAGGAGTGGTCTGCTTAATTCAGACACTCTGTCCATCACCACCCCCTTTTTCTGATTGTTTTGTCCACCATAAGCGTGGAAGGGTATGCTCAGACATGAGTCCCTTTCTCACTGCACCATCAGGATTCAAGCAAGCCGGGCCGAAGACGGCTGTAATGCCAGAAACCGGTCCCCGGAAGCTTGTTTCCTTTCCAGTATAAGAATTGGCTTGGTAGTTTGGTCTGCCCTGTTCCCATGATGCACTGGGCCAGGTACAGACTAATTTGCATGTAGCCAGGTTCTGAGCTGGGATGGTGCAGTGAGCTAAAAAACGTTGATGGATCAAGCCCTGATCTTTGGACTGGGTAGGAGTGGTCTGCTTAATTCAGACACTCTGTCCATCACCACCCCCTTCTTCTGAATCGTTTTGTCCACCATAAGCGTGGAAGGGTATACTCAGACATGATTCCCTTGCACACTGCACCATCAGGATTCAAGCAAGCCGGGCCGAAGACGGCTGTAATGCCAGAAACCGGTCCCCGGAAGCTTGTTTCCTTTCCAGTATAAGAATTGGCTTGGTAGTTTGGTCTGCCCTGTTCCCATGATGCACTGGGCCAGGTACAGACTAATTTGCATGTAGCCAGGTTCTGAGCTGGGATGGTGCAGTGAGCTAAAAAACGGTGATGGATCAAGCCCTGATCTTTGGACTGGGTAGGAGTGGTCTGCTTAATTCAGACACTCTGTCCATCACCACCCCCTTTTTCTGAATTGACCTAAAATGGAGTCACGTTGTTTCACGTTGCGTATGTCGTAATGCGCAGAAGTTTACGTTTAACTGCGTGTGACGAGAATAGAGGCTGTATAGAACAGTGAGGAGATTCTTGGCAGAGAGGAGAGCCTTGGAAGTTCACAAAGGGAGAGTTCGATGCTGTGCGTGAAGGTAGAGGTAAGCGATCTCGGATTGAAGGCAGTTGGTAGAAAATTCATTAAATAAAATTTATATGACCTGGGTAACTCCATGGAGAAGTCCGATGAATTGTCACACTCTGATCAGTCCGTTTCAGCACTCCCTTGAATTTTCCACGAATTCCATTTGAGCAGCAAAATCCCTTTGTTACTCTCCGAGGCCTCCCAAAGAGTAGAAAGATGCGGGAAATGTGAATAAAAGATCCGGATCATCGCCAAATGTTAGATGGGTTTCATGAAGAAAGAATCAATTCATAGTTTAGTGAATTCTTCTTCTTTAATGTCAAAAGTTCACAGCATTGTTTCTACACGCCAGCCTATGTCAGAAGCTCGACCGCAACTGCCTCACTTCGAACCTACCAACATAATCCATCCCTAACACTCTAAATTCCCCCAACGAATCAGAACAGAATAAACCTTCCAAATGAGCACAAGATAGAATATACCAGGAATGCTTCAAATCGGCCCTCCCTTGGAATTATTTTGAGTTTTAGGAGACCCTCTATCTGCAGAAGCATGGGACCAGTATGGGCAGTTCATATGCGCCGAGCATAGTCGGACTGCATGCCCACTATTTAGAAAAACAGATAAGTCTGAACGCTCATTCTCATTTACCCTGCCGTGAGGGCAACGGCTTACCTGACCTTGGTGCTAGCGGGCAACGGAAGATGCCGTGAAGGGAACGGCCATGCCGGACATCACCTGCAGCTACCGCGGGGGCCCAAAAACTGCAACACCCAGGTGCCCCGGCGGCTAAGTCGCGTCCCTGACGCCAGCACTGCGCCCGGAGGCGCCTGAAAAGAGAGGAGCGCTGAGCGCTCTTTGGGACGCTCATTCTCATCTACCCTGCCGTGAGGGCAACGGCTTACCTGACCTTGGTGCTAGCGGGCAACGGAAGAGGCCGTGAGGGGAACGGCCGTGCCGGACATCGCCTGAAGCTACCGCGGGGGGCCCAAAAACTCCAACACCCAGGTGCCCCGGCGGCTACGTCGCGTCCCTGACGCCAGCACTGCGCCCGGAGGCGCCTGAAAAGAGAGGAGCGTCGAGCGCTCTTTGGGACGCTCATTCTCATCTACCCTGCGTGAGGGCAACAGCTTACCTGACCTTGGTGCTAGCGTGCAACGGAAGACGCCGTGAGGGGAACGGCCGTGCCGGACATCGCCTGCAGCTACCGCGGGGGGCCCAAAAACTCCAGCACCCAGGTGCCCCGGCGGCTAAGTCGCGTCCCTGACGCCAGCACTGCGCCCGGAGGCGCCTGAAAAGAGAGGAACGCCTCTCGCCCCGTTAGTCGCTCGCGGGAGAGCGCTGGGAGAAGCCCGGGACAAGGGCGGGGCCATCTGTGGCCATCAGGGGCCAGAAGAGGCTGGGCTGGGCCACCCCCCTTGGTTCATCCATCAGGTACTTTTTTTGAACTGGATAGTATCAGTTGCCCCGTACCCCAATTATACCCCTTAAATCACGCCCAACCCCTATTAGTACAGTGGGTCAAATAACAACTCCAACGGCAATTGATTTAATGCTGAGGAAGGTCATAGGTGCAGTAAATGGGGAGATTGAGCGCACGGAGAGGCGCTTTTCCATGACACCTACAATCGTACCCCTTACACCAACACAAGCTCTAGATTCTAACTTGTGTGAAGCTTCACTCGATGATGGTCAGGACAAATCTTTAGAACTTATCCCAAATGCCCAACGGGTAACAGTTAAGGGGGGTCAATCAGATAGGGTTAGGAAGGGTATTTCCCAAAGCAGAGGGTAGAAAAAAGATCCTAAAAACTCACGTACCAGGAAACAGAAACAAACTAGAAAAGACAACAGGGCAAAAGAAACAGGGGACAAGACAGAGTTAACAGAAGCCCCATGCCCTGTAACACCCCCAGGGTGGTTGGATCCTGTAATTTCAGAACTTCAAAAACATCTTGAGGCTTTCATAGTGAGCCAAATAAAACCACTAGTGAGAAACTAGACAAGATAGTAAATGAGCTCCACAAACAGGGCAAGACAAGGGAGGCCTTAAATACTAGTCCAACGGGGACCTCCACTGCAGTAGGGTCGTCTTCAACCAGGCAATCCCCACCTAAGAATAACTGTGTGAGCAATGACAGTGTACTATTGTACAAGTTCACGCACCGCCCAAAGTCCAAGCCCAGCTGGGGGAAACTAGCACACAAAAATGCGGGAATAAGGAAAGAGTTAATACCCTGGGATACACAAACGCGACACAAAACCAAATAGGGAACCCCGTATCTAACAATCTGGCACATAACTACCAAACAGGCCCTGAGCATAATGATAGAATGTATTGTCCTCTACCATGTGTAAATTTGCCCCCCGAAGTAAGTCCATATGTTGTTGTCTTCACAGGAGTACCTTAATTAAGGGTGGGTCAGAAGGAGACACATATGGAACTTAAAAATAAGATTGTTCATTGGTTGAATATCCATAGGTCATTGCAAGGGGAAGAGCCTGGAGAAATTCTACATGTAAGAAGGACAAATTGGATCGGTAGCAGGAGGAAAGACATTGAAGGGAACTGTATTATAGCAAATTTTAGGAATCCAAACCTAGTGGACTACATATTGGGTCACCGCAATAGGAACGCCACGAGCACTATACAAACCATACCACTAAGGTATTTTTATCCTAGAAAACGTGACAACTTCTCTACGAGTCAGGTTCAGGGTAGGAATGGCAGATTAACAGATGGGCACTGGGCAAGGAATTATGAATAACGTGGTTTCCCTACAGTAAATCAGGCCAGTGCTCAGTGGTCAAATAGATTTAGGCCTTTGCAATCCCTGGATGAAAATGAATGACTACTCCATTTAAGTCACAGTTATGATGGGACGGTCAGTCAGATGTCCATCGATCACACTGAACAAAGGGGTCAGGGAACTCAACATGTGAAAGGGCCCCCAACTCAATTATTACCACAAGATGGGGGTGAACAGGGGGTCAGACTTATGAGGAATGACAAATCTAGTTTAAACACGCAGGGCAGTAAAGCAGTGAAGGTTCCAGGGGGAAGGATGAACATTTTGTCCTGGAATGTTGCAGGTTTGGCGGGAAAATTCGAAAACATTGAGTGGAGGAATTACATAGATGGCTTTCACATTCTAGCTTTCCAAGAAACGTGGGCAGTCAATTCCTCTCCCTTGCAGATAGAGGGCTACAAGTGCTTCTTTGTTCCAGCCCAAGAAAGTAGTGCAGGAAGGGCCAATGGTGGGTTAGTTATTTACGTTGACCTAAACGTAGAGGGGAAATGGACAACAGCAGTCTGGACATCACATACCCTCCAAGCAATAACATTTCAAGGGCAAGGGTTAAAACTGCAGCTGTTTATTATCTACAATTCAGGACCTATAAATAGGAATAATGAAATCCTGCAAGAATTAGATGATAGAATCACTTATGAAGCCGAACACAGGGAGGAGGGGGGAGAACCAATTGTGGTACTTCTGGGAGATTTAAATTGTCACCTTTGTCCAAACCTGATCCCTGTTACAGCTGACTGGGATGCATGCCCAATTAAGAAGGGGCCACACCTGGAGCCTAGTAAGGAGGGAACGATAATAACTAAGGCACTAGACTCCCACTCGTTGGCACACACGATTGACCTGATTGCCCCTGGTCCTGAGGGCACGCGTATTCCAACATTTAAAGGAAGGGGATGCTCCTCTATTATAGATTTTATAATGATATCCGTCTTTGCCAAAAACGGGATTTTAGAAATTAGAGCTGAGTGGAGCTCCTTCAACGATCATAACCCCTTAATGCTAGAATTAATTTACATGGGTCGCCTGGATAGGAATAAGCATGAAGATATAGCTCTTAGGCCTACGGACCAAGGGAGGCGATTAAGATCGGCGAAAATCAACTCGCATGATTTTTACAGCAAACTACTAGAAAAAGGCAAAAAATATGTCGAGGACTGCTTAGATCCTTCAATAGAGGGTACTGAGCTAGTGGCGACTTTTGGGTCGTTAACCAAACTGACAGACTCCTTATTGACAGCAAAGGGTCCAAGAAAGATCAGTATACAGCCAAGATGGTTTGATACCAACTGTTCTAGAGCTTTAAGGAATTTAAAAGCAAGCCTGAAAGCTAAACCTAGGGACAAGGTCGAAGTAGCTAAATGCAGACAACTGTATAAACTAAAGGTAAAAGAGAGGAAGACTACTCTTCAAGCAGAAGTCTGGGCTGACTTAAGAGAGACAGGAGAAATTAGGGACTTCACAGAATTTTGGAGGATTGTAAACAGGCCCTGTTTTCAGGACAATAATGCTCCGGTCATTAGCACTAATATCCTCCCTGAGCAATGGGTCTCCCACTTTGAAGGTCTCTATAACAATAGCAAGGAAACTATTCAAGAAGGGGGCTGGGATGCTACACGGTGCTCAGAAGTAGAGCTCTCATTAACAGAGGTAACTAAGGCAATTCAAGGCCTGACCCCGAATAAAGCCCAAGGGCCCGATGAGACCCCCCCAGACCTATACAGAAGTAACACTGACCTGTGGGCGCCAATCTGACGAGGGTTTTAAATGCGACTATTAAATCAGGCCTCCCCCGATCTTGGTCTACAGCATTAATTGTCCCTATCTTCAAGAAAGGGAGTAGGGATGATCCGAAATGCTATAGACCTATATCGCTAATTGACATCTCAGCTAAGATATTAGGCCGGGTGGTACTGAACCGTCTTATGGCCTGGACGGAAGAGAAACACACTATAGCTGATACACAGTATGGGTTTAGAATGGGTAAATCGACCAGTGACCAGTGCCTTAATTTGTACTTGTTAGCCGCTAAGTATACTAAAGCTAGCAATGGCACTGTCTATATGGGGTTTATGGACTTGGCAGCGGCCTTTGACAATGTGAATAGGAATAAGTTGTGGGCCAGGATGTTTGATTTGGGAATTGACCCGGGTCTCATAAACATTTTAAAAGAATTGCACTGGAACACCACTGCTAGGGTCCGCTTTAGCAGGGAGGGGGGACTGACTCCTCTCCCTCGGGCTGAGTGGTCGCTCCCCAGTGTCCCTCTGTGACACTCGGTATCGTTGTGCTGCATTGCTTTGCTTAATCTGCCTAATTATTGCTGCCTGCTGTGTGCCTGGTTGCCGCTCTGATTCATTTGCACTTTTGATTTTAAATTTGCCGCTTTCACTGTATTTGCGCGTTTGCCCTAGCGCTCCGCTGTGCTCCCCCCTCCGCCTCCATTTTGTTGTTGTTGTGGTCATCTGTAGCCCGCCCTGCCTCCCAGCTGAGCCGCCCTCCCACTGACCAGAACAGCGCTCCCCTACCGGAAAGCGCTGTGACTCGCTCCTCTCCCTCGGGCTGAGTGGTCGCTCCCCAGTGTCCCTCTGTGACACTCGGTATCGTTGTGCTGCATTGCTTTGCTTAATCTGCCTAATTATTGCTGCCTGCTGTGTGCCTGGTTGCCGCTCTGATTCATTTGCACTTTTGATTTTAAATTTGCCGCTTTCACTGTATTTGCGCGTTTGCCCTAGCGCTCCGCTGTGCTCCCCCCTCCGCCTCCATTTTGTTGTTGTTGTGGTCATCTGTAGCCCGCCCCGCCTCCCAGCTGAGCCGCCCTCCCACTGACCAGAACAGCGCTCCCCTACCGGAAAGCGCTGTGACTGGCTCCTCTCCCTCGGGCTGAGTGGTCGCTCCCCAGTGTCCCTCTGTGACACTCGGTATCGTTGTGCTGCATTGCTTTGCTTAATCTGCCTAATTATTGCTGCCTGCTGTGTGCCTGGTTGCCGCTCTGATTTATTTGCACTTTTGATTTTAAATTTGCCGCTTTCACTGTATTTGCGCGTTTGCCCTAGCGCTCCGCTGTGCTCCCTCCTCCGCCTCCATTTTGTTGTTGTTGTGGTCATCTGTAGCCCGCCCCGCCTCCCAGCTGAGCCGCCCTCGCCCCTCCCCCTCCACCATCCATATATGACAGTTACTCCCGCGCACAGCGTTCACGCGCAGCGACCGCGCCCAATTCGCGCTGAAGGTGCGCCAAAGGTAAGCCCGTCTACGCCCGTCCGCGCCTGGGTCGCGCCCAGCGCCAGACCCCCTGGCCCTCGTCATGCCCAGCCCTCCCGCATTACCTACGATGCCACCACCCTCCTAGCCCTTAACCCCGGCCGTTCCCCAACCTGCGTCCAAGCCGCTCCTGGACACACCCATGGACCTTTCTCATGCTACTCCTGCAAATTCCTCTGCAACGTCAACCACTCCGCTACGATCACACCTTAGATTCCCGACACCAACCACCTACAATGCATCTTGCTCAACACCCGATCGGTCCATAGGCACGCCATCGACCTATGGAATCTACTAGACACCATCTCTCCGGACGTCGCCTTCCTTACTGAAACATGGATGAACGCCTCCTCCGCCCCAGACATCACCATTGCCATCCCAGAAGATTATAAGATCATACGCAAGGACCGTACCGGCCACACAGGAGGAGGAATCGCTATCGTCCATAAGAAATCCATCCATATCTCAACCAGCTCTGACGTCAACCTCGCCAACTCTGAACACCTTCACTTCCAGATCCACATCGACCCCAAGACTACACTCAGAGGCACCCTCCTTTACAGGCCTCCAGGACCCCGCGCACAATTTAGTGAGGACATCACGGACTTCATCACTCCACACGCGCTCCCCTCCAAAGATTACATCCTTCTAGGAGACCTCAACTTTCACCTTGAAAAGAACAACGACCGCAACTCCACCACCCTGCTTGACAACCTCGCCAACCTCGGACTTAAACAACTGGTCACTTCCCCCACCCACATCGCAGGTCACACCCTCGACCCTATCTTCACCTCTAGCAATCATGTCTCCTTCAACCACACCACGAAGCTCCTTTGGACTGACCACAGCTGCGTTCACTTCACCTACAACAAGCCCAAACCCAACAAACACCCCCAACCAACTCTGCAAAGAAACTGGAACAAAATCACCATCGACCAGATCTCCTCATCGCTTCTGCTAAACCCCCCAGCCCATTCATCAAACCCCGACCAAGCCGCCACCAACCTCACCCTTTGGCTATCCAACAGCGCCGACATCCTAGCACCACTGAAAAAACGACAAAGCAAACTTGGCAGCAAGAAGGCCTCATGGTTCAACGATGATCTTAAGAAATCCAAGAAACTCTGCCGCTCCCTTGAGAAGGCCTGGAAAAAAGACCCAACCACCAGCACCAAGGACACCTTCAAAAACGCCACCCGCATACACCATCAACTGATCCGAAAGGCCAAGAAAACCGCCTTCAAGGAACGACTAGATAACAACGCCCACAACAGCAAGGAACTCTTCAACATCGTCAAGGAATTTACCAATCCCTCGGCCAACTCTAACGACATCACCCCCTCTCAAGCCCTCTGCGACTCCCTAGCCTCATTCTTCCACAACAAAATTGCAGACATCCACAACAGCTTCGACAACCAACCCGGAGACCAACCCACCCAACCATCTGCTGGACCTTCACCCCCCTCAAACATCCTTAATGACTGGAACACAATCTCCACTGAGGATACCATCCGCCTGATGAACTCCATCCACTCAGGTTCCCCCACAGACCCATGCCCTCACCACATCTTCAACAAAGCAGACTCCATCATAGCACCGCACCTCCGAGACGTCATCAACTGCTCCTTCAAATCTGCCACCTTCCCGGAAAGCTGGAAACACGCTGAACTCTGCGCCCTCCTGAAGAAACCCACAGCTGACCCCACCGAACTCAAAAACTACCGCCCTATCTCGCTCCTTCCATTCCCGGCCAAAGTCATCGAGAAAGCTGTCAACAACCAGCTCGCCGCCTTCCTCGAAGCCAACAAATCCCTCGACTCCTCACAGTCCGGCTTCCGAGCAAAACACAGCACTGAGACCGCCCTCATCGCAGCAACAGACGACATTCGAACCCTACTGGACAATGGAGACACAGTCGCCCTCATCCTCCTCGACCTCTCCGCAGCCTTTGACACAGTCTGCCATAGCACCCTTCTACAGCGACTCAGAAACATCGGAATCCAAGGAAAAGCACTGGAATGGATCACCTCGTTCCTCACCGGAAGAACCCAGAAAGTCCGCCTCCCACCATTCAAGTCAGTGGCCACTGAAGTCATCTGCGGCGTACCACAAGGATCTTCACTCAGCCCCACCCTTTTCAACGTATACATGAGCCCCCTCGCGGCCATCGCCCGCCAACACAACCTAAACATCATCTCCTACGCGGATGACACTCAACTGATCCTATCACTCACCAATGACCCTAGCACCGCCAAAACCAACCTACATGAAGGAATGAAAGATGTAGCCGAATGGATGAAACACAGCCGTCTGAAACTGAACTCTGATAAAACAGAAGTCCTCATCTTAGGTTCCTCCCCCTCCGCATGGGACGACTCTTGGTGGCCAGAAGCCCTTGGAAAAGCACCCATCCCGACAGACCACGCACGGAACCTGGGCGTCATCCTGGATTCCTCACTTTCAATGAACAGACAAGTGAACGCCGTCTCCTCATCCTGCTTCAACATTCTTCGCATGCTCAAAAAAACATTTCGTTGGATCCCCACTGAAACTAGGAAAACGGTCACCCACGCACTGGTCACGAGCCGCCTGGACTACGGAAACACCCTATACGCCGGGGCTACCGCTAAACTCCAGAAAAAACTCCAACGAATCCAAAACGCCTCTGCCAGGCTCATATTAGACATCCCGCGTAAAGAACATATCTCTGGTCACCTGAAAAACCTCCACTGGCTTCCCGTCAATAAGAGGATCACCTTCCGGCTCCTAACCCACGCACACAAAGCACTCTACGAAATCGGACCAGAATGCCTCAACACACGACTGTCCTTCTACACCCCCTCCCTCCATCTTCGAACTTCCAACCAAGCCCTTGCCACTGTACCTCGCATCAACAAGACCACCATGGGAGGTAGATCCTTCTCCTACCTGGCAGCTAAAACCTGGAACTCTCTTCCCACTTACCTTCGCCTTACCCAGAACCACCTAGCATTCAGAAAGCAACTTAAAACGTGGATATTTGACAAGTAACTCTCCACCCCTTCTTAAGCGCCTTGAGACCCCCTGGGTATGTAGTGCGCTATATAAATCCTCTGACTTGACTTGACTTGACTGACCCTTTTCCATGCACAAGTGGAGTAAGGCAAGGGTGCATCCTTGCACCCTTTTTATTCTCGCTGTACATCAATGAGCTTGAAAATACCCTCAGTGCAATGGAAGTAGACTGCCCCAAAGTAGGAACGCGTCAATTTCCGGTACTGTTGTACGCGGATGACGCGGTCCTACTTGCACGAACAGCCAGGAGTCTCCAATGTCTTGTGGACGGTTTTGTTAGGTTCATGGAAAATCTAGACCTATTGGTGAATCTAAGCAAATCCTTCGTCATGGTGGCAGGTAAAAAGCCCTCTAAGAAATTTCGGTTTAAAATAGGGAATCACATATTGGACTCTGTAAGCACATTTCCCTACCTAGGTCTTTTGTTCGATGGTGAGATTCAGTTTAGCTCCCTAATTGAGGAACGTTGTATGAAGTTGGTTTCTGCAAATGGCGCCATTTTAAATTTTGCTCGTAGGCTGGGCCGCTGGTCCCCCGAACAAGTGATGTGTTTATATTGCTCGATAAGCACGGCAAAGGCTATATACGGTGCCGAGGTTTGGGGCTTTAGGGACTCTAAAATATTACAGCTGGAGGAAGATACATTTCTCCGAGGAATCCTGAAGATCTCTCAGGCTACTCCTCCTGAGATTGCCCATAGGGAACTTGGTACCCCATACATCACAGATTTGATAAAAATGAGGCCAATTATGGCATGGCTCAGAATCTGGATCAATCCAGAGGCGGGGCTGAGTAGAGAAATTGTTTCAGATTGTCTGCAAAGGGATAAGGGCCTGCATATTCCATGGCTAAATTTTGTGAAAAGTACATTAGAGTCCATTGGCCAGCATACTCATTTTAGTAATCCCTCCACGATAACCTCCAATTGTAAACCACTAGTCAGGAAACTGCTGATGGAAAATTTTAACATGAGTAGAGCAGGTACCAAGTCATCACAGCGTTCAGTAGTAGCCCATTCCTTAATTGACAACGGGGTGGGTATGGAACCCTATTCATGGCTGATTCACAATCAGCAGGACAGGTTTCTAATGTGCCGTTTTAGGCTCAATCTGTTACAGAACATATTATCTTATCCATCTGGTTTTACCGTAACGATTGAGCAGAAGGGTGCCTGCGGCTGCGACAATAGGTCTCCGCAGGACACCCTTCATTTTGTACTTCTTTGTCCATTTTATCAGGCCCCCAGGCGCAGTTTCCTAGTTGATATTTTAAGAGAGAAAAAACTGCGTCATGCTAAAGCTACATTACTCTTTTTACAAAGAGCAAGTGATACTCGCACTTTATGTTCTGTGATAAGTTTTTGAAAAATTGCTGTTAGGCTAAGGTACCCACGGGATTAGGCTATGATATATATAAAATGTGTATTCTCTATATGAATTTTATCAGTTATGTATCTGTTTTTTTATCTTTTTAAACTTACATATAGTTCAGTATTGTAATGTAATGAATTTTTATAACTTGTATTTTTATGATGGTTTTTATCATCGAAATAAAGATTTACTGAACTGAACTGAACTCCGTAAATCAATATTTAACACACACAGCTCTGTGGAGAAGATCCATTGATGATGTTATCATCATTTGGGAAAGGAAAGAGTGCACCACAAATCAATTTATGGGCTGGCTCAATATACAAGATGAATTTTTGAAATTCACTTACACCATCAGTGATAACGAATTGGTTTCTCTTGACCTGAACATAACAGCTGACCATGGCACATTGAGGAGAACTAAACATAACAAATCAAAAGTTAAAAATGGCTCACTCCTCTACGGCAGCTTCCACCCAAGTCATCTAAGGAAGAATCTCCCTTTTAGACAATTTTTGAGATTGAGAAGGAACTGTTCGGATGTGACAGATTATAAGCAACAAGCAGATCGTCTGGGTAATAAGTTGGAAGCTCGAAAGTATCCACCTAATGTTAAAAAGAGAGCCATGAAACAAGCATGCAATGATAACAGGGAAGCCCTATTGGAACAGACACCACCTAACCAGAAATGGGAAAGACCATTGTATAACATTTAATGTGGCCTCAGACAAAGTGAGTAAATTCATCCATAAAGATTGCCATAGACTGAATAGGGGTACTTTGAATCTTCCTAAGCCAATGTTCTCTCATAGACAAGAAAAAAGCCTGGAAGACCTACTAGTACACACACGACCATGGAAGCCAACAACAGATACAAGACAAAAACAAGGCACCATATCCCCATTGATGGGCCACCCATGTGGTGGATGCAGCGTGAATCCCCTTACAAAAGCCACAAAAAGAGTATCCTTCAACAACAACACTAAGTGGGAACTTAGGATGTTCTCTAATTGCAACACTTAAAGGGTGATATACATGATCACGTCTCCTTGTACCATGCATTATAAAGGCATGACAACTAGAATAGTGAAGAGCAGAATCAGCAAACATGGCAACAACCTCAAATGTGGTAGAGCCACAAGCAAAATGTCAACTCACTACACTGATGAAAAACGCACAATACAGGACTAACGGTGGGTGGCTCATGAACATGTTGCAAGATGTTGCAAATATAACCAATTATGAGTCCAGTCTTTTCGATAATGAAGAACTGTGGGTGTTCAAACTTAAAACACATATCGGGAGTCTCAATGACAACCTTCCCTGGATTCAGTTCATGGCATAAAGAACTGCTGCTCGCACCTGGAGCCACACCAGTATTTTAAGTTTTTTTAGTTATAATCTACTCTTCCTTTGAAGTTGTTTGAGTTATCTCCCACACAATAATGGTACACCATGCATTAAGTGATTGCAACACACATTGGGAGACTACATGTCCTTACCATAAAGACAACATGTAGGACATGAATACAGCATGAAGGACATTACTTTTTTTGTTTTCGGTAAAGGCAGCTTCTTCCATCCAAACCTGGTCCTCTTCCAGCAATTACATTTTTAATACACCTTTTTCCCAAAAATATTTTACACAAGGGGTAGTTTCCCCAATTCTGATCTTTCTGGAAGCCTCTTGCACAATTTTTACCCCCTTTTTGCATGCCCATATTAATTCACGCCATGTTGGAAGGTTGGTGGTGTAGTCTTCTTCACACTCGTGGGACAAGGTACAGAAAGGACGCACTGCCCACGTCCCTCGAGAGACGCCGACAAGATATTTGAACAATGGTCAAAGACACAAAGGCAATATTTGGGCATTGGGGGATTTCACCTAGGTTACTAAGCCAAGGTTATGGTTTGGTGTAGTAAGTACGGCATAGCCACCACTGTACCATTTTTGTCTCGATATCTTATTGGGAAACATTAATGTTTACAATGTGATTGGGCTTCTTTTCTCCTGTGTGACTACAAGCGTACCTTTCCACTGCAGGACCCACGAAGCATAATTTTTGCCACATAAAAGTATGTCATGTATTTTTTGTTATATGTTTGTGTTCAGCATGGTCTTGGCTGCAAACCTCAAAGGGATATTACTGCACTAGATTTAGTCACCTTGCTACGTGTTATTACAGAATCCACATGATTGATCAATTAGAGGTGATGTTTCTGCTACATAGCATAAATTTATAAAGCACACAAGAGAAACTTTGAATGATGGGATTATGTGTTATGACTTTTATGTATACTGCTGTGTTTGATGGCAGTTTAACTCTCACATTATGTATTACAAATATTAAGCATTTATACTGAGTAGGTATTAAACAACAACACTAAGTAGGTGCAATCAATCCATATTTAACACTTAGCATGCAGTGAGTGTGCTGGAATTGTGTTGGAGCACTCCCTGGAATCAAGGAGTAAAGTCCTTGGTCCTGATAAAAAGCCATGGGAATTGGCATGAAACGTGTAGCCCCATAAGGAAGGCAGGTACTTTATCACCTAGACTTCCAACTTTCTCCCCAGTTTTTCATCATACCACCTAGAAGACAGATTAAAGGATTCACTAATCTACCAGGCAGCTATTTTTATTAACCTTCTAGATAAGACCTCTCCTACTCCTATTCATTTCCATTTTTAGACCTGGCATCCTTGGTTGGATTTCCCCTGTCCTTTTGCTTCTGTGTGCTGCATTTCATTTATGCTGGCTTTAGAACTTTGAGCACTTTACCACTGCTGATCACTGCTAAAGTGAAGTACTTCCTGTGTAAGTTGTGATCACGATTATGGTTATCCATGATTGGCATATTTGATTTACTCACAAGTTCCTAGTAAAGTGCACTGTGTGTACCAAGGGCTTGTACCTCAAATGGTTCTAGTGGACCTGCACTGAGGGATAGTGTGTTAGATGATTTAAACCATTCCTAGCCTCTCACATGTACTCGCACTCGCAGAAAAGGATCTGAGCCCTGCTTCACAGAATACATAGACTAATATTTCTGAGCCCGAAACTCTAAGCTTCAGAGAGGAAGATAAAATAGGACTTACTAAAAAGGCCACCAACCCTAAATATAGGCACCAATACACAGAAAATTACTCACCAATCTGATGTTGAAAAGATAACCAGACTTAAGAAAAAAGAGATAAGAACAGCACTACATGGCGAGGTTTTACTCGAACACCTAACAGCAGTAATAATGGTTTTAGGATTACATATAAAAAACATCCCTATGATCTTCGTTGAAGATCCAGAATATACAAGCGACTTCAGCCACATAGGCAGCAAGTGCTCAAGGGATTGGATGTTTCTATCCATAAAAATGGTAGAGAGACTTAGCAAAAAAAACTGGAATTACTAAAGGAACTTTGTGAAGCACAATTGAGCAATACAGCGATAGAAGACGCACGTGCATTACTGAACAAGATTGAAAAGGAAACACCAATCCTTAAAAAGAACATTCAAGATTTTAAAAGATCAAAGTTACAGAGGAACATCAGCAACTGCTCTCTGGTTCAAGTATATCCATACTTAGACACAA
The DNA here is from genome assembly GCF_964263255.1 of Lissotriton vulgaris. Taxonomy (NCBI): domain Eukaryota; kingdom Metazoa; phylum Chordata; class Amphibia; order Caudata; family Salamandridae; genus Lissotriton; species Lissotriton vulgaris. The sequence goes on along the minus strand of NC_141685.1, from coordinate 1,530,494,423 downwards.
CTTTTATGAACAACCTCACTCTATTTCAAGTGCATAGTAGTAAGAAATTAATTTCATTTTCTGACACCTCCTCATATTCAAACAGTTCAAGTGGCAGAACCATCGACAAGCATGCTTTTGAATCAAACAGGACAACCTGTTTTAGCAAGAGATGAAGGTAGGGGGAGAGGAAGGAACAGAGGCAAGAGCTGGTTTGATCCAAACCAATACCAAGGAGAGATTACGGTCAGACATCATACTTACAGAATGGGACATCAGAATTAATTCCAATATACAGCCTCTCTCAGAGAGAGTTGATCGTGCAGACATGCGGCCACAAAATAAAGGATTGGCTTTCGTCCCCACAACAAACCCAGATTACATGGAGACAAGATTGGAAAAGTTACAGTTCTTCCCAAAAATGTGTTTGAAAGTTTTTCTCAGACCAGCCTGCCCCTCAAGAAAGAATTTTTTCAGGGCTGAAAGAGCAATCAAGATTTTACCCACCGACTTCACATATGTCCATTGAATGACAAACACTTGAGAGAATGGTACTGAAGGATATTGACTGCATCTAAATGAAAAAGACAAATATGAAGTACAATGTATCTAAAGAGGAACATGAAGCTCTCATAAGATTAAAAACAAGCCAAGAGATAAGAATAAAGCCGGTGGTAAAAGGAGGTGCCATAGTTATCATGGATAGAAATCAATATGTGAAAAAAAGGAGGCAATTACAAAATAAGGAACACTATAAAAGGATACTTGAAGATCCAACACTCATGATTATGAGGAAAATTGAGGATCTCCTATAAGAAGGGACACAGGACGGATGAATCTAAAATAAGAAAGAGAAGTACCTACAGAACAGGGACCCCAGAGTGCCATTAATATATATCCTTCATAAAATTCACAAAGAAGCATTGAATCTATCGGGAAGACCAATTATATCGGGAGTCAACTCCATTCTGGAACATCCGGTGAAGTACATTGACATATTCCTAAAATATATATATTGGACATACGAAGCTATTTAAGAGATACCATGAATGTGATAAACACCTTGGAAGGTGGGGAATTTATTTGAACAACAATTACCTTTGCAACCTTGGATATTGTAAGCCTCTACATGAACATCCCCCAAGAAGGGGCTCTGAAAGCCATGGAATATTTTCTCAGCAAAAGACAACACCTGCATGAATTTTCAATGGAATATATTTTGGAACTAGCTAAAATCTGCCTGAAATGTAATTTCTGAAGAAGAGAAACATGGAAGAGCATAATTTAAGATAAAGGATAGCCGCTCACTTGTGCTACACATACAAATGTGTCATGGGGAAATAATGAGAAGCCGAAATCCACTAGTTGAATCAATTTAAATACAACATCCATCAGACACTCATTCTTTACCAGAGTACAATGAAATTAAACAGCACACCAAGCAAGGGCAAGCGTCATGCCTCAGGATCAAATATACCCTCAAAGAAAAGAAGAAAAAGATACCTTATTTCAGCAAAGGATCCAAGCAAAACATATAAGAGCCACACCTTCCAAGATGCTTTGAGGTCTACTGCCGATATTATCATCAAGACAACTAGAGATTGAGGGAATCAAAAAAAATGAGAAGCAGCTACACTACGAGAGAGGACGCCGCTTGAATTAGATATTAGACACACAAGAAAAGCCTCATGTCAGCTGTTATTACTAACAGCCCTGCTAGCGCACATTCATTGTCTGAATACTGATCTCCCACAACAGAAGGCACGGAATCGGTGTTTCACAGAGACGGAGCGCATATTCCAAATAATCCGACTCACCATCTGGTCACGTAACAGTGTGCACGATGAAAAAAATGTGGTAGGAAAGAAATGACAAATATATCTTTCATATAAAAAGCTCACGAGAAACGTGCAGCTTTTTCCACACAACAGCATTCACAGAACTATTATCCCTTCTCAGCACCGGGAATAAATTGATTCCTAGCCCCAACCGAATGGCACCATAACTCAGGGGTGCCTCCCACACAAGGAGAACTCAAGCTTCCATCCGAAATGTAAGGCTTCATTATTTATTTTACTTCCCTACAATCGGTCAGTAATAAAAAACCTGGCATGCTCTATAATGAAATCAAAATGCCTCACTGAGTCCTTTTCCGAATCCCTCTTCTCTCCACCTTTATTTTCATTCTAATTAGAAGCTGAGCTTGTCATGATACTGTACGCTAAAGAGTCAGAATATCGAGTTGGAAATGTTTATTTGCACTAATATTGAGTGCAAAATATTGAGATATATAAATATTGTCTACAAAAATAGTCAAGAATATTGAGTTTAAGGTAAGAAATTTAGTTTTCTAAGATATGGAAATCATTAATATTGTTTGCAAAAATATATTTGTTGCAAATATTGTTTTTATAGTTAGTGTTATGTATTTTAGTATGTATTTTAAATGTATGTGCTCCTTCTTTTGTCTAAGTATTGCATTTGTTTTTTAATATATGTGTTACATTTTTAGAAGTTATTAATTTTATTTTAATTTAATTTTGCGTTTTAGTTCCATAGCAGGTTGTGGGTTTATAGGGGATTAGGGTGGGAAGTAATTTCATTATAATAAATTGAAAATTTATTTTTATTTATTAGTATTAATTTTTTTTGTTTTTATAGTGTAAATTGTGGTAACTAATTTATTAATAATAAATTAATAATTGGCTGTTAATTTTTATTGATTAATTAATTGGTAAATAGGTTAATTGTGTCATTTATTTAAGAGCTGGTTGTGGGTTTATGAGGGAATATGGTGGGAAGTAATGTAAATTATAATTAATTTATTAATATTTTGTATTAATTTATATTTTTTTAGTTAACTTATTATATTGTTAACTGTGGGAATTAATGTATTAATTATTTTTTAATTTGTTGCTATTTATTATTATCTAATTGGTAAATATGTTAATTGTGTCATTATTTAGGAGTGGGTTGTGGCTTGATAGGAGAGTAGGGTGGTAAGTAATTTAATTTTAATACATTTATTAATATTTTTAATATAATATGTATTTATTTTTATTTTATAGTGTTAAATGTGTGAATTATTTTATTACTATTTATTTGTATTTTGTTGTGGAGTTCATAGTGGTAAATGGTAGGAAGTAACTTTTTCACATTAATTAATGATTTGTTGCTAATTGGTATTGAATTATTATTGTAAAATTAGTTATGGAAATTATGTAAATATTTTAGGTGTGTGTTTTTGGTGTATATTGTGGTAGAGGGTGGACAGTAATTTAGGTTAAATTAATTTTTCATTGCTTGATCACTAATATTAATTTATTCATTTATAAATATTTTTGTTAATTGTTTATTTTTTATTTTATTTGGGGATTTAGGTTCTATATCTGTAATATTTGGTTAGTACATTAATTTTTACCTTTGTAAATGTGTTTTTTAATTAATAATATATGTTTAATTGATAATTAACTGTGTTAATTATGGAGTTACACTTTTTTATTTAATTTAGATGTGTGTTGTAAATTGTGTGGTGTTATAGGGTTGGAAAAAACATTACATTTATGTAATAATTACTTTTTAGATAAAAATTATTTTGTATTACAAAATATTTATTTGTTTGTAAATTTTTGGTTAAATTAAAAAAAAAATGTCTTTTGTAAAGTTTTTTTATACTTTATAATCTGATTCTATGTTTTGTAAATTTTTATATTTTTATATATGTTTTGTTTTTGAGTTTTTGTATTATATTTTGTATTGTAGTTGAAATTTTGTTTGCTTTTAAATTAGAATAGTAATTTATACCCCTACACTTTCCAACACTTTCCCTACTGTTGCACTCCCTGGAGTGGGAAGAGTAATTTTATCCCCTTTGCAATCCAACACTTTTCCTACTGTTGCACTTACTGGAGTGGGAATAGTAATTTTATCCCCTTTGCAATCCAACACTTTTCCTACTGTTGCACTCCCTATAGTGGGAATAATAGTTTTATCCCCTTTGCAATCCAACACTTTTCCTACTGTTGCACTCATTGGAATGGGAATAGTAATTTTTATCCCTCCGCTCTCCAACACTTCCCCTACTGTTTCACTCATTGGAGTAGAAATAGTAAATCATTCCCCACCGCAATCCAACACTTTCCCTACTGTTGTACTCTCTGGAGTGGGAATAGTGATTTTTCCCCCTCCCCTATCCAATACTTTCACTACTGTTGCACTAAATGTAGTTGAAAATGTAGGTTTAAAAAATATTAAATATTTAAATATTTTATTTTATATATGTTTTATACAATGTTTATGTTACATGTGTATGTGTATACATATATATATTTATTTATAATTTTTTATATATTTCTATCATTTTAAAATGCATTAAAATTATTATTTATTAATTATTTTTAAGTAAATATATATACATCACATTGTATATATGTATATTTAATTTATATATAAACTAAATTTATTACTTATAATTGTTAAAATGTACAAATAAATCTAAATATTATTTATATTTATACATATAAAAAACGATATTTTGTACTTCGATATTTTTAACGATAATTGTTTTCTCTATATTTTTATACTTACGATTATAGAGATAGGAGGTTGATATTTTTGACAACGATATTTTTGTCCCGATATTTCTGTAGGTCGTTATTAGTGTTGTCAATATTATGTCAGTGATCCGTATTGTAATACTGTACAATACATGCGAGCACCAATGCATTGGCATACTAAGTAATAAGTGAATAAAGTAACGATACATGAATATGCAGAGTCGGATGTGATTTTTAAATACGATGCAACATATTCAGGTTATTTAAACACACCCTTTCTCTAGGTCCACTTATAGTACCCACTACAACTTCAAGCCCTGAGGAAGACGTTCATTAAAGTGATAGACCCATTCAGAAGGTCGAGACGTGTCAACTTAATTTTAAGGATTTGAGGGCACCAGCATCCGCTGCAAGGAACTTATAAATATTATGGAAAAGAATAAGAAAATCTACATCTCTTTGCCTTTGGTTCCTTAAACAATTTACATAGGCCCCAATACTGATAGGGTCTCCCGACAATTGATGGACCATACAGATGTGGGTGATAAAATAAAATATATATACCCACTAGAGTATAAACTTATTAACATGACAGGAACTTTGACAATAGATGAGATACCTTACTTTGAATCACAAGGAGCATATTTGATTAGAAACAATTACAAAAACTGAGTTGATTGTGTTGTATGGCGTTTTAGATTCCGAATGGATTTTCCCGATTCATGCCCTTATGTAGGTACAATTCAATTTGCCGTTATATAGGCATATAAATCAAGCCCTTATTTAGGCATAGCCCCTGCAACCCAAATACAGGCAAGGCTACTTCCATCCTTTCACTAAACGTCACAACGATTTATTGGAAAACCAGCTTAAGCCGTTAGGCAATTCTCCTTGTTTGAATATTGATTTCTCCAAGAACTCAGTTTTCCAATGAATAACTATTCCCCAGGGGTTCATTCATAAAGTTCATATGCCCGACTTTACGTCAAACATGGCAATCCTAAACACCTTCAAGGTATAAATATACCTTCACTTGCTCTAGCAAAGCACAGTGTTTCGGAGCAGATCGATGACCTACTTGCCCGACGTAGCTTGCTAAGGCAAGTGCCGAAGGAAGCAGACTCTCCAGCTGACGCACTGATCAGGAAGCTGCTCTCCTCTGTTTAGAAATCCAGCTCCAGTGTTTCTGACTCCCCTTGTGGGGTGTTGGGAAATTGAATCCCGAGACACAGATACCAGACCTCCTTCATTCTAAAAAGGTATGGAGCTGATTAGAACCTAGAGAAACCTTTGGTAGATTCTTGGCAAACTAAACCTATGCAAAAGACCATACTTACTTCTTCCCTCGTACTAGACCTAGGTTAGGTACATTGGGGTAGGCGTATTTTAGAAGCACCAGTTGAGTATTTTAGTCTATGTTATTTATGTATGTATTTTTATATGGCTTAGAAACCATACAATGCTCTTACAGTATTATTTCATATTGCTGTTTACGCTGTACGCATTATACTTTGCATTCTGCCTAACGATTGTGGCAGTTCACCTCTCTTGCATGAGAAAGAAGACTGTTCAATAAACCTTTTATTGAAAGCGCCAGTCTCACTATTTCTCAGCAACTCTGTAGAAACAAAGCATGCACGATTGACTAAGTAAAATAGCTATCTATTGTTTCCACAACTCTGATAGATATGTTCTTATTCTTGGTGAAACAAAGTTGTCATGTTTATGCGGTTGTCAGAAACTAATCCCTTCTTGTTTATTCGAGAAAGTTTCTAGTGACCTCTGAGCTAGCAGGCACTCACTATTAAGTTTAGTATATTTGATAGAGCCTTATTGACTTAAGCCCTACTTCAAATCTATAGGATATATTATTCCAATGCACAGAGCCTATTGGGAATATAGGAACTACACTACATGGTGCCCAACGTGGAGCGCCATGTAGTATAGTTCCTATACTTACAATAGGCTCTGCACAATGGAATAATATATCCTATTGACTTAAGTCCTACGTCATATCTATAGGATATATTATTCCAATGCGCAGAGCCTATAGGGAATATAGGAACTACACTACAATTGTTTGTGTGTTATTATTGTAATGATGGTAAGATCAAAATATATCTTAGTGAATAATGTGTCAAAATTGGCTCACTGGTAATCAAGTGCCATTTTAAAAAGCCCCCAAAAATAGCAGAATCCCCAAATGGATGTCTTAAAGGAGTAAATGTTTCCACAAAAAGCCACCTAGAGGCTGTGAAGTTGTCTTGGGCATAGAGACAGGGTTAGTAGAGAGTTTACTTTCCATGCCTTATCAGGTCTGCAGCATGGCAGATTCCAAAAGCAAGCTTTACTATCTGATAGACTTCATAACTGATGCAGGAGCAAATAATGCTCTAACTTCTCTTTTTCTGGAATCAAGACCTGGAAAAAAACTTTAATGTCAAAGGGAAGAAAACGTCTTCCAGTTTCCTCTGACAAAGTCTTTTCGCAACTCGTAAATAGTCTTTCGCCTACTAGAGCCAAGCTGGTTATAAAGGGAACTGCAGACCATTGGTAGACCTAGACCAAGCCAAATATCTAAAATCAACACACTTTTACTTTTTCTACAGAGTGATCAGTTCCTGGTCTGTGTGTGTGTGTGTTTAGTTGGTAACTCCAATCAATTCCCAGAACATTGCCATAAGAAAATCCACAAGGCTGAGGCAGACTAGTGAATAAAAAGTTATATTTTCCCCTACAGCTCTAACCAAAGCTAATGAGTTCATTCCAGTACATTTCAAAGGCATTCAGACAATTTGAGGTGACTCTTCCTGTAGATGTGGCCTGTCATTACAGGTGCCAGAGCTCCACTCCTCTCCTTTTTCTAAAACATGAGTGGCGGTAGGGTGACCAAAGGTCAGCCTGACAGAGACTCCCCTTGTCAGGGTCAGGCAGCCAGGTGCTATGTATGTTTTAATGCCCAAGTGCCTGGCAGCCTGAGCCAAGCTCTCTGGAGTGAAGAATTCAACGCTGACAGCATGGAGTCATAAACAAGACTTTTATCAAGAACAGCCTCCCAGAGCATGATTCCCTCTTGCCACCCAGAAACCAACTTCCAACCATGGAATCTCCACTCTGGAGAACACAACAGAACATTTGCCAATACAAAATTCCAAAAGATGTCTTCAAGGCCTAATCAATGTTAATACATGATAACACATCCCCTCCCTTTCCATACAGAACAAATAAAAATAGAGCACCCTAACCAATGCACTAAAATGCTATTGTAACATTGAGACTAATATTTGAGATAAACATAAGATAACACAATATAAAATGTCAAATGCATGAACAAATGCATCAACAATTAATTACAGTTAGGTAAGTCACTATCCATGTACATAATTGTCCAAATACTTCGGCAGCCTATGATGTATCTGTGCATGACTCACACTTACATTTCCACCTCTAACAGCCCTACAACCATTCCCACTATCTTCACAACACTCTCTACCTTTCTCACGTTCACACAATGTCCTCAAATGATCCTCATCATCCATCATCATACATTCACTTATTCCCTCCTGATCAATATTGTCATTGCAACCACAATTTCCACCTTTCTGATACAAAACCACTCTCCGGTGATTCCATTTGTCACCATTCTCAAGAACAACATACCATTCGTGCACTACATGCATGGTACAAGTAAGCATTTTGTTGATTTGCCACATTTGCCTAATTCCCAAAATGTTCCTCCCTACTTATGTGCATCTAACGAATATTGTTAACTCAATGGACCAGGTGTCCTAAAAGCACATCAATAGCTAATATATTCTGATTTCATAATCATATTTATCCTACTTTCTCATTAAAGAACCAAGACATTTAGACAACCCTGCACTCACCCTTCATTGCTTAATCTTCATCAAAAAACCCAAATCAATAGCTCCTTTGACAACCTTCAATGGAGCACAACCCTCATCACCCTCTTCACACTGTAGTAATCATGTAGAAGTTAGCTTCGTGCTTCGATTCTTCCATCTCAAACTCTCAAAATAGGAATCCTTGTTTACCCTATTTTCTCTTGTTTGATGAACCCTCACCATATCACTCACCATCAAAAACCGTCTTTAACCGGGAGATTAGCCCTTTCTATAAGACCATTAGCTTGGGGGTTTTACAGGGCTGTACAATAAGGATTGATGTCAGGCCTTTCATGAAAAGTTCTAGATGTGTTGACGATACGTGGCCTAATCCTAATACACCAAACATGTATTGAAGAACTCAATATCGATATGGTAGAATCGTAAAGAAGACTTTAATCAGGAACAGCCTGCCAGAGCGTGATTCCCTTTTGCCATCCAGAAACCAACTGCCAACCATGGAATCTCCCATGTTAACAGACCATAACAAAGGGTCACACTAACCATTTCACAGCCCACACGTTTAAGCAACAGTAGTAGGAGACAAATGTAAAAGAAGTCAAGATGACCCCACTTTAATATTTAATCAATGTAGAAGATTAAAGTAACAGCTCTCAGCTGATAAACAAAGGTATCAGAAAATAATTCAGCATGTTGGGGAGGACGTTGAGGTGGGTAAAATACAGACAGCAGTGCGCGGGTGCAGGTAAGCGCAGTGGGGTGTGGGGTGGATGTCGACAGAGGATGGAATAGGATTTATTTAGTTATTTTTACTTATTCCATCGTCTGCTGACTTCCACCCCTCCCTCCCTGCCCAACTCCACCGCCCCACACCGCTTACCTGCACTGGCCGGTGCTGAATATAGATATGAGTATTCGAATAAAAAGCATTGCCAAGCCTCTTAATGTTGCAGGCACCTGGTATAGTAATTGCTTCAAAAGTGTAAAGCTCAATTCAGAATGACCCGGGATTTCAACTTTCTTTGGTATTTTTCTTTAAATCCGCGTTTTTTTCGTAGCGGATTGTTTATGGTTTTATTTGAATCTGCAAAATGACTTCTATCGCACTGGACATAACATTATTCCTGCAGGTGGAACAGCATATTGCAAGACAGCAGTAGTTTGCGCTTATCTTTTGCTCAACACTTTGACAACACAGTAGTACGTTATGGACTGTTTTTAGAGGCAGATGTGTTAGTTCATTCTCTATCTCCTTGACTTGAAAGATCAATTCCTGACATGTATTTTACATCTATTTCTGCAAATCTAATAAAGAATTCTAATCTCCACTAAAGACACGCTAACAGTTGCAGTGAAAAGAAGCCTATTTCGGATCTCGCTTTGACTCCATAAATCGTTTCTCACATTTAAAATGCCATTTATTCAACAGCGAGCGCTGCATGTGATTTAATCAATGGAAAAATAATTTCGAAAGCCATGGTCTTATGCAAGAGCACATGCTAATGAGGCTCCGAAATTGAATACAGGTGGATTGACTAAAAGAACATGCTACACATGTTTACAGTCTGTATCTGTGTGATACTGTTACTGTGTGTCCTCGGCACACCGCCCTCATTCATTGGCCTGTGAAATTACCACACACTCTCAAGGAATTAAAAAAAAAGTCCAGGAAATGCTCTCCCTCCGAGTTCTTTTCCCATAAAAACAGATATTTCATATACTCAATGCGGCAGTATTACTTATAAATGTATACCATACACCGCTTCAGTTGAAAAAAATATTGGATGGTCGAACTCGAAACCATATGCTGCAGAAATGCCCTGTGGAGTTTGGTAGCATACAGAGGGAATAATTATTACTGTTTAATACAGTTACAAAAGAGAATGCGGTGTTACATAGCAAGGGTGGATGTCAATAGAATAATGAAAACCCTCTGTGGGTTTTCTAGTGGCGTCTATGAGCTTGGATTTTTGTTTCATTGGTGGCGCAAATAGGCGCACATTGAAAAAAACACAACAGCTTCAGTAGATGGATTCTGAAGATAAGATGAATTTTTAACAGTGAAGTCATAGCAGATCTGTCTCTTAGAGGCAAGGTTTGTATTTTTGTAAAAACATTCTTTCCAGTGAACTCTAAAAAATCAAAATGATTATATCAACATAGTTTGTTTTTACAACCTCCAAAAATATGTTTGGAGTGGAACAGAATTGTATTGGCATTAGACTTAAATCACTTTCTGCTACTTTTCTGAGCCTATGCCACAATCTGGTATTTCAAGCCTCAAGAAGGTTTGTTTTTTGGGTATGCGTGTGCTAGCAATAACTGGTGTATTGTAGGTTCATAATCGGATATTATTTTCCAAAATATTCAACAGGATGCTTGTTTCTGGTCCAGAGAGGGCATGGCCTGGAAGTTTGGGCTGGAGGGTTCCCATGGGGAGCAGGGTCAAGACTGATTTGCATATGTCTGGGCCCAAACTGGGGTGGCGTGGTGAGCAAAATAATTATGGATTAAATTCAGATTTGTGACGTGGAGAGAATGTTTGATTTGTTCAGCATTCTGTCCATCATCTGTTCTTTTTGCTTTTGCACCCCTAAGTGGGAAGGGTATGCCCAGATATGTGTCCTGTGCTCGCTGTACCACTGGATTCAAGCAAGCCTGACTGATCAGGGGTGATACCCTGAAACTGATTCCAGAATGCTTGTTTCTGGACCAGGAAGGACAGGCCTGGCAGTTCGGGCTGGACTGTTCTCATTGGAAGCAAGGTCAAGACTGATTGCATATGGCTGGGTCCAAATAGGGGTGGAATGGTGAGCAAAAGTACGATGGTGAATGGTTGATTTGTTCAGTATTTTATCCATCATCTATTCTTTTTGCTTTTATCACCCAAAGTGGGAAGCGTATGTCCAGATGTGGGTCCCATGTTCAATGTGCACTGGATTCAAGCTAGCGTGGCTGATGAGATGTGATACACTGAAACTGGTCCGAGGATGCTGTTTCTAGTACAGGGTGGACCTGCCCTCAGTTCTGGCTGGACTGTTCCCATGGGGAGCAGGGTCAAGCCTGATTTGCATATGTCTGGGTCCAAACTGGGGTGTTGTAGTGAGCAAACAAATGATGGTTTTAACCCAAATCTGTGACTTGGGTTGAATCTTTGATTTGTTCAGTATTCCATCCATCATCTGTTTTTTTGCTTTTAAGGCTTAACTATTGGCTGTGCATTAAATGTCATACAAGGTATGGGTTGTGGAGTAATGGTAACTTACCCCAGAGACAATCCCACTTGCACACCACAGAGAACCAACACCTAGTGCTACCCTCCCACGCAAAACCCCGATCTGTTATATATTGAGATTCCCCCTAGAAAATCCTTCAATACACACTTTAGGAGACTTTGACAGTCCAGCATTCTCAGGCAGCAAGCTCGTGGAACTGATTGCATATTTGCATATCACTAAGGCTCTGCACTGATATTCTAACATGGCCAACTGAATTGCCTGCGGAAGGACGTGTTGAAACATTGCAGCCCATTACCTTTTTCATTGATAATCTCATTTCTAGTGACAGATGGATAAAGAAGGTGGGTATTGATGGACCTCACTGATGTGATGAAAACCTGAGGATGATGTTCCTGGTGTTTAAGCAGCAACAAGGAGTTGAACAGAGCTAAACTGGGAACTGCACAGACTTCTTGACCCAGAGAAAACAGGAGGGAGTCTCACACCACTTTCCCTCCTGTCAGACACCACCACCCTGGTGCAGGCAGCTGCACTGCGGGCATGGTGGAAGAAAGCCATCAGTCATAGACTGTCCATCCAACACACAGACAGAAATCTACATACAAGAAGACAACACTCAAGCTGACAGCACGCCATAAACAGACAAACAACACTCATTGCAGGCAGTGAGCACCCCTAGCACGCAACAACCAAGAGCATGGACCTTCGGGCAGGCAACGCCTCACAGCCCCAGTTATGGACACCCAGAGGACAGACAGACATAGATGGATGGTACACCCTAGGCAAATGGCACCCTGCCGCAAGCATGGATCACTTCACAGGCAGACATTCTAAGGACTTTTCCACTAGCCATCAGTAGTTATTATCAATCAATCAATCATGTCATTTGTAAAGTGCACAACTCAACCGTGAGGGTCTCAAGGAGCTGGGGTGGGGAATGCTGCTACTGCTCGAAAAGCCAGGTCTTGAGTAGTTTTCTGAAGGTCAGCAGGTCTTGGGTCTGTCGTAGGTGGATAGGGAGGGTGTTCCAGGTCTTGGCAGCGAGGTTGGAGAACGATCTGCCACCGGAGGTCACTCTTTGGAAGCGGGGGACTGTGGCGAGGGTGAGGTCGGCGGAGCGGAGCTGGCGGGTGGGGGTGTAGAAGCTGAGTCATCTGTTGAGGTACGTTGGTCCGGTGTTGTGGAGTGCCTTGTGTGCATGGGTGAGGAGCTTGATGGTTATCTTCTTGTTGACCTGGAGCCAGTGCAGGTCTCTCAGGTGGGGTGTGATGTAGCTGCGGCTAGGGATGTCAAGGATCAGGCGTGTACAGGCGTTCTGGATGCGTTGGAGCCGTCTCAGGAGTTTGGCCGAGGCTCCTGCGGAGAGGGCGTTTCCGTAGTCCAACCTGCTGCTGACGAGGGTCTGAGTGACCGTTCTTCTCATTTGAGTGGGGATCCACTTGTAGATCCTGTGGAGCATGCGGAGGGTGTTGAAGCAGGAGGAGGAGATGGCGTTGACCTGTTTAGTCATGGAGAGGGTGGAGTCGAGGATGACCCCTAGGTTACGTGTGTGGTCGGTGGGTGCTGGAGCGGATCTCAGTGTGGTCGGCCACCAGGAGTTGTCCCAGGCCGAAGGGGTGGATCCGAGGATGAGGACCTCCGTCTTGTCAGAGTTCAGCTTCAGTCGGCTGTTTCTCATCCATTCAGCGACGGCCTTCATTCTTTTGTGAAGGTTGGTTTTAGCGGTGTGGGGGTCCTTGGTGAGGGAGAAGATCAGCTGGGTGTCATTGGCGTAGGAGGTGGTGTTGAGGTCATGCCGACTGGCGACGTGGGCGAGCGGTGCCATGTAGATGTTAAACAGAGTTGGGCTGGGGGATAAGCCCCGGGGTACGCCGCAGATGATCTCGGGGCTTCGGAGCGAAAGGGGGAAGGCGGATGCTCTGTGTTCTGCCAGAGAGGAAGGAGGTGGTCCAGTCCAGGGCCTTCTCTTGGATCCGGCGTTGTAGAGGCATGTTCGAAGTCTGTGGTGGCAGACCGTGTCGAAGGCGGCTGACAGGTCCAGGAGGATGAGGGCTGCCTTTTCTCCATTGTGCAGCAGGGATTTGATGCCATAGTTGGCGGCTATAAGGTCAGTCTCTGTGCTGTGGTTGCTGCAGAACCCGTACTGGGAAGGGTCCAGGAAGTTGTTCTCCTCGAGGTAGCGGGTCAGTTGTTCATTGACGGTTTTCTCGATGACCTTTGCCGGGAACGGGAGAAGGGAGATGGGCCGGAATTTCTTGAGGTCCTGGGGTCCCCCTTGGGGTTTTTGAATAAGGCGTTGATATCTGCGTGCTTCCAGCTCTCCAGGAAGGTTGCTGTCTCGAAGGAGGTGTTGGTGACTTTCCGGAGATGAGGTGCCATGCATGTGCTGGCTTTGTTGAAGATGTGGTGTGGGCATGGGTCTGACGGAGATCTGGAGTGGATGGTGCTCATGATCTTGATGGTGTTTTCGTTGTTGATGTTGGTCCAGGAGAGCAGGCGGTTAGTGCGGATGGTGGTCCTGGGGCAGAGGTCTTAGTGGTTGTCAGGGCGGTCATGGTGTTGAAGCTGTCATGGATGTCTGCGATCTTGCGGTGGAAGAAGGTGGCCAGAGAGTCGCACAGGTCATGTGAGGGTGGGACGTCGTAGATTTTGGAGCTGGGGTTGGAGAGTTCCTTCACAATGTTGAAGAGCTCTTTGCTGTTGTGCGCATTATTGTCTAGGTGGTCTTTGAAGGAGGCCCTTTTGGCGGATCTGATGAGGTGATGGTGTCTGCGGGTGGCGTTCTTGTGGGCTGCGTGGCTGTTCGGTGTTTGTTCACGGAGCCAGATCTTCTCCAGCTTTCAGCAGGTGGGCTTGGAGGCCCAGACGTCTTCAATGAACCAGCTGGCTTTCTTGTTGGTGTGACTGTTGGAGGATTTCTTGATCGGGGTGAGGGTGTTGGCGCAGCCGTTGATCCACTGTCTGAGGTTACGGGTGGCGGTGTCTGGGGGTCGGCAGGTGGGCTCTGGCACTCTGGCAAAGGGTGGTGGTTAGCTGGTCTTCGGTGACTTTGCTCCAACAGTGGCGATGCATCTGTTGGGTGCAGTGGTGCATGGTAAGTTTCTTGAAGGTGAAGTGGATGCAGCGGTGGTCGGTCTAGTGGAGTTCGATGGTGTGGTTGGAGATGTGGGGGCTTGTAGGGAAGATGGATCAAGCATGTGACCGGCGGAGTGGGTGGGTGTTGTGACGAGTTGTCGAAGTCCGAGGTTGGCTAGGTTGTTGATCAGGGTGGTGGAGTTGGTGTTGTGTTGTTCTGGAGGTGGAACTTCAGGTCCTCGAGGTGGATGTAGTCCATGGAGGCGAGGGCGTGTGTGCTGACGAAGTCGGCGATGGAGTCGCTGAACTGTGGTCGGGGCCCAGGGGGTCTGTGGATGAGCGTTCCTCTGAGGGTGGGGTTGGGGTCGGTGTGGATCTGGAAGTGCGGGTGTACGGCGGTGCTGAGGGTGTTGGTTGGTTGGGTGGTCTGAGAGTGTTCCTGGGACGATGGCGATTCCTCCTCCTGCTCTGTTGGTGCGGTCCCTGCAGGTGATCTTGTAGCCTTCCGGGGAGGCTATGGCTATGTCGGGTGCCGAGGCGGGGCTTCAGCCAGGTCTCCATCAGGAAGGCGACATCTGGGGAGGTTGAGTCGAGTAGGTCCCAAAGTTCAACAGCGTGTTTGCGGGCGGAGCGGGTGTTGGGAAGGATGCATCTGAGGTGGTTGGGTTCTTTCCTGGTCGGCAGCATGGTGGGGCAGATGCTTGTGAAGCTGCAGTTCCAGCAGGTGAAAGTTCGGTGGGTACGCTTCGGGCGGTCAGGAAGCAGGTGTGTGATCGTCCGGTATTGAGTGCGTGGTGGGCTCTGCCATCGTAGCGGTGTCGGACGTCGTAGGCACAGGGGAATAAACACAAGTCTGGGAAAGAAAGCAAGTACCGGCACAGGGGAATAAAAACAAGTGTGGGCAGGAAAGCAAGTTAGGCACAAGGGAATAAAAATAAGACTGGGCAAAAAAGGAAGTACAGGCACAGGGGAATAAAAACATGTCTGGGCAAGAAAGCGGGTACAGGCTCAGGGGAAAAAAACAAGTCTGGGCAAGAAAGCAAGTACAGGCACAGGGGAATAAAAACAAGTCTGGGCAAGAAAGCAAGTTAGGCACAGGGGAAAAATACAAAATTAGGCAAAAACAATGCAGGCAGAGTCATGCAGCAGCGTGGGGAGGGACCTGCCTGTGAGCAGGGTCAGAGGTTGCTGTAACTATTTATACACTGGACTATCTAGGGGGAGTTGGGTGAGCAGGAAAAGCTTACTCCTTCCAGATGTAAAGCATTTTGCGCTACGCTACTGTATAACATAAGTAATTAAATTCAATATAGCGATACGGAATGTCAAGCTCCTTTGTGGGGCTGTCATCGATATTCTTCTAATACATCAGCCTGCAGCAGGCAATAACTAATGTTTAAAATCTGTGAAATGTTCTGTGTTTTTTAAAGCAAAATGACCTCCTTTGGCAAAGTAAGCCAGGGAATGTAAAAATTATTTGAGTCTACAAGAACAATTAGTTTTGCCTACCTAGGATTATTTTGTTGTTGTCTCCTCTGAAACCACTAAAGGGACACAGGCTTCTGATGTGCACACTCGCACACCACAGCGTCTTGGATTTACGCTGCACTTCCCATTTAGAGTTTAGAGGCTGTTGATGGTCTAGCCATTCGAACGAAGGCTTGCTAAGAGGGTGCAACATGAAAAATGCATTTAGGATTGATGAGAGCGGTTGTGCGAAAATGAGCATACAGCAAGGATCACAGAGTGATGAGCAAAATATGAAAATGCACTACGTTTTACTGAATGATGGCCCACATATATACTTGCATGAAGGAATACTCAATAATTTGGTAAATAAGAACATGCACAAAGCATACAAAAATAACAGAGAAAATCTAGGCATATAGTCAATAGTTGAGTAATAGTGCACATCTGGCTTCATATTCAAGATTTCAGAGTTTCGGTTCAAATAACGAACATGTGAATATGCACGAAGCAATACTGAGTGATGGAGCAAATTTGAACACACTCCAATATTACCGAGAGATTGTGCAACTTTGAGCATTGATTAGCGAGTGATGGGGTAAGTCTGCAAGCATGCCCAATGATGGCAATTCTTACAATGTTTTAGACAACCTTGGCACAATGGTGACTAATCTGGTGCGATGGGTGGACTGGCATATGTTAATAATATACTCAGAACTACTGCTGGGAGGCATTAGGATGTACAATTGGTGCAATCTGTCTACATTCATCCATGCACCCACCTAATCACCCATACATCCATGCAATCACTTATTCAACCATTCATCCATTCACTCACCTTAACGTATCATCTCCCAATATTTACCCGTACAGAAACTCAATCATCATCCAACTTTTTACTCATTGCATAGATTCACACACAGACACACACGCACACACACACACACACACACACCCACACACACACACACACACGCACACACACACTAGATAGACCTATTAATTTTACACAAACTAGATAGACCTATTAATTTTACCCCTTATTGGCTTCCGCTCACAATGAGACCCTTGTACTTTTGAACAAGAGCTTATCAGGGGTGGTTGCATTCTTTGGGCCAGGATAATTTCGTACCCATATTTTGGGTTATATAGATATTACTGATGCTGTACCACCATCAACTCAAAGTTGCACCTTCTGATAAGGGAAAAACAAGACATCCACCGAGCGATCAGTGCCAAATCATTTGTCACTAGTGAGTGGTTTCAATGTTGGTGCAAAATTTGAGCACAACTGATAAAAATATATGTAACTCAGACTATTTTAGAGCTACCTCACCAATATTTGCTTTCTAACTGTGCTAAACCTGATGCTGTGGATACCATCTAACCACAGACTATCAACAGCCAAATGTGCATCTTGAAAGCCCACGGTAGATATGAGCTGTTTGTCTTCCAGTACAAGTAACTTATTTTTTGAAGAAACTGAGCCTATGGGATTTAATTACGGTACCGCAAGCTGGATCAGGGAATGGAAGAAACGTCAACATTGCCTTTCTCAAGAATATCATGGTTGCAAAAATGTGAATACAGAGAAATATATGCTTGACATGATTTCGAAGTTAACTGTGTTTCTAGGTTTCGGGGAAATGTAAATCTGCAAAATCCCACTGTGGTTTGAATTAAAGCAGAAACGCACTTAATTGAATTACCCTGAAGAAACCTCAGTGTACATGACATCCTGGAATGCTGCAAAAACTCAGAATGTGAAACAGCTCTGGGGCACGATGGACAACTGCACACATTTGAACAGAAAACATGATTCAGCTAAAGACATGTAACTTGTGGCTTGTGACATAAATATAATGAAGAGGTGAGTTCACAATTACTTTGACAGACATACATGTCTGTGTGGGTGCCTGCACTAGAAAGACGAAAAAGGTTGTAGGAGCTCTGCCTATGGCTGGGTGAATTTTCTAACAAATAAACACACCCTGCTGATGTATTTGAATCCACATAAATGGAGTTGTGGTTTCAGGCAGCTGCTCAGTAAAGAACCGACCATGATTTCGGATACAGTCACTCTGGGACCTCTGAGTGAGTCTGTGTATTTTCAGGATCTACTCCAGAGAATCTGCTTACTATCAGGATCTGAGTTCTGAGCTTCTGGGTAGAATCATGCGTTGAGTTCTTTGTAATTCTGGATACTATCAGGAGCAGAACTCTGAGCGAGTCTGCCTAATATCTGGAGCTGAGTTCTGAGGGCCAAATTCTCCAAACTGTTTTTATGTAATTTTAACTTTCATGTTTAAATAGGCTTTTTTTTCTAGTACAAAAACACTTTTGCTATTCCCAAAAGCTGGTTTTGCTCTCATAAAAAGATTTGCTCCAAGATGTTCGTGTCAGTAAATCTACAAGCATGTTTAGGAAATGGGTGGGTGTGAGAAAGTGCCTCTTTTGACATGGTTTGTCCCCACCTTCTGCCTGGACATTGATGTGGTTGGATTATAGTGCACAGGGTCCCTGCCAATCAGGTCCCCTGTGCCAGTGCTTCTTCCCTAAAAACTATTCCCCAATCTGCCCTTAAGGCCCCCTGTAAGTCCTTAGTAAAAGGAATCTGAGTTCCAAGGGACTGTGGACTGATGAGGGTCCACTTAGTACTCCTCATCTAGCCCATGCAGACTTCCACTGCAGCATATATGGCCTGTTGCAGACAAATTGAGAGTCTACATGGCACACTATCTGTGTGCCAAACCAGCTAGCACACCCAGGCTCTGCTGCTAGTAGCAGATGGCCGCTCCTGGTTTGCACCCCCACTTTGGGTGGGAAAACCAGCGGGAACATTTAGAAATGCTAGGTGGTGTGCCCACCTTTGCCAATTCCACCCCTCAAAGGGAGAAGGGGAATTTTCAGTCCCCTCCATCTTGAAGATGAGGGGACTCCTCCAATCAGGGCTAGGTCTATGACCTTCCCACAGAAGGGTGGCATAATAGTAGATGTAGTCCTCCCAGGTAAGGTGCCCATTGGGCTTACCAAATTCTCTCTTAAAACACCACCTAAATTTAGTATTTAGGTGGCGTCCGGGTCCTAGAAATCAGATTATTGCAACCTGTGAAGAAGGACGAAGAAGACGTAGTGCAGCTAAACCTGAAGACAACTACTGACTTGGGCCTAGCCACACGGGCCTTTATCCAACTTTAAAGACCCTGGAAAGAAGACCAAAAGCACTCCTGCACCTGACACTTGTGCGCCTTGGTGAGCTGAATAGATGGTGCCCCTACAACCCTCTACATCTTTACTTACCTCTGCTATCGTTGGTCTTCCTCCTGCTACTCCGGTGCCCCTGTGTCACTGATGGTGTATGTTTGGTGCTGCTTTGTGGCCCCCTAGTGTTGACCCTAACCCCAAAGCTTTGCCCCTGCAACCAATCTACTTACCTGCAAGCAGTGTGGCTTCACGCACCCACAGTCTCCATTGAAAAGCATTGGACCTCTGCACCCAGCCGCCCATGTGCTGCTGGTGGTGTAGTTTTGGTACTCACCTGACCCTTGCTGACCTTTGGTCCCAAAAGCTGGAACTGCAAGTTGCGTACTTACCTGTTTAACCGCATTATTGTTTTCTTCCATAGGACAACATTGAACTGTTCAGAAATTGCAAAGTGTTGATTTTGGCAAGTAAAACGCACTTTTAATTAAAAACCTACTTACCTTATTGTGCAGACCTTGGTCTTAAAATAAAGTACAAATGAAACCTATTTTTCTAAAATTGGTGTGGATCTCCTTTTTGAGTCATGTGTCCATTATTGGTCAATGTTGCGCAATAAATGTCTTACACTCCTCTGTGCTAGCACTAAGGCTGCCCGCCCACACTACCACTAATAGAGCACGTTGGGTTTCACATAGAGCCCTGTACACTTTGTGTGAACCCCTAGACTCTGTGCACTGTATGACCACTTAGTGGCATACTATATGCTCAGCCAGATTCCTACAGTGGTCATTTTGGAACAGTATGTCTTACAAATTTAAGAAACCCTCACAAATGTGAACATTTGTGGTATCCCTGAACTTGCTTTCACCATTCATCCATGGGGTAATTGTGGGGGAAGGGAATTTTTCCATGGGTAAAAATAAGTTCCTCAATGGAAAGAAAAGAAAATAAGGGCCTAATTACGACGTAGGGCAGACCGCCACCGACAGTCTATCAGTGGCAGTCCGCCCAAGCACAAGCCTTTTGGTCCGACCACCACATTAGGATGCAGGCGGTTGGACCCTTGTAAGACGAGGGACAGAGCGCCGCCTCTGCCAGGATCCACTGATCCCAATGGCGCAGCTGTCAGAATCGCAATCCCCAATGATGGTGGTGCCGAGGTAGGCACCACCATCGGGACTTCGTTGTTCTTTTCTGCCCCCACTCACATCCATGTACCATGTATGGATGTGCATCAATTGCTCATTTCACTGTGGCTTGTTCTGCAGCCCTTTTCCAGGACCACATCACAAGCAGCCATGCTAAAAAGCCCTTTTCCGACTGCCAGCCCGGTGGTCGCATCATAGCTGGAGCTGTCAGACTACCGCCTAATTGTCGGTCGGTCTCCTGACCAACGTGATAGCAATCGTAACAAGGCCCTAAGTTAACAAATGCATTTTCAGTGGCTCATTTTCTTCATGAACACACAAAAATGTAACTCACCTGTGAGGAACTTGTTTCCAGGTTTTACCTAGTGAGTTAAAAAAAATACCTCAGCAATTTTCACCCATGCAACTTTAGAAACAGGCAAGTGAAGATTCCTCACTATTTGATTGTTTTGCTGGAATCAGGAATAGAATTCTGAATAATTCTGGAATACATTCAGGAGCAGATATCTGGGTTATTATGAAGAGCAGAGTTCTGACTGAAGATACAGTTAGACATATTTTAGAACTTTGAAGGGAAAATTATGCCTGCATTCTTATTCCTTGTAGACGAGGACAAATGCAATCAAAGGGTTGCTCAAAGAAGTTATGAACAATCCTATTTGAGGATCATAACTTCTTCATCCAACATTGGTACTCATGCTATAGATAGGATTATTGTGAGAGGATATCCTGTTCTAGATATAATCAGAAATGCTCCCTTCTTATGGGTGGTTTTTATAAGTCACCACTTTCCCAAAAATTCTCTTGGTAGAAATGGTACTACACATGAATATAAGAATTAACTATGATCAAATTTAGAGTTCGAGAGATTGCAAAACCCAATGTAAATAGAGAACGCTCTGGGCCTGCTAATTTCTTGGGTCATCGGTCTCATTTGGAGGTGTTCAGGCGTTTCACTGCTGGAGCCTCATCTGTCTCTGTTGGTGAAAACCCTCGACGGGCAGCCTACCTATCACTGAAATGCCAGGACATACTGATGGTTACCCTGCCATAAATAGCTTAGAACTCTCACCAGATTTCTCTACCCAGAAAGGCTGTGCGAGACATGGCATTTAGGGGGATCGAAATTCATCAAAGTCCTCCACACACAGGTGAAAAATCCCAGCAGATAAGAACAATTGAATACTTGCTTTTAAGAACAAGCTTCTGCTTTGGGAGTTTTTGACTGAAAAACGAAAAAAGTACAGAGAGGGCACAACAAATATGCAGGGCTGTTCACAAAAGTATCTTATATGTGTAAATTACTCTTACACTTTTGAGCAACTTTACTGCTTTTGGCTATTCACAAAATCCAAGTATAAAGTTATTCAAAAGTGTAGAGTTACACGTCTTCAACCCCTAAAAACAGCCAATCACTGATACTACAACTCCATACCAGAGAAGATAATGGAGATAGAGACTTCATTAGAAATAATGTTAAATAAAATAAAATATTTAAACTAATTAACAAATATAAATAAATATGAATAAATATTATAGAAAAATGTCTAAAAAATTTCTAAAAATATACCTATTAAATCATAAACACATTTATTAGCCTTTTTCATTTTTAAAATGAATATAACATTAGTTTTAAAATAAGATAATCAAATTAATTTCATTAATTGCATACATCACTCTTGTTAATTATTAATGCATAATAAAATGTCTTGTTCTACTTTAGGTGGGATTTCCTTAATTTGAATCATCAGAAAAATATTTGTATTAATTTATTATAAAGTCTAATACACTGTTTTTAATAAATGTTCCCTATACGTTATCATAAGGAGATTTCTACCCTGACTGTGGAGTCCCCCTGTGGTAAACTATATGAAAAAGTTAAATATTTTAACTCATTTGAAAAAAATGTGTCGAAATGCTTTTCTGTTAAACATTAATGTAAATTAACGTTATAAGGTTAATTAACTCGAAGAAAAAGTAAGAGCATTTAACTGCTAACCATTCATACAAATTCATTTTATATATGTATTTCAGATGTAGAAAAAATAAAATACGCTACCGAACTAGTAAATTGATTTGAATGAGATCTTTAATTAATCTAAATATACTACATTCCATCATTTTTTTCTGACGTTTAAATTAAAAAGATATATTCCCGATTATAATAAAAAAAGAATGCATTAGTTACTAGCATAATTAACGTAATTGTATTTTAATGCAAGGTAATGTTTCATGAATTTATACATTTAAAAGGTTGTTTAATATATACATATGGGACAATATATATTAGTGTCAGACTATATTTCTGAATACATTTTTCTGGCATAAAACCCATTGCAGCGGGAATATGGCAGTTGTCCACCACCGGGGGAACAGAGGCCATAACTTCTACTGACCTGGTGGACTAGCAACCTGCACACCAGATTCTAAGTGACCACACTAGTCTTTATCATCATCATCTTCATCATCATAATCATCACGTATTTTGTAAATGCATACACATTCCAGAACATCAATTACTCTTTTAATACAATAGCATTAAAGCATATATTTTTGGATGAAATCATTTTTTTAGTTCCCATCCATAGCTACCTTACTGACTTATGCTCATTGCTTTGTACATTAAAAGTTTGGGAAAGACTTTACCCGAGAGCTAGATAGGTCAGTTTGTTTGACCTGAAATAAAATATACAGACGTGCAAAGACAACGTCTAAAACTAAACTCTTCAGTAAAGAAATGGTAGACATTTTCCATAGTATGACATCAAAAGAGAAGAAAAACAACAAATGCATGATTTTTTCAAGGAGGATTAAACTGGAGAGACCTACTTAGTCTTCTTGACCATGGGGGGAGGGGGACTGAATCTGATCATAGGAATCAAGTTAATCATATACTATTAATCGAGTCAGATCACGTACATCTCAAGGCCCACTAAGTATTTATTGGAAGAGAGCTCACAACATAAAGTTGGAAAGGTCAATATTCACTCCAAGCTGGTTTCTCCACAAAAAGGACTCCTGTACAAGGTTTGTCAAACCTCTAGTCACTGTCACTAGCATACAAACCCACATCTTGGAAAGTTGCGCTGATATATTTTGTTTTTAATTCAAACATCTTTAGTGAGTTTTGCAAAACAACATAGCAAAATAAAAATAGGATGTAAACTGAAACACAGTAAAGTGAGTGTAATAGGTAACTATTATATGTTAATTCAGTTATGAACACTCAGTAATAAACTAAAAGAAAGAAGCTCAAGAAGCTTACTGGAGCAAAGGCACATCAGACAGGTATATAGCTACAACAAGCGGATAAACATCAAGGCCACTTATTCAGGATTTACCCCGGGGTTAGAGCCAATTTAATAGGGGCCATTATGGACAATCCCTACAGATTCCCTCCTCCTTAGTCAGACACATCTTGTTTTGCTTCAAGGTGGTTTAGTCCCAGCCATGAAATTGTCCACCATGTGCATATTAATGTGAATCTAGCATATCAGGAAGAGGCCTGTAGAGAGATGTTATCTGCAGCACTAATAAAAGAAATCCAATTTTTCCAAGTGGCAAACTTAATGTTGGAAGTATTTTTCCAGTTTGTAAGGATTACTTTACAAGCTAGGGCAAGTAGAAGATCTAACAGATGTCTAGCTCTCGTTAGGATGTGAGTGTCAAGGGGATCCGTGAGAAGGTATGAGAATTCTTCTGTTGGCTGAATTTGAAAGAGGGGTTAAGAAATTAAAAGACATCTTTCCAGAATATTGAAAGGGTAGGGCAATAGAAGAGCATGAGTGGTAAATTGCCAATGTTAGCATTACAGTTCCAACAACCTGGAGATTGCCGAAGTTTCAGTGTGTATAGGCAAGATGGGGCCCAGAAGGTCCTATGTAAATAACATGTAGTTGGTTTGTTCCAGGAACGTTGTGATCTTCTATGTGGATGGAGATTTTCAGATTTTCATCCAGCTCCAGAGATTTGTAATTCCTAGGCCATAATGTATCCATTTATTGTGTACCTTCTTTAGTATTTTAGATGACTTAGGCTGTGACATTTGTTGATTTTGGATACTTCATGTTAAGCTCTAGAGTGGATTTGAGTAAAACGTGGAAGTGTAGGCTCTTTATCAGCAAATTTCAGCTTCTGTGTACATGATTTTAATTTCAAGAATTTATAGAAATTGTTATTGTGCAAGTATGTTGTAGATTAGCAAAGGACAGAGTGTGTTTGTCTGTACCTAACTGGTTAATGGTGAAAAGGCCTTGATTGTTCCAGTCAGGTCAGTGAAGGGATTGGCCGTCAAGTCTGATTTTGTGGTTATCATAGAGGACAAATTAGAGGTGCAGATTTTATTGTCCAGAAGAGAATACACCTTCATTATGGTTGTTCTTGGGCAGTCGTACATGAAAGGCCCCCGGGGTGCAACAAGCATTTGCACGCCCCAGGGGCACTTTGGTATGACAGAAGGGGCTGCAGACATTTGTGTGGCCCTTTCTGTAATACCAATAGCGCTGGCGCACATAAAGCACCAGCGCTATCTGCAGAGGGCGTTCCCTCATTTGCATGGGGCCATGGGAAGAAGTGTTGTTACAAAATGTGCCAAGAGGCTTCAAATGCGCATTGTGTTCCTAGATACCTATACCACTAGTTCATCGCCCGTCACAGGAGGAGCTGCTGAGGTAGGGGCGGTAAGGTAGTTTTTTAGGGGATCTCAGATATCCCTTGGTCGAGACGACAAATGGAGTAGTTCTGCATAAGTACACAATTATTCTTGACAATATGTTAGATCAGAGAGCCAATCCTTAAACTTCGGCACTCTGCCTCTGTTCCATCTGCAGGCGACAGAGCATTTAGCCTTCAGCAAAGCAAGTGACAGGAAGCGACGGTGGGGTCTTGCTATCAATGCAGTGTAACCCAGTAGGGCCATTAGTGGAGTGGGCTCTAGAGAAAGTGCTGTCATCTGGGCTAGAGTCTCTAAGACCTGCCTCAAATATTCATTCACCACAGAGCAGTCCCAGGCCAGATGAAGAAAATCTGCTCCAGCACATCTACATCTATCACAACGATCTGAGTCTTTCGATTTGTCTTATACATTTTGACAGGGGTATAATATAATCGTGCAAAAATGTAAAGAGTGTAATACGGAGTCTGCTACTGGCTGAGATCTGCTCCGTTTGTGAAACAGCAATAAGCCCAGTTTTTGTCTGTGAGCTCTGAGCCTAATTCTGTGTTCCAGACCACGAAAGGAACAAGGAGCCACTTCCTGTTGTGTATGGATGGCGTGATAAAGTCTGGAGATGACATGTCCTGGTGAAGTAGCCTGCAAAACCAAATGCAGCTGGGCCAACGTGGCGGGCTCCTGAGGGAACTCTGGAGAGATGTGCCGCACACCCTGTCGGAGCCGCATATAAAGGAATACATCTAATGGAGAGGGCTGAGTATCGAGAAATATCTTCTCCCGCAGTTTGAACGTCCCTTTGGAATAAAGGTCCCCCCAAGTTGCAAAATGTGTTCTTTCTTGTAGTTTAAGAAATCCCATCTCCTGCAGCATTGGCATGTGGGGGTGATATGACAGGGGGAGTGAAAGTGAGTAAAGCAATGTTCCACGTTGTAGTGCAAGAATGCGGTGCCAGGCCTCTACTGTGCATGTGATCATTGTGGGTGTTTTGTCTCTTAGCTTCAGGTGGAGCAAATCATACCTGCAATGGGGGTAGGATCCACCAGCCAGTGTTCTACTGATACCTTCGGCATGTATGCAGGTGGGTGAAACCAAAAGTAAGCATAGTGTGCCTGAGCGCAAGTGTGGTACAGTTCATAATTCGGGGCGCCAAAGGCCTGGTGAGTATATTCCTTTGTAAGCACTGCTGTTTGCCCCCCATGTTATTCTGATAATTTCTGACCAGAGTGCTTTAAAGAAGTACCTACCTGGGTTGTATGTAATATTAAGAAATAAGTATAAATACCCACAGGCGGAACAACTCAACACTACGCACAGAATATGTGCGTGCTGCACCTCTCTAGCCACCAGAGGCCTACCCATCCAAACTATAAACACAAAGGTGAGCTACTCGCTCTCGCGGTGTGCACTTCCACTACCCCCGTTGTTCCCAAGAGGTGATTGTATGTTGTTTGTGGGTATAGAGCGATATAAGCATTTGGAGCAGGTTGCAGCTTAATGCCTTGTCCTGGTGGTGGTGACGAATCTTAGCCGCCAGGTGTTCGATTGCAAGGGCAAAATGAAGGGGGAAAAGGGGGCACCCCTCTCTGGTACCCATTGTTAAGGTGAAAGCCGGAGAGAGTTGGCTATTAATCATGACTTTGGCAGTGGGAAGGTGATATAACAAACCCATCCACGAGAGAAACAGTGGAGAGAAGCCCATTTCCTGCAGTACCGCTAGTAGATAATCCTATTCGACAGAATCAAACGCCTTGGTGGCGTCTAGGAAGACAGCCGCCAGGACCATATTGGGATCAACGTTCTGTAATATGGAGAAAAGTGTGCGTAAGTTATGTGTGGTTGAGCACCCAGGGATAAATCCCGATTGATCATGAAGAACAAGCTTCTCCATGAGCAAGTTCAATCGATTGGCAAGGACCTTAGCGAGATTATATATGAGTCGCAAAGGATGGATGACTTCCCAGGTGTAAGTATGGAGATGATGAGGGCCTCTCTCATGAAAGGGGGGAGCGTGCCTTGCTCTAGGGTATCCTCAAATACCTCCCTGAGAATGGGAGGTATTTGAGGATACCCTAGGCCAGGGGCCTTCCCAGACTTCATTTGCATAATTGCTTCCCTGATTTCCTCCAGTTCAAATGGGGCGCACAGAAACTCCCTCTGCGAGTCCCCCAACCATCCAAGGGCAACGTCAGCGAGGTAGATGTCAAGGTCAGGGGCATACCGTCTGCCCGAGGTGTACAACGTGGAGTAGTGAGTGGTAAATATGTTAAGTATGTTCGTCATATCTCTGTATAACACCTCCTCAGGTTCCTCAACTTCCAGGACATAGTTGGAGAAGCGAGGCTTTATTATAGTTTCTGCCAGTGCCCTGCCTGGCCGTATCATTGGGCTACCCAATACTTCCCTCTGAATTTTGCCTTCCGATCTGCGATGTTAGTGTAATCCAAGAGCTTATCTCGAACTTCACTTTGAGCTCTTCCATTGGCGCCCTGGGAAAGTCTAGTCTCTATACCCTTGAGCTCCTTCTCTAATGTCTGTAGAGTATGCTGGATGTCCTGTAAGACACCAACATTTTTTGAGATACATAAAACCCCGAATTGTAACCTTGAAGGCCTCACAAACTGTTTTGATGCTCTCCACAGAGCCTTGATTCCTCTAAAAAAAATCTGCAATTTCTTGACCTAGTTCACCATTAAACACCGCATCGAGCAGTGTGAGGGGTTATAGTCTCCAGCTGCTACGGGGGAGATCATATCCTGGGGGTAGATCGCCATTTTTACAGGAGAGCAATCAGAGAATGTACGTGCTAACTGCGTGACGATCAGTATCAATGGGGCAAGGCCACAGGAGGTGAGACAATAATCCAATCTAGCTCATGAAGCAGATTGTGCTGTGAAATGTGTACCTTCCGCGTTGTGGGGATGTATGTGACGCCAGGCATCTATCAGTTCATTGTCGGTCACTATATCTTTCAGCACTTTTTGCGCTGTAGTGTAATGATGTGGTGCGGCATTGGACCTATCCGCAGCAGCGTTAAGGGCAACATTGTCCCCACATATTATGTGAGTGTAACTGATTTCTATGATTTTCCCCACACTGTGGTAAAGAACTCAGAAGAGTCAATGTTGGGGCCATAACAGCACGCCGGCTACCACAAAGGGAGTGTTCTTTTTTATGAGTATGGCTGTCCCTCTAGGGTGTGAGGAATCGGAGGAAAATGTTCGGTGATCCGCCCATTTGGACACAAATGTGTTGCTGTGGTGGGGATTGAGATGGGTTTCTTGAAGCATCACAACTTGTGCCTGATGGCGATCTAGGTATGACAAGACACTCTGCCTCTTCCTCGGATCGCCTAACCCCCTAACGTTCCAGGTGAGGACATGTAGACATTGAGGATGTGATGTATTAGCCATATGTGTATGAGAATGTGAAAACGAATGCTCGTTGTTTTGACTTCCGTACTTCTGTACTAAGGAGTAAGGATCTAAACCTTGTCTGTCTGTCACAATATGTCACATGTGCTAAGGAAACAACCTTAAACAGCCCCATTCACAACCCCTCCCAATGAAGCATCCCAAACATGCCAACAAAAATACAGTCACTCCCCCAAAGCCCCATGAACAGCAAGAAACATCTGCAGACTGGTCTGCAACAGGAGCCAAAGGGGGTACGCCCTCTTGGGGGAACTTCTAGGTGCAAGCACGGTTCCTCACTGCCCTCAGACTAGCAGGGCAATGGAAAGATCATCCTCCTCAAGGGCCAGGGCGCTTGGTACATAAATTAGTATGTCCTTGTGCGACACTGGCTTGACCGGTATCGTCAGGTGACCAATTCTGCCGGATCAGTTCATCTGTTGTTGTGAAGGTACAATCCCACAAGCTTCATTGAGACTGTGGTGACGTGGCGCTAATGACAGTTAGTCTGCGGCCGCGGGAGTCTAACTAGGAGATATATGCAGCATAGAGGACGTGTTATTATGATGTTTCAAATGTTTCAGGAAGTCAACCACCTGCTGTGGGCTAGTAAAAACGGATCGCCTGCCCTGGTGTGTGATTCTCAGCCACACAGGGTAGAGAAGGGTGTAGTCTATCTGGGCTTGGTGCAACTTTTGCTTGGCGGGGTTGAACTTGCGCCATTCTTCCTGCACCGCAGTTGTGAAATCCCGGAAGAGTGTGAACTTGTTGCCTTCATAGACGAGTTGGCGTTTCTCCTGAGCCATCTTGAGAGCCACATAGCGGTTGTTGTAATTTAGAAGGCGTACAATTATAGGGCACTACGTGCCTACCAGGGGCAGTCTGGGGCAAAGTGTGAGGTGCGCCCTTTTGACTATAAATTGAGAGGAAAAAGATGCAGCCCCAATAGTTTCTTTCAGAAGTCTTTCAATGTATTCTTCCAATCTGCCTGCGTTGGTACTCTCTGGAATACCAAGCATGCGTATATTATTCCTGCGACTGCACGCATCAAGATCTTTGTTTTTGCGGCTATGATCTTGAGCAACTTGTCTATCTGCACCATATGAGTCTGAAGGTTGGAGGCGCTGTCTTCCACTTCTGAGACGCGGAGCTCAGTTTCTTTGATGTGCTAGTCGTGCCCATCCAGCTTGTGGACGATGGCCTCCATCCAATTGGTGATTGCGTCCATTTTTTCAGCAATTGAGATGTAGCTCTGTCACACCTCTAAAAGGAAAGATTTCATATTGTTCTCCTGTTGGGGGGGGGGGGGGTGATTTCTGTGTGGCGTCCTCGCTGATCTCCTCGGAATCCTCCTGCTGGGTGCAACCAACCCTGTTGGACTCAAAATTCAGCAGGGGCTGCCTGATGTCAGCCTTCCCCATGATGTATGTGAATAATAAATGATGGCTCAGCTTTGGTAGTTACAGGAATGAGGATGAGACCCAGATGGGATGTAGGAAGCGTGTACCATTGTCCAGACCAACCCAAGCAAGGAAAGTAGACTTTCGTTCTGCTCCTCACCAGAGCCGCCGTGCAGGGCCTGTCACTTTAAGAGGAGAGTAGTATAATCAGTCATCCAGTCATCCGGGAGGTGCGGCACCACTGGGACAGCGACGCCCAGCAATATGAGCTGTTGCAGTACCTGAGGGGCCAGTGGGTAGGTCACTCAGTATTTGGTTTGTGCGACTTCCGAGAAACGAGGGCAGGCTGTGCAGTCAGGAAAAGTCCAGAGTAGTGCAAAATATCAAGGAGGTCGCGAGCTACAGCGCCTGCCAACCGCGCAGCCTGACAGTTCAAAAGAGGGCAAAGTCACGAATTACAAAGGCCATGAGCCCACTAGGGCTCTACAATGCAAATAGAGAAGAGGCAAGCCCAAGCTGTAAGCGTTAGCAGTCAAGAAGAGAGGAGGTGCAGTGGAGCCAATAGGAATGAGGCCCAGCCCCGGGTCGGTGATGCAGGCAGGTAGTGGTGGCTTTATTCTTTGCAGGTGCCGGCAGAGTGAAGTAATGACCCCGCAGCAGGGCAGTCCGCACCGCAAGCGTCCCTCCAGGAGTACCCGTGATGGGCTGCGAATGTAGCGGTGCAACGTTCCCCTCGCATCGCTGGTTGCGCCTCCCGGTAGAGAGGATGGCGGGGCCAGAAAGGGCTACTGGCCTCGCAGGTGATTGTGACCTGATACCGCCCTCTTTCTGGCAGCCGCGGTTCTCTCCCTCAACACACCAGTGACAGGATTGATCAGCACACAAACAGGCAGCACACACCAGCAATGTCGCGCGGGAGGCCGAGTGTCAGTGGAGGAGATCATCTTCAGGAATGCAGGCGCTGTAACAAATGCTGTCCCTCTGCATGTGCAGGATAATTATGGCTCAAAAACGCATCGGGGTAGTTTGAGGTACACTCACCACTGGTGTGTAGCAGCGGCGCGGGAATCATCCACTTCCAGGATGCAGCCCAGTCGCCACTTGGGCGCTGTGGTGTTCGAGTGGCGAGTCAAGCCTGGCAAGCACACCGGACAATGCAGGTCTCTCCAGCGGCACCACCACGTTTTGCAGCAGTGTGGTTTGGCAGCATGCTCCCACCTAAGACTCGCTGTGCCAGGGCACCGAATCTCAGGAGTCACATCAGCGCAGCAAGGAGCAGATTAAGGTTCAAGGAGCAGCTTCATGGTGCCGAGCAGCAAATGTCTCACACCAGCGCGGCCACTTTGCTCGTGCGCCACCTAGCCCCCCCCCCGAGTTAAACATCTTTAAAAAAAGATGCTGTTGCTACTGAATGTCGTCACCAGATATGAGAGGGCACAAGTATTCTTAAGCTGAGTTACCTTACTGAGAATTGGTTTAATTTTCAAATTCATCGAATTCAGGGGGTCAACTAGTACTGAATTAGCATTGGCCCACCCCACCTCACCCCTTTATATCATCAGGAGCATAGGTCACAAAGAGTGATTAAGGATGTAAGTTGTTAATATATGTGTTAAAAAATCCTTGCTTACGTGAATGTTCGAAGGACGGTGTTGCCGTACATGAATGTATGCACAAACAACGGTATAGAAATCAAGAGTGCAAGAGGTGCGGGAGCACCCAGTCAGTGACATTAGGGGACCACTATGCCTTAAATATGACTGCATTATCCTATTCAATGAGTGGGAACCATTGTCCGTGCTTGCTCGATGGATTTAGGCACCGCTGACACATGTGTTTTTGACCACGACTGTGAGATCAGGTGAATGCATATAATCAGAAATGAATAGAGGCGAACACTTAATTCCAGCCAATATTTTTGAGTATGGACGTTTTCTTTATTAGTCAGAGTTCGGTATTAGCCCATATGGACATCATACGGTTTAAAATTGCATCTCCAAACTCAATGCAGGCTAATAAATATTCATTCCATATTAACATGTTTTAGTCATTGTCCATATGAATAATAAAAAGGAATCATTGTTTCTTAACACAAACAGATTGGAAAACAGGATGCTTACTATTCAAGTGCAAGGAAAAAACTTAGGAAATGCAACAAAACATCTCCGCACTAAACACAAACAAAAGCCATTATTATGTGGGAAATAGCCACACCACGTCTGTGACTTAAAACCCCCAAACTATTTGGCAGTGTAGACAGACACCACAAATCCATAACATACCGCAAGGCCCCAGCTGCATTCCAAGAACCTCCTCATTGAATCCGTTTATCCTTTCACTGTAATTCCTATTGAAAAATCCACCACATCTGCGAGGGATGAAGCAACGATGACAGAAGACTGTCGATGTTCACGATTATATATATATATATATATATATATATATATATATATATATATATATATATATATATATATATATATATATATATATATATATATATATATATATATATAAATATATATATGGGTGGGTGGGAGCGGATCAGAGTCAGAACAAAGAGAGGTGAATGGGGAAACACAACAGAAAAGACCTTCCCCTGGTGAAGAAATTGTTTTTTTATGCCAAAACAGGCTGCAATCACTAAGGCCTGGGACGCGAAAGAACTACAACGAAGGAGAAAGAACTACATCGCGAGGAAGAGGAGGAGGGCAAGGCAGCGGAGGAAAATCAAATCAAACCACGTGGAGAGGCCGGGGGAAATGGGACAAGAAACAGTAATCCCACAAAACAACACAATAATCAATTTAACCAAAATGGATTTAACACAAAAGGAGGAAAAAATCCTACAGCTTGGACTGTCGTTTGCCCCTAGATCAAACCTGGATTATGCTAAAACGCGAATAGATGTATATAAAGCAGTGAGAAAACTGAAACTCAAAAAATACCATAAGCAAAGGAAAACGAAAGGAGAAAACACCCAGGATGAGGAACAAGGCACCCTCACACAGGAGATGGAGGAATTATGGAATAATGAGGGCGACGAAGCGCAACCGCCCATGCCAGATATTTTTGGCGGAACAAGAAGTAAGCAAAGAGAGGGGGAAATGGGGTTAACAAAGCTGAAACCCCCATCCACATTTTGCCCGATATTACCACGAGATGGAATAGACATCTTCCATGAAAATGTGACCAATGACCTGAAGGAATTGCAGAAGCGCATAAGCAAGGGACGCTACAAAAACAACGAACAAACCAAGGACTATGAAAACTTAATAACAAAACTGAGCAAGGACAAAAATATAGTAGTTCGACCCAGTGACAAGGGAGGCAACGTAGTCCTGCTCACCAAGGAAATGTATGAAAAAGAAGCACTAATGCAACTCAATAATCGAGATCATTATGAGAGAGTGAACATGGCAACAATTAAAGGATGGCAGATTGAGTATCATGGCTGGTTGACAAAATGGAAAAGGAGGAAACTTATATCTGAAGCAGAATACCGGTATTTAAAGGTGGACCATCCGGTGATGCCATGTATTTACTTCATTCCAAAAGTGCACAAAGACCGAAAGGAACCCCCGGGGAGACCCATTATCAATGCAATGGGGGGGTTGCTTGAGAATACATCGGTATATATAGATCAGTTTCTACAAACCTTTGTGAAAAGCTTGGAATCATATATCCGGGACTCAAGTGATTTCCTTGGCAAAATGTGCAACATTGACTGGCAACCGGGAGACTGGCTGTTAGCACTAGACGTAAGTGCCTTATATACAAGCATAAAACATCTAGATTGTATAAATGCGGTCAAGTACTATCTATCTAGAAGACCTGATGACTGTAAAGAACACACTGAAATGTTGTTAATTATGTTGACTTATTGCCTAGAACACAATGTTTTCATATTCAACAACCTACTATACCGACAATGCCAGGGGGTGGCAATGGGGGCCAGTTTTTCGCCGAGCGTGGCATGTTTACACATGGGGGCTTGGGAAGAGCTGGTCCTCAAAATCAACTATGAAAAAGAAATGAAAGAAAACATTGTAACATGGTATCGTTTTATAGACGATCTGTTTGTAGTGTGGAGAGGGCCACAAGTTGATGCAGAAAAATTCATTGAAAATCTAAATGTGAATGAGTTAAACATTAACTTTACCTACACAATGAGCCAGACAAAGATCCCTTTCTTGGATATAGAAATTTATACCCATGAAAATAAACTAGCAAGCAGACTATTTCGCAAAACAACAGCAGGGAACACGATCCTACACGCCAGCAGCACTCACCCGGCCCATCTAATACGGAGCATTCCGTACGGTGAGATGCTAAGGATTCGCAGGCTGTGTAGTGAACCTGATGAATTGCTAAGAGCCCAAGATGAATGTGCCAAGCGGTTCATGGAGCGAGGGTATAGTAAAGGGGTCGTACAACAGGCAATCAGAAAATCCATGGTCAAGGACCGTAAGGATGTATTAGGTATTGTAGAGGCCTCGGCTGAGGCATCAGACAATGAACTCGTAGCTAACCCTGACCACGACAAACAGGCAGAACCATTCCGCATAATAGTGGGGTACTGTAATCAACATCAAGAGGTACGAAAAATTATCAACAAAAATTGGCCAATAGTCAGCAGTGATCCCTTAATAGGTCAGGATCTCCCTAAAAAAGCCTCCATAACCTTCAGCAAAGCACCCAACATGAGACAAAGATTGGTGGTAACCTGCCCAGAAATCATTGATAGTAGCTCTTGGTACCAGAACAATCAATGCTTTTACAGGTGTAAAACCTGCAAAGCATGTGTTCATGGTGTGAACAAGAAATTGTACAAGGACGGATTCAGTGACCAAGAGCATCGCATCACAAAGGTCCTGACATGTAAAACGGACTATGCCGTTTACGTCCTCGAGTGCCCCTGCAAACTGCAATATGTGGGAAGCACGAAGCTTCCCGTGCATAAAAGGATATTGCAGCATTTAAGGGCGATAACCACGCAGGATAACACCTATCCCGTGGCGAGGCACTTTAAAAGTCAACACCAAAGCAACAACAAGGAGCTAAAATACTGGGTGGTGGATGCTGTGAGTGCAAGTAGGAGGGGAGGCAACAGGGAAAACAAATTGCGTAAAATGGAAACCAACTACATACTCAAGCTTAATAGCAAACAGCCTATAGGTCTGAATCTGACTGAGGATTTGTACACATGTCTGCACAACTAAAGAGTATGAATAGTAAAAATGCCCAAATAGGATATAAAAAAGTGTCAATACCATAATCTATGTAAATAGGATGTACATATATGAATTAGAAATGTGCTGTATATAGATGTATATTTCAGAACAATTGTGTATACTTGTGTGTACATATATGTGTATATAGGTGAATATGATATAAATTGTAAATAGTGAATTTTATACAGAACTAGTTGGGCAACTACCATATTCGCTGATGAAATCAACCACATGTGACAATTGAGTAATAAGTAGAAGGACCATATTTACTGATACTTAGTACATAAGTTGGCAACCTGAAGTAAATGATCACTATGAGTGAAGTAACTGGGAACATTAATGTTGAAATGAAAAACATAAGCACAATTGTAGTAGGATGTAAAATAGAGGGAGAAAAGTTTGGCTCTACAAACAGTAACAACGAAGAAACAATAATAATTATCTAAATTGAAAATGCATAGCCCTCTTTTCACATTGTTTTTAAACACTCGTTTGCACAGGAGCACTTTATATGGGTATGGGAAAGAACACAAATAATGCAAGGAAAGATAAAATATTAAATGAAATGACAAAAACAATTTTGAACATAGTAATGGGGAAGATGGCCAACATGGGGATTTAACCCAGGATTGTGAAGTTGTGGCAACATCTCATTTATGTGGCAAAAATTCTTTGAACACATAAGGGGATTTAACCCGGAATTATTTATGAATATTTAGGGATTTATCCCAGTATCAAGAGAAAGTGGTCAGTAAGCAAATGACTGTAAATATTCATTGTAAATACGTGTAAATATCGTATTAATGTGATGTGTGAGTCCATCAATTGTGTTTACCCAATGGTTGAAAAAATTCAAATGAACCAATCACTAATGAGCACTGTGCACTTTAAATACGCTAAAAAAATATGGTTACGCTGTCATGTGATCAAGGCTTTGTGCCGAAACGTTATGGCGACAGCTGAATAAACGAGAATAACCAGCATCCAAGTTGTGGTCCGTGTCTGTTTCCAGCGCGATCAAGTCAAGGGTGATTGTGGCAGGAGAACGGAGGTTTTTTCATATATATATATATATATACATATATATATATATATATATATATATATATATATATATATATATATATATGTAAAGGAGTCCCAGCCTGTCAATAAATGACAGGCAGCAGCAGGGTGCAGACCTCGCAGCGTCACAGCAGACAGTTAAAGGTAAAGCTCTCCAATAATCCAAACTATATATATTTGCACGGAATTTTCACTTTGCACATATTGTTTGTCTGATACTGCGATAATATTGTTAGTTTTTGGGCATTACCAGGCTGTGGGTCACCAATAGGTACCCAATACTTAGACTAGAGATTTATACCCGGTTAATTCGAGGTTATAATCACAAGAATGAAACCCAGGTAGCATTTTCAAGAATTTATGCATTTGTGCATTGAATTGTTTTTGAGTTTATGTTTAATTACATTCAAGCTACCCTGCTTCCTGTGTTACTAACATATAAGATCTAGCCAATTACTTAATAATATCATCATTATGATTATTATTATTATTTTGGTTTACCCTACATCACCACCCCCTTTTCTGAATCGTTTTTGGCCACTATAGGTGTAGCAGGGTATACTCAGACATGAGTCCCTTTCTCACTGCACCATCAGGATTCAAGCAAGCCGGGCCGACGACGGCTGAAATGCCAGAAACCGGTCCCCGGTAGCTTGTGTCCTTTCTGGTGAAGAATTGGCTTGGTAGTTTAGTCTGCCCTGTTCCCATGATGCACTGGGGCAGGGACAGACTGATTTGCATATAGCCAGGTTCTGAACTGGGATGGTGCAGTGAGATAAATAACGGTGATGGATCAAGCCCTGATCTTTGGACTGGGTAAGAGTGGTCTGCTTAATTCAGACACTCTGTTCATCACCACCCCCTTTTCTGAACCCTACAGCCTGATTGTAGTTGTATTTGTACAAGAAAAAAACATTCTGCATCCAAATCTTCAATGTAAGAAAAAAGTTTATTTGTAGTTTTTTATACCCAGTATGTCTTCAGTTTTTATTGTATGTGTAGTTTCAACAATCACGTGATCACCTACCACAATGTATTTAAATGTAGTTGTCGGAGCAGTCAAGGTATGTGAGCAAGGCTACACGTTAGCCGAAATGCGTCATCCTGTCTGACAACATCTCGCACCTATATATATAGTAAATAGAAGCCTTGAGCCGGGTATATTTTATGTTGTTTTATTTAAGAGAGTAAAGTCTTCAAGATGTTAATATAAAAGACATAGCGAAGACCCACCAGTAGTGACCAGCTTGCCACTCAGCCTGCCTGGTTCCAACTACCAGTTGTCACCAGGCTAAGCCCCCAACACTCCATGATGCCACCAAAGGTTCTAGTGGTGACATCATGTGAATGACAATGAAATCCCACAGGCAGAAAAGAGATAGGCTAAATACAACAATATATATATATGCCACACCGATCCCGGTAGGAAACTGGAAGCTGTCTAACGGAGCAGTCCGTTTACAGGGTACCGGAACCCCTCAATACTCGAAACACACTCTTCCCTTTTTAAGGTAGAGAAACGGACACCTTGGTTGAATGCACAAAAGTTCTCAGTTTACTGCTGCCAAAAACAACGCGTTTCAGCTTTGGCCTTGATCACGTGATCAAGGCGAAAGCTGAAACGCGTTGTTTTTTGGCAGCAATAAACTGAGATCTTTTGTGCATTCAACCAAGGTGTCCATTTCTCTACCTTAAAGAGGGAAGAGTTGTGTTTGGAATGTATATATATATATATATATATATATATATATATATATATATATATATATATATATATATATATTGCTTCCAAACTTGCCCAGATATGAGGCCGCACTCCGTCACAGGTGAGTCACAAACTGTTTATTTCAGACACAGCCAGCTTCTCTTCCCTAATAGTGTCCCCTGGCCTGACGCGTTTCAGGGAATCCTTTCCCTTTCCTCAGAGGCCCGCAAGAGCAGTCTTCATTGCATGCAGCTTCACTGTCCCCTGCATCCTTTTCAAGTTTCCATTTGCCTCCGGTGTGCCTTTTAATTAATTCACTGCTCAAATACATGCTGGGACCTGCAGTTTCTTTACGCATATTTTCTACCCTCCAGTGGGTTAGATACCCCTGCGAAATTCTGGGGACCAGTGTAGCCCTCCATTGGGCTCGAAAAAGACCATGGCTGTTTCTCAATCAAAGAACCTGCTTCGCCGATCACAAGGGAAAAGCTCTCCCTCTGCGCAGACCATGCCGTTTTCAATGGCGGTGCGTTGCCTCCGCGGCCAGAACCGCCGCGTATGAATTGCTTCCAAACTTGCCCAGATATGAGGCCGCACTCCGTCACAGGTGAGTCACAAACTGTTTATTTCAGACACAGCCAGCTTCTCTTCCCTAATAGTGTCCCCTGGCCTGATAAATATATATATATATAGCAGCTGCAGATTTCAATGGATCACTGTCCCTGGAACTATCTGAAGGACTAAAGAAAAGACAAAAGGCATTGACAATTGAGTGAAGGACTCGGACCCCACCGAAGGGGAATAATTTCGGACTGCAGCTACCAGCATGCCACTCACCGAAGAGCGCATGCATAATTGGACAAAATTGGCTGCAGCCGTTTCCAAGACTCACAAACTGCCATCCCATGATTAAGAGGCCAGGGGCTTCGAAACGCGTTGGGACTAGAATCATTACCAGCGGAAGTGTGAAATTGGCAAATAAAGAAGGTTGTTACCTGCTGCGTGTTTGGAGTGCATTTCTATGTCAGAGGCACCTGAATCGATATATATATATATATATATATATATATATATATATATATATATATATATATATATATATATATATATATATATATATATATATATATATATATATATATATATATATATATATATATGTATATATATATATATATTCACTGAAAAAACCATGGGTTATAGACCATATATAGTTAGGAATTAGCATTTACAAATCCTTATTTTACTCACACAAAACCATTGAAATTTCATATATAGTTAGTTGCACTAACTATATATCGCGCACCCGCAATCCACTGCTGATCATGTCACATATTACATCATTCATGACATGATCAGTGACATCACTGATGACATCACTGATGACATCACTGATGACATCTCAAATGACATCTAAAGCAAAGTTTGAGGAGGAGATGGAACATAAACTAAAAAAGGAAGAGGACAAAATAAAAAATCGTAAAGCGTACAAATTTAGGAGGGATAAGGAGGACTATGAAAATGGAAGAATTTTCACATTTTCAAGAAAATACGACACCATGCGAAAAACCAACTCTGGCAAACCAGACAGTGAAAAGACGCGCCAAACCCCACAACCCTCTCACCCACCTCAACCCGAAAGGGAGCAGCAACCGGAAACCTCCTCTCCTTCGGGTTCCAGTGTTTACACGGAAAGTGGATCAGAAGACGATCTAACAGAATCCACCAGACTAACCATGGGAGAGGAGTTGGAATACATCCGCAAGACCCGGCGTGAGACATTGCACTCAGCAGGAAACAAACAACCGGCAAAAAACGAACAAGGAGCAGGCGGGAGAGGAGGGCCGCCCAGAGGAAACGCCACGAAGCGAGGGGGATGGGGCCGCGGAACCTGGAAGAACAAACAGGCGAAGAAAACGTAGGAATTCGAAATACCAGCCCAAACGCAAATACCATCATAAACTTAGCAAATATTGATTTGACAATGGCGGAGAAACAGCTGCTGTCATTAGGGCTGTCATACCGCCCTGAAAGCAACTTTCACTACACTAAGACAAGGGCAGATGTGTTCCAATTTATACGCAAATTAAAACTGCAGAAATTCCACAAAACGCAATTGACAAGCAAACCAAAAAATACGCCTGGAGGTTATCAAGCTGTAGAGACCACAAATTTGGTAGCCAGTGACTATGAATTGTTAACTTCAGTCCAGGGTATTATAAATACACGGAACAGCACACAGAATGACATGGAGTCGCAAAATACACAAGTTTCACAGGAATTTCCAATCCTTAATACCCAACAAGTAAGGAGTTCGGCGAATAAAAAACCGGAAACCCCATTTAAAAGAAAATCCAAGTTTGTGCCCATCACGGTTAAAGACTCGATAGACGTTTTCAATGACACTGTGGTCTCTCAAATCAAGAAATTACACACAAAAATTCAAATGACTAAAAGGAGAAGAACTAAGGAACAAATTCAATATGATCTCTTGCTGGAAAAATTGAAGAAGGAAAACAATGTGGTGATAACAAATTCGGATAAAGGAGGAAACATCGTGCTATGGCCCCTTTCACAATATCTAACTGAAGCAAACAAACAGCTCAGCGACATACAGTGTTACCACCATAGCTCTCCCATCAAATACAAACAGATGCAGGATGAATTATGTAGTAAACTACTGGCATGGAAAAGTTTAGGACTCCTAAATATGGAGGAATTTAAATTCCTAATAAAGGAACATACCCACACGCCAGTAATTTACTTCATACCAAAAATACATAAAAACAAAGAGACACCTCCAGGACGACTGATCATCGCGGCATGTGATGGTCCACTTGAAAATTTGTCACAATATATAGACTTCTTTTTACAAGAACATGTGTGCAAATTAGAGTCGTACATAAAAGACACTGGAGACTTTTTGTCCAAAATTGCAAAGGTCAAATGGGAAAATGGATATCATCTTATAACCCTTGATGTCTCTTCATTATATACTTGCATCAAGAACATAGATGGAGTTAGAGCGGTTCAGCATTTCCTAGCTAAGAGACCTATTGAATTTACTATGCATAACAAAATACTCATTGACATGTTATCATTTTGTTTAGAACATAATTTTTTCCTTTTCAATAAACAGATGTACCGCCAAGTCCAGGGTGTCGCCATGGGGGCCAGCTTCTCCCCCAGTTATGCCTGTTTGTTTATGGGCTGGTGGGAGGAGCTGGTCCTCAGGGGGAAATATCGGGACACTTGTAGGGACAACATTGTATCATGGTTACGGTACATTGATGATTTGATAATAGTGTGGAATGGCAGCAGAGAGGAAGCACAGACGTTTATCGACAATATCAATATCAATGACGTAAACTTATGCTTTACATCAGACATAAGCAGTAGTCAGGTCTCCCTCCTGGATGCTCTAGTAAAAATTGATGAAGGCAAAATTAAGACCACTTTGTTTAGGAAGGAAATGGCAGGGAATACCCTGCTACACGCAAGCAGTGCACATCCAAGCCATCTCATTCATAGCATCCCCTATGGGGAAATGCTGCGGCTA
Source organism: Lissotriton vulgaris (assembly GCF_964263255.1). Lineage (NCBI taxonomy): Eukaryota > Metazoa > Chordata > Amphibia > Caudata > Salamandridae > Lissotriton > Lissotriton vulgaris. The sequence continues at coordinate 1,530,452,844 of NC_141685.1, read as the reverse complement.
CGTAGAATATGTAGTGATGAGGGAGAATTGAAAAAACATCAGCAGGAAAGCAAGTGTAGATTTCTAGAAAGAGGCTACAGTGCAAAAACAGTAGATGCGGCAATTGTCAAGTCTAGATTAAAATCAAGGGATGAACTTCTAAACAATACAGAAACCCCCTTGATAGAAAATACAGGTAATACTACAACACCTGAGGAAACACCTAGGTTACTATGACTTACAATCGCAAACACAGGGAATTGCGTAAGATAATTCATCGCAATTGGCATCTAGTTAAAGAAGATCCTGTCATTGGTAACACCCTCCCGGATTATCCAACAATTACATATAGAAAGGCCACTTCAATGGGGGATGTCTTGGTAAAGAGTAGCCCAGAATACAGGGAAAATACGGGTTGGTCTTTAGCACGTAAAGGTTTTTACAAATGCCCGAGCTGTAAGGCTTGCACGTATGGAGTAAACAAAACTTCATATCTGACGGCCTTCAGCTCAAAACCACAGAACATCAAATATCACTTAACCTGCAAAAGTGAATTTGTGGTTTACATATTAGAATGTAGCTGCAATTTGAAGTATGTAGGCAGTACAAAACTTCCAAGTCACAAGAGGATTTTGCAGCACATCAGGGCGATAAACAACAACGACCCCAATTACCCTGTGGCGAGGCATTTTCATGAAGTACATGGTGGAAACCCAAAAGATCTAAGGTACTACATAATTGACACCGTCCCAATTCAGAGAAGAGGAGGGGACAGGGAAGGCATGCTTCGCCGGCTAGAAACCCATTACATACTCACTCTAGATACAAAACAGCCAAATGGTCTAAATATGAGTGAAGATATGTATACGTTTTTAGAATGACCATTTAGATCACGGTCATACAAAATTGCACTTTATTCCAAGGTGGTCTTTATCAATAAGAATCAGTGTTCCACCAATCCCAAACCGTTCAAATGTAAATATCTCAGTAATGCTTTTTATGATTGTAATAATGTAAATAGGTGATTTTATAGGACAAAAGAACAACATTTAAATCTATTTTTGATACTAAATGGGTTTTTAACTATTTATGCAATTTTAAAGACCTATGATTGAATTGAATGAGACAAAAAAATGGTTTTGATGTTAAGCAATTGTGGGAATCATTCATTATAAGTTGTAATATGTTGCATTTCATTAGTGGAACCCTTGTAGTATTTGTTTTGTCTTGTACCTATCCCTTCATAGAGATGATATTGTTTACAGGCAGGGCGCAATATAAATTTAAGATGATTTGTTTAATCACTAAGGGTATTATTTTTTTATTTAGTACTGAGTTTCTGCACGATAGTATTATTATATTTTGTTAGTCTCATTTTGATTCACGGAGATGCACTTTAGTATTTAGTGAATGGATATCTGAGAAAATAACAGTTAATAAGATATGAATTTAAGGTTCATTATATGTATATGATGCTACAATAGCTATAATGTATTATACATAGAATTTCGTTGGCGTAACATTCATGTACTGTTTATATTTTAGTATTTTATACTAATTATCTAGTCTATCTGTATTTTACGTATCACACGAAAGAAAAAAGACTGTTAAATATTTTTTTTATGTCCATTTGCACACTGGCACTTTAAAAAGAGGTGTATCCCACGACACTGTTGTCATGTGATCAAGGCAGGGAGCTGCCGAAACGCGTCGTGGTGATGTGGTTGCACTTTAAAGCAGAATAAAAAAAGAAGCACCGAATTGGGTCTACCTCGTCTTTTCTGCATGGTTTGGCTGTCGTGTTTTCGTGTGGAAACGAAGGACGAGTCTTTGCAGCATATATATATATATATATATATATATATAGATATATATATATATTTCACTGAAAAAACCATGGGTTATAGACCATATATAGTTAGGAATTAGCATTTACAAATCCTTATTTTACTCACACAAAACCATTGAAATTTCATATATAGTTAGTTGCACTAACTATATATCGCGCACCCGCAATCCACTGCTGATCATGTCACATATTACATCATTCATGACATGATCAGTGACATCACTGATGACATCACCGATGACATCACTGATGACATCTCAAATGACATCACTGATGACATCACTGATGACATCTCAAATGACATCACTGATGACATCACTGATGACAACATCCAGTGACTGTATATTTCTGAAAAGTCAAAATATGTCTTACATATTGAAGAATGAGTGGATGTATAAGTGTCTGGATGAAGGATTTAGTAGGTGCATGACTGACTGTATGAGTGAGTGATTAAATGTGTCTCACTGAGTGCATGGGTTAGTGACTAAACTGTCTTAATTTGCGCATCATTATATCTGTTGTTCCGTAAACTGCTGCATGTGTTGATCAGTAGCTTTATGATTAACTATATGTGTTATTGATTGATTGCCCAAGTATTTGTATGGGAGAGTGAGTGTGTGTGTGGGTGGCAGCGAGGTGTGTGACTATGTGCATAGATGTGTGAGCAGTTGATTCACTAGATGTATGGGTTCAAAAGTGCATGTGGAAACAGCTGTATGGGCGGTTGACTGTGTGCATGAGTGTATTAGTGAGTGAATGGATATCTCAGTGCTACATGTCAAAGTAAGTACATATGTAAAACACAGTACATGTGAGAGTTGACATATATAAATAACTGTGCATAAGAGCCAGTGAATGTGTGAGTAGCTGTATGGATCATTGTGAACTTGAATCAGGGATTGTATAACAGAGTAAATATGTGTTAGTATATGTTTGAATAAGTAAGGTGTGTATAACTGTATAGTTGAGGAAATGGAAGTGTGATTGATTCTTTGCATGACTGACTAGGTGTGTGAGTAACTCCATGGATGAGTGACAGTCTGTGAGTGTCTGTTTACTATGAGTGTATCTAAGATTATATTAGAGTCCGAAGAGGTTCACCGTATTATCACATGAATGATGTCATCAGTGATGTGATAGGTAATGTCAAATGAGATGTCATCAGCGATGTCATCAGTGATGTCATTTGAGATGTCATCAGTGATGTCATCAGTGATGTCATTTGAGATGTCATCAGTGATGTCATCAGTGATGTCATCAGTGATGTCACTGATCATGTTATGAATGATGTAATATGTGACATGATCAGCAGTGGATTGCGGGTGCGCGATATATAGTTAGTGCAACTAACTATATATGAAATTTCAATGGTTTTGTGTGAGTAAAATAAGGTTTTGTAAATGCTAATTCCTAACTATATATGGTCTATAACCCATTGTTTTTTCAGTGAATTTTTAAGGTTTTGTAAATGCTAATTCCTAACTATATATGGTCTATAACCTATGGTTTTTTCAGTGAATTTCAATGGTTTTTTAATAGCAAATATCAAAAGCTTTAAAATGTCAAGTACATGGTAGTTAAAAACATTTTCGTGTTTATGCACGCTGATGTGCTTTGAAGGCTGCCCACCCCCTCCTCTTTTCTTTTAGGAGTATTCTCTCTTTGCAGATAGTGAAGGGTAGGTAACGCAGGCCTTTGCCCCTGTTGTAATCCGTCGTGCCTGCTTTCCTCTCCATTTGATTGATTGTTATCCTAGCATTTATTGTTTTGGAATTGGTTCTCTTTGGTTCATTCTCTATTTACAAACAAGCACAGAGTCGCAATACTCTGTTTAGTCTTTGCAGATAGTGAAAAATCGTTAAAAAAACAAAAGGAATCAAGCAAAATCAGTAGGCCACTAATGGGATCTCTTTTTGACCTCGCTAAAATAGAAACATTAGGAACAACCCCTCATGAGAAATACGAAACTAGTGAGAGGAACTGAGCTCGACACCATGATGGCTGCAAGACAGCTCGGCTCCGCCGCCCACCCCACCCAAAATAACGACAAACCCTATGCAAATATTATAAATATATACAACACACCAGCAAAGTAACAGGGTAAAACATTTTATTAAATAACTATTTACATGGCAGCCTACTGCAACATCGATCCAAACAAGCCTTTGTATTTGGGGCTCAAAATCAACAAGTAACAGGGTAAAACGTTTTATTAAATAACTATTTACATGGCAGCCTGCTGCAACATCGATCCAAACAAGCCTTTGTATTTGGGGCTCAAAATCAACCATCAATAGTAAGATTTTCATAGGTGAGTGTAGGTTCATGATTTTCCATCCACAGACTAAAAGCCTGGAGTGGGAGTGAAAGAACAATAACTAGGTAAGAAGGAAGGCAGAGGCTGTGGGAAGGACTCTGGATATGGTATGTTGCTTGGTCCCTGAGATGCTTCAATGTCACTGCCTTGCACAAATGGCATAAGTCCTGGATGTTGGGTGCCATAGTTGAGGGTTCCGAGCAGCGCTTGTAACACTGTCTGAAGCTTATTTGCACCTGCTGCAGCTTCACTATTCTCAAAGTAAGTGGGGGCTGTTTGTGGACCTGACTGCATTGGAAAACAATGTGATGCAGTGCCTCCCTGAACCGCTTGACGGAGGCCCCCTAGGGCCGGTGTGATGGCACGGACTCGGAGGGGGTGCTTGGCTCCTGCCCCTTCCCCAAGTCTTGTTGCCCTGGTGTGGCCTGATATCGCCCCCGACATAGGCGGCCGGCTCCCGGGGTCAAGCGGAACTTTTTGCCTTTTGGTGACTCTTCCATTCTGGACCTTGTCCCACAATCCAGTCGACCTGAAGACACGTCCTGCGGTGCCCTAGTCCGACCATCACATATTCCTGCGCCAGGAGATGGCGTGGGGTGCACTAGAAGGGAGAGGCGGCGCGAACGAGCCTCCCCCACCTCCCCAGGTGGAGGCTTCTCAGCTACACCCCAGCGCTTCACGCAACCAGCTGACTTGCGCCCGCTCTTGCGGAACAGTGCCTCCCTCAGCCAGCTACATTGCGCCTGCTCCACACCTTGTCCCACAATCCGTTTGACCTGAAGACACGTCCTGCGGTACCGTGATCCGACCATCACATATACCTGCGCCAGGAGACGGCGTGGGGTGCACTAGAAGGGAGAGGCGGCGCGAACGAGCCTCCCCCACCTCCCCAGGTGGAGGTTTCTCAGCTACACCCCAGCGCTTCACTCGACCAGCTGACTTGCGCCCGCTCTTGTGACACAGTGCCTCGCTCAGCCAGCTGAATTGCGCCTGCTCTTGCTATGACAGCGTCTCACCCGCCATCCAACGGAATTGCACCCAATCTTGCGGTACAGCGACAGGCGGCTGCCACGGAGCTCACGAAATGGCGGTCTGCTCCACAGACTTGGGCCTGGCCTGCAAGGATGGCACTAGGCAACGCTGGAACTCGGACGCTTGACTGCTAGGGCATGGGCCCCATTCCCAAAAGCGTCCCCTCAGCCTTGAAGATTCGACAAAAGTCACCGGGGCCCCCGACTCCCGCAGACTTCCGGTGGGGAGCAACTGCCATGATTGCTCGCGGAATGGCCACGACGTAGCCACGGGGTGCTCTCATGCTGACGCCAGCTTCAGTCTGAAACATCCAGAAACACTGTAGACTACCAATTCGATTAGTTCCGGTGGAGCCCCAACGTGACCCGGTAGAGAAGAACTTGCCCTCCCCTCTTTGACTGATGGTTCTTGTTGCCTGTCCCTTCGGTTGTCATTTAACAGAACTTTTTGGACTGCTGAAAGGGGTTGTGTTCCGACCGCTGGTTGGTGGAGACATTTTGACTATATTCTGGACCTACGTTGTCGCGTAATGCGTCATATGACGCGCCGCGTTAGCGCACCCGGAAGTGCTCCGGTGCCCGAGGAGCGAAGCGCAGCTTCCCGGAAGCGATCCGGGGCGCGGCGCGGAGCACGTAACGTAAGCATAACAGGTCATGTGACTTGTTAATAAAACTTTTCATTGTTTCATTTCACTTTTGGGTTCCTAATTATGTAAGGCTAGGTCACGTGACCTAAAAATAACACTTTTCATTGGTTTAGAACTATTTTTTGTCCCAAATGATGAAAACCCCTCCTTGTTTCCTCACTCTGACTTTCATCTTTGTGAGAGGAAGACCTTTTTTCATCACTTAGCAATAGCAGTGTTGTAGCTTCAGCTGGTGCATCCCCACCACCACCACCTCCTCCTAGGAAGAGAGGACCACCTCCTCAAATCATCCTACAACAAGAGGAGGAAGAAGAGGAAGAGGAGCAAGGGACAGGGAGGTTTTTACCTGAACAGCCAAGGAGGTCCCATGGCAAAGAAAGTGACTGGGAGGGGGCGCTTGGCTCCTGCCCCCTCCCCAAGTCTCGCTCGGCCAGCTGAGTTGCGCCCACTCTTGCGGCCTACAACATGGAGAGGCCGGGTCGTTGACTAGGCGGGGCCTCCGGCCGCAACCACAGCGCTAACGATTGCTGCTGACGGAGGGGAGCCTTGCCGGTGAGAGCCACTGATCTGAAGAACCGCTGCCTGCGGTGCCTCCCTGAAGAGCTTGACGGAGGCCCCCGAGGGGCGGTGTGGTGGCGCAGGCTGGGAGGGGGCGCTTAGCTCCTGCCCCCTCCCCAAGTCTCGCTCGGACAGCTGAATTGCGCCCACTCTTGCGGCCTATGACATGGAGAGGCCGGGGCGTTGACTAGGCGGGGCCTCCGGCGGCAACCACAGCGCCAACGATTGATGCTGACGGAGGGGAGCCTTGCCGGTGAGAGCCACTGATCTGAAGAACAACTGCCTGCGGTGCCTCCCTGAACCGCATGATGGAGGCCCCCGAGGGGCAGTGTGGTGACGCGGACTGAGATGGGGCGCTTGGCTCCTGCCCCCTCCCCAAGTCTTGTTGCCCTGGTGTGGCCTAAGATCGCCCCCGACATAGGCGGCCAGCTCCCGGGGTCCGGCGGAACTTTTTTCCTCTTCCTTTCTGCATCTTGTCCCACAATCCGTTTGACCTGAAGACACGACCAGGTCCCTGAATGTGTGCAGGGGGACGCTATTGATTGAATCAAGATGGCGGCTTCACACAAAGCTGACTCAAGTGTTGCTGCTGATGCTATGCAGACAAAAACTGGTTTTCAGTTTGTACATTCTTCAGGATTTTTCCATCCAAGGCTGGTTGAGAGTTTGTAGAACGATGGCTTCAGATTTTCAACATACGGTGTGGTGGCGTGGACTGGGAGGGGGCGCTTGGCTCCTGCCCCCTACCCAAATCTTGTTGCCCTGGTGTGGCATAAAATCGCCCCCGACATAGGGGGCCGGCTCCCGGGGTCCGGCGGAACTTTTTTCCTCTTCCTTTCTGCATCTTGTCCCACAATCCGTTTGACCTGAAGACACGACCAGGTCCCTGAATGTGTGCAGGGGGACGCTATTGATTGAATCAAGATGGCGGCTTCACACAAAGCTGACTCATGTGTTGCTGCTGATGCTATGCAGACAAAAACTGGTTTTCAGTTTGTACATTCTTCAGAATTTTTCCATCCAAGGCTGGTTGAGAGTTTGTAGAACGATGGCTTCAGATTTTCAACATACGGTGTGGTGGCGCGGACTGGGAGGGGGCGCTTGGCTCCTGCCCCCTCCCCAAGTCTTGTTGCCCTGGTGTGGCCTAAGATCGCCCCCGACATAGGCGACCGGCTCCCGGGGTCCGGCGAAACTTTTTTCCTCTTCCTTTCTGCATCTTGTTTCACAATCCGTTTGACCTGAAGACACGACCAGGTCCCTGAATGTGTGCAGGGGGACGCTATTGATTGAATCAAGATGGCGACTTCACACAAAGCTGACTCAAGTGTTGCTGCTGATTCTGGTCCTGCCGCTACTTATTGGAGACATTGAACTATACTCTGCACCTGCCTGGCCTCGACCAAAATGGCGCCAGTATGGGAGCGACTTGCAACTCCTTATGACGTTCTAGTTACTTAGCCTTAACGTAATGGGGGATGTATGCAGTCTTTGTGCACATGGCGGGCGGGGAAGGGTACTGACTGGGAATACGGACAACCCTATTGATGTCGATTTTTCATTATTGGTTATTGTATTAATAAAGCTTCGAAGTAATGTTACCCATGATACTCGCCCATGGTGTGCGTATGGACGATTTTATTGTAACTGATCCTGTTATACTTTAAATTATAAAATTAAAATAATTATAAAATCAACCTTCACTGATCCTGCAACCGTTTGTCACGTGATGTGCTTTGAACGCTGCCCCCCCCCCCCCTCATCATTTAGATTACCACCGCCCATTGCACAAAAGCGTACCGGGCGCTCCCCACGCAAAAAAACCCGATTTTTACAGATTCTTTACAGTTGGGGCCATAAACTACATCCGCAGGGCTAGGTGATAGCCTGGGACCGGCCTGGACAATCGGACACAGAGGAAGAGGAGTGTCAGAGGGTGCGGTAGTGAATAGGGTGAAAGGGAGGTGTCAGGCGGACACAGGGTGTGATTCTCAGGGAAGAGCAGCGCAGATAAGGGGAGGTTTATGGCCCATGCATGAGAGAGAGAGCGGGGGTGACCAGTGCGTGGGGGAGATGCTTGCGAGGGTGGGGAGCCGTGCTGAGGATCGGCAGCGTGCAGAGAGTGGGTCTGGTCAAGGCAACTAAAATGGCTGCCGTGCACGACAAAACTGTGGCATTGAAAAAAAGGCAAGATGGTGCAGACAATGTTCATCAATACGGATTAATTTTCCACAGAGAGAACGGGGGGGTCAGAGAGGGGGGGTGTTCGTAGCACCAGGGAGACGCGCTGGGGACCGGCGAGGGGCAGAGGGGCCATAGCGCTTTCAAAATGGCTGCTGCTTGCTAGAGCGTACGTGCCTGAGTGGGGACAAGGTGGCGCCGATTATGTTCACATCGCAAACCAGATTTTAACACTCAGACATGAAAGTGAAAACTGCACCATTGCTCCCCCCTCCTCGACTGACACCCTCCTTTGCCTCAGCTTGGATCATCATTTGCTAAAGTGTTCAAAGACCCCACCGTGAGTATAAGCACAACCGGGGCCTTACTGCACACCCTGAGAAAAACTACGCAGCAAGACAATCTCTACCTTCTCCCTTTTCCATGTTCCAACGCTTTGAAATGAACGATATATTTACTTGCAGTGACAAAATGGCGGTCAACACTTCCTGATTTCCTTCGAATCGAACGTTAACAGACATCACGCAGCAAAAAAAAAAAATCTGCTCACGCGCAGCCGCTGGAAGACATGTATCAACATATATGAGCATCCTCAGCCACCCTCAGAAAACATAGGGGGTCAGGATACGTCTCCCGTACCCCCTTATACCCATTTCCCACATTGTTTTTCCTCCATCTTGTAATTTAATTAAAACGAAACACAAAATGGCGAATTACCGTTTCGCTACCGGTTCGCGAACCGGGAAGCGCTTCTACCGCGAAAAATAATTTTTTTTTTATTTGCCCCACGGGACCCTTTAATAACCCCAACATCATTCCTAGGGGGTCAAGAGGGGTCTACCTTGCCCCCTTTCATTAAATTCCCCCTTCATTTTTCTCCTCCTCTTGTCTCTCGATCCTACCGAGAGACAAGATGGCGGCCGCTCCGGACTGTTTAGAATGTTGACAGACACTGGAGAGCCAATCAGCTTCGCTTTGCAAAGTTCCGTTACGCGAAAAGTACGCGAACCGGAGCGCTACCCGGAGCGCTGTCACAGATATATCTGTTTTTTAAAATGTTAATTTCTCAAAATCCACTGGAGCACATATATTGAGACCTAGCAAAGGCACATCGGGCTAACAGTCCCAACAATTTTGCCAAGTTTCGTGCAAATCCATTCAGCCGTTCGGGCTAAAAGTGAGGCCAACCGCCCTATGGAAATTAACATGGGAAAAACGCATTTTAGGACCCCCCTTTTTTCTCGGCCCCCCCTTGCCGAACCCCCCCCAAATTTTCCAGGGGCTGCTCAGAAACAAACTGTGTCATTTTCCTGAAAATTTCAGCCAATTCCGTCCACAAACGCCAAAGTTATTAGACATAGAATTTTCAAAAGTCCCATAGAGAAAAAATCCTAACTATATATACCTACTGGCGACCGCCAGTAGGTAATATATATATATATATATATATATATATATATATATATATATATATATATATATATATATATATATATATATATATATATATATCTGCCACTCCACTCCACAAGCAGGATGCAGGCGCTCTCTCCTCACGAAAAGAAACGTGGAGCACAGACCCAGGTAGGTGAAAAAGTTTGTCGGTTTATTGAGCTGTTACTCAGTCGGCCATTACGCGTTTCGGTACTGACGTACCTTGATCACATGACCTATATATATATATCTATACTACTATTATAAAGAGAGAACTGTGTCCTTTGAGCCAGGTAAACTCGAAAAGTACACCACCAATCGCAACACCCAATACAGCATTGGAAAGGGGGGGTCCAGTAGATGGACATAGGCTATAAAAAAATAAAAATAAATGTTATTTAAAAAATAAACAATAAAAAAAATTAGGCCCTAGGAAGTAGCGCCGGCCGTGTGTGCTACAAACGTGTGTGCTGACATCATCGGAGGACAGGAACGCGAGGAGGAGCGGACAACAGCGAGGGAGGAGCGGAAAACTTAGCCAGACTGGAGGGAATGTGGTACGTGAACCGCAGGGAAGAGCGGTGAAGTAAGGTGGACTGGAGCGGAATGGAGGACAACAGAGCATGGAGGAGCGGATAACGTAGCAAGACTGCAGCGCCATGAGGTATGTGAAACGCGGGGAGGAGTGGTGAAGTACGCGGGGAGGAGCGGTAAGTGAGGCGGAATGGAGCGGGATAGCGGACTACAGCGGGGCATGTAGACTGGCTTGGTGTAGTGGGGGGTGGTGAAGTGAGGCGGACTGGAGAAGGATAGCAAAATAAATGATAGGTTTTAAAACGGCTTTCACATTTGGTGCAGACATTTAAGTGAGAGTAGTGGGGGGCGGTGAAGTGAGGCAGACTGGAGCAGGGGCCTGGGTTTGTGCGACTGGGAGCAGCTTTGAGGTAAGGTGCACGCAAGCCTGAAATGCTGCCCCCAGCCCCTTTCTGCCCCGGGAAACGCTGGGGCGGGCTGCTAGTATATATATATATATATATATATATATATATATATATATATATATATATATATATATATATATATATATATATATGGCATACAACATCTTGAACAGCTGTCGAGCAAAGACGAGACGAACCCTTGGATGGTGCAAAATTCTTTTATTGGAGCCCAAACACCATATCAACCATGCCCGCGAAGGGCCTTGATCACATGATCACATATATATGTACAGTTCATGATATGGCTTCTTGACGTTTCAGCAAGGAGGTACTGCATGACACCAGCATCAGTGACGTCAAGTTAAGAGAACAGGTAAAAGATGTGGGTATACAATGTTATGTTATGTTATATTCAATTTGTTCAGCGCACGGCTACTCAGAGTGTCCCGGTGCTCGCTCCAGAAAGTTAATCCACACTCAGAACCAAAGCTAGAAGAGCCGCGTTTTTAGTTCCAGGCCAGACCAGCTTTGCGGACAAAGGAGAACCCGCCAATCCTATGGCGATTGAACCGAGGATTCTGAATTAGTGGCTGATCAGACGAGCGAAGTTGTCTAGGAAGTTTGTAAAAAACAAATCTCTTCAGCAAGTAGATAGGCCCTAGCCTATAAAGGGTCCGATGAGCAATAGTCAGCATTTTAAGTCGGGACTTAACTGGGAGCCAATGCAAAGTGCGAAGATGGCTACGAACACTCTGTCTAGATGGAAGTCCCAGTAGCAGTCTAGCAGCCGCGTTTTGAACCACTTGTAGTTTCCTGGTCAAATAGTCAGGGCTGCCGACCAAGAGAGCATTAGCATAGTCTAAACGGGACAGAATCAAAGCCCGGACCTGAGTCTCCTTAGCGCTAACTGGCAAAAGGGGAAGACATTTTTTCAAGACCATGCATGATGCACCCAGAAGACGCATAGTTTGGTTTATGCAGTGAATTTTAGCATGAATTAGCAGACACATTTCTTAGAATTATGATACATCAAAAAGATCATACAAATACAGGGAGGCCTCTCACATTTCGATCAGGCTGGTCTTTTGTGCTAAATTAGTGAAACACTAAGTTTTGTGCTTTGAGGAAACTCCAATAATTAAAGAAGCTCATTTCTGTTATCATAGAAAATGTACCATTATATGGAGGGACTTCCATATTGTCAGTGGTACAGGAGAAACAGCGACGAGGTTTAGCTCATAGGAAGCATCTTAAGGCTTAGTGAAGGAGGAAAGGTGGTACCTCAGATGCTAATAGCAAATATAATGAATTCATAGGATTCTGTAAGCTGATTGTCCTATATGGGTATAATATTTGTACAGTTATTTCCTACCGAAAAAAAGGAAGCTGTTCTGAATGCAAACTGTCTGATTTTCATATAGGTCCTGAGTCACAAAGGTGAACTTTTGTGTAAGTTTACTATTTTTGAGGTATTTACAAACTATGAGTTTAGTCTAACTACTGGGGATATTCTGTAGGTGAGATGGAGAATTCCACACAAAACAAAATACGACAGACCTATTTCTACATTTCAATATATAAAATTAATGTATATTAATATTTTACATAAAAGTATTTTTACAACCTCTTTTCAAATGTAATACATTTTTTACTTTTACCTATACTTTACCCTTTTTACTATGCAGTAATAATTATTAATAGAGGTATAAAGAATTAAGTCAAATAATGTAATTATATTTAATAAAAAGTATGGTACATTTCTATTTACATACAAATGTGCTTTTAACTATTTTAAATAATTGAATTGAATTGAATTAAAAAGCATTTCCAATTTATTTTTATTTTTATTCCCTACCTCCATTGATTTATTTTTGAGGGTGTTGCAGTGTCAATGGCAGGCTGTGTGTGCTACTGTGATGAGCTGGAGAAATGTATTACATTTTTAGGTCTCTTTTTGACTTTAGTAACTTTTAGAAGGGCAGTTTGTGAAAAGCAATGGGCTTACTCTTCTGTGGGGGTGTACATATCCCTACCTAAGCCTGTTCCCAACCCAGCATTACTCCTCCTTAAACCTCTCACCTTTAGTTATAAGTATTCACCATTTTCCAGCCATTCCTCCCCATTCCTCCCACATTTACTGTTAAAATGTATACTTGAATGTGCAGAGACTCCACACACAGGGCGGAGATCTCTGCACAGAAAACATTAAGAGAGACCGAGGCCTAAACTTCTCACATAGCTTTGTGGGTAGCATTTTCTTGAATGTAATGCAAAATGCAGTTTGTGTACAGGCCACAGAAAGTGTAATTGTTTAATGTCCATTGACCATTAACCCTTTCTGTGCCAAGGACATAATGGTCACGTTCCCCACCACAGTGGCCATATGCCAAGGAGGTACCTGTTACGGCCTCTGCACACGTCCTGGAAACCCCTCAGCTGTTTACAGCAGTGGGATTTCATTTTTAATTTGGTTTTTGCTTTGTTTTGTTTATTCAGCCTTGGGGGCTGGGTAAGAGCTTTCCCTGCCATTTGCATCGGGAGACCTGGGGTAATGCTGGGCGGAAGTAAGTTTGTGGCTCCCTGCAGATTTCAGAACTTTCTGTAACAGAAATGGAAGGAAAATGTGTTTTTTTTATGTTGATGTTAGGGGTTTGCATGAGATTCTGGGTAATAACACGTGGTGAGAGCCACGCAATTCGACCACCCTAGTTAGCCCTCGATTGGCTAAGTTTCCTTGGGTGCTGGCTGAGCTAGGGTCCGAAGGGAACAAAAATGGTAGAACAAATGATATGACAATTTTTTCTGGACCCAGGGAGCCTTAACCTGCGTGGCAGCGACCAGGCCCAGGGGCCCAGCCATGCCCCGGGGCAGCGGGCCCATCCCTCCTTGGGCTTCATCCTCTTGCCTGCCACACTGCCAAATGCCCGGGACGGAGTTCTATTCGGCCCATAGATGCTTTCCCTGCTTGGCTGAGATCAGAAGCTCTAACCAGGTGTGGGTCCTCCATTCTAGGCGCCGTCTTCTGGCCTACCATATGGCAAAGAGCTTGGAGTGGGGTCCCATGAGCCCGGAAAGATTTTTCTTCCCGTCCGGGCCACCAGGGTCCCGCTGGATCTCAGGGTGAGTACTCCTGCCCTGCCGCATGACCAAGGGCCCGGGTTTGAGGTCCATCCGGCCGGGGATACGCCCTTTGCTTGGCCGGGTTCAGGAGCACTGAAAATGGCCCCAGAGGTCCCTCCCCATCCTAGGCTCCGTCCTCTGGCCTGCTACATGGCAAGGTGCCCTAGATGGGCCGCCCCTGCGTGTCCTGGCCCTGGACCTCTGACCATACCCAGGTGCTACCAGACCGGGCTCCTTTCCTTAGCCCTAGCCTGCTGGGGTTCTGTCGGATCCCATGGGCCCAAGGAGGCCTCACCTGCATGTCCAGGCCTGGGTTCTCCAGTCAGGCCCAGTATCCAAGCAAGCCCCCAGGCAGGTGCTCCTGGCCCAGGCTCCGTTCCCCTACCTGCCACTCCACCAAGGGCTTTGGTGGGAGTTCTTTTGGGACCGGGGATTATCTCCCTTCTTGGCTGTGTACAAGATCCATCAACAGGGCCCCCAAAGCCCCTGGGGTGGGCCCCCTCCCCATCCTTGCCTCCATCCTCCGGCCTGCCATGTGGCAAGGTGCCCTGGATGGGCCTCCCCCATGCATCTTGGCCCGGGACCTTTGGGCATACCCAGGGGCCCTGGGGGGCCCCATGGCAGGTGATCCCAGCCTGAGCTGCTTCCCCTATCCTGTTGGGGTTCCATCGGGCCTGGTGAGTCTCTTCCTGCTTGGCAGAAGCCCTGAACCTGGCCCTCGTGGCCCCTGTGGCGGGCCTCCTTCCTATCCTCGACTCTGTCCTCAGGCCTGCAGCTTGGCAAGGTGCCAGGCCCGGGGGAGGTCTCCCCTGTGCATCCGGGCTCAAGATCTCCAGTCGAGCCCGGGGTCCCACGTGGGCTCCATTCCTAGGCCTGCCGCTCCACCAAGGGCCCGACACGGGGTTCAATCAGGCCCGGATAGTCTTCCCCTGTTTGGCCTGGTTCAGTAGCCCTCAACAGGCCCCTGAGGGCACTAGAGCGGGCCCCCTTCCCATCCTGGGCTCTGTCCTCAGGCCTGCCATGTGGCAAGGTGCCCGGGATGGGGTCCCATGGGCCCAGGGAGGATTCCCTTGTTCGTCCGGGCCCGGGTTTTCCAGCCGGGCCCAGGGTCCCAGCGAGTTCCCGGATAGGTGCTGCCAGCCCAGGCTCAGACCCCCTGCCTACCACTCCACCAAGGGCCAGGGTGGGAGTTCCATTGGGACCGAGGAGTCTCTTTGTGCTTGGCTGGGTTCAAGAGCCCTGAACGGGGCCCCCAAAGCCACTGTGGCAGGCCCCCTTCCCATCCTGGGCTCTGTTCTCAGGCCTGCCGCATGGCAAGGTGCCCGGGACGGGGTCCCAAGGGCCTGTGACGACCTCCCCTGCCCGGGTCCTGGATCTCTGTATGCGCTCAGGGGCCCTGGTGGGCCCCCGGGGCGGGCACTCGCGGGACCCGCCGGAGCACGGACTCTACCCAATGTATTTTGCCCTTCAACCTGTCAACCAACAACTTACATTCTACTAACATTCCCTACATGTGATAGATTCTGGAATCACTTTTGAGTCAGCTTAGTTGAGACAACATATATTTCTCTTTAAGTCTCATTTGTTTAATTTCTTGCTCACTATTACAGTATTTTACATAATTTAGGATCTCACCAAAAGGCATTGTCTGCCAACAAATCACATTTGTTGTATGTGCATGCTGATTTCGAGTCACATCCTAAAAACGAACAATGATACAAACTTCCCATGTCTCCTTTTTTGGGACTCTCTTGTCCGCTATGCTGTTTATACACCTGCAGCAATTTTTCATTATAAGCATTCACTGACTCTTTAGCTTCCTCTGTAGTTCTACATGATCGTTATCCAAACAATATCCCTTTCTGGTACTTTTCCTATCAAAAAATTACCTTGTCATACTTTGGCATCACAACAGATGAAGGTGCACAAGTACACACATCCCTTGGAGGTTCAGTATGTGGTCATTGACAACTATTTTGCATTCAAACTATAGGTCACTCATCACCACAATATCAAAGAAGATGTTCAAGTCTGTCCACAGAACCTTTCAAATCTTCAAAAATCTGTCAGCTTTTGTATACTACTGGGTAGGATTCTCTCTTAGTTCTGGAATGTTGTTTGTGAATGTTGCAAGATCATCTCTACTCCACAGTGCATGAATATACCCTCCAACTTGTATCTCCCTCCTAGGGAAAGGTAAAGTCTCATTTTCATCTGGGGATATAGGTGGTGGCTTACGATTTGCTTCTGTCACATCTGATTGTTTCTTTTTATTTCCCTGTTTGTCTAACCTGTCAAAATTGCTCCATTTGTGGATGCACGTTTCCAACTCTACAATGCATAGTTTCATTTAGGAAGACCGCATAGTCACAATAGCTTCCTTATCTAACTGAGCCCATAACTTTTCTGTAAAGGAACACTCTTAGAGTGATACAGCTCATATTTTCCAGCAAACTTGGTAATTTTTTTGTAAGTTGCAGCTGCTCATCTTGTGACCTCTTTACTCAAATATATTAATTAATTTTCCTGATACTGATTCAAGTGTGAAATTTCTAGACAGCCTTTAATAATTTCTTTAAATTTCAAGTTCCTTTTTGAAATATCTAGGAGCCTCAACCTTCATTGGCTAGGAGATGTTTTCTCAGTTTCTCCCATCCTTCTGATTTCTGTACTTTCTTCATTCCATGGGAGAAAATTCCCTTCATCAAATGGTCTGCCCCCGTGCAATTGGTGTCATAAAGACATTCAGCCTGATTCATCAAGCCGAAATCGGCTCGCAAAGGGGCAGATTCTGAGAATCTGGCCCTTTGCGAGCGCTATTTTTGCATTTGGGATTCATCCTTCCAAATGCAAAAATCAGTAATAGCGATTTCGCTATTTTGCGAGGAATTACATTTAAGGAATCTCTATTTGAGATTCCTTAAATGCAATTCATCATCCATTTAAAATTTGCGAATTCGCAATTTCGGCCCGCTATTTACCGCGAGGTCAAACCTTGTGGTAAATAGCGAAAACTCAGAAAAATGCTTTTAAAAGCATTTTTCTGAGTTGCATGTTGCAAACACACATGTCCTTTGGACATGTGTGTGCGCAACACCTGTTTAAATTAGCATTTAAGGGGTGCTACAGGGTGTCCTCTGGACACCCCTGGCACCCTTTAAATCGCTATCTTATTTGCGATTAGCTAATTGCTAATCGCAAATAAGGAATACTCCCCATTCATTCCTATGGGCCTTTTGGCCCATAGGAATGAATGGGGAGTTATTCCTTATTTGCGATTAGCAATTTGCTAATCGCAAATAAGGAATCTGTAGGAATCGCAAAAAATGTTGCTATTCCTACATGAATCCCGTTTTGCGAGTCTGGAATAGCGATTCCTTATGAATCGCTATTTCAGACTCGCAAAACATGCTGATGATGAATCAGGCTGATTCTTCTCCCTTCTTTTAATGATTGAACTTTTTGTGGTTTTTTTTTGCAATAATCTGAGATTTTTGCATTGTCGGAATAAACGCTGTCATAGCCTCTCCTCCTACATAACCTGGAATTGTGGTATTCAGAACAATATATATTGGTGCAGTTTCAATGGGAAGTACTAATGTCGGAGCTGATACTATCTTTGAAATTGGTGCAGGAACAGTCACAATTGAAGCAGTAACACCTGGAGCTATTACCTCAGTGGCTGCTTCAGCAGGGACAGTTGCAATCAGAAGTACTGGAAGTGGTCTCTCAATTTGAGATATATTCGGGTCAGCGTGAGCTGTAGCCACTGTGACACTAGTGGTTGTATCACCATCTGCTGTACTTGTTTTGGGAGCCATATATGGTTTTGGATGTGAGGATAATAAGGCATATAAAATATCCTCCCCTGAACCACTATCAGTGTCTGTTTTTGTTGCAGTTTCCTCATCGTTTCCCTGCTTTCCATTGCTTTTTGTCTTTTCTGTTGCTATTTCTGGGTACATTCCAGCTCCCTCGACTATGCAATTCCTCCACCTTTGATGTCCTTCATCCCACTGGGCATCTGCACAAGTTCGCACTGCTCTCTGTGCTCTAGTCTGGTCCCACTGGGTATAAGTACTGGACCTCTGACACCACCAACTCTGAACACTTCTGGAACTTAGGTGCTGTGCTGTTGGAGGGAATGCCACTTTGCTGAACTGTTTTGTTGTGATGGCCTGCTACCTGCTCCCCTCTTGCTTTGGAGTGAGAAGGACTTGACTTGCATATCTACATCCCTGATCCTAAATATCTCCAAGGGCTTGTTGGCTTGCTCCTGATTTCTGAAGTCTCATGGACTCTGTCTACTGTTAATTCTGCTCTGCCAAGTAGCCTTGGAAGTGACTCTAAAATGCTGCATCTTTAAAAACCCACACCTCGATGACGTTGTGCCAATCAGAACCGTTGCTGCAACGACAGCGGACTCCCCATCACCAAATGTTTGATGCACCGTCTATAGATTCTGATGCACCTCTGACTTTGAGCAGCTCTTCCCCAATGGATTGATTTGTGCTACTTGCATCACCCACAGCTCAGAGGTTTGGCAACGACACCTCTGTGTTTTCCGCATCTTGACTCTCAACGGTACACAGTTTTGAACCAACACATCACCTACATCAGAGAAATCGACTACAAAACATCATCTTTCTTACTCCCTGTATCACCCTCGACACATCCAAGGTACTGTTCAGCGTGCAAAGACTGGTCCCTATATTTGGATTTTTGTTGTTTTTATCTTGTTTTATTCATAAAAATACAAGCTATTTTCCTAAACTGGTGTGGAGTCTTTTGTAGTGTTTTCACTGTGTTACTGTTTGAAGTGATGTGCAAATACTTTAAACATTGCCTCTCAAGTTGGGCCTGGCTGCTCTATGTCAATCTATGAGGTGTTCAGCATAGATTAATTTAAAGAGTGTAACTAACTTACCCTGACTAGAAATGTGGCTCCCGCTTGGACAGGGTGCATACCTCTGCCAACCAGAAACCCAATTTCTAACACTAGGGATTTCGTGTATTGATCAGTTAAATATTATTGGTCAGCAATTGCAGGGGGTCATCTTTCTTAAATGGTTTGCAAATTGGGAGAAGCCCTTTCATTTGTAAAGTGATGAAAAGTACTTGTTTTAAAAAACCTCTGAGATCACGTTATAATAGTATTTGGGACATGTGTTTGGTGTTAAGACTGTTTGAGTTTTGGCCAGGGAATGGGTATTTGCCATTAAAAGAGTTGACTTCGAAATTGTTGACTATGCCTTGTTCAGTGTCTTTTAAAAGAGTCTCTGGTTTTCACACATTGTATATTACCAGTAGGGGTGTTGCTTAAGATATGGAGAAGAATCAAGACTATGTTAGAATCCATTTGTTATCCAATATTTGATGATTATCGAAGGTGTTGTTTGGTAGGTTGTGTAAAGGAGTGTCAATCAAGAGTGATAGAGTTCATATGAAATGGATTGGATCAGTTGTTGATCTCATATGCAAATCTGTATAAGGCTTTTTCATTGGCTATTACTACTAGATGGGTGAAGGCAGTTATGAAAGAGTCTGGAGTGAATGTGGATAATATTTAATTGCATTCTGTGAGAGGTGCAATGCCTTCAAAAGCAGGGGTGCGATTGGATGAAGTAATGAACCGTGGTGGATAGGTCAAATGCTGAAGTTTTATTTTAAACATATGGCACATGTTTCGAGTATAATTTTTAGAAGCTTCCAACATGCATAATGCTAGCCTCCTGTCTTGTCGTAAAATGCTGATTCTCAAAACTTTGGTGTATGGAGAGTCACAATTTTATTAAAGACTAGCATTATCCCTCTGTCTCTTTAGGGGTATTAAAAAAAAGGAAAAGAGGAAAGGATATGCGTGCTTTGCCGTCTATGTTTTGATAAAAGTAAGCTAATGTTTGAGTTTAAAAATATTAACATTTTTTTGTTTTTATCTATGAACATAGGTTTTTCATTGTAGATAACATCATTTTGTTTCCATTTGCAGACAGTCAAGAAACGCTTTTAGATATGCAGCGAAGAGGTGCGTGCTGGATGAACAGGGAGCAGGGCCAAAAGAGGGGGAAATTGGAAGGTTGATGAGTGTTATGGACTGAATGTTCTATTTGGTTTATGAGTAATACACAGTTTGTTTCTTGGCACGTTGAAAGATTGCTTCTTGGAGGTGGTGAATAAAATATTTATGGATAATGAATTGTGCTCCTCAATACACCAAAGTTTTGAGAATCTGCACTCTACTGGCACAATTCTTACAAACACAAGTGTTATCTCCACTGCTGACTACAATATCTTGATAGATAAAGACCTACAAGTGCTTGTTCTATCCAAGCTAATAATTCCCAATTGGTACACTTACCTGACTCAATCCTTCCCATGCTGGTTTAGGCAAATCCAATTGAAAAGAAGAAACGAAACATCAAGCTGGGTGGCACTAACAAGGGGAGCGATAGGAGGAAAGAACACCTGTGCAATCCAGCTGCACTTAATACAGCACTGAGATGCAGCACTGGTACTTCTGATTGCAATGCATGAAGTGTTTTAAGGAAGTCCTAAAGTTCCCATGAAAGTAACTCTCTCTCTCTCTCTTCCTCCCTCCCTCCCTCCCTCCCCCAGCATTCTGCCTCAGGTTGAGGACCTTCTGGTGCTGGCATAATTTTCTTGGTCCTCAAGTCAACAAATATTTATGTGTCCAACTGGGGGTGGAACCTGCGTTTCCCATCACATTGCAGATATATGTCAGCGGCTCAAAGTGCTATCTTTCAGTCGGGTGTAGTTGCTATTGTTGTCCATTTTCAAAACGCATTTGACACCAGTCTGTGTTAGCAGCATTAGATACACTGATTTTGAAATACGCGTGAGAAACACTCTGTGAGGTAGTAGTATTCAGCGGGCAGACGTTTAAAGCATGTCTTTGGTTGGCAGCATGCAGGATTAACTTTTGCTATCAGGGCTGGCTTTAGGGTAGTGCGGCCAGTGCCAACGCAATTGGTGACAAGCTCATGGGGTGCAGTGATTTGAAATTTACAAGTTTAAAAGCTCCTGATCTGGAGATCCTTGTGCTTCAAACAATTTTGAGGTACCAATAAAAATGTCATGGTAATAGGTGATTAAAGTACCAGTAGAAGAGAGGTCAGAGTTTTGCCAAGTAGCAAGTTTGACTCATCACAAAAATCGTGCACTGGGGGGCATATTAATTAGCCCCTTATCGCAGCGTTATCAGCACTTTTCTGCCGATAACGCAGCGATACCTGATTCTCCCTATTATCAAGGCAGCGTTAAGTCAATTAGACGTGGCTTGAAGCCAGGTTAATTGACTTAACGCTGCCTTGGTAATAGGGCCCCTTTCAGGATAAACTCATCGTGCAAGGGGGCGTGCAGTGGGTGTTGCGGTGGGTGTTCCACCGCAACACCCATTCACTTCGACGCTGCCACCTATTATCAAGCTTGGCGATAATAGGTGGCAGCGCCGAATTTAAGAACAGGTCAGACCTGTTCTTAAGGTGGCGAAACGAGGAGAAATGCTTCATTTCTCCTCGTTTTTGCTTTTTCCATGTGTGCTGCCTTGTGCAGCACACATGGAAAAAGCAAAATGCCAAGGTTTCTTTATGGACAGGAAGGTGTCCCTTCCTGTACATAAACAAACCTCTTTTTAAAAATGCCAAAAACGCATAAAAGCATAAAGCAGCACACATGTACGTTACAAAATGGCATTTAAGCTTTGTCTATGTGCAGGAAGTAACTCCTTCCTGTACATAAACAAACCTTCCATCACTGCGCTGGCGTTAAGTTGTAAAACTTATCGCCATCGCAGGGGGAAACGCTAGGCGCACCATTTCCTTGGTAATATGATGCAGCCTAGCGTTTCCGAAGTGGCGAAGAGAGGCGTTAAGCCAAGGCGGCTAACACCTCTCTTCGCCACTTTGTTGCTAATATGCCCCTGGGTTTTTATGCCTGCCAGGGCTTTAAGTGGGCCGGGTCTCCAGGGGTCTGAGCACCGGCAGTTTTTTAAAAGGGGCCTCGAAACGGGTCTCTATCGGGCTCTGTTTTGAGCCCTGGCACAGGCGGTACGTTTTTTTCCGGACTGCAGTGACAGCAGTTTGTTGTCATTGCAGTCTGGAAAAAAGTGCCAGGGCGCAAAACAGCCCGATAGAGACCCATTTCGAGGCAGCAAGTACATCGATGTTGTGCGCTACCCACACTGCTCACTTCTCACCAGTGGAGAAGTTACGGCATGACGTCATGCCAGGTGAGTGTTGTGGGGGAAGGGAAATCCTTTTAAAGAGTCATTTTCTTTCTGGATTTCCCTTCTCTTTCTGAAACGCAAGAGAAGCAACATTGTGGTATGTTCACCAGGGCTTTAATTGGAAGCTTTTTCAATATTATATGTAACAAGCCATAGTTGCAGCTTATTTATCTTAGGCAACTAATAACAATTGACAAAGCCAATAGTCCTTACTTGTTGTAGGTACGATGTTAATTGTTGTATCACATACCTGGATGCAATGGCAGAAACAGCAAAATACAAGTCGGGCGACACACTATGCTAAACACAGATTTTTAGCATAAATGTTTTAAAGCCACGCCCCTAATTACACTGCCACGCCCCTTTGAGAGACCCCCCAGTTTTTTAATCCCACTTAAAGCCCTGATGCCTGCTGCCAAAAAAATGTCTACCATGCAGATCACAGAATTGCATTTTTTTCATATATAGTTTAACTGGTTTCTGCTTATGTCACAGATATCCTTTTGTTTCTTGCAGTTCTTAAATCACAATCCAAGTTTAGCACAGTGAGCTGTGAACTGTCAACAAAAAAGCTGCATGCATACTGCGAGGTGTTGTTTGAAATATTGTTTTTCCCTAGACTTTCATTATTTTAATGGTGCTTGAAAGCGTTTGTTTGGGTAGAAATAAACTGTGTTAAAGTTTTAGATCTTGAGTTTGCGCTTCTCCAGTCTAGGCACCCTTAAAATATGTAACATATCCTAGGCACTGATTACACATGTATGATTTATGGTCTCTGTACAGTGTGTGTGATGCAAAACTGCTCTGACTCCCTACACTGGTATGACTAGCGTTATAAAACAAATAGAATCCATGTGAGAGCGGGGCTACAGAGAGATAAGAGCATCTTTCGGAAGGGGCCGTGTGGTGAAGGCGGACACTCGGGGGCGCCAACAAAAATTGTTGCTCACAGCTTCTACCAATTCGAAATCCAACCCTGCTTGTTACCACTAGAAGGCTTCTGTCTCAGTCACTACCCGCCAATCAATGTCCATAGAACATCTAGCACGGCAGTGATTAGCTGTCTTCAGCACAGTCTCTAGGGATCTCGCTAAGATCGCACACAAACACACACTCCATCTCTCTTTCACGCACATGAATGCCTCTCTCACACACACACAGACACACGGAGACACACACAGTAATGAACATACACTAATACTATCTCTCACACTCTTCCACTCCTTTATTTTCTTTGTCTAACTTTCTTTGTCTTACTTTCTTGCTTTGTCTTTTTGCTCGCTTTCGCTCGTATTCACTCTTTTTTTCTGTCTTTCTTTTTTCATGCCTCTATCATTTTGGAACCAAGTAAGGGCAGATTTACAAGCCAGTTGCGCCACTTTTGCGTCACTTTTAACATGGGAAAAGTGACGCAAAAGTGGCGCAAGGGGCTTGTAAATCTGCCCCTAAGTATGCAGTAGGAAATACTTGTATCAGTTAGTGACTATGTCATTGGTCATTCTTTTCTGGGATAATCCAAGCTCGACAACAATAAAGGGAGGGCTGTTTGGATTCTTAAGGATATAAGTGGTCTTTGCCTTCTTTTGCCTAAGCAGCATAGGTTTGTGTGCTGTGATTTGAGTCTCATTCATGAAATGGTCTTCTTTAACTGCTTCATAAGCTTTGGTTTTCGGGCTGCACCTTCTGGCCTGAATATTATTAAGGAGCTGAAACCCTAACGATTCCTACCATCTGAAGCGCCTTGGATCTAAATAATTGTCTGGTAGTCTGTGATCTGCTAACATCCTTTCAGCCCCGCTCTCAGGTGCAATACATAGATAGGCCTTGTATATATCTCTGCTCTCTTCTCCCACTTTGTTTTCGATCCCTGGAAGTATGTACAGCTCTTTAACTCCCCCTGGCGCATGATCCGTGCTTTACAGGCACCTCATTTCAAATAATAAACCATATGAAAGTAGCACAAGCGTTCACCAACCGTCTCAACCAAGGCGAATTAAGTGCCGCAGGAAAACACAATAAAGCAACAAAAATATTCAAAAGTGCATGTATAACAAAATGTACATTTTTCCTCGTTTAGATACTCTGCTGGTTTTCTAATGGTTACACAAACGCAGGGCTGCAGTGCAGCTTTATTTATTTTGAGGATAGGCGGCTAGGGAAGAGTGTTGTGGATTTTTTTAGGCGGGAGACTGCTAATCTGGAGAAGTGTGGCTCAGGGGTTAGAGGCGGCAGACCCGGAAGCTGAGATCGGCCCTGGACCAGGGTTCAATTCCCCGCCTCGGCGGGTCTTGGGCTCAAATCAAAAAATTTCACGGACTCGATAATTCTGGCTCCGGTGCCTTCTCGACTCACGGGTTCACACTCTGCGACTCTGGGCAATAGCTTGCTTAATCTCCACAACGGCCCCTCGCGGCGGGATGCCTGGCTTTCACCTTGTGGATACCCTGCCGGGGTTATCTCACAGGGGAATACCAGGACGGGTTCCCTAAGCAAGCCCCGGGAAACCCTTTGTGGGTAGCTGTGCGCTATATAAGCTCAAATACATTTACGTTTACATTTACAATCCTTCTCAAATGCTAGCAGGAATTTGTTAAAAACTCCTTCAGTGTCGAATGGTGTAGTGAGGCGTGGGGTATAAAGGAGGCCGACACGTCAGTGCGATTTTGGGGATACTTTCTTTATTGGAAGAGTGCCGGAAGAATCAAGCCCTCTCTTTGCCGCCGCGGCTGGCTGTAAATCCGGAAGTCCTCCCCCCCCCCGCGCTCATAATGTCTTCCGCCCATGGCTGCGGAAACACTAGAGCGCAACACTACATATCTCCCCCCCCCCTTTAACAACACTACAAAAGAATACAAAACAATAGGGTTACTGCTAGGATAGTTCAATCCAAGACATGATTAGGTCTTCATATCTAACTCGCGATACTTTTTGGGCAGTACCACGGTCCTACCGGTGCGGGTCTGTTTCGGTGGGGTGCCTTCCCCCATTGCTCTTCTGCCACCGAATGGGGCAACGTTGACAGAGTCCTTTGCTGGGTCCCTGGTGACAGCTCAGCTCGCACCTTGCTCTACTTGTCTTGCCTTCCACTCAGCGTCTTCTGGATTCACCTGTGTCCTGGTGGTGTTCGCCTCTTCTGTATTGGTGCCTTCTGTGCCCCCGCTATGTGTTTCTATGTCTCCGTTGTTTTCCTCTCCCTCCTCTAGGCCCCCGTAGCTACTTTCCTCCGGTGGGGTCTCTTCAGTCTTGGCCCACTTCATAACCTTGTTGCATCTGGACATTCTGTCTAGGGTTCATATCTTCCCATCACTCAATAAGAATGACATGGTGTACAGTTCTTTGACCTGCAGAGGGGTGCTGAACTTGCTGTTGCCCTTTCCTCCTCAATTGAGCTAGCTTCACTCTGACCCATTCCCCCTTTTCCAGCATTGCGTCTTTGACATTGTGCTTCTTGTTGTAGTTGTCCGTGTAGATCTTTTGCGCCTTCTCCAGATTGCTGCACACTTCTGCCGGAGACCACTTGCTTTGTACTGTGCGCTGTTTCCATGCCACATTGTTTTTAGTGAATGGGTTCTCGGCTCTTAATATTTTGAATGGGTTGTACCCTGTCTTAGTGGGAGGGATCCTGTAGGCCCAAACAGTGCACTTGAGTTCCTTCTCCCAGTTCTTCCCAATGTTGATGGCCACTTGGATGGATCCCGTGAAAACCCTGTTAAATCTTTCAGCCATGCCATTCCCTGCTGGATGTGGTATATCGGGGTGTGTTTGATCTGTATTCCGTTCCTTTCCATGAATGCGTTCCATTTCTCCAACATGAATTGGGGTCTATTGTCGCAAGTTATGACTTGTGGGATCCCTTCTCTCAGGAATGTGGATGTGAGGAAGGCCAGTACTGCATCTGTGTCCATGGTCTCACATATCTCAACTTCCGGCCACTTGGAGTACCGTTCCACAAGCACAATGGCATACATGGGTATACTGTTTGCGTCTAAGATGGAGCCCAAAATGTTCACTGCCAATTCTTCCCAGGGATCGGCAGGGTTGTAGAACTTGCCCAACGGGGGTCGCATTGTGGACTGTGTTTTGGCCGCATTACTGCACTGTTTACATTCTCTGACGCGCCTCACCACCTGGCTATCTAGCGCCGGCCACAAGTATGCTTGTGTGGCGGGGTAGGAGAGAGAGACCGGAGACCAGATCGGGCAGATATGGTTTTATTTTTATAAAGGACTTCTTTTTCCTAGTCGAAAGTCTTTCACGACGGGCAGCAGCCTGATCCGTGATGACCTTTGATTTAGGGGCCCGCTTCAGAGGCCTTCTTCCTCGGCGTCTGGTATATGAAAGGACGTTCTTCACCTTTGGATTGAGCTTCCCTCCATTTCGGGTATTGCCACAGGGAGAGAAAAGAATTGGGCACAATCAGAGGTTTGTCTTGTTTAATTTTTATAAAGGATCCCAGGGGGTGAGGGAACACCAGTGTCTTTGCATTCACGGTAGTGAAGGGAGTGTGAGAAGGAGAGGGTTCTAAGGGGAGTGAAGCATGGGTCACGGGAAGGGCTGTACCGATGGATTTAGGCAGCGCTACCTCTTTTTAGACCCGCCTCTCCTCCCGACCCAGCTCGACACCCTCTGCCGTACCTGGGAGAGCCACACTCCTCCGTGAGCTTGGCTGGGCGGCTCACAGGATCGTTGGCCTCCAGGCGTACTCTCGTCCTCCTCGTCGCTCTTCTTCTCCAACTCGCGTTCTTCCTCCGTCTTCCTTCCTCGGCACTCCTCTCGGTGCTCCTCGGTGTCGTCACACGCCAAATACAGGATGTCCGGGCTTTTTACCAATCCGCTGGCAGCTACGTCAGACCCAGGACCGCTGGCTGCCTCTGGCCACGCCACCTTAAAGGAGAACTCCTCGCCTTGTGCTGGATGCGGATTCCACAGCATCTCTGTGTCGTCAGTCCAGTCATTCTGGTTAAAGGGGAGAGACGGGGAGTCAGCGGCCCACCATTCTTTAGGATGAGCAGTGTTTTCCGTTATCGGAGCCTCCTGGCTACAGCTTGTTTGGCTCTTTGTTTTGTTTTCACTATTCCCAAATGTCGTTCATGCAGAATAGTGAGCAACCGGGATACCAGTCGTCCTGGGGGCACCACTTTGCCTCCTCTGAGCAGGAAAGTCTCATTGTCTCCTACTGACAGCTCTTCTTGTGCTTCATAGAATTTCCGCTGTTCCGTGTTCAGGTGTTTCTTTTCCGGCCACCCCCTGATTATGAACTGTTTGGTTTCAGTGATGCATGCGTCCACCTTGTATGCCACCTTCCATTCTTGTGAGCTTATGACCCCTTCCTGGTCCTCGATGAATGCTATGGTGTAATCGTCTTCTTCCTTTGGCATCGGTGCGTTCTCCATTGCTGCTGCCCTGCTTAGAAAGTCGGCAACTTTGTTCTTGGAGCCAGGAATGTATTGGACGTCGTTCACATAATCCAACAGCTGCAAGGTCATTTTTGCAATGAGAGGTGTGGCCGTCGGGTGTCCGCTTGACGTAAGTACCTTCACTAACGGCTTGTGATCCATCCGGAGCAGGAATCTGTAGCCCCACAGGAATTGCTGCAATCTTTCCATTGCCCAAAAATTGCTGCTAACATCTCCTTCTCAACGCCTCTGAATTTTTCTTCATTCGGGGCCAAGGACTGGGACGCAAAGCTGACTGTCGTCATTTCACCTTCTGCGGATTGCTGCATAAGGACCGCTCCCAACCCTCGGTCACTCACGTCTGTGGTGAGAGTGGACAATGCCCGTTGGTCAAATCTGTGTAGTGGCACGGCTACGCATATGTCTTCTTTGATTCGCTTGAATTCTGCCTGCGTTGTTTCCGACCAAGTGAAGGCGGTTTTCTCCTTCAATAGCTGACGCAGGTTGTGTGTTTTCGTGGCAAAATGGGGGACGAACTTGCTGTAGAATTCTGCCATTCCGAGGAATGACCGCACATCATCCTTATTCCTGGGGTTGGGTGCGTCCTTAATGGCATGCTCGTTAGCCTGTTTTGGTGCAATGCCTTTGTCACTTATTTCATGTCCCAGGTACGTGACAGATGACACTCCAAACCTGTACTTGTCCCATTCTGCGGTGAGTCCATTCTGCCGTAGTATGCGCAGTACTGTGGAGAGCTTGGCTTTGTGGAAGCGAGTTGCCACACATTGGACGTTTATGGAGAAGAACGTAGATCAAAAAAGCAATTGGATGGAATACAGCTCGGAACAATAGAGGGTCGGATAACCGTTGGCAGAGAAGAAATAAAAATATAAGGTCAAAAGAAAGAAAAAGATTTTAAGGTTCCTTATCTTACGCAGGATAAATCTGCTAGCAACGAACATGAGCGAACTACAGATGTTATGGTCCTCATGAGATACTGAAGCTTCTTGTGTGGAGCTAGCCACGTGGGACACATCAATATAGAAGGCCCCCTGCTATCACGTGAGGATAACTAGAGAAGCAACTAAAATTGTGGTCGCTATACGGTATAATCTCCTAAGCGATACGTGAAAAGGCTGAAGTCCTAATTGAGTATAAAACTCCAGGTCATAGAGAACACTTATTGATTTATCTGGCGGGTCCTGATGAAGGCGGTCTTCATTGCTGTTATTTTCCACCGAAACGCGTTGGCCAAGTCCTTGTAAATTCCCACCAAAGCGGTTCCATACTGGACAACAGATAGAAAAATAATAGAATGTGTTATGAATATGAATAGATGAAGTTGTGAATGTGGATGAGTGTGAGAGAGTGTTGTGTTTGGGTTGTTCTCTACCTGGTGATAAGGTCATGTATATATTGTTACAGGATCTATGAATTTTGTATTGTTATTTAAGATGAAAATAATCCAATTTGAAATGAAGAAAATATTTTTTTTTAACTTAGAATAATGATGGGAAAAAAAGATGTAATTGAATGAAAAAATTATTTAAATAAAAAAATGAGAAAGTAAAAAGATTGTGTTATTGTAATGTGTTTATGCCCATGCAATCAGAGGTTGTGCCCTGAAAAAATAGTTTAAAGGTCACGAGGGAGCTCTTCTTCTATTGTATTTGTTGGTTTTCCCTTCTTCTCCCTGACCTAAAAGTAAACCTTAGAGGGGGTCCAAAAACGTTACTTGAGCTTGGCTTCGTGGTCTGCTTTAGTCTTGCCCATTAATAAGATGTCATCTTGGAAGTACTGCACCCCGTCTGTGTGTCGGAACAGTTGATGCATTCATTTTTGGAAGACCGCAGAGGCAGACGCTACGCCAAATGGCATCCGCCTGAACTGGTAGCACCCAAAGGGTGTAATGCACGAAGTTAGTTTCTTGCAGGTGGGGTGCAGCACGATCTGATGGTAGGCGAAGGTCAGGTCTATAGTGGAGAACCATTTGATGCCCTTCGTCAGGGCTAACATCTCATTGATGCGGGGCAATGGGAATTTATCCACTAAGATGTTTTTGTTGAGCTCCCTCAAGTCGATGCAGATGTGTGCCTTGCCGTTGGGTTTCCTGGCTACAACCAGGGGTGCCAGCCATTCTGCACTCTCGATCGGTTCAATAATTCCATCGGTTCAATAATTCCATTCCATTGTAACTCTTGCTGTACTACTTCCCTTCCCTGGAATGGAATATTCCACACTTTGTGGCTCACTGGTTTTGCTCCTTCCTTGAGGCAAATCTTATGAGTGAACTTCATTAACTTGCCGATGGTGCCTCTAAATACCATCGGGAACTCCGCCGTCCATTTGTCTGCCTCATATGCTTGCGCTGGGGATGTCATCAGGACTTGCGTTGTGCCTCCCGGGTTCAGTTGGATACCGAGTTCTCCCGGGTCCACCAATCCTAAGACAGAGGGTCCTTTCTCTGCTACATAGCGTTTTCCTTCCGGCGTGCTGCCTTTGAACCCAAATTGGAGGGACGGTACTTCACCATGGGGATGAGCTTCCCTGTGAAGGTGACTGGGCGGATGTCCGGGGTCAGGAGGTGTGTGCCAATGGTTTGCACAAAGTCTCTGTCCAATATGCTGCGTTGTATGATAGTGTATGGACTCCCCCTATTAAAAGTTCACACAATGGCTTCCGTATGCGTGAACAGTCTATGCCTAGAACCTGGTCGTCTATGCACAGGACACTTTCGTTGTCGTCTTCAACCCCTCCTTCTTCTGTCTGAGGTTCCGTGAATTCTGAACCTGGGTCATAAAGGTCGTGGTTCTGTTATGATTTTGGTAACGGCGAACCGTAAACAGTGAGCTCAGCAAGTATGAGTGTTTTCGTCATGTTACACCGATGGATTCACTGTGTATTTGAAGATTTTGTTTTGTGCATGGCAGCCATTTTGTGGTTGCCCTCATATAGGCCAATGACTTTAACTGACTTCTGGATGACATGAGTGAACTGACCCTGTTGCCTGAAGCTGACCTTGTTAGACCAGTTCCTTGCCCAGTAGCTGATCAAGATTAAGGATCAGAGCACAGGAGATTGTAAAGTTTGGTATGCACATACACACCCCTTATCCTACTTCTCATCTGTTTCTGTTCCTTCCTTTTATGGCTTGTTTACAATATGGGTTGTGGTCTTTTATTATGGGTTTGACCGGCTTGTGTAAGAAGGAATGTTGTTTGGGCATATTACCAAGCAATAGCGATAATTATCGCTATTGCTTGGTTAGCGTGAAAAATTTACCGCTGAGCTGCGGCGATTTTTACCGCAAATAAACCTTGGTATTACCAAGGTTTATCGCAAATGCGATAAAAATCGCCGCAATGCATGAATATCGCTGAAAAGTCAGCGATATTCATGCATTACCGAGCTAATGCTCTTAGCCATGTTATCCACCTCCCATTGGATAACATGGCTAAGAACTGCTCAGGGCAGGTGTTAGCTTTTGGAGATATTCGCGCTTAGCGCGAATATCTCCAAAAGTTGGTAATAGGAGATAGCGATGTTAGCGACTGTTTTCAGTCGCTAACATCTTGGCACGCCCACTTTGCATGTCATTAGTGATAAATATCACTGACATGCAAAGTGGGGCCCAAGATGGTCGCTATCTCCTGCTAGGTAATAGGGAGATAATTTTATCTCCGCTTTCTTGGCTTTTAAAGCCAAAAAAGCGGAGATAACCCCCCTTGATAATATGCCCCGTTGTTGTTTTTTTGCATGCTTGCAAAAGCTAGGACTGCCCCTAACTTTTGTGCTGAGTTTTGTAACCCTAAGCATATAAAATGCCTCTGTTCTCTGTATTCCTCAGACTGCCTCATTCCATTGCTAAGGCAGCTGGGTGATGTAGCCTCACTTAATTAAGTTTAATAAAGATGTCTTTTTAATATTTCAGCTTCTGTGCCAAGTTCTTTATTGATGTTAGTAAGAACCCTGAGAATGAAGATTTTTGCATTTCCTCATGTCTCAGAGTCCTGGGCCACGTATTTGACTGTCGGTTTCTTGGGTTTGCGTCTGCAGACCTTCTCGAAGTGTCCCATGATACTTCAGTACATGCATTTGGCTCTGAAGGCGGGGCAACGTTTGTTGTTGGCTGCGTGTGCTTGACTGCCGTACCTGTAGCAAGAGTTCTTGTCCTCTCCGTGGGGCTTCTGATATGTAGGTGTCTTGGGAGCATACCTTTTGGACTGTCTGGAGCTTCCCGCGAATGGCTGCTTGCGTTCTTGAAGGGAGGCGACCGATACTTTGCCCATTATGGCTTTGCTGGTACTTTCTTTTTTTTTGGCGGCTTCCGCACTCCATTTTGAGAGTTCCGCTTTTTTAACCACGGCCATTATCTCCTTGAGGGGGGTTTCTCTGCGGACCCACAGCTTCTCCTGTATGGATGTATTCACTGTGTGCATGTTGATTTGATCCCTGATGAAGTCATCGTGGAGGACTCCAAATTTGCAGGTGATCGCTAGTTTCTTCAACGCTGCTACGTAGTCATCCACTGATTCCCCCACATTCTGTTTCTGTTGAAAGAAGTGGAAGTGGTCTATTGCAATGCAAACCACTGGTTGATAATGGCTGTCCAAGTCCTCAATGGCGTGTTGAAACACATCATCGTCCTCGTGATTCCTGGTCTTCTTTACGAGATTCATCTACACCCTAATACCTTCTGGACCCAAGTTGTGTAAAAGGATCTTCTTTTTCCGCTTGCTCGGGAACACCTCACCGCCTTCGTCCTCCAGAGCTGACAAATAGTTCAGGAAGTATTCCTTCCAATCCTCCCATTTCATGGCTGGTTCCCCCGGTTTCGGTAGGAAGGGGACAGGGTTTGTGAAGGAGAAGGTTTGGGCACACATGGCGGCTTGCTGTCTGGGTGTGGCGTTGACTTCTCTGTGTGGGGGGCTCCCTGGCGCGCTTTGGTCTTGCAAATCCACTGCTTCTGCCTTGGCCCCAAGTTCTTCAGCCATGTTGTCTTGAGCCTGGTGCACCAGGATCGATTGTCTGCTTACTGCTCAGCATGCCTTCTCTCACCTGTCTTTGGGTGCTTGGCGTGGTTGCTTCTGGACTCCCCCGCCTCCAATGTGGGTCTGCCCCCTTCTTGGCCGTTGCGTGGGATGTCGGATGGTGCCTCCCGGCTACTTGCTCCCCCTCGGCAGGCTCGTCTGCTCCGGCCTCGTCCTGCTCTGTGGCATCCTCTGGTGCTGAGTCGTTCACCCTTTCTACTTGCGGCCGATGCCTTCGTCTTTGGGGGGCCCCGGTGCACAAGACTGGCTGGACGGTGGCTTTGGGTACAGTCCGCACCCCAGGAGTGGGAGACAGGATGTGCCTCCCTGTAAATGGTGGCGCTCCCGACTAGCTGCTGCTCCCCGGGACCGGGGTCTGCTGTGTGGCTGGTGTGGGGCCCTGTTATCTGGCCCTTGATGTGGCACTCTGTCTGCTTTAGGGGGAGGGGTCGCTGGGCCCTGCACCTGGTCCCCACTATGCCCTGAGCATGGGCGCTGATGCATGCTCCTCTCACTTTGGCTTCAAAGTGCTTCCGCTGCGGGGGGCACCACTTACTCTCGCGGCTGCCACACCCACTGGTTTGGTGTGAGGCTGGGCCACTTGCAATGCCAGCTGCCGGTGTGGCGCTCCACCTCCCCCTGCAGCGCCGCTTCCCGGGTGTG
This sequence comes from Lissotriton vulgaris, assembly GCF_964263255.1. NCBI lineage: Eukaryota > Metazoa > Chordata > Amphibia > Caudata > Salamandridae > Lissotriton > Lissotriton vulgaris. The sequence goes on along the minus strand of NC_141685.1, from coordinate 1,530,419,456 downwards.
TGCCGGCTCTTCTGACACACTCTCCCTCAGCGCCTCGCCGGTGAGTGTAGTCGGCTGCCGCGTTGTACTGGCTGCCACGTGTCTGCCCCCCAGCCTCATCGCCAATTTGTAGTGAGGCGTGGGGTATAAAGGAGGGCAACACATCAGTGCGATTTTGGGGATACTTTCTTTATTGGGAGATCGCTGGGAGAATCAAGCTCTCTCTGGGCCGCGGCTGGCTGTAACCCTATAAGTCCTCCCCCGCGCTCCTAGTGTCTTTCGCCCATGCCTGCGGAAACACTAGAGCGCAACACTACAAATGGGCTTACTGATTGCAGGTCTGGTGAAGTGAAAACACAACATGAGGCTTTACATTCTGGCTTTGTTTACTCGTCAAATCCAGTAAACACTATCTGTACACCACTGGTGCCAACTTGTATTAGTTGTTTCAAGGTGCAGAGCAGAAAAGATTTCAGCAGTTAGGATGGGACGCTAATAAGAAGTTAAATAGTAGTAAACTTTACTAATGCTCCCAATACTTTCCCACATTGAGATCTCTGTCATGATTGCAGGGATCTCCACCCAGGTGTGAAAAGTTACTAGCTATAATAGTAAACACTGTTGTAGGAGGCTACACTCCCTGATTTTATGGGCGAAGAAATTAAAGACTACACTTAGGCGCAGAAGTAAATTTACACAAGTAGATGCACACATGTATATTTACCTTTAGGCGTAGCTGGCAAGTTTTTAGATTGCTTATGGTTGACATGTTCATGGTTTCGTTGTACTTATGAGTGACATTCAAGTGCCAAATGTGTGACACTCAGAGTGACACGTTTGCACATGTAAAACCAAGCGATTAAGGACAATGAAAGACATACATTTCAGAAATTACACCCTTTTGAGCCTAAGAAGTTCTAAAGAAAACCCTAGAAACTGCGGCAAAATCCTTGAAATGGAAGGTCACTAAGCTACAGCTGCTTTCTAAGACGACAGCTCCATCCATATTCACAGTGCTTTAATTGCAGGCTGAAACCTTGTAGCACTTTGAATAGAGAAATCAGTATTCCCCATGACGCCAAACAGGGCAAGTACCCGCGCTCACGCACGCACACAAACATACAAACACTCACTCTCTCTCTCTCTCTCTCTCTCTCTCTCTCTTTTCTAACTCTGTTGGATCACCTGATTGGGTTCTGTTATGAGAATTTGGGATCTGCTGGCAGAGGCTTGGAGCAAAGTCTGTATGGATGGGCACTGCTTGGCATGTCCACAAATATTGTTACCTCATTTTCTAACATGGCCACTTTCTGTCTAACGCTTCCTTGCCAGCAGATACACCATAGCCTTTGAGGTGCACTCCTACTTTCCAACCCATGTTCTTTACACCCTGAATACTATTATAGCTCAATTTGCACTTTTCTTAATTTCTTTAATTTTTCTCTTTGACAACCTTCTTGTTCACATCCATCTTGCCCTCTCATTCCAACCATGATGAGTCATCTTAGAGCCAGCATTTCATCATGCTGGGAATACAAAACGTCATACACTCGTGATTGAGTTTTGCATGGCAGAGTAGGACCCATTTTATTTCTTAGAGCGCCTTTCTTGTCAGGTTCCCATTAATATTTGCAACTTGTAAGCACTCTGCAAGAAGGCTAATTATCCTCTCTACCAGGACAGTTGCCTTTGGGCAGTGTAGGACAGTCTTGTGGTGAGTTAGAGCACTTTTCTAAGGATTTAATCATTTCCTCACAAGTGAATTGCACCATATTTTCATGTAGCATCACTGGGATTTCCCCATCAAAGAAAGTTTATTTGGGTAATTCTATTAAAGTAGCGGTAATGGCTGTTGCACCATTTTCACTATGATCCACCAAGAGAAGTTATTAACTAGTACTAAAAATAACCTTCTTTCCTTTTTAAATCTTGATTAGCGCAACTTATGTCAAGGACAGGCTTCTTCCATGGTTTGGAAGGAATTTCTACTGGAGAAAGTGAAGGCTTGTATATGACTGTTCGCTAGTTCCCAGCCACACAACTGAAACAGTTTTTCACTTTACATTCTACAATGGAACCGAGACCAGGCCATCAGTACTGTGATCTCACTCAAGATTTTACCCAGTTCCTTCTACCTTTATTTTCAAGGTCTATAACTGTGACCTTTAGTTTTGTAGGTGCACTAATTTTCTTCCCACCGCATAACCTGCCATTTGAAATATTCAGTTCATCCTGATGTCCAAAAAGGGCGTTGCTTTCTCAGTTCAAAGACCAAGAATGTTGCATAATGCCCCGGTTACTTACCAGTAATCTTCATTGCCGGAACCTCACTTTGTTAGTCATGGGGCGAGGAAGACTAACGAGGAGGTAATGAATTGCGCACTTTTGCGTTAGATCTTTTTCTAGGGTGCTTGCCTATTGTGGCAGCTCTACTGCATCAAGGATACCAGCCAAAATAAAACTTCTTAGGTAATGTCTTCTGAATCCTTTGAACTGTTTATTCATTTATTTATTTTATTTTAGGAGTTTTATATAGCTCTAGCTGGACGCTAGGGTATCAGAGCGCTTCACAGCAAGTAACTTATGTGCAAATGGGCATTACAGAGAATATAGAAGAACATAGCGAATCGAACCGCATGAATCAAACTAGCCTGACATGCAAATATAAGTAGCAAATGTTACATGAACATAAAAGCAACAAATACAATATACGTTCCTTTACAGAGACATAAAACAATTGTCACAGTATCAGAAAAAAAAGACCTCCCATAACGCCCGAGTGTCATCGGTGGTGACTTAGGGCCAGATGTAGGTAATCAGATATTACCGATTCCTAAATACCGAATTTTACTGATTCGGTATTTAGGAATCGGTAATTGTGATGTAGCTAATAATTCGGTAAATATTACCGAATTGGTAATATTCTGTATTTACCGATTCAGTATTTACTGAATTGGTAATTCCCATTCATTCCTATTGGCCTGGAGGCCTTTACTGCTGTCGGAGCACTGCTGCGGGAGAATTGTGAACAATCCGAGGGGGCTCTGGGTGCTCCTGTGCTCTTCTTGATACCAGCTGAACCAGGGGCACACACGCTAACTCCCCCACCAACCACGAGGCCATTCCACACTCTTGTGGGACTTCCAGTAGCAGAGTGCAACACAAGGATTTAATCACCAGCAGCTGCTAGGGAGGCGCGGTCTGAACCCTTTTTTAACACCGCTTACATTCCGTGGCGCGGGCCGGGCCCGGGCCAATCCCAGGCCAAGGGTGGATCTCTGGGAGATAGAGATTGCTCTGTTCTGACCGTTTGTGTGCTACAGTCTTTCTTTTCAATTGGGGGCAACAATATAGTTGCCAAAGGATTATTAGATTCAGAAAAGGGGGTGGTGATGGACAGAGTATCTGAATTAAGCAGACCACTCCTACCCAGTCCAAAGATCAGGGCTTGATCCATCACCGTTTTTTAGCTCACTGCACCATCCCAGCTCAGAACCTGGCTACATGCAAATTAGTCTGTCCCTGGCCCAGTGCATCATGGGAACAGGGCAGACCAAACTACCAAGCCAATTCTTTTACTGGAAAGGAAACAAGCTTCCGGGGACCGGTTTCTGGCATTACAGCCGTCTTCGGCCCGGCTTGCTTGAATCCTGATGGTGCAGTGAGCAAGGGACTCATGTCTGAGCATACCCTTCCACGCTTATGGTGGACAAAACGATTCAGAAAAGGGGGTGGTGATGAACAGAGTATCTGAATTGAGCACACCACTCCTACCCAGTCCAAAGATCAGGGCTTGACCCATCACCGTTTTTTAGCTTACTGCACCATCCCAGCTCAGAACCTGGCTACATGCAAATGAGTCTGTCCCTGGCCCAGTGCATCATGGGAACAGGGCAGACCAAACTACCAAGCCAATTCTTTTACTGGAAAGGAAACAAGCTTCTGGGGACCGGTTTCTGGCATTACAGCCGTCTTCGGCCCGGCTTGCTTGAATCCTGATGGTGCAGTGAGCAAGGGACTCATGTCTGAGCATACCCTTCCAAGCTTATGTAAATGTAAATGTAAATGTAGTGTATTTTATATAGCGCACTTCTACCCGGAGGCCTCGTAGTGCTGTATTCATACCGCTGTGGAACCCATCCTGGCTTTCCTGTGAAATGTCCGCTCCTGGGCACCCCCAAGGTGAAGCCAGGCATCCACAGCGCTGCTGGGGCCGTTGTGGAGATTAAGCAAGCTATTGCCCTGAGTCACAGAGTGGGACCCATGATTAGACTAGGCACCGAGGCGAGAATTATCAGGTCCGGGGAAATTGAGTCCAAGAGCCGCCGAGGCGGGAATTGAACCCTTGTCCCGGGCCAGACCTCTGCATCAGGGTCTGCCGCTCTAACCATTGAGCCACACTTCACCACTTCTTATGGTGGACAAAACGATTCAGAAAAGGGGGTGGTGATGGACAGAGTATCTGAATTAAGCAGACCACTCCTACCCAGTCCAAAGATCAGGGCTTGATCCATCACCGTTTTTTAGCTCACTGCACCATCCCAGCTCAGAACCTGGTTACATGCAAATTAGTCTGTCCCTGGCCCAGTGCATCATGGGAACAGGGCAGACCAAACTACCAAGCCAATTCTTTTATTGGAAAGGAAACAAGCTTCCGGGTACCGGTTTCTGGCATTACAGCCGTCTTCGGCCCGGCTTGCTTGAATCCTGATGATGCAGTGAGCAAGGTACTCATGTCTGAGCATACCCATCCACGCTTATGGTGGATAAAAAGATTCAGAAAAGGGGGTGGTGATGGACAGAGTATCTGAATTGAGCAGACCACTCCTACCCAGTCCAAAGATCAGAGCTTGATCCATCACCGTTTTTTAGCTCACTGCACCATCCCAGCTCAGAACCTGGCTACATGCAAATTAGTCTGTCCCTGGCCCAGTGCATCATGGGAACAGGGCAGACCAAACTACCAAGCCAATTCTTTTACTGGAAAGGAAACAAGCTTCCGGGGACCGGTTTCTGGCATTACAGCCGTCTTCAGCCCGGCTTGCTTGAATCCTGATGGTGCAGTGAGCAAGGGACTCATGTCTGAGCATACCCTTCTACGCTTATGGTGGACAAAACGATTCAGAAAAGGGGGTGGTGATGGACAGAGTATCTGAATTAAGCAGACCACTCCTACCCAGTCCAAAGATCAGGACTTGATCCATCACCGTTTTTTAGCTCACTGCACCATCCCAGCTCAGAACCTGGCTACATGCAAATTAGTCTGTCCCTGGCCCAGTGCATCATGGGAACAGGGCAGACCAAACTACCAAGCCAATTCTTTGACTGGAAAGGAAACAAGCTTCCAGGGACCGGTTTCTGGCATTACAGCCGTCTTCGGCCAGGCTTGCTTGAATCCTGATGGTGCAGTGAGCAAGGGACTCATGTCTGAGCATACCCTTCCACGCTTATGGTGGACAAAATGATTCAGAAAAGGGGGTGGTGATGGACAGAGTATCTGAATTAAGCAGACCACTCCTACCCAGTCCAAAGATCAGGGCTTGATCCATCACCGTTTTTTAGCTCACTGCACCATCCCAGCTCAGAACCTGGCTACATGCAAATGAGTCTGTCCCTGGCCCAGTGCATCATGGGAACAGGGCAGACCAAACTACCAAGCCAACTCTTTTACTGGAAAGGAAACAAGCTTCCGGGGACCGGTTTCTGGCATTACATTCGTCTTTGGCCCGGCTTGCTTGAATCCTGATGGTGCAGTGAGCAAGGGACTCATGTCTGAGCATACCCTTCCACGCTTATGGTGGACAAAATGATTCAGAAAAGGGGGTGGTGATGGACAGAGTATCTGAATTAAGCAGACCACTCCTACCCAGTCCAAAGATCAGGAGTGGTCTGCTTAATTCAGACACTCTGTCCATCACCACCCCCTTTTCTGAATCGTTATGTCCACCATAAGCGTGGAAGGGTATACTCAGATGTGAGTCCCTTGCTCACTGCACCATCAGGATTCAAGCAAGCCGGGCCGAAGACGGCTGTAATGCCAGAAACCGGTCCCCGGAAGCTTGTTTCCTTTCCTGTATAAGAATTGGCTTGGTAGTTTGGTCTGCCCTGTTCCCATGATGCACTGGGCCAGGGACAGACTAATTTGCATGTAGCCAGGCTCTGAGCTGGGATGGTGCAGTGAGCTAAAAAACGGTGATAGATCAAGCCCTGATCTTTGGACTGGGTAGGAGTGGTCTATTAATTCAGACACTCTGTCCATCACCACCCCCTTTTCTGTAAGGGTTATTAGAGGCACACGGGGCAGGAGTCTGGCCACTTATTCGATTCCGAAGATGGAGCGCTAATTCTTCTTTAACAATGGCTCTCATCTGTGCCTCCAGTTCCACTACCAGGTTCCTCACTCAGGAAGGACATTCAGGATTTTTGCAAGATATGGAGGAGGGTTCTACTTCTCGTCCTGGGCTAGTTATTTCACCGCGGCTAGAGATGGTTTCTGAACCAGTCATTTTGATTGGACCCTTTGCTCGTTTTCTGTCTCATAGCTTTGGGTAGGGAGGTGGTTGTTCTCAACCCTTTTTAAACGCTGCTTCCATCCCGCGGAGAGTTTTCTATAGAAATAGTCTAAAGTCTGCCAAAGAAGAGTGGGAGACCGAAAGATGGGATGCGATTAAACAGGCCCTTACCAACAGAGACATGAGGGAATTTTGGTCCTTGTTTAGAACAGCTAGTTCCACAGGGAGCTCGCCTATTGAGCCTAGTATAGCTGCAGAAACTTGGAAACTTCATTTCCAATCACTGTACTCCACCTAGGATTCCATGGAGTCTATTGATGGCACCCCGCCAACTCCCATGGAGAATCCTACAGAAGTTGCTGACTGGTTCACCTTGACTGAGGTGTTGAGTGCCATTCGGAAGCTTCCCTTTGAAAAGGTCCCTGGAATTGACAAAATCCCCGGGGATCTATTCCAGGAAGAGGCCAATATTTGGAGCCCATACCTATCCGTAATATTTAATGCCATATTAAGCGGCATCAAAAATCCTGGATACCTGGCTAGGGGCCGAAACCTTTCCAATATACAAAAAGGGATCCCCCCTCCTGCCCACGAACTATAGGCCAATCAGCCTGATTGACGTAACACAGAAGCTGTTTGCCAGGATTATTTTAGAGCGCCTCCAGTCCTGGATGGACGAATGCGAGATTTGAGTGTTTATCAGGCAGACTTCCGTAAAAAGGTCTCTACTATTGACCAAATCTTCAGGCTCCAATTGTTACATTGGAAGACGGCGACAATAGAGGGTGAGAGCATCTATTTGATCTTTGTTGATCTTAAATCAGGCTTCGATCTGGTCCCCCGTCATAAACTGTGGGTAGTTCTGGAGGAACTGGGCATTCCATCTTACTTGCTCTCCCTGATCAAGCAACTGCATACTGGTAATTTTGCCCAGGTTAGGTAGGGGAAACACGGGGAACTGACTTCTCGCTTCCCAGTGGACAGGGGTGTACGGCAGGTGTGTGTTCTGGCCGGATGTACGTCACTACCACGCACACTTTTACAACGCGTACCATTACAACGAGGTTGTAACAATGCAAGTCGTTACAACGACTTGCGTTGGGGGGGGGGGCGCAAATTTAAAAAATGTAATTTACTATTCCAACACCAGTCCCCGTGGATAGTAGGGAAGGTGTTGGGATAGTAAATTAAATGATTTACTATCCTTGAGCGCCACCCAGCGCAATTCGTTGTAACAACTTTCGTTGTTATAACCGCGTGGTAATGGTACGTCGTTGTAACGCTCGCGTTGTAAACGTTGTATACCGTTCTGGCCCCCACACTGTTCTGTCTTTACATCAATGCTTTGGTGGAACAACTAAATAGAGTTGCCAATATTGATGCCCAAAGCTTGCCTGTGACAAGGTGCCATCAATGATGTTTGCGGATGACACCTTGTTACTTTCAAAATCACCAATGGGCATCCAAAGGTCCCTTGACTCCTTCTCTTTATTCTGCAAAAACAGGGGGCTAGAGATTAATACATCAAAAACCAAGTATATGGTATTTAATCCTAGCAAAACTTCTCGCCCTAATCCTACCCTAAATGGCGTCAAGTTGGAGAGGGTGGCAATCTATGACTATTTGGGTGTTACCCTAACGGAAACCTTAGGTTGGGGTCCGCAGCAAGAAAAGGCAGGCTTGAGGCTAGCACAGATGACTGGGGGCCTAGTAAAACTATATAGGAGCTTAACCTCTAGACAATCGGGCTCATTGATATAGATCTATAAAGGTTAAATCAGGAGCACCATAATGTATGGGGCAGAACTTTGGGAACACCACCCTGTAGGTGCACTGGTCAACTCCGAGAACAACTTTACGAGACAGCTCTTGGGCCTACCACCAAGTACCCCTCTCGTCCCCCTACGGCTCAGACCAATAAACGAGGAGATTGGGCTATGACCCTTGACCTTTTGGCGCAGATTATGGGCGACCCCAGAACTAGCAGCTTATCAGTTGGAAGTAAAGGCGATTCTTTGACTCCCTGGGGTGGGAAAATTATCCTGGTTTGCACATATAAAAGACCTGCGCTTTAGACTAGGATGGACAAACTTATGGACTCATACCAAGGAAGCATCCCTGACAATCTCACGCCTTGAGCTAGTCAAATCCTGCAGATCTTTTAGACTGGCTGAACTCCAATTGGGCATAAAATCTGGCAGTCTAACATCTGACTTTTTTAACCTCAAAAACCAGTATCTATTTGAGGCTTTTCTTGATGAGGTCTCCCCGCACATGGCAAGGAAACTTTATGCCCAGTTCAGGTGGGGCTGTTTGCCAGTACATTCATTCACAAATAAATGAACCAAAGCCCCCCCAATGAGCTGTCCAGTTTGTGAGAGTCAGAAAGAAACACTTATGCATGTGTTTTCTTTTGCCCAGGCTACAACGCACCCAGGAGGTACTGGCTCTTACCACTATGCAGGAACATGGGGTTTAGACAGCTACGGGTGGCCGTTCGAGTTATGCGAACTGCAACGCACACCCCAATTGTCTTCGCTGTGTCCCGTTTCCTAAACTCCATGTGGCTTAGGCGTCACAAGTTTTTAAAACCACCAAGAACATGTTAAATGTTCAGTCCGTCTTCCATTGATTTGATCTTTTTAACAACAAATTCCATGTTTTAAATGTTTTTTAAACTTTATAATTTTTTTAAAACTTGTTATTAATTTGAATAACCAACTATCAATGGTAATATTTTGTAATGTTTAAAATGTTGTGATGTTTGTATTTTATCTCTGCTTTTATGGTCTACTATGATCGAAATAAAGCTTGGAAATGGAAATTGATAATCCACATTCCTTAGGTTGAGTATCCAAAGTATTTTCTTGTTCGAACAATGCTAGTTTCTGAAACGTTTTCTAGATCTGAATCAGTGACATCGGTCACCTAGTTAGAGTTAGGATACCTATCTGCTCGCTTGAGAACGATCAAGGAAGAGGACTTTAAGCAGGTTTTTGAATTTTGTTATATCATTAGACATATTGGATTAACATTCTTCAGCTTTATTTCTTGAGCCTGGTAATTGGTCTGTTCTCACTTTCTACCCTTTCAAACCATGAAACCACTTGGCAATCTGGGGGAGTAATTCCTTGCCAAGGAAAGCATCTTCCTATGATTCGGCCTGATAGAATTTGAAATGCCTCAGGGCCCAGAAGCAAGCCATGGTTTCAGGCTCTACTGCAGTGTAATTAAACCTTAGAGGTACTTTAGGCAAACGCCAAGATTATTTCTTTATAATAAGCTATTTGGGAAATAGTTGTACCTAGGGTTAGGTGTTAGCATCCAAGGTAACAATTGTGAATTTTGAAATGTTGCATATTTTGAAGGTCGGTGCTTTGCAGATTTCAACCTTAATTCTGTCATGGGAGCAGTCTTCTACCTAAGAGAAGTGTACTCACTTTTTCAGAAGTAATCTAATGGGGTCAGCAATTCTTGCAAAAGTTTTTGCGAATTTTAAAGAGATTTCCTCCAAACCAAAAAATAACGACAGTTATTTTTTTCTCTTGTGGGTAATTTTTAACAGCTTTAACCAGGTCATGTTTAGACACGAGGCCATTATTGAACAATCTTTGAGTAAACGCATTCCTAGCTACATTTTATTTTATTTACAGTAAACGCAGCATTTTTCAATCCCAATAAGACTTCTGTGAAAGTAATGTTATGGCTTGGGACATCTGGACAAAGAGAAGCATATCATATTGGAAACATAAGAGATTGGCAAGCATACACAGGAGTTCATGCATGATATGTTGGAATACCATGGAGCCCAAAGGTAAGCCACACAGTATTCTGCAAAACCTGTATGCACCATTGACGTTATGAAAGATGTAAGGTATCTTGATTCCAGTGTACTTCCTCTTGATGTGCTGACAAAAGGTTGATTACACTAAAAATAAAACTGGTGCCCCCTACCATATTTAGCAATTTGTTATATTGGAAGGGGATGATGGTCCAACCAAATGTTGGAATTGAGAACCCTCAGATCTTTATTAGCCTTTGTGGCCAGGAACATAGTTTTTAGCTATTCAGAGTTTCACCGTACCTTGGCCCCTGTAAGTTTTCTTAGTTCATCTCTAAGATGTTCGGTGGCTAAATAGGGAACTGAATAAACCCTATGTACCACAAATATTGTTCCATACTTAAATGTATTGTTATTCTGGAAGTTGTTCAAATTTCCCGGTTTATCTGAGAATACCTCATGAAATTCTAGACAAATATCCTCAATACACAGGGTCCTCCCAACTGGTGGAGCTGGGTCCTTTTCCATTGGGCTACATTTTGTAATAAAAGATCCTGCTGGTGTTTCCATCCCAAAAGACTCGAGCCCCTTTTTGCTTAGTTCATTTTTCCCATTATGGTTCTGTCTATATATGTAATGCGTTTGTGGTCTTGGTTACAACTACCTGGTCTGATATCAGCGTGTTCCAGATATCATTTGCAGATCCAAACTTCTCATGAAAAATGTCAACATTAATCAAAGGGGAAGGTGAACACGAATTACTCATTACCGTCCAAATTGATCATCCACACTAATATTACGACCATGTCAATCTTCATTGAAGTTATTGTCTTTAGCCTAGAATACAAACTTACTCATTTTCATCTCTTGGTTTTCAATGGTATTGAGTTGTTGCATGGTTCCCTTCCTAGATGTTCAACATAATGCCAATTCCCTCACAATTGTGGCAGAGTTCTTTGATATGCAAATAGTACTATTGACTCCTATTGTCACAATGGAAACATTTTGATTTAGGGGCCTCATTACTAGAGTTTGCTTTTTGTATTTCCGTAGACGTGGAATAATCCTTGATTTTCTTAGTGTCCTTCACTTTGTGTACGTTTGGCGCTACACATGATTGCATCTATTTTAGACCGTATTCTGTATGCTCAATGCTCTTGGGAATTTCTGTGACTTTAGACAAATCTATAGAGCTCTTTCGATCTTGCTACTCATGAAGATTTTCTGACACCCCATACTCTGCCACCATCATTGAATGCGAAGACATAGGGGAGGTATAATAATCTTTTACGCAATGATAAGAAAGGCCCTTTTTCTTCTATTTATTATGACAGGGAGGAAATTCTAACTTTTAACTGTGAGCTCCACTTTTTTGGGGATGTTGGATGGAGAGGAACTACATGCCTAAGCTTATTTACAGTGGCATCCACGACCTAAGGATGAATACTATGACTACTGCAATACACAGATGAAATGCACATTCCAAGGCACATACCTACTGTAAAGTGTTAGGTAAAAGCATGGGTTCATACATGATGACAAATGATTAATGATAGACATGTCAGAAATAGATTGGAACACTCTAACTAGTAGGAGAACAAGAATTCCCTATGTGTAATTTTTATGGCTGTACACAGATAAATAGCCTTAATCCAATGGATAGTCGTTAGATTAATAGGCCTAACATAGTGGCATGATACACAGGAAAGGTCATATGGATGTAGAAGGAATTGCATTGGGTTTTGCCCTAAATTGATCATATTAACATATAAGCATGGGCGAATTTTGCAAATCTGGCGTTCCCGAATTTGCGTATTTGCGAACTCGCAATCCGCAAAATCCGTGAATTCTCGCGAATTTGCAGAATTTTTTTTGTGTTCGCAAGGGTTTCTGCCAGTTCGCAAGGGTTTTGTACCAGTTCGCAATTGCGAACTTACTTGTCGGCTCGCAACGGTCGCTACTATGTTGTTTCTACCTCTGGTTCATCATCACAGGTTCCCAGCACCCTCTGTTTCACCACTGCCACCCTCTGTTTCACACATGACACCCTCTGGTACATCAATGCCACCCTCTGGTTCATCATCACTGTAGATTATGGGGGGGAAAAGCAAGCAAGCACACCTGCCCTGCTTCAACTGACATGAATTAATTTGGGGTTGATTTGTTAATGTGTCACTGTTTTAAAATTCCAGTCTGGCACCTGCTTCCTTATCTGTAATTTGCTTTCTGTTGCAGTGCAAATTTTTTTTTTTCAGGACCTTTGTGGCCTACTTGTAGCTATTCTATGAGCCTGCTGTGAGGGTCAGAGCAGGGTCATACAATTGTTGCAACTAGCAACTGAACTCTGGAGGGGCCCCAGTCAGGAAGCACTACAGGGAATGGTTACTATTGATGAGTGAACTTTTGCACCTTGATTTCTAATCCAAAAGTGATCCAAAGAAAGTCAAAAGGCCTCAAATCCAAAAAAGTGCAGGGAAATGTCAACCTGAGGAGTTATTCTGATAGAAATCATCATTTTCAGAAGGTCTATGCTGCTTGCTAGTGGATTTCTTGTGTAGAATTGCAAATTTTGTAATTTCGCGAGTGCGAGATTGTTGCTGTCCGCCGCACCTACATGTTCGCAATTGCGAACTCGCGCGATGCGTCGCCAAACTCCCGCGGGATCCCGCAGCAAGATCCAAAATGGCGCAGCACTCGCAGAATATCGAGAAAAACAACTCGGTAAACACTGAATGACGGTAAGTGAATGCCGCACGCCGCATAATTGTATCACCAAGAAAAACAAATCCGCTGCGTGCGAATTTGCGGATTTTGCGGGAAATTCGCGAATCTCGCGGATTGCGAATTTACCGAAAATCCGCAAAATCCGCGAGTGGAACGGATTTTCCTCCCATGCTTATTTACATATAATAATGTATTTGGATAAATAAGAACCTCTGTACTGCATGTATTACAAGTTTATTTATGACTTTGTGTCTAAAAATTGTGTAAAGATTTTATTTTTGATGATTTAAAATATGTATATATTGTTGTTATTAGTCCTGAAGAAGTCTCAGTTTGAGATGAAACGAAACGCATTGGCTACAGCAAGAAAGACTGTTTTTTATATATATGTATATATATATATATATATATATATATATATATATATATATATATATATATATCCACAGCCTTGGCTCGTTTTCGCGGTCCAATGGCGCTCTTTCCACCGGTGCTTGGACTTCTCAGCAGAGCCCCGCTTTGATATATTCCACAAATCCCTTGTTTCAAGAGAATAAGTCAGCACTCACAAGAGAGTTTGTTCCCCAATCCTTTAATTCGTTTGTCGAAACTCCAGCATTTCAAATACAAACCAACGCGTTTCGCAACCAACAGTTGCTTGTTCACGGTAATTGCAATAGTGTTCAAACTCCTCCTATATTTCGAAGGACCCGCCACAAACTCTCTATTGCTGATCTCACTTCCTGTGGTTTCACAGGAAGTTAGATGGGAAATGTAGTTTTTTAGTTACATTTTTTTTTCCTATATATCGATGTTTTATAGACACAGACTTGTGCAATTACTATTGCGGCAATCGACAAATATATTACATCATATATATTTTTGGCCCTCATTGTTGGTACATTGGTCCGACAAACTTAAACAAATTGGTCATTATTTACCTCATTTCGCTATTGGCAAAAAAGACACAGTGTATCCCTCTAGTGGGCACTTTCATTTTCAACCGCATTAAACACCTGAGTTGGCTTTAGTAGTGAAAGCAACAAAGTCATAATCAAGCCCTCTGGTGGGCATGAATTAATGCTATGAAAAATCACCGATTAGTTACCAAACCTCTGTTGTCTTGTAGCGGATGTTTTGCAATTTTGAGGCATATTTGTAACATTTCATGACCACTTAACGTATCCTCAAATTTGTTTGTTTTTATACATTTAGGCTATGTATTTATATCCATCGCTATGTGTATGTAATAAGGCCGCCTATGCCACTCAAATTCACTGTGTGCATCATATAGTCATAAAACAATTTTTCATTATATCTACATTTTGGCATTTCATATTTTATATTTCTACTATTGTCGCTTTTCCTTTTCCAAAGGATCTCTTTTTTAATACAAACAACCCTCCATAGAAAATTTATAAATGTACATAAAGTTCTTCACTGATTTAATCCCCATGGGGTCATTGTTTGGAAATTCAGGATTTGTCTTGATTCTCTACATCTCAGTTGTCGTTCCTGATCTCCACCCCTCTCATGTGGCAATATACATTCCAGTGCATATGTTTTTAGGAGTTTCCAATCGCTGTTGTGCGCCACCTCCATATGTTTGGCGACTGCATTGCTCCTATCTTTGTTTGTTGTCGCTCTGATATGCTCTAGAATGTGCTTTTTGAATTCATTTTTCGTGCTTCCAATATATTTTAACGAGCACGGGCACTCAATCACATATAACACATGTGTACTCATGCAATCAATCAATTGTCTTATCTGCCACATCTTTTTGTTGGGTAGCATTACTTCTTTTTAATTTACTGCAATATGGCACACCTTACAATGTTGACATTTTATAAATCCTTTGGTTTTAAGCCATTGGATTCCTTTTTTCTTTTTAGTGTGGTCTTGATGATGACTCTGTATTAGTCTGTCTCTTAAATTCCTTGCTCTATGGAACCTGACAAGTGGGTGATTACCCATTATTTTTCCAGTCGTTTGGTCTAACTGCAACAGTTTCCAGTTTTTCCTTAGGATGTTTACAATTTGTTTGGATTCCCTGGTGTAGTCTAGGATCAATCTTACTTTTCTTTCCTCTGGTTTTGGATCTTCCGTGGTATTTCTTGTTTCTTGTTTGGTTGTTAGGGCATCCTTCCAATTCTTCATGTTTGCTCTTTGCCATCCTTTCATTATGGTGTTTTTGTTGTATCCTCTGTTTTTAAATCTTTGGGCCATAGCTTTACTTGTTTTTTCCCATTCACTCTCCTCTGAACATATTCTTCTCAATCTGAGGAATTCCCCATATGGTATGTTTTCCTTTACAGATGGTTTATGGAAACTGTCAAAATGTAAGATGGAATTGGTAGCAGTTTCTTTCCTATGTAATGTTGTTTCTACTTTATTGTTCCGGATGTAGATCTCTGTATCAAGGAAAATGGCTTTATCCTTACTGATCTTGTACGTAAATCTAATGTTTGAGGTAGAGGAATTTAAGATTTGGAACTAGT
Source organism: Lissotriton vulgaris (assembly GCF_964263255.1). Lineage (NCBI taxonomy): Eukaryota > Metazoa > Chordata > Amphibia > Caudata > Salamandridae > Lissotriton > Lissotriton vulgaris. The sequence continues at coordinate 1,530,403,962 of NC_141685.1, read as the reverse complement.
TTTCAAATTCTTGGCTTGTCCTTCCCATACAATTAGAAAATCATCTATATATCTTGTCCATTTGGCAATTTTTTCTACAAACACGTCGTTGTCTGGGTGCCATGCAACTTGCTGTTCCCACCATCCCATCGTGAGGCAGGCGTATGCTGGGCTGAAAGAAAAACCCATGGCACATCCATGGATTTGCTGGTAAATTTCTTCTCCAAACAGAAAAACATTTTGTGTTAAGCACATATCCACCATGTCTATTAACATCTGGTTGTGTCGGTTGAACTGGATATCACGTTCTTTCAAGAAAAATGCACATGCATTTAGGCCAATGTCATTATCAATATTCGTATACAGAGATACGACATCCATTGTGACCAATAAAAAATTTGGTTGCCAAGGTAAATCCTCTAGATGTTTAAGGAGGTCCGTTGTGTCTCTTAAGTATGAGCTCAAGTTGGTTACAAACTGCATAAGAAAAAAGTCTATATAATTTGCCACTGGTTCCATTAGTGATCCCTTCGATGACACGATCGGTCTCCCTGGTGGTTTTAGTGGGTTCTTGTGCACCTTAGGTAAAAAATAGATCGTAGCTGTTACCGGGTGTTCGGTGCTTAGGAATTTCATTTCGTCAAAGTCAATCAAATTGAGATTGTTCCAAAATTTGAGTTTTTGATCTAGTTTCTCCTTGAAAATTTTTGTTGGATTAGTTTGCAATTTTCTGTAATATTTTTTGTTATTCAATTGTAGATGTGCCTCTGTCACATAGTCCTTTGTATCCAAAATGACGATATTCCCGCCTTTGTCTGCTGTTTTTATTGTTATTGTTTTGTCATCTGTTAGGCTTTTCAGAGCATTCATTTCATCTTTTGATAGGTTATCTTTATATTTTGAGTCCTTTGATTTTATAGATGTCCCTTATGATTGCCTCTTGGAATAGATCAATTTTATTCCCTTGGGGTAGCTGTGGGTAAAATTTAGATGGTACTTTCATCCCACTTAGGCCCGCTCCTTTTTGTGGAGCCGCCCCTGATTCGGAGATGGTATCCTCATCATTACTTGTATCCAAATTTGTCACTGCCACCAACGTGGGTAAATCTGCTGATGTTAATCCTTCTCCTCTAACCGTCAAATCCATACGTGTCTTTTTTTTATTTTTAGCATACATAGCCATTTTTTCATTTTCTTCAAAAGTTTTGGCTAACTTGATTTTCCTGATATATTTGTAGATATCTATTCTGGTTTGTGCCATATTCATAGATTCTGTGGGGCAAAAATGTATTCCTCTTTTCAATAGGGATGTTTCATTTTCATTGATGTTCCGATTAGATAGATTCAAAACTACCAATTCTCCTTCCATTGTATTATTTATTTCTGCTTCTTCTGACACATGGCTCTCCACTTTTTCTGAGCCATCTCTTTCTTTGCCCCCTTCTGGTTGTCTTTTTAGGGGTACTCCTGATCTGGGCACCCATCTGCGCCCTTGTCCTCTTCCTCTTGTTCCTTGACTCTGATTGTATTCCCATGATCGCTGTTGGAGGACTAGTCTCATATCCCCTAAAAAATCCTTGCTTGTCTGATTGGTATTTTCCGCTCCATCTTCACTTGTCCCAGTTGACGTTAGTGAGGTCGCACTTGATGCACTTTGATAGCTTAGCCCCTTGTCTCCTTGATTTTTGAAAATGTCATATTTTCTGGCATATGTGAAAATACATCCATGTGTATAATCCTCCTCATCGCGTTGGAATTTAGACTGTTTACGGTTTCTCACCACCTCCTCATGTTTACTCACGTACTTTTCCAAATCCTCTTTTAGCTTGGTTTGTTCTGGGGTTAATTCCAATAATGCTAGTTCTTTTTCTAACTCTGCCAGTTCTTCTTTTATTTTTGATAACGCAATCGCCAGATGTTTGATTAGAATTTTAATTAATCCTAATGAGGATTCTAATACATATTCTCCCCATTCATGCAGTAGGTCGTCTGACACATCCTGTTGGCTTGGCATCAAGGAGATTCTTAATCCTCTAGGGACTCTTTGAACTTCCACATATTTCTTCAATGTTATAAGTTCCCACCATTTATTAATCTCCTTCTTACTCAGTTTTTCGCACAACTTGAGCTTACTTTTAGTATCCGTTTTCTGATTATCATCTTTATTTTTACTTTTATTAATCAAAGTTGTCCTTTGTTCAAAAAAACGAGAGTCCAGGAGTTCCGTTCTCTCTGCATCTCGTTTATCCATTTTTGTATTATGCAGTTGTACTTATTTGCTGGAGACCGTATTGTATTTCTGACAATTGTTACAATATACGAACCCTTATGATATTTGACAGGGGTTTGCATTTATGGGGGTCTTTTGTGCGAGAAGATAATTGCAATAAAGTTACTGTCCAAAATGTTATCCGCTCCGTGTGTTTTAAACAAGATTGCGGTTTGTTAAATTCCAGTACCTTAGAATTATCTCTAACTTCGCAATGTAGCCAAACCTTAGTTTGTTTCACACAGCTTCTCTCTCAACCGCCTTCAGGGTACCACGTTACACTTTCCCGTGCTTACCTCCACCTTCCGATGTTGATCCGCCGGGTCGTGCACGTTTCCCCAGTCAGCCGTCGTTCGATTCCGCCGTTTGCACAAGGTTGGCGTTCACCAGGACCGCCGCGTACATCCACAGCCTTGGCTCGTTTTCGCGGTCCAATGGCGCTCTTTCCACCGGTGCTTGGACTTCTCAGCAGAGCCCCGCTTTGATACATTCCACAAATCCCTTGTTTCAAGAGAATAAGTCAGCACTCACAAGAGAGTTTGTTCCCCAATCCTTTAATTCGTTTGTCAAAACTCCAGCATTTCAAATACAAACCAACGCGTTTCGCAACCAACAGTTGCTTGTTCACGGTAATTGCAATAGTGTTCAAACTCCTCCTATATTTCGAAGGACCCGCCACAAACTCTCTATTGCTGATCTCACTTCCTGTGGTTTCACAGGAAGTTAGATGGGAAATGTAGTTTTGTAGTTAAAACATTTTTTTCCTATATATCGATGTTTTTTAGACACAGACTTGTGCAATTACTATTGCGGCAATCGACAAATATATTACATCATATATATTTTTGGCCCTCATTGTTGGTACATTGGTCTGACAAACGTATACAAATTGGTCATTATTTACATCATTTCGCTATTGGCAAAAAACACACAGTGTAGCCCTCTAGTGGGCACTTTCATTTTCAACCTCATTAAACACCTGAGTTGGCTTTAGTAGTGAAAGCAACAAAGTCATTGGTTGCGAAACGCGTTGGTTTGTATTTGAAATGCTGGAGTTTTGACAAACGAATTAAAGGATTGGGGAACAAACTCTCTTGTGAGTGCTGACTTATTCTCTTGAAACAAGGGATTTGTGGAATACGTATATATATATATATATATATATATATATATATATATATATATTACCTACTGGCGATAGCCAGTAGGTATATATAGTTAGGATTTTTTCTCTATGGAACTTTTGAAAATTCTATGTCTAATAACTTTGGCGTTTGTGGACGGAATTGGCTGAAATTTTCAGGAAAATGGCACATTTTGTTTCTGAGCAGCCCCTGAAAATTTGGGGGGGGGGTCGTCAAGGGGGGGCCGAGAAAAAAGGGGGGTCCCAAAACGCGTTTTTCCCATTCATTTTTCCATAGGGCGGTTGGCCTCACTTTTAGCTCGAACGGCTGAGTGGATTTGCACGAAACTTGGCAAAATTGTAGGGACTGTTAGCCCGATGTGCCTTTGCTAGGTCTCAATATATGTGCTTCAGTGGATTTTGAGAAATTAACGTTCAAAATAAGATATATATCTGTAACAGCGCTCCGGGCAGCGCTCCGGTTCGCGTACTTTTCGCGTAACGGAACTTTGCGATGCGAAGCTGATTGGCTCTCCGGTGTCTGTCAACATTCTAAATAGTCCGGAGCGGCCGCCATCTTGTCTCTCGGTAGGATCGAGAGACAGGAGGAGGCCAAAACAAAGGGGGAAATGAAGGAAAGGGGGCGAGGTAGACCCCTTCTGACCCCCTAGGATTGATGAGGGGGATATTATAGAGCCACGCGGGGCCCAAAAAAAAAATTTCCGATTTTTTCGCCGTAGAGACGCGTCTTGGTACGCGAACCGGGCAGCTAGCCGGGCAGCTAACCGGGAAGCTAACCGGCAGTGTAACGGGAGTCTGAGGAGTAGCTGATTGGCTGTCAACATTGTAAACAGTCAGGAGCGGCCGCCATCTTGTCTCTCGGTAGGATCGAGAGACAAGAGGAGGCCAAAACAAAGGGGGAAATGAAGGAAAGGGGGTGAGGTAGACCCCTTCTGACCCCCTAGGATTGATGAGGGGAATATTATAGAGCCACGCGGGGCCAAAAAAAAAAAAAAAAAAATCCGATTTTTTCGCCGTAGAGACGCGTCTTGGTACGCGAACCGGGCAGCTAACCGGGCAGCTAACCGGGAAGCTAACCGGCAGTGTAACGGGAGTCTGAGGAGAAGCTGATTGGCTGTTAACATTGTAAACAGTCTGGAGCGGCCGCCATCTTGTCTCTCTGTGGGATCGAGAGACAAGAGGTGGAAAAAAAAAAGGTGTAAATGAATGAAAGGGGTAAGGCAGACCCCTCCTGAACCCCTAGGATTGATGAGGGGGCTATTAAAGTTCCCTGCGGGGCAAAAGAAAAAAAAAATGCAATTTTTCGCGGTAAAGGTGCTTCCCGGTACGTTAACCGGGCAGCTAACCGGCAGCGTAACGGGAGTCCGACATATTGTGTTTTTTGAACGTTTGTGATATGTGCATGTGTGGATTTTGTCTAATCAAGGTTAAAAAAATAAATATATATCTTTAAGCGTGCTCTGGCGCACTTACGTTTTGGGTTTGGTTTGCGCTGCAGAGAAGATACATCACGGTTATGCGATGCATCATGAGGCGTCTCACGGGCTACGTGATACGTCACGTAATAAAGAATATATTTTACAGCTATAGATATTAGCTTTTAAAAAACCAATGAAATTCACAGAAAAAACCATAGGTTATAGACCATATATAGTTTGGAATTTGCATTTACAAAACCTTGAAAATTCACTGAAAAAAACATAGGTTATAGACCATATATAGTTAGGGATTAGCATTTACAAAACCTTATTTTATTTGCACAAAACCATTGAAATTCCATATATAGTTAGTTGCACTAACTATATATCGCGGACCCGCAATCCACTGCTAATGATGTCACATATTACATCATTCATGACATGGTCAGTGACATCACTGATGACATCACTGATGACATCTCAAATGACATCACTGATAACATCACTGATGACATCTCAAATGACATCACTGATGACATCACTGACATCTCATTTGACATTACTGATTACATCACTGATGATATCATTTATGTGATAATACATCTTCAGACTCTAATATAACCTTAGATACACTCAGTGTAAACAGGCACTCACAGACTGTCACACATCCATGGAGTTACTCACACACCTAGTCAGTCATGCAAAGAATCAATCACATCTCCATTTCCTCAACTATACAGTTATACACACCTTACTTATTCAAACATATACTAACACATATTTACTCTCTTATACAATCCGTGATACAAGTTCACAATGATTCATACAGCCACTCTCACATTCACTGGCTCTTATGTTCAGTTATTTATATATGTCAACTCTCACATGGACTGTGTTTTACATATGTACTTACTTTTACATGTAGCACTGAGATATCCATTCACTCACCAATACACTCATGCACACAGTCAACTGTCCATACAGCTGTTTCTACATCCACATTTGAACCCATACACCTAGGGAATCAACTGCTCACACATCTATGCACAGAGTTATACACCTCCCAGCCACCCACACACATACTCAGTCTCCCATACAAATACTTGGGCAACCATTCAATAACCCATATAGTTACTGATATAGCTACTGATTTAAACATGCAGCACTTTACAGAACAACATATATAATGATTGCCAAATTAAGACACTTTAATCACTAACCCATGCACTCAGTGAGACACATTTAATCATTCTCTCATACAGTCAGTCATGCACCTACTAAATCCTTCATCCAGACACTTATACATCTACTCATTCTTCAATATGTAAGACATATTTTAACTTTACAGAAACATACAGTCACTGGGTGTTGTCATCAGTGATGTCATCAGTGATGTCATTTGAGATGTCATCAGTGATGTCATCAGTGATGTCACTGACCATGTCATGAATGATGTAATATGTGACATCATTAGCAGTGGATTGCGGGTCCGCGATATATAGTTAGTGCAACTAACTATATATGGAATTTCAATGGTTTTGTGCAAATAAAATAAGGTTTTGTAAATGCTAATCCCTAACTATATATGGTCTATAACCTATGGTTTTTTCAGTGAATATATATATATATATATATATATATATATATATATATATATATATATATATATATATATATATATATATATGTATATATATAAATATATATATAAATATAAATATATATATATATATATAAAATAGATTATGAATAAAGAAAAACTATTTTAACCCCTTGTATGCTGGTGACGAACCCCAGCCGTCACGCTCCGCAGTGCTCGTGTGCTGATGACGGCTGGGGTTCGTCACGGCCCCGCCCTGTTCGTTTGTTTACCGCACAGCGGCGGAAACGGGCCAGCAGCGAAGGGGTTAAAAGAAAATCAAAATGAATTTTGCGCATTGTGTTACTGAGAAATTACCTAATTAAATAGTTGTATATAACAAATGTGTAGGTTAATTATGAATATTAGTGGGTGCTGAATCATCCAAACTAATAAAATGTATGGAACTTTAAAACTCTCCAACAGTATAAAGATGACAAGCCACTTGAAATTAGAAGCTTTCCTTATTATGGTAACAAAACAAGGGGAGCGCATCGTCAATGCCCAGAGTGGATCTCAGGGGAATGGAATGTCCTAACCTATCACGCAAGTGCCACAGAGGTGGGGAAGAATGAACCATTGGGAACAAAGGGACATGAAGTTGAAGAGGGAAAGCTTTATACCAAGTAGGTGTTGAAAAACATAATGATTATTATGAACAATATAACATATATGTTTGCATGATGGTTTGAACAGAGGGTTTGTAGGTCCTACACTCTTCTTACAACTGTAGGTATGCTGTTTAAAGAAGGAGTCCACTGAAATAATGAACAAATACTAACCCTATAGGAGTCCACACAAGTAATGCTCTGAGAGGCAGTAAGTTACCCCAGTGAGTCAAGCATCTATTGCAGAGATCTGTGTGCAACCTACAGACACAAATTTGAATCGACAAGCCAGTGAGTCTCTCAGGCCATTGAAATGAGCACCATTTGTTTAGTTGGTAATGCACACCCGATACCAGCACCATGAAACTATCACCTGGTTCGTGAAAGCTCACTCACCATTATAATTTTACACATTTATTTTCTGAAACATTGTAATTGTATTTTTGCAAGACCTATATTTCCCTTATAAATGTTGATGCAAGAATATATCAATCACCACTCTTACCAGTAGTGTGGGTCAACAAGTCGTCTGACGAAGAGCCTTCGTACAAAATCAATGACAACTGCAACATGAAATGAAGACCACATTTTCAGGAAGCAAGTACAACATTTCCATTTGTTCAACTCTGAAGGCCTTGGTTATTTGCCAACTAAGGGTCAATACTTGATTTATAGCAAAATTCAGTTGTTGTTTGTAATTCTTTGAGACATGGTTCTTTCGAATAAATATAGTAAAGAGAGTGCACTTGGAATGATATTATATTCGTCATTATAAGTATCAGGATTGGAAAAGCAAGATGGCGGCCGCTTGATGTGGCCGGTGTTGATGCTATGACCAGTGTATTAGATCACTAATACAGAGCATTGATTTAAGCAAAATCCAAGGCTAAAAGAATGTACTAAGGGTGTACTGAAATCACAGAAGATCCAAAAGGGAGAAACACGGCTCTATGGCCCCTGGAATAACTGTGGAAATTTACCAGGTCTCCAGAGGCTGCATTTGTGTAGCAGTGATCCTGGGAGGTTTGTATGCCTTGAGGCGTCTTGTCAATGCGGCTGTCAGGCAGTCAGATTGCGCCGTCTGCCACTCCTTGACTCGTCTGGCAGGAATGGGCCCCAAAGTGACCGGTGGAGCCCGGAAGGGCAAAGGGACCGCGGCGATGATGATGGCGGCAACCTCAGGAGCGGCGAAGCAGGGGATGGAGCCCATAACAGAGCCAACGCCACGGCAACACAGCAGATGTGCAAACCCGACCCAGCGCTTGGAGCCTGCCCCGGAAAGGAAAGGAAGAGGCGAGGCTGCGGGCAATCAGCATCCGTACGGCCGTACAGTAGTGGAGAAGCTGAAGGGGTTGTTGTATGGCGTTTTAGATTCCGAATGAAATGTCCCGATTCATGCCCTTATATAGGTACAATTTGCGTTGCCCTTATATAGGCATAGAAATCTGACTCCCCTTGCGGGGTGTTTGGAAATCGAGTCCGAGACAGAGATACCAACCTCCTTCATTCTAAGGTATGGAGCTAATTAGAACCTAGAGAAACCTTTGGCAAAACTTGGCAAAAACTAAACCTATGCTAAAGACCACACTTACTTCTTCCCCCGTACTAGACCTAGGTTAGGTACATTGGGATAGGCGTATTTTAGAAGCACCAGTTGAGTATTTTAGCCTGTGTTATTTATTTATGTATTTTTATATGTCATAACAACAGACAATGCTATTACAGTATTATTTTATAATACTATTCTTGCTGTACGCATTATACTTTGTATTCTGTTTACCGATTGTAGCAGTTCACCTCTCTTGCATGAGACAGAAGACTGTTCAATAAATCCCTTTTATTGAAAACGCCGTCTCACTATTTCTCTGCAACTCTCTAGAAACGAGGCATGCACGATTGACTGAGTAAAATAGTTCAAAGTTTTAATCGGATTCCCTGAGCACTAACACAGTGTAAGTATCATTATATATTAATAAAGTTTTCAGTAATTATCCAAAAATAAGTGCTCAATAAAGTCCAAATTCAATCTGTAGTTTTTATATCCATATTCTTCCGATTTCACAATGAAGACTTGTTATAGCACAGGCCGATAAGGGCGGAAATATTGTCATAATGGAGAAAACTGTATATGATGCTGAGATATTAGGTCAACTAAGTAATGAACAATGTTATGCGAGATTGGACAACAACCCAGTGTTTGAGATAACACGTATTGTTAATTCTGAATTGAAAAAATGGAATTCCAGAGGCCTGTTGAACGATGATGAATATGCATATCTAAAAATCATGAAACCACGTTATCCCTGTCTTTACACCGTCCCAAAGATTCATAAAGATGCCTCTAAACCACCAGGGAGGCCTGTTGTCTCTAGTGTAGGGGGCCCGATGGAAAGAATGTCTGAGTTTGTTGATATATTTTTACAACCATATGAATCAATCTGGCCTCCTATGTCAGAGACACTAAGCATATACTAAATGTTCTGACAGATATGGCTTGGGACTCAACTATGACATTGGTCACATTAGATGTCTTAGCACTTTATATGAATATCAAACATGCCCAGGGACTGCAGGCACTCAAATATTTCTTGTACAAAAGACCAGCTGAAATGCTGTAACACTCTAATATGCTGATTCTGATGTTGCGTCTGATTCTAGAACACAATGTCGTTCTTTTCAATAATGTATGGTATAAACAAAAATGTGGAGTAGCGATGGGCTCCAGATTTGCGCCTTCTCTGGCTTGCCTCTTTATGGGGAGGTTCAAGGCGTCGCATATCTGGGGCCCAGGTGGCGCTAAGTGGCAAGAATATAATGCATATTATGGATGATATATAGACGACTGTCTTATTATCTGGACAGGGAGCAAAGAAGATCTGAAAAGTTTTTTTGACTATATGTCTTTCACTATGACCTCTAGTCAGGAAAGCATTGTGTTTCTTGATAATGAATTAATTGTGACTGAGGGCAAAATAAACAGCTGAATTTACAGAAAAAGCACCTCTTGCAATTCGACACTGTACGCAACCAGTGCTCATCCTAAAGATCAGGTTAATGCGATACCCTATGGGGAGTTGTACAGAGCCCGAAGAAACAACAGTAGGGATGAGGATTTCCTGAGCTGCGCTAATGATATGGAATAATGATTCATAGATAGAGGCAACGATAGGGAGATCATTGTGAAAGTGAAACAAAGAGCTTTAAGGTTGCGCAGACAGGATACCTTAAAGCCCAAGGCTCAAAGGAACAGCAATAGGCAAAATCGCTAGTAACAAATTATCATCCGTGGTCTCACCAGATCTATAAGATCCTTAACAAACATTGGCATTTACTGACATCGGACCCAACAATATGTCCTTATGTTAATATCAAACCAGGTATTTCATATAGACGGGCGTTACCCTTCGCAGTTTGATTAGCCCAAGTTATCCTAGAATTAAGAACAGTGACCACACATGGTTACATAAACATAATGTAGGATCATTTAAGTGCGGGCATTGCAGTATGTGTAAGTATGCAGAGCATGGGATAGAAGAGTTTCAATATAATGGCTCTGCAAACTATAAGATTCGCCAACATATACACTGTTCCACAAAATTTGTGGCATATGCGATTTGATGTAAATGTCACAAAATCTATATAGGCAGTACATTTAGATGCCTAAAAGATAGGGTGGCAGAACATTTAAGAGCCTTGAAGAATCTGGATTTAAGGTACCCTCTAGCTAGTCATGCTAGTAATTGTACAAATCAGACAGGTACCCTATCTTTTTTCTTTCCACGGGATAGAAAATATACCAAGTGATAACCGTGGAGGAAATAGAGAACTGAGGGTCTGCCAATGTGAGGCACGATGTATACTTAAATTACGTGCGGTGGAAATGTCGATTCTGAACTACAGTACTTCTTAGGTTTTTAAATGTATTTAAATGATGCATCTGTTAGTAAAATTGACATGACTATCTCGACCCTGAAGTACAGGCATGTATTAAGTAGACCGAGATTGTGAATTATAGAAAAATGCGGTGGCAATTAATAACATCATAAATGTCATAGAAATGTATGCATAAAAATGTATGAACGCTATTGATGAATTTATTGGCCCTTATACTTAGGGGATGCTGTGTATTTCTTAAAAATGATTTCTAAATTTTGAGCGTTAATCTTAGAGTGCAGGTACATGATTGTTAGAGTGAGGATTTTTTCAGATGGTTGCAAATTGTTTAGGTATTTGAATTATACCCTGTAGAAGAAATTGTTTGCAAGAGGTGTAATAATTAGTTAGATCTGAAAAAATGTGCTACTAGAAAAGCGGTACTTTGATGCTTTAATTAAGATGCTACACTGTTTGGATGTTAATAATCTTTCTCTACACTGTGCTTCCTCTATTTCTAAATTATCTTTAAAGTGTCTTCAATCAACTATGTTTCTTATCCTGATATGGAATTTTTAATAACGACGTGCTGTGCAAAAGTGGGCAGCGTGAATCTATGATTTATCATTTGGGATCGTACCTTTAGAGAGATAATATTACAGGCATATTATATTTGATGCCGGAATGAGCGATAAATATCACTTATTGCGTTATTGTCATTGTGAAGATGTTGCTTTGTAATAATTTATATGTTTTAAAGGAGATATAGTGTTTTTGATTACTTTTGGGTGTTTTGAGCCCATCCTAAGATGGCGCTCATTTTTGGGCCGGTTACGACGTGTTAGTCCATCTTCGGATATTAATTAATAAAACATACACTAAAGATGGTGTCTATGCTACACACCACGAACACGCTCCTAGCATACTCGCTGGGAGATTTTGCTTTATGGAAATACTGGTGAGTTGTAATTGCAATGCATTTTGGAAGCAGAAATGAAATTCACGTCAACAGAAATAATTCTGACAGCTGTTCAGACTGCTGTAGCAAAAGAGAGAGCCCTTGCACATGGTAAGCGCATTATGGTTGTTGCACCTGTACCTGCCTTAGAGGCAGTAATAAAAGCGAGCATTCCTAATGCTAAAGATTTACAAACGAGATGGGTACAATGGGTTATTTCTCTTGCTGCAACAGACGTTGAATACGTTTTTGACCCATATTTGAAAACAGAAGCATTTCTACAATATGAACAAGAATGTCCTCTGCCTACTGAGATTCTGCCCTTAGAGCAGTATGAATGTATAATTTATACTGAGGGATCAGCTCAACCTGCTACGGGGGAAAACAAGCCTATAGTGCGGCATGAGCGATCGTTAAAGGTCGTTGGCACGATGGCAAATTCCGACCAATGGTCACAAAAACTCAATCTCTAGGAGATTGTACAGCTCAGCGAGCTGAACTACAAGCATTCAAGCTGGCACTTGAAAATCCAGATCGCGAATTCCCCACACTAATAGTGTGCGATTCGTATTATTGTGTTCAATCTTACAAAGAAAATTTGCAAAACTGGCTTCAAAATGGTTACAAAGATACAAAAGGTGGCAAAATTAAGCATAAACTGCTTTGGGAACAAGTAGTTCAGTTACCAAAAGGACTACAAAACACTCATGTGATACATATGCAGATTTATCAACATGATGGCGTTCACGTTGAAGGGAATTCATTGGCTAATGAAGCCGTGAAGGCAGCTGTGCAAATGGTTTCCATAGCTGCAATCACTCATTCAAAAACAAAAACAGACAGTGAAATAATGCTAGCTGTCAATGCTTCAAGCAAAGACAGTGGTAAAACATTACCGAAAGGATTTTTACTCAAATACTTGTATCTAACTGATGCGAACAATGTTCCATTTGCTCGAATCCCTGGAGTGGAGAATAGGGTAATTCCAAACATGGAACATATATTAGGACTAATCCTAGCAGCACATGAAGGGCTTGCCTCTGCACATGCAGGTGTTTCCGCCACAGTGTCATTATTAAAACAGCGATACTGGTGGCTACGCATGAGGAAACAAACCAGAAATTATGTTTTGGAATGTGAAATATGCCAAAAGATGAAAGTCTCTACAGTGAAACGTCCTGCGCAGACGCCCCTGTTAATTTCAGATAAACCATTAGCTTGCGTTTACCTGGACCACTGTGGTCTCTTACAGACAGATGGTAACTATAAATATATCATTGTCGCAGTTGATTAGTGTTCAAGGTTCATTCGGATGTGCCCTCACCGCTCGGTTGACGCTCAAACTGTTATAAAAGATTTGCGAGTCTTTATCAAACTTACACAGTTGGCATAATACATTCTGACCAGGGTCTTGCGTTTAGCTCTCGAGCTTATAAGGAGGCCATGGGCTAATTGGGCATTGCATTGCTGTACTCTAGTCCATTCCATCCTTAGGGAAATTAGGTTGTGGAGAGAAAAAACTGGGACATAAAACAATCTATAACAGCTAAGGTATTATGCTTGGGTGACGGGTGGGTCAAACATCTAATAAGTGCCCAACGTAGTCTTAACAATCTGCCAAGACGTTCTCTAGGGATAATCACTCCATATGAAGTCCTTTTTGGGACCAAAATGTTAGTAGCAGACCTCGATTGTCAGACTTCAGTGGTAGACCAAAAACCTTTTGATATCATAGATGTTTGGCTGTTTTACAGAACTTAAATGGAATAAGAAAGAAACAAAGTAACGTGTTCCCAAAGCCAACCACCACTGAAGAAAAAACGACCATCCCAGCAAGGCCTATCTGGATTCCTAAGCTTGGGGACCTAGTCAGAGAAAAGATCGCAGACAAGAAAGAATTTGGGTCTTCTTACAAACAACCAGTACCTGTCCTAGCAATCCACGGATCAAGAACAGTATTACTGCCGCCCCTTGCTGGTAAAAAGGAGAACAGGTTTGTGTCGATCGCCCTGGTCAAACCACATCATGTGGCCGATATTGAGCAGTAGGCCAAGTAGACTCCGACCAAGTAGCAGATGCCCTAATCTGGCTACTATCCAAGAGGGTAATCAAAGTAGATAAGACACGCACCACACTTTTGTAATCAAAGAGTACAAATTTGTCGCGTGCTGCTGGGGCTTCGCTTTCTGTACCATCAAGCGTCAAAAAGTAATCAATGGTGCAAATCCTGGTAAGAGTTGTCCCCCTGCGCACCGCGTGGATGATACACAGAAGTGAGTATAATAAAGTTAATCCAAAACCCAAGAGTTGTTTTCACAATTGGTTGTTTTACTTCATTAATTTCTTCTTGTTGTCAAACTCAATTATTCATTGGTACACAGAAATTGTTTCCATCATTTCATAAATGTGTACATCCAACATATTTCAACGTCCATCCCTATGCATTTCGGGCCTTTCATAAGCCCTTCAACAGGGGAAATGTCTGAAAATCGAAGAAAGAAACGTGCTGATTATGGGGAATAACCATCTACAACCTAAATGTCTTAAACTGACCGTCGTCACAAATAATACATGATAAGTCTTTTCTGTATGGTTAAAAAACTGTAAATTGCAGCTGTGCTACATTGTGCCTTTGTTCCATGAAATGTGCTGCGACAGTCGATTTAATGTTCCTGGTCCTTATGTTACTTTTATGTTCCAAAATTTTTGTCCTGATTTTCCGTTCTGTATGGCCAACATAACAGATGCCACAGGGACACTTCATTAGATAAATTACATTTGAGGAATTGCATGTAGCGTTGACTTTTAATTTGATCAGATAGCCTTTCATGGGATGATGTAGAATGTTACCCTTCATGATATTGTTACAATTGCTGCAATTGTAACATGGTTGTAAACCTTGGTGTTTAGTGATGTTGGTTGTAGTTTTAGGATGTGCAAGTAGTTCTTTGAGGTTAGGACCTCTTGTGTATGAAAAAATTGGTGTCTGTTGAAAGAGACCTCTGAAATCTGGTTCCCTACTCAATAATTCCCAGTGTTTCAAGATGATGTTAGGGTATTTGTTGCTCAATATAGAGTATTTAGAAACTACTGTCATTCGTTTACTGTCAATCTTTGTTTTGGGAGAGAGTAAATCTTCTCTCTTCAGATTGTCACACTTGTTCATGGCATGTGTCAAAACTGATTCCGGATATCCTCGATCGTTAAATCTCTTGCACATGTCGTCCATGTGAATGGAACAGTCTGTGGGATCAGATATGATTCTTTTCAATCTCATGAGTTGAGAAAGGGGTAGATTGCTCTTTAAACTTTGTCGGTGAAAACTAGCATAGTGTAAGGTACTGTTGCGGTCAGTGTCTTTGTGAAATAAAGTTGTAGTAAATTTGTTGTTTTCCAATTGGACTTGAACATCCACATAATTGATAGATTTTTGGTCATATGTCCATATAAACTGTATGCGATCATTGATGGTATTCAAATATTGCAAAAATTCAAGTAACTTTTCTCCGGGTCCAGACCAAAGTATAAAGATGTCGTCTATGTAACGTAGAAAGATTTTACCATGTTGAATTCATAAAGGTTGGTTGAGAATGTTATGTTTTTCAAAGTGGTGCATGAACAGGATTGCGTACGCGGGGGCCGCACAATTACCCATAGAAGTGCCGCTTAGTTGTAAATAGCAAGCATCCTTCCAGGTGAAGTAGCTTTGGTAAAGTGTGAACACTAGTAATTCCATTAGAAATGGTTGTAGTTCTGGTTTGATAGCAGAATTAAGAATAGCGTCTTCTATGGCTTCGATTCCAAGGTTGTGAGGAATGGACGTATATAACGCCTTAACATCGATTGTACATAGCCATAGTTCGTCATCCACAGACACCAGCAGGTTGTTAATCTTCATCAAAAAGTCAGTAGTGTCTCGGATATATGTGGGAGTCTTTGTTACTAGAGGTTGTAGATGTTTGTCCAATAATTTACCCACGTGTTCATGTATGCTGCCTCTTGTGGACACAATAGGTCTGAACGGTGGTTTGTGGAGGTCCTAGTGGACTTTCGGAAGCATGTACAATGTGGGTGTCTTAAGGTTATCCTGGGTCAAAAATCTTCTAGCTTTTTCCGTAATGATGTTCTGATCAACTGCTTTTTGTAGAATGGTTTCCAATATCGATCTAAATTCATTGGTAGGGTTGCGTTCAAGTTTGGCGTAAGTGTTGGTGTCTGTCTCATGTATCAGAACTTGTTGGTCATACAATGAACTATCCATAATTACGAGTGCCCCACCTTTGTCTGCGTTTTGGCATGTGATGTCGGGATTGTTTGCCAATTTCTTAAGGATGCTCCTTTCCATCATGGTCAAATTGCAGTGTTTCAATTTTGGTTGGAACTGTAAAGACGCGATGCATGTTTAACCAAATTCTCGAAAGTGTCTATAATTTTGTGACTGGCTGGAGCCAGAAAGGTACTTCGGGGCCGTAAACCCAAAAGGATCTCATCTGGTTGGGTGGTAACAGGTGTCATGTTTTCGAAATAGTTTCGTAATCTGATGTTTCTCATCAGTTGGAAAAAGCTGATCTCAAGTTCCAATGTATTGGAATCATAGAGATTATGTATAAGATTATGGGAGATAGCATCATTTTAATAGAGTCTAGTCGTCCCCACCAAGAAAGGAAAAGAGGATGCCAGCGATCAATAGCATCAGAGAGAGTCTTAAGTATGTGGTCAAAATTTAATTTTAGTGTTTCCAGAATATTTTAAGAAAACCACAGGCCCAAGTATTTTATCTTTGAAGGTTGCCAAGAAAAACTGGTAGAACTAAAATCTTGTTTAAGACAGAGTACATTTTGGGGGAGAACCTCACATTTGTCTGAATTAAGACGGTAGCCAGATAATTGAGAGAATTCATCAACCTGTTGCATAAAAGAAGGAATTGAAGAAGAAGGATTAGAACAATATAAAAGAATGTCATCTGCGTAGACAGACATTTTGACATGAGAGGTAGTAAGTTGAAAACCAGTAATCTGAGGGTCGTCTAATTGTGGATAAAAAAGGTTCTAAAGCAATTATAAATAGAAGTGGAGATAAGGGGCAACCTTGACACACACCTCTAAGAAGAGGGAAATAGTCTGAGACTTTACCATTAACAAAAATAGAAGCTGTAGGCTGAGTATAGTAGGGAGATAAGAGATATTAATTTAGGAGGGAACCCTATCCATTTGAGAGCTTGAAACATGAAATCCTAACCAATCCTATCGAATGCTTTCTCTGCATCTAATGCTATTGCGGAAATGGGATAGTCAAGAATAGAAGCTTTGCTAAGGATATTAAAAAAGACTCTGAAATTATCAGAGGATAGACGACCTTTTACAAAACCGGATTGTTCAGGGCCAATGAAGTTAGGCAAAATAGGGTTGATTCGGAGGGCAAGAATTTTTACAAATATCTTATAGTCAAGATTGACTAAGGAGATTGGACGATAATTTTTGCAAAGAGATGGATCTTTATTGTCTTTAGGGATTAAACAGATTATGGCTTCTTGAAAGGTACCAGAAGAAGTGGCAGCCGTAATACAGGAATTGAAAAGAAGTAAAACATGTGGGAGGAGTATATTAGCGAAAGTGCATAGAATTCAATAGTACGTCCAACAGGACCTGGAGCTTTTCCCCTTTTTAGCACCGATACTGCATAAATAATTTTGGAAAGGGAGAAATCTACATCCAAGGAGGTAAAATCAACATTGGGAGGTAGTGGGCGATCGATAGATTGAAAATAGGAAGTAAGGTCAGTTGAAGATGGACGAAGTTCAGGGGTGTATAAAGTTTTATAACAGGAAACAAACTCATTTTAATGTGGTTACCCTTAACTAAAGAGATGCCATCATTATTCCGAATAGACTCTATCTTTGTTCGATCAAGACGTATTTTTAAATAGGTCGCCAGCAACTTCCACATTTTATTTTGACCGCCATAGTACCTCATGCTACTCTTTAAAAGATTTGAAGAGACAGCTTCCGTAGATGCTTTATTAAATTAACATTTTGCTTCAATAAGTCTGTTTAAGGAAGATTCAGAATTAGAATGATAGTAAGTATACTCTAGCTGTTTGATCTCAGCAAGTAATTGGGAGGTTTGAGTTTCAAAATGTTTTCGCCTATGAAAATACACCGGCGAAACTTTTTGAATGGGGTGCGAGAATAGATGACAAGTGTCCCAGGTGCTCGGAAGGCCCAGCTACCTTGATTCATAAGTTTTATGAATGTGCTGACCTAATGCCCTTGAATAATGGGATAGAATCATTTTGGGAAGGAATATTTGGGATCAGAATCTGAATCACCCGAAACGTATGGTCTTTGGGGTACGATAGTAGCCTCTGTTTTCAATTAACACAGACTTACTTTTTATTCATCCTGGTGGCTGTGGCATGAATATTAATTGCAGCTAGGTGGAAGGACAAGGATCCCCCCGTTTCAGGCCTGGCTAGTTCGACTGCTGGCAGTATACCAGCAGGAGATGCCTCTTTATAAATGCTGAGGTTAACGCGGTAGAAAACTAGGGGAAAAGATTTAGGCCCACATGCATCATTGTGTCATTTTGCATTTCTTAATTTGCGAAAAATAAGGAATCGCAAATTAAGAAGTGCAAAATGCTATGCATCATTTTTTTTGGTATTTCTTTGTGATTCGGTAAAAATCGCAATTTTTACCGAATCCCAAAGAAATACCGAATTCTTAAGTTAATTTTCGCAATTCCCATTGATTCCTATGGGCCAAAAGGCCCATAGGAGTCAATGCAAATTGCGAGTGGCACTTAGAAAATTTCATGGGTGCAGGGGGGGGTCCAAAGGACCCCCCCATGCACCCCTGAAATGTATTTTTCGCATCATGTTTCACACACACATGTCCTAAGGACATGTGTGTGTGAAACATGAATGTTGTAAAAAAAACATTCAAAGCATTTTAAACACTTTTTCCAAATTTACCAAGTGGTTCAACCACTCGGTAAATTTGGATTCCTAATTGCGAATTTCCACTTGTCAAAGTAATGATGCATTGCTTTTAAGAAGTCGCACATCTGCGACTTCTTAAAAGCACCCGCAATTTTAGAACTCGCAACAATGTTGCGAATTCTAAAATTGCTTCATGCATCCCAAAAAGCACTTTTGCATTCGCAAACGGCCGATTTTAAGGAATCGCACCGTTTGCGAATGAAAAAGTGCTTGATGCATGTGGGCCATGGTCCCCAATGATAGATTGGAAAACTAAGATGAACCATATAGCAGACCAACTAGGCCAATTGCTGGGAAATTAGATCCGATATTAAGAACAAGTGAAGGATTTAAAGCTCTATACTAAAGAGTAGCAATCTTTAAGACGAGGAGTGACATCATACTGTATTGTTAAAACTGTATGAATTGTGTTAATTAAACTGTTCTTGATAATGATAATTACTGTGTATGCTAAAGACCACACTTACTTCTTCCCCCGTACTAGACCTAGGTTAGGTACATTGGGATAGGCGTATTTTAGAAGCACCAGTTGAGTATTTTAGCCTGTGTTATTTATTTATGTATTTTTATATGTCATAACAACAGACAATGCTATTACAGTATTATTTTATAATACTATTCTTGCTGTACGCATTATACTTTGTATTCTGTTTACCGATTGTAGCAGTTCACCTCTCTTGCATGAGACAGAAGACTGTTCAATAAATCCCTTTTATTGAAAACGCCGTCTCACTATTTCTCTGCAACCCTCTAGAAACGAGGCATGCACGATTGACTGAGTAAAATAGTTCAAAGTTTTAATCGGATTCCCTGAGCACTAACACAGTGTAAGTATCATTATATATTAATAAAGTTTTCAGTAATTATCCAAAAATAAGTGCTCAATAAAGTCCAAATTCAATCTGTAGTTTTTATATCCATATTCTTCCGATTTCACAATGAAGACTTGTTATAGCACAGGCCGATAAGGGCGGAAATATTGTCATAATGGAGAAAACTGTATATGATGCTGAGATATTAGGTCAACTAAGTAATGAACAATGTTATGCGAGATTGGACAACAACCCAGTGTTTGAGATAACACGTATTGTTAATTCTGAATTGAAAAAATGGAATTCCAGAGGCCTGTTGAACGATGATGAATATGCATATCTAAAAATCATGAAACCACGTTATCCCTGTCTTTACACCGTCCCAAAGATTCATAAAGATGCCTCTAAACCACCAGGGAGGCCTGTTGTCTCTAGTGTAGGGGGCCCGATGGAAAGAATGTCTGAGTTTGTTGATATATTTTTACAACCATATGAATCAATCTGGCCTCCTATGTCAGAGACACTAAGCATATACTAAATGTTCTGACAGATATGGCTTGGGACTCAACTATGACATTGGTCACATTAGATGTCTTAGCACTTTATATGAATATCAAACATGCCCAGGGACTGCAGGCACTCAAATATTTCTTGTACAAAAGACCAGCTGAAATGCTGTAACACTCTAATATGCTGATTCTGATGTTGCATCTGATTCTAGAACACAATGTCGTTCTTTTCAATAATGTATGGTATAAACAAAAATGTGGAGTAGCGATGGGCTCCAGATTTGCGCCTTCTCTGGCTTGCCTCTTTATGGGGAGGTTCAAGGCGTCGCATATCTGGGGCCCAGGTGGCGCTAAGTGGCAAGAATATAATGCATATTATGGATGATATATAGACGACTGTCTTATTATCTGGACAGGGAGCAAAGAAGATCTGAAAAGTTTTTTTGACTATATGTCTTTCACTATGACCTCTAGTCAGGAAAGCATTGTGTTTCTTGATAATGAATTAATTGTGACTGAGGGCAAAATAAACAGCTGAATTTACAGAAAAAGCACCTCTTGCAATTCGACACTGTACGCAACCAGTGCTCATCCTAAAGATCAGGTTAATGCGATACCCTATGGGGAGTTGTACAGAGCCCGAAGAAACAACAGTAGGGATGAGGATTTCCTGAGCTGCGCTAATGATATGGAATAATGATTCATAGATAGAGGCAACGATAGGGAGATCATTGTGAAAGTGAAACAAAGAGCTTTAAGGTTGCGCAGACAGGATACCTTAAAGCCCAAGGCTCAAAGGAACAGCAATAGGCAAAATCGCTAGTAACAAATTATCATCCGTGGTCTCACCAGATCTATAAGATCCTTAACAAACATTGGCATTTACTGACATCGGACCCAACAATATGTCCTTATGTTAATATCAAACCAGGTATTTCATATAGACGGGCGTTACCCTTCGCAGTTTGATTAGCCCAAGTTATCCTAGAATTAAGAACAGTGACCACACATGGTTACATAAACATAATGTAGGATCATTTAAGTGCGGGCATTGCAGTATGTGTAAGTATGCAGAGCATGGGATAGAAGAGTTTCAATATAATGGCTCTGCAAACTATAAGATTCGCCAACATATACACTGTTCCACAAAATTTGTGGCATATGCGATTTGATGTAAATGTCACAAAATCTATATAGGCAGTACATTTAGATGCCTAAAAGATAGGGTGGCAGAACATTTAAGAGCCTTGAAGAATCTGGATTTAAGGTACCCTCTAGCTAGTCATGCTAGTAATTGTACAAATCAGACAGGTACCCTATCTTTTTTCTTTCCACAGGATAGAAAATATACCAAGTGATAACCGTGGAGGAAATAGAGAACTGAGGGTCTGCCAATGTGAGGCACGATGTATACTTAAATTACGTGCGGTGGAAATGTCGATTCTGAACTACAGTACTTCTTAGGTTTTTAAATGTATTTAAATGATGCATCTGTTAGTAAAATTGACATGACTATCTCGACCCTGAAGTACAGGCATGTATTAAGTAGACCGAGATTGTGAATTATAGAAAAATGCGGTGGCAATTAATAACATCATAAATGTCATAGAAATGTATGCATAAAAATGTATGAACGCTATTGATGAATTTATTGGCCCTTATACTTAGGGGATGCTGTGTATTTCTTAAAAATGATTTCTAAATTTTGAGCGTTAATCTTAGAGTGCAGGTACATGATTGTTAGAGTGAGGATTTTTTCAGATGGTTGCAAATTGTTTAGGTATTTGAATTATGCCCTGTAGAAGAAATTGTTTGCAAGAGGTGTAATAATTAGTTAGATCTGAAAAAATGTGCTACTAGAAAAGCGGTACTTTGATGCTTTAATTAAGATGCTACACTGTTTGGATGTTAATAATCTTTCTCTACACTGTGCTTCCTCTATTTCTAAATTATCTTTAAAGTGTCTTCAATCAACTATGTTTCTTATCCTGAGATGGAATTTTTAATAACGACGTGCTGTGCAAAAGTGGGCAGCGTGAATCTATGATTTATCATTTGGGATCGTACCTTTAGAGAGATAATATTACAGGCATATTATATTTGATGCCGGAATGAGCGATAAATATCACTTATTGCGTTATTGTCATTGTGAAGATGTTGCTTTGTAATAATTTATATGTTTTAAAGGAGATATAGTGTTTTTGATTACTTTTGGGTGTTTTGAGCCCATCCTAAGATGGCGCTCATTTTTGGGCCGGTTACGACGTGTTAGTCCATCTTCGGATATTAATTAATAAAACATACACTAAAGATGGTGTCTATGCTACACGCCACGAACACGCTCCTAGCATACTCGCTGGGAGATTTTGCTTTATGGAAATACTGGTGAGTTGTAATTGCAATGCATATTGTAAGCAGAAATGAAATTCACGTCAACAGAAATAATTCTGACAGCTGTTCAGACTGCTGTAGCAAAAGAGAGAGCCCTTGCACATGGTAAGCGCATTATGGTTGTTGCACCTGTACCTGCCTTAGAGGCAGTAATAAAAGCGAGCATTCCTAATGATAAAGATTTACAAACGAGATGGGTACAATGGGTTATTTCTCTTGCTGCAACAGACGTTGAATACGTTTTTGACCCATATTTGAAAACAGAAGCATTTCTACAATATGAACAAGAATGTCCTCTGCCTACTGAGATTCTGCCATTAGAGCAGTATGAATGTATAATTTATACTGAGGGATCAGCTCAACCTGCTACGGGGGAAAACAAGCCTATAGTGCGGCATGAGCGATCGTTAAAGGTCGTTGGCACGATGGCAAATTCCGACCAATGGTCACAAAAACTCAATCTCTAGGAGATTGTACAGCTCAGCGAGCTGAACTACAAGCATTCAAGCTGGCACTTGAAAATCCAGATCGCGAATTCCCCACACTAATAGTGTGCGATTCGTATTATTGTGTTCAATCTTACAAAGAAAATTTGCAAAACTGGCTTCAAAATGGTTACAAAGATACAAAAGGTGGCAAAATTAAGCATAAACTGCTTTGGGAACAAGTAGTTCAGTTACCAAAAGGACTACAAAACACTCATGTGATACATATGCAGATTTATCAACATGATGGCGTTCACGTTGAAGGGAATTCATTGGCTAATGAAGCCGTGAAGGCAGCTGTGCAAATGGTTTCCATAGCTGCAATCACTCATTCAAAAACAAAAACAGACAGTGAAATAATGCTAGCTGTCAATGCTTCAAGCAAAGACAGTGGTAAAACATTACCGAAAGGATTTTTACTCAAATACTTGTATCTAACTGATGCGAACAATGTTCCATTTGCTCGAATCCCTGGAGTGGAGAATAGGGTAATTCCAAACATGGAACATATATTAGGACTAATCCTAGCAGCACATGAAGGGCTTGCCTCTGCACATGCAGGTGTTTCCGCCACAGTGTCATTATTAAAACAGCGATACTGGTGGCTACGCATGAGGAAACAAACCAGAAATTATGTTTTGGAATGTGAAATATGCCAAAAGATGAAAGTCTCTACAGTGAAACGTCCTGCGCAGACGCCCCTGTTAATTTCAGATAAACCATTAGCTTGCGTTTACCTGGACCACTGTGGTCTCTTACAGACAGATGGTAACTATAAATATATCATTGTCGCAGTTGATTAGTGTTCAAGGTTCATTCGGATGTGCCCTCACCGCTCGGTTGACGCTCAAACTGTTATAAAAGATTTGCGAGTCTTTATCAAACTTACACAGTTGGCATAATACATTCTGACCAGGGTCTTGCGTTTAGCTCTCGAGCTTATAAGGAGGCCATGGGCTAATTGGGCATTGCATTGCTGTACTCTAGTCCATTCCATCCTTAGGGAAATTAGGTTGTGGAGAGAAAAAACTGGGACATAAAACAATCTATAACAGCTAAGGTATTATGCTTGGGTGACGGGTGGGTCAAACATCTAATAAGTGCCCAACGTAGTCTTAACAATCTGCCAAGACGTTCTCTAGGGATAATCACTCCATATGAAGTCCTTTTTGGGACCAAAATGTTAGTAGCAGACCTCGATTGTCAGACTTCAGTGGTAGACCAAAAACCTTTTGATATCATCGATGTTTGGCTGTTTTACAGAACTTAAATGGAATAAGAAAGAAACAAAGTAACGTGTTCCCAAAGCCAACCACCACTGAAGAAAAAACGACCATCCCAGCAAGGCCTATCTGGATTCCTAAGCTTGGGGACCTAGTCAGAGAAAAGATCGCAGACAAGAAAGAATTTGGGTCTTCTTACAAACAACCAGTACCTGTCCTAGCAATCCACGGATCAAGAACAGTATTACTGCCGCCCCTTGCTGGTAAAAAGGAGAACAGGTTTGTGTCGATCGCCCTGGTCAAACCACATCATGTGGCCGATATTGAGCAGTAGGCCAAGTAGACTCCGACCAAGTAGCAGATGCCCTAATCTGGCTACTATCCAAGAGGGTAATCAAAGTAGATAAGACACGCACCACACTTTTGTAATCAAAGAGTACAAATTTGTCGCGTGCTGCTGGGGCTTCGCTTTCTGTACCATCAAGCGTCAAAAAGTAATCAATGGTGCAAATCCTGGTAAGAGTTGTCCCCCTGCGCACCGCGTGGATGATACACAGAAGTGAGTATAATAAAGTTAATCCAAAACCCAAGAGTTGTTTTCACAATTGGTTGTTTTACTTCATTAATTTCTTCTTGTTGTCAAACTCAATTATTCATTGGTACACAGAAATTGTTTCCATCATTTCATAAATGTGTACATCCAACATATTTCAACGTCCATCCCTATGCATTTCGGGCCTTTCATAAGCCCTTCAACAGGGGAAATGTCTGAAAATCGAAGAAATAAACGTGCTGATTATGGGGAATAACCATCTACAACCTAAATGTCTTAAACTGACCGTCGTCACAAATAATACATGATAAGTCTTTTCTGTATGGTTAAAAAACTGTAAATTGCAGCTGTGCTACATTGTGCCTTTGTTCCATGAAATGTGCTGCGACAGTCGATTTAATGTTCCTGGTCCTTATGTTACTTTTATGTTCCAAAATTTTTGTCCTGATTTTCCGTTCTGTATGGCCAACATAACAGATGCCACAGGGACACTTCATTAGATAAATTACATTTGAGGAATTGCATGTAGCGTTGACTTTTAATTTGATCAGATAGCCTTTCATGGGATGATGTAGAATGTTACCCTTCATGATATTGTTACAATTGCTGCAATTGTAACATGGTTGTAAACCTTGGTGTTTAGTGATGTTGGTTGTAGTTTTAGGATGTGCAAG
Source organism: Lissotriton vulgaris (assembly GCF_964263255.1). Classification (NCBI taxonomy): domain Eukaryota; kingdom Metazoa; phylum Chordata; class Amphibia; order Caudata; family Salamandridae; genus Lissotriton; species Lissotriton vulgaris. Next base: position 1,530,378,428 of record NC_141685.1, on the reverse strand, counting down.
TAGTTCTTTGAGGTTAGGACCTCTTGTGTATGAAAAAATTGGTGTTTGTTGAAAGAGACCTCTGAAATCTGGTTCCCTACTCAATAATTCCCAGTGTTTCAAGATGATGTTAGGGTATTTGTTGCTCAATATAGAGTATTTAGAAACTACTGTCATTCGTTTACTGTCAATCTTTGTTTTGGGAGAGAGTAAATCTTCTCTCTTCAGATTGTCACACTTGTTCATGGCATGTGTCAAAACTGATTCCGGATATCCTCGATCGTTAAATCTCTTGCACATGTCGTCCATGTGAATGGAACAGTCTGTGGGATCAGATATGATTCTTTTCAATCTCATGAGTTGAGAAAGGGGTAGATTGTTCTTTAAACTTTGTCGGTGAAAACTAGCATAGTGTAAGGTACTGTTGCGGTCAGTGTCTTTGTGAAATAAAGTTGTAGTAAATTTGTTGTTTTCCAATTGGACTTGAACATCCACATAATTGATAGATTTTTGGTCATATGTCCATATAAACTGTATGCGATCATTGATGGTATTCAAATATTGCAAAAATTCAAGTAACTTTTCTCCGGGTCCAGACCAAAGTATAAAGATGTCGTCTATGTAACGTAGAAAGATTTTACCATGTTGAATTCATAAAGGTTGGTTGAGAATGTTATGTTTTTCAAAGTGGTGCATGAACAGGATTGCGTACGCGGGGGCCGCACAATTACCCATAGAAGTGCCGCTTAGTTGTAAATAGCAAGCATCCTTCCAGGTGAAGTAGCTTTGGTAAAGTGTGAACACTAGTAATTCCATTAGAAATGGTTGTAGTTCTGGTTTGATAGCAGAATTAAGAATAGCGTCTTCTATGGCTTCGATTCCAAGGTTGTGAGGAATGGACGTATATAACGCCTTAACATCGATTGTACATAGCCATAGTTCGTCATCCACAGACACCAGCAGGTTGTTAATCTTCATCAAAAAGTCAGTAGTGTCTCGGATATATGTGGGAGTCTTTGTTACTAGAGGTTGTAGATGTTTGTCCAATAATTTACCCACGTGTTCATGTATGCTGCCTCTTGTGGACACAATAGGTCTGAACGGTGGTTTGTGGAGGTCCTAGTGGACTTTCGGAAGCATGTACAATGTGGGTGTCTTAAGGTTATCCTGGGTCAAAAATCTTCTAGCTTTTTCCGTAATGATGTTCTGATCAACTGCTTTTTGTAGAATGGTTTCCAATATCGATCTAAATTCATTGGTAGGGTTGCGTTCAAGTTTGGCGTAAGTGTTGGTGTCTGTCTCATGTATCAGAACTTGTTGGTCATACAATGAACTATCCATAATTACGAGTGCCCCACCTTTGTCTGCGTTTTGGCATGTGATGTCGGGATTGTTTGCCAATTTCTTAAGGATGCTCCTTTCCATCATGGTCAATTTGCAGTGTTTCAATTTTGGTTGGAACTGTAAAGACGCGATGCATGTTTAACCAAATTCTCGAAAGTGTCTATAATTTTGTGACTGGCTAGAGCCAGAAAGGTACTTCGGGGGCGTAAACCCAAAAGGATCTCATCTGGTTGGGTGGTAACAGGTGTCATGTTTTCGAAATAGTTTCGTAATCTGATGTTTCTCATCAGTTGGAAAAAGCTGATCTCAAGTTCCAATGTATTGGAATCATAGAGATTATGTATAAGATTATGGGGGATAGCATCATTTTAATAGAGTCTAGTCGTCCCCACCAAGAAAGGAAAAGAGGATGCCAGCGATCAATAGCATCAGAGAGAGTCTTAAGTATGTGGTCAAAATTTAATTTTAGTGTTTCCAGAATATTTTAAGAAAACCACAGGCCCAAGTATTTTATCTTTGAAGGTTGCCAAGAAAAACTGGTAGAACTAAAATCTTGTTTAAGACAGAGTACATTTTGGGGGAGAACCTCACATTTGTCTGAATTAAGACGGTAGCCAGATAATTGAGAGAATTCATCAACCTGTTGCATAAAAGAAGGAATTGAAGAAGAAGGATTAGAACAATATAAAAGAATGTCATCTGCGTAGACAGACATTTTGACATGAGAGGTAGTAAGTTGAAAACCAGTAATCTGAGGGTCGTCTAATTGTGGATAAAAAAGGTTCTAAAACAATTATAAATAGAAGTGGAGATAAGGGGCAACCTTGACGCACACCTCTAAGAAGAGGGAAATAGTCTGAGACTTTACCATTAACAAAAATAGAAGCTGTAGGCTGAGTATAGTAGGGAGATAAGAGATATTAATTTAGGAGGGAACCCTATCCATTTGAGAGCTTGAAACATGAAATCCCAACCAATCCTATCGAATGCTTTCTCTGCATCTAATGCTATTGCGGAAATGGGATAGTCAAGAATAGAAGCTTTGCTAAGGATATTAAAAAAGACTCTGAAATTATCAGAGGATAGACGACCTTTTACAAAACCGGATTGTTCAGGGCCAATGAAGTTAGGCAAAATAGGGTTGATTCGGAGGGCAAGAATTTTTACAAATATCTTATAGTCAAGATTGACTAAGGAGATTGGACGATAATTTTTGCAAAGAGATGGATCTTTATTGTCTTTAGGGATTAAACAGATTATGGCTTCTTGAAAGGTACCAGAAGAAGTGGCAGCCGTAATACAGGAATTGAAAAGAAGTAAAACATGTGGGAGGAGTATATTAGCGAAAGTGCATAGAATTCAATAGTACGTCCAACAGGACCTGGAGCTTTTCCCCTTTTTAGCACCGATACTGCATAAATAATTTTGGAAAGGGAGAAATCTACATCCAAGGAGGTAAAATCAACATTGGGAGGTAGTGGGCGATCGATAGATTGAAAATAGGAAGTAAGGTCAGTTGAAGATGGACGAAGTTCAGGGGTGTATAAAGTTTTATAACAGGAAACAAACTCATTTCAGTGTGGTTACCCTTAACTAAAGAGATGCCATCATTATTCCGAATAGACTCTATCTTTGTTCGATCAAGACGTATTTTTAAATAGGTCGCCAGCAACTTCCACATTTTATTTTGACCGCCATAGTACCTCATGCTACTCTTTAAAAGATTTGAAGAGACAGCTTCCGTAGATGCTTTATTAAATTAACATTTTGCTTCAATAAGTTTGTTTAAGGAAGATTCAGAATTAGAATGATAGTAAGTATACTCTAGCTGTTTGATCTCAGCAAGTAATTGGGAGGTTTGAGTTTCAAAATGTTTTCGCCTATGAAAATACACCGGCGAAACTTTTTGAATGGGGTGCGAGAATAGATGACAAGTGTCCCAGGTGCTCGGAAGGCCCAGCTACCTTGATTCATAAGTTTTATGAATGTGCTGACCTAATGCCCTTGAATAATGGGATAGAATCATTTTGGGAAGGAATATTTGGGATCAGAATCTGAATCACCCGAAACGTATGGTCTTTGGGGTACGATAGTAGCCTCTGTCTTCAATTAACACAGACTTACTTTTTATTCATCCTGGTGGCTGTGGCATGAATATTAATTGCAGCTAGGTGGAAGGACAAGGATCCCCCCGTTTCAGGCCTGGCTAGTTCGACTGCTGGCAGTATACCAGCAGGAGATGCCTCTTTATAAATGCTGAGGTTAACGCGGTAGAAAACTAGGGGAAAAGATTTAGGCCCACATGCATCATTGTGTCATTTTGCATTTCTTAATTTGCGAAAAATAAGGAATCGCAAATTAAGAAGTGCAAAATGCTATGCATCATTTTTTTTGGTATTTCTTTGTGATTCGGTAAAAATCGCAATTTTTACCGAATCCCAAAGAAATACCGAATTCTTAAGTTAATTTTCGCAATTCCCATTGATTCCTATGGGCCAAAAGGCCCATAGGAGTCAATGCAAATTGCGAGTGGCACTTAGAAAATTTCATGGGTGCAGGGGGGGGGTCCAAAGGACCCCCCCATGCACCCCTGAAATGTATTTTTCGCATCATGTTTCACACACACATGTCCTAAGGACATGTGTGTGTGAAACATGAATGTTGTAAAAAAAACATTCAAAGCATTTTAAACACTTTTTCCAAATTTACCAAGTGGTTCAACCACTCGGTAAATTTGGAACCCTAATTGCGAATTTCCACTTGTCAAAGTAATGATGCATTGCTTTTAAGAAGTCGCACATCTGCGACTTCTTAAAAGCACCCGCAATTTTAGAACTCGCAACAATGTTGCGAATTCTAAAATTGCTTCATGCATCCCAAAAAGCACTTTTGCATTCGCAAACGGCCGATTTTAAGGAATCGCACCGTTTGCGAATGAAAAAGTGCTTGATGCATGTGGGCCATGGTCCCCAATGATAGATTGGAAAACTAAGATGAACCATATAGCAGACCAACTAGGCCAATTGCTGGGAAATTAGATCCGATATTAAGAACAAGTGAAGGATTTAAAGCTCTATACTAAAGAGTAGCAATCTTTAAGACGAGGAGTGACATCATACTGTATTGTTAAAACTGTATGAATTGTGTTAATTAAACTGTTCTTGATAATGATAATTACTGTGTATGCTAAAGACCACACTTACTTCTTCCCCCGTACTAGACCTAGGTTAGGTACATTGGGATAGGCGTATTTTAGAAGCACCAGTTGAGTATTTTAGCCTGTGTTATTTATTTATGTATTTTTATATGTCATAACAACAGACAATGCTATTACAGTATTATTTTATAATACTATTCTTGCTGTACGCATTATACTTTGTATTCTGTTTACCGATTGTAGCAGTTCACCTCTCTTGCATGAGACAGAAGACTGTTCAATAAATCCCTTTTATTGAAAACGCCGTCTCACTATTTCTCTGCAACTCTCTAGAAACGAGGCATGCACGATTGACTGAGTAAAATAGTTCAAAGTTTTAATCGGATTCCCTGAGCACTAACACAGTGTAAGTATCATTATATATTAATAAAGTTTTCAGTAATTATCCAAAAATAAGTGCTCAATAAAGTCCAAATTCAATCTGTAGTTTTTATATCCATATTCTTCCGATTTCACAATGAAGACTTGTTATAGCACAGGCCGATAAGGGCGGAAATATTGTCATAATGGAGAAAACTGTATATGATGCTGAGATATTAGGTCAACTAAGTAATGAACAATGTTATGCGAGATTGGACAACAACCCAGTGTTTGAGATAACACGTATTGTTAATTCTGAATTGAAAAAATGGAATTCCAGAGGCCTGTTGAACGATGATGAATATGCATATCTAAAAATCATGAAACCACGTTATCCCTGTCTTTACACCGTCCCAAAGATTCATAAAGATGCCTCTAAACCACCAGGGAGGCCTGTTGTCTCTAGTGTAGGGGGCCCGATGGAAAGAATGTCTGAGTTTGTTGATATATTTTTACAACCATATGAATCAATCTGGCCTCCTATGTCAGAGACACTAAGCATATACTAAATGTTCTGACAGATATGGCTTGGGACTCAACTATGACATTGGTCACATTAGATGTCTTAGCACTTTATATGAATATCAAACATGCCCAGGGACTGCAGGCACTCAAATATTTCTTGTACAAAAGACCAGCTGAAATGCTGTAACACTCTAATATGCTGATTCTGATGTTGCGTCTGATTCTAGAACACAATGTCGTTCTTTTCAATAATGTATGGTATAAACAAAAATGTGGAGTAGCGATGGGCTCCAGATTTGCGCCTTCTCTGGCTTGCCTCTTTATGGGGAGGTTCAAGGCGTCGCATATCTGGGGCCCAGGTGGCGCTAAGTGGCAAGAATATAATGCATATTATGGATGATATATAGACGACTGTCTTATTATCTGGACAGGGAGCAAAGAAGATCTGAAAAGTTTTTTTGACTATATGTCTTTCACTATGACCTCTAGTCAGGAAAGCATTGTGTTTCTTGATAATGAATTAATTGTGACTGAGGGCAAAATAAACAGCTGAATTTACAGAAAAAGCACCTCTTGCAATTCGACACTGTACGCAACCAGTGCTCATCCTAAAGATCAGGTTAATGCGATACCCTATGGGGAGTTGTACAGAGCCCGAAGAAACAACAGTAGGGATGAGGATTTCCTGAGCTGCGCTAATGATATGGAATAATGATTCATAGATAGAGGCAACGATAGGGAGATCATTGTGAAAGTGAAACAAAGAGCTTTAAGGTTGCGCAGACAGGATACCTTAAAGCCCAAGGCTCAAAGGAACAGCAATAGGCAAAATCGCTAGTAACAAATTATCATCCGTGGTCTCACCAGATCTATAAGATCCTTAACAAACATTGGCATTTACTGACATCGGACCCAACAATATGTCCTTATGTTAATATCAAACCAGGTATTTCATATAGACGGGCGTTACCCTTCGCAGTTTGATTAGCCCAAGTTATCCTAGAATTAAGAACAGTGACCACACATGGTTACATAAACATAATGTAGGATCATTTAAGTGCGGGCATTGCAGTATGTGTAAGTATGCAGAGCATGGGATAGAAGAGTTTCAATATAATGGCTCTGCAAACTATAAGATTCGCCAACATATACACTGTTCCACAAAATTTGTGGCATATGCGATTTGATGTAAATGTCACAAAATCTATATAGGCAGTACATTTAGATGCCTAAAAGATAGGGTAGCAGAACATTTAAGAGCCTTGAAGAATCTGGATTTAAGGTACCCTCTAGCTAGTCATGCTAGTAATTGTACAAATCAGACAGGTACCCTATCTTTTTTCTTTCCACAGGATAGAAAATATACCAAGTGATAACCGTGGAGGAAATAGAGAACTGAGGGTCTGCCAATGTGAGGCACGATGTATACTTAAATTACGTGCGGTGGAAATGTCGATTCTGAACTACAGTACTTCTTAGGTTTTTAAATGTATTTAAATGATGCATCTGTTAGTAAAATTGACATGACTATCTCGACCCTGAAGTACAGGCATGTATTAAGTAGACCGAGATTGTGAATTATAGAAAAATGCGGTGGCAATTAATAACATCATAAATGTCATAGAAATGTATGCATAAAAATGTATGAACGCTATTGATGAATTTATTGGCCCTTATACTTAGGGGATGCTGTGTATTTCTTAAAAATGATTTCTAAATTTTGAGCGTTAATCTTAGAGTGCAGGTACTTGATTGTTAGAGTGAGGATTTTTTCAGATGGTTGCAAATTGTTTAGGTATTTGAATTATACCCTGTAGAAGAAATTGTTTGCAAGAGGTGTAATAATTAGTTAGATCTGAAAAAATGTGCTACTAGAAAAGCGGTACTTTGATGCTTTAATTAAGATGCTACACTGTTTGGATGTTAATAATCTTTCTCTACACTGTGCTTCCTCTATTTCTAAATTATCTTTAAAGTGTCTTCAATCAACTATGTTTCTTATCCTGAGATGGAATTTTTAATAACGACGTGCTGTGCAAAAGTGGGCAGCATGAATCTATGATTTATCATTTGGGATCGTACCTTTAGAGAGATAATATTACAGGCATATTATATTTGATGCCGGAATGAGCGATAAATATCACTTATTGCGTTATTGTCATTGTGAAGATGTTGCTTTGTAATAATTTATATGTTTTAAAGGAGATATAGTGTTTTTGATTACTTTTGGGTGTTTTGAGCCCATCCTAAGATGGCGCTCATTTTTGGGCCGGTTACGACGTGTTAGTCCATCTTCGGATATTAATTAATAAAACATACACTAAAGATGGTGTCTATGCTACACGCCACGAACACGCTCCTAGCATACTCGCTGGGAGATTTTGCTTTATGGAAATACTGGTGAGTTGTAATTGCAATGCATATTGTAAGCAGAAATGAAATTCACGTCAACAGAAATAATTCTGACAGCTGTTCAGACTGCTGTAGCAAAAGAGAGAGCCCTTGCACATGGTAAGCGCATTATGGTTGTTGCACCTGTACCTGCCTTAGAGGCAGTAATAAAAGCGAGCATTCCTAATGCTAAAGATTTACAAACGAGATGGGTACAATGGGTTATTTCTCTTGCTGCAACAGACGTTGAATACGTTTTTGACCCATATTTGAAAACAGAAGCATTTCTACAATATGAACAAGAATGTCCTCTGCCTACTGAGATTCTGCCCTTAGAGCAGTATGAATGTATAATTTATACTGAGGGATCAGCTCAACCTGCTACGGGGGAAAACAAGCCTATAGTGCGGCATGAGCGATCGTTAAAGGTCGTTGGCACGATGGCAAATTCCGACCAATGGTCACAAAAACTCAATCTCTAGGAGATTGTACAGCTCAGCGAGCTGAACTACAAGCATTCAAGCTGGCACTTGAAAATCCAGATCGCGAATTCCCCACACTAATAGTGTGCGATTCGTATTATTGTGTTCAATCTTACAAAGAAAATTTGCAAAACTGGCTTCAAAATGGTTACAAAGATACAAAAGGTGGCAAAATTAAGCATAAACTGCTTTGGGAACAAGTAGTTCAGTTACCAAAAGGACTACAAAACACTCATGTGATACATATGCAGATTTATCAACATGATGGCGTTCACGTTGAAGGGAATTCATTGGCTAATGAAGCCGTGAAGGCAGCTGTGCAAATGGTTTCCATAGCTGCAATCACTCATTCAAAAACAAAAACAGACAGTGAAATAATGCTAGCTGTCAATGCTTCAAGCAAAGACAGTGGTAAAACATTACCGAAAGGATTTTTACTCAAATACTTGTATCTAACTGATGCGAACAATGTTCCATTTGCTCGAATCCCTGGAGTGGAGAATAGGGTAATTCCAAACATGGAACATATATTAGGACTAATCCTAGCAGCACATGAAGGGCTTGCCTCTGCACATGCAGGTGTTTCCGCCACAGTGTCATTATTAAAACAGCGATACTGGTGGCTACGCATGAGGAAACAAACCAGAAATTATGTTTTGGAATGTGAAATATGCCAAAAGATGAAAGTCTCTACAGTGAAACGTCCTGCGCAGACGCCCCTGTTAATTTCAGATAAACCATTAGCTTGCGTTTACCTGGACCACTGTGGTCTCTTACAGACAGATGGTAACTATAAATATATCATTGTCGCAGTTGATTAGTGTTCAAGGTTCATTCGAATGTGCCCTCACCGCTCGGTTGACGCTCAAACTGTTATAAAAGATTTGCGAGTCTTTATCAAACTTACACAGTTGGCATAATACATTCTGACCAGGGTCTTGCGTTTAGCTCTCGAGCTTATAAGGAGGCCATGGGCTAATTGGGCATTGCATTGCTGTACTCTAGTCCATTCCATCCTTAGGGAAATTAGGTTGTGGAGAGAAAAAACTGGGACATAAAACAATCTATAACAGCTAAGGTATTATGCTTGGGTGACGGGTGGGTCAAACATCTAATAAGTGCCCAACGTAGTCTTAACAATCTGCCAAGACGTTCTCTAGGGATAATCACTCCATATGAAGTCCTTTTTGGGACCAAAATGTTAGTAGCAGACCTCGATTGTCAGACTTCAGTGGTAGACCAAAAACCTTTTGATATCATAGATGTTTGGCTGTTTTACAGAACTTAAATGGAATAAGAAAGAAACAAAGTAACGTGTTCCCAAAGCCAACCACCACTGAAGAAAAAACGACCATCCCAGCAAGGCCTATCTGGATTCCTAAGCTTGGGGACCTAGTCAGAGAAAAGATCGCAGACAAGAAAGAATTTGGGTCTTCTTACAAACAACCAGTACCTGTCCTAGCAATCCACGGATCAAGAACAGTATTACTGCCGCCCCTTGCTGGTAAAAAGGAGAACAGGTTTGTGTCGATCGCCCTGGTCAAACCACATCATGTGGCCGATATTGAGCAGTAGGCCAAGTAGACTCCGACCAAGTAGCAGATGCCCTAATCTGGCTACTATCCAAGAGGGTAATCAAAGTAGATAAGACACGCACCACACTTTTGTAATCAAAGAGTACAAATTTGTCGCGTGCTGCTGGGGCTTCGCTTTCTGTACCATCAAGCGTCAAAAAGTAATCAATGGTGCAAATCCTGGTAAGAGTTGTCCCCCTGCGCACCGCGTGGATGATACACAGAAGTGAGTATAATAAAGTTAATCCAAAACCCAAGAGTTGTTTTCACAATTGGTTGTTTTACTTCATTAATTTCTTCTTGTTGTCAAACTCAATTATTCATTGGTACACAGAAATTGTTTCCATCATTTCATAAATGTGTACATCCAACATATTTCAACGTCCATCCCTATGCATTTCGGGCCTTTCATAAGCCCTTCAACAGGGGAAATGTCTGAAAATCGAAGAAATAAACGTGCTGATTATGGGGAATAACCATCTACAACCTAAATGTCTTAAACTGACCGTCGTCACAAATAATACATGATAAGTCTTTTCTGTATGGTTAAAAAACTGTAAATTGCAGCTGTGCTACATTGTGCCTTTGTTCCATGAAATGTGCTGCGACAGTCGATTTAATGTTCCTGGTCCTTATGTTACTTTTATGTTCCAAAATTTTTGTCCTGATTTTCCGTTCTGTATGGCCAACATAACAGATGCCACAGGGACACTTCATTAGATAAATTACATTTGAGGAATTGCATGTAGCGTTGACTTTTAATTTGATCAGATAGCCTTTCATGGGATGATGTAGAATGTTACCCTTCATGATATTGTTACAATTGCTGCAATTGTAACATGGTTGTAAACCTTGGTGTTTAGTGATGTTGGTTGTAGTTTTAGGATGTGCAAGTAGTTCTTTGAGGTTAGGACCTCTTGTGTATGAAAAAATTGGTGTCTGTTGAAAGAGACCTCTGAAATCTGGTTCCCTACTCAATAATTCCCAGTGTTTCAAGATGATGTTAGGGTATTTGTTGCTCAATATAGAGTATTTAGAAACTACTGTCATTCGTTTACTGTCAATCTTTGTTTTGGGAGAGAGTAAATCTTCTCTCTTCAGATTGTCACACTTGTTCATGGCATGTGTCAAAACTGATTCCGGATATCCTCGATCGTTAAATCTCTTGCACATGTCGTCCATGTGAATGGAACAGTCTTTGGGATCAGATATGATTCTTTTCAATCTCATGAGTTGAGAAAGGGGTAGATTGTTCTTTAAACTTTGTCGGTGAAAACTAGCATAGTGTAAGGTACTGTTGCGGTCAGTGTCTTTGTGAAATAAAGTTGTAGTAAATTTGTTGTTTTCCAATTGGACTTGAACATCCACATAATTGATAGATTTTTGGTCATATGTCCATATAAACTGTATGCGATCATTGATGGTATTCAAATATTGCAAAAATTCAAGTAACTTTTCTCCGGGTCCAGACCAAAGTATAAAGATGTCGTCTATGTAACGTAGAAAGATTTTACCATGTTGAATTCATAAAGGTTGGTTGAGAATGTTATGTTTTTCAAAGTGGTGCATGAACAGGATTGCGTACGCGGGGGCCGCACAATTACCCATAGAAGTGCCGCTTAGTTGTAAATAGCAAGCATCCTTCCAGGTGAAGTAGCTTTGGTAAAGTGTGAACACTAGTAATTCCATTAGAAATGGTTGTAGTTCTGGTTTGATAGCAGAATTAAGAATAGCGTCTTCTATGGCTTCGATTCCAAGGTTGTGAGGAATGGACGTATATAACGCCTTAACATCGATTGTACATAGCCATAGTTCGTCATCCACAGACACCAGCAGGTTGTTAATCTTCATCAAAAAGTCAGTAGTGTCTCGGATATATGTGGGAGTCTTTGTTACTAGAGGTTGTAGATGTTTGTCCAATAATTTACCCACGTGTTCATGTATGCTGCCTCTTGTGGACACAATAGGTCTGAACGGTGGTTTGTGGAGGTCCTAGTGGACTTTCGGAAGCATGTACAATGTGGGTGTCTTAAGGTTATCCTGGGTCAAAAATCTTCTAGCTTTTTCCGTAATGATGTTCTGATCAACTGCTTTTTGTAGAATGGTTTCCAATATCGATCTAAATTCATTGGTAGGGTTGCGTTCAAGTTTGGCGTAAGTGTTGGTGTCTGTCTCATGTATCAGAACTTGTTGGTCATACAATGAACTATCCATAATTACGAGTGCCCCACCTTTGTCTGCGTTTTGGCATGTGATGTCGGGATTGTTTGCCAATTTCTTAAGGATGCTCCTTTCCATCATGGTCAATTTGCAGTGTTTCAATTTTGGTTGGAACTGTAAAGACGCGATGCATGTTTAACCAAATTCTCGAAAGTGTCTATAATTTTGTGACTGGCTAGAGCCAGAAAGGTACTTCGGGGGCGTAAACCCAAAAGGATCTCATCTGGTTGGGTGGTAACAGGTGTCATGTTTTCGAAATAGTTTCGTAATCTGATGTTTCTCATCAGTTGGAAAAAGCTGATCTCAAGTTCCAATGTATTGGAATCATAGAGATTATGTATAAGATTATGGGAGATAGCATCATTTTAATAGAGTCTAGTCGTCCCCACCAAGAAAGGAAAAGAGGATGCCAGCGATCAATAGCATCAGAGAGAGTCTTAAGTATGTGGTCAAAATTTAATTTTAGTGTTTCCAGAATATTTTAAGAAAACCACAGGCCCAAGTATTTTATCTTTGAAGGTTGCCAAGAAAAACTGGTAGAACTAAAATCTTGTTTAAGACAGAGTACATTTTGGGGGAGAACCTCACATTTGTCTGAATTAAGACGGTAGCCAGATAATTGAGAGAATTCATCAACCTGTTGCATAAAAGAAGGAATTGAAGAAGAAGGATTAGAACAATATAAAAGAATGTCATCTGCGTAGACAGACATTTTGACATGAGAGGTAGTAAGTTGAAAACCAGTAATCTGAGGGTCGTCTAATTGTGGATAAAAAAGGTTCTAAAACAATTATAAATAGAAGTGGAGATAAGGGGCAACCTTGACGCACACCTCTAAGAAGAGGGAAATAGTCTGAGACTTTACCATTAACAAAAATAGAAGCTGTAGGCTGAGTATAGTAGGGAGATAAGAGATATTAATTTAGGAGGGAACCCTATCCATTTGAGAGCTTGAAACATGAAATCCCAACCAATCCTATCGAATGCTTTCTCTGCATCTAATGCTATTGCGGAAATGGGATAGTCAAGAATAGAAGCTTTGCTAAGGATATTAAAAAAGACTCTGAAATTATCAGAGGATAGACGACCTTTTACAAAACCGGATTGTTCAGGGCCAATGAAGTTAGGCAAAATAGGGTTGATTCGGAGGGCAAGAATTTTTACAAATATCTTATAGTCAAGATTGACTAAGGAGATTGGACGATAATTTTTGCAAAGAGATGGATCTTTATTGTCTTTAGGGATTAAACAGATTATGGCTTCTTGAAAGGTACCAGAAGAAGTGGCAGCCGTAATACAGGAATTGAAAAGAAGTAAAACATGTGGGAGGAGTATATTAGCGAAAGTGCATAGAATTCAATAGTACGTCCAACAGGACCTGGAGCTTTTCCCCTTTTTAGCACCGATACTGCATAAATAATTTTGGAAAGGGAGAAATCTACATCCAAGGAGGTAAAATCAACATTGGGAGGTAGTGGGCGATCGATAGATTGAAAATAGGAAGTAAGGTCAGTTGAAGATGGACGAAGTTCAGGGGTGTATAAAGTTTTATAACAGGAAACAAACTCATTTCAGTGTGGTTACCCTTAACTAAAGAGATGCCATCATTATTCCGAATAGACTCTATCTTTGTTCGATCAAGACGTATTTTTAAATAGGTCGCCAGCAACTTCCACATTTTATTTTGACCGCCATAGTACCTCATGCTACTCTTTAAAAGATTTGAAGAGACAGCTTCCGTAGATGCTTTATTAAATTAACATTTTGCTTCAATAAGTTTGTTTAAGGAAGATTCAGAATTAGAATGATAGTAAGTATACTCTAGCTGTTTGATCTCAGCAAGTAATTGGGAGGTTTGAGTTTCAAAATTTTTTCGCCTATGAAAATACACCGGCGAAACTTTTTGAATGGGGTGCGAGAATAGATGACAAGTGTCCCAGGTGCTCGGAAGGCCCAGCTACCTTGATTCATAAGTTTTATGAATGTGCTGACCTAATGCCCTTGAATAATGGGATAGAATCATTTTGGGAAGGAATATTTGGGATCAGAATCTGAATCACCCGAAACGTATGGTCTTTGGGGTACGATAGTAGCCTCTGTCTTCAATTAACACAGACTTACTTTTTATTCATCCTGGTGGCTGTGGCATGAATATTAATTGCAGCTAGGTGGAAGGACAAGGATCCCCCCGTTTCAGGCCTGGCTAGTTCGACTGCTGGCAGTATACCAGCAGGAGATGCCTCTTTATAAATGCTGAGGTTAACGCGGTAGAAAACTAGGGGAAAAGATTTAGGCCCACATGCATCATTGTGTCATTTTGCATTTCTTAATTTGCGAAAAATAAGGAATCGCAAATTAAGAAGTGCAAAATGCTATGCATCATTTTTTTCGGTATTTCTTTGTGATTCGGTAAAAATCGCAATTTTTACCGAATCCCAAAGAAATACCGAATTCTTAAGTTAATTTTCGCAATTCCCATTGATTCCTATGGGCCAAAAGGCCCATAGGAGTCAATGCAAATTGCGAGTGGCACTTAGAAAATTTCATGGGTGCAGGGGGGGGTCCAAAGGACCCCCCCATGCACCCCTGAAATGTATTTTTCGCATCATGTTTCACACACACATGTCCTAAGGACATGTGTGTGTGAAACATGAATGTTGTAAAAAAAACATTCAAAGCATTTTAAACACTTTTTCCAAATTTACCAAGTGGTTCAACCACTCGGTAAATTTGGAACCCTAATTGCGAATTTCCACTTGTCAAAGTAATGATGCATTGCTTTTAAGAAGTCGCACATCTGCGACTTCTTAAAAGCACCCGCAATTTTAGAACTCGCAACAATGTTGCGAATTCTAAAATTGCTTCATGCATCCCAAAAAGCACTTTTGCATTCGCAAACGGCCGATTTTAAGGAATCGCACCGTTTGCGAATGAAAAAGTGCTTGATGCATGTGGGCCATGGTCCCCAATGATAGATTGGAAAACTAAGATGAACCATATAGCAGACCAACTAGGCCAATTGCTGGGAAATTAGATCCGATATTAAGAACAAGTGAAGGATTTAAAGCTCTATACTAAAGAGTAGCAATCTTTAAGACGAGGAGTGACATCATACTGTATTGTTAAAACTGTATGAATTGTGTTAATTAAACTGTTCTTGATAATGATAATTACTGTGTAAAGTACAACTATGAGTTTTGTAAAGCGTAAAGGAGATAACTTACGCATGAAAATGAATTTGTATTAATATGTGTTTAAGAAAAAAAAATGAACAAAGGGAATATTATATTCCAACACTACCACATGAATCATTTTGCACAGTTTAAAATGTGAAGTTCAGCATTCTTTAACACATCATGGCTCTTAAGAATCGTTGGCCATTTTACTTCTTGTTAACAGTGGCCCTTTTCTTTAGGACAAATGAGAACATTTTTATATTGTATATGTAGAGTCACCCAAACCTATAACATAAGCAATTTTAATTAGTGTATGTTTAAATATATGCAATTAAATCATGTGTCTGTGCTTTCATGTAATATCACACTTAGGCACACCTCGCTGATTTTACTATACAGACCTGTCTTTATTTCCTTTTATTCATATTGGTATAATGAAAGTAGGTGCACCCTGAGACTTCTTTTTTCTTTCCAATTATCCCATACAGAACCAAGGCTTCATTGCTTTGTATTAGCATATGCTTTTTGTTTGTTTTCATTGTTCACTTTAAGACATTAAATTAAGAAGCTTGATTTTATTAATGGTAATTGCCTCTATTAATATCGTAAACCAGGTACCCTCGACTACTGTTTGGTGTTACAAAATAAATTGTTTGCCTAGCGTAGGCAGTGGTATTTTAAAATCATGCATAATTGAACTCAAAGCAGCTTCCCTATTGTAATACATCATAGTGTGGTATGTGCCATCAACAAAACAAGCACAACAAGCAATAACTAGTCCAGACCTGGCTCTTCGACATGAACCTGGATGGATTCAAACCCTTGCTTGCACACAACACCAAGTCACTTACATTCACCTTGGACACCGACTGCACAATCAAGTAATAGGCACATCATGAAGAAAACCAAGGTGGCTGGAGTTTTTCTGAAGGACCTTTGATTTAGGACATCTTCTACAGAGCCAGGCAGGTGACCTCTAGTAGGCACAAGTAGGTAGGTTCAATGCTATTATCCCAAAAAAGCAATCCCAGGCACATCATTGAATCCCTATTTGTGCCTCTTGACCACTGGATTTGACTCCCTCAAAATGGTGTCACAGTAGTGTGGTGTGATTCAAAATGCATTGTTCGGCGTGTAGTCTACTTTCATGCGTGTTTGTCTATTTATACTTGTCATTGAGCCATTCATGAACACATGGAGAGAATTATGTATATATTTCAAGATTAACAAAAATGTTGTTCAGCTAAATACATTTAAAACCAAGTGTAAAACACAAAGCAAATACTACTCTGCTGTCAATTCTTTTTACTTTACATCTCGATAGGGGTGGGTTTCCATTGGCATGGCGCCTATTTAGGACTGTGCAGTTAATTTGCAAGAATTTGCAAGCAGTGCTGCAAATACATGTGCACAGTGTTTTTTTTGCGTCTGTAAAAATCGTTCCCCTAACATGCTTTGCAAGAGATTGTGAAGGTTAAAGAATAACAGTCATAGCTAAGCTAAAACTGTCAAAATGGGAGATATTTTAACAAGAAGTTGGAGTCACCTGCTTTAGTTTTAGCTTGTGTATCTGCCAGTACATAACAACTCGGCATCTGTCTTGAATTTAGAAGAAACCTCCACAGGCAGAGAAAGAACTGCCTAGTGGTTTTAACTTAAGTGCTAGTAAGTATTTTTCTACTTTATAAAACCACCGTGCAATTTGCAGATTTGCCATTCTCTGCTCTGAAAACACAGTCTCTTCAGACCAGGAATGAGGTAACTCAACTGGGCTGTGTGCCAGGAAGAATGAAGAATATGTGAAAAAGTAGACATTTTCAGAACTGATAAGGATAATTGGGAGAAATGATTGGGAGGGAAGAAAAGAAGGGAGAAGTCGTGAACGTAGGGAAGTAAGGGCAGCGATAATGAATGGACAGAGTGTGTGGAAAATGGCAGTGCAAAGTTGTTTTTTCACATTTTGCAAAAGGTGCTAATGTCATCAGTTTATCTTTGTTTACGTCTTCTTTTCCTGAATTTTGATATAATTTAAACAGACAGCAACATCATTGTTCACTCTTTTGGAACCTAAAAAAGCTGTAAAATGTATGTAGAATTTTTATTTGTGAAGCTCTTCTATGCACAGTGGCAAGTTTGTGCAATATTTTCTCTGCAAGTTGATTTTTTTCCGTTTTGCTATGTACATGACGTGCACAATGACGTTGAGCAGAACTCTTCTACAAATTGGTTATTGTACAGGACCACTGAGTTGCATAAAAACATGTGCAACATAAACTATTGCAAAATTCACAATTTTAATGCATGTAAATCAAAGTGAAAAAAGTTCCAGCCGTCAGGGACCACAAGTCCTTGGTGAATGTTACAAAAAATGAGGTACGTTCCACACACGTAGCGAGGAATGAAGTAAGTACAGGCACATAATAAAAGTAAAAGCGGAAAGAGCGAGTCTAGGGAGAAACAACGGGGACAAGCATTAGCAAATTCAATAGGTCTGCCTGCATTCTCAGTGTGAAAGCTGATCTGTTGGCTTTGCCAATGCTGGGGCGAGTGCTGACCGTGGTAATCTGCTCCCTCCCACCCCTTGCTTCTCTCTCAGAGCACCCATTCAGCACCAGCCTCCTTGCTTTTCGAGAGGAGTTTGTGTACCCCCTCCTGTATCCTACAATGATATTCCTGGGCCGGGAACTGGGCCACTCCTTTCACACACACCTTAGCCCGTAAGGCAACTTACTAGTTTTACTTATCTCTCCCGTAAATCCACACATGGAGAAAGAGTCAGACACGGCAAAGAGGAGACAGGCTTGGACCACTGACTTTATTTCAGAAAACACAGCTCTGTAAAATGGGAGCATCCATTTGTGGATAATCAGCCACCATATCGGAATTCGGTAAAAAAGCAGAATCTCCAGTTTGTGCACTGATGTTTTGTAAATATGTTTAGTAAATATGCTTGTTGGTTGTATGCCGACCAATATTTAAAAAAATGACATGATTTACTTTTTGGCAGAGCAATTTAGATAAGAGAATATAGTCCTAAACTGCCTTTTTATTTATAAGTTCTGAATAGAAATGCTATGTTGGTGCCCGTGGGGTCACTGCAATAATCAAAAAAAAAAATTCGATGTGGCTGCTCTGCTCATGAAATGGTGATCAACATCTGTGTTTCGTAACAATAACTCATCGTGAGTGTCTGTGGAAGCATCGAAGGATGGCCCCCTCCGCTGCAGTGGCCATTGCTTCATGAGAGGATTCTCCTTCCAGTCATCACCGCCAATAGTTCTGTCTGTAGGCCTGGCCATCCCTTACTCTGGCACGAGGGTGCCGCGTTGCAGAGCACCACCAGCTGGGGAGACGTATTTCCGTCACGTGCCCCATGCACTGGCTCGGTGCTCCTTTTACGCTGCAGCCATTTTGTTTTGTTTCAGCTGACATCTTTTCACAAATATTGTTTTCGACTTGCTTTATCCCATTACAGGATACCATGCTGAGGCATCCATTAGGAGTTCAGCTGCGGCTCTGTAGTTGCCTGCGGGCGGCTGACTTGGGTATGTGTTGCAAGAGTCATGGTTTCTTTAGGAATAAACACAGGGGACCAGTGTGGGCGCGGTGCCCCATTATTCACACACATTTGTGAACAGTGACGCAGTGCATGCCATTTGTTAAAATGAGACAACCTAAGCAAAATAGAAATAAACTATTTCACAACAGTAAGTCATGTTATTGGGAATTTTAATACAGCAACTGTGATGGCCAAGAACAAGTTTTGGATTTTGCAAATCTAGACAATTTAGGATAGAATCTATTTGGCGAAGGGCTGCGCATTTTCCTAAACTTTGGGGGGATATTTATGAGAGGGGCTGCGTCAGGTTTGCAGCACGCAACATGGCACATGCATGATGCAAACCTCCAAGTCAGGTTTTTTAAGCCACGCAAGGCTACTTTGGGTGGCTCCAAAAATCTGTAGTAACGCAAAGCAGCGCAAATCGCTGCTTATTCTGCCCTGGTTAGGCGGTCTTTAGGCATTGCTTGGGTGTTCCCACGCAACTCCCATATATTTTGATGCATCCCCAGATTTACAAGAACTTTTAAGCCTGGGGAAGTGCCAGAATCTTGCACCTTTCCAGGGGAGGCCTAACAGGGAGAAATATTTCCATTACTCCTCATTTCTTACTTCATTCCATGTGTGCTGCATTCTGCTGCACACATAAAAAGAGGAATATGACTCCCAGGATGGTTTTTGTGCAGGATGGTGCCCCTTTCTGCACAAAAACAATCCTGCATGCAACGCAGGCACCCTAGCACCATGGTGCAAAGGTTCCTGCATTGGTGGTGGGCTGCCAAAAAGGCACCAGCGCAAAGGAAAGGACAGGCATGCACCATATTGCCTTAAATACGGTGCATTACTGACCTTTCCCTGTCAAGCAGTGCAGTGCAAGATGACTTGCCTCGCTGCACTGCGTCACTTTCCCATAAATGAGACCCTGGGTTTTCAAACAGTTGCTTTAAAATACTATATGAAATGGATTCCATTTGCATGCTGCAATTCCATAGATTTTTTCATCATATGTAAACATCTATTAATTTCTCTCATTTATCAAGAGGAAAACAAATCTAATCATTCCAGTGGTTAAGACAGACTTTGTGATTGTGCTTTCATTTCTGCTTCTTTGTCCAGAGACTTTCATCGAATAGAATGTGCATTAAGAAAAGAAGCTAATTTGGGCCACGCAGCCATGCAGTACCGATGTGAATTTGCAAAGCGTTTTGCTCAATCTTCTTCTTCGTTCCTTAAATACATTTGAACGTGAAATCCTGGAAGCAAGCCAACATAAATATATACAAATCATTTACTTTAATAATAATTATCCTAAAAATATTTTTACAAATATTAAAAAGTTAGTTAAACTTTTTTTACTTTTCCCTATACTTTACTATAGAGAGGCCCCACAGTCAGGGCAGAGATTTCTCTATGGTAAAGTGAGCGGAGCATTTAAAAAGTTTATTAAAAAATGTATAATAATTTTGAAAAAATACTTTTATCTGAAATATTACTGTACATTAATGTATATATTGATTTTGGATGTAGAACACAATAACATAAATGTTACAGCACTATTAACTTAGATTTTGAAGGAAATCTTTAGTTAATTTATATATATTAAATTAAATTAAATATATATTTTTCAGAAGTTTAAATTAAAAAAGTAAAATAAAATAAAAATCTATTGCGACCTAAAGCAAACAATTCATTGCTTTTATTATTCAAAGTGATGTATACAATTAATGTTACATTCATTTATTATTCAAAATTGTCAACGTTTTATTATTCAATTAATTTAACATCAACTTATATGTGCCTTAATTTCAACTATAATAAATAACTTCATTGATTGTTATTTTCTACCAGTATTCTTTAGGTTCCTACCGCCATTATCATTACATTCTATGGAAGGGTGTTGCAGTGCCAGTGGTAGGCCATGTGAGTTGAAGGCCTTACTGCTGTTTCATTTTTCTGCAGTAACTTGCGCTCAGAAATGTTCTTTCATCTCCTGTATTAATGGGTGTAAATGCGCAAGTCAACACTTTTGAGGAACTTTACGGTCGGATTTTGTGAATAGCCCAAAGTAGTAAAGTTTTTCAAAAGCGTAAGAGTAAACTTTACATGTGTAAAAAGGGAAATTTGCCATTGCAAATAGCCACATGCATGTGTACCATTTTTAGATTTCCACTACAGACAGCTGTGTCTGTCTGTTGGTAAAGCCTATTGTTGCCAATACTATATTCATTCTACCAGTGGGCTTTGGGACAGCCACTGTATCATGATTGAATGGCTTTGTTGCCCATCTGAGATATTTGCTTTGACTCAATGGCTTTATTCACTATGCTTGGGTTTGTCTTGCCCAAGAGCATTTCTGTCTCACTGTGTCCTGACTGGATGAGCTGAATGCTTGCACTGCTAATTTGATGGGACTCTCTTTAGGTGTAGCATTAGTCAAGACCGTTTCATTTTAGCAAAATAATAATAATACAATATAATATACTTACTTATAAAACCTTTAATTCATCCCTCATCATTCACTGTTCTATTGTTTTGTCATTCACATTTGTATACTGAACACTACAGCATACAGAATGGGGCAAAGGGTTAGCCTGTTTTAGCCATTTTTATCTTCACTGTGAGTGACTGCATTCTACTCTTTCACAAGTAGCACATCCGCAAACAGAGAACTTCTCTTCCATGCCACGAACGATGGAACTGTGATTTTGAGACCAAAATATATTGTTTTATTTGTTTCAATCCCTTTCAATCCCCGCTTCTTGATATTCTCCACCTCACACCCCAACCCTCTCCCCTACATCAGGCCAAATACTGCGCAGCAAAGAGCAGCGTCTACCTTCTGATTGTGCTCTGTGGTGTTTCCGTCACTGAGCGCTTTGAGATGATTAGTATCCTTGTTCTGAGGAGGTATTGTGTGGTAAATGTGAAATTGATTCCGAACTGCTTCCTTGCTAGTTTGTGCTTACAGGTGGGTGAAGTGTATTTGGGATTTGATGCTTAGTTCTCAACAGCAACATCATTTTGCAAGTGTTTCTGTAAACATGCTTGTATTGCAACTTGATTACAGTTTAACCTAGTAGCTCGCACTAAAGCAACACAAAGGCATTGTCATTTAGATTTGTTTCTATTACGAGCCAAATATAGGTGTTAAAATGCAAGTGATGGTCTAGCTGGAATTTGCATAAAATGTTTCCACTGGTGGTGAACGACCGTTCCACAGATATCTGTACATTATATCACATCATTGTTGAAACATTCCACAAATGTTAGCCCCACTGCATCAAAGTCTTTTGCTTGAGACTGCAGCCACAGCCTGAGAGTGTGACAGCAACACATTCTCTTGGAAAAAATATCACAAAAGAAAACGCATTCTCCAGCACTAGAGGAATGCTTACTAAGGCAGGCTGTCAGGATCTTGCAAGTTCTTCCATGCCAGTCTGAGGCCATAAAATGGCAGGTTAGTCAAACACTACCAAAAGATGTGCTTTTTCATAAAAACACTTGAATCTAGGAGAGTCACGTTTGTTACTAACGTTTACGTCATCATAATGACAGAAGTCATGTGCTTTGCAGATTAATCTATTTTGTTATATAGTACGTCAGAACCCGTACATGCTCCATACCTTTCCATGAAGGCTGTTTTCAGCATCTTTCCAAATATTCCAATTTTTGATAACTTAAATAACATGAGATAAGAAATTTGCTCGGGGTCACTGTATGGTCAAAAGAAAAGCTGGTATTATAAGCTGGTACTCGCGGTGTTACGTGTAACAAGCACATTTGCTCTGCAGTCACCATTCTGTGGTCTGCTCAGTGAACATTGCCTCTGAAGAAATGTATAGCTTTTAAATCTCTGTGTTTAGCTTACAAGGCTCGTCATGGACAAGGCCCTGCCTTCCTGGAGGAGAATCTGAGAGGGTACACATTCAGTAGTGGTCGGTGGTGGGAGTATCTGTCGGGCGGTGACGTGGGGAGGGGCAGGGTGGGAATAGTAAATTATTCCTCTCCGCTATCCAATACTTCCCCTACCATTGCAGTTGCTGGAGTGGGAATAGTAAATTGTTCCCCTCTGCTATCCAACACTCTCCCTACTGTTGGCTAGTAGAGGGGATAAAATTACTATTCCCACTCCAGCGAGTGCAACAGTAGGGAAAGTGTTGGATAGCGTAGTGGATAAAATTACTATTCCCACTCCAGCGAATGCAACAGTACGGAAAGTGTTGGATAGCGGAGGGGAATAGTCATTTTATCCCCTCTGCTGTCCAACACTTTCCCTACTGTTGCACTAGCTGAAGTGGGAATAGTAATTTTTACCCCCCGCTATCCAACACTTTTCCTACTGTTAGACCTGGCACCTTGGCGTGAGTCTCCCTTCCACTTTTTGCTGATGTGCCTCCGATGTCTTGCTGGTTTTCCGATACTCAGGGCACTGCGCCACGGCTGACCCGTGCCGCAGTGCAAGTGCTCCCTACTGTAAATTGTACATGTGATTGATGTCCATGATTGGTGCATTGGATTTACTGTTAGTCCCTAGTAAAGTGCACTAGGAGTGCCAGGGCTTGTAGATGCCAATACTGCTGGTGGGCCTGCAGCGCTGGTTGCGCCACCCACGAGGCAGCCGTAAGATGTGTCTGGGGTCCGCCATTGCAGACCCCGCGTGCAGTCGCGTACTGTCACGCTGGCTGGGCAAGTGCACCCACTTGCCAGCCGCCAAACCTTCCCTTAACTTCATGTTAGTCACCCCTATGGTAGGCCCGAGGGCAGGGTGCATTGTAAGTGTAAGGTAGGACAAGCCCTGATGTGCGTGGCATGTCCTAGTAGTGAATTACAACTAAATTCGTATTTCACTATTGTAAGGCTACCTGCTTCCTTTAGGCCAGAACGAGCGGCTGGAATTATTACACCCTATAATCCCAGCCGGCTCAGGGAGCACGGTAGAGAGTCGTGTTTAGTATGCCTGAACTCAGAATAATAAGATATTTCTTTTAGTAAAGTTTATTTTAATATCCTGTGTTTGCAAATGCTACTTTCAGAAAGTTAGCATTTGCTTGCTTAACCATTTCAGCCCGCCTCTGCTGGTATGTGTAGCTGACTGTCTGGGATGTGTGAGTGACAGGGCTGGGGGATGACAGGTGGTGAATGCGCAGAATACACCTTAGTGGGAGGTAGGAGTGGCTCTTGACTCTGAATCTTGCTGTGCTCTGCCACCACAATGCTGGCTCCACCCTCCTGGGGAGCGACTGATGACTCAGCCGACACCTGGCCCAGGAAGGGCGAAGCCCCATCAACAAGGTACTTCTGGCTGCCCCTGTCCACACAATGGTGGCTCCACCTCCTGTGGGGCGTCTGATGCGCCTGCCCCTCACACTGAAAGCAGAAGCCGGAGTACACCCACCAGAGTACTCAAGGACTGAAAGTGGCTATGCGAAGGCCCCCCTGGCCTCCGAGAACAAAAGAAATGCAGTATAAAAGAAGGAGCCCTGCTCCTTGTAAATTAGATCCTGTTTGTGCTACAGAAGGAACTCTGCCCGACGAGAAGGACCGGGAAGGACAAGGAAGAGTGCTGACTCTTGCCTGTGTCTGGTGCCTTGCTGCCGAAGGAGAGGAAAAGGAAAGACTACAAGAGACTTTTTGCTTTGTGAAACTTTGTGCCAAACTCTGCTGAAGAGATCTCCAAGGGCTTGCTGCTGAACTTGCCCCCTGACCAGCGCCCCAGGACCAGTGGGCGCTACATCCTAAAGAAAGCGACTGTGTGTGCTGCTTATCGCTGCAGTACGGACAGAAGGGTCTGGGAGCGCTGGGCAAGCCTGCCACACTCCCCGTATCCAAGGCATTGACATCCCCCCAAGCACCGTGACCGGGGCCCAAAGCAACAGCAAGAGCAACGTGAGGTCCAGCCGCCGCTGGCCCGAACACCGTGACTGCACCTGCACTGGGAGCCCGAGAGCAAAGTAAAGGAGGACCCGTCCGGTCCAAGCTCCCGGATTGACTGCGTCAAGCCACCTGCGAAGACGGACAGCTGCCTATGATAAATCCCCCTCTGGTCGGTATCCTGCCCGACAGCTCAGCTGTGAGCGCACAGCTGCAACCGGCACTTGGCTGGGTACGTCCTGCACTTGGGGACCGTACTGCCACTTGCCGCCACCACACAGCCGCCGACTCCAAGATCGGAGCGAACGTCGAAGGAAGGACCCTGCCGCCACAGAACACCGCCGCCCCGGATGACCCGTGACCTGCCCGGCTGAGAGCCGCAGCGAACAGCGACCCCGGAAAAGCAACGCGACGTGGGACAGCTCCCCTGGAAGCCGACCGCTCCAAAAGAATCGAAAGGTACTGTGTTGTATCCTCACGGTGCGAGCGTCCTGCAACCCGAGCTCGCACCGCGCCATCTACTCCCAACACGAGCCTACCCTGAAACCGAGGCTCGCACGGCGCCCGGCCCCCGGGGCCCACGTGGAGAGCGCATTGAGGCGCTACGAGACACTGAACCTTGTCGAACCTGGGCAGAAGGCCCAACAGACTGCGTATTGCTAAAAGAGAACTGTGGCAACCTGAACTCAAGTAACCTGGAACCGATATTGAAAGTTTGATAACTGTATTTACAAGCCTGCTGAAATCTATATAAAGATATATATTTTTACAAATACAGTTTGGTGTCATTGTGTGGTGGGTTGGTTGTGATGGTGTGATATTGCAAATGTTTAACCCTATGTGCCCCAAAGATTAGCCTAAGACTGCTTAAGCCACACTACCTAGAGGGTAAGCAGAGGTTGTCTGGAAGGTAACCCTCAGCCCTGACGAGGAAGAGAGAGTCCCTGCTTGTCGCTAGTGCTACACTGCGCCAACTAGAGCCTCCCCCTTCCTACATTGGACGCAGCGGTGAGGATTTTTGAATTTACATTTGCAGTGTCTATACCTTAACTTCTGACCATTGCACGGTGATTACAGTCCAGTTACTTAGCCACAGGTTTTATTGTAATTTTGCCGAGAGAAGATCCCTAGCGAAGAAGCCATGCCGGGCGCGAAGAGCCTGGATGGAGCGGAGTCCACGACTTCTGAGATGTTGGAGGTGGAGTGGGACGCCACAAAGCTGGATACGTACTCCAGAACGGAACTGAAGTTTTTTTGCAAGAAACTCAAGGTTCCACACACCGGTTGCAAGAACAAGCCACAGCTCTACAAGGCCCTGAAAGCCTGGATAGAGTCCAGAAAGGCCCCGGAGGATCAAGATGCCCTCACGGAGCAGGAGGCAACTGAGGAGCAGAATGCACCTGTAGATCTGGTGGATCTCGAAAGGCAAGACAGCGTGCACAGCTTTGGTAAAGGCCTGTCGCCAGAGGAGCTGGCGGACAGGAAG
This sequence comes from Lissotriton vulgaris, assembly GCF_964263255.1. NCBI lineage: Eukaryota > Metazoa > Chordata > Amphibia > Caudata > Salamandridae > Lissotriton > Lissotriton vulgaris. The sequence continues at coordinate 1,530,352,304 of NC_141685.1, read as the reverse complement.
GAAACGAGGGATCACGAAAGGAAGCTGGCAGAATTGAAAATCCAACTGGAGCTTGAAACCAAAAGAATGGCGCTGGAAGAGCGAAAGCACCAAATGGATTATGAGTTGAAAATGAGGGAGATGAGTCTAAAGGAGAGAAACTTGGATCATCCTCCCTCTGGTGGCAGCACAACACCAGTGCAGGTAGAGTCAAGAGTGCACATCCCCAAAGATGTAGTTAAGGAGTTCTTTAAGGGGGATGACATAGGACAGTGGTTTAGGGCATACGAGGTAGCCATGTCCTCCCACCGGGTCCCTGACAAGGATTGGGGAGCGGGGTTGTGGGGAAGGTTCCTTAGCGAAGGGCGGGACACCCTGCTAGATTTGCCCGTTGAAAACCAGAAATCCTATTCCCACATGAAAGAAGCTTTAATGAACAGGTACGGGCTTACCCCTGAAATGTATAGACAGAAGTTTAGGGGATGTACTAAGCGGCCTGGGAATACGTATGTGGAGTATGTGACTTATTTTTGCAGAGCACTGGATGGTCGGGTGAAGGGTAGCAAAGTGAATGATTTTTAAGGTCTCTTTGATTTAATTGCATGGGAGCACTTGTCTGATCACTGTTTTCCTGAGTTACGCCAACACCTGATCGATAGCAAGCTGTCCAACCCGAGGAAGCTTGCTGAGGAGGCGGACCGCTGGCTCAGCACCAGGGTCCACAAGGGTCCAGTGGGAGACTCCGCCAAGAGTGGGCAGGGTCCCCAGCAGAAGAGTGGGGGGGACAAGGGAAAACAGAAAGGGTTCCAGAAAGGCCCCCAAAGTAATCCCCAAGGGAACCAGCAGCAAGGTTCTCAGCCTCCCCCACCCCCAAAGCAGAATGGGGCCCGACAGGTAAACCTGTTTCAAAGGGGCCCTTCAATTGTTTCAAATGTGGTGAGCCGGGGCACATATCCAGTGACCCCAAGTGTCGCCTGTTTGGAAAACCAGCACCTACGTGTGCTCCGCCCCGTCAAGTGACTAGTGTTCACTTAGGAGAAGAAGTGATGGTCCCGGGGGGTGGAGATCCCGTTCACATGACCCTAGTCTCACTAGGAGACAGTGAGATGATCCCTACGAACTACCTGCCCTCTAACACTAAGAAATATGGGCAGGTGGTGATCATCAATGGTAAGGAAGCTGAGCCTCTTAGAGATACAGGAGCCAGTGTGACTGCAGTGAGGCAGCACCTGGTGTCTCAAGAGCAGGTTGTACCCATGCCTACTGTAGGGTTATCAACGCTGATAATTCAGAGAGTCAGTGTCCGATGGCTCAAGTTCCCTTCGAGTGGGGGGGTCTCTGGTACTCTGCAGGTCTGTGTGAGGAAAACCATGCCTGTTGACTGTTTGCTAGGGAATGACTTGGAGCACTCCCCTTGGGAAAAGGTGGAGAAGACGACTCACCTGAGGATGGTGGGTCTGCCTGACTGGGCGTGCGTGACCACCCGGTCGATGGCAGCCAGTAGGGGTGATCAAGAGGTCCTGGGGCCTGAAGGAGAGGCCCAGGAACCGGCCTTAGGGAGAAGGCGCAGGGGGCGCGGGAAACCGGCCCCTGAAGTTCCCACGGTCCAGGAGGAGGCAGACCTTGAGGGGGATGCCCTGGAGCCTACAGGGGAACAGATTGCCGAACTGGGGGACCTGCCTGAGCTGACCCATTGGCAGCAAGAAGGAGGACCCTCCAGGGAGGAATTCTGCAAGGAGCAGAAAGAATGCCCTTCTCTCGTGGGTATGCGGCAGCAGGCTGCAGACCAGACCAATGGTGTTCAGGCCAAGACACATTACGTGTACTGGGAGAACGACCTCCTGTATTCAGAGCCTAAGGCTGCTGAACCTGGGTCAGCCCGTGTGCTGGTGGTACCCCAGAAGTTCAGAGCCTTCCTACTGGGTCTGGCTCACGATGTGCCGTTAGCAGGACATTTGGGGATGGACAAGACCTATGACAGGCTTGTCACCCACTTTTACTGGCCCCAAATGCACAAGAGCTCAGATGCTCATTGTAGAACCTGTCCGACTTGCCAGGCAAGTGGGAAGAGCGGAGGGAAGAACAAGGCTCCCCTCCAACCCTTCCCTGTGGTCGGTACGCCATTCCAGCGAGTGGGTATTGACATCGTTGGGCCTCTGGACCCCAAGACAGCCATGGGCAACAGGTTCATCCTGGTCTTGGTGGATCATGCCACCCGGTACCTTGAAGCCATCCCTCTGAGGACAGTGACGGCCCCCGTGGTGGGACGTGCACTGATGGGAATTTTCTCACGAGTAGGATTCCCTCTAGAGGTGGTGAGCGACAGGGGGACCAACTTCATATCCAAGTATATGAAGTCCCTTTGGCAAGAGTGTGGTGTTACGTACAAGTTCACCACGCCTTACCATCCCCAAGGAAACGGGTTGGTTGAAAGATTCAACCGAACCCTGAAGCGCATGATCATGGGCCTGGAAGGTCCAATGAGGCGTAAGTGGGACGTCCTCTCACCATGCCTACTCTTTGCATATCGCGAGGTACCCCAGAAGTCCCTAGGGTTCAGCCCCTTTGAACTGCTGTACGGTCCCCCCGTGAGAGGACCACTGAGTTTGGTAAAGGAAGGCTGGGAGCAATCTCCCAGGAAACCTCCCCAGAATGTATATAGCTACATGCTGGCCTTCAGAAACCAAACCAGGCGCTTCAGACAACTTGCCGAGGCAAATCTGGAAGCGAGCCAGGAGGAAATGAAGCGGTGGTACGACCAGAATGCCACTCTGGTCGAGCTTCAGCCTGGACAAGAGGTGTATGTCCTGGCCCCAGTGGAGCCCTGTGCCCTTCAGGATAAGTGGACAGGTCCATTTGAGGTTGTGGAGCGCAAGAGCCCAGTGACATACTTGGTGGACATGAAGACGCCCAGGAACCCTTTGAGGGTCCTACATGTCAACCGCCTCAAGCCCCACTTAAGACGGTCCGAAGTGGGCATGTTGTTGGCAACTGATGATGGAATGGAGGAGGAGTCGGAGCCTCTTCCTGACCTCTTAGTGGCCTGTGAGAAAGATGGGTCAGTGGATGGAGTTAACCTCTCACCCACCCTGACCCCCGAACAACAGGAAGATTGCCGCCAGTTGCTGGGGCAGTTTCCAGATCTGTTCTCCCTGGTTCCGAGTGTCACAGATTGGTGCGTCCATGATGTGGACACTGGAGACAGCTTACCTGTGAAGCATAAGGCTTACAGAGTGACTGACAGGGTCCGGGCCTGCATTAAGGAGGAGGTCTCCAAGATGCTTGCCCTTGGGGTGGTTGAGTCTTCCAGCAGTCCTTGGTCCAGCCCCGTGGTCTTGGTCCCAAAGGCTGCTGCGCCGGGAGCCACACCCGAACTCCGGTTCTGTGTGGACTACAGAGGACTCAATTCAGTCACGAAGACTGACGCGCACCCCATCCCCAGAGCTGATGAGCTCATTGATCGGCTAGGGGCTGCCCGGTTCCTCAGCACGTTTGATTTAACGTCTGGGTACTGGCAGATCGCCTTGACCGATGGGGCAAAGGAGAGGTCCGCATTCTCTACACCAGATGGGCATTTCCAGTTCCGGGTTATGCCATTTGGAATGAAGAATGCCCCTGCCACCTTTCAGAGATTGGTCAACCAGGTGTTGGCTGGGCTGGATGAGTTCAGTGCCGCCTACCTGGATGACATCGCAGTGTTCAGTGGCACCTGGCCAGAACACCTGCGACACCTCTGGGAAGTGTTGATGGCCCTGCGCAGAGCAGGCCTCACAATCAAGGCAAGCAAGTGCCAGATTGGGCAGGGTTCTGTGGTGTACTTAGGACACCAAGTGGGGAGTGGCAAGGTGGCACACTTGCAACCCAAAATCGAGACCATCCTGGCTTGGGAACCCCCCAAGACCCAGACTGCAGTGAGAGCCTTCCTGGGGCTCACTGGGTATTACAGGAGGTTTGTCAAGGGCTATGGCACGATCGTGACCCCCTTGACAGAGCTGACTTCGAAGAAGCAGCCCAGGAATGTGATTTGGACTGACACCTGTCAGAAGGCTTTTGACACCCTGAAGACTGCCATGTGCACGGCGCCCGTGCTCCTGATTTCTCCAAGGAATTCATAGTGCAAACAGACGCTTCAGAGCATGGTGTAGGGGCTGTTCTTTCACAGATGACTGAGGAGGGCTTTGACCAACCCGTAGCCTTCATAAGTAGGAGGTTACTTCCACGGGAAAGTAGGTGGAGTGCAATAGAGCGTGAAGCATTTGCTGTGGTCTGGGCGCTGAAGAAGCTAAGACCCTACTTGTTTGGGTCTCACTTCCGAGTTCAGACGGACCACAGGCCCCTCAGATGGTTGATGCAAATGAGGGGTGAGAACCCGAAACTGTTGAGGTGGTTCATTTCTCTACAGAGTATGGACTTTACGGTGGAACACCGCCCTGGCACCGATCACGCCAACGCTGACGGTCTGTCCAGATTTTTCCGCCTTAGTGATGTGGAACTCCCTGGGGAAGGGTAGTTCCCCCCACATTTCAGCTGGAGGGGACACATGTTAGACCTGACACCTTGGCGTGAGTCTCCCTTCCACTTTTTGCTGATGTGCCTCCGATGTCTTGCTGGTTTTCCGATACTTAGGGCACTGCGCCACGGCTGACCCGTGCCGCAGTGCAAGTGCTCCCTACTGTAAATTGTACATGTGATTGATGTCCATGATTGGTGCATTGGATTTACTGTTAGTCCCTAGTAAAGTGCACTAGGAGTGCCAGGGCTTGTAGATGCCAATACTGCTGGTGGGCCTGCAGCGCTGGTTGCGCCACCCACGAGGCAGCCGTAAGATGTGTCTGGGGTCCGCCATTGCAGACCCCGCGTGCAGTCGCGTACTGTCACGCTGGCTGGGCAAGTGCACCCACTTGCCAGCCGCCAAACCTTCCCTTAACTTCATGTTAGTCACCCCTATGGTAGGCCCGAGGGCAGGGTGCATTGTAAGTGTAAGGTAGGACAAGCCCTGATGTGCGTGGCATGTCCTAGTAGTGAATTACAACTAAATTCGTATTTCACTATTGTAAGGGTACCTGCTTCCTTTAGGCCAGAACGAGCGGCTGGAATTATTACACCCTATAATCCCAGCCGGCTCAGGGAGCACGGTAGAGAGTCGTGTTTAGTATGCCTGAACTCAGAATAATAAGATATTTCTTTTAGTAAAATTTATTTTAATATCCTGTGTTTGCAAATGCTACTTTCAGAAAGTTAGCATTTGCTTGCTTAACCATTTCAGCCCGCCTCTGCTGGTATGTGTATCTGACTGTCTGGGATGTGTGAGTGACAGGGCTGGGGGATGACAGGTGGTGAATGCGCAGATTACACCTTAGTGGGAGGTAGGAGTGGCTCTTGACTCCGAATCTTGCTGTGCTCTGCCACCACAATGCTGGCTCCACCCTCCTGGGGAGCGACTGATGACTCAGCCGACACCTGGCCCAGGAAGGGCGAAGCCCCATCAACAAGGTACTTCTGGCTGCCCCTGTCCACACAATGGTGGCTCCACCTCCTGTGGGGCGTCTGATGCGCCTGCCCCTCACACTGAAAGCAGAAGCCGGGGTACACCCACCAGAGTACTCAAGGACTGAAAGTGGCTATGCGAAGGCCCCCCTGGCCTGCGAGAACAAAAGAAATGCAGTATAAAAGAAGGAGCCCTGCTCCTTGTAAATTAGATCCTGTTTGTGCTACAGAAGGAACTCTGCCCGACGAGAAGGACCGGGAAGGACAAGGAAGAGTGCTGACTCTTGCCTGTGTCTGGTGCCTTGCTGCCGAAGGAGAGGAAAAGGAAAGACTACAAGAGACTTTTTGCTTTGTGAAACTTTGTGCCAAACTCTGCTGAAGAGATCTCCAAGGGCTTGCTGCTGAACTTGCCCCCTGACCAGCGCCCCAGGACCAGTGGGCGCTACATCCTGAAGAAAGCGACTGTGTGTGCTGCTTATCACTGCAGTACGGACAGAAGGGTCTGGGAGCGCTGGGCAAGCCTGCCACACTCCCCGTATCCAAGGCATCGACATCCCCCCAAGCACCGTGACCGGGGCCCAAAGCAACAGCGAGAGCAACGTGAGGTCCAGCCGCCGCTGGCCCGAACACCGTGACTGCACCTGCACTGGGAGCCCGAGAGCAAAGTAAAGGAGGACCCGTCCGGTCCAAGCTCCCGGATTGACTGCGTCAAGCCACCTGCGAAGACGGACAGCTGCCTATGATAAATCCCCCTCTGGTCGGTATCCTGCCCGACAGCTCAGCTGTGAGCGCACAGCTGCAACCGGCACTTGGCTGGGTACGTCCTGCACTTGGGGACCGTACTGCCACTTGCCGCCACCACACAGCCGCTGACTCCAAGATCGGAGCGAACGTCGAAGGAAGGACCCTGCCGCCACAGAACACCGCCGCCCCGGATGACCCGTGACCTGCCCGGCTGAGAGCCGCAGCGAACAGCGACCCCGGAAAAGCAACGCGACGTGGGACAGCTCCCCTGGAAGCCGACCGCTCCAAAAGAATCGAAAGGTACTGTGTTGTATCCTCACGGTGCGAGCGTCCTGCAACCCGAGCTCGCACCGCGCCATCTACTCCCAACACGAGCCTACCCTGAAACCGAGGCTCGCACGGCGCCCGGCCCCCGGGGCCCACATGGAGAGCGCATTGAGGCGCTACGAGACACTGAACCTTGTCGAACCTGGGCAGAAGGCCCAACAGACTGCGTATTGCTAAAAGAGAACTGTGGCAACCTGAACTCAAGTAACCTGGAACCGATATTGAATGTTTGATAACTGTATTTACAAGCCTGCTGAAATCTATATAAAGATATATATTTTTACAAATACAGTTTGGTGTCATTGTGTGGTGGGTTGGTTGTGATGGTGTGATATTGCAAATGTTTAACCCTGTGTGCCCCAAAGATTAGCCTAAGACTGCTTAAGCCACACTACCTAGAGGGTAAACAGAGGTTGTCTGGAAGGTAACCCTCAGCCCTGACGAGGAAGAGAGAGTCCCTGCTTGTCGCTAGTGCTACACTGCGCCAACTAGAGCCTCCCCCTTCCTACACCTACTGTTACACTCGTTGGAGTGGGAATAGTAAATTATTCCTCTCCGCTATCCAACACTTTCTCTACTGTTGCACTCAATGTAGTGCATAATGTAGGTTTAAAGCATATTAAATATTTTAATATTTTAATTTATAATACATTTTTATTCATTGATTTATTTTAATGTTAAAGGTGTATGTACATATATATTTATTTATACTTTTTAATATTTTTTTTAACCTTTTAAAATTAATTACAATTATTATGTATTCATTGTTCTTAACTAAATATATATGTATTACATTATATATGTATGTTTATTTTTTTTAAGTTAAATATACTTATTATAATTGTTAACATTTACAAGTAAATCTAAATGATGTTTGTAATTTAAATTTATTATTTAGTTTATTTTACATTATTTTTTATATATATAAAAAAAATATTTTCCACATCAATATTTTTGACAACAATATTTTTTTCCGATATTTTTGTACTCACCATTATGAAGATAGGATGTCGATATTATTGACGATATTTATGTCCTGATATTTTGGTAACTTGAGATTGTGGTCGTCGATATTCCGTTAGTGATCCATTCAAAACATTAGAGTCATTTGCTCTTGCGTTAACAATCAACAAAATAATCCAGAATCCATCCGATTTTGAAAAAAAACTGATACATGATATGACTTTAATAGACCCATGGCGAGTCGACTATCCCCTGGATTAACAATTCACTTATTTTTCAATACGCTTGAATTGAGCCTCTCCAATTGATTTATTTTTAGTATCACACGTGTTGTATGAAATTACAATCAACTTTGGACACATCAATTCACACCCTCACCACATTCAATACATTTGCAGCCAAATTAGAGCTAAGTCAAGCTTGGCAGAATGTAAAAGATCACTTTAGAGCGGCTGAAATCGTTAATTAAAATACTTACTTTAAAAATAGCTATATGGAAAGCGAACATGGCAGTCAATATCTAGGATGGCTGAGAAAGCGAAAAAATTGTAATCACAGTATAAAACCCATCTTTGAAACAATCACATGCAAAGTAGTCACTCAGCTGGATCTAATCGATGAGGTTTTTCTTAAGCATTACTCAGAACTTTGGGCCAGATGTACAATGCATTGTACCAGTCGCAAACTGCCTATCAGGGTGTCTGCAACAGGTTAAAAGCATTTTCAAATGTAGCAAACCTATTTTGCGAGTCTGTAACCCATTACCAACTTGCAAAATAGGGTTTACGAATAGATATTAGGAAGGAGTGTGCAAAGGGCGTTCCTTCCTAATACCCACTCACAATGGTACGTAGGAATGTTTTGTGACCATGAATGCGGTCACAAAACATTTGCAGTCTCCCACCAATTTCAAATTGGTGGTAAGCCATTTTCAAACAGGAAGGGGTTCCTCAGGGACTCCTTCGGGACCCCTTCACATTTTTGAATGGGGGCATCAACATTCCTTTCAGAGCATGCAGGGTTACCACTGACCACTGTCCACTCTGAAAAAGGAAGAGAAAACTTTTAATTTTAATTTTTGAAAAGGAACCCATTTTCTTTGATTGAAAACGGGATGCATTTCAAGGAAAAAAACTGCTTTATTTAAAAAGCAGTCACAGACCCCAGCAGGCCACCATGTTTACGAGTGCTGGTCAGTCCCAATGGGTGCCTCAAGAATATTAATGAGGCAGGTCTCTTGCAACCCATTTGGGAATTGCAAACAGTGTCTCAGACGCATCAGGTTTTGTAACTAGCAAATTGCGAGTCCCTAAAAGTCGCAATTATCCAAGTCTCAGACCCCGATAGTCATACATCTGTATAAAGCCCACACTAGAAACCACTAATAGATTTTTGAAAACCAAACAATCAGCCGTTGTTGCACCTATTATGTTATCTGAAGTGGAGAAGGTAATTACATCTTCCAAAATGCAGTAGCAACGGTCTCGCTGCTGAAATTTAGAAATTATTCATACACCAATTAGGTATATTTTTGGTCACGCTGTTTAATGACATTAGTATATTTAGTGACATTCCCAGCTCTTTTTCTGAGGCATTCATGGTTAGCAGTTTGCACTACACTTTTTAAAATCTTTGCCCAACCCATTTGTCTGTTTTTCTGTAGCATCTTTCTTATGGGCATGCATGCGGAAAAGGAAAAATGAGGATTGTTAATGAATTAGGACGCTGTTTTTATTGTTCACCTTTTTAAATTATTTCATAACTTCTACTTTTAACGCATATTTTTATGAACCTAAGTGCGTACTTATGGCATGCTCTATGAATTTGACTGGGTTAGGGTTCTATTACAATTTGAATTATATTTGGATGTGATTTCTGTATCGCCGTTTTTTATGTACTTTTATGATCTGAATTAAGAAAGATTGAATACAGTTTTATGAATGAATGAATGAAAAAAGACAAACCCTCGGAAAATCCTAATTCGTCCCGCCTGCATAACCTACTCAATTGTGATCACACATTTTTTACCAAAATAATAGCATGTAGATTGTCCCAAGTAGCACAAACATTGATTCTTCAAAGCCAAAATGAATTTCTGATATCAAGCAATACTAATTATTTAATGTAAGCAATCAATTACTTATCAGTCAATAATATGAGGGCAGCCATTATCATGCTTAACGCAGAAAAAGTATTCGATTTGGTGCAGTAGGAGGTGATATTTGCAATTATGACTAAGGGCCTGATTATTAACCCTGGGCGGAGGTGGCGGAGTAGCACTACGCGGAGCTACGCAAAGTGCAAATAAAACTCTGTCGCACTACGTGGAGCTCTGCAAGCGTCAGAGTACGGTAGAAAAATGCAGTTTGCAGTGATTGCACAGTGCCAGATGCTTATTCGCACTGTGTAATCATTGTGAACAGCACCATGCACAGCACAAGGGTATCTTTTCTGCCATTCAAGTAGATTTTACACGAGCGGCAGCTTTCTCAACGTGAACGGACAGTTTCTCAACGCGAGGGGTCGCGAGCATACGCGATCACTCGCAATGAGAAACCTGAACCCCCCGCCGCATTGAGAAATCTCACGGGGAGATGTATTTTCCTCGCTCGCGCTCACCAACTTGACATTGGTGAACGCGAGCAAGGAAAAAAACTCCGCTCCACTGCGCGAAGCAGAGTTTTTCGGAACTCCAGGAGCTCTGCGTAACGCCGAGTGCGGGAAACTCTGCAAACTCAGCGAGCGGTGTGGAGTTCACTGCCCAGGGTTACTGATTATGAATTTGGTGGTGTGGAAGCAGGACTACCCCACCACCGCACTGCCAAACCCATGGGCACACCGCCCGCCATAATATGACTTTTTCAGGTACTGGCCTTCAGCTCTTTGGCATTCCCATGGGAAAGTGAAAGGTAGTACCTGCATGGCATGGACTGGAGGCACTATCTTAACTCTAGTTAATACGTATGACCGAACACTGATGACCCAGCCTTTTTTGCGCAAGGCGGGCTAAACTACGGACTTTGGGCCAGTAGAAATAATTTTGGGAGGAGACTTTAATAAGTTCTTAGATCCAGCAATGGACAGGTCCACATGTAATGGCAAATATGGCAAACAAGCAGCCAAGATGCTCAGGGACAGTATGGAAGAATGGGGTATGGTAGACCTATGGCGGCTGCGGAACCCAGGGCGCAGAGAAGGAACTTGTACCTCCACAACCCATAATACATGGTTTAGAATAGACTACTGGATAGCAACTTGTGCAGTTAGCACATGGACAAGTTTCATAGACCACATTCCCATGACATTATCTGATCATGCACCTGTTTGTCTGGTGCTAGCACTCACCACACATACTCCTATACAGTTTGTGTGGCGCCTCCAGGTATCTGCACTGCTAGACCAGGTGTATAAATTGGAGATGAGACAGGCAATAATGGTGTACTTCATACATAATACAGGGACAGTCGATAGTGGCCAATCACTTTGGGAGGCCTTTAAGGTGACTATCTGGGAGTTTTGCATAGGCAAACATGTGGGGATACTAAAGAACATACGGCAGCAATTGAACAGAGTGGAGAAGGATATTAAACCGCTAGAAAATGAATATGCGCAAACTCTGAACCCTACACTGTTTGCAGAAATCAGAAAAAATGAACATATACCAAGAGTTTGCAGACAGTGAGGTGAATACCTATCACATAGGCATACAGCGCATAACAATGGGGAGGGTGGATGCCCAGGCCATATGCTAGTGGGCAGAATTCAAGCATCAGGCTCTCTCTCACGTATTACACAATTCACAAATGTGCAAGGCACACCACACTACGACACACCCTCTATCACAGACAGATTCTCAGACTATTATGCACAAGTATATTCCACACAGCTGTCCGCTTCTGAGGATGGCATAAACAAATACCTAAATGATATAGCCCTGGCATGGCTCTCTGAAGAGCATCAGGAATACTTTGGCCACCTGATAATTGAAGATGAGATAAAGGAAGCGATTAGGTCTCTCCCTAATAACAAAGCCCCAGGAACAGACGGACTCCCGGGTAAATTCTGTAAATAATATAGTGACTTGCTCATCACCCCTCTGACAGCTATATACTTGGAAGCATATGAAAAGGGGGCTCTACCACCATCTCAAAGGGAGGCATTACTAATCACATTACTGTAAAGAACCCAACTCAGTGTGACTCCTATCATCCCTTGTCCCATATTAATTCAGATGCCAAAATACTAGCAACAATAATTGCCTACAACCCCTAATGCAGATGTTAGTAATACCAGACCAATCTGGATTCATTCCAACAAGTTCAACGACACATAACCTGCAAACCATCTTTTCACTATTCCACCAATTACAACCAGACCTGCCGGCTGCTGCTGCCCTTCTGGACACAGCCAAGGCATTTGATCCAGTGGAATGGCTATTCATGAAGTTGAAGTTGAAGTTGGGGGAATTTATAAAGTGCACCTAAACCCGAAAGGTTTCATGGCGCTAATTTGGTCGGGCCGCAGCAGAACAAGGCAATAATTAGACCACAAAGGAAAAGGTAAATAACCAGGTCTTCAAACATTTACCGAACTCCAAGTATGAGAGGGAGGATCGTAGATTATCGGGAAGGGAGTTCCAGAAACGAAGGGCTTGGAAGGAGAAGCTCGACCCCCCATGTTTCTTCCTAACAAAGCATGGAACAACCAGAAGATTCGTGGCGGAGGACCGAAGGTTTCTAGAAGGAGTATATACTGTTAGCCTAGTTGTTAAATAAGAAGGAGCTAAGCCCGCTAATGATTTGAAAATAAGACACCCCAATTTAAATTGGTATCTATGGGTAACGGGTAACCAGTGCAGTTGCCTCAGAAGTGGGAGAGCATGATGGTATCTAGGCCGTCTATAAATCAGTCTAGCTGCCTGATTTTGGACAAGCTGTAGCCGGCGTAATTCATATGCGGGAATACCAATATAAAGGGAATTAGCGTAGTCAACCCGAGAGATGACTAGAGCTAGAAGGATAAATTTGAGGGTGTCAGTGGTGAAAAAGCGGGAAACTTTATGGATAGTCCGGAGGCATAGAAAACAAGACGAAACGACCATACTAATCTGGGCATGCATCGAGAGGTCGTCGCTGATTTTAATGCCAAGACTTTTCACAGACTTCATAGGGGAAGGGGCAGAGCCAAGAGAAGAAGGCCAGTAATTAGTAGTCCAAGGGTTGGATGGGCCTCCGAACAATACAAGTTCCGTCTTGTCGGGATTTAACTTAAGATGGTTAGTGCTCATCCAGTCCTGGATAAAAATTATAGCGTTCTGGAAATGAGAGATAGAGTCAGGAGAAGAGGAAAGAGTGAAGATAAGTTGAAGGTCATCAGCGTAATTAAACACAGTGACCTCCCGGTGACGTAAAGCAGAGATTAAAGGAAAAATATAAAGATTAAAGTAGGAGGAGGAGAGCTGAACCGCCTGTTGACGGTTTTCCAAGAAAGAAGAGACCCAACTCAAGGCGACATCTGAGATGCCAGCGTGTTGGACACGGTCGACCAAAAGATGATGGTCAATCGTGTCAAAGGCAGCCAATAAATCTAGAAGTACAAGGGCCGAGGGGATCCATTGTCAGCCCTAAGGGCCCGATGTAGGTAATCCCAGATTACCGATTCCTAAATACCGAATCATACCGATTCGGTATTTAAGAACAGGCAAATGGGATGTAGGTAATTTTAACGAATCGGTAAGTTTCGGTAATTACCGAAGGCCCATAGGAATGAATGTCAATTACAATAACAGGGGGAAACATTGAAGGGTGGCAGGGTGTCACTTTGCACCCCTCAATTGTGTATGGGTGCACATGTTGCAGACCTACATGCCCTAAGGGCATGTAGGTCTGCAACATGGCACTGTTGGAAAAGCAAATAAAAATGCTTTTTCCAAGGTTTTCATTATTTACCACCAACTTGTAGTTGATGGTAAATAATGAATCCTAAAAGGGGAAAAGCACTCATTTGAGTGCTCCCTACATAGCAAAATCTGTAATTTACCGATTCCTTAAAATACTGATTCGGTAAATTAACGAATCAGTAAAATGCCCAACTACATCTCATTTTCCAAATACCGGTCGGTAACGGCAGAAATTACCGAATTTCGGCCGTTACCGAACGGTATTTGCCTACCTACATCTGGCCCATAGTCTTAATTCATCCAAAAATGAAAGCATGACTGATTCCGTTGAATGAGTGGGACGGAAACCAACCTGCTGGCGATCAAGATAATCAGAGGCCTCAATAAAAGAACTAAGGCAATGGGTTACATATCTCTCCAATACTTTTCCCAGAAAAGGGAGGAGGGAGATTGGTCGAAAATTAGACGGAATAATGGGATCAGCCCCAACCTTTTTCAAAACCGGGACAATTTTAGCTGACTTAAAAAGGTTAGGGACAATGCCCAAAGCCAGTGATTTGTTGATTAAAGCAAGAGGGGGGTCAGAACAAAGTGAAAAGATCTCACGAAGAATGTGTGAGGGACAGCTATCAGTGGGAGAACCAGATTTCGTGGAACTCACCAAACTGAGAAATTTCTCTGTCGAGATGGGTGGGAAGTGCTTGAAGGTATGTGTATTAAAAGAAGGTGAGGGAGGGTCAAAAGTGGGAGAAGGAAGAGATATATGCAATTTAATGATAGAAATCTTATTAAAGAAATAGTCATGGAGTGAGTCACAAAAATCCTGAGGAGGGGGTTTGGCAGTGACTCGATCGAGTTTAGAGTGACTTTTAAGAACGGAAAAAAATTCCTTAGGCTTGTTGGGAGAAGATAAAATCAATGCAGAAAAGTATTCAGTTTTTGCAGTAAGAATATCATATTTATATTCCCTATGTATAGTGGAGTAAATGATTTTGTCGGAAGGATCATAACACCAACGCCACTTTCGTTCTGCCTGTCTAAACTGAAGTTTCTTCGCTTGAAGAGAAGGTGAAAACAATCTTTGCGTGTCGTGTGATCCTTTAATTCGAATGGATCTCCAGGGAACTAATTCCTCACAGCATGAGGTAAGCCAGGAATTGATGGCCATGTTCTCTGTCCTACGAAGAAGTGGATTCCCACACCCTTTCTTGTGCTGGATCAAACTGCTCTATACAGATCCATGCGCAAGGCTCAGGATTAACAGCATACCAACCGCTCCCTTATACATCTATAGTGGAACGCGGCAGGGGTGCCCACTTTTGCCACTATTATTTACCTTGGCCCTTGAATAACTGGCGTGCAAAATCCGGCAAAAACATGAAAACACAGCACTGCAGTTCCCCTCACGGCCCATTAGCATATCGCTTTATGCAGACGATATGGTTCTATATGCACGCCACCTGGAAGATAACTCAAATCCACTAGTAAGAGAATATACACAATTTGAACACTATTCGGGACTGAGTATAAATTGGACTAAATCCATGGTAATTCCACTGACACCTGCTACGGACCAAGCCCCATTAGACTTTCCTCTACAGTGGTGAACAGAGCAGGTCAAACTCTTAGGCGTTGGTTACATCAAGACCCGGAACTGGTATTATGCAAAAATTATGGCACTGTCCTCACAAAACTGGAAGGACAGGTTGCCAGATGGATTAGATTGCCACTCTCAATAGCTGACAGAATTGCCATACAGAAAATGGTGGTGTTGCCCCGCTTCCTTTATTTATTCACAAACATACCCGTTGCGCTTACACAACAGTTTTTCACGAGACTGCACACATGTGTGACCATGCTTTCATGGGCAGATAAACAGCCTAGGGTAGGATGGAAGGAACTCACTCGGCCATACACACAAGGAGGGTTTGGGGCCCCAGACTTGCAGCTCTATTATTATTGTGCTCAAGCACAGCATGCACGTTATTGGATACACCCACATGCATATCTGCCGCATGTGGTGGTGGAGAGTGATAGTGCTCATGCGACACCCTTAGCTGCTTTATTATCGGAGCCGAAGGAGTACACTCCATGTGCCAAAATTAACCCTGTGTGAAACACAGCTGCAGCATGGTATGCACTGAAAAGATGAGCCAACAAACTCCCAGTGTATGACCCAGCCCTGCCACTACAACATCATCCTCAGATAACAGTAACGCAGGAGAACAAAATGCAAACACTCCTGGGTTATATGGGAATGCGTACAATGGGTGCTATATTTCCCAATGGCCAATTTATATCACAATCAGACGTCATGTCGGCTGCTAACAGCACACTATTAATGCTATTCGCCTACCTCAGAATACGAGCCGCACTAAGAGATATCTATCCCAAATTTCCTCATGAGCCCCCAACGCACAATGCCCTACAAACATTGATCACATCACCCACAAGTCAGCGTCTCATAACTAGGCAATAGAATGCAGCCCAATGGGAGCAATTCCGAGAACATCAGCCATTATCTAGAGAAGACTGAGGATATTGCTGTGCACTCACACAGGCTCTTACACCTAACTGTAAACTTAGGATTATTCATTTTAAACTGCAGCAGATATATTATACACCAGCACAACTATATAAATATGGTTTCCATGAGGATGATCGATGCTCATGCTGCAGCGCTACACAAGCAGACCTCATATATGTTGCTTGGGCGTGCCCCCAAATGCAAAGCTACTGGCAGAAAGTGACAAACGCCTTCGGAATAATGCTCGCAGAATCAATACCCAATGAACAGCAAGTCTGCCGTTTAGGTTTGTATAAAGTGAAACAGGCCCAGAGGCGTAAATGACTGGCTGTAGCTCTACTGTTGGCCAAAAGGTGAGTTGCTATGAAGTGGGAAGCAAACAGATACCACAACTAAGAAATTGGATTACAGACATGATATATGGTAAGGAGCATCTGGAAGTCTATGCAGAGGAGCTACCAGAAGCCTCTCATCCTAAAGACTTTTGGGATCTGCTAAAACAATAATTAAGGTCCAAGCAAACAGAGTGATGGACACTTAGGGGTCGATTACGATCTCGCTTGGAAGGCCCTCCCAGAGCCATCCGTAGCCTTACCTTCCGACCAACTCGTTCCGGCGAGCGGGTCCAGCCAAATGACGAAGTACGATTCGCAAATGTCTCCTATTCCCGAGCAATTCATACGCTCCAATTCCAGCACCATGGCCCTCCCAGAGCCATCCGTAGCCTTACCTTCCGACCAACTCGTTCCGGCGATTTGCATATAGCCATGTCTGAACTGGGGTGGCAGAGTGAGCTAAAGAACAGTGATGGATTAAATCCAGATCTTTTGACTGGGTGTGAGTGTTTGATTGATTCAGATGCTCCGTCCATCACCACCCCCTTTTGTACTGCTTTTGGCCGCCATTAGTGTGGCAGGGTATGCTCAGACGTGAGTCCCTTGCTCACTTTGCCACTGGATTCAAGCAAGCCGGGCTGAAGACGGCTGGAATGCCACAAACCGGTCCTCGAAGCTTGTTTCCCGTCCAGGGAAGACATGGCTTGGCAGTTCGGGCAGGACTGTTCCCATGAGGTACAGGGTCAGACTGATTTGCATATAGCCATGTCTGAACTGGGGTGGCAGAGTGAGCTAAAGAACGGTGATGGATTAAACCCAGATCTTTTGACTGGGTGTGAGTGTTTGATTGATTCAGATGCTCTGTCCATCACCACCCACTTTTGTACTGCTTTTGGACGCCATAAGTGTGGCAGGGTATGCTCAGACGTGAGTCCCTTGCTCACTTTGCCACTGGATTCAAGCAAGCCGGGCTGAAGACGGCTGGAATGCCAGAAACCGGTCCTCGGAAGCTTGTTTCCGGTCCAGGGAAGACATGGCTTGGCAGTTCGGGCTGGACTGTTCCCATGAGGCACAGGGTCAGACTGATTTGCATATAGCCATGTCTGAACTGGGGTGGCAGAGTGAGCTAAAGAACGGTGATGGATTAAACCCAGATCTTTTGACTGGGTGTGAGTGTTTGATTGATTCAGATTCTCCGTCCATCACCACCCCCTTTTGTACTGCTTTTGGCCGCCATAAGTGTGGCAAGGTATGCTCAGACGTGAGTCCCTTGCTCACTTTGCCACTGGATTCAAGTAAGCCGGGCTGAAGATGGCTGGAATGCCAGAAACCGGTCCTCGGAAGCTTGTTTCCGGTCCAGGGAAGACATGGCTTGGCAGTTCGGGCTGGACTGTTCCCATGAGGCACAGGGTCAGACTGATTTGCATATAGCCATGTCTGAACTGGGGTGGCAGAGTGAGCTAAAGAACGGTGATGGATTAAACCCAGATCTTTTGACTGGGTGTGAGTGTTTGATTGATTCAGATGCTCCGTCCATCACCAACCCCTTTTGTACTGCTTTTGGCCGCCATAAGTGTGGCAGGGTATGCTCAGACGTGAGTCCCTTGCTCACTTTGCCACTGGATTCAAGCAAGCCGGGCTGAAGACGGCTGGAATGCCAGAAACCGGTCCTCGGAAGCTTGTTTCCGGTCCAGGGAAGACATGGCTTGGCAGTTCGGGCTGGACTGTTCCCATGAGGCACAGGGTCAGACATATTTGCATATAGCCATGTCTGAACTGGGGTGGCAGAGTGAGCTAAAGAACGGTGATGGATGAAACCCAGATCTTTTGACTGGGTGTGAGTGTTTGATTGATTCAGATGATCCGTCCATCACCACCCCCTTTTGTACTGACAGATTAAAAACAGCTGATATTGCTAGCAGGGAAATTAAAATGTGTCACATGTGAGTTTGCTCACAGTGTAGGCCCTTGTCTCAACCCAACCAGGGATGTCACCATAATGACTCCATTCTACTGGTGCACTCACATCTAGGACACTCAAAGTAAAATAGTCCTAGAAAGCACAGAACTACTCAGCACACAGAAAGCTTCTCAAACAGGGACATCTGCAGGGACTACAGTCTTGGTGTTAAAGGGGGTTTGAAGACGGAGGTTCATGCTCACATGACACACACCATGGGCTCAGGATATGTCACACATTAACACACTTGAAAGTGATGGCGAATGCACTCCTTCCCTTTATAATCCTTTAATTTTAGCTTAGATTGCCAGATGAATGTGTGCATAACAGTGCTGTGTACGTCCCAACACAGCGTCTCAAAAGATCATCATCAAAGGTGCGAACGTGGCAACACCAACTGCTGCACTGCTGAGAATAGGACAACAGTCCTTCACAATTAGACCATTTTTTAACATTAAACCAAAGTTATCCAATAGTATTCCCATTTAGTAAACGTGTAAAGTTATCCATATTTTCCGTTCTTATGCAATCACTCCGGAGACAGATGAGTTGAACTGGAATGCTTTATTCCTCATTTTCAAATGCCATATGCTGTTTATCCAAACTTAGACATAGACACGTGATGCCAACTGTCCTTCTGACCCAGTGCAATAAAAGACCCAATGCATTTCGAACATATAAAGTTCTTCGTCAGGGGTGCTGAAATAAATCATACAGAGCTGTTTAAACCGTTTCACGTAACAAATGCGCACTAAATAATAATAACACATAATACATTCAATCGTTAACCACCCCACGCTCGCTACCCTCATTCAAATACGCTTCCAGTGTCATGATGCAGTGAGTAAAACAAAACAGTGCCCTCCAACCTGGGTTATTCGTGACAACCAAAAAGCAAACAGTAAACTGTGCTCATTTACCTTAACCCCTCCCCTGCTGATGACGAAACCGCTCCGTCATCAGCTACAGTTGAGCTGTGCTGATGACGGAGCGGTTCCGTCATGGCCCGGCCGCCGCGCCTGCGCGGCGCTGATTTCGCGCCTGCCCGGCAGTCTTAATGACCCGCCACGGGTCATGACGGAACCGCTCCGTCACCAGCACAGCTCAACTGTAGCTGGTGACGGAGCGGTTCTGTCACCAGCATGCGGCGGCCGCGCGGCCGCCCCGCCCCTTTAGCGCTGCGGCGGAATAGCCACCGCAGCGAAAGGGTTAAAGAGTCATGGCTAACAGAATAACGTGTGCGTGTATCTCTTCATTGTGAAAACCGAATCAACTTCTCCCTCTAGCGCAATGATTATATTTAAAGCTTCTTTGCACACGTTTCTTCAATTAGTCCCCAATTAGTGAAACCCCGTGACCTCTTCATCACACCTACCCAAGGACGAAATGTACTGCCTTCTCAACCCATAATGCACCAGCCCTGTTACCAAAAACGTGGTGCCCCCAGGCTACATAAATAGATTCAACCTAGTGCATAAAATAAATGCGTAATAAATACATGCCAAAATTATATCAGCAATCAGATCATCTAACAAAAATGATGTCCGTGATGTGCTCGAACTGACAATAATCCTTACTTTCAGTGAAACGTGAAACAGTCCGAGTTTATTACCGTTGTTGCATGCTCCAAGTCACACTTAACACACTGCCATGAGGTAATTTCACCACTATGGAAAGGGCAGCGGTGTCAAGCTTGATCTTGCCAGGGGTCTACCATGAGAGAATGAGACTTGGACATGGATCCAACAATTACAACACACAGAATAATTTGTTTCCATCAGCCTGTGTACATATGTGTCACCAAAGTCATCTGTACATAGTCAAACTTCATGTTTACCAAGTTGTACTGATGAGACAGATGACTTGTTATCATCAATGCGCTATTCTGCATGTCCATCGTAGACGCTTGTACCTTTAAAAACTTGTCAAATGTGTACAAATGTCAGCACAACCTATGTGCAAAAGTGTAAGTCAAAGATGGGAGGTATGGTAGGGGGAAGGCCTTATCATCTTGGAGATGGTGTAATGGTGTGTGGGTGAAACCAGGATGGGTTGTGATGTGTGAACTTTGGGGGAGGGTGGCCTGGGCTTGGGAGGAAGCAGATTTTGTGGTGGAAGTGTGGGTTGGTGGTGGGGATTTTGATAGAAGTGGCTTTCAGCAAAATTCAGCAAAACGAAAAGAAATCTTTGCGAACACGCGGAATTTCGCGTGCTTGCGGAGATTTTGCGGCGCCCGTTAAGGTTTAATTTTTGTGACAGGAGCATCGTACCAGAATGAATCCTGCCCTGATATTTATCAAAGAAGATGCCACCATTTTGTGCCATACCTCTACTCAACTTGAGTAGTTTCTACTTGCTAATCAGTAAGTGCTACCTCGTTGGGTAAATGTATAGTGCTTTTCCTACACTACATCTGCGCAAAGGGCCAGAAGAGTTGTCGCCAGTGACCATAAGTTTCTGTAACTTTGTGAAAGCGCCGAAAGTCCCTGCAGTCCCTTGAGTGAGCTGTCCATCATAGTGGGGAAATGGCGGGAAGAGGTTGCATACTGCTAGTGTGTGTGGGGCGGGGTCGAACGGGCCGGGCTTATTTGCAAGTTAACATGTCTCTTGATAGGGTCATAGACCAATCAGAGCAGCAGATGAGGGGAATGCAGCCTCCAGGTCACAGAAACTACATGGGGATTGCGCTTACGAAACTCATGGATGCAAATACCTCCATCAAGGACTTCAGCTAATTGTAGACAGTAGATATGGGGCGAAAGCACATCTGCCTAGCCTTGACAGTACTCACAAATTTTTTGGGCTGATTGATGCATTACTGGATTTGAGCTTCAACTCGGGCACCTGCTTTATTTATATCTGTGCTTCCTGTTGAGATGTAATTTTTGTGGCAGGAGCATTGCGCCAGAATGAATCCTGCCCTGATATTTATTATTTACCAAGAAGATGCAACCGTTTTGTGCCATAACTGTACTCAACTGGAGTACTTTCTACTGGCAAATCAGTAAGTGCTACCTCGTTGGGTAAATGTATAGTGCTTTTCCTACACTAGAATTGCGCAAAGGGCCAGAAGAGTTGTTGCCAGTGACCATATGTGTCTGTAACTTTGTCACCGGGCCAAAAGTCCCGCAGTCCCTTGAGTGAGTTGTCCATCATAGTGGGGAAATGGCGGAAAGAGGTTGCATACCGCTAGTGTGTATGGGGCGGGGCCAAATGGGCAGGGCTTCTTTGTGAGTTCACATTCCTCTTGATAGGGTCAGAGACCGATCAGAGCAGCAGATGAGGAGAAAGCAGCCTCCTGGTCAGGAACTACACAGGAAATTGCGCTCGAGAAACACATGGATGCAAAGACCTCCATCAAGGACTACGACTAATTGTAGACGGTAGATATGGGGAGAAAGCACACCTGCCTAGCCTCAACAGTGCTCACTAATTTTTTGGGCTGATTAATGCATAACTGGATTTGATCTCGATTTCGGGCACCTGCTTTATTTATATCTGTAAGTGCTTCTTGTTGAAGTTTAATTTTTGTGACAGGAGCATCGTGCCGGAATGAATCATGCCCTGATATTTATTTACCAAGAAGATGCCACCATTTTGTGCCATACCTCTACTCAACTGGAGTACTTTCTACTGCCCTCATTCCCCCGAATTCCGTTCTGCCGCGCGTAACGTGAAAAGTTTCAAAATTTTCATGTTAC
Organism: Lissotriton vulgaris; assembly: GCF_964263255.1. Lineage (NCBI taxonomy): Eukaryota > Metazoa > Chordata > Amphibia > Caudata > Salamandridae > Lissotriton > Lissotriton vulgaris. The sequence goes on along the minus strand of NC_141685.1, from coordinate 1,530,330,382 downwards.
GCGCAGAACAAGGAAATGCCGAAATGTCACAAGTTCTGCCAGCAGAACGTAATTTGCCGCCCACCCCTAGTTTTTGATTTCTTTGTTATGGGGGCTGTACGGGTGGGGGGCTAAGTGTTCCTGCTTTTAGGGTAGGGTGTACGTGCAGGGGTGGATCTCCGCTCTGTGCCAGGGGATTTCTTCTTCCCCTTGCAAATCTGGTCTGAAGTATCAGTAGAGAAGAGGACAAGGTCACAGAGGAAGACCCTCTGAGGGGGGGGGGGTGCATGAGGGTCAATGGTAGGGGTTTTGGTGGGAGAGGTAGCTGTGGAATGCGGAGTGGTTGTGGATGAGCGTGTGTTTTTTTGCCCTCTCCCCTGTGTGTGTGATGTCAGTGCCCTGAGTGTGCTTGCATGTTTTTTTACTTTGTTTTAGGTGGCTGTGTGTTGCTTGTGTCTGTTGGTGTGTGTGCATGTGCCTGTGTGAGTGTGCTTGGGTCAGGTAGGGTAGTGGGAACTGTGGATGAGGCAGAGGTTTGGAGGGATGAGAGATTGCTGTAGGAGGGACATTGCTGCCGTCAGTAAGGAGGCAATGGACTGATTTGTTTGCTGTGGAGCAGACACGTCTGATGAGAAGCCATCCATGTATGACACCAATTTGTCAGAAGACTGGTGTGTGCATGGAGGACACTCAGCCTGGATGTCTGCCCACATGTATCTGTTTTAGAAAATCCACAGACTCTACATTCAGGGCAGCAGGGGTGACAGATGCAGGGAGTGCAGTGCCTGGCGCAAAGGAGACATGCTCCCTAACATGGGAGGGTCCACTGACACTTGGAATGGAAGCAGCTGTGAGGGTGGAGATGGTGGTGGTGGCAGACTCTGATGTTGTGGCCTCTGCTATCATAACACTCACAACCACCACAAAGAAGTCATCACCGGAGCTTGATTGGTCGTCTGCAGATGTTGACGTTTCTGACCAGCCCTCATCGTGGCTCCCCTCACCCTCCATGCCACTGGGTCCCTCCTCCTCCTCCACAGTGGACCCAGTCTGGCTAGCTGCTTCCTCTTGGTCCATGGAACTGTCTCCTCCAGTACCACTAGATGATGCTGTGAACAAGGATGAGAAAGATATTCACATCTGTCATCTGCATAAACTTGACACATGAGTTTTTTCACAACACATCAGAGAGCAAGCCTTTGCATAATGTTAATGGCACTTTTTAGATGCGAACATGGCATTTGTCAGTCTGCCTGTAAACCATTGTTCCCAAACACATGATGGCAATGGAACCATCTGATAGATGTATTTCGAATACCACTAAAACATGTCCACCAATGCACTATTTTGCCTGTTGTCTGATCTGTAATGCTCCTGAGTGTCATGTGCCATTACAAACATGTCTCATCTCATGTAAGGGAGTCTGAAAGTGACTCAGCAAATGGGATGAACAAATTCATAAGTTGACATGATGAACATACTTCCATCCCCAGTCATCATGATGGGCTTATGTCTTGAACATCAATGCTGTAATGGTCTGCATGCAGGACAACAGACAAGTACAAATACTGCATCCTCACAAATGTTCATGTGGCCTACTATGCCATTGGCCTGTCTGGCTAAACAGTCTGTACTGCCTCTTGTTACAGGAGCAGTGAATCACAACTTTAAAGTCAGCACTGTGTTACAATCATGTGTTCACTGTTAAAACAACATCTGTAGTGGTCAAGTATACATGTCCTCTATGTACTACACACAATTTAAAGACTTTGACAAGCTCACATTGTTCTACTTAGACACTGGAATATATCATTAACAAATCTGTCTACATGAACTTTTTTAGAGCTCTCAAGAAGATAGTAATGCAGCATACACATATGTGTTGAAGCCAACATTATGAAGAGTCAAGGAATGACACACACATGTTTGTCCTGTGGATCTGAGCCACATTCCATACATTAGATGTCTGTCCATTTTTCATATATTTGCCACCTGTGTATTCAAAAACGTTCTGCCTGTACGCACTGTCACATAGTCTGACACATGATTTTCAAATTTACAACTGTGAAAGTGTTGCCTGACCCACAAAATCTGATGTGACAGTTTATCAGATGGCCTGAGTTGGCATATCTGTCCTTGGTCCATGTGATACATGTGATTACACAGAGCACTATGCAGGTGACTACACATTTTGAACACTTATCCATTTCTTTTGTCTGAACCATCAACATTGGTCTCACCTGCTGCACAGGTGTGTAGCATATTGTTCACAAACCTGTGTGCACCTAGATCACCAATTTTGAACATATATGTATGTTCCACACAGAGTACAGGTCTTATTTCAGTCAATGTGCTGACACATGTCACATACGTTCCCCCTCATTGCTGCTGTCTAGCCTTCAACTGCCCATCCAGGTCAGGGAAGACCACGTCAGTATTCGGAGCATGTGGGGGTCAGGGTCCGTTGTCCACCCCTTTTGCGAGGAGGTGACAGCTTCAGCTAGACTCTTGCAATCCAGCCACGGAGGTCCTGTCACCTCTTCTGGCAGTGGTGGATGCGGCATTTGAAGACTACCACAGGTCTTACAGCCCAGACGATGGTCTGCCAAATTTCATTCTTCTGATGGGCGTCAACCTGTAAGGAGGACATGGTGACACACCATTACTACTCATGCTACATGTTTATTCATCACACACTTGGACATATAGGTCATGGTCAGAATGGCAGATAATATCTAAAGGTTAGCCAAACATCATCATGGGCAGTTGTCCTGTGTGCAAGTCTCCCTTAATAACATGAGAACAGTGCAGAAAAATAAATCCCACCAAAAACACTTCTACATCACTGTACCTGTCCAGACCATGAATCTACACACTGTAAGACTTACATTAACTATGTGTGCATGCTTGCCCTTGGGGATCAGAATGCTAATAGGGGCTGTTTTAAAACATGGCCAATAGAAAAGGTAGTGTAATCAACACTCACCTGCTCCCCTGGTTTTCAAAACAGCTTGTTGTACTGTGGAAGGGCCTGGTTCTCCTCCTCTATGAAAGCTGATGCCCTCTCCACAGTACATGCCATTGTAGATTCCAGAGGATGCAGAAACAGCATCAGTGGTAGCTGGAAATTATGTCAAGTAGCATGTAGTGCAGGCAAATGAAATCTCATGGGAACAGACAGACTTATATCTGTGCAGCAAGGGTGGATTTTGTTCCATGCGTCCAAAGCGATAGATTTGAGTCAATCGCATTATCTGAATTTGACCAGTCCATACCGCGTAGTTCAAATATTTCGCGTCATAACAGTATTGAGTTTGATATATTGTTGTTGTAAGCTAACAGAATCGTATTGCATGTGATTCGTACACGAAGTGAAACACATGTTTGTCACCATGACGACCAATAGCCACTGTGTGCGTCCGGCTAGGTTCGGATGTGGTGAACGCATCCTATGAATACTTTGAATACTCACCCGCGTCTGTCACCATGACAACCAATAACCAATGTGTGCGTCTGGCTCCGTTCGGGTGTGGAAAATGCATCCTTTGAATACTCACACGTGTCTGTCACCAGGACCATCAATAGACAATGTGTGCATGGCTGCCAAGGTTTCAGATTGCTATGTGTGTCATTTTCATATTTTCAGTGTAATTATGAGTTACATTTCAACAACTATGAGTGACACTTTCTCGCTCAAGCAATGAAGATCTTTAAAACATGTAAATATCATGATTTACACCCATTTGAGCAAGGAGAAATTTAGAAGGTCTTAGAATTGCTACAATTGAACAGAAGTGGAAAGGCTCTACCCAGTGACAGACTGCATGACTGCAGTGCTCAGTAATAGAGGGCAGGCAGGCACTCATTCATTGCGTGTCTTGGCTGCTTCTTTGATATGTTACTTGTCCATTCATTGGGTGAACTAGCCTTTGATAAATTTAGGATGGTCATAGGAGAAAAGTGAAAGAAAAGTGAATAGAACGAGGTTCTGTTGCGATTCATCAATCTAAATCAGATTTGGAGATAGAGTTACTTGTGAGACTGAACATTTAGACAGTGGGGATTCCCTTCGCAGCAGGGACCTACAGAATGTATTTAATGATGCAGAAATACATTTGGGTTCAACTATGCCAAACGCCTAACCCAAGCAGGAGGCTCCTGAGTTTCAAAAGTCAAAAATCTGTCCACTGACTACACAGAAAGTGTCAGTGTCACTGACGCTACACCTGTGGATCAGTGCCAGTTGTTGAAAAGAAATTTGAACAATAGGGAAGGCATCACATCGCCATGCGGATTCTCATGAGGGCACTGCCGGGGATGATATGTGACAAGCAGGCGGGCGGGCAAGGTGGACAAAGAACGGTATAGGGTGTGGCGCTTCCCAACCCCACTCCTGCTTCCACAGTGAGAGTCCAGGTGGTTTTGTCATATACGGTAGGCCCAGCTTGTTTGGGTCAGCAGTGCCATAGTGTTCATTACTTTAAACTACAATGGTCCCTAGGAATTTAGGGATATACGTACAACAATGAATATAGACCCAATCAGTACTATATTGGTTAAACTTGTCCAGCCAGACAAAGGTCTAATTTTTAATATTCAACAATGTTTTTTAATGTGTACAAACAAAAATACAGAGAGTGGGAAACAAGCCTGCATCCTTCTTCAGAAACAGAAACAAACCATTAGAAAACATTTAATGGGACTCAGTTAACGCTCAGGGTTTGTTACAGAAAAGAATTTCTCAATGGAATAAACTAATCGCAGGGGACACCTTTGGATAGTCAATGAAAGCATTTCAGGTGACGTATAAGATGTTTTATGGTGTCGACTGTGTTTTGATCCATGTGAACAATGCGCGGATCTTCATCAGGACATTTAGTTAAGCATGCCTGTGTATTATTGCCTTAAATAACTATAAACAATTACATTGGAGGAAGGAAAAGGGGAGAGACATGGGGTTGGAGGAGGTATCTTAGGATTACGTAACCACAACATAAATGACAAGCTAGTCAGATAAAACCTTTGGCCCACCATGTAGACATATGCCTCATGTACTTCAGATTTATATGTTTAGAATTGATCAAGGTGCCATAATAGTCAGGACAACTTTTGGCACAGTGATTTGGTGGTCCAGATAGATATACACAACATGCTGCAATAAGGACTTCTGGAGGTAACATACTTGTCATGGTGCATATTAGCGCCATGTGGTCCAGAAAAATATGAAAAGAAGACAAAAGGGGGTCCAAGGGAATATTTACCGACGCTGCATTGTTATCATCCCTAACAAATATAAATACCAACAACTGGGAAAACAATGGGTCAAAAAGCAAGCTATCTATAAACTATCTGTGTATCTAAAGGGTACAACCGCGAAATCCACTGAGAGTATATCGTGGTGAAATAATTGTTCCCATCAGATTACCAACCTGTACCGCCCTACATCATTTGGGATCCTTCACCCTGAAGGAGAGTGGTTTTACCCACAGTAGATTAGGCAGGTCGTAGCCTAATCTAATGAAAGTGCCTCAAATGTGAGTGTGGTGTACTATAGCATCAGGGGGTAAACTGACTAACAGTGCATAATGTGATGAAATAATATGTGCTAAGTGCAGAAAATTGTTAAAATTGGGTAGTGGAAATGGAGAAACAATTTTAATAGAGTCCTATCCACTCCCAAAAGTTAAAAAACAGTGCATAGTAGTGTAAACAAATAACTACTAGAGTTGATATTTGGTCGACATGTTTCTGCAGTGGATATGGAGCCTAATGGTCTCCTACTGCTTTCTCAGGACCTTAGTTAATGCTACTGCGTGATGTGAATAAAGGTGAAGAGAAATAAACAATATCACCTGGGATTCGCCTGTTATGATGGTCCAAAGGTCACCCAATGTCGGCAGACGAATATATGAAAAAATACACAGAGAGTTTAGATAGTGACAATACATCCGGAACATATGTATTATGTTACATTTTGCCAACTCATTTTACCGGTCAATGATTCTATTCAAGTAATCTAATAAATGCCATGTTGCTATTTAGGCAAAAAAATTATTATTTGTTTGTAGTATCCACTCACCTAATTTTTAGGGAATGCACGCTCCACCCCACCTGGCTACAGCTCAGGTAAAACGGAGCACCGCTCTATTGAAGGGAAGGAAAGGAGAGTAAGGGAAGGACTTAAAAGCTGCATTGTATGTATTAGACGAAAACATAATGGTCTAATATGTCTTTTTTACGGCTCCTCTAGTAGCCATTTAGCATGTTATTTGCAAATTAGATATGGATAAAAGCGCCCTAAAAAGTTCATGGCGCCGTCTCTTGTTGTTCGTTTAATGCTGCAAGTGCAAATGTCAAGGAGCCGAGCGAACAAACAAAATCAGACAAATTAGATATACATGAAGCGCCCTAAGAAGTTCATGGCGCCTTCTCTTGTTGGTCGCTTAAAGTGCTACAGGCTCAAATGTCAACGAGCGACAGTCTCCGCGTGACATTTTGCGGAACAGACTGACAAAGCACGAGAACTGTAAGGTGAGTTTGTCATCTGGGGCAGCGTACATAAAGTAAAGTACTCGTTTCACGCCTCAAATACCGAGGTGCAGACTCAGCGCTTACCTGTCCGTCGGTACCCCGGACATCCATCTAGGCTGTCTGGAGGGAGGTACCTGACTGGACAGGAAGCCGCCATTCGTATCCGCCGGTGCGTGAATCCCGCAGCACGTGATCTTACGTGTTAACGTAAGACGTGTCTGGGAGTTGTAGTTTGTTGTCACATAGCTCGCTGAAACAACGAGTTAGTAATGTTTGTATGCCGGTCGGCAATGTTGGACTATCATTGCAGTGGAAACTCTGTTCATGTGTCCGTTCATAATTTGTCAGAACACATCACACATCATCCAACAAGTTAATCATTTTCAATTTAAGTAATTGAAAATTTAAAAATTATGAAAAAACGGAATACATGTCTCCCGTTGTGGTATAGAGTGAAATAGGCTAATACCAATTTTACATTCATGGTCATATTTAGATGGACGTCCAATTGTGCGAAAGGAAAAGATGGTTTCCCTCTCTGTGGACGATTATTACCCAACCCATCAGTTGTTATCGAGCCAGTATGTAGCCTCGGTCTGTTTTGATAGTATTCTGACAGTTGTGATATTCAAATAGTTATGTTACGAGTGACATAATGTTAACATTTGTGACACCCAAAAATGACAATGGAATACAGTCTTTTCTATGAGGTCACACGGTCTACGTGGCAGAATAACTGGTATAGAGACATATGTCATAGCGACATCCACGGGATGTCCTCGTTTAGTCCCGTCTTGTCCGTCTGCAATTTGTAAACCCATTTCTGTTCTCGTTTAAAAAGAAAAGTACTGATATCTGTTATGTGGGGTGAAATCATTGGCTGTTCCAATACAGTCCAATGTAAATCTGTTGGTAGATGGTGTGCTTGGATGAAGTGGTTGGTGAGTCTGGTGGCTTGTCTACAGCAACGTATCGAGCTCTTATGTTCCGATATCCGTAGCTTGACTTTTCGAGTCGTCATCCCCACGTACTTTTTGTTACATGGACACGTGATCAGATAGATCAGGTTCATACTATTGCAGTTTGTGAACCTACGCTGCTGCCATGGTTGGTCTGTGCCAATGTCGATGGTCACAGATCTTGATGTTTGGGCGCAAGCAGCACATTGGCCACATGGGTGATGGCCCGTAACCGCAGGCATATTCCAAAGGGTGCCTACAGCTCGGGGAATCTCACTCTTTGGTCTTGTGTGGACCATATTGTCCTTTAAGTTTTGACCCCTCTTGAAAGCAAAAAGTGGGAGGGGCAATGTGTCATTGCCTGTGTTCAAAATACCCCAGTGTCTCTTTACAATCTTTTTGATTTGATTTGACTGCATACTGAAGGTGCTGACATAGGTTATGCGGTTTGTTTTCGGTTTCGGAGGCAAGACTTCTAATAGACTGGCTCTATTATTGTTAGCGGCTCTCTTCTTTGATTGCCGAATTAACCTTTTAGGATATTCCTTTGCAACCAGATCTTGTGCCAAGCTTTTTGCATGGATTTCAAAGGTGGTTTTTGTCGAGCAATTTCTTTGAATACGTAAAAATTGCCTGTAGGGCAGATTGTCACATAGTGACTTCGGGTGACAGCTATTGTAATTGAGCAAGGAATTCCGCGCCATTGGCTTGCGGTATAATTCTGAGGCAAGACCAGATGGGGTACTCGAGATTAGCAAGACCAGAAATGCCAATCTATGGACATTATTTTCCATGGTGAACTTGAGGAATTGATTCCTCTGATTGAGCCATTGGTGAAACTCTTTCAACTGATTTACTGTGCCTCGCCACACGACGAAAATATCATCTATGTAGCGTTTCCATGTTCGCAGACACCCAAGATGGGGGTTGGTGTCTGCGAACACGTGCTCCTGCTAGAAGCTGTGCACGTACAGATTAGCGAGACTAGGGGCAAAAACGCTGCCCATACTAGTCCCGCTAATCTGCAAATACAGAGACTCCTCGAAGCTGAAAAATTCTCTGTCATCGCCAGAGCAGCCAATGTCATAATCAGTCTGACTGGTGTTATTGAGTTCAACTCCCTAGTTGCTAATAGTCCCTCAACAACCTCTAGGGTCTCCATTTGTGGTATCGATGTGTACAAACTTTCAACATCGAATGACACCAAGATGTCAGTTTGTTTATTGAATTCAATATCAGGCAATAGCCTTAGAACATCTTTGGTGTCCATTATGAATGTTGGCATTTCCCTTACCATGGGCTTTAGAAAGAAGTCGACAAACGTCGACAGGGGCTCAAGGAGAGACCCTATCCCTGATATTATGGGACATCTATGGGGAGGGTGTTGAGTTTTGTGGATTTTGGGTAATTGATAAAAATAGGGTGTCTTAGGATTTGGTGTACGAAGATACTGTCCTTCCTTGCTGGTAATCCACCCTTCTGCGAGCGACTCCTCAACAATATGCCCAATTTCCGTAGTTAGTCTTTCAGTCGGATCTGATGTAAGTTTGCGATACGCTCTTGTGTCATTGAGTTGTCGTAGACACTCAGCTCGGTAAGTGTCTACATCTAGGAGTACCACTGCACCCCCCTTGTCTGCGGGTTTGACCACAACAAGTGGATTGTTAGTCAGTTCTTTCATTGCTTCTTGTTCTCGTTTTGACAGGTTGTTGAAAGGTCTTTGTTTATTTTTAAACAGATCTTTTAAGTCATGGTCTACCGCCTCCTTAAATGTTAGTACTTTCGGTGGTAAACCTATCACAGTAGGATTAAAGGTAGAGGGCCTTTTCAAGCCTGTGTTCTCATTACCATTGATGTTCTCTATTCCTTTGTTCTTTTCAGCAAACAGATAGTGGAGTCTAATCTTCCTGTAGAATTTGCCCATTTCGATTTGGGCTAGGAAGGGGTCTGTCATATTGGTAGAGACAAAACCTAGCCCTTTGTTTAGGACTTGTTCTTGGGTGTCAGTGAGTGGGTGGGAACTCAGTTGTATTACTAAACTTGTCCTGCTGATGTCCCTGCTTGATCTTGGACTATCCTCTTCCCACTCCGCAAGTCCATGGTCTGTGGAGGTAGATTCCAACGGACCTGTCCTTGGTTGGGTGTCCGTTGACAACCCCGGGCTCTCCTGCCGGACCCTAAAAAAGGCTGCTGGTTATAGTCTCCATAAAATTGTGGTGGGCCATATGGGTTCATCATTGGTGGATAGTGAGGGGGCCCCCATGGGGTTGGTTGCCACCAAGGTGGGCATTGGGGTTGGGCAAAACCTTGATTGAATCCTCTCCAGCCCCTTCTGTTGTTTCCTCTTCCTTTCTGTTTGTGCTGTGGATTACTAGTATTGGAGCTATCTGAGTCACTTGAACCGCCATCTGAACTTGAGCTCCCGTAATTTGATCCTCCTTTCTGCCCATTCTTAGTGTACATAGTAGGTGTAAAATCGTCACTGGTGTATGGATAGACCTTATCCATTGCGAATTTAGCTAGATCTTTTTAACATTTTTCAAGTTTTGTAAACAAAATTGAATCTCTAAATTCTTTACTAGATTTATTTCCATCCTCGTAATGTTTGGAGAACACCTTACTGGACGAGATGGTGGTTCTGATCTGGCCTTCCAATACTTGGATTTCCACTAGTATTCTGTCTGCCGTTTTCTTTGTGGTTTTGATAATGAGCACTAACCAATAGCGTGTACACTTCCACGCTATAAGCGACCAATCGCTCAGGAAATCCTTGTCATCTAGAAATAAACATGGAACATTGCCCACAATAAGGCCACTAGGGGCACAATTGCCTCGTAAGTATTCTGCCATGACTATTCCATGCACACAAACTCTCGCTTGGTTCTTCTTAAGCACTAGTATCTTGGCCCACCCTTCATCACTATTGACTTGAGTGGTAGATATCAAGTCTAACATACTTGGATTTTCCGACAGAATAGTCTGAAATTCATTTTCGTCAAACACTAGGCCTAAATTGGTGGCCGTAGTTATTCGTAGTTCGTCTAATAGTAGTAGTAGCAAAATCCCTCAACTGAACTAAACTTCCTGTTTCCCAAACGCATAGAATATTGGCGAGAAATCAAGACCCGCAGTGTTAGCTGCTCAAGAACATGAAAAGAAGACAAAAGGGGGCCCAAGGGAATATTTACCGACCCTGCATTGTTATCATCCCTAGCAACTATAAATACCAACAACTAGGTTAACTATGGGTTAAAAAGCAAGCTATATATAAACTATCTGTGTATCTAAAGGGTACAACCGCAAAATCCACTGAGATTATATCGTGGTGAAATAATTGTTCCCATCAGATTACCAACCTGTACCGCCCTACATAATTTGGGATCCTTCACCCTGAAGGAGAGTGGTTTTACCCACAGTAGATTAGGCAGGTCGTAGCCTAGTCTAATGAAAGTGCCTCAAATGTGAGTGTGGTGTACTATAGCTTCAGGGGGTAAACTGACTAACAGTGCATAATGTGATGAAATAATATGTGCTAAGTGCAGAAAAGTGTTAAAATTGGGTAGTGGAAATGGAGAAACAATTTTAATAGGGTCCTATCCACTCCCAAAAGTAAAAAAAACAGTGCATAGTAGTGTAAACAAATACCTACTAGAGTTGATGTTTGGTCGACATGTTTCTGCAGTGGATATGGAGTCTAATGGTCTCCTACTGCTTCCTTAGGACCTTAGTTAATGCTACTGCGTGATGTGAATAAAGGTGAAGAGAAATAAACAATATCACCTGGGATTCGCCTGTTATGATGGTCCAAAGGTCACCCAATGTCAGCAGAAGAATATATGAAAAAATACACAGAGAGTTTAGATAGTGACAATACATCCAGAACATATGTATTATGTTACATTTTGCCAACTCATTTAACTGGTCAATGATTCTATTCAAGTAATCTAATAAATGCCATGTTGCTATTTGGGCAAAAAAAATATTATTTGTTTGTAGTATCCACTCACCTAATTTTTAGGGAATGCACGCTCCACCCCACCTGGCTACAGCTCAGGTAAAACGGAGCACCGCTCTATTGAAGGGAAGGAAAGGAGAGTAAGGGAAGGACTTAAAAGCTGCATTGTATGTATCAGTTGAAAGAGTTTCACGAATGGCTCAATCAGAGGAATCAATTCCTCAAGTTCACCATGGAATATAATGTCCATAAATTGGCATTCCTGGACTTGCTAATCTCGAGTACCCCATCTGGTCTTGCCTCAGAATTATACCGCAAGCCAATGGCGCGGAATTCCTTGCTCAATTACAATAACTGTCACCCGAAGTCACTACGTGACAATCTGCCCTATGGGCAATTTTTACGTATTCAAAGAAATTGCTCAACAAAAACCACATTTGAAATCCATGCAAAAAAGCTTGGCACAAGATCTGGTTGCAAAGGAATATCCTAAAAGGTTAATTCGGCAATCAAAGAAGAGAGCCGCTAACAATAATAGAGCCAGTCTATTAAAAGTCTTGCCTCCGAAACCGAAAATAAACCGCATAACCTGTGTCAGCACCTTCAGAATGCAGTCAAATCAAATCAAAAAGATTGTAAAGAGACACTGGGGTATTTTGAACACAGGCATGGACACATTGCCCCTCCCACTTTTTGCTTTCAAGAGGGGACAAAACTTAAAGGACAAGTGTACCAACGAGACCAAAGAGTGAGATTCCCCGAGCTGTAGGCACCTTTTGGGATATGCCTGCGGTTACGGGCCATCACCCATGTGGCCAATGTGCTGCTTGCCCCCAAACATCAAGATCTGTGACCATCGACATTGGCACAGACCAACCATGGCAGCAGCGTAGGTTCACAAACTGCAATAGTATGAACCTGATCTATCTGATCACGTGTCCATGTAACAAAAAGTACGTGGGGATGACGACTCGAAAAGTCAAGCTACGGATATCGGAACATAAGAGCTCGATACGTTGCTGTAGACAAGCCACCAGACTCACCAACCACTTCATCCAAGCACACCATCTACCAACAGATTTACATTGGACTGTATTGGAACAGCCAATGATTTCACCCCACATAACAGATATCAGTACTTTTCTTTTTAAACGAGAACAGAAATGGGTTTACAGATTGCAGACGGACAAGACGGGACTAAACGAGGACATCCCGTGGATGTCGCTATGACATATGTCTCTATATCAGTTATTCTGCCACGTAGACCGTGTGACCTCATAGAAAAGACTTTATTCCATTGTCATTTTTGGGTGTCACAAATGTTAACATTATGTCACTCGTAACATAACTATTCGAATATCACAACTGTCACAATACTATCAAAACAGACAGAGGCTACATACCTACATACTGGCTCGATAACAACTGATGGGTTGGGTAATAATCGTTCACAGAGAGGGAAACCATCTATTCCTTTCGCACGATTGGACGTCCATCTAAATATGACCATGAATGTAAAATTGGTATTAGCCTATTTCACTCTATACCACAACGGGAGACATGTATTCTGTTTTTTCATAATTTTTAATTTTCAATTTCTTAAATTGAAAATGATTAACTTGTTGGTTGATGTGTTCCGACAAATTATAAACGGACACATGAACAGAGTTTCCAGTGCAATGATAGTCCAACATTCCCGACCGGCATACAAACATTACTAACTCGTTGTTTCAGCGAGCTATGTGACCACAAACTACAACTCCCAGACACGTCTTACGTTAACACGTAAGATCACGTGCTGCGGGATTCACGCACCGGCGCATACGAATGGCGGCTTCCTGTCCAGTCAGGTACCTCCCTCCAGACAGCCTAGACGGATGTCTGGGGTACCGACGGACAGGTAAGCGCCGAGTTTGCACCTTGGTATTTGAGGCGTGAAACGAGTACTTTACTTTATGTACGCTGCCCCAGATGACAAACTCACCTTACAGTTCTCGTGCTTTGTCAGTCTGTTCCGCAAAATGTCACGCGGAGACTGTCGCTCCTTGACATTTGAGCCGGTAGCACTTTAAGCGGCCAACAAGAGACGGCGCCATGACCTTCTTAGGGCGCTTCATGTATATCTAATTTGTCTGATTTTGTTTGTTCGCTCGGCTCCTTGACATTTGCACTTGCAGCACTAAACGAACAACAAGAGACGGCGCCATGAACTTTTTAGGGCGCTTTTATCCATATCTAATTTGCAAATAACATGCTAAATGGCTACTAGAGGAGCCATAAAAAAGACATATTAGACCATTATGTTTTCGTCTAATACATACAATGCAGCTTTTAAGTCCTTCCCTTACTCTCCTTTCCTTCCCTTCAATAGAGCGGTGCTCCGTTTTACCTGAGCTGTAGCCAGGTGGGGTGGAGCGTGCATTCCCTAAAAATTACGTGAGTGGATACTACAAACAAATAATAATTTTTTGGCCTAAATAGCAACATGGCATTTATTAGATTACTTGAATAGAATCATTGACCAGTAAAATGAGTTGGCAAAATGTAACATAATACATATGTTCTGGATGTATTGTCACTATCTAAACTCTCTGTGTATTTTTTCATATATTCGTCTTCTGACATTGGGTGACCTTTGGACCATCATAACAGGCGAATCCCAGGTGATATTGTTTATTTCTCTTCACCTTTATTCACATCACGCAGTAGCATTAACTAAGGTCCAGAGGAATCCGTAGGAGACCATTAGGCTCCATATCCACTGCAGAAACATGTCGACCAAACATCAACTCTGGTAGTTATTTGTTTACACTACTATGCACTGTTTTTTAACTTTTGGGAGTGGATAGGACCCTATTAAAATTGTTTCTCCATTTCCACTACCCAATTTTAACAATTTTCTGCACTTAGCTCATATTATTTCATCACATTATGCACTGTTAGTCAGTTTACCCGCTGATGCTATAGTACACCACAGTCACATTTGAGGCACTTTCATTAGACTAGGCTACGACCTGCCTAATCTACTGTGGGTAAAACCACTCTCCTACAGGGTGAAGGATCCCAAAGGATGTAAGGCGGTACAGGTTGGTAATCTGATGGGAACAATTATTTCACCACGATATACTCTCAGTGGATTTCGCGGTTGAACCCTTTAGATACACAGTCCAGAAAGATATACACAGCATACTTCAACAAGGACTTCTCTGTGTGTGATTAATGAAGATAACAAACTGGTAATGTTGCATATTGGTGCAGTGACAAGGGAAATGAAAAAAAGGGGGGTAAAAGGTTAGGAATAGGGCAGGATGATAACGGTGAGTGTATACGTGTTGTTGTGGAGCATGCATGGCTGTGTAGACGCCGTAGACACACATGACTGGCTAGTGAGTGCCGTAATCGATGACAATGTGGGTGGGAGGTGCAACAGTAAGAAGTAAAAACATCAGGAACCCTTATTCATGGGTTCATGTGAAGGACCAAGTTCCAGGATTCCGAGCCGGGCTCAGCCACGTGGCGGTCCTAGAGGAAGAAAGTGAACGAGTTGGGCAGGGTTGTCGTGATCAGGAAATAGAGAGTGAACCCGAGATGGGGGCAATGGCTTACTGGTGCAGCAGGGAATTGAGGATGCACTGTGGGAGCCACAATTGTGTGCTCACAGGAACGCCTATAAGGAAGAGCAGAGCAATGTAGTACGAATAGCGGTGGGCAGGGGGACGTGTGGGGTCTCACGCAGTGGACAAAGCACTTTCTTTACATGATATGTGTTTGTTGTACAATTTCTATGTATACATGAGGGTGCATGCTGCTTGACAAGATCCTTGGAGTTGTTAGGTGTCCATTGAGTTAGTATGTTCACCAGTATAGTGTTGACATGACTCTTAGCTAGTGTTCACAATTTATAAAATTGAAGTGTGAAATGTCTCGAGATGTATGCAGGAAAATTTGATATTTCAAGACTGTTCTGTGTCTCTCCTTCACAGGATCCTTTGCCTGTTGTATGGAGACATGTGACCTCCCAGACACACAATGCAGTTATTGAGTGAAATGTTTCTCGGGATCAGTAATCTGTGCCACACACTCAATTCAGAAATTTTTCTAACGTCTTGGTTAGTGTGTGCTTATTGTCACGGTGTGATTTGATTGCATCTGTTGTGGATGCAACATGTTTTGCCTATGTAATAAAGCTGAGCTCCACATTGAGGTGTGCCTCGTCTGTATACACATATCCAACATTCTTTTGCAAACTGTATATGTCCTCAAATGTTCAGTTTATCTAACAATGATTAGTGTTTGTGCATTGAAATGTGGTTTCAGATTACAACAGAGCGAGCAATAAGGATGCACTCAATGTACTATTTGGTTGTGTTGGCCTTGTTGTGTGTATCTCTTATATGTGTCATGTTACATTTACTCACAAGACAGTATGTAAATTGCTGTACTTGTTTTTTGCCAAATCTTTGTTTTTCAGGACATCATCTCTATATTACAAACAGTGTTGAATTAATGACAGAAGCAAGTATTGTGTGATTACAAATGTATTGCAGTGCATGTGTGAACTTTTACAAGAAAGTGCAGTACCAATTTTATAAATCCAAAGTTCACAGAGGAGTTGTTAATGGTAGTAGATGAAATTCTCCGAGCCAAGTCCACGGTCATTTGAGTCATTAATCCAACTTAGACACTCCATCCCATTTGGGAGAGTTCAGTGACAGTCAACAAAGTGAAAACTTCGCACGCAATGGAGGCTGTTAGGAGCAGGTTTTCACTTCCTAGGGGATGCATGGACAACTGTCTCTCA
Organism: Lissotriton vulgaris; assembly: GCF_964263255.1. NCBI lineage: Eukaryota > Metazoa > Chordata > Amphibia > Caudata > Salamandridae > Lissotriton > Lissotriton vulgaris. The sequence goes on along the minus strand of NC_141685.1, from coordinate 1,530,314,157 downwards.
TTTGTCCTTCTACGGACGACACCTCTTCTTTTTTTTAGGGGGACCCTCAGGTGCAGGCTGCCGGGGTGCAGATGACTCTCCGCCAGAGGGGAAACGACCTCTACAACGACTCATTCACCACGAAGGGCCCAAACCACGACTCCTTACCAACAACTGAACCTGAATGACTAGTCTTTTAACCACTAATGCATTTACAAATACCTCTGGCCAGTAGATGGCAGTCTTGGTTTGTATATGAAAGATGTATTACTATTTCTAGAGTGATGGATGCCTATATATTATATGGTTTGGTAGAGTGGATGTTTAGGAAACCGTTTTCTAAAATAGTGTTTAATATATGAAAACGTGTTTGAATCTCGTTGTAAATGCATTAAAGGTAAAAGCATACTCGCAGTAAAAAAGGTTTACTTTAAAATGTAAGTATTTTGGTAAGTATTAAAGGTAAGTATGACGTGTAATATATGTGTATATATATATGCATATATACATAAATATATATATAGGGTTGCAAGTGTATTTTTAAGGGTTTAGGTGAGAATGGGTTTTTGGGTGGCAAGGGTAATTTTGAGATTTTAGGTGGGTATGGGTTTTTGGGTGGCAAAGGTACTTTTTACGGTTTGGGTGGGCACGGGTATTTTTAGGGTTTACGGTGAGTATGGTTTTTGGTTGGGAAAGGTAATTTCAGGATTTAGGGTGGGTGTGGGTTTTTGGATTGCAAAGGTAATTTTAGGCTTTAGGGTGGACATGGTTTTTGGGTGGCAAGGTTAATTTTAGGATTTAAGATGGGTATGGGTTTTTGAGATTGCAAGGGTATTTTTAGGGTTTAGGGTAGGGATGGGTTTTTGGGTAGAAAGGGATTTTTTAGGGATTAGGGTGGGTGTGGGTTTTTGGGTGGCAAAGGTAATTTTAGTGTTTTGGGTGGGTAAGGGTTTTTGGGTGGTAAGGGAAATTCTAGGGTGGGTATGGGTTTTTGGGTGGTAATTATATTTTTAGGTTTAAGGGTGGGTATGGGTCTGTTGGTGACAAGGGTAATTTTAGGGTGGGTATGGATTTTTTGGGTGGCAAGGGTAATTTTAGGGTTTAGGGTTGGTATGGGTTTTTGGGATTGCAAGGGTATTTTTAGGGTTTATTGTGGGTATAGGTTTTGGGTGGAAAGGGAATTTTAAAGGTTTTGGGTGGGTGTAGGTTTTTTGGTTCGAAAGGGATTTTATAACATTAATAGTGAGTATAGGTGTGTGTATGTGTGTGTGTGTGTATATATATGTATATATATATATATATATATATATATATATATATATATATATATATATATATGCATATATATTCACTGAAAAAACCATAGGTTTCACACCAGTTATAGTTAGGAATTAGCATTTAAAAAACCTATTAAATTCACTGAAAACCATAGGTTTCACACCAGTTATAGTTACCTGGAAATTTTATTGACATAAAACCATTGAAATTCCACGTTATAGTTAGTTGGACTCACTATAACTTGCGCGCCTGCAATGCACTGCTGATGATGTCACATATTACATCACTCATGACATGGTCAGTAACATCACTCATGACATCACTGATGACACCATCCAGTGAATGTGTGTCTCACTGAAAAATAAATATGTTTTATATATGTATTTGTAAAGGTGGATGGAAGAATAAATGTTTAAATAAGTGTCTAAATGGATGTTTTTAAAAAAGAAATGATTGGTTAACTGGCTTATTAAGTGTATCTTAGTGAATACATATATTAGCGAGTAATGTTTAAATATTTAAATGTTTGAATCAGTGTTTCACCTTGTGTATAAGTGGCTGCATGGGTTGGTGAGTAGCTACATGTGTGTGTATATGGGTTATTAGATGTTTTTTTAGTATCAGTATGAGTGTCTGTATGGTTTGGTGGGGGTATTACTTAGCACATAGATGCATCAATGCCTGACTCACTGTTTGTATGTGTTTTGAAGACATCATATGTGCAGGACTGTATGGGTGGATGAGTGTGTATATGTGTGTGTTAGTGAGTGAATGACTGTCTCACTAGTGTCTTTATCAGTAACTACATATGTTTTAATCTAGTATATGTGGGTATTGATGTATATAAGTGAGTAAATGTGAGAGTGAGAGATTGTAAGAGTTCCTGTTTAAATAAGTATGTGTTTCTATAAGTGATTGTTTAAGAGAGTAAGTATGTGTAAGTTTCCTTAGAAGTAAGATGGTAGTGTGTGTATAGCTGTATATGCAAATAAATGGATGTTTAATAGTTTATTTGCATGTGTGAGTATGTGTGTGAGTAACTTTTGGATGACTGTCGGTGTGTAACAGGATGTATAGGTGTATCACTACATATGATGAGTGAGTCTATGGATGAGTGACTTTATAGAACTGTTGGTGAATGAGTGGATGTGTATATAGATGGCGGAATTACTGAATTGGTTGTTGTAACTGGTATGGGTATCTCCATGTTTTTGAAAATGTTAGTTTCTATTTTTGAATATGTGTTTCAAGGGTTACATTACACTGAAAGGAGGTCTGTCACTCTGTCACAAGGATGGTGTCATCAGTGATATCATGAGTGATGTCACTGACCATGTCTTGAGTGATGTAAAATGTGACATCATCAGCAGTGCATTGCAGGCGCTCAAGTTATAGTGAGTCCAACTAACTATAACGTGGGAATTTCAATGGTTTTATGTCCGTAAAATTTCCAGGTAACTATAACTGGTGTGAAACCTATGGTTTTTTCAGTGAATTTATTAGGTTTTTTAACTGCTAATCCCTAACTATAACTGGTGTGAAACCTATGGTTTTTTCAGTGAATTTCATAGGTTTTTTAAATGCTAATTCCTTTCTATATTGAGTTTGTAACCTACGATTTTTTTTTAATTTGCTGTTTTGTGTGAGTATTAATTAACCGGTAAGCTCTCCGGAAAGCGCACCCAGAGCGCTACTTGCATTAGTGTAAAAAAATATGAATGAAAAGTAAATAATAACGCAAGACATTTAGTACCATACATATAAAAGCAGTTTTTTTAATAAGGAAATGAAAATAATTTTGCATTTCCGTGAAACTATCAAAATGTCACTTTGGCGCGCCGCGCAAGCGCCCCCTGAAGCGCCTACGTTCGCGCTGCGTATGCGCCCCCGGAAGCGCCTACGTTCGCGCCGCGTATGTGCCCCCGGAAGCGCTCCGGTGCGCGCAGCGTCAGCGCGTAAAGTCATGTGACCTTAAAATAACACTTTTTATTGGTTGCTAACAGTTTTTTTTACAAAGAATGAAATCCCCACCCATTTCCTTCACTTCTTCTTTCACTTTTGTGACTGAAAGACCTGCCTTTTTGCTCTTGGATCTTTCTTGGATAATCATGGCTGCCAGACCATCCAGCAGTGAAGATGAGCCTGAATTCATTGATGAAGAGCCTCCTCAGCCGAAGGTCATAGAGCATTTCATCTGGAATTTTTTTTCCATACCAGATGACCAGAAGAAGGTCAATGCTCCAAAAGTGGAGTGCAGGATCTGTCACACAGTCCTGTCACGGGGTGACCCCAATAAGAAATATTCTTTTGGGAACTCCACAATGCTTCCCCATGTGGAGAGGAAGCACCCCCAGAATTTTGCCCGGGAAAGTGTCAGGGCTCTGGCACAAGAGGTTCCCAGTGATGGGGCCTCTACATCCACCGGAGGAGCAACTACTTCAGTGAGGGGGTGATCGCAAGAGCTGGTTCCAAACATTCAGCCTGCATTCAACAAAGGCGTCCTGAAATGCAGATACTGCGATCAGCTACTTACCTTTGGGGAGCAAAGCGTTCTGCTCATGGTTCGAGCATTGGAGAGCCATCGCTGCCATTCCCAGCCCTAATTTTTTTTGTTTTTTTTGCTCCTGTTGAGCAGTTTCCATTCCCTGTTTTTGTTTTTGTTCTAGAAAAAAGAAGAAAAAAAAGTTCTTTTCAGAACTACCTCCAATTCTCATCAAAGAGCTATATTCTTAAAAAAATGAAAAAGAGTAAGTGAAGTGGAGTGCATTGATAATGGAAAGGAAAATGAGTAAGAAAGAACAGAAAGGTATGAGAGGAGAAAGGAAGTGAAGTAGGGGGACTGAAAGAAGGTGAGTGTTGGGAAGGAAAGTAAGGAGAAGGAGAGTGAACATGGGGAATGTGGATATTCAAAGAAAATGTTGAAAAGGAACGGGGGTGTGGAAGGGTAAGAAAAGATGCATTGCTGGAGTTGCATCATTTTTGTGACACACTTCAGCAATGCATCACTTTTGCGCTTACAGATACGTCTGAAATACTGACGTATCTGTAAGTACTTCCGACATAATACGTCATATATTTAATATGACACAGAACTAGAAGACTAAAGACCTCATTTATGAGGCCATGCATCACTTTAACGCCACCGGTGCGTCACTTTTTGTGACGCACCAGTGCTGTAAAAAATGCACCTTATTCAGTCATATTTACAAAGTGACGCATCTAGGTAGATGCGTCACTTTGTAAGCCCCTGCGCCACATTATACCTACGTCAGGTGTAATGTATGCAAAAGGGACGTATTGACGCAAGAAAGGGTCATAGAGGTGACGCAGTGAAATCTATGAGATATCACTGCGTCACTTTTATGACGCTGTTGCGTCCAAATCTTACGCCTGTTTCACAGCAGGCGTAATACTGATGCAGGCCCTTTCACATGGGGCCTGGCCCCATGTGAAAGGATGCATTGCTGGAGTTGCATCATTTTTGTGACACACTCCAGCAATGCATCACTTTTGCGCTTACAGATACGTCTGAAATACTGACGTATCTGTAAGTACTTACGACATAATACGTCATATATTTAATATGACGCATGAGTAGAAGACTGAAGGCCTCATTTATAAGGCCATGCATCACTTTTACGCCACCGGTACGTCACTTTTTGTGACGCATCAGCAGCATAAAACATGCACCTTATTGAGTTATATTTACAAAGTGACACATCTAGGTAGATGCGCCACTTTGTAAACCCCTGCGCCACATTATACCTACGTCAGGTGTAATGTATGCAAAAGGGGCGTATTGACGCAAGAAAGGGTCGTAGAGATGACGCAGTGAATAAACTGGGTTTTCCCCATTCTACTCTCCCCGGTCCGCTCCCCGGTGCGCGTACCGGGCGCTACCCCCGCACAAATCGAAAACATTTTATTTGTTTGCCCCGCGGGGCCCTTTTATGGCCCCCACATCTAACCTAGGGGGTCAGGGGGGGTCTACCCTGCCCCCTTATGGTCATTTCCCCCTTTGTTTTTGCCACCTCTTGTGTCTCGATCCTACCGAGACACAAGATGGCGCTCGATCCGGACTGTTTCGAATGTTTACAGACACCCGAGAGCCAATCAGCTTTCCGTGCGCAAGTCGCGTAGCGCGCCCGGTGCGCTCCCCGGTGCGCGTACTGTGGTACTGAAAATTCTGGACCCGTGTTATAAACATCATCGTATCATGACGATTTTGGTATCATCAGACCGAGAATGATTAGAATACTATGCACAAGCATTTTCGTCATATTCGGGTGATGAAATCACCCTGAAATCAGAGTTTCCGTCCTGAACCCTCGGGTTCCATTTTGTGAACGGCAGCCATTTCGTGATTGCCCTCACATAGGCCCAATGACTAAGGCCAAAAACGAGTCTGAAGGACACGTACACCTTTGCTGACTCCTCTGTGACCTGGGTAAGCTGACTCCACTGCCTGAAGCCAAACCTGTTCGGCCAGTTCCTTTCCCAGTGGCCGAATGAGATTAGTATCAAGGCACAACATATCATAAACCTTTCATCGCACACAAACCATGCCTAATCTTACACACACCTGCCCCTGTTTCTTTCTTTATGACTTGTTTTACGAGGAGGAGGTGCCCGTTTTTATTGGGGGTCCGTCGATATCTGATGATAATACTGGGCCTTGCCGGGTAATTGATTGTGGTCTGGACAAACTAAAATATGGGCTTGTCATCATGACTCTGCTTTTTCTGTGTAGTGAAAATATGTGAATGGTCAACTGTAAAATAAGGAATGTTTGCCTAAAGCATAATATTTTGTATAAAAAGAGAAGGCTGGCTTTGTAAGAGTGAGCAGTCTCCTGAGAATATACACCGTGTTGTACTTCTAGGATACCTGTTACTGGCTGCAGCCAATAAATTCGATCTTTGACTTCACCTTGAAGACTCTGTGTTTCTGTAGTCCGGAACAGGAAGGACTCGAAGTCTTAGGGTGTGTTCCCTGGCACCGCTGGGTTCTTAAAAACCCAGTACTTCAGTACCGGGGCGCGCCTATAGATATATATATTTTTTTTAACCTAAATTACTCAAAATCCACGGGAGCACCTATCTTGAGACATAGCGAAAGCACATTGGGCTACCAGTCCCTACAATTTTGCCAAGTTTGGTAGAAATCCATTCAGCCGTTTGGGCTAAAAGTGAGTTCGACCGCCCTAGGGAAATTAACATGGAGAAAACACGTTTTGGGACCCCCCTTTTATCTCGGCCCCTGCTTGACGAATCCCCCCCACATTTTCAGGGAAGGAGCGGAGCGGGCCACCTACTTTGAGAAATTCCCGAAGATTCGTCCACCCGCGCCAAAGTTATTCCCAATAGAATGTTGCGGATTTCCTATGGAAAGTAGATCCTAACTATAACTACCTACTGGCGACCGCCAGTAGGTAATATATATATATATATATATATATATATATATATATATATATATATATATATATTCACTGAAAAAACCATAGGTTTCACACCAGTTATAGTTAGCTGGAAATTTTACTGACATAAAACCATTGAAATTTAACGTTATAGTTAGTTGGACTCACTATAACTTGCGCGTGTAATGCACTGCTGATGACGTCACATATTACATCACTCATGACATGGTCAGTGACATCACTCATGACATCACTGATGACACCATCCAGTGAATGTGTGGCTTTCTGAAAAATAAATATATTTTATATATGTATATGTAAAGGTCGATGGAACAATAAATGTTTAAATAAGTGTGTAAATGGATGTTTTTTAAAAAAAAAATGATTGATTAACTGGCTTATTAAGTGTATCTTAGTGAATACATATATTAACGATTAATGTTTAAATATTTAAATATATGTATCAGTTAGGTATGGGCGGAAAATCCGTTTCGCTCGCGGATTTTGCGGATTTTCGGGAAATTCGCAATCCGCGAGATTCGCGAATCTCCCGCAAAATCCGCAAATCCGCGAGCAGCGGATTTTGCTCGCACTGCTCGCACTGTTCGCGTGAGTTCGCGGCTTCCCAGTACAACTTCGCGCCCCGCGAATAAGTGCTAAATTGCAGAAATACGATCTTAGCAAAACTGAAACTACTTACCAGGTTCAAAAGTTCAGGCTCATCATTAGTAGCCATTTCCTGTAGTGCTTCCTGAGGGGCCCCTCCAGAGTTCAGTTGCCAGTTGCAACTATTATGTGACCCTGCTCTGAACCTCAGAATAGTTACACATATGCCACAAAGGTCCTGAATTACAGCTAAGGGAGACAAGCAGGAGCCAGGCTGGAAGTTAAAATCCATTAATCAGCCCCTAATTCATTATTGTCAGTTGGGGCAGGGCAGGTGTTGTAACTAATTTTGCAACAATGAAAGCACTTAGCAAGTGCAAAAGATCACTAATCAGGGCGCACTAAGGAAGCAGGTGCCAGCTAAAAAAATATTCTGTGACACATTAATCAGCCCCAAATTAATTCAGGTCACTTGAGGCAGGGAAGGTGTGCTTTGCTTTGCCGAAAATAATGTACACTGGACAACCAGAGGGTGTGGTGATGAAACAGAGGGTGGCATGGGTGGGCCAGAGGGTGGCATGAGTAGTCAGAGAGTGGCAGTGGTGACAGAGAGTGGCAGTGATGAAGAAGAGTGTCCCAAACAGGCTGGACACGTAGAAACAACAAGTTCGCAAAACTTGCGACCCGACAGGTAAGTTCGCAAATTGCGAAATTGTAAAAACCCTCGCGAACTGGCAGAAACACGGGCGAACACAAAAAAAAAAAAATCCGCAAATTCGCGGGAATTCCCGGATTTTGCGGATTGCGAGTTCGCAAATCCGCAAAATTCGCGAATGCGAGATTCGCAAAATTCGCCCATGCTTAATATCAGTGTTTCACTTTGTGTATAAATGGCTGCATGGGTTGGTGAGTAGCTACATATGTGTGTATATAGATTATTAGATGTTTTTTTAGTATCAGTATGAGTGTCTGTATGGTTTGGTGGGAGTGTTACTTAGCACATAGATGCATCAATGACTGACTCACTGTTTGTATGTTTTTTGAAGACGGCATATGTGCAGGACTGTATGGGTGGATGAGTGTGTATATGCGTGTGTTAGTGAGTGAATGACTGTCTCATTAGTGTCTTTATCAGTAAGTACATCTGTTTTGATCTAGTGTATGTGAGTATTGATGTATATGAGTGAGTATATGTGAGAGTGAGAGATTGAAAGAGTTCATGTTTAAATAATTATGTGTTTCTATAAGTGATTGTTTAAGAGAGTAATGTATATGTAAGTTTCCAAGTTGGTAGTGTGTTTTTAGCTGTATATGCAAATAAATGGATGTTCAATAGTTTATTTGCATGTGTTAGTATGTGTGTGAGTAACGTTTGGATGACTGTCGGTGTGTAACAGGATGTATAGGTGTATCACTACATATGATGAGTGTATATATGTATGATTGACTATATAGAACTGTTGGTGAATGAGTGAATGTGTATATAGATGGTGGAATTATTGAATGTGTGTGAGTAACGTTTGGATGACTGTCGGTGTGTAACAGGATGTATAGGTGTATCACTACATATGATGAGTGTATATATGTATGATTGACTATATAGAACTGTTGGTGAATGAGTGAATGTGTATATAGATGGTGGAATTATTGAATTGGTTGTTGTAACTGGTATGGGTATCTCCATTTTTAAAAAAAAATTAATTTATATTTTTCAATATGTGTTTCATAGGTTACATTACAGTGAAAGGAGGTCTGTCACTCTGTCACAAGGATGATGTCATCAGCGATGTCATGAGTGATGTCACTGACCATGTCATGAGTGATGTAATATGTGACGTCATCAGCAGTGCATTACACGCGCAAGTTATAGTGAGTCCAACTAACTATAACGTTGAATTTCAATGGTTTTATGTCAGTAAAATTTCCAGCTAACTATAACTGGTGTGAAACCTATGGTTTTTTCAGTTAATTTCATAGGTTTTTTAAATGCTAATTCCTAACTATAAGTCTCACTTTATAAGTAAGACTGTTAGCGCTCTAGTTGTTTAGAACACTCTGATACATTCTGTCATTGGGCTACAGTTGGGCTATATTTGAACTATATATATTTTTTTGTCTCTGGTGGCCATCTTTGGGCTACATTGGGCTACATTTGGGCTACATTTTTGCTCTAACATATATAAAGCCCAATGTAGCACAATACATATTTTTCCAAAGTTAATTTTCGTAAAAAGCACTTCAGAATAGGGCTACCTGTCCTTACAATTTTCCCTTTTTTTTTTTTTTTAGCGCTCCCGATGCGCGCCCTGGGGAGCGCCCCGAAAAGCATACTTCTATAAAGCGTCCCGAGGTGCGCTCCGGGGAGCGTCCCGAGAGCGCCAATATCGCAAACGAAAACATGATCGTGACGTATCGCGTAGCTGCGTCCGCGTGATACGCACGGCGTAAGCGCACCCAGAAGCACTCGAGCGAATACGATTGCGCAACGTAGGCATCTGACACGCTTACGCGGCGCGCCCCTGGCCGCGCCCCGCGGCGTGTCGCGTAAGCGTGTCGGGTCATGTGACCAGAAAATAACACTTTTCATTGGTTCATAACAGTTTTGGTTTCATAATGATGAAGCCCATGGTCATGTGACCTGTAAATAACACTTTTCATTGGTTCAATAATTATTTTTTTCTAAATTTAGAGAAACCCACCCATTTCTCTCACTATTGATTTGCACTTGGAGAGAGCAAGAGGTGTTTTGTGAATTTTCAACTCATTACTTTCCTGATCTACAGCAATGACTGCAAGGGAGTCATCCAGCAGTGATTCAGATGGATTTGTGCAAGAGGACCCTCCTCACCAGAAAACAAAGAACCACTTCATCTGGAAATTTTATGACATCCCTGAAGGACAAAAAAAGTTAATGCAAGTAAAGTAACTTGTAAAATATGTGGAAGTATTTTATCCAGAGGCAATCCTCTAAAAAAATACAGCTTTGGAAATGCCAATTTAATTAGGCATGTCAAAAGAAGACACCCAAAAAATTATACCAGGGAGAGTGTCAGGGAGCTGGCAGAGAAGGCACGAAGAGATGGCAGCAGCACCTCCACTGGTGGAGCAACACCTTCGGGTTCAACACGTGCAAGAATGGTCCCTAACGTCCAGCCGGTTTTTGCAGGCATAACATTTTTATGCAAGGACTGTGAAGAACTACTCTGTTATGGGGAGCAGAGCGTTGAACTCATTGCAATAAAGAAACAGGAACACCGATCCTCTCCCCGTCCCTACATTTTCTCATTTTTTTGCTCCTGTTGAGCATTTTTTGAATCCCTGTTTTTGTTTTTCCCCTGTAAAAAATAAAAAAAATATAAAATCGTTTCAAAAAGTATAAAAAAAATATAAAACAACAAAAACAAAAAAAAGTTCTTTTCAGAACTACCTCCAATTTATAAAAAAAATGCTATTTTTTTTTTTTAAAAGTGTCATTCTTTTTCTCAATCGTACGCTCCCCGGTGCGCGTACCGGGCGCTCCCCCGTACGGCCCTTTTATGACCCCCACATCAAACCTAGGGAGTAAGGGGGGGTGTACCCTGCCCCCTTTTGCTCATTTCCCCCTTTGATTTTTACCACCTCAATCCTACCGAGGTACAAGATGGCGGCCGCTGCGGACTGTTTCAAATGTTTACAGACACCCGAGAGCCAATCAGCTTTCGTACGCAAGTCGCGTGGCGCGCTTTGAGCGCTCCCGGCGTGCGTACCGGGGCGCGGCTCTAGATATATATATATTTTTTTGAACCTAAATTACTCAAAATCCACTGGAGCACATATCCTGAGACATAGCAAAGGCACATCGGGCTACCAGTCCCTACAATTTTGACAAATTAGGTGGAAATCCATTCAGCCGTTCGGGCTAAAAGTGAAATCGACCTCTATGGAAATTAACATGGGGAAAACGCGTTTTGGGACCCCTTTTTATCTTGGCCCCCGCTTGACGCATCCCCCCCAAACTTTCAGGGAAGGACCGGAGCTCCACGAGGCCATTTTGAGGAAATTTTCAGGCAGATTCGTCAACCGGCGCCAAAGTTATTCCAAATAGAATTTTGAGATTTAACATTGAAAAAAATCCTAACTATAACTACCTACCGGCGACCGCCAGTAGGTAATATATATATTACCTACTGGCGGTAGATATATATATATATATATATATATATATATATATATATATATATATATATATATATATATATATATACATACATATATAGTGTTAATACTTACCAATATTTTACAATGCATATGTCTTTAGCATGAATTTTACAGGTACATGCAAACCCATTACCCATGCATACATGTGTATACATATGGGTTATACTTACCAGTTAAATAAATACATTAATGGGGTAAAGGTAAGCGAGGTAAAGGCATAGTAATTGTAAAAGATAGTTGTTGTTAAAACTTTAGTGGTTTAGACTAAGTAGTGGCTAAGGAGTAGTTGTTTAGACTGTAGTTGTTCAAGTGGTAGTTGTTCCATCATACAACCCCGCCAGAGTTTTCATCTCTCCTTGTGGCAGCTGCAGATGTAGTAGCAACAGATGCAGTGGGCACACAGGGAGGTGGGGTCATGTTGTCAGCAATTCGGCGAAGGCAGGTGAGTATGTCCCTGTGCACTGCAGTCAGGTCATCAATTTTATCCATTTTGGACTCCATTCTGGACATGTATGAGTCCATTTTGACATAATGGGTAGCCTTCTGCTGTTGCATGTCCTTGAGGATCCCAACTACCTGGCCAAAGTCTAGGGGTCATTCTCGATATGCATATAGAATGCGTGCCAACTGTGGGTCGGCTTGATCAGCAGAACCATCTGCCTGATGGGACCTTTCCCCACTGCTGCTCCCACCACCACTACCCACACAAGCAGGACCTGTTGTTGGAGGCACAGACAACACTGAGCCTCCTTCATTGTTGACATTGGTGTTGTTGTCTGCCAACTCCAGAGTGCCCTGTGTTGCTGTGCTGTCAATATTATCTTGCCTTGGTGTGTCCATGTTGGTAGAGGTCATCTGGGGGTTAACAGATGTTAAGGAAGTGGTCGCAGGGGATTCTGATGTTACAGCTGCTTGTGCTGCATGGTGACCCACACCGGAGGGGTCAGGTAGTTCATTGTTATCCATTGAGGGCTGAGAGACATCCACACCAGAGAGCTCAGGGTCAACCAGAGTCTGGGCCTGGGATTCTTGTTCTGTTCCTGCAGTGTCCCCAGCAGGCCCTGTGGGTAGAAGAGAGACACAATGTGTGTTGGTTTTTTGCACAGGTCAACATATCTTACACATTACATTTGCTATTGTACATTATGATGAGTGTATGTACACTGTATAGTCCTCAATCCTCACACAGGTCTATTTTTAAGAGAACATTGTAATTTTAACAAGATGTGTTTTGTTGCGCATGTCCAGCTCTATGCATAAATGGGCATGTATTGCTTCTGGAACTGGACATAGCCATTGAAAGTCAAGAGACACCCTGTGCATGGCACAGTTGTGTTGTTATCTCCCACATCTGTGCTCTTACAATGACATACGTACTCTTCCTCTTATGAAGTGTTGCAAGATTTGTGCATGTGTGCTGGCCTTTGTGCATGTATTTTGGAGTCACCTTGGTGTGGCTACCTAGACACTCACAGTTCAGAATGTATGTGAGCATTTTGTGTATAGTTTTTTGATAAATGTGCTCTTAGTTCTTATCTCATTGCACACATAAGAGTAGCTTTCAGTAGCAAATGGTGTTGCTGCTTAGCTGTGTGCCTGATCACTTCATGTATATTGTCCTTGTCCTCCATCGACGGATGTGTTAACCAAGGCTGATTTCTTGCTTTATCATGCTCAGAACTGTGAGATACAGAGGTTTGTGTGCTTGTGTTATGCTGCTGGAAGTTGTACCCCTCCTCCCACCCAGTCCAGCTTACTGCTCGTGGAGAAAGTATCAATCACAGTGAGGGGAGTGTAGTGCCAAGGATGCTGACAATGCTGCATGGAGTTGAATGCACCTCCCAACAGTGCTTTTTGTACATGGCACCATGCAACAGTGTCTGTCATCTTGCTGTGACCCTTCCATTCACTGTCAGGTATCCCTTCTCACTGATGGACATGTTGCTTTGTGTGTGGGTAGTGATGTGTGCTATAACTCCAACCCACACTATGTCCTGTACTCTACACACCTTCACAGCTAGCCCAGGGAGCATACCTGGGACAAGGCATCCCCAGACAGCCAGTGGAAGTGTACAGTGAAGAGTGGGGACTGGTGTGAGATGCCCAGAGCCTAGGTGTGACTTGTGACCAATTCATACATAAGGCCCATGTGTCAGCCATCTTGTTGGTACATTTCCTTTCACTGTCATGAACTGCCTAGTCATAAGTGTGCTATTTGTTCTGGCTGAGAAGGAGTGTGTAGGGCAGGCCTTGATGGTAGTTGAAGTCAATGAAGATACTCCTCCCTCCCCCAGAGCAAGTATGCCACCATGAAACATGCTTCCAAGACAGTGAATAAAACTTTACATTCAAGATGTCTGACAGTGGTGCCTGGTGTTTGTTTGAGCACAACTCCCAACAGGGCCTTCTACTCCCCTCACCAGAGCCCAGTATCAGCCATCTTGGCAGTACTTTCCCACTCCCTGTGAGATGGGCATAGTTCAAGGTGTGCTTGTGGGACCATGTGGGAGGAGGATTGTTAGCTGTGACTACGACTCCCGTCATGCTTTCAGCTACATCCACATCCTCAGCCATCCCAACCTTCCTTCCTGTGACTCATATTTCCTTGGAGTGAATGTGTGCAAACAAGATGGCTACTGCATGTGACTGGTGTTTGGAGCCCATTGATTTGCTGTGTATTAGTGCTGAGTTTGTACATTTTAGCAAATGATGAGCTTTCCAGTTACATTGCAGGTATGTTGTGAGTAAAAATCTATTTTTGATCACATATCCCATCCTGGATTTGTGCTTCCCACACCAGACCCCAGTGCCAGGCATCTTGGAAGTAGATTTTCCTTAACTCTCAGGGAGAGCATAGTCCCAGATGTGGTGTTTGGTGTTGGTGGGAAGGGTGTGTTTGTGATAGGGCCTGCTAGTAGATGTAGTCAGAGCTAGCACCCCTCTTCTCCCAGACCAAATAGGCCACCATTAACAATGCTTCCATGACAGTGAGTCAAAGTTTACATTCAAAATGTCTGACAGTGGTGGCCTGGTGTTTATTTGAGCACAACTCCCAAGAGTGGCTTGTGCTCCCCATACCAGAGCCCAGTGTCAGCCATCTTGGCAGTACCTTTCCACTCCCGGTGAGATGGGCATAGTTCAAAGTGTTCTTGTTGGGCCATGGGGGAGGAGGAGTGTTAGCTGGACTACGACTACCGTCATGCTTTTTGCTACACCCACCTTCCCAGCAAACCCAACTTTCTTTCCTATTACTCAGTTTCCCTGTGAGTGAGTGAAACAGAGAGATGAGCAGGCGAGTGCTGAGCTGGCCTAGTTGCACTAGTCGCGTCTGTTGCACTTGGAGACTGGTGCACACCACGGAGAGTGGTAGGCTGGCTCTCTAAAGGTACTTCTGCATCTCGTCTTTAGATTTTCTCAGGGCAATTCTTCTGGATCCTGCGGTTTGGCACTTTTGACTTCGGACTGCGGCTCCCTGCTTAATATAGTTTACTAAGTGACCGGACTTCTCCTTTATGCCTCCCTGTAGGTCGGTGGACCGGACTTGCAGTTAGGCGTTCCGCTGACTGGCCGGACTACTCCCTGGGTTCCGTTGGTCAGCTGGACATCCTGGTCTCTTGTTCCATCTGCTAGCCACCACTCCGTCCCTATTTGCCAGAGGACTATTTTGAAGAAGTTATATGCCGAAAATACGGTAACAGCGCTATTAGGCGCTGCCTTTTTGTTTGTTCATATCTTTTGGGATTTATTTTGGAGTTTTACGTTGTGGTCTATGTATGGTCTATGTATGGCCTATATATATTTGCAGACACACAGTCTTTACCCAAAGGAGATGTAAATAGTGTCACAAGAGCCCTTCGTTGTTGGGGGCATTTGCTCACCTTGGCCTGATACCGCCACTGCTGCTGATCTGTCCTAGCGCCCTAGCGCTGCTGGCACATTACCACGACCTTGACTACAAGTCCTGGCGACACCTGTGGCTGGACGCCGCCTATGTCGATCCTGTGCCCGGTGGCGCATAAGAAGCACCAAGAGCTCCGGTGGAACGGGAGCCCTTAGTAGTTGTTGGGCGCATTTGCTCACCTTGGCCTGATACCACCACTGCTGCTGGTCTGTCCTGATGAGACTTGCGGCTGGACGCCGACGCTACCTATGCCGATCCTGCACCCGATGGCGCATAAGAAGCACCGGGGGCTACCGCGTCGGGAGAAGCCCGGGACAAGGGCGGACCGTTTTAGGCCATCGTAGGCCGAAGGAGGCTGGGCTTGGCCACCCCCCTAATGTGACATTAACAAAGTGAGACTTTTATTTACTGTTTGTTTCTTGACCGCTGCATGTATTTTGCCGTGGCTACAGGTATCCCATTGTTATTATTAGCCCTTAGATAATTCTGTTAAGACAAGGTCATTAAACGCTCAGGGAAATAGCGATACGATCAGGGAAGGGGAGGAAGGCAGCGTTAGGCCCTATTGGGGGACTGTTACTGGGACCCTTGACCAGTTCATAACTAGAGCTGCAGTAGTCCTAGAGCATGAAATAGCCCTCACTGAAAGGCGATTATCATTAGAACCTCTAAACTCACTGGGCACTATTATGTCAGCAAAAACACCGAACAGCTAAGTACCCAGATATCTAACGGTGATAGCTTGCTGGAAGCGAGTGTTGGGCTTGTTGGGCCTACTACCTGTGCTTCGGTTAATACCACAAAAGAAAGCACCTTATCAGAAGAAATTGGGCCCGCAGAAACTAGTACCCTTAATGTTCTAACTGATTTATCATCTAAAAAACAAGTAGCAGGCCCTGTACCGACTGGTAAAAGGAAGCATGGGTGAGGTTTGCAAAAGGGTAGACGCCTGAAAGTAATTAAAACAACCAACAAAGGGGGGAATTTAACTACATCCACCCAATTAAGCATGGGCGAATTTTGCGAATCTCGCGTTCGCGAATTTTGCGGATTTGCGAACTCGCAATTCGCAAAATCCGCGAATTCTCGCGAATTTGCAGATTTTTTTTTTGTGTTCGCGCGTGTTTCTGCCAGTTCGCGAGGGTTTTGTACAATTTCGCAAAACGCGAACTTACCTGTTGGGTCGCAAGTTTTGCGAACTTGTTTCTACGTGTCCGGCCTGTTTGGGACACTCTTCTTCATCACTGCCACTCTCTGTCACCGCTGCCACTCTCTGACTACTCATGCCACCCTCTGGCCCACCCATGCCACCCTCTGTTTCATCACAGCACCCTCTGGTTGTCCAGTTTTACATTGTTGTGGCAAAGCAAGCACACCTTCCCTGCCTCAAGTGACCTGAATTAATTTGGGGCTGATTAATGTGTCACAGAATATTTTTTTAGCTGGCACCTGCTTCCTTAGTGCTTCCTGATTAGTGATCTTTTGCACTTGCTAAGTGCTTTCATTGTTGCAAAATTAGTTACAACACCTGCCCTGCCCCAACTGACAATAATGAGTTAGGGGCTGATTAATGGATTTGAACTTCCAGCCTGGCTCCTGCTTGTCTCCCTTAGCTGTAATTCAGGACCTTTGTGGCACATGTGTAACTATTCTGAGGTTCAGAGCTGGGTCACATAATAGTTGCAAGTAGGCAACTGAACTCTGGAGGGGCCCCTCAGGAAGCACTACAGGAAATGGCTACTAATGATGAGCCTGAACTTTTGAACCTGGTAAGTAGTTTCAGTTTTGCTAAGATCGTATTTCTGCAATTTAGCGCTTATTCGCGGGGCGCGAAGTTGTACTGGGAAGCCGCGAACTCACGCGAACAGTGCGAGCAAGCCATAAAATCCGCTGCTCGCGGATTTGCGGATTTTGCGGGAGATTCGCGAATCTTGCGGATTGCGAATTTACCGAAAATCTGCAAAATCCGCGAGCGAAACGGATTTTCTGCCCATGCTTACACCCAATCAACATTAAATAGTGCTCCCCCCCGGAATGCCCACGAAAACCCCAAACATCTCTACGCCACAGCCATCTAAGCGACTCTTTTTAACATCACAAATACCAGAAGGCTTCATAGAACAAGTAGAGCAGATAATGAAGTCATTAATGCTACCTTTAATAGAAATAATGAAAGTAATAAATGAGAATCTGGGGAAGCTAGAACGGGCTACCACAAGTAACTCGCACACATTAGAAAATCTTGCAGTCAGTATACAGAATCTTGGTTTTGCACCACAATTTAGAACAGTTAATGAGACCAACAATATCTCATCACTTATAACCCCCTTAACATTAAACACAGTGAATGGGTTACAAAAAGCAAATAGCAATGAGATTAGGAAAGAGGTAGAAAGGGCAAAGCCAACCAGCCGGGAAGGAGCAAAATACTGGGGGTGTAGTTGGAAAGGACTTTGTAGGTTCAGATCGGGTTGGGGAAATAACAAATACAGAAAAGAGAGCTAGATGAGCGGATAACTTACCAGTTATTGACCTACCCCCACAATCAACCCCGTTGGTGTTAATTTTAGGTAACGTGCCATCTCTTCCAGATGGAGCAAAGGAGGACTACAATCAACTCAAAAATAAGGTAACCCATTGGTTGCCCCGCAATACTGCTGAAGTCCCAACCTCTATACGTAATGTCATTATGGTCCATCGTGTTTCCTGGTTGGGTAGCTCCAGGAAATCAAGAAGCCATTGCTTGTAGAATGGATATTTAAGGAGGTCAGCTTTGGTCCAGCTTACAGGGGTCAAGGTATTGAGATACTGCCTTTGGGTTTCTTCTACAGGGTGGAGAACCACAGGCAGAACAACTTGAATACGGGGCATTAAGCCGGGCCGCAGAAGCGTATGGAACAATGTAGGACTGGTATATTTTTCCCCAGGGTAGAAAGGGATAATACACGGGATGATTATCATCTTTCTCCATTCACCCAGGGCCAAAACAGACATGCAGCTTTTTCAGGACTGAATAACTGTGATTGACTAAGTGAAAATATGGTCCGCTCAGATCATTTAGACTACAGGTCCGTACCCACCGATACTGTCTTCAAGGACGTAGGGCTTACTTTAGAAACACCTACAGTAATGCCAAATCTAGAAGTACTGGACACCATCATAGGAGCAGGGCCGGGGTAATATGATTCCTCAGGCTTTACAATTGCTGATCAGCCGTGGGATTTAAACGCTGTCTCCCCTGACGATTATGTTAAGACCCAGAAATATAATGTTCTGTCATGGAATATCGCGGGGTTGGCTGGGAAGGTTACAGACCCAATATGGGTGTAATTTTTTTGTCATTTTTCCATAATATGCCTCCAAGAAACATGGCTGGTCAATTGTAATCTTTCTCTGGTGGGGTAGAAAGCCTTTCTTGTTCCTACAATTCCAGCATCTAGTGGCAGAGCGAGGGGTGGCCTGGCTATTTTTACTTCCTTGTCCCTGAAATGCCAAATTAAGGCCATCTCTTCTGACCAATAGTGATTTTCAGGTAATCGTTCTGGGGCGAGGAAATGGCAGTCTTTGTTTGATAAATTTTTATAATGCAGTACACAAACATGAGGGATGTAAGATAACTTAGCTGAACAACTTTGTCCAGCAGTGTTGTGGCCCTTTTAGAAATAATCTTATGATTGTAGGTGATTTCAATGTTTATCCGTGTGGTGACCCTGAAATCACCGACATTGGTACTCTGGGATGTACACTGATTCGGGGACTTCACTTTGAGCATTCCGTACAGGAAGATGTTCTTAATGATATGCTCAATGAGTATGATTTGTTCTCAGCTATGAGCTTTGCACCACCGTCCAGTAAACAAAAGGAACCAACTTTTAAAGGTCGTAGTGGTGGATCGTTCATAGACCACATTCTCTTTTCCACAATTACCCTACCTTTCTTGCACATCTTTGTAATTTTAGCAAGTGCCTTTAGTGACCATAACCCTGTGTGTGTATACTTAGGAGGGAGTATACTGAAGAAAAAGGACACAGTGATAGGTTCAGGCACTTTAAAGCTAACTGATGGTAGGCGTTGGTTGAAATGGACCCAAGTAACCCCGCCCCTCTTTTATGAAAAGCTCCAGGAAGTTTGTGCAGTAGAATTTTCCTATTGTCTGAATCCCGATTTAACCGCTAGGGGTACTCTTAATGCTTTTGATGGGATTATTTCCAAAGTAGGGACTTTGCTATCTGGCCAGGGGCAAAATAAGACTACCGGTGATCCCAAATGGTTTAGTCAATTATGCTCCAAAGCCGCTAGAGATCTAAAGGCTGCATTGAAAGTAAACCCCAGGGATAAATTACAGATCCGCACTCTTCATATTAATTATAAAAAAGTGTTGGCCACCCGTAAAACGGAACTGAAGGAGGCCACATGGCGGGAGCTCCTAGATCCTGTGACTCTTTCCAGCAGTTCCAGATTTTGGAGTATTATTAATAGACCTCTCTTTACAACGGAAAGAGCTGAGGAATTGGGCACCAATATAACAGAAGAGGAATGGGTGTCTCACTTTGAAGCTATTTTTAAAAGTATATCAATTCTACCACAGTTGCCAGTAAGAATACAGAATGAGGATGTAGTTGTGTTCACTTTAAGAGAAGTGGAGGATGGTATCAATAATCTTTCATGTAAGAAGGCCCCAGGTCCGGATGGTATCCCACCGGACCTTTTTAAATCTAACCCCACTCTTTGGGCCACAATGGACGGTTAATGCAGCCGCCATAGAAGGGTGCCCAAAGTCATGGGGAGTCTCCACAATTGTTCCAGTGTTTAAAAAGGGAGACCGTAACTGTACTATGAATTACAGACCAATCTCCCTGATCGACTCTGTGGTTAAGGTCATAGGTGGAGTCGTATTAGATAGATTGACTGCCTGGGTGGAAGAAAACAAGATTATTTCCGATATTCAGTATGGGTTCCGCCCAGGCCACTCGACCATAGCACAATGTCTTAATCTCTATTTAATCCTCGGAAATTACACCATTGCCCACCAAGGGAAAATCTACATGGCCTTCATGGATCTTTCCTCCGCCTTTGACTGTGTCAACCGGGTAAAGTTGTGGCAGTCCATGAGGGCCATGGGGGTGGAGTCAAATTTGGTGGACTTCCTGATGGAGTTACATAGAGATACTAGGGCGAATATCAGATATGCCCAGGATCTCAAGGTAATCAGGAACTTTAACACAGAAAGGGGGGTACGCCAGGGGTGTATTTTAGCCCCTTCCCTTTTCAACCTCTACATCAATGACTTAGACAAGACTTTGTTGGAAACCAGGGCTGATTTCCCGTATGTGAGATACCGGGGACTGCCCGTCCTGCTATATGCAGGCGACACAGTCCTTCAAGCATGTACCCCCAAAAGTTTACAAACCCTGCTTGATGCTTTTCGTGGGTTTATGGCTGATAGAGATCTGGCCATAAATAACTCTAAATCCTACGCAATGCAGGTAGAGCTGTGCTTTAAAAAGCAGTTCCCCTTTAAGGTGAACAGAGAAAGAGTGCCAATATCCCCGAGCTTATCCTATTTGGGCGTCCTACTGGATGATCGCCTGAACTGGGGAGCAGGGGAAAGGGGAGAGGTGACCAAGTCCAACACAGCGATATTTAACTTTGGAGCTAAAATGGGCAACCGCCCAGTGGCTGCAATGTTGAAGATCTATCAAGCTAAGAGTGTATCGATAGCTAGCTACGGGTATACTGGTCTAGAGGGTTTACAGGTGATGGAAAATCACTTTTTAAAGCAGCTGCTGGGTAGTCCTAAAGGGACTGCGAACTTAATAGTTCACGAAGAAACTAGTCTTCCATATATTTGTGATATTCTGGTTATGCACCCACAAATTTTCTGGCTCAAATGTTGGTTAAACAAAAATTTAGACCTTGCTCAAAAAATACTAAAAGAGACTTTGAGCCTGGACCACATGATTGACATAACGTGGTTAAAGTATTTAATGGGGTGCTTTAGTGAGCTGAGGAGTCCGGGCCTGTTTTTAACACCTGATTGTAATACTAGGGCAGACGTGGCTTTTGTAAAACACTCTTTTATTTTGCGTAAAAAAATGACAAGAGAGGAGACGGAACTGTTAAAGAATAGTGTCCGCAAGCACATGATGCTAAAGTCATCTCTAGAACTGGAGCCATACTTATTGTGGCCGTTATCTGCCCACAAGCGCGTTTTATTAATCAGGTTTAGAATGGATTATTTCCATTTTTTATTAGCTGTTCCAAAGGGTAGGTACAAAGGCAAAGTGCTAGCACCCTGTGGCTGCGACAATATGTCTCCACAGGATCTGCTGCACTTTGTGTTCTTCTGTAAATTTTATAAAACCCCAAGGAGGCTTTTATTAAAATCTCTTTTAAAAAAGTTACATTTTATACAGGTACGCCCGCTCTCTATTTTTTACAACTAATAAAACCAGAAGGTAATCCGTTCGTGGCTGGATTTCTGAAATGTTCATTAAGGTTCTGAAAATGTTTGGAACCCTAAGGGATCTGGATGACGTATTTTATGAATTAACTTTTTAAACAATTGAATCAATGTGATGCCCTCCTCTTTTTAATAATTGAACACCTAATGGAATTACTGTACTGTATGTTTGGGAATGTATTTTGTGTCTTGCATATTTTTATAGACGATTTGTAATTTAATGGTATTATGTAACTTTTATGGTTTCCTATTATGTGGACCAAATGAAGTTTAATGAAATGAAAATTAGTGAAACAGTGATTGCAAAATGGCTGCCAGTGGTGGCCTGGTGTTTGTTTAAGCACAACTCCTAACAGGGCCTTGTGCCCCTAACACCAGAACCCAGTGTCCACCATCTTGGAAGTACTTTTTCACTCCCTGTGAGATGGGCATAGTTCATGGTGTGCATGTTGGGCCCTCTGGGAGGAGGATTGTTAGCTGTGACTACGACTCTCATCATGCTTTTAGCTACACCCACCTTCCCAGCAAACCCAACCTTCCTTCCTGTGACTCAGCTTTCCTGGGAGTGAATGTGTTTCTGAGCGTCCCCTGAAAGTTTGGGGGGGTTTCGTCAAGCGTGGGCTGAGAAAAAAGGGGGGTCCAAAAACGTGTTTTTAACATTGAGTTTTCCATAGGGCGGTTGGACTCACTTTTAGCCCGAACGGCTGAATGGATTTCCACCAAACTTGGCAAAATTGTAGGGACTGGTACCCCGATGTGCCTTTGCTATGTCTCAAGATATATGCTCCAGTGGTTTTTCCGGAAAATAACTTTGAAAAATATATATTGGGCTACATTGGGCTATATATTTGTTAGAGCCCAAATGTAGCCCAATGTAGCCCGATGTAGCCCAAAGATGGCCACCAGAGACAAAAAAAACTAAATGTAGCCCAAATATCAACCAGATGTAGCCCAACTATAGCCCAATGACAGAATGTCCCAGAGTGTCCTAAAGAACAACTAGAGCGCTAACAGTCTTACTTATGACAAAAGTATGGCACACCTGAAGTCATCTTGATTGGAATAAAGTGGTAACACTTAATACATTTAATTTGAAAAGGAACAAAATGAGGGGTTTCATTTTGCCTTAGAAATTATATATATATATAGTTAGGATTTTTTCTCTATGGAACTTTTGAAAATTCTATGTCTAATAACTTTGGCGTTTGTGGACGGAATAGGCTGAAATTTTCAGGAAAATGGCACATTTTGTTTCTGAGCAGCCCCTTAAAATTTGGGGGGGTTCCGTCAAGGGGGGGCCGAGAAAAAATGGGGCGTTTTTCCCATTCATTTTTCCATAGGGCCTTTGGCCTCACTTTTAGTTCGAACGGCTGAATGGATTTACACAAAACTAGGCAAAATTGTAGGGACTGTTAGCCCGATGTGCCTTTGCTGGGTCTCAATATATGTGCTCCAGTGGATTTTGAGAAATTAACGTTCAAAAAAACAGATATATCTGTGACAGCGTCCCAGATAGCGCTCCAGATCGCGTACTTTTCGCGTAACGGTGCTTTGCGTAGCGAAGCTGATTGGCTCTCCGGTGTCTGTCAACATTCTAAACAGTCCGGTGCGGCCGCCATCTTGTCTCTCGGTAGGATCGAGAGACAAGAGGAGGAGAAAAAACGAAGGGGGAATTTAATGAAAGGGGGCAAGGTAGACTCCTCTTGACCCCCTAGGAATGATGTTGGGGTTATTAAAGGGTCCCATGGGGCAAATAAAAAAAATTTGCCTTTTCGCGGAAGAAGCGCTTCTCGGTTCGCGAACCGGGTCGCAAACTGGTAGCGAAACGGGAATTCGCCATTTTGTGTTTCGATTTAATTAAATTACTAGATGGAGGAAAAGCAATGTGAGTATTGGGTATAAGGGGGTATGGGAGACTTATCCTGACCCCTATGTTTTCTGAGGGTGGTTGAGGAGGCTCATATATGTTGATTCTTGTCTTCCAGCGGTTGCGCGTGAGTGGTTTTTTTTTTTTTTTTTTTGCCGCTTGACTTCTGTTAACGTTCGATTCGAAGGAAATTAGGAAGTGTTGATCGCCATTTTGACACTGCGAGTAAATATATTGTTAAAAATAATTGTTATAAATTAATCTGTATTGATAAACATTGTCTGCGCCATCTTGCCTTTTTTGCAATGCCACACTTATGTCGTGCACGGCAGCCATTTTAGATGCCTTGACCAGACCCATTCTCTGCACGCCGCCGATCCTCAGCATGGCTCCCCACCCTCGCAAGCATCTCCCCCATGCACTGGTCACTCCCGCTCTCTCTCTCATGCATGGGCCATAAACCTCCCCCCATTTGCGCTGCTCTTCCCTGAGTATCACACCCTGTGCCCGCCCGACACCTCCCTTTCACCCTATTCACTACCGCACCCTCTGACACTCCTCTTCCTCTGTGTCCGATTGTCCAGGCCGGTCCCAGGCTATCACCTAGCCCTGCAGATGTAGTTTATGGCCCCAGCTGTAGAGAATCACCCCTCTTCAAAGGAGTTACAGTAGATCAAGGCCCCCACCCCATGAGATCCGTCACACCACACGCGTTCCTACTATCTGATAACCATCCTGTATTGTGCTTGGGGAGGGGATTCTCACTGTGAGGGTGTGTGGGTCCGAGCCTGAAGCGGAAGATTCAATGGATGCCTTTTTGTACATCAAAGTCTTCACAATTATGTGTCACATTAAAAATATATAGCACTCCAACAAAGTTGTAGGATTATAATACTTTAATAACTTATAAATATATACAACGCTCCAACAAAGTAAACACGTTAAAAAAAACTTTTTAAACAACTACTTACATGACATTGCTTTAACCAGGATAGACAAAGAAATGACACAGTGATGTAAAAGTTTCTGAAAGAAATGCCAAGAACGTCCCATGTGAAAGTGAATTTTATCTGGCAATTTTTTTCTTTTCCTTCTCATGAAAAGAAAGTTAATGCCAGGTTCGTTACCTGCCTCATCTGCAAAAAAAAAACTCTCGAGAAGGACCGAAAAAAAATATAGCTATGGTAATCATACCATGCATCGGCACATGGAGAGGTGGCACTCTCTTAATTATTCTAAAGCACAACTTCAAGATTTGGTGGATAATCCCCGACCGGCAAAAACATCCACCAATGACTTAGCAATAAGTGAGTCAGAGGCAAGGGAAACAGTCCTAAATCTGTAAAAGAACTTTAGGCAGATGAGATTGACTTGTGTAGCATGTTGAAAATTAATTTCATGCGGAGAGATGAGTATGACTTTAATGAATAGATCATATGAAAATCATCAATGTCCAAAACGTCCTAGAAAGTAATTTTTGTCATTTTTGAGGAAGAGAGATAACCTACAGTGGTACGGGGTCGTTTTCGTTCGTATTAGGGGGGCCAGGTGACATTCGTTCGGGGTGGCTTAGGGGCATTTAAAACAACTTCCCTGATACAGGTAGCATATAAAGTAGAGGCTAAATACCAGGATCTCTATCGATTGCTTTATGCTGTAGAAAAATGAAAAACACACAACAAACCTGGACCATTCATATTTTCAATGTTTCTGCGTACTATACTTTTTAACCCTTAACTAATTGAGCTGCTTCATTTCACCTGCTTTTTAAAAAAAAAAAATCGGAAACAGTGGCCATTTCTTCGAAACTTACCAATCTACGCGTTACAACTACGTTTGCTTTTTCAAAAACCTTTAATAAAAATGTTGGTGCCCAAATACGGGCTTACAACTCCGTGGGCCGGCCACGGAGCAGGCTGGAACTGAAAATGGGGGGGGTATTTATTTGTGGAAAACATAACAGAGTCAGTGGTCGTTGATTTCATAGTAAAAAGTGCGACAAGTGCAACAAAATCATATCGATAATTCATTGTGAGCAAGTACCATTAGTGTCGACAATTCCAACCTTCAATAATAAATACAGTAATCAATGATGCATTAGAACTTAATATCAATTCATTGTTCGAACGTGTAATCAGTCTTATCCCATATCAATTCATGTGGTAAAAACTGCATACATATCTCATGATATCAAGGCTGAGCAATCAGGGCACAACAAGGAGTTGAGAGTTTCATTTGTACCGGCGCCATTTTGGGTGAGGTCAGGAAGGTCCAAGTATAGTCAAAATGTCTCCACCAACTCGTGGTTGGACCGGGACCTCTTTCGGCAGTCCAAAAGTTTTCGTTGAAGGGTAGCAGAGGGGACTGGTGAAATGAACCATCAGTGAAAGTGGGGTGGGAGGAAACAATCTCTCCTACCGGGTCATACTGGTGTCCCACCGGAACTGATCAAGTCGGTAGTCTTGCAGGATTTTGGTGATTTCAAGACTGAGGCCGGCGCCGGCATGAGCGCGCCGACGTCCCGTGGCTACGTCGTGGTCGTTCCGTGGGTGATCATGGCAGTCATTCCCCATCGGGGGTCGGGGGCCCCCGTGGCTCTTATAGAATCTTCAAAGTTGAGGAGAATGTTTCTGGACGCAGAAAACTAGAAGCATCGTTGCACCGCAACAGTGGACGAGATCCTCGCTGGGTGAGCGGAGCATCATTGCCTCGCAATAGTGGACGAGACCTATTGTCGGGTGAGTGCAGCGCCACTGCATCGCAAGAGTAGAGGAACCCTTTTGTTGGGTGAGTGGAGCATTGGGGGTGCAGCTGAGGGGCCCCCACCAGTGGGGGTGGGAGAGGCTCGTTCGCGCCGCCTCTTCCTCCCAGCGCACTCCACGCCGACACCTGGCATTGATATCCGTGATGTCCGGACCAGGCGATAAGAGGGGGGGGGGTCGGAGGCAGAGGCAAGACATCCCCCCCGTGGCCTGCAGGGCGTCGCTTCAGGCCCAAACGGGGAGCTCATATCAAGCACACGTGGGAAGCAGGTCAGCGAGCCAGTCTAGAAGAACACCCTCCGGCCTTGTTGACTGAAACTTCATGGACTCACGCCAGGAATTCAAGGCAGCGAGCACGTCGCCAAGTGTAGGAAAACCTTTACAGTATTCAGCAAACGTGCTGACACCTGGCGTTGATATCCGTGATGTCCGGACCAAAAGGGAATCGGGAGACCAGTACATTTTGGGCCATCCACCCCACGGCTGATGGCGGTTAGCCGGGCCCCGCCCTGCATGTGTCAAGGCCTCATCTTCCGGATGGGCGTAACCGTGGTCCTGTTGCACTTCAGGAGTTTCCGGAATGGGGGTAGGTATCTGCTGATTTGTATCTATTTCATGTTACCGTTAATGGGCGTGGCGGGCGGTGGGAAACACATGCTTGGAGCAGTGGGCGGAGCCTAGCTTCCTCGTGGCTGCCATAACGTCAAGCTTGGCTTTTTTCACCACTTCCATGTTTCTTATTTCTAGCGAAGTCAAAAACTTATCAGTGGCCTACTGATTTTGTTCGATTTCTTTCCCTTCCTTTTCAAGTGTGTTTCATGTTAAAGTTTCTGTTAGTTTTCTGTCAAACGGATTGTGGGACAATGTTCAGAATGGAAGAGTCACCAAAAGGCAAAAAGTAAATGGCGAAAAGGTATGTAGGCGCCTAAATCCAGGGTCACATGTAGGTAAATTTACATTTACAGAATCGGAGAAATTGTTTTTGATGGTAAAATGATGTGACTCCTGCAATGCGTCGCTTTTGCGGAACAGATATATGATGTAATTGTGTTGTTAATGTTACGGTGTACATGTAAAAAATGATGCATAAGTGTTGCACGGGCATTGTAGATACTCTCCTATGTGTGCTTAGCAATTTCAATTCACTTCCCCCGGGTTCAAGGGCCTTGTAAATACGTCCCCATGTGTGTCTGGTCATTTGAAGTCATTTTCCTTGTAGTGTAAGGCCCTTGTAAATACGCCCCCATGTGTTAAATTAATTAATTTGCCCTTAAATGTTGTGTTTTTGGTAATTTTACCGAATCGGTAATTTTACCGATTCGGTAATTTTACCGAATCGGTAATTTTACAGATTCGGTAATTTTACCGAAAATGCAAGATTGAAATGTGGGTAGCCAATTTTCCATTGGCACATGGCTTTCAGAATCGGTATTTTACCATGGAATACAAATCCATGGTAAAATACCGATTCCTGTGTACGTGCACATCTGTGCATGTACACATATGCCATGTGACGGACAGACGTGTCCTTAGGGCATGTCTGTGTGCCACATTGCACACATGCCCGTTTTAGGGGTGCTAGATGGTGTCAAAGTGATACCCCCTGCACCCTTGACAAATTCGGTATTTACCGATTCGGTAAATACTGAATCGGTATTTGAATTGAATCCTATGGGCTTCAAGGCCCATAGGATTCAATAGCAAATACCGATTCGGTATTTACCGAATCAGTAAATACCGAATTTTTAAGGAATCGGTAATAAATCAGATGTTGGTACCTACATCCCATTTACCGATTTTGAAATACCGAATCGGTAAAATTCGGTAATATTCGGTATTTCAAAATCGGTAAATGTGATTTACCTACATCTGGCCCTAGGTGTATTATTGTTTTACATAAAATGTTTTAAAACTTTGTTTGAAATCAAATGCATGCACACTTAGGGCCAGATGTAGGTGGTCGTTTCAGGCCATTTACCGACCGGTTACGGTCGTTTTCGTCAGTTTCCGATCGTTAAATGGCAAATTGATATGTAGGGGCTTAAATCCAAGGCCACATGTAGGTAAATCTACATTTACAGAATCGGAAAAATTATTTGTTCGGTAAAATACCGAAGCGGTAATTTTACCGATTCTGTTAATTTGTTATGTGGGGGGAGTCTTCTGAGTCCCAAAGGCCTTAACGAATCGGTATTTTAGCATGAAATCAAACTTCATGGTAAAATACCGATTCCGGTGTGCATGCACATGTGTGCTCGCACACCTATGTCATGTGAAAGGCAGACCTGCCCTTAGGGCTGGTTTGCTTGCCACATGGCACCTGTGCCTGTTTTGAGGGTGTCAGAGGGTGTCAAAGTGATACCCCCTGCACCCTTGTGCATACTTTTTTTTTTTATAGCATTGTCGAATCTAGTTCTTACTGTTATTGATTTACTGTTTGGTAATAGTGGTTAATAACATTTTTTATTATATTTCACCACAGATTCAACTGCAGATTATTTGGGAATTAGACAATGCCGTCTAAGGATAGAATTTGAAAGGCTACAAAACGTCAAAGACAGCTTGACCCTGGGAGCCGGCCGCCTATGTCGGGTGCGATCTCAGGCTACACCAGGGCTATAAGACTTGGAGAGGGGGTCGGAGCCAAGCGTCTTCTCCGAGTCCGTGCCCTCACACCGCCCCTCGGGGGACTCCGTCAAGCGGTTTAGGGAGGTACCGTATCACATTGTTTTCAAATGCAGTCAGGTCCACAAACGGCCCCCACTTACTTTGAGAATAGTGAAGCTGCAGCAGGTGCAAAAAAGGTTTAGACAGTGTTACAAGCGCTGCTCAGAACTCTGAAGTATGGCACCCAACATCCAGGACTTATGCCATTTGTGCAAGGCAGTGACATCGAAGCAACTCAGGGACCAAAACCATGAACGAACACTCATGTATGAAAATCTTACTATTGATGCTTGACTGAGGCCAAGGAGATCAGAGTGCATGAGTCTCATGCTCGATCGATTGAGCTAGCCGGATCGGGCAACTAAAAGTATAAAATAGTTATGTAAATAGTTATTTAATAAAATGTTTTACCTTGCTGGTGTGTTGTATATATTTATAATATTTGCATAGGGTTGTCGTTATTTTGGGTGGGGTGGGTGGCGGAGCCGAGCTGTCTTGCAGCCATCATCGTGTGGAGCTCAGTTCCTCTCACTAGTTTCGTATTTCTCATGAGGGGTTGTTCTTAATGTTTCTATTTTAGCTAGGTCAAAAAGAGATCACATTAGTGGTCTATTGATTTTGCTCGATTCCTTTTGTTTTTTAAAACGATTTTTCACTATCTGCAAAGACTAAACAGAGTATTGCGACTCTGTGCTTGTTTGTAAATAGAGGATGAACCAAACAGAACCAATTCTAAAACAGTAAATGCTTGGATAACAATCAAGCAAATGGAGAGAGAAGCAGACACGACGGATTAGAATGGGGGCAAAGGCCTGCGTTAACTACCCTTCACTATCTGCAAAGAGAGAGTACTGCTAAGAGAAAAGCGGGAGGGGAGGGGGAGCAGCGTTCAAAGTACATCAGCGTGCATAAATACGAAAATGTTTTTACCTATCACGTACTTCATATTTGACAGCTTTTGATATTTGCTATTAAAAAACCATTGAAATTCACTGAAAAAACCATAGGTTTTAGGCCATATATAGTTAGGGATTAGCATTTACAAAACCTTAATTTACTCGCACAAAACCATAGAAATTCGCATATATAGTTAGATGCAATAACTATATATCGCACACCCGCAATCCACTGCTGATGATGTCACATATTACATCATTCATGACATGGTCAGTGACATCACTGATGACATCACTGATGACATCTCAAATGACATCACTGATGACATCACTGATGACATCACTGATGACATCTCAAATGACATCACTGATGACATCACTGATGACATCTCATTTGACTTCACTGATCACATCACTGATGACATCATTCATGTGAATATACGATGAACCTCTTCAGACTCTAATATAACCTTAGATACACTCAGTGTAAACAGACACTCACAGACTGTCACTCATCCATGGAGTTACTCACACACCTAGTCAGTCATGCAAAAAATCAATCACACATCCATTTCCTCAACTATACAGTTATACACACCTTACTTATTCAAACATATACTAACACATATTTACTCTCTTATACAATCCCTGATACAAGTTCACAATGATCCATACAGCCACTCACACATTCACTGGCTCTAATGCACAGTTATTTATATATGTCAACTCTCACATGTACTGTGTTTTACATATGTACTTACTTTGACATGTAGCACTGAGATATCCATTCACTCACCAATACACTCATGCAGACAGTCAACCGCCCATGCAGCTGTTTCCACATGCACTTTTGAACCCATACATCTAGTGAATCAACTGCTCACACATCTATGCACAGAGTCACACACATCCCAGCCACCTATACACACACACTCAGTCTCCCATACAAATACCTGGGCAACCAATCAATAACCCATATAGTTACTCATATAGCTACTGATCAACACATGCAGCAGTTTACAGAACAACAGACATAATGATGCACAAATTAAGACAGTTTAGTCACTAACCCATGCACTCCGTGAGACACATTTAATCACTCTCTCATACAGTCAGTCATGCACCTGCTAAATCCTTCATCCAGACACTTATACATCCACTCATTCTTCAATATGTAAGACATATTTTAACTTTAAAGAAACATACAGTCACTGGATGATGTCATCAGTGATGTCATCAGTGATGTCACTGACCATGTCATGAATGATGTAATATGTGACATCATCAGCAG
The DNA here is from genome assembly GCF_964263255.1 of Lissotriton vulgaris. Taxonomy (NCBI): domain Eukaryota; kingdom Metazoa; phylum Chordata; class Amphibia; order Caudata; family Salamandridae; genus Lissotriton; species Lissotriton vulgaris. The sequence goes on along the minus strand of NC_141685.1, from coordinate 1,530,282,831 downwards.
TGGATTGCGGGTGCGCGATATATAGTTATTGCATCTAACTATATATGCGAATTTCTATGGTTTTGTGCGAGTAAATTAAGGTTTTGTAAATGCTAATCCCTAACTATATATGGCCTAAAACCTATGGTTTTTTCAGTGAATATATATATATATATATATATATTCACTGAAAAAACCATAGGTTTCAGGCCTTATATAGTTAGGAATTAGCATTTAAAAAACCCTTGAAATTGCTCCTATATAGTTAGTTGTATTAACTATATTTCGCGCACCCGCAATCCACTGCTGATTATGTCACATATTACATCATTCATGACATGGTCAGTGACATCACTGATGACATCACTGATGACATCTCAAATGACATCACTGATTACATCACTGATGACATCTCATTTGACATCACTGATGACATCACTGATGACATCATCCAGTGACTGTGTGTTTCTGTAAAGTTTAAATATGTTTTACATATTGAAGAATGAGTCGATGTATAAGTGTCTGGATGAAGGATTTAGTAGGTGCGTGACTGACTGTATGAGTGAGTGATTAAATGTGTCTTACTAAATGCATGGGTTAGTGACTAAACTGTCTGAATGTGTGCATCAGTAAGTCTGTTGTTGTGTAAGCTGCTGCATGTGTTGATCAGTAGCTATATGAGTGGCTATATGGGTTATTGATTGGTTGCCCAAGTATTTGAATGGGAGACTGAGTGTGTGTGTGGGTGGCTGGGAGGTGTGTGACTCTGTGCATAGATGTGTGAGCAGTTGATTCACTAGGTGTATGAGTTCAAGAGTGCATGTGGAACAGCTATATGGGCAGTTGACTGTGTGCATGGGTGTGTTAGTGAGTGAATGGATATCTCAGTGCTACATGTCCAAGTAAGTACATATGTAAAACACAGTGCATGTGAGAGTAGGCATATATAAATGACTATACATGAGAGCCAGTGAATGTGCGAGTAGCTTTATGGATCATTGAGTACTTGTATCAGTGATTGCAAAAGAGAGTAAGTATGTGTTAGTATATGTTTGAATAAGTAAGGTGTTGTGTGTATAACTGAATAGTTGAGGAAATGGAAGTGTGATTGATTCTTTGCATGACTGACTAGGTGTGTCAGTAACTCCATGGATGAGTGGCAGTGTGTGAGTGTCTGTATAGGTGTATGAGTGCATATGATAGTGTTGTATTGATAAGTGACTGTATGTATGAGTGATTCTATGGGTGAATGAGTGAATGTGTGTGTAGACCTAGGAATCAGTGAGTGCGTATGTAGTAACTGGTATTGGTGTGTCAATTGTTTCAAGAATGGTAGTCTGTATTTAACACTGGGTGTATCAAAGGTTATATTAGAGTGTGAGGAGGTGCATCGTATTATCACATGAATGATATCATCAGTGATGTGATCAGTGATGTCAAATGAGATGCCATCAGTTATGTCATCAGTGATGTCATTTGAGATGTCATCAGTGATGTCATCAGTGATGTCACTGACCATGTCATGAATGATGTAATATGTGACATCATCAGCAGTGGATTGCGGGTGCGCGAAATATAGTTAGTACAACTAACTATATAGGAGCAATTTCAATCATTTTTTAAATGCTAATTCCTAACTATATAAGGCCTGAAACCTATGGTTTTTTAAGTGAATTTGCAAGGTTTTTCAAATGCTAATTCCTAACTATATAAGGCCTGAAACCTATGGTTTTTTAAGTGAATTTGCAAGGTTTTTTAAATGCTAATTCCTAACTATATAAGGCTTGAAACTTACTGTTTTTAAAGTGAATTTGCTAGTTTTTTTTAATGCTAATTCCTAACCATATAAGGCTTGAAACCTATATTTTATTCAGTTAAAAAACCATAGGTTTCAGGCCTTGTATAGTTAGGAATTAGCATTTAAAAAACCATTGAGGGGGGGGCGTGGCCAGGCGCCGTAGGGAATGGCCGCCTGATTCCCGAGCTCCGCCGGGACCGCTGGTGTCCCCTAAAAAATCCGTCCATTCTCCGTGCTGGGAGGCTCATCCACCGAGTCCCCAGCTCCCTCAGACCTGGTGCTCAATCGGAGCGCCTTTGCGGTATCCAGTGACCCCCGGAGAGCGCTGTGCCGGGATTGCGGCGATCGGCGGCTGTGAGACACCTCGCGGCAGGTACCACGGAGCCGCCAACAGCACTACACCAGACCCCGGCGTCCGGCCTGTAGGTCGCCACGGCCTGTTTGGCGCCAGGAGGAGGGGGCGTGGCCGCGCCTGTGGCGCTACGGGACTGCGGCCTTTGAACAACCATAGGAACGCCGTGCGGAGCCTATCGATCGGCCTGGTGGGCACTGCCAGGTGGCCCACACCAGGGAGAAGCGACACCGGGGACCCGCGAAGCTCTCTGCGGGGACCGCGACCCTCGAAGACAGCCCGTCATTTGGTGACTGGACACCCAGAGACGATACCGCATCACGCGTGGCCCTGGCGTCCGCCCTGCTGCCAGCTCGGAGCAGTTTTGAGGGAGACGGGTGACAGCTGCTCTGGTGCTGCCGAGCGGAGCCACTGCGGGGGCCTGCAGCTCCAGGGGGCCTTCGGACAGACCACACAGGTACAGAAGAGTGGCGTCCCGGGCCGTCTGGGAGGGTGGCTAATCCTGGACTCGCCGCCACCTGAGCGGGGGTGGGAGTGGACGTCGTGGCCTCCTTAAAGTGACCCTGGGAAAGAGGCAGAAGGCTTGCTGTGGCCATAGCTGGGTGAGCTGTCGCGGCCACAATACTTTGAAGTGAGGCACTAGCCAGGTGGAAGGCACACGCCCACTGCTGTGGAGGCGGACTGAGCACTGGGGTGCCTGCTGACGGCGCGGGGCGGTGGACCGTGATCGCGGGCCCCAGGGATGCTGAGGACCTCGGCCAATAGACTGCGGGGTGCTCCACAGACAGGGGCCCTGCCTTGCGCTGTTTCCGGGGAAAGCAGGTGGTGTGGCGCTGACCCGTGGACACCCTAGACGCCAGGCGGACGGAGAAATAGCCGGTCCCAGGGGCACCAGATCAGCCATGCGACCCAAAGGGGGTCTGGTAACCCAGACTAACAAGATGGACAACTATGCGACAGCTAAAACGCCAACGCAGCCCGGAGGGGCGACGAAGGAAGGCACGAGCCAGGCGGAGCCCTCCCTTACGTCCATAATGGCGGCAATCCAGACCCTCGGCACCAGCCTTGAGACAAAGATGGACAAGATCACGATTGAGGTGAACCTACTCCGGGCCGACTTGGGGAAAACAACTGACCGCTCCAAAACCAATGAAGTGGACATTAAGGCCCTCCAGGAGTCGGAGAAGCGGCTTGAGGGCAGGGTCAACGAGCTGGTACACCAACATCGACTGATGGCCCTACGGCTTGATGACCAGGAAGGTAGGGCTCGGAGGAGCAACATACGCGTGGTAGGTGTGGCGGAAGGACTTGAGGGAGATAGTATGGAGCTCTTTCTGGAAGATTTGATACTCCGCCACTTAAAACCCAAGAGACTGTCGAAGCTCTTCACTGTTGAGCGGGCTCACAGGGCCCCGATCCCGAAACCCAAACCAGGGGCCTTACCACGTACAATTATTGCTAAAATCCTTAACTATCGAGACCGGGACGCGATTCTTCAGGCGGCCAGACAACATGGTGATCTACAGTACGAGGGGGCCACGGTCCGCTTCTTCCCGGATTTCACGCTCCAGGTTCAGCAGGAGAGGCGCTCCTTCCAAGGGATCAAGGCGGCGCTACGAGAACGCGGAATTCGATACATGATGTTTTTTCCCGCTAAACTGAAGATCGTACACGGCGGCAGATCCCACTTCTTCACTTCGCCTGCGGCGGCTCAGGAGTGGCTTGACACGGCGCGGATTGAGGGCCCCCCTCTGAAGGACGGCGGACAATGGCGAGACACAGGACACCCCTCCCCGGGGTCGGCAGCGGAGGGAGCGGGCGATGCTGAGCAGAGCCAACGGTCCTGGCGTTCGAGATCGAACAGTCCCCGCTGGGACTCACCCAGAGACAACACAGCGAGATGAGGACATGAACACTTGGCTAGAAGCCGTCAAACAGTAATGTATAAAGTGTGTTTATTGTAAGACTTGGTTGCTCTGAGGGGTCAGCGTGTCTGCTAACCAGGGGTTTGTAAGCCGGGCTCACTGTTTACCTGATGCACTCCCGGCCTGAGGGACCGATTGAACTGGGACACCACGGGAGGGCGGCCGGGACGGGGCTGGCCCGCATTTTTCCCAAGTAAAGTTTCCTCGGTGGGCTTTCACCGGGGTAGGGTTGGGCGACAGGCGCTCTGCTAATTGGGGTGGTGGGTAGTTTGGAACCCACGGAGCAGGGAGCAGGGAGGGGGGGTTTGCTTTTTGCAGAGGAGGGTGGGATGTTGGGGACAGATGGGGGGGGGGGGAGAGGTTGGAGTCGCTTGTTGACATAACCTTAAATGATTGCATTGATCACGCATGCGGGGTGGGATCCGGGGAGGGGTGGGGAGGTTGGGGTTTGTTATGGTCGTACAAAGTATATGTTCACGTAGTCTATGACAGTTCCGGGGTGCTGAGTTATGAACTCTTGCAGAGTAATGGATATGGCTAAGAGATGGGAAAAAAGTCTGAAAATCATGAGCTGGAATGTGAATGGATTGGGGGATAGACTTAAACGCACTATAGTCTCACAGTTCATTAAAAGGCACCGGCCGGACGTGGTAATGCTACAGGAAACCCATCTGATGGGTAATACATGCCAGGCCCTCAACAGATGGGGCTACACTCTAGCAGCACACTCCGGCTTCACCTCAGGCTCACGGGGGGTGGGAATCCTTCTACACCGCTCCCTGCCCCTACATATAGACCGGATCGAATCCGACCCGCAGGGCCGCTTCGCGGCGGTCTCAGGACGATGGGAGGGGTACACATTGAACCTTCTGTCGGCCTATGTCCCGCCTGGACTGCAGGCTCGAGCCTACACAGACTTGGGCAAATTGCTACTCTCCCTTCCCGATGGTCAACTGGTTTTAGGCGGAGATTTTAATTCAGTGATCTCAGGGACCCTGGACAGGCGACCCCCTAGAGACCTGCCCCAAGGACAAAAATGGCTAGCTGACTTTCTTGAGGCCTTCGGACTCACGGACGTTTGGCGCCTTCTTCATCCCACAGATAGCCAGTACACCTTCTTCTCTGGGCCACATCACTCCTTCTCACGCCTCGACTACATCCTCACCCTGATGCAGCAAAACACTACAGTGCAAGATGCTGTACTCTTACCTCGGGGAATTTCGGACCACTCTCCGGTCACTACCCACATTATATTCGGAACCAAGCGAGAGGGTTGCGTGGCGCCGATAAACCCCTGGCACTTGAAAAGCAAAGACACACGGAAAAAACTTGACACCTCCATTTCCCAGTATTTTGAGCGCAATGTAGGATCAGTGAACTCCCCTGTCACTGTGTGGGAGGCGTTTAAAACTGTGATCAGGGGGGAGGCGCTGTCTGCCATCGCGGGTAAGCGACGAGAGAAGCGCTACCAGGTCACGACAGTTGAGGCGGATCTCGCAGAACTTGAGGCGGAGGCACTCGAAAACGGGGCCAGTACGGTTCGCCATAAGTTGCAGATCAAGTTGGCAGAATACAGAGCACTGGTCTCTCAAGAGGCCCAGACGGTGGCGAGACATAAGATGGGTAGGTTGTACGACCAGGGCGATAAAGCCGGGAAACTCATAGCGTGGCTAGACAAAAAGCAGCAGGCCGGAAAGGTAGTGCCGATAATACACACGTTGTCTGGGATGGTTCTTACAGAGCCTCGAGACATAGTGAACGAATTTGCTAAACACTACAAACAGGTCTATACGCGAGAGTCTGACCGTCCAGAGGAGGACTCTATAGCCCTCCTTGCCGATATACGAATGCCATGCCTGTCGGAAGACGATCGGGAGACCATCGACAGCCCACTCACGGAGGCCGAGATACAGCGTGCAATAGTGGACCTCCGTCCAGGGAAAGCTCTGGGCCCGAACGGCCTCCCAATAGAGGTGTACAAGCTCAAATCTGATATTATTAGTAAACACCTTAAGTCCATGTTCGACGCCAGCAGGAAAGCGGGAATACTGCCGCGTGACCAGCGAGTAGCTACTATAGTGGCGATCCCAAAAGAAGGGAAGCCTAGGGAATCCTGTGCCTCCTATAGGCCAATCTCCCTCCTCAACGCAGAGCCCAAAATTCTGGCAAAAACACCTGCCAATAGGCTTAAGCCGGTACTAAGTACACTGGTACATCCGGACCAGTCGGGCTTTATGCCTCACCGCAACACAGCCCTTAATATTAGACGCCTACACGGGGTGATCGGGCAACGCCATAAACTATAGGAAGACGCTGTTGTGGTCTCCCTGGACGCCACCATGGCGTTTGACACCCTAGAGTGGCCCTATATGTTCGCTGTCCTACACAAACTGGGCTTCGGACCCCAATTTATAGCCTGGGTCCGTCTTCTCTATTGGGAACCACTGGCACAGGTGCTGGTGAACAACAAGGTGTCAGAGGTCTTCCCGCTAGAACGCGGTACTAGGCAGGGCTGCCCCCTTTCTCCCCTCCTGTTCGCCCTTTCCTTGGAACCGTTGGCAGCGTGGATCAGACAAGACGTCTACCTGAGAGGGATAGAGTGGGCGGAGGGATGGGAAGACAAAATATCCCTCTACGCAGATGATATACTGCTATACCTCTCCAAGCCGCGTAGGTCGATACTTGCTGCACTGGACATCTTCGCAAGCTTTGGTCGTAATTCCGGATTCCGGATCAACTGGGGCAAATCGTCTCTGTACGTACTACGCGGGAACCCCCCCAGGCTCCCCGACACCTGTCCCATCACAGTAGTGGAGGACGGCTTCACATACCTGGGGGTGTTCATCACGAAGGATAAGGCCATGTCCTATGAGCGTAACCTTCAACCACCCCTCAGACGGCTCCAGAGAGAGGCAAAGTCCTGGCAGACCCTGCCTTTGTCACTATTGGGCCGAGCTGCCTTATTTAAAATGATGGCGCTGCCAAGGTTCCTTTACGCTCTCCAAAACTACCCTGACCTGGTGCCCAATGCCTACTTCACAGCAATCGAGGCGGCTCAACGTGACCTCCTGTGGGCAGGCGCCCCACGCATTGCGTTATCCAAACTCACACTGGGATGGTATGACGGTGGCATAGCCCTCCCCGACATCCGTAAGTACTACTGGGCGGCCCATCTCGCAGCCATTAATCAAGGGACATACGGGGATGGGAATGATCCGGCCTACGGGATGGACAGATGGCTGCTCCCTGGGGGGAACTATGAGACCGCACTCTACTCTAAGGTGGGCAAACATCACCTCACTGGGCCTACACAACACTCAGTACAGATTTGGCACATAGCTCAGAAAAAACTGGGATGGTCCGGGGTCCTCACCATGGCTACACCTCTCTGGGCCTCTGAAAAACTAGGCAACTTGGGCCGTTCAAAAGGGTTCCGGGAATGGGACCTGATTGGGATCTCGCAAATAAAAGACATCTGGGGTCCTGAAGGTATTCACACATTTGCTCATCTGCAGGACACGTACGAGCTGGCACCCACCGAACACTTCAGATATCTGCAGGTGAGGCACGCCCTTCAGACGAACATACCACCCCACACTAAACTGCCACAAATCTCCCCTCTTGAAGATAGACTACTAGATGGCCATATGCCAGAACACGCCATATCTCTCACGTACAAAAAATTGATAAATAATCCCCCCAACCTGCTCCTACCCTTGAAAGAGAAATGGATGGCGGATGGGTTGGAAATTGACGAGGAAGAATGGATGTATGCTCTTGCCTCGCCTCGCGAGGTGGCGATATCAGCCCGAATGCGCCTAATTCAACTGAAAATACTACATAGAATTTACATTTCTTGTACGAGGCTGCAACTTATGGGAAGAGGGGGGGACGGGCTATGCAGGAGGGGATGTGGGGCAACAGGTACCTTTTTTCATATATTGTGGGGATGTCAAAAAGTGCAAAAGTACTGGAGGAGGGTGGTGCACTGCATGCAAGAGGTGTGGGAGGTGGAAATTCGTCTAGAGGCCAAGAGATGTCTTCTTAACATCTGGGAACCCACTGACTTATCGCCTAAAGGGAAACTCTGGGTAACGCTTGGGCAAATGGTGGCAAAAAGAAATATTGCTAGATTGTGGGGTGATTGAAAACAATGGGGTAAACCCAAGAAATCAATAGGACCTGGGTAACTGTATATGTAAAAGGAAAATGGTCCTAGACACAGATTTCAAAACACGGCTAGTGATGTGAGTATTACTTTTTCACAATACACAGCTAGTCAGACTGAATCTGAACATACAAACACATGGAGATGTATTGTTAGCTTAATTCAGCTCAAAGAAGGCAACAAAAGCAAAGAACCCAACACAGCAGTCATTATAGCAAATTCTTACTGCAATTTATTTACAAATTCTTAAAAAAATTTTGAGCAAAAGAAGAGAAGAAAGGAAAGTATGGTGCTCGAGTAGAGAAAAGTGTAAGTATAGATTTACAGTGATTCAGTGCAAAAGGGGATTATTTGTACATTGCACATATGGAGCCTACCCAATTACAATTTATATACAATATTATACAGGGGGACAAGGGGGCGGGGGCAGGTGTAGGCTTAAAAAAAACCACGGGGGGGGGATCGTCGACGTTTCGACCCTGGCGCAAAACGGGAAAGTCACGACCTCTGCTGCGGGTCTTCTTCAGGACGGAGGTGGGGACAAGGGGCGGGGAAGCACCTGTAAAGGTAAGTATACATATTTTACAATTTTATAGGGGGGGTTCCAATCTGAGAGAAATTAAAAATGGTGTTGGGTACGTTACCAATTGAGTGATAAGGTGTCGCAAATCCAGATCAGTTGGACGATGCACCTATGCAAAATAAAGACAGACCGGGAAACTGTTAGCCCATCTCCAAAGGCACAGTTATCCCTAGTTGTCAGAAACGGGTGGTTCAGCCAAAATAAGACTCACCTCTCGTTGAGAAATTTGGCACTAAATAAAGGTTCAGTCAAGTGCCAATATATACACGAAAGTCATTCAGTTCGATCAGGCTGCATAAAGGAAAAAAGGGGGGATCCAATCAGTCCCATAGTCCACTTAATTGTACAGCCAGAAAATTATTAAGTGAAAACACACTCACCCTAGTCCGGTGACATGGAGGACTTATTACCGGCAATGAGGGAACTGGGTTAAGTTCAATTAATTCCTATATAAGAACAAAACCAGGTATGAGCCCATGTGCTTAATATCATCAATACACAATTTTAAAAAAAAGGACGGCTCCAGATTAGCCATATACACAATAGTTAGGGAGGGGCATCCGCATTAAATGAAACAAAATACGCCATATATCTTTAAAAATATCCAACTAGCACTACACTGCACAATTACGTCTGTGCAAGGTAATTTGTAGTACTACCTCCAGTCAGAATACAATATATATGGACACCAAACATGTAGAATATCACACTCGCCGTGCGTCATTAAAAGAACTGTAACATAACAATTGGGCTGGTCCGAATGTGCCGTTAAATAATTGCGCCTATAACAAGCAGACCCGTTTTGCTTCATCCTTCCAGGTCAATAGAAGGAGTTGAGCAAATGCCCCCAAGCTAGTGGTGATCACGCTCACAATGCGACTAATACAACTCGTCTCGAAATTCCCGATATACCTGGGCTTTCGTTAAAGTGAAATCCGTTGTGCATAGCGCCCACAGTTTGATTAAGAATGCGTTAATGCATAGCGCGCACAGCGTGTCAGAAGCGCGTCTGAAGTTACCTTAATTGCACTGAGATATCCACAATGATCCCAAGACGTGGGGCGGCCAGACCGTACTTCACAAGTTCAATCGAGGTGTAGCCTCCGTCTAACGCGACCAGCTAGTACCACGTGGGGGTGCACCGCCAATTACAATTAAGTAGGCACATTGAAGTAAAAGAAGGACTCAGGCATTATGACTACTCCAAAGCGAGTGGATATAAATAAGGGACTAGGTCCAGGCTGAGTGGGCGCATGGAAATAAACGAGGGACTAAGTCCAAGCTGAGTGGGCACATAGAAGTAAACGAGGGACTAGGGTGTTGTGAAAAACACCAAGGGACTCCTCGAAAACGAGTGAGGGACAGAGTCCAAGTGAATTAGTTTAATCTAAACAGAAGATAAATTACATGCCAAAGGTGTCCTTTTGGTAGGGGATTCAATCTTCAAAAATCCAATTAAGACTAAACTGATTTGGCATTTCATATGAATTGGAATTAAGTCATTTTTACACAACTAATTTCTTTAAACATTTCCAAAAATATTTTAACAATAAAACATAAACATATCATGAATATAAAAGACACATTTTGATAAGTTCATGAATTACAACCCGTAAAACATAAAAAACACAATATAATACAATAACAATTAACAGTATATATCATGTACATATTCATGGGAAAACAGTATTATCACTGCTGTTAAGGCAAATTACTGATGAATTACAATCCCAGAGGCACAATGAACCGTGACAGAAAAGTTGACAAATTGGAGAGGGGTCAGCCAGTTGGTAGAAGTGCCATTTGTCTCATGACTTCCTCCTGTTCGTTCAGGCCCCTATTCACAGTATCAAAAAAATGCATCCACCTGCATTCACGAATGCTGATAGATTGTGCCAGATTACCTCCCCTGGGATTGGAATTGACTTTCTCAATAACACACCATCTCAGACTTTCAGGTGTGTGGTTGAATCGGACAAAATGGTCAACGAGGGGCGCTCCCTGCACTTTACACCTGACCCTGCTGCAGTGCTGCAGGATGCGGGTTTTCACCTTCTGAGTGGTTTGCCCTATGTACATGAACCCACAGGGGCAAAAGATAGCGTATATTACCCCCATGGTGTTACAATTGGTGTGAGTCTGTAGGGTGTGAGTGAAATCATTGTACGTACATTCCTTAACTTCCAAGGCCATGTCACAGGCCTTACAAGAACCACATTTAAAATGGCCCACCACAGTAGGAAGATTCCATAATGTGGTCTGACTCTCCGCATTTTTCTGCAACATAGAGTGTACAACAAAATCTCTGACGCTCTTTCCTTTACGGAAGGAATGCATAGGTGGGTCCGGCAAGCCTGTCTCTTCTGCTACCAGGTGCCAATGGTTGTTAATAATCCTTTTGATGTCCGTACTCTTGGTATTAAACGTAGTGACACATATCAACCTCTCCTCTTCTTTATCCTTCCTTACTTTTGGTTCTAACAGTACCTCCCTATGGCAGAACCAGGCTCGCCTGTGACATGGCCTTGGAAGTTAAGGAATGTACGTACAATGATTTCACTCACACCCTACAGACTCACACCAATTGTAACACCATGGGGGTAATATACGCTATCTTTTGCCCCTGTGGGTTCATGTACATAGGGCAAACCACTCAGAAGGTGAAAACCCGCATCCTGCAGCACTGCAGCAGGGTCAGGTGTAAAGTGCAGGGAGCGCCCCTCGTTGACCATTTTGTCCGATTCAACCACACACCTGAAAGTCTGAGATGGTGTGTTATTGAGAAAGTCAATTCCAATCCCAGGGGAGGTAATCTGGCACAATCTATCAGCATTCGTGAATGCAGGTGGATGCATTTTTTTGATACTGTGAATAGGGGCCTGAACGAACAGGAGGAAGTCATGAGACAAATGGCACTTCTACCAACTGGCTGACCCCTCTCCAATTTGTCAACTTTTCTGTCACGGTTCATTGTGCCTCTGGGATTGTAATTCATCAGTAATTTGCCTTAACAGCAGTGATAATACTGTTTTCCCATGAATATGTACATGATATATACTGTTAATTGTTATTGTATTATATTGTGTTTTTTATGTTTTACGGGTTGTAATTCATGAACTTATCAAAATGTGTCTTTTATATTCATGATATGTTTATGTTTTATTGTTAAAATATTTTTGGAAATGTTTAAAGAAATTAGTTGTGTAAAAATGACTTAATTCCAATTCATATGAAATGCCAAATCAGTTTAGTCTTAATTGGATTTTTGAAGATTGAATCCCCTACCAAAAGGACACCTTTGGCATGTAATTTATCTTCTGTTTAGATTAAACTAATTCACTTGGACTCTGTCCCTCACTCGTTTTCGAGGAGTCCCTTGGTGTTTTTCACAACACCCTAGTCCCTCGTTTACTTCTATGTGCCCACTCAGCTTGGACTTAGTCCCTCGTTTATTTCCATGCGCCCACTCAGCCTGGACCTAGTCCCTTATTTATATCCACTCGCTTTGGAGTAGTCATAATGCCTGAGTCCTTCTTTTACTTCAATGTGCCTACTTAATTGTAATTGGCGGTGCACCCCCACGTGGTACTAGCTGGTCGCGTTAGACGGAGGCTACACCTCGATTGAACTTGTGAAGTACGGTCTGGCCGCCCCACGTCTTGGGATCATTGTGGATATCTCAGTGCAATTAAGGTAACTTCAGACGCGCTTCTGACACGCTGTGCGCGCTATGCATTAACGCATTCTTAATCAAACTGTGGGCGCTATGCACAACGGATTTCACTTTAACGAAAGCCCAGGTATATCGGGAATTTCGAGACGAGTTGTATTAGTCGCATTGTGAGCGTGATCACCACTAGCTTGGGGGCATTTGCTCAATTCCTTCTATTGACCTGGAAGGATGAAGCAAAACGGGTCTGCTTGTTATAGGCGCAATTATTTAACGGCACATTCGGACCAGCCCAATTGTTATGTTACAGTTCTTTTAATGACGCACGGCGTGTGTGATATTCTACATGTTTGGTGTCCATATATATTGTATTCTGACTGGAGGTAGTACTACAAATTACCTTGCACAGACGTAATTGTGCAGTGTAGTGCTAGTTGGATATTTTTAAAGATATATGGCGTATTTTGTTTCATTTAATGCGGATGCCCCTCCCTAACTATTGTGTATATGGCTAATCTGGAGCCGTCCTTTTTTTTAAAATTGTGTATTGATGATATTAAGCACATGGGCTCATACCTGGTTTTGTTCTTATATAGGAATTAATTGAACTTAACCCAGTTCCCTCATTGCCGGTAATAAGTCCTCCATGTCACCGGACTAGGGTGAGTGTGTTTTCACTTAATAATTTTCTGGCTGTACAATTAAGTGGACTATGGGACTGATTGGATCCCCCCTTTTTTCCTTTATGCAGCCTGATCGAACTGAATGACTTTCGTGTATATATTGGCACTTGACTGAACCTTTATTTAGTGCCAAATTTCTCAACGAGAGGTGAGTCTTATTTTGGCTGAACCACCCGTTTCTGACAACTAGGGATAACTGTGCCTTTGGAGATGGGCTAACAGTTTCCCGGTCTGTCTTTATTTTGCATAGGTGCATCGTCCAACTGATCTGGATTTGCGACACCTTATCACTCAATTGGTAACGTACCCAACACCATTTTTAATTTCTCTCAGATTGGAACCCCCCCTATAAAATTGTAAAATATGTATACTTACCTTTACAGGTGCTTCCCCGCCCCTTGTCCCCACCTCCGTCCTGAAGAAGACCCGCAGCAGAGGTCGTGACTTTCCCGTTTTGCGCCAGGGTCGAAACGTCGACGATCCCCCCCCCGTGGTTTTTTTTTTAAGCCTACACCTGCCCCCCCCCCTTGTCCCCCTGTATAATATTGTATATAAATTGTAATTGGGTAGGCTCCATATGTGCAATGTACAAATAATCCCCTTTTGCACTGAATCACTGTAAATCTATACTTACACTTTTCTCTACTCGAGCACCATACTTTCCTTTCTTCTCTTCTTTTGCTCAAAATTTTTTTAAGAATTTGTAAATAAATTGCAGTAAGAATTTGCTATAATGACTGCTGTGTTGGGTTCTTTGCTTTTGTTGCCTTCTTTGAGCTGAATTAAGCTAACAATACATCTCCATGTGTTTGTATGTTCAGATTCAGTCTGACTAGCTGTGTATTGTGAAAAAGTAATACTCACATCACTAGCCGTGTTTTGAAATCTGTGTCTAGGACCATTTTCCTTTTACATATAGATTGTGGGGTGATCCTAACCCACCGAGGCTGAGAGATTGGCAATGCGACATGGACTGGTGTATGTTACAGGAGAAGACAGTGTATGTAACTAGAGGTTGTCCCCGTAAATGGGTGGAAGTCTGGTCCAGGTGGAACGACTACAGGGGTAACATCTGCGAGCCTCCTCCGACCACACAGACTAGCTCGCTGGACATATAATGCATCTTCTTACTCACTGACTCTAAGCACCTAAATGAGATTGGACATTCTCAAGCACCGGAACTGCACTGTACCTAACTGTGAAGTAACTTAACGACCAAGTTAAGGGGGAGCTTGTTCTTTGTTTGTTTCCCCCTTTTTATAAAAAAGAAATTTAGAAACTGTTGTCGTTATTCTATGCACTAAACTAAAAATGGACCTTCATCATCCTGCCTAATACCTTATGATTGCAAGCACAAGCACTTTAAAACGCTGCCGTACTCCCGAGTTGACGGCACAGGGGCTGTGTCTTTCATGTTCTGGTAATAACGATGCTCTGATTGTTTGGCCGGCCCGCTGGGTTGTAGGCGGGAATATTGTATGTTGTGCTCTGCTAAATAAAGGTCTTCAAAAAAAAAAAAAAACCATTGAAATTGCTCCTATATAGTTAGTTGTACTAACTATATTTCGCGCACCCGCAATCCACTGCTGATTATGTCACATATTACATCATTCATGACATGGTCAGTGACATCACTGATGACATCACTGATGACATCTCAAATGACATCACTGATGACATCAGTGACTGATTTTTTCGACTTTTTTTTTTTTTGCCCTTGGGGGTCCTTTTGGGACTTCCTGAGAAGGGCTAGAGGGTTGGGGGTCTCTACCCTGCCCCCTTTTCGTGTTTTCCACTCTTATTTTGGGCTATCTTGTGCCTCAGTTCTCCTGAAAAACAAGAAAGTGGCCAACACTTCCTGGTTTGGACGGTTTGGAATGTTGACATTCGACTGCCAGCCAATCAGAAACTCGCTCGCGCACATAAGGGTACGCGCACGTATGCGTACGGTACGCGTACTGTGAGCGCATATATAGATATATAATTTGCTCAAATTCAATTTTCTCAACAACTACTAGAGGGATTTTCACCAAATATAGAAAAGGCACTACTGCATACCTGTCCCTACCATTTTGCCAAGTTTGGTGTAATTCCGTTCAGCCGTTCGGGCTGTAGCCGTGTCTAAAGGTCCCATAGAAAATGGCATTTGAAAAATTTCAAATTCAATTTTCTCAAGAACTACTGGAGGGATTTTCACCAAACATAGCAAAGGCACATCTGCATACCAGGCCCTACCATTTTGCCAAGTTTGGTGTAATTCCATTCAGCCGTTCGTGCTGTAGCCGTATCTAAAGGTCCCTATGGAAATTAACATGGGGAAAACACGTTTTGGGACCCCCCTTTCGGCTCCCGCTTGATGAATCGCCCTGAAACTTTCAGAGAAGGAGTGGAGCGGAGTGAAGCAATTTTAAGGAAAATTACACGCAGATTCCTCAATCGGCGCCAAAGTTAATTGCAATAGAAAGTTGGGGATTTCCTATGGCAACTAGGTCCTAACTATATATACCTACTGGCGACCGCCAGTAGGTAATATATATATATATATATATATATATATATATATATATATATATATATATATATATATATATATATATATATATATATGTATATATGTATATATATATATATATATATATATATATATATATTCAATGAAAAAACCATTGGTTATAGAACATATATAGTTAGGAATTTGCATTTACAAAACCTTATTTTACTCGCATAAAACCATTGAAATTCCATATATAGTTAGATGCGCTAACTATATATCGCGCACCCGCAATCCACTGCTGATGATGTCACATATTACATCATTCATGACATGGTCAGTGACATCACTGATGACATCACTGATGACATCTCAAATGACATCACTGATGACATCACTGATGACAACATCCAGTGACTGTATGTTTCTGTAAAGTTAAAATATGTCTTACATATTGAAGAATGAGTGGATGTATAAGTGTCTGGATGAAGGATTTAGTAGGTGCATGACTGACTGTATGAGTGAGTGATTAAATGTGTCTCACTGAGTGCATGGGTTAGTGACTAAACTGTCTTAATTTGTGCATCCTTATGTCTGTTGTTCTGTAAACTGTTGCATGTGTTGATAAGTAGCTATATGAGTAACTA
The DNA here is from genome assembly GCF_964263255.1 of Lissotriton vulgaris. Classification (NCBI taxonomy): domain Eukaryota; kingdom Metazoa; phylum Chordata; class Amphibia; order Caudata; family Salamandridae; genus Lissotriton; species Lissotriton vulgaris. The sequence continues at coordinate 1,530,266,535 of NC_141685.1, read as the reverse complement.
TATGGGTTATTGATTGGTTGCCCAAGTATTTGTATGGGAGACTGAGTGTGTGTGTGTGTGGGTGGCTGGGAGGTGTATGACTCTGTGCATAGATGTGTGAGCAGTTGATTCACTAGATGTATGGTTTCAAAAGTGCATGTGGAAACAGCTGTATGGGCGGTTGACTGTGTGCATGAGTGTATTGGTGAGTGAATGGATATCTCAGTGCTACATGTCAAAGTAAGTACATATGTAAAACACAGTACATGTGAGAGTTGACATATATAAATAACTGTATAAGAGCTAGTGAATGTGTCAGTGGTTGCATGGATCATTGACAACTTGTATCAGTGATTGTATAAGAGAGAAAATATGTGTTAGTATATGTTTGAATAAGTAAAGTTTGTATAACTGTATAGTTGAGGAAATGGAGGTGTGATTGATTGTTTGCATGACTGACTAGTTGTGTGAGTAACTCCATGAATGAGTGACAGTCTGTGAGTGTCTGTTTACACTGATTGTATCTAAGGTTATATTAGAGTCTGAAGAGGTTCATCGTATTATCACATGAATGATATCATCAGTGATGTCATTTGATATGTCATCAGTGATGTCATCAGTGATGTCATTTGAGATGTCATCAGTGATGTCATCAGTGATGTCACTGACCATGTCATGAATGATGTAATATGTGACATCATCAGCAGTGGATTGCGGGTGCGCGATATATAGTTAGCGCATCTAATTATATATGGAATTTCAATGGTTTTATGCGAGTAAAATAAGGTTTTGTAAATGCAAATTCCTAACTATATATGTTCTATAACCAATGGTTATTTCATTGAATTTTCAAGGTTTTGTAAATGCAAATTCCTAACTATATATGGCCTATAACCTATGTTTTTTTCAGTGAATTTCATTGGTTTTTTAATAGCAAATATCAAAAGCTGTAAAATGTCAAGTACGTGATAGGTAAAAACGTTTTCGTGTTTATGCACGCTGATGTGCTTTGAACGCTGCCCCCCTCCCCTCTTTTCTCTTAGTAGTACTCTCTCTTTGCAGATAGTGAAGAGTAGTTAACGCAGGCCTTTACCCCCGTTGTAATCCGTCGTGCCTGCTTGTCTCTCCATTTGATTGATTGTTATCCAAGCATTTACTGTTTTACAATTGATTCTCTTTGGTTCATTCTCTATTTACAAACAAGCACAAAGTCGCAATACTCTGTTTAGTCTTTGCAGATAGTGAAAAATCGTGTAAAAAAATAAAAGTAATCGAGCAAAATCAGTAGGCCACTAATTGGATCTCTTTTTGACCTCACTAAAATAGAAATATTAGGAACAACCCTTCATGAGAAATACGAAAATAGTGAGATGAACTGAGCTCCACACCATGAGGGCTGCAAGACAGCTCGGCTCCGCCACCCACCCCGCCCAAAATAACGACAAACCCTATGCAAATATTAAAAATATAGACAACACACCAGCAAAGAAACAGGGTAAAACATTTTATTAAATAACTATTTACATAACTATTTTATACTTTTTATTGCCCGATACGGCTAGCTCAATCGATCGAGCATGAAACTCATGCACTCTGATAGCAAGCGTTGCTACTGATGCTATGCAGACCAAAACTGGTTTTCAGTTTGTACATTTTTCTAGATTTTTCCATCCAAGGTTGGTTGACTTTGTAGAACGATGGCTTCAGATTTTCAACATACGGTGTGGTGGCGCGGACTGGGAGGGGGCGCTTCGCTCCTGCCCCCTCCCCAAGTAAGATTTTCATACGTGAAAGTACGTTAATGGTTTTGGTCCCTGAGTTGCTTCAATGTCACTGCCATTCTCAAATGGCATAAGTTCTGGATGTTGGGTGCCATAGTTCAGAGTTCTGAGCAGCGCTTGTAACACTGTCTGAAGCTTATTTCCACCTACTGCAACTTCACTATTCTCAAAGTAAGTGAGTGTCGTTTGTGGACCTGACTGCATTTGAAAACAATGTGATATGTTACCTTCCTAAACCGCTTGACGGAGGCCCCCGAGGGGCGGTGTGATGGCCATGGACTCGGAGAAGACGCTTGGCTCCGACCCCCTCCCCAAGTCTTATAGCACCGGTGTAGCCTGAGATCGCCCCCGACATAGGCGGCCGGCTCCCGGGGTCCGGCGGAACTTTTTGCCTTTTGATGACTCTTCTATTCTGGACCTTGTCCCACAATCCGTTTGACCTGAAGACACGCTGTAGTGGGGCGCCCCTTTACCGTTTTAGTTGCCATCCCGCCCGCTTTTGCTACACTGTGCCTCTTCCGCCATTCAGCTGTTTACCGCCCGCTCTTGCAACTACAGCGTCTCGCTCACCATGTAGTTGAGTTGCTCCCGCTCTTGCGATGCAACGATAAGCGACTGCCACAGGACTCTCAAAATAGCGGCCGGCTCTTCAGATTTGGGCGTGGTCCACTAAAATGGCCCTGGGACACCTTGGAACTCGGACGCTTCCCTGATAGGGCTTGGGTCCCATTCTCGAAAGCGTCCCCTCAGCCGTGAAGATTCTACAAAAGTCTTGGGGGCCCCCGACTCCCGCAGGCTTCTGGTGGGGAGCGGCTGCCATGTTTGCTCGTGGAATGGCCACGACGGACCTACGAGATGGTAGTGCTCTCATGCTGACGCCAGCTTTAGTCTGAAACATCCAGAAACACTGTAGACTACCAATTCGATCAGTTCCGGTAGCGCCCCAACATGACCCGGTAGAGAAGAACTTGCCCTCCCCTCTTTGACTGATGGTTCTTGTTGCCTGTCCCCTCTGTTGTCATTTTACAGAACTTTTTGGACTGCTGACATTTTGACTATATTCTTGACCTACGTTGTCGCGTAATGCGTTATATGACACGCCGCGTTAGCGCACCCGGAAGTAATCTGGGGCGCGGCGCGCAGCGCGTAACGTAAGCATAACAGGTCATGTGACTTGTTAATAAAACTTTTTATTGGTTCATTTTACTTTTGTTATTTTAATAATGAAAAGCTTGGTCATATGACCTAAAAAATACGCTTTTTATTGATTTCGAACTTTTTTTTTTAAAACATATATGTCATAATATTCCAGGCTAATGTACTTTCCCCGAAAATTTACAACTGTCCTGCAAGTAAAATATATTCCTTTTTCGAGAAAAAGGGCGTTTCTTCGTTCCATGACGGAGCCGTTGAGTAAAAGAGACTCGGCCTGCTGTCTTAGTCGCCGATACGCCTGATTATCAGATTCTTATCGATCACTTTATGTTGCAGGAGAGGAAAACACAACTGCCCTTGACCATTTATCTTTACTGCGTTCCTACATATTATACCTTTTATCCGTCATGTAATTGGACTGCTTTATTTCACTTGCCTTTTACTGATTCGAAAACAGTGACTAAAAGTAAAAAATTTACCAATGTAAATACTACTACCATGTTTTGTTTTAAAAACCTTTATTGTGAAAATGTCAGCATACAAATACGGGCCTATAACCACGTGGGCCGGCCACGGAGCAAACTGAAATTCGAACTTTCAATAGTACAGTAATCAATAACACATCAGAACTTAATATCAATAGGGATGTCGAAATATTCAATCAATTCTCGTCCCCGCCCGCCATGAGCATCAAAACTGAATTCATATCTCGTGATATCAAGGTTGTTCAACCAGTACACAACAAGGAGTTACGAGTCCCATTTATACCGGCGCCATTTTGGGCGAGGCCGGGCAGGTCCAAGATATAGTCAAAATGTCTCCACCAACCATCGGCCAGACCAGAACCCCTTTCGGCCCTGTATGCTACAAGATGGTGTCTTCCATTCAGAAAATATTGTTGGCAGCATTTTGAAAGGAAACATAAACAGCCGTTCTCCTAGTGAGTCTCACATTGTTACATTTAGGAAGAATGTTGAAGAGTAGTATGTGGAAAATCTGAAGCCATTTTTCTACAAACTCTCAATCAGCCTTGGATGGAAAAAAAAATCCTGAAGAATGTACAAACTGAAAACCAATTTTTGTCTGTATAGCATCAACAGCAACGCTTGAGTCAGCTTTGTGTCAAGCCGCCATTTTCATTCAATCAATAGCGTCCCCCTGCACACATTCAGGGACCTGGTCGTGTCTTCAGATGAAACGGATTGTAGGACAAGAAGCAGAAAGGAAAAGGAAAAAAGTTCCGCCGGACCTCGGGAGCCGGCCGCCTATGTCATGTGCGACCTTTGGCCACACCAGAGCAATAGTGAAGCTGCAGCAGGTGCAAATAAGCTTCAGACAGTCTTACAAGCACTGCTCAGAACTCTCAACTATGGCACTCAACATCCAGGACTTGCCATTCGGATCTTGGCACCTTGTGCTGGTTCCGACCTATTCACACATCGGTCCACTACTGACATCACCTCATAAGCCAACGGGGCACCCCACGCCGACTTTCGGCGCAGCATTGTAGGATGGCCACACCAGTGCGGCAACTTGCTGGACACCACCTGGGTGCCATCCGGATCTCGGCGTGTTCGAGTCACTGTACCGCAAGAGTGACCGGAACTCAGCTGGACACGCCGTCTTTCGGCGCAGCATTGTAGGATGGCCACACCAGTGCGGCAACTTGCTGGACACCACCTCGGTGCCATCCGGATCTCGGCGCGTTCGAGTCACTGTACCGCAAGAGTGACCGCAACTCAGCTGGACACGCCGTCTTTCGGCGCAGCATTGTAGGATGGCCACACCAGTGCGGCAATTTGCTGGACACCACCTCGGTGCCATCCGGATCTCGGCGCGTTGTGCTGCCTTTGGCCTACTGTAGCCGCAAGTGCGGACGCAACTCAGTTGGACGGCGAGTGAAACGCTAAGGGGCGCCGCACTGCAGCCGAGGAGCCTCCATCTTGGGGGAGACGCACAGCCCCCACTGACTGACGCGACCTCACAGGCCAACGGGGCGCCCCACGCCGACTTTCGGCGCAGCATTGTAGGATAGCCACACCAGTGCAGCAACTTGCTGGACACTAACTCGGTGCCATCCGGATCTCGGCGCGTTGTGCTGCCTTCGGCCTATTCGCACATCGGTCCGCTACTGACGCCGCCTCACGTGCCAACGGATTTTCTACGCTTTTTGTAGCCCTATGCCGCATAACAGGTCATGTGACTTGTTTATAAAAGTTGGTTCATTTTACTTTTGGTTTCCTAAAGATGGAAGGCTTGGTCATATGACCTAAAAATAACACTTTTCATTGGTTTAGAACATTTTTTTTTCCCAAACGATGAAAGCCCCACCTTGTTTCTGGATGATTCAGACTGAAGCTGGCGTCAGCATGAGAGCACCACCATCTCGTGGCTCCGTCGTGGTCATTCCGCGAGCAATCATGGCAGCCGCTCCCCACCGGAAGCCTGCAGGAGTCGAGGGCCCCCAAGACTTTTGTAGAATCTTCACGGCTGAGGGGATGCTTTCGAGAATGGAGCCCAAGCCCTAGCAGGCAAGCGTCCGAGTTCCAAGGTGTCCCAGGGCCATTTTAGTGGACCAGGCCCAAAATCGAAGAGCCGTCCGCCATTTTAAGAGTCATGTGGCAGCCGCCTATCGCTGCACCGCAAGAGTGGGAGCAACTCAACAACATGGTGAGCGAGACGCTGTAGCCGCAAGAGCGGGCGCAACTCAGCTGGATGGCCGCCACCTGGGGAGGCCCGTTCACGCTGCCTCCCCCACGCCCCCCGGGCCACCCCACGCCAATTTTCGGAGCAGCATTGTAGGATACCAAAACCAGTGCAGCAGTTTACTGGACATCACCTGGGTGCCATCAACATCTCAGCGCGTTCTGCTGCCTTGGAACTATTCGCACAACAGACCGCTACTGACGAGGCCTCCTCCGCACCACCCGGGACGCCCCACGCTGTTTTTCTTTGCTGCATTGTAGGATCCCAAAAACCAGTGCGGCACCCAGGTGACATCACCTGGGTGCCGTCCAGAACTCAGCACGTTGTGCTGCCTTGGGACTATTCGCACAAAAGACAGCTTCTGACCATTGTTGCTTTTTTTGTCAAAAATGTTTAAATGTTTGTTACAGTTTTTGTTCCGTTCGTTATATTTAAAAGTTAATAAAGTTTTATAATCCCACTTTGTTGGAGTGCTATATATTTTAAAAAAATCGGGTGAATGGGGCCTTGAATCGGGTTATTGTCATGTGTGGGCTTTGCAAGTGTACTGCTACAGGATCGGACATTTCAAACTCAAATGCACGTTCTTTTTCTTACCTTTCCGAAGCATGGAGCGCAATAGCAGGCAGAGAAAGGGTGATAAAATGTTGAACACTGCCTGGCCTGGAAGTTGCTGGCAGTGCCCCCCCCCCCCGCCCGCTCCTGAAAGAGGACACACACACACCGCCGCCCCAAGTACTTCACAGATCATTAAAAGACCATGCGCTTGTTCATGAGGCTTAAATGGTTTATCACCCCTTCTAGAACCCCTGCATCGACCCTCTGACGTTTCCTGGAAAAATTACCACGTAACACAATACCAAGCCCTGTCAGCTGAAACCCCCGAGGAATCGTGGGGCATATTATCAAGGGGGTTTATCTCCGCTTTTTTGGCTTTAAAAGCCAAGAAAGCGGAGATAAAATTATCTCCCTATTACCAAGCTGTCGCTAACACCAGTTAGTGACAGCTAAAAGGAGATAGCGACCATCTTGGGTCCCGCTTTGCATGTCAGTGATATTTATCACTAATGGCATGCAAAGTGGGCATGCCAAGATGTTACCGACTGGAAACAGTCCCTAACATCGCTATCTCCTATTACCAACTTTTGGAGATATTCGCGCTAAGCGCGAATATCTCCAAAAGCTAACACCTGACCTGAGCAGTTCTTAGCCATGTTATCCAATGGGAGGTGGATAACATGGCTAAGAGCATTTGCTCGATAATGCATGAATATCGCTGACTTTTCAGCGATATTCATGCATTGCGGCCGTTTTTTATCGCATTTGCGATAAACCTTGCTAATAGCAAGGTTTATCTGCGATAAAAATCGCCGATGTGCGGCGATAATTTTTGTCTCTAAACAAGTTAGAGACAAAAATTATCGCTAGTTGTTGGTAATATGCCCCCGGGTTTTTGCTTGCAGAAATCGGGAGGCGGGAGACTAGCACTGAAATCAGTAGTCTCACGCCTGAATCGGGAGGGTTGGTATGTCTGGATTCTCTACAGCTGGGGCCATAAACTACATCCGCAGGGCTAGGTGATAGCCTGGGTCCGGCCTGGACAATCGGACACAGAGGAAGAGGAGTGTCAGAGGGTGCGGGAGTGAATAGGGTGAAAGGGAGGTGTCGGGCGGGCACAGGGTGTGATTCTCAGGGAAGAGCAGCGCAGATGGGGAGAAGTATATGGCCCATGCATGAGAGAGAGAGCGGGGGTGACCAGTGCGTGGGGGAGATGCTTGCGAGGGTGGGGAGCCATGCTGAGAATCGACAGCGTGCAGTGAGTGGGTCTGGTCAAGGCATCTAAAATGGCTGCCGTGCACGACAAAAGTGTGGCATTGGAAAAAAAGCAAGATGGCGCAGACAATGTTTATCAATACGAATTTATTTATAACAATTATTTTTAACAATATATTTACTCGCAGTGTCAAAATGGCGGTCAACACTTCCTGATTTCCATCGAATCGAATGTTAACAGACGTCACGCAGCAAAAAAAAAAAAAGCTCACGCACAGCCGCTGGAAGACATGTATCAACATATATGAGCCTCCTCAGCCACCCTCAGAAAACATAAGGGGTCAGGATACGTCTCCCGCACCCCCTTATACCTAGTAATTTAATTAAAACGAAACACAAAATGGCGAATTCCCGTTTCGCTACCAGTTTGCGGCCCAGTTCGCGGCCCGAGAAGCGCTTCTACCGTGAAAAATCAATTTTTTTTTATTTTCCCCACGGGACCCTTTAATAACCCCAACATCATTCCTAGGGGGTCAAGAGGGGTATACCTTGCCCCCTTTCGTTAAATTCCCCCTTCGTTTTTCACCTCTTCTTCTCTCTCGATCCTACCGAGAGATAAGATGGCGGCCGCTCCGGACTGTTTAGAATGTTGACAGACACCGGAGAGCCAATCAGCTTTCTGCGCGCAAAGTTCCGTTTCGCGAAAAGTAAGCGAACCGGAGCGCAGCCCGGAGCGCTGTTACAGATATATATCTTGTTTTGAACGGTAATTTCTCAAAAACTACTGGAGCACATATATTGAGACCTAGTAAAGGCACATCGGGCTAACAGTCCCTACAATTTTGCCAAGTTTCGTGCAAATCCATTTAGCCGTTCGAGCTAAAAGTGAGTCCAACCGCCCTATGGAAATTAACATGGGAAAAACGCGTTTTGGGACCCCCCTTTTTTCTCGGCCCCCCCTCGACAAAACCCCCCCAAATTTTCAAGGGCTGCTCAGAAACAAAATGTTCCATTTTCCTGAAAATTTCAGCCGATTCCGTCCACAAACGGCAAAGTTATTAGACATATAATTTTCAAAAATCCCATAGGGAATAAATCCTAACCATATATACCTACTGGCGATAGCCAGTAGGTAATATATATTTATACATATATATATATATATCTATATATATATATATCTATATATATATATATATATATATATATATAGGAAGCAAACGCTCTGGAGCTTGGGAGGGAAGTGCTGATGGAGCCTGCCTGCTGACATCGGTAAACTCACTCAGAGGATGAATATATGTATGGAATCAAGTGGGACAGCACAAATGAACTTTTTAAAAGATAACAATTCTTACCAGCATTAGGAACTTCACTCCCCATCATGCACCATGGGCTTATGGTATGAGGACACGCCCATTGGAGGGGAATGCTGGAAATAAAAGGTGGTGAATGAACAATGAAGGTCTCATTTTCGTGTGTTTCCCTGCCCAGGAAGAAGGGGCCAGCGAGCCCAGAAACGCGTTGGCAATACTAATCTTAAACTGATGGAAATCGGCAGGCTGCACAAACAAAGCTGGATGGCAGGAAATGGTTGTGTGCTCTCCCGAGCCCCAGGGCATTTGCTTAAACATATTCACACGGCGCCTGGCCGTGGGGAGAGGCACCACTGCGAGCTGCTGAATATGTTAATCAACAGTAAGTGGGCTGCAGTCTGAACTTTTCATGACAGGAACAGCACCTTTTCCAAAGTGCTGATGGAGCCTGCCTGCTGACATCGGTAAACTCACTCAGAGGATGAATATATGTATGGAATCAAGTGGGACAGCACAAATGAACTTTTTAAAAGATAACAATTCTTACCAGCATTAGGAACTTCACTCCCCATCATGCACCATGGGCTTATGGTATGAGGACACGCCCATTGGAGGGGAATGCTGGAAATAAAAGGTGGTGAATGAACAATGAAGGTCTCATTTTCGTGTGTTTCCCTGCCCAGGAAGAAGGGGCCAGCGAGCCCAGAAACGCGTTGGCAATACTAATCTTAAACTGATGGAAATCGGCAGGCTGCACAAACAAAGCTGGATGGCAGGAAATGGTTGTGTGCTCTCCCGAGCCCCAGGGCATTTGCTTAAACATATTCACACGGCGCCTGGCCGTGGGGAGAGGCACCACTGCGAGCTGCTGAATATGTTAATCAACAGTAAGTGGGCTGCAGTCTGAACTTTTCATGACAGGAACAGCACCTTTTCCAAAGTGCTGATGGAGCCTGCCTGCTGACATCGGTAAACTCACTCAGAGGATGAATATATGTATGGAATCAAGTGGGACAGCACAAATGAACTTTTTAAAAGATAACAATTCTTACCAGCATTAGGAACTTCACTCCCCATCATGCACCATGGGCTTATGGTATGAGGACACGCCCATTGGAGGGGAATGCTGGAAATAAAAGGTGGTGAATGAACAATGAAGGTCTCATTTTCGTGTGTTTCCCTGCCCAGGAAGAAGGGGCCAGCGAGCCCAGAAACGCGTTGGCAATACTAATCTTAAACTGATGGAAATCGGCAGGCTGCACAAACAAAGCTGGATGGCAGGAAATGGTTGTGTGCTCTCCCGAGCCCCAGGGCATTTGCTTAAACATATTCACACGGCGCCTGGCCGTGGGGAGAGGCACCACTGCGAGCTGCTGAATATGTTAATCAACAGTAAGTGGGCTGCAGTCTGAACTTTTCATGACAGGAACAGCACCTTTTCCAAAGTGCTGATGGAGCCTGCCTGCTGACATCGGTAAACTCACTCAGAGGATGAATATATGTATGGAATCAAGTGGGACAGCACAAATGAACTTTTTAAAAGATAACAATTCTTACCAGCATTAGGAACTTCACTCCCCATCATGCACCATGGGCTTATGGTATGAGGACACGCCCATTGGAGGGGAATGCTGGAAATAAAAGGTGGTGAATGAACAATGAAGGTCTCATTTTCGTGTGTTTCCCTGCCCAGGAAGAAGGGGCCAGCGAGCCCAGAAACGCGTTGGCAATACTAATCTTAAACTGATGGAAATCGGTAGGCTGCACAAACAAAGCTGGATGGCAGGTAATGGTTGTGTGCTCTCCCGAGCCCCAGGGCATTTGCTTAAACATATTCACACGGCGCCTGGCCGTGGGGAGAGGCACCACTGCGAGCTGCTGAATATGTTAATCAACAGTAAGTGGGCTGCAGTCTGAACTTTTCATGACAGGAACAGCACCTTTTCCAAAGTGCTGATGGAGCCTGCCTGCTGACATCGGTAAACTCACTCAGAGGATGAATATATGTATGGAATCAAGTGGGACAGCACAAATGAACTTTTTAAAAGATAACAATTCTTACCAGCATTAGGAACTTCACTCCCCATCATGCACCATGGGCTTATGGTATGAGGACACGCCCATTGGAGGGGAATGCTGGAAATAAAAGGTGGTGAATGAACAATGAAGGTCTCATTTTCGTGTGTTTCCCTGCCCAGGAAGAAGGGGCCAGCGAGCCCAGAAACGCGTTGGCAATACTAATCTTAAACTGATGGAAATCGGCAGGCTGCACAAACAAAGCTGGATGGCAGGAAATGGTTGTGTGCTCTCCCGAGCCCCAGGGCATTTGCTTAAACATATATATATATATATATATATATATATATATATATATATATATATATATATATATATATATATATATATATATATATATATATATATATATATATATATATATATATATATACACCAGAACTTGACCACATGCACTTTTCTCAGCATATTTTTTCAGGACCGGACCTCCACGCAGGAAAAGTTTTCCTTCAGTGCATTTATTATCCCAGATCACAACATGACGTGTTTCGACCGGGTCATCCTGGTTTTGATCACATGACATGTTCGAAACCCCATGTGATTTAAATACCTTTATTACAACACTTCCCTCCCCTTTGAATAGCATGGAGGTAGAAGACAGACTTTGCAATGAGAGACTCTTACCCGCTCCACCTCCCCTTTGCTCACCCCAAACCTCCTTCTGCTGCTATGATCTCAAAATAAACACTTTCTAGTCCCTTCCCTCTTCTATCCCCCACTATCCTTTACAATCCAAATAATAGACTGACATGTCCACCGCTCAAAATTATTTCGTATTTCCCTATACAAATTCACCACTAATCCTGTTTGGGATCCTAAGTAGGGTGCTACTTGCCGAAAAGCACTATGAAGTCTCATTAGGGGCACCAAGCGCTATATAAATGCACACCCTTCCCTCTACTATCACTCTGTTACCATTTTTCAATCCAAATAACAGACTCACAGATCCACCGCTCAATTAAATTTCATATTTCCCTATACTAATTCACCACTATTCTTTTTTGAGTTTCGGAGTAGCATGCTACTTGCCGAAAAGCGCTTCAATACCTTGTCAGCGGTGAAAATAATAAGTCCACTGAGCAACACAATGTTTCAAAAAGTCAGTACAAGATAAAGTGTTCTTTCTTTGTCTTTTATTCTTCCTTCTTCATATAAGTTCAGATGTCTTCCATCAATCCAGTAGCCAACATGTGTTTTGTCATTCAGTATATAAACCACTGACTTCATCAGGGCTGTTGGTAAGGCATCACACTGTAATAGTCTTTGATCCTATAGTCTTTAAAATGTTCCAATGTCGCCGTAAACCTGTAATAAAATAGTTCCCAATGGTGCTCTTCATATGTATATTATGTTCCAATAGTAAGAAGGACCATCATTCTGACTCTGTGGGCATCACCAAAAGGAGAGTACTCCTACTGTGTGTGCGAACCGCCTTGTCAGGGGTAGTAACAGCTATGTAAATGCAATTACAATTACAATTATATATGCGTATATAAACAAACACGGTTTTGATATATATGTGTGTATTTGTGTAAACTAGTAAATATTTATATGTATTTTTAAATATTATTGAAACCCATTTAATTTACCTTATATTAATGTTACATTTATTTATTTATTTGAAAAGTTTTATATAGCACTGGCTAGACCCGGAGGTATCGGAGCGCTTTACATGAGGATGAGCATTTTTTCAGAGCATAGTTACCAGTTACATAGTTACAAGTTACACAGTTTCAGAGCATAGTTACAAGTTGTTGGAGTGCAGTTACATGTGTTAAAACATATAAGTAAGAGAAAAAGCAAGCACGGGGAGAGATTCAGGAAGACAGGATAGGAGCAGGGGAGGTAGACAAAGAATGAAAGAGGGAAAGAGGTGGGGGGGTGAAGGAAACTCAACTGGGAGACAAGAGAAAACAGTGTCCAATGTCCGGAATGCTGTGATCCCAGTGGAAATGGTGTCATTCCCACACCTCCGCTGTGTGTGGATCCCTTTACGCTGTGGACTCTCTCAGAGGGGTCTCTGAGACTCCAGGGAATAAATGCTGGATCCCTCCCCAACAAGGAGTGCTTTTGTAAAGGACCAACACCATGGTGGTAACTTTAGGGATAATGGTGTATTGCGTGGTAAAACAGATTTAGAATGGAGGGGACAGTTCCAAAGTCTGCAGAATTGTCTCTTGATTATCTCTCGATATCAGTTTAGTGTCCTCTTAGCAAGGCTCGTGTTGTCGCATGTGGCTTTTACCCAGGCGTCTGCAACGTGGGTATAGTTTCAGCTTCCCCCTACACTCAGCCTGAAAGGTGGCCCCTCTTTTGTTGCTCATTACTCAGGGGTTCCATCTCCTACCCTATATCTCCTACCCTATGTCGACACCGTGTCTACTTCTGTGGCTCCAGTCGTGTGATCGGTTAAAATATGTAAGTTTTGCGTATTTAAACAAAAAAATTAGTAACAAACTATATATATATATATATATATATTCACTGAAAAAACCATAGGTTTTAGGCCATATATAGTTAGGGATTAGCATTTACAAAACCTTAATTTACTCGCACAAAACCATTGAAATTCGCATATATAGTTAGATGCAATAACTATATATCGCGCACCCGCAATCCACTGCTGATGATGTCACATATTGCATCATTCATGACATGGTCAGTGACATCACTGATGACATCACTGAAGACATCATCCAGTGACTGTATGTTTCTGTAAAGTTCAAATATGTCTTACATATTGAAGAATGAGTGGATGTATAAGTGTCTGGATGAAGGATTTAGTAGGTGCATGACTGACTGTATGAGAGAGTGATTAAATGTGTCTCACTGAGTGCATGGGTTAGTGACTAAACTGTCTTAATTTGTGCATCATTATATCTGTTGTTCTCTGAACTGCTGCATGTGTTGATCAGTAGCTATATGAGTAACTATATGGGGTATTGATTGGTTGCCCAAGTATTTGTATGGGAGAGTGAGTGTGTGTGTGGGGGTGGCTGGGAGGTGTGTGACTCTGTGCATACATGTGTGAACAGTTGATTCACTAGATCTATGGGTTCAAAACTGCATGTGGAAACAGCTGTATGGGTGGTTGACTGTGTACGAGTGTATTGGTGAGTGAATGGATATCTCAGTGCAACATGTCAAAGTAAGTACATATGTAAAACACAGTACATGTGAGAGTTCACATATATAAATTACTGTGTATAAGAGCCAGTGAATGTGTGAGTGGCTGAATGGATCATTGAAAACTTGTATCAGGAATTGTATAAGAGAGTAAATATGTGTTAGTATATGTTTGAATAAGTAAGGTGTGTATAACTGTATAGTTGAGGAAATGGAGGTGTGATTGATTCAGTGCATGACTGACTAGGTGTGTGAGTAACTCCATGGATGAGTGACAGTCTGTGAGTGTCTGTTTACTCTGAGTGTATCTAAGGTTATATTAGAGTCTGAAGAGGTTGATCGTATTATCACATGATTGATGTCATCAGTGATGTTTTTTTTTTTTTTTATTTTTATTTTTTTACTTTTTTTTGTCCTCATTTGCGCATGAAATGTATAAGGAAATGCAACGGAGAACCTTAGGACTTCCACTTTTGTTCCTTCACTCTTATTCTTTACTTTGCCGATTACTTAGAGTATATCTTTGGTGGATCTGTCAAATTTTGTCCTCCTTGTCCTTTACCATATTCAATAATTCATAGCGGAGGGGTTGAGAGTAAGCCATCATGGCCACTCGGCGGGGAATTATTCCCGTCTGAATTATTGTCACCGCATTAATCATTGGACTTATTAAGGTGTTGTCGGATTACCCTTAAATATTACTCGTAAAGTAATTTTCCCAAATTTCCCAGAAGTTAAACCTTTTGGAGGGATTTCCCTTCCTGTCGAGTTTATGAGTTGTTATAATGGAGTTTAGCCAGCCCTCAGGTGAAGGTGGTATTGTTTTAATCCAATTCAGGCATATCTCTCTTCTAGCAAGAAGCATCAAAACAAATAACAAATTTTCTTGTTTTCTAGCTAACTTCACGCTACTTACATTAAATTCGGTACATATCCCAAAAATAATTAAAGTTGTACTCACTTTTAGGTTTGTTCCCAATATCCGACATAGCGTATTACCTACTTCCAGCCAGAAGAGATCCAATTGCGGGCATCTATGAAACATGTGTATATCGTCTGCATTTTCAAGCCCACACTTAGGGCAGGATTTTGTGCTTGCTCCTTTGAATTTAGACAATTTTTTAGGTGTCCAGTATGCCCTATGCAGTGTGAACAGGTGATTTCTCTTTAGACGTGCTGGTTTAATCAAAGTCCAACATTTTTCCCATGATTTCTGCCATAAGATTTCAAGTTCCGGCTCTGTGATGTTTTTACTCCAAATAGGTTCCGATATTGAGGTATTTTCGTCTCCTGCAGCGATTATAGCCCAGTACCATTTTGAAATTTCCTTTTTTATTGGGGAGATTTTGATAATCTCTTTCTCTATTTCCATGTTTCCTGTTTTTTTCTCCGACAGAGAACCTGCCCAGCTTGTGAGTTGGTAATATTTAAATTTTGACAAAGTTCCGTTGGTTATTTCTGTAAGTTGTTCCCAGGGCGTTATAGAGTTTTCTGTCATTAGTTGGCCCCATTTGTCAATTCCCGCCATTCTTAAAGGGGTTGCTAGGGCATCTTTTAAGCACTCCGGGGTGCCTGGAGAATCCCATATGGGAGCCAGGGAGCTGTAGTAAGGGATATTTAATGAGCTTCTTACTTGATACCAAAGTTTCGCCGAATTTTTTAGTATCTTTAGTTTTATCTTTTTAAAGAATTTGGGGTGTCCAAATTTAAACAGGAAGTGGTCAGTTTTGTTTGTTAATATTTGGAGGAAATGGGGGTAAAGTTCATAGGTTTTCATAAGTGATCTCACATTCTTGAATTGGAAAGCTTTACAGTATTCCAGAATATCTGGGCTAGCTATTCCTCCTTGTTGTTTTTTTCTTCGTATTTTACTCCAGGCAATCCTTGAACCTTTTGAAGCCCAAATGAAGGACGTTATATCTCCCTGAATTTTCTTCAGGAAGTCTCTTTTAAACTCCAAAGGTATAACATTAAAAAGGTAGGTAAATTTAGGGAGGATCGACATTTTAACCAGATTTGATCTTCCAATCATGTTAAGAGGTAGTTTGTCCCATACCTTGAGAAGTTTTTTTGTCTCCAGTGAAATCCTGTTGAGATTCATTTGGGGTATTTTCTCGAGATCTTTCACTATTATTATACCCAAATATTTTATTTTATCTTTTGTGTATGGGTTGTTCTGTTGTGTATTCCAACTCATTGACTCGGTTTTTGCTTCATTGGTCAGGTAACCGGAAACTTTCCCGAACTCTGTGATTGCCTTATTTATTGCCGGAGAGGAACTTTGATAGTTTTCTGTAAATATCATTAGATCGTCAGCATAAAGCGCCACCTTTTTGACCCACTCATGATGTTTAAAGGGAATTATTGAATCATTATTTCTTATTGTGTCTGCCAACGGTTCTATGTACAGATTAAAAAGCAAGGGAGACAACGGGCACCCTTGTCTCGTTCCTCTTTGTATCGCAAAGTTATTAGTGAGACTCCCATTAATTAAGATCTTTGCTCTTGGGTTTCTGTAAGTCTCTGTTATCAGATGACTAAAATTTAGACCGAGGTTATATTTGCTAATAACTCTATTTAGAAAGGACCAATTGACCCGGTCAAAAGCTTTGGCAGCATCAAAAGTTACTATTGTAAGAGGGATTTTTTCGCTAGTTGCTATATCAACTGTTGCAAAAAGTTCGTGAGTGATTTCTGATATTTGCCTCCCTTTTATGAACCCCTTTTGGTCCAAGTGTATCAGATTTGGCATTACCAAAGCTAGTCTCCCTGCTATTATTTGTGTGAAAATTTTGTAGTCACAATTTAGCAGAGATATGGGTCTATATGACTCACAGGCTGTGGGATTTTTTCCTGATTTTAAAATAATGCTGATAATAGCGTCGTTCCAGGAGTCTGGAATTTTTTCCTTTTCCCAATATATTTTGTTTAGCAATCTCGTTAGTGGAGGAGCTATAATTTCCCTTAGAGCTAAATAGAGTTCATTTGGTAAGGCATCAGGTCCGGCTGCTTTCCCTTTTTTCAAGGATTTCAAGGCTGTTTCTACTTCTTCCATTGTTATTTCTGCGTTCAACTCTTCGTTTTCCAGATCCGACAATTTCGGTAAATTTAAAGATTCAAGATACTTTCCTAATTGCTCAGCAGAGGGGGAGGAATCTTCCATATACAGTTTAGAGAAGAAGTTTTCAAACTCCTGCTTAATTTCAGCTTCATCAGTGGTTACACCTATTTGATTGCTAAGTTGAATACTGGCTATTTTGTTTCTAGTCTGTTCCGTTTTGGTTTTCCAGGCCAAAAGTTTCCCGCAACCTTCTCCATGCTCGTGGACGGCTAGTTTACTTGCTTCCCACTTCATTTTCACTCTATCTTCCAGATAATCTGCCAGTTTTCCTTTTAGATCTTTCCTCTCCATCTCCAGCGTATTTTTTATTTCCAAGTTTTGTTCTGCATTAATCTGCACATCTAGTTGACTTATATTTTCTTCCAACTCTCTGATCTCTTGTTTAGTGAGTTTTGATTTGTAAGCCCCCAGGTTTATGAGTTTACCTCTGATGACAGCCTTATAGGTATCCCAGGTTATTTGGTCTGAGGTGCCTATTCTATTATCTTCAAAGAAATTAGCTGAGGTTATACTCAGATCTTCCCTTATTTTTGGGTCCAAAAAGAGAGTGCGGTCAACTGTCCATCTAAACTGAGGTTTATTTATTTCCGATTGTATGGTTAATTGTACCGCCGAGTGGTCTGAGAGATGCTCTGGCAGATGGTCCAACACTTTGATGTTCTTGTAAAGAATTTTACTAATCAGAAAATAGTCTATTCTGGACTTATGACCTAGTTTTTTGTTGTGTAGAGTAAATGGGTGTTCCTTGTTTCCTTTCTCTCTCCACATGTCAATCAGTTCTAGGTCGTTTTTGTAAATGCTTAGCCATTCTCTCATTTTTGGCAAGTTAGAGTATCTTCCTGGGGGGATCTATCTAGATTAGGATCTATCATTATGTTGAAGTCGCCTCCCAATATTATTGGATCAGATGTAGTCAACAGTTCTGTATATAATTTCTGTAAGGGACTTGGATCATCCGTATTTGGACCGTAGTATCCCGCTATAATAAAGTTATTGTCATATATTTTTACTTTTGCTACGGCCCATCTGCCCTTGCTGTCTACTACTTTATGTATGACTTTAACGTTGAGCGATTTTTAAAAAAGTATTGCGATACCCTTAACATTGCAGTTCTGATTTGTGCAAACACATATATCCACCCACTTCAGAGATTTTATTATTTGTTCCCATTCATTGCTTAGGAGATGAGTTTCTTGAAGAATGATAACTTCGTTATCTGCTAACTTTAAATATTCAAAGATCTTCCTACGTCTGGTAGATGTTCTGAGGCCATTTACGTTCCATGATAGGATTTTAAATTCCTTCGCTATTTTAGACATGTTTTTATTTTTAGGATTTGTCGGTTTAGTTCCCTTTCCATTTTTCCTTGTCGTTCTCTTGCATTCCTTGTTGCTTCACTTTTGAGGATATTTTTTTCATTTTTTTCCCTAATTTGCCCCACGCCCACGGTGTCTTTTTTATTTGGTTTTGTATTTTTCTGTGCTTATCTTTCCCCTCCCCGAGGAAGCCTCCTTTCACTCTCTTGGGCGGTATTGTTCGCCCTTTCGAGCTCCATAATTCATCTTTTTATTGCGTTTCCTATCTTAGATTTATGTTTTTGTCCGTAGCTGTTCCTTTATCAGTTGTATAAAATTTTCCACTTCGCTAGGCTCTCTGATGTTGTGCATTTTGTTCTGCCACATGATTCTCAGAGCAGCGGGAAATCTCATCTGAACCGTGGCGCCTAAGGTTTTTAGTTCAGTCATATATTGCCCTAATTCCCACTGTCTGTCCTGGGTGGCTTTGGACATATCTGAGCGAATCCTGAAGGTCCATTTATCTTTCTTTAGTGAGCTGCTCTTTAATCCTTCACTTAGAATTCTTTCTTTTAGTGTGTACGTTTTGAAATTAATTAAGATCTTTCTTGGCGTCTTCCTATCTCTGCTCTTTCTGAATGGATCTCGATGTACCCTTTGAATGTCATCACTCAAATTTATGTCTTTGGTCCATGGAAAGTATTCCTCAAGCAGAGATATGGTAAATTTCCTTATGTCTTGCCCTTCCAGATTTTCTGGCACATTTAGAATCCTAAGGTTGTTTTTCCTTGCTTGATTTTCAAGCGACTCCAGTTTTCCCTGGTAACTTTGTCCGCGGCTCTTAATTTCCTGATTTCGGATTGGTTTGAGTCTACTTTTTTGTTGAGGGACACCACCTCTAACTCTACTGCCGACACTCTGTCCCCTAGAGCACTCAGCTTTTGGTCTAGGGTCTCACAGACTTCTTGAATCTTGGCCTGGTTGGATTCCGATATCAGAAATCTCTCTCTCATCTCTCCCATGACCTTCTCCATTAGAGTTTCCATGAGTTTTCCCGACTGCTCGAGGGCAGTCTGTGGAGGAGTGCAGTTAGCGGCGCTTGTACTTGATTCACTTACGGGTTGTAGTGGTGGAACCTCAGGAGCCTCTGACCTTTCACCCAGCGGGCTCATGTTACTTGGTGTTTCTGTGCTCATTTTCGGAGAATTATTGGCCTGAATTTCAGGAGCTTCTTTGGAACCAGGTATTAGGGTGAGGGAACTTCTTTCTGCTACCCGCAGGGGTTGTTGCACTTTAAAGAAAGATTTCAGCGAGGGTGTAATTTTGAGCTTATGTTTAAGGGGTACTGCTACCTTGTCTGATCTTGGTTTGGGCTGACGCTCCCGATTCGTGTTAGTTTTTTTTTGTTTCTTTTGTTCTGGCAGGGTCACTTTTTTAGGTGGCTGTGAGAAACTTTGTTTAGGGAATTGCCTATTTCTAAGGCAATAACTCGACCTTACTCCCCCCTTTTCCTCAGATTCTAGTCCTTCTGTTTGATTCTCCCCTTCCACCTTGTTTCTTGACTTATTTGATACAGACAGTGCATCTAATCCACCCTCCCTTATGCAGCCATCTTTTCCAACTTCCGCTATTTGAACGTCCCCCTGTTCTCCCTCCTTACATCCCTCAATTAAATCGAGGGCAATTCCCCCTTGATTTTTTCCTTCCCCTCGTACCTGGCTCATGTGATTGCAGTATGGGTTTGAAACTTTGTCACCAGAGATCCTCGTGTTGCCCAGACTCCACGATTCAGTCTGCCTTATTTCCGAGGAAAGACGCCAAAAACGCCAAGTACTGGGCAGATGTTGTTGTTCTGCGCTTCTCTTTTGAGGCTCCCCGTCTTTCTGCTCTCCGCTGACGCTGACGCTTCCCAGTTTCACTCGGGACCCACTCTGTCCGTGCCACTGCAACTGCAACTCCCTCCCCTGCAGGAAGCCTTGAACTCTCGACCGTCCACTGCCGTCACCAGTGATGTTGTCAGTGATGTCATTTGAGTTGTCATCAGTGATGTCATTTGAGTTGTCATCAGTGATGTCATCAGTGATGTCACTGACCATGTCATGAATGATGTAATATGTGACATCATCAGCAGTGGATTGCGGGTGCGCGATATATAGTTATTGCATCTAACTATATATGGCCTTAAACCTATGTTTTTTTCAGTGAATTTCAATGGTTTTTTAATAGCAAATATCAAAAGCTGTCAAATGTCAAGTACGTGATAGGTAAAAGCATTTTCGTGTTTATGCACGCTGATGTACTTTGAACGCTGCCCCCCCTCCCACCCCCCACTTTTCTCTTAGCAGTACTCTCTCTTTGCAGATAGTGAAGGGTAGTTAACGCAGGCCTTTGCCCCCGTTGTAATCCGTCGTGCCTGCTTCTCTCTCCATTTGATTGATTGTTATCCAAGCATTTACTGTTTTAGAATTGGTTCTCTTTGGTTCATACTCTATTTACAAACAAGCACAGAGTCGCAATACTCTGTTTAGTCTTTGCAGATAGTGAAAAATCGTTTAAAAAAACAAAAGGAATCGAGCAAAATCAGTAGGCCACTAATGGGATCTCTTTTTGATCTAGCTAAAACAGAAACATTGAGAACAACCCCTCATGAGAAATACGAAACTAGTGAGAGGAACTGAGCTCCACACGATGATGGCTGCAAGACAGCTCGGCTCCGCCACCCACCCCACCCAAAATAATGACAAACCCTATGCAAATATTATAAATATATACAACACACCAGCAAAGTAACAGGGTAAAACATTTTATTAAATAACTATTTACATAACTATTTTATACTTTTAGTTGCCCGATCCGGCTAGCTCAATCGATCGAGCATGAGACTCATGCACTCTGATCTCCTTGGCCTCAGTCAAGCATCAATAGTAAGATTTTCATACATGAGTGTACGTTCATGGTTTTGGTCCCTGAGTTGCTTCGATGTCACTGCCTTGCACAAATGGCATAAGTCCTGGATGTTGGGTGCCATAGTTCAGAGTTCTGAGCAGCGCTTGTAACACTGTCTAAACCTTATTTGCACCTGCTGCAGCTTCACTATTCTCAAAGTAAGTGGGGGCCGTTTGTGGACCTGACTGCATTTGAAAACAATGTGATACGGTACTTCCCTTAACCGCTTGACGGAGGCCCCCGAGGGGCGGTGTGATGGCGCGGACTCGGAGAAGACGCTTGGCTCCGACCCCCTCCCCAAGTCTTGTTGCCGTGGTGTGGCCTGAGATCGCACCCGACATAGGCGGCCGGCTCCCGGGGTCAAGCGGAACTTTTTGCCTTTTGGTGACTCTTCCATTCTGATCATTGTCCCACAATCCGTTTGACCTGAAACGATTACACAAATAAAACATTTGTGAGTTTTAAATTTCCGAAGAAGTATAATTCACCAATACTTTTCTCTGTAGATCTTTTTCCATTAACAATCCCAGTTCCATCACCCGCCCAGGATATCACTACTGTTAGTTGTCATTTTTGCTTCTGTTTTAATAAAAAATGTTTTAAGGTGTTTACTGTTTTTGTTGCAATGTATATATTTATAAGTTATTAAAGTGTTATAATCCTACTAATTTTTTATCGATTATTGCTCTTTGAGATATTCCCTGTCACAGGAAATATCTCAAAGAGCAATAATCGGACCCTGTCTACAAACAGAGAAGAATAGGAATATTCTGTCTCCCTTTGCAGATAGTGAAGAATAGGTATTGCGGACTTTTGTCCCCCGTTGTAATCCGTCATGCCTGTTTTTCTCCCCACTGATTGATTGATTGGCTGGACATTTATTGTTCAAGGAATAGTTCTTTCGAGGTATTCTCTGTTTGCAAATAACGTGGAATAGAAATATTCTGTCTAGTCTTTGCAAGTAGTGAAGGGTGGGTAATGCGGACCTTTGTCCCCCGTTGTAATCTGTCATGCCCATCTACTCCCCACTGATTGAGAAACTAGTTCCACCCGGACCATTTATTAGAGGTACATCATCTGGCTCAACCGGAGAGTACCCCTAATAAAGAAGACATATGTAAAATACGAAGTAATCACTGTATCCTAATAAACAGAAACTTTAGCATAAAACACACTTGAAAAGGAAGGGAAAGAAATCGAACAAAATCAGTAGGCCACTGATAAGTTTTTGACTTCGCTAGAAATAAGAAACATGGAAGTGGTGAAAAAAGCCAAGCTTGACGTTACGGCAGCCACGAGGTAGCTAGGCTCCGCCACCCCCCACTGCTCCAAGCATGTCTGTCCCACCGCCCGCCACGCCCATTAACGGTCACATGAAATAGATACAAATCAGCAGATACCTACCCCCATTCCGGAAACTCCCGAAGTGCAACAGGGCCACGGCTACGCCCATCCGGAAGATGAAGCCTTGACACGTGCAGGGCGGGGCCCGGCTAACCGCCATCAGCCGTGGGGTGGATGGCCCAAAATGTACTGGTCTCCCGATTCCCTTCTTCTGCCGCCTTGCAGGCCACGGGGGGGATGTCTTGCCTCTGCCTCTGACCCCCCCCCCTCTTATCGCCTGGTCCGGACATCACGGATATCAACGCCAGGTGTCGGCACGTTTGCTGAATACTTAAAAGGTTTTCCTACACTTGGCGACGTGCTCGCTGCCTTGAATTCCTGGCGTGAGTCCATGAAGTTTCAGTCAACAAGGCCGGAGGGTGTTCTTCTAGAAGGGCTCGCTGAACCGCTTCCCACGTGTGCTTAATATGAGCTTCCCGTTCGGGCCTGAAGCGGCGCCCTGCAGGCCACGGGGGGGGATGTCTTGCCTCTGCCTCTGACCCCCCCTCTTATCGCCTGATCCGGACATCACGGATATCAACGCCAGGTGTCGGCGTGGGGTGCGCTGGGAGGGAGAGGCGGCGCGAACGAGCCTCTCCCACCCTCACAGGTGAGGGCCGCTCAGCTGCACCCCCAACGCCCCACTCACCCAACAAAAGGGTTCCTCCACTCTAGCGATGCAGCGGCGCTGCACTCACCCGACAAAAGGTCTCGTCCACTATTGCGAGGCAATGATGCTCCGCTCACCCAGCGGGGGTCTCGTCCACTGTTGCGGTGCAACGACGCTTCTAGTTTCCTGCGTCCAGAAACGTTCTCCTCAACTTTGAAGATTCTATAAGAGCCCCGGGGGCCCCCGACCCCCGATGGGGAATGACTGCCATGATCACCCACGGAACGACCACGCCGTAGCCGCGGGACGTCGGGGCGCTCATGCCGGCGCCGGCCTCAGTCTTGAAATCACCAAACTCCTGCAAGACTACCAACTTGATCAGTTCCGGTGGGACACCAGTATGACCCGGTAGGAGAGATTGTTGCCTCCCACCCCACTTTGACTGATGGTTCATGTCGGCAGTCCCCTTTGCTACCCTTCAACGAAAACTTTTGGACTGCCGAAAGAGGTCCCGGTCCAACCACGAGTTGGTGGAGACATTTTGACTATACTTGGACCTTCCTGACCTCACCCAAAATGGCGCCTGTACAAATGAAACTCTCAACTCCTTGTTGTGCCCCGATTGCTCAGCCTTGATATCATGAGATATGTAAGCAGTTTTTACCACATGAATTGATATGGGATAAGACTGATTATATGTTCGGACAATGAATTGATCCAGGATGGGTATTGATTATACGTTCGAACAATGAATTGACATGGGACGGGTACTAATTACACGTTCGAACAATGAATTGATATTAAGTTCTAATGCATCATTGATTACTGTATTTATTATTGAAGGTTCGAATTGTCAACACTTTTGATACTTGCTCACAATGAATTATCGATATGATTTTGTTGCACTTGTCGCACTTTTTACTATGAAATCAACGACCACTGACTCTCTGTTATGTTTTCCACAAATAAATACCCCCCCCCCCCATTTACAGTTCCAGCCTGCTCCGTGGCCGGCCCACTGGGTTGTAGGCCCGTACTTGGGCACCAACATTTTTATTAAAGGTTTTTGAAAAAGCAAACGTAGTTGTAACGCGTAGATTGGTAAGTTTCGAAGAAATGGCCACTGTTTCCGATTTAAAAAAAAAAAAAAAAAAGCAGGTGAAATGAAGCAGCTCAATTAGTTAAGGGTTAAAAAGTATAGTACGCAGAAACATTGAAAATATGAATGGTCCAGGTTTGTTGTGTGTTTTTCATTTTTCTACAGCATTAAGCAATCGATAAAGATCCTGGTATTTAGCCTCTACTTTATATGCTACTTGTATCAGGGAAGTTGTTTTAAAGGCCCCTAAGCCACCCCGAACGAATGTCACCTGGCCCCCCTAGTACGAACGAAAACGACCCCGTACCACTGTAGGTTATCTCTCTTCCTCAAAAATGACAAAAATTACTTTCTAGGACGTTTTGGACATTGATGATTTTCAAATGATCTATTTATTAAAGTAATACTCATCTCTCCGCATGAAATTAATTTTCCACATGCTACACAAGTCAATCTCATCTGCCTAAAGTTCTTTTACAGATTTGGGACCGTTTCCCTTGCCTCTGACTCACTTATTTCTAAGTCATTGGTGGATGTTTTTGCAGGTCGGGGATTATCCACCAAATCTCTAAGTTGTGCTTTAGAATAATTAAGAGGGTGCCACCTCTCCATGTGCCGATGCATGGTATGATTACCATAGCTATATTTTTTTTCGGTCCCTCTCGAGAGTTTTTGTTTTTGCAGATGAGGCAGGTAACGAACCTGGCATTAACTTTCTTTTCATGAGAAGGAAAAGAAAAAAATTGCCAGATAAAATTCACTTTAACATGGGACGTTCTTGGCATTTCTTTCAGAAACTTTTACATCACTGTGTCATTTCTTTGTCTATCCTGGTTAAAGCAATGTCATGTAAATAGTTGTTTAAAAAGTTTTTTTTAACGTGTTTACTTTGTTGGAGCATTGTATATATTTATAACTTATTAAAGTGTTATAATCCTACAACTTTGTTGGAGTGCTATATATTTTTAATGTGACACATAATTGTGAAGACTTTGATGTACAAAAAGGCATCCCTGGAATCTTCCGCTTCAGGCTCGGTCCCACACACCCTTACAGTGAGAATCCCCTCCCCAATCACAATACAGGATTGTTATCAGATAGTAGGAACGTGTGTGGTGTGACGGATCTCATGAGGTGGCGACCTTGATCTACTGTAACTCCTTTGAACAGGGGTGATTATTTACAGTTGGGGCCATAAACTACATCCGCAGGGCTAGGTGATAGCCTGGGACCGGCCTGGACAATCAGACACAGAGGAAGAGGAGTGTCAGAGGGTGCGGTAGTGAGTAGGGTGAAAGGGAGGTGTCGGACGGGCACAGGGTTTGATTCTCAGGGAAGAGCAGCGCAGATGGGGGGAGGTTTATGGCCCATGCATGAGAGAGAGAACGGGGGTGACCAGTGCGTGGGGGAGATGCTTGCGAGGGTGGGGAGCCATGCTGACGATCGGCGGCATGCAGAGAGTGGGTGTAATGGCAGAGTTTTTGGCTTTATTTAGCAGTGATATAGATCATTAGTCTTGCTCGCATCTAGTATAGGTATTCTTAGCCTGTATTGGCCCTTTTAAGCCCTTTTTCCAGACCTAGAAGAGGATAGCTGCTTAATATGCCTTTATTCTTGACTTTAACCTGTCTATTGCCTATTGGCTTTGACATATTAGACACATTGGTATGGTTTATGTAGGTATTCTGATAGAGCTAAGGAGCATTTCACCCCTTTCAGGCCTACAGGCCTAGAGCTAGAGGGACTCCATCTTGATGAAGCTGAGAGGCTTTTCAGGGCAAAGGCAAAGTTTATAGTTAAGGCTGTTGTTCGCCCTAAGCGGACCGGAGAGAACCGGCCAGAGCTGAATCTAATCAGGAATTGTTCCCGGGCTCAGGTCTCTAGACGAAACAAGCAGACTGGTCACTGTGGGAGCGTCTAGCGCAAGGAGCCTGGTGCATGGGATTGGTGGGAGGAAGCTGCTGGCTGGAACTTTCCATGAGGAAACAGCATTCTATATCAGTGAAGTGCAGAGGCGGAGTCAGGCAGTCAAGCAGAGAGTCAAGGAGAGAGAGGGAGTCGAGTGAAGGTGGTGAAGCCAGAGGGTCGTGTCAAGGTGGAGGAGTGGAAAGCAGTGGAGTGGAGTTGGCAGAGAGAGAGAGGGTTCAAGCTGGAGAAGAGCTGAGTTGAATAGTGAGCTGGAACTGAAGGAAGCAGTCAGAAGCAGTTGTTTATCAGGAGGAGGTGTGAATAGCTGGAGTCTGAAGTAATGCCTTTTAGAAGAGACAGAGGAGAGATCGTGGACTAACCTATGGGAGCAGATGGAGTTAATTGGACATTGGCGCAGAGACAGAGTGAATAAGCTAGTGGAATGAACGGTGATCAGAGCGGCAGGAACCATTAAGACTGAATCTGGAAGGTGGAGACAGTTCGTGTGGGGGAGAGGAGTCCAGAGACAGAGCGATCAGCGCAGAGGTGTACCCAAGAGTGCAGGAGAGAGAGAGAGTCTGAGATGAGCCAAGGCACAGACGAGAGAGGAACCCAGATGACAGCTAGAACAAGACTACACACTAATAAGGTGAAGGCGTTCCTGTTATATTAATTTACTTTACACTTGCATCTTAATCTTATCTTTATTCCCTAGGCTTTTGCATTGCTAATTTTTCCCCTTTCAGCGGAGTGTTCCTGTTATGTTTAATCTTTTCTCTTTCAGCGGTGTGTTCTACCTATAGTCTTTGTCAGATCTGTGTAAATGTTTATATTGTTATAATAAAACAACCCCCAGTTTATTAATGAACTGCCATGCGCTTCATATTTTTGGTCAATATAGGTAAATGTAGCTCCTAGGTAGTTACTAGGCACGTGAATGGATGAGTAATCCCAATCAGGTAAGTGGTGATCACATAAATAGGGAGTGAGTGGACCTATGATGCCAAGAATAGGGGATGCATGATATTAATTGGCTAACTCCTAATATTGTAGTAGCAGACCCTTAGTGAAGAGACTTCCCAATATATATATATAAAGGTGTTCATAGGAATGTGGTCGTCGTTGATATGCGGCGTTAGTGAGAACACTGGGTGGGAGACCAGTGTCGATACCCACAAGATTGTGGCTTGAATAAGTGAGAGCGCTGGGAGGTTGAACTAGCGTGGAGATCGACAGGATTGTTGATCGTTTGGAAAAGGGAGCATTGGGTTCTGCAGGCCCATGTGTAGTCGCACCGGATTGTGCGCAATATCTGCCCTAGGGTAGACCGGTCTGGGTCTGAGTGGCCGCGAGACCAACTGATGTGAATAAGTGTGGTGTAGGGTATGGATATCCCTAGTAATCAGTGAGTATTCTTAGTATCCCTATAGATTTAGTGGTGTTTTTAATAATATGAGCTTGTATATTGCGAGTTCCCCATCCTCAGGTAGGTACCAGGTGCCTGGATAGGTGGTCCTCAGGAGGGAAGGTGAGTACGTTCTGGCTGGGTTGGAGGGGCCCCTGGGGGCTGATCCCACCTACTCAGAAAATCCAGCCATTACAGTGGGTCTGGTCAAGGCATCTAAAATGGCTGCAGTGCACGACAAAAGTGTGGCATTGGAAAAAAAGCAAGATGGCGCAGACAATGTTTATCAATACGGATTAATTTATAACAATTATTTTTAACAATATATTTACTCGCAGTGTCAAAATGGCGATCAACCCTTCCTAATTTCCTTCGAATCGAACGTTAACAGAAGTCAAGCGGCAAAAAAAACAAAAAAAAAACGCTCACGCGCAACCGCTGGAAGACAAGTATCAACATATATGAGCCTCCTCAGCCACCCTCAGAAAACATAAGGGGTCAGGATACGTTTCCCGTACCCCCTTATACCCTGTAATTTAATTAAACCGAAACACAAAATGGCGAATTCCCGTTTCGCTACCAGTCAAATTTTTTTTATTTTCCCCACGGGACCCTTTAATAACCCCAACATCATTCCTAGGGGGTCAAGAGGGGTCTACCTTGCCCCCTTTCATTAAATTCCCCTTCGTTTTTCTCCTCCTCTTGTCTCTCGATCCTACCGAGAGACAAGATAGCGGCCGCTCCGGACTGTTTAGAATGTTGACAGACACCGGAGAGCCAATCAGCTTCGCTTCGCAAAGCTCCGTTACGCAAAAAGTACGCGATCTGGAGTGCTATCCAGGACGCTGTCACAGATATATCTGTTTTTTAAAATGTCATTTTTTTTAAAATCCACTGGAGCACATATATTGAGACCCAGCAAAGGCACATCGGGCTAACAGTCCCTACAATTTTGCCAAGTTTCGTGGAAATCCATTCAGCCGTTCGAGCTAAAAGTGAGGCCAAAAGCCCTATGGAAATTAACATAGGAAAAACACGTTTTGGGACCCCCCTTTTTTCTCGGCCCCCCCTTGACGAAAATTTTCAGGGGCTGCTCAGAAACAAAATGTGCCATTTTCCTGAAAATTTGAGCCGATTCCGTCCACAAACGCCAAAGTTATTAGACATAGAATTTTCAAAAGTCCCATAGAGAAAAAATCCTAACTATATATACCTACTGGCTATCCACAGCCAGACTTAGTATATTCTTCTTCCATTATTGCATTGAAAGTGCAGAGGTGCAACACACTGCCAAACAGACGCGTTTCGGGCGTGAACGCCCTTGCTCACTGTCAGCGGGTAAGCGGTTTACAATTCATTTAAATAATACATTGCTTAATTGTTTCATCGCGCCAAAAACCTCCTCATGCGGTCCAGTGAAATAAATAGAGGACTATAATAAGGACCCATTGCTGGTATACCTTGCAATTGGTTCGGCCATTTTGGAATGGTGCAAAAGTATATACAAGTAAAACATGTCAATATTAATCAGTGCTTAATGTGATAGCAATTCGTTGGAATCATCAATTCGCTATTAACGGCAAGGGCACATAAATGAAAGGAAATATCTGATTCAAAGTGCAAAATGCTGAAACTGTGCAAATATTGCATGTGCAAATACGCAAGACTTATTTCTGTGCAAATACGCAACATAATATCCGTACAAATACGGTTACAGACAAATATAATAATTTCATTTATATACACAATTTTTAAAATCAATTCCTTCCAATATGCTACTTGTGCCCTCGTTCATGGTTGTCACTGTTTTAAAGAAATGAAGACTCCATTGGTTATCACATTGATAATACTCAACATGTCATGACTTCTGTTATTGCAATCATTTCCCTAGACTCATAAACTTAACATTGGGGATCAATGCTATGGCTTAATGGATATATGACAACTCAAGAATAATGAATTATGAATTACCATACCGCTTTTGATAATTCAAAAAAAGTTGTTAAAGGTGAGGGAGTGCTAGGATGTCTTATTTAGATAAACAGGAAGACATCAGGGGGTATGGGAAACAAAAATAATTAACGAAACCGTTTCAGTTACAATAAAATATGCTAACGCATAAAATTCCATATTTGCTCACAATTGCAACAGGATGGTACAAGTTTTTTGTTTAGTGAAGCCGTCAGTCCCTGCCACAGACTATCGACTTCCCCGTGGAGTGCAAATAAAATGGAGTAATACATTATCAAAGGTCACAGTGGTGTGTAGGGAAATGAGAAAATAAACTCTTGTTCAGCAAAACATTATTATCTACGGCTATACAAAAGGGGCAGCCGGAATGAATATGTTGATTAGCCCAAAAGATGTAACAAATGTGACACAAATTTCATGATTTAAAGGAAGGTGCTCAAGTCTTCTCCCATGTTCAAACCTCCCGGAGTCTAAGTATTGAGGCGAACTATGTACAGGGACTCCATCTGTCTTAATTGTTTTTCATAGTCCCCACCTTTCCTGCTGGTTCTAACCGCATCTATTACAAAATAGCTCAGATGGGATAGATTTCTATTGTGAAATTGATCGAAATGGCGGGCTACTGGATAACTTTTGTCACAGTTCACTATTGCCCTCAGGTGCTGGAGGATACGTTGGTGCACAGGTAGTTTCGTGCTGCCCACGTATCTTAAATTACACGAGCACGTGAGCACATACACTGCTAACTCGGTTTTGCAAGTGTAGTGGGCCTTTATGTTGATGGGTTTGCTATCGAATGGTGTCGTGTATGATCTTGTGTTGGTGCCAAATTTGCACGCTCTACACGATATACATCGGAAGAAACCCTTCCGAGGTGACAACCAATCTTCCTTTTTTGCTGTTTCAGGTGAACTGGAGACTAAAGCATTTCTCATGCTATATGCTCGCCTATAGGTCACTTCTGGTTTGTTGGGCATAATCTCTTTCAAAATAGGGTCAGTAAGTATAACCGACCACTGTCCTCTGATTAATTTGGAAATTTGACTGGCCTGCCGACTGAAATCAGTTATCAATCTTAAGGCATTGCTGTTGTCTTCAGGGCTAACAGCTGTAGACATTGCGTTGGATGGGGCCTGCAGGAGACTTGTTCTGTCTATTTTGTTGGCATTATTCATCGCTATTTTAAGGGCACTAGATTTGTAACCCCTAGCTTCCAACCTTCTCATGGCAGCCAATTGATGGAAATCCCTTTGTTCCAGTGAACTACACGTTCTATGTATTCTAAGGAACTCGCCATAGGGGATGGATCTGATAGTATGACCCGGGTGAAAGCTATGGGCGTGCAGAATAGTGTTGCCTGCTGTGCTCTTTCTGTACAGGCTTGTTGTTATATTACCCTTGACTATACTCACTTGCACATCTAAGAAGCTGATGTCGGTTTTGCTAATATCAGCACTAAAGATAAGGTTGGAATCATTGACATTGATAGCATTGACAAAACTTTCCGCCTCTTCTTTACTCCCTCTCCAGATGATAAAAATATCATCAATGTACCTCATATACTTTACAATATTTTCCTGCCATATAGTGGAGTGAAGCCCCGCGTAGGTGGGCGAAAAACATGCCCCCATAGCCACACCTCGTAGCTGTTTGAACATTTTGTCATCAAACAAGAAAATATTGTTGTTGAGGCATCGTTCAACCACTGACAAAAGCATTGCATTGTGTTTGTGTAGTTCGACTGGTCTCTTGCCTAGAAAGTGTTTCAAAGCCTTCAGTCCATCCTGATGAGATATACTAGTGTAAAGGCTAGCAATGTCCATGGTGATCAATAGGAAATCCGAGGACCACTTACACTGTTCCAAATTTCTCAAAAAATCCGTGCTGTCTCTGATGTATGCTGGTAGGGTGGTCACAAAGTCCTGCAAGTAATGATCAATGTATTTTGAGGTGTTTTCAAACAAGCTATGGATAGCTGATACTATGGGTCTTCCAGGTACCGGTCTGACCCCTTTGCGGATCTTTGGGATGAAATATATATTCGGTATAACAGGATGTTCATTATACAGATACTTCATTTCGTCCTTGGCAAGAAGGCCATCCCTTTTCCACCCATTCAATTCTTTCCAGTATGCTGTTTGGATGTTTTTGACTGTTCTTAAATCGCAAGGTTCGTAACAAGCTGTGTCATTCAGGTGGCGATATGCTTCATCCATATATTCAGATTTGCTCCAAAGTATATATATATATAATATATTTGTGTAAAACAATATTTGTTTTTCAATATTTTTGTATTTACCATTATATATATATGGAACAGCAATATTTTGGTGATCGATATTTTTGACACAATATTGTGGAATCACGATATTTATGATTTTATTATTATGTCAGTGAACCATTTGGGCAAGTGTAAAATCCCAGAAATCTTTAATTTTGTTTTACAAAAGAATGCTTTCCTTTTTCTTAGCACTCCAGGCGACCACACACATATGACAGACACACACTCAAAACATACATATACCTAGACACAGGGCTTTAAGTGGGACGGGGACTAATGGTGCTCAGCACTGGCAGTTCAGAGAGCAGGTGCTGAGACAGGTCTCTGTCGGGCTCTCCCTTTTTGCCCTCACGATGAGGGTCAAAAAATGTAATCTTACCTCTGCTGCAGTACCACCCTTCACTGTGATAAAAACTTAAAAGAGACTAGCCATATTTTTTGTTTTTACACAGTCTCATAATTTTAGAACTGAAGTCATAGTTGTTGCTTATTTACCTTATGTAACTAACAACCATTGACAAATCAAATAGTCCTGGCTTGTTGCAGGTGTAATGTTATGTCTTGTATTATATATCTGGATGCAATGACAGAAGCAGCAAAATACTAGTCTTGTGGCACATTATGCTAAACACAGATTTTTGGCTTCTGTGTTTTCAACCCACACATTTAATTACATTGACTACATCCCTGTGAGAGATCCCCTAGTTTTTTCATGTCTTTTGTAGCCCCTCCAAAGATACACACACTAAATGTACAGCTCGCACACACATGAAAGAGATACACAGATATGAGATGCATGCAAGCACATAATGTCACAATCTCACTAAATACCACAAGCATTTGATGACATCACCCACCAACATATTGACATGTTTTAATACTTAATGTACTTCTCAGGTGAAAAAAATCTAGTTTCAGTGTTATAATTTCAGTGCAAGAAGCAGACACTCATATGCAAACTCGGGGGGGGGGAGACAATACAACAATTACTAGGACAGGGTGAGGTAGGAGACACTGAGACCACACGCAGAGACAGGAGATGCTGATATGAAACACGGAGGCAGGAGACATTGACGCAACAAAATGAAGCAGGAGACACCGATACAGCGCACTGAGGCAGGATACACTGGGATAGAAGAAACAGCACACTAGGATGCAAAATGCTTGCACAGTGCACTGAGCTAGGGGACACTAACACAGCACACTAGGATAGAAGAAACACAGCACAATAGGATGAGAAATGCTAGCAGGGGACACTGACACAGCAAACTGAGGCAGGTGACACTGAGGCAACACAATGAGGGGGCAGGTGCAAACATAAAACACAGAGGCAGAAGACATTGACACAACACAAAGAGGCAGTCAACACTGACACACATTGAGGCAGGAGACACTGACGGGATAGAAGAAGCACAGCTCACTTACATACAAAATGCTGGCACTGCGCACAGAGGCAGGGATCACTGACACAACGCAGGGGGTATGATACAGCGGAGTGTGATACGCCATTATGAGTTGGTCCAGGGCACCTACCACAAACGAAAGAAACTCACTTTAATATATATATTTAGTTAGACAGACACAGCTCACATATGCACTGTCTTGATTTGGTGAGAGTAGAACAACAATACATCTTCTGAGATATGTACCTGTTTTCCTCTCTCCCTGTGCTGGCACATTGTAGGCTGCCATGCTCCAAAACACACACCCTTCCTTGTGCCATTGTGCAAGGATGTGTGCATTTTATACTGGAAAGGGAACCTTCTAGTACAAAATCTATCCTTTCCCACCTTTCCAGCTTTGTATGTGTGTTATACAATGCAGCACATATGCAACGTGGGAAAAATTGGGAGAAATTAAAACATTTCTCCTTTATCCACCAGCCTTGAGGAGGTGCAACATTTTGCCACAAATGCCTTTCTACAAATGTTTGTATGTAGAGATTTTCCGCAAAACCCCGGATTGTTACATGGGAATGTCCATGTTCCCCCAATGGAGCACCCTCATGATACAAAGTAATCCAAAGCTGCACATAGCATAACTTTGGGAAACTAGATTTGCTTTGGACAGTAAATTCCAGCATAACGCTTGGTGTCAGATTTAGATGATCAAAGTAACACAAAAGTAGTGCAAAGAATTGGTAAATCTGGGCCACAGGATCTTCGCCCTCCAAATTACCCTTTGGAGCTGACAGCCCTACAGGGGAACTTCTTTTCGTGGTTAGCTCCTTTCTGAGACTGACAGGCAGTCTCCAAGAAGCAGCAGAAGAAGGGGAGAGACTTGGGGAATGTCTTTGTCTGTGAGAGGATTGGTGCCTACTCTACCTTTGCTGGAGCTAAAGGTGCAAGCTTAGATTTAGTGTTAATGTCACAGTTAATGAGTTGCTACACCAGTGTCTTTGTTTTAGCTGCTCAGTGTAGCTAATGATGGCATACATGGCCTAATTAAAGTGATGGAGACTCACTCCCTAACTGGGCAGCCACCATTGCATGTACAGCTCATTTAGGTGTTCATTTTATTCTGGACGCAATAGCAGGTGATTTACTAGCTTGATCCCAGATCACCCACTATATTAGGTGTGGTATTACCCTTTCTAAAGTTGCCCTAATCTCAGGATATAAACTAGTTTATTATACTCATATAGAGTCTAGAGGTATTTCAGTGCAATTTACTTTAAAATTAACAAAAATATGACTTCTAAAAAACATAGGCTAAATCAGGTAAACTGCTTTTGTTTTATTATTGAATATGTCAGCGGAAACATGCACAGTGGTTAATGTTACTACCAAAATGTACCACCTAATTATGCGCTCTTCCTGTTTAGTGTTATTTCTTTAAATAAAGGTGTAGGAAAATGGGGTTACTGGTTGAGGGGATAAAAAAATACTGAAGCACCAGACACAACCTATGTTAGGGTGAAACACAAGCAAGCCCCCAAATTAACCTGTGCTTAGCCCTCTGGTAGCTTGGCACATAGCAGTCAGGCTTTACTTAGAGGCAAAGTGTACAGTATGTATGCAGAATTTAAAATAGAAATATAATGAAAACACAAACCAAGAAAATTCCCATACCAATTTAGAAAAATAGAGCAAAACGTAATAAGGTGTTTGAGACCAAAATGATAAAAATCGAATATGCGGAACCAAAGTTATGCAATTTTCAAGATTTAAGTGAAAACAGTGCTTAGGTCAAGTGAGCCACAATGGAACGTGGACCAAATTCAGTGACCAAGTGAGGTGCGCTGAACAAAGTACCTTGAATCCTGGTTTGCTGAGCAAAGGGAAACCCCACATCAGAGGAAGCTGCAGCGCTGTGATGCGGTGTCCTGCGTTGTCATCAAGGATGCCGTTGATGAGCGGCTAGTGATGCACAGGCCGATGTCAAGGATGCGTCGCACAGCAGCGTTAATGTTACTACCAAAATGTACCACCTAACTATGTGCTCTACCTGTTTGGTGTTATTTCATTAAATAAAGGTGTAGGAAAATGGGGTTACTGGTTGAGGGGATAAAAAAATACTGAAGCACCAGACACAACCTATATTAGGGTGAAACACAAGCAAGGCCCAAATTAACCTGTGTTTAGCCCTCTGGTAGCTTGGCACATAGCAGTCAGGCTTTACTTAGAGGCAAAGTGTACAGTATGTATGCAGAATTTCAAATAGAAATATAATGAAAACACAAACCAAGAAAATTCCCATACCAATTTAGAAAAATAGAGCAAAACGTAATAAGGAGTTTGAGACCAAAATGATAAAAATCGAATATGCGGAACCAAAGTTATGCAATTTTCAAGATTTAAGTGAAAACAGTGCTTAGGTCAAGTGAGCCACAATGGAACGTGGA
The DNA here is from genome assembly GCF_964263255.1 of Lissotriton vulgaris. Lineage (NCBI taxonomy): Eukaryota > Metazoa > Chordata > Amphibia > Caudata > Salamandridae > Lissotriton > Lissotriton vulgaris. Next base: position 1,530,230,763 of record NC_141685.1, on the reverse strand, counting down.
CCAAATTCAGTGACCAAGTGAGGTGCGCTGAACAAAGTACCTTAAATCCTGGTTTGCAGAGCATAGGGAAACCCCACATCAGAGGAAGCTGCAGTGCTGTGATACGGTGTCCTGCGTTGTCATCAGGGATGCTGTTGATGAGTGGCTAGTGATGCAAAGGCCGATGTCAAGGATGCGTCACACAGCAGCGATTCTGAAGAAGCTGCGGGTTTGTAGTGCAGTGTCCTGCATCATCATTGAGGATGCCGTCGACGAGGGGCTTGCAATGCAAAGTCCTGCTCAACAATACTTCACACAGTGTCTGTTCTGAGGAGATTGTGAGCTGTGCTGCGAGGTCCTGCATTGGGGATGCAGCAGTTCTGATGTGGCTGCAAGGCAATGCATCATGCTAACGTTATTTCTGCTCACACAACCACAGCTGGAATGGTAGATCACCTTCAGGCCCACTGCCAGTGGTTCAAGACTGGCATGACTTTGCTTGAGGGATAACATTCACAGTCGGAGGAAACTAGGTTCTGGGTTCAAGGTGGTAGGCACCTTTTCTGTCCTTGACGCTTTGATTAAGGAGTCACTCTGGTGGTCCTGGGTTCAAGATGCAGATCCTTTTCACTCAGGCAGCACGGCAGCAGCACAACAGAGTGGCAGTCCTTCTTGCAGAGCAGCACAGGTGGAGGCTTGGTGATATGCAAGTATGGTAGGTGACAGCTCCTCTCCCTCAGCAAGTCAGAGTTGGCTCATCCTGCCAACACCTATTTCCCATTTGTCTCACTGTGTGGGAGAAATACACAAAGACCAACCAATTGCCAGATACACATATTCATGTGAATCAGGTTTCAGGCTTAGGGCACCCAATGATTAGGACAAGAAAATGCCAACTTTCTAAAAGTGCCAATTCTCAGAATTGTGGCTAAAAATCCTGTTTACCATTTAAGAAGATTTTAAGTTACAAATCTTTAGATACCAGACTCTACATAACCATCTGCTCCCAAGTGAAAGTTATCACTCTTTTAGTGAAATAAGGTAACCCCATGTTATCCTATGGGAGAGGTAGGCCTCACAGTGAATATAGGAGTTTTTCACTTCATAAACAACTAAAACTTAAAAGTAAATGTCGACATTTTTGAATACACTGCATGCTGCCCATGGGCTGTAGAGAGTTTACTCTAGTGGTGAGATATTAAAATGGAAGGTTTGGGCCTGACAAAAGGTTTATTTTGCCAGGTCAAAATGACAGTTTAAACTGTCTATGCAAGCTGCACTGGCAGGCCTGAGACATGTTTGAAGAGCTCCTCCAGTGGGTGGTACAATGAGTGCTGCAGGCCCAATAGTAGTATTTAATTTACAGGTCCTGGCTACATATAGTACGACTTTGCTAGGGACTTACAAGTAAATTGGGTGTAAGCCAATGTTAACATGTTTAAAGGCAAGACACTAAGGGCCATATGTATGAAGCCGTTTTCGAATCGCAAAGGCCGAAATTCGCAATGTATCATGCAATCTCAATTTAAGGAATCGCAATAATTTGCGATTCCTTATTTTTCCATAGCATTTAAGGAACCGCAAATTTTGCGATTCCTTAAATGATATGTATGATACATTTTTGAAGTGCAAATTTGTGTTAAGGAATCGCAATTTACCACCAACCTGTAGTTGGTGGTAATTTGCGATTTCTCATAATAATGCCCTATTTGGCATTCGTGAGGGTGGTATGTGACACACATACATGCCCATAGGGCATGTATGTGTGCCACATGCACACACATGTAGATTTGAGGGGTGCAGCAGGGTGTCTTTGAGACACCCCTGCACCCTTGTAATAATTCTCAAATTGCGATTAGCAAATTGCAAATTCGCAATTTGAGAATTATTGCACCATCATTCCTTTGGGCCTCCTGGCCCATAGTAATGCATTGGAAATCATTCTTTATTTGCGATTTCGCAAATTGCGAAATCGCAAATAAAGAATCATAAGGAATCGCTAAAAAATAGCGATTTTGTACATACATACCTTTTTGCGATTTCTAAATAGCGATTCGCAAAAAATCGCTATTTGGAAATCCCAAAACGGTATCTTGATACATACTGCCCAAGTACTTTAATCAGTGGCAACGTGTGGACAGTCCCAAGGCCAGCAAAAACAAAATCAGCAAAAACAGGAGGGTTGAAGACAAAATGTGAGAGGGGGGGCACACCAAGAATATCAGGTCCAACAAAAGGTATGCATAATTCTAAGCTCCAAACATCACTCTAATTAAATATGTAGGTTCTTAGCATAGGGAATGACATAGTAACACCAACACATCAATAACCACCAATGCTACAACACTGACACAACAACCACCAAATGCAACATAAAACACCACAAAAGGACAAAGCACATCAGCTTCCATACGCTATACTCACAATGACCTCCTTTGGTTAGTGTAACTGTAATCCATATTTCCAACACTTAACAAACTTCAAAGCCTATCACTACATTTTACTCCGTTAAGCAAACCCTAGCCTAACAGCAAGAATTAAAATATTTTAAAAGGACATGTGCAATTCTGTACATGATTGGGATTGGCTCTAAAACATTCCAGAGTCTATCAAAACTAGGCCTTGGCGGTGAACCTCGCTCCGTTCATGGAGTTTGTGGACTGTTCTAGACTCTGCACTCCATGGAGCTTGCGGAGTTAAGAAAACTCCACTTCCCGATGTGCAGCAGAGTTTTTCCCCACTCGCGATCACGACTGGTAAATTTGCGATAGCGCGAGGTGCTGCTCCTACCCGAGCGGCAGGAATACCAGCACAAACTGCAGTTCACATTGCACTCCGCCACTCACTGAACTTTGTGGAGTTTTTTTGTAACTTCGCGGAGGTACGTGTAGCAAAACTCCACAAACTACTCCCAGGTCCAATTAAAACATTATTCCAACAAGTTATGGAACTCGCCCCCTCAGTTATATTGCTTATTTGAAATTTAATTGTTATATTGATGAAACACGAAGGTTGCATTGTAGTCCACAATCAGTTCACAGGGGCTGTAAGTTGCAACATATTCACATACACGTAACTTTCCTCTTAGGGTGCCCAGGAATACAGAGGCTACTAGAGTTTTCCTTGTTAGGGTAATTTACTGTGTGATGTAGCATAGCCAGACAACGCTTACCTGCATAAAGAGCAGTGCATGAGAGAGATCCAACTGGATCCTGGATCCATCAAATGTTAAGGAGCCAGTTCCACGATCTGGCCCCAGTGGAATATGTTGAATTTCTCGGTACACAGTCAAAATATCGATTGTGTTATTTCGACTTACACTTATATCGAGTTGCTAATATCGATGAGACAGAATATCGATGTCCAGAATATCGATGGCCAGAATATCGACTCTAAGGTAAGTAATATCGAAATTACTTATATCGATAGCATATATATTGATGTAAGTAATATCGACATTACTTATATCGATAGCATATATATCGATGTAAGTAATTTCGATTTACTAATATGTGTTAGAAATATTAGTTAAGTATTTAAAATAATTGTTATAATATGTGTTTAATATGTTTTTATAAAGAAAAAATATATAAAAGTAAATAATATGTTTTACTACCAGAGCGGGTTGTGGGTTTATAGGGGAATAGGGTGGGAAGTAATTTATTTGTAATTAAATAATTATTTTTTAATGATTAATTTATTTTGCTATTCAATAGTAATTGGCAATGAATTATTTTAATTGATTAATTGATTAATTAATTGCTAATGTATGTATTTTTTTAAGTAAATTATATGTTTTACTACTGGAGCGGGTTGTGGGTTTTTAGGGGAATAGGGTGGGAAGTAATTTATTTGTAATTAAATAATATTTTTTTAATGATTAATTTATTTTGTAATTCAATATTAATTGGCAATGAATTATTTTCATTGATTAATTGATTAATTAATTGCTAATTTATGTATTTTTTTAAGTAAATTATATGTTTTACTACTGGAGCGGGTTGTGGGTTTTTAGGGGAATAGGGTGGGAAGTAATTTATTTGTAATGAACATAATATTTTTTAATAATTAATTTATTTTGCTATGGAATATTAATTGGCAATGGTTTTTTTTAATTGATTAATAGAATAATTAATTGATAATTTATGTATATTTTTAACTAAATTATATGTTTTACTGCTGGAGCGGGTTGTGGGTTTATAGGGGAATAGGGTGGGAAGTAATTTAATTGTAATATTAATTTATTTTGGGTAAATGAGTATTTTTAGGGTTCAGGGTCAGTTTTGGGTTTTTGGGTAAAGGGGTACTTTTAGTGTTCTGGGTCAGTTTTGGTTTTTGGGGTAAAGGGGTATTTTTTGGATTCAGGGTCAGTTTTCAGTTCTTGGGTAAAGGTGTATTTTTTGGGTTCAGGGTCAGTTTTCAGTTTGTTGGTAAAGGGGTTTTTTAAGGGTTCAGGGTCAGTTTTCAGTTTTTGGGTAAAGGGGTATTTTTAGGGTTCAGGGTCAGTTTTCAGTTTTTGGGTAAAGGGGTATTTTTGGTGTTCAGGGTCAGTTTTCAGTTTTGGGTAAAGGGGTTTTTTAAGAATTCAGGGTCAGTTTTCAGTTTTTGGGTAAAGGGGTACTTTTAGGGTTCAGGGTCAGTTTTCAGTTTTTGAGTAAAGGGGTATTTTTAGGGTTCAGGGTCAGTTTTCAGTTTGTGGGTAAAGAGGTTTTTTAAGGGTTCGGGGTCAGTTTTCAGTTCTTGAGTAAAGGTGTATTTTTTGGGTTCAGGGTCAGTTTTCAGTTTGTTGGTAAAGGGGTTTTTTAAGGGTTCAGGGTCAGTTTTCAGTTTTTGGGTAAAGGGGTATTGTTAGGGTTCAGGGTCAGTTTTCAGTTTTTGGGTAAAGGGGTACTTTTGGTGTTCAGGGTCAGTTTTCAGTTTTGGGTAAAGGGGTATTTTTAGGGTTCAGGGTCAGTTTTTAGTTTTTTGGTAAAGGGGTATTTTTAGGATTCAGGATCAGTTTTCAGTTTTTGGGTAAAGGGTTATTTTTAGGGTTCAGGGTCAGTTTTCAGTTTTTGGGTAAAGGGGTATTTTTAGGGTTCAGGGTCAGTTTTAGGTTTTGGGGTAAAGGGGTATTTTTAGGGTTCAGGGTCAGTTTTCCCTACTGTTCCACCCACTGGAGTGGGAATAGTAATTATTATTAAGTAATTATATATTATATCTTATTTTTAATTATTATTTTTTAAATTAAATATGTATTATTATTTTTTTCCCATTATTACATATATTTAAATATGTTTAAGTAATTAATAAGTATTATTTACAGTATTTTTTATGTTATTTTAAATTTAAAAAAAATCGATATATTTAACATCGATATTTTTAACATCGATATTATTTTTTCGATATTTTGGTACTTACCATGTTGTACATAGGGTGTCGATATTTTTGCTATCGATATAATCACGCCGATATTTGTGTAGGTCGAAATTCTGTCTGTCGAAATTCTGTCATAGATTCGAATTTCTCCTGGTATAATTTGCCACCACAGGGACACATGCAGCAGCCTCTGCACATTATCTTATTTTTGTGTGGAGCAGCAACATGTAGAGAGTGAGGGGGTGTTTCTTCTTTTCAATTCCAGCTGGGGCCTATACAAAGACCTCACTTAAAGGTCCATCAGCCCTCCTTTTGTTGGAGTCTCTTCCGGGCTGTGAGCGATCTGGAGCCTATGCATAAGAGAAACTGCGATTTGGAGACAGATGTTTGAGAGATGTGCATGCAGTTTGATAAATGCCAGATATCTCCCTCTGTATGAGTAATTACATTAGTAACCATTTGAAAAGCATTTATTAATTTGTTTTCATTTAATTTATTCTATAGCACTACTCATCCCAATGTATGGTGTAAGAGCATTTTACATCACCCACATATTACATAGAGAGAATGAATTGTATAAGTTTAAATCAATTTGCGGGTAATGTTATATGAGATAATGGGGGTTACAAGGTGTTAGATTCACATTTCATACATATATGCTAGGAAGCTTGGTCTGGAGAAAAACAAAGTCAGGATTTAAAATGTGTGTGCTTGTCTACAGAACATAGTGGTGTGGATTTTCTGTACTATTATGGCTTTTAACACTCACAATAAAGAGACTTTGGCAAACTTTGAATAACGAAAACATGAGGAAACAACCAACGAGGTTACACATCTATACCTTTTAGTTCTCATGCAGCTTCTTGATGCCATTCATAACTCACTGTGCTATTTTACAAGGATTGTGACTTATGTACTGCAAGCAACAAAATGATCTCTGTGACAAAAGTAGTCACCCACTGAGTTATCTACTTAAAATACAAATTTTTGATCTGCATGTTACACATTGTATTTTGCAGCAGCCACAATAACCCTCCTTGCTACTTTATGATGAGTCAAAACGTTGACTAACAAAAAACACTGATCTCTTTAGCAAGCACATTAAACCACCCAAAATATGTTTCCATTAATATTATCCTGTGACAATTGCTTAACAGTTAAAGGTCTCTACAGCAATTGACTCGCCCTTATGAGATATTTTACAATGTGGGCTGATTATGACACACTAGGTAAACCTTAACAGATACTGTCACATTTGTCCTCGTTGCCAATTCCTTTGTGGCAAAGGTTTTGAAAAATACATTAATAAATGTATAATTTGACTGTCAGACAGCGCTTTTTATGACTCTGACCCTTTTGACTTTACACCCTTTATGCTGCAACACCGTGACCACCAGTTCATGGGATCCTGCAGCACAATTTTAAGTTGAAGCCTACCAAACAGCACAGCTGTGCTAAAGACAGCTTGGGAACATTCAGAAAGCTGACCTCGGAATGCATTCCATCCATTGCTGACCATTTGATTTGAGGTTTATAACTCTAGCTTTCTGGCTTTCTATTTGCTATTTTTATTTATTTCAGGCTCTCTATCTTGAGTTTGTCCCTCCAGTTGCCAAACCTTGTTTTCTGTATTCTTCAACAAACTCACTTTTTGTAAACAGGTCTTTAAATATTGTTCTTATTGTGTCACATTTGCTATGCATTTAAAGACAGATGAGGGATCTTGGTGTTTACTTTTCTGTCTCCGACTTCAAAGTGAGAGAATGTATGTGATAATCTTGCTGAGTACCCATATAAGAGTAGAGGGTGTAAAATGTCTTTTTTCAACATACAGCAAAATAAAAAAGAACTGTTCTGATGTTTCAGAATATATCAGAATTAGTAGAAGTGGATCACATGTTTGCTGTAATTCTGAAGTGTGATGGAAATAAATATTTGAATATGATCAAAACACATCAATACACTAGGTGATGACATTTACACACGTCATTGTTTGTGTGCAGTAACACCTTATTTTGGTGCAAATGTAATGGTCATTTCAATTGAACCTTCGTTGTCTGCAATGGGAGTACGCTACCTCGCCATGCATTCTCCACACTATGCCACTCTACTCCACACAATGCCCTTTCACTCGATGCCATGCCACTCTTTTCTACAACACTCTACTCTTCGACATGCCACTCCACTCTTTAAAACACCATGCCACTTTACCCCAGATCAGTCCAATCTAAGCCCCTCCACTCCACACCACATACCCCACTCATTCAGCCCTACTCCAATGTACCCCACTCCAATCAGATGTACCCCACTCCAGCCCACCCAATCTACCCAGCTCCACTCCTCGACCCCTCCCTAATCTACTCCGCTCCAGTTTACGTAACCCCACTTCATTCTACACCACTTCAATCTACCCCATTCTACCCCATCTACCCACCTCCAATCTACCCCAATTTACTCCACAATTATCCAATCCACCCTACTCCACTCTACATCAATCTATCTCACTGCACTCCAACCTACCCACTCCACTAAAATCTACTCCACTCCAATCTACCCCTCTCCCCTCTAATCTGACCCCATCCCACTCCAATCTACCCCACTCCACCCCAATCTACTTCATTCCACTCAATTCTACCCCACTCTGCTCCAATCTACCCAGTCTACTGCACTCCACTCCAATCCACTCAAATCTATCCCACTTCCATCTACCCCAATCCACTCCACTCCAATCCACTCCACTCCATTCCAATCTACCCTACTCCACTTTAATGTACCCGAGTCCAATTTACCCTACTCAATTCCAATTTGCCATACTCCACTCCAGCCTCCACTGCAATCTATCCATCTCCTCTCCACTCTGATCTACCCCACTCCAGAGTACCCCACTCCACTCCAGTCTACCCCTTCCATTCCAATCTAGTCCACTGTGCTCCAATCTACCCCACTCCATCAAAGTCTACTCCACTCCAACACAATCTAACCCACTCCAATCGAGCACAATCTACCCTATTCCAATCTACCACATTCACACAATCTGCCCCACCCCAATTGAGCAAAATCAACCCCATTCAAATCTACCACAATCTACCCCACTCCACTTTAGTCTACCCCACTCCATTCTATCACAATCCACTCCAATCTAGTACACTCTTCAAATCTACCCTACCCCAATCCCACCCCACGCCACCCAATAAACCTACTTCAATCTACCCCTTCCCAATGTAGCTCACCTCAATCTACCCCACTCCAATATACCCCTGTCTACTCCACTTCAATCTACCCCATTCTATCACAATCCACCACTTTCCACTGCAACCTACCCCCACTTTACCCCACTCCAATACACTCACTCCACTCCAGTCTACTCCACTTCACTCCACTCTATCCCATTATAAACTACCCCACTCCAATCATCATTCTTCAATCTACTCCACTCCAATCTACTCCATTCCAATATACCCTACTCTAATGCATCCAATCTACCCCACTCCACCCTAATCTACCCCACTACACTACACTCCAATCTACCTCACTCTATTGTACCCAAATCTATCTCACTCCACTTCAATCTTGACTCCACTCCACTCTAATCTATCCAACTCCACTCCACCCCACTCCACTCCAATCTACTTGACTCCACTTTACCACACTCTGCTCTACCCCAATCTACCCCACTCTACTCTACCCATTCTAATCCACCTAATCGTCCCTACTCCACCCCAGTTTACCACACTCCATTCCATTCCACCCAATATACCCCACTCGACTTCACTCTAATATACCACACACCACTCAAATCTACCCAACTCCAGTCCAATCTAACTCACTCTACCACAATCCACAGCACTCTAAACATCCCTACCCCACTCCACCCCAAACTACTCTACTCCAATCTACCCCACTCCAAACTACCCCAATCTAACAACACTCCATTCCATTCTATCCTATTATAATCCACCCATTCTACCTGACTCCAATCTATGCCACCCCAAACTACCCCTCTCCACTCCAATTCACCCCAATGTATCCCACTCCACTCTACCCAAAATATCCCATTCCACTTACCCCAATCTTGCCCAATCTACCCTACCCCTATCTATCCCAATCTACTCCACTCCAGTCTACCCTACGCCGCCCTAATCTATCCCATTCCACCCCGATCTATCCCAGTTTAATTTCCCCCATTCCAATCAACTATGCTAATCTAACCAATAGCCTCACTCCAATCTACCTAACTCCAATATACCTCAGTCCACTCTACCACAATGAACCCCACTTCACTACATTCCAATATACCCCACACTACCCCAATCCACCTCACTCCATTCTAACTAACTCTATACCATTCCATTCTATGCCAATCTACAATACTCTACTCTACCCTAATCTACCCCATTCTATTCTACCCCTATCTACCCAACTCCAATCTACCCCACCCCACACCACGCCATACCACTAACTTTTTTCCATGCTGAATAGCAGCCACATTGGTGTACAACATGGGTAAAACACCATGGCAAAGACTTGCAAAGCCAATAGCCCTTTCATAGGCGAGACCTAAATGCTTTCAGATGCCTAGTTACATTTTCAGTGCCGCCCACATGATGCCAATATTATGCTCAGACATATTTTAACACATCATCTATTTGGCACCAAAAGGAATAACGCAGAAGATGCCTGGCATACGTTATATATTTTCGTACGTCCAAAGGAATTTGCTCTCTGTGGGCATTTGCGTGAACTGACTTTGCCCGGGTTTGGTGGAGTGGGGGACAGCAGCCATGAGTGGGCCGTAAGGCGATGGAGTAGGAGGATGGCTAAGGATTTTAAGTTATATCATTTGTAAAACAGGTGGGACTTCAGCCGAAATGAAAGGCAAGGTCGTTCTCAAACTGCCTTTCGCTGATTGTTGCCAGCGCCTACTAACTCCTCATCCCATCTCCATTTCTTGTTTATGTAACGTTTCTCGTCTCGACGCTACGATTTCAAATACATGCAAATAAATAGAAAGAAACACATATTCGACAACTTGCCTGGTGTGACCGAAATAGTACTAGGTAGAAAGACGTCCCATTGGCAGGAGAAAGTTATCAAATGTATCAAGGCATAGTTCGCGCCTTGTAGTCCATCGAATTAGTAGGTAGCACGTTCTCCTCACTGTACATTATTGTTTGTGCTGAAATGTATTTCACCCTCTCACTAGGACGAACGAATATTCGGGCATATTGTAGTCTAACAAAATATTTAGCATGCGATCCAAGCATGTGGATAGAGGAATCTAGCATATTAATACACTTTTAAATAGTTACCAAACCTTTTTCATCTTCCACCCTTTTGAAGTTTTAGCAAAAGGATAATATATGCAGTTTCCAGATTTGTTTGAGGCACCCTATATTTTTCACATCAAAAGTTGGAATGCCTCGTTGCCACTGGCATACCCAGCTCTGCATTTGAAATAAACATGAGGACTGTGGGCAGTTCAGGTGGGAGGCAGTATTTGTTTATTCAATTGGCCACAGATGGCACATTGGCTCACCGCTGAGCTTGCCCTCGGGTGGTTACCAATTGAATCTGGAGAAAGGGGTCTCTTCAGAGGGCTAGACGCAGACTACATTAACTATCACAATGATGCTTTTCTTTGGCCCGATGGAAAAGGTTCCACTTTGTAAATGTGCTTGTGCCAAAACAGACAGGTTACTTTAAGGCATTGGAGCATTATGAACATCACTGAGCTCTACTTTGTGTTGTTGTCCCAGCTAAGGTTCCTACTTCATGCTTCCTAGAATTGTATTAATCTGAAATGAAAAGTGTTTCAGCCTTAACAAGTAGGTAGGGGACGATTCTAAAAGTCGTTTGCTCCCATGCCTTGAACTTACCTCAACTGGGCCACTTTTGAGTGCATCCATTCACATTTCATTTTCATAAACGTGAATTGACACTAGCAAATAGGTTTACTTAATACTCACACATAGTATTACACTAGATTGAAATTGACCAAATCTCACATAGGTAGGAGTAGGCCTGCCAAGCAAAAGATGCTTTGAAAAGTTGGTGAAGACCCACCTGCTTGTGGGTGTCTGGGCTCTGACAAAGCATTTCCCTGGCATAAGTCCACCTTGAATGTATGATTGGATATTTACTCCCATCAAGGGCACATGTAATTCACTACCTAATTTGATATAAAGAGTAGGTCTGCCAATATGACCAAATGAAATCACTAAAGCTCACATAAACTGGTTGCTACTTACAGATGTTATAGTTATTCGATAGAGTATAAACCACCACCTAACAGAGGGCCTCATTTATAGGGCAGTGCAACAAGGCACCTTGCTACGCTGCCCTAGCCAAAGTGAAAGGGCAGGAATGCATTGTATTTAGGTAATACTGTGCATTGCTGTCCTTCCAGCCTGCACTAGTGCCATCTCAGCAGCCTAGTGCCAATGTAGGCACTCTTGCACCATGGTGCAAGGGTGCCTCCTTGCAGACAGGTTTGTTTTTGAGCAGGAAGGGGTGCCATATTTCTCCCTGTTATGGCTCTCCTTAGGAGGCATATGGATTTGACGCTTCCCCAGGTTAAAATCCCTTGGTAAATCTGGAGCTGCATCAAATTCCATAGGTGTTGCATACGAAAACCCACTTCAACGCCCATGGAATGCCTTCTGGGTGCAGAGTAAGGCGAATGGGTCACCTTACTTATGATTTATGATGCCACTCAAAGCCACACAGGGTGGCTTTGCATGCCTTCATAAATCTTTATGAGAGCCCTGCGTCATACATGTACATTTTACATGGGGCAAAAGTGACACAGGGCTCTCATGAATAAGCCCCTTTGTATCCACTCTCAATTTCATACCTCTCTTTTTTTAGGGTGGAGCTTAATTCTGCTCTGTTTAACTCTGCTAGCATAGCATGTTCAGCATCAGCAAGAGGACATTTATTGTTATTACTGTTATTATTATTATCGGCATCATTATTTTAAACATATGCAATTGTATTAATAAACCATTATAGTCCATAGTTCGCATAATTCATAGTTGCTGCTAATCAGCTGAGTCAGCTCCAATCATTGATTGATCTTTGTTTTGACTGAAACTAAATTGCCTGCAACTTTATGAAAAATTGTGTAATTGGATGCAACAATTTATCTACCGCAGTTAAATAGTGATAGCAATTACTGATTTGTCACTGGCACACATGTTGTCACCAGTTGTGTGCAGTATGAGGCAAATTTTTGCTTAACTTACATTCTTTGCTATGTTATACTTGGGATCTTATTAAAATATTGTCCTTTTCAGATGTAACATAAAATAAAGGACAGTTATTACAACACAGCCACTATATTTTACTTGATGAGGCATGTCTATGGAAAATTTTAAAAACTACTTTTGAAGTTAGTTGAATATAACAGCATTTAAACTAAGGGGCTTATTTACAAGCCCAGTACAGTGCCGGGGCATCCCTTTTTCAATGGTGGTCCGGTGGTGCACTGGGCTTACCCTTATCCACGGGGCCATGTACAGCCACCCTGAGTGGCTTTTCTTGGCCTTGCAAATAAGGTGCGATGCAACGCAGTGCAGTCAACATGTTGCCTCACACTGCGAAGTGGAGACGTCCCATAGGTGTTACTGTGGGTGTTCCTCTGACAAATTCATGCCCTTTGACACATTCCCACATTTACAACATGCTGTAAACCTGCAAATGTGTCAAAAACCTTAGCCTCCCCAGGGGTAGCGTAGGCCCTTGCACCTATGGTGCAAGGAACCCTTGCACCATAGTGCAAGGCACCCTTGCACCATAGTGCAAAGGTGCCTGCGCTGCCGCATGGCAGCCATTTGTGCACCTGTGGAAAAAGAACAATTTATGGACAGAATGCATAGACATGTCATACATTCACCCCAGTATAAAGATCTGGGCCAAAATCCATCGTTATTTTTGCTCCCAATGCATTCCAGTTTGAACCAAGCCATATGCAAATCAGTTGTGACCCTACGCCCAATGGCAACAGTCCAGCCTGAACTGCCAGGCCAGGTCCTGCCTGGACTGGAAACAAGCATCCTAGGACCGGTTTTGGGGTTTCACCCCTTTTCAACCAGGATAGCTTGACTCCTGTGGCATGGAGAGTACGGGACCCACTACTGGACATACCCGTCCCACTCGGGGGGACAAATGCAAAAAATTGATGGACAGAATGAAGAACAGTGCTAACCCAGTACAGATATCTTGGCCTAAATTCATTGTCTTTTATGCTCCCCATGCCATTCCAGTTTGAACCCAGCTATATGCAAATTATTCTTAACCCTGCACCCAATTCACAACCTATTCTCGGTGATCGCGGCTTCTGATATCATCACGATGCCCTGCGTCACCACAAAAGTGAAAAATATCGGTTCAAATGAATGTTTTTATGCAAACTCCCTACACAAACATGACTTTAAAAAGTGCAGTAATAAACTAGTGTCCAAAATACTGTTGAATACTGTTGAATGTGTGTATACCTGTGTTTTTCACCCCCTAAAAAAGGCACGATTGTCATTGTACCGGAGTCATTCATTGCGGCTCTCGGTGTTTTTATGTTTATAAAGCACTGATGTAGTTAATAATATGTATATTGTAATAGTTAGAATTCATTTTTTAAGTTAACTTTTTTAATGTGGTGGTGATCGTTGAATCATGAAATGCAGAAGGTACAAAGTTCCCCGAGAACATAAAAGAGGGAGTGTGTGAATTAGTATATGGGGAGAGTTGAGGCAGGGAGCAGAAGGCTCCCTTGTTGGAACTAAGAGGCCTCACACACCCAGCGAGCTAGATGTCAAGCTTCATCATTGGCCTCTTGCTCCTCGTCAAACTGGTGCTGCAATGTCTGACGGGCGCCTAAAAGGCGCTCTTTGTCGGAGTTCTTTTGTTCCAGCCAATGGTTGTGTGCGTGTGAGGGGTAAGGTGAAGGTGTAGTCGTGTGGGGATAGGGATGTTAAAAAAGGTGAATCAATTCACAAAGACATTTATTCGCGTGACTGATTCCCTTGGTTAAAAGGTGGGAGTGGAGGTAGAGGCTGTAAGGGGCACAGTGGAACTACCTCAAACCCTCCGATCAGGTCGACATGCTTCTTGCTTAATTTGCAATTCCTCAGGACCTCAAGTAAACAGTACTACACAGTGAAAAGAAAAGATAAAGGAGTCAATACAACCTCTCTGGGTCTGTAAGAGTGCAGGCCTAGTGGTTCTGCAGTAGTGCGGTGACCCTAAAGGTGTCCCTAAAGGGCCTCGCAGTCTGTTCCCATGGGGCAGCACAGTAAGGTATAGTAACCTATTATGCGTGCAGCCCAAAGCTTGCAAACCTATCCACACGCTAGGCGCTCCTGCAGCAGCGCGGAACAGCTGGGTGATCGTTGAATGTCTGCTTTGGTTTTATGATTTTGTGACATGATCTCAATCATTGCGACGATTTTAGATATTAAAAAAAAAATTATCTGACAAGAAAATGAACAAAATGTTGGCTTTTTGGGTGGCTCTGATTTAAAACTGCCTTTAAGTGTATTTTCAGTATGTGAAAAACATTTGTTGATCACACATTCTCCACATTAAATGTGACAGTTGAGCTAACTATAACTCATGCCCCTGCATTGCACTGCTTTTGACCTCACATATTACATCACTCATGACATGGCCAGTGACATCACTGATGACACATCCACAGAATCTCTGACGCAACCACTCACACCCAATAAAACCTTTCATACACCCACTCCAACTTCCACACTACCATTCTCACAATCATTAACACACCCATACCAGTACTTACACATCCACTCAATAATTCATAGGTCTGTGCACACATCCACTCAGGCACCCATACAGCCACTCATACACCAACTCACTCATTAATACAGCCACTGATATATCCTCTCATACACCCATACAGCCACTCACACACTGTCAGTCACCCATAGAGCTACTCCCACACCTGCTCAGTCACTCAATAGAGTCAATCACACAGCCACTCACTCACCTATTTATTTATTTAACTTTTAAGGCGCACAGCTACCCACAACGGGTTTCCCGGCATCAAGGGACAGAATTAAAGAAGGAAGAGAGAACAAACAAAATCATTGCTGAAAGAGCCATGTCTTAAGTCCTTTGCGAAAGCTGAGATAGAGAGTTTCAGTTTTCAGAGCAATGGGCAGGGTGTTCCAAATCTTAGGGCCTAAGTGGGAGAACGAGCGACCGCCCATTTTCACCAACCTAAACCGAGGAATTACAAAATCACCATTAAAGGAAGATCTGAGTGACCAGTGGTGTGATAAGCATGAATAAGTTCCTGTAGATAAACGGGAGCAGTACCCTGTTTGATCTTGAATATATAGCAGAGGGCCTAAAATTTGATTCTGTTGGCGATCCTGAGCCAGTGAAGATCACGGAGCGACTGGGAAATGGAGACTCTCCACGGAACATGGCAGGGAAGTCGTGCAGCCGCATTCTGCACAACCTGAAGCTTTCTGGGAGTTTCTTGGTCAGCTCCCAGATAAAGAATGTTGCCATAATCCAGGCATGAGACAACCAAGGCCTGGACAACTGTCCGTTGTGTGGAAGCAGGGAGCATCCATAAAATTTTGTGGAGCCATCTTAAGATGGTGAAGGATGTAGAGGCCACTTTTACTACTTGCTGCTGCATAGAGAGATTCTCATCAACGAGAAATCCACCTGGGCCACAGGTTGGGGGAGAGAACCCATTTCTTGAGGCCAATGTTGGGGGCCCCATAAATTCTTCCCTTTGCCCAAGATAACCACCTCAGTCTTTTCCCCGTTTAGTTTCAAGAAATTCTTGCGCATCCATTCTGAAACTTCATTAAATCCTCGTTTAAGAACTGAAATATTACCCTCTTCCACAGTAGAGAGAGAAAATAATTTGAGTATCGACAGCGTACGAAAATAGAGAAAGACCCGCTTTCTCCACAATAGTGGCCAGGGGTCTAACATAGACATGAAAAACTAAGGGACTCAGGATAGACCCCTGAGGCACACCGTACGCTGAAGAGCAAATTTTGGAAGAGGCTTTCGCAGAGAAGACCTGGAAGGTACGGCCATTGAGGAAGGAGGCAAGCCAAGCTAAGGCAAGACCCTCAACTCCTAAAGACCTGAGAGATGCAAGAAGAATGGAATGTGACACGGTATCAAAGCTGCACTCAAATCAAGCAATATGAGTGCAGATGTCTCTCCGCCATCGATGCAATGACGCAGTCTCTCAGTGTCTCCGAGAAGGGTTGTTTCAGTGGAGTGGTTGGCCCTGAAACCTGATTGGGATGAATGTAAAAAGCCCAGACTTTCCACATGATGAGTTAGCTGATTATTAATATGTCTTTCCAAAATCTTGGAAAGTACGGTTAGCAGAGAGATAGGCCTGAAGTTAGATAATTTAGAGGGGTCAGCTCCAGCCTTTTTTAAGAGTGGAATAATCAGTGCATGTTTCCACTGCGGCGGAACAAAAGCATCTCTCAATGGAGAGTTAAGAAGCTCTTTCAAAACATTAAGGGAGTCTGGGCGAAGTTGCCTCAATTATTTTAATGGGCAAAGGGTCACGTGGAGAACCCGATTTAATACTTGCCAGACAACCAGAGAAAGATGCGTCGTCAAATTGTAGCCAGCCATCAAGCTTGACTACAGAGTCAGGAACACTTCTGTAAATAGAGTCAGGGGACAGAGCCGATTCAATAGAAAGGGGGGATGATCCCAGAGAACCATAGATAAGCTCAACCTTCTCTATGAAAAAGTGAGCAATTGTATCACATTGTGCCTCATCAAGGACCGGAGGGACAGGGATGGTGTCAGAGCCAGTCAACTTCTTTACAACGAGAATAGAGTAAACAAACAATTTTGGGCTTGTGTAACAGTGTTGGTAATATAAGTACCTCTGGCCGACTTGCATGATTTATGATATTCTTTAAGGGAAATTTTGTAGTCGACTTTACGGGCAGGAGAGTAGGATCACCTCCATTTCCTCTAAAGAGCTTTGCATTTAGATTTCATGGTCTTTAGGTCTTCCGAGAACCACAGGGCAGGAGGGCGATGGGACATAGAGTGTTTAGATACAAGGGGAAGAGAAATGTTAACAGCCACAGTAAACTAGTGTCTGGCAAGTTCTTTCATAAGAGAGTATTAAAGGCCTCAACGTTGAGTGTGCCCCAGCGTCTAAAACTCTTGTGTATGTCTGGACAGACCCTGTTCTCAAGCCCCGAAATCATCAAATGGAATTGGACAGCAAAATGATCTATCCAGTTATACACACACCTACTCACTTATTCATATAGATACTAACACATACTCACCTATACTGTCAGTGACACAGGCACACATTCACACATACATCCACTCTCACAATTACTCACTCACACATACAGTCACTCATATACTCCAGCACTCTCCTATACTGCCTTCCACCTATGCAGTTACTCACCCATATACCAGTGGCACATCCATTCATGCACCAACACAACCATACACACACTAGTCACCCGCACAGCCCCTCACAGACACACTCTCAAACCCATACAGCCACTGACTCACCCACTCACTCATCCATGCAGGCAGTCACACACACCCTCACCCACCCACACAGATATTCACATCCCCATACAGGTACTCAGACAAACCCTTCACACCAACTGACAGACTGATACAAAAATTCACACAACCTAGTCACTCACCCATACATTCACTGAAATACCTAATCACTGAGTTATACAGTCAGTCACACACTCACTGAATCATCCACATAGGCACTCATACACCCACTGATTCATCAATACACTTTGGTATATATATTTGACATTAATAAACTTTTTAAAAACACTCAAAGTTACTGAATGATATCATTAGTGATGTCATCAGTGATGTCATTTGAGATGTCATCAGTGATGTCACTGAACATGTCATGAGTGATGTAATATGTAAGATCATAGGCAGTGCATTGCAGGGACACAAGTTATAGTTAACGTATCTAACTATAACTGCTGAATTTCTCTGGTTTTGTACAAGTAACATTTCAGCGTAACTATAATTTCCCTGTAACCTTTGTTTTTATCAGTGAATTTCTAAGGTTTTTTTAATTCTATTTCCTAACGATAACATTCCTTTCACCTTTAGTTTTTCAGTGAATATAGATGCACCTTATACACATATATAAAGGCAGTTTCACTTTCCTGTGATATACTTACATGTTGGTTATAAAGGTATGTGTGGTTAAGGCATATGCATGGGTAAAACGTGTGCGGTAAAGGCAAATGCATTCTAATGGATGTCTGGTAGAGGTATTGGATGGTAACAACTGCATAGAGGTTGCTTTTGTGGACTGCTCAAATTAATTATTGTGGTCAGTAATTGGGGAAAAAAATAGAGAAGTCTCTTATTTTGCCTACTTACGAATAAAACTGGGTGCTAAAAGAGAAAATGTACTCAATCAGATTGATTTAATTTTTTGTAATCTATAGAGCGCCATCTCCTTTTGCAGTCCATGAGGTGTTTATTGCTAAAACAGAGTCAGTGCTGTGATGTGCTGCAACTGTATTCAGTGTTGCAAATGAGATTAGACAAATCCTTGGAGAACACTTTTCATGCTCTGAAAAGCCCACCAAATAGTAGTTAGTGTAGAAGTGGGGAGGAGGGACATATTGCAATTGAGCATGTGAATAAATGATGCTGCACTAGATTATTTCAATTTTTAAATTGTTTTTATATTTTCCATCTGTCCAATTTATAAAGACTTCGGGTAACATACTTAAAGCCTAAAATCAACATCTGTGATATATATTCTGTATTAGGCAAATAAAACTGCACTTGGAAGGAGCCTTCAGTGAAATTATGGCATCTTCCGTGAAATTCATGAGTAAGTCTTAATTAATATGTTTTATCTAAGTCTAATAGTTAAATGTGAGATTAAATCGTTTCAATAAATGTATCTAATTATTATTCTGTTTTACTGCTTCAAATGTAGTTTGGTATTATAGTTGATGGGCCTTTTCACTCTTGTTTACTATAAATTAATTTCATGTGCAGTGCTTTGAGAAGCAGGATTTTTTATTCTGTATTTTAGCTCTGCATTTTCCTATGATTTGTATATGGTTGCTATTATTCTATGCATAATTATTGTAAGGCTGATTGTAATAAAGCATAATGACTGCATATGTGAGTAGAAATCTATGGGGCATATTATCAAGGACCAGTGTTAAAATTATCGCTGTTTTATCGGCAGGAAACTGCCAATAAAACGGCGATAATGGGCTTGATAATACGCCTTTGTTAATTCCCATAGAAGCCCATGTTAACATCAGAACATGGGCTTCTATGGAAATTAACAGGGGCGTATTATCAAGCCCATTATCGTCGTTTTATCGGCAGTTTCCTGCCGATAAAACGACGATAATGTTAACACTGGTCCTTGATAACATGCCCCTATGTTCTTGTAGAAACCAAAAGAAGACAGAGTGTGACAGTCACCGAGGTTTACCTGAGCAGGCACGTTATTCAAGGAGCTTGATATGCACTTGCCATAAGAAAGAAGAAATATAATGTGATGCTAAGAACACAATTCAATTAAGCAAGAATGGTCAATAGTCTTGCTTCAAGAAATGGGAGCAAGTGGACACTTTCAAATGTTCTCCAAGGCAATTTGTTGGCATTCATTTTCGTTGGTGGTAGCCATTTTTATACATAACTGTATGTGTGTCCGTGTAGTGTACTATGTAAGTAGATTGGTGCTTGGACACCCCACAAGGGGGTTGGTAAGCCCTATACAAATGCTGAAGAGCAAAATGCGATTCCCCATGCAAACAAAGCCCTATTTTTCAGCCGTTTTACATCCTTATATTGCATGCTGTCCCAAAGAAAGTACATTCATGAAAAACTGGCTTTGACTTAAAATTAGCGACTGTTTCTCTCTCCTAACTTCCACGGAATGATCATTACTTTATCCTCTATATACTTTACCTTCTCGGAGCGTGGTCCACTGTAAGCAACATGCCTGTCCGTCTGCTTTCAAATACTGGACTATCATTGCCTCTCTGCAAATTAACCACTCCTCCTTTAAAACCCTATTCCAGCACCTCAACAATACATAATTGCCAATTACTCATCTTGCCAACCATTCGCATGGATTCACATCCCCCCCCCTCCTCACTAAGGGTCTAACTCATTAATTTAATCAGCCACAAAGAAACTAAAATAAATGCACAGATAATTTCTTTCATAGCACAAAACTAATCTCGAAAGCCAATGATAACCAGTAGCCAACAATAACCAATAACCAACTAATAACCACTGGATTAACCACAAATCACATTCGGGAGTAGCATCCTACCACCCTGAAAGTGGTGTAGTAAGCACATTATAAATTCACTTACGAGACAGCACAAATTCTTAGCAGAATAGTTAATGTCATACACATTATTCAGGGAATTCTGTGACTATGGCTCTCTATACAATTGGGAAAGCTTGCACAGTCAAAGGGCCTGACTGTGTACACTATGCCTAGTGCACAGAGCTGGAGAGGACACAATGTAAAGACACATCATGTTAGTGCTCCTGATATCCCAAGCAAATGCAGACACCCTGAAATTAACTGTCCCACCCTTTACAATGTATTCAGAACAACAGCTGTGGCATCCCGGTGGGACCCTTCACCTGATCAGTGCTTGATTACCCATACACCCCCACTGGTGCCAGAATCCAACCATCAGCAAGAATGAAAGGCACGGAACGGTTTAGATGTAAATGCCCTTCCGATAATTGGGGAACTCTGCAGTAAACAAAAGTGGTGCATTGAGTAAAATATACACAATGTGCAATGCTGGAATCACAAACAACACGTGTTGATGATCTCATCTGTGATACTCAAGCAAACAAAAACCTGTTTTGCCCAATATGCAGGCTTTTGCTTTGGTGCAAAGGTAAATGAGTGGTGTATAGTAAGGGAGGTGTACTCAAGGTACATCATCCAGGAATAATTCTAGATTGCTGACACTAGCTGAACAATAGAGAACGTTACGTTACGTTACGTTAAATTATTTGTACCGCGCACTTTCACCAACGGTTTCATGGCGCTCTTTGACAGGTGCAGTGATCAAGGTGAGGGAGTTATACGTATACAGATTGGAATAGAAAGGTTTTTAATAATCTGCGGAAACAATCATAATTGGGGCATAATCGAAGGGAAGGTGGCAAAGAGTTCCAAGTGGAGGGGGCAAGAACAGAAAAACTCAAACCACCGTGCTTATTCCGCTTGAATTTGGGAATCACAAGGAGGTTGAGAGATGCTGAGCGAAGAGTTCTCAAGGGGATATGGCGAGTCAAGGCAGAAGAGATGAAGGCAGGGGCTGCATCGGAGAGGGCCTTGAAAACTGAGCATGCCAGCTTGAAGGTACAGCGCTTGTGTGGCTCACTGGTTAGAAGCGGCAGACCTTGAAGCAGAGGTCAGGCAGAGGTCAGGCCCAAGACCAGGGTTCAATTCCCAACGCGGCAGGGTCTTGGGCTCAATGTCCCCGGACTCGATAATTCTCGCCTCGGTGCCTACTCTAATCATGGGTCCCACTCTGCAACTATGGGCAATAGCTTGCTTAATCTCCACAACAGCGCTGGTATGCCTGGCTTCACCTTGGGGGTACCCAGGAGGGGGCATCTCACAGGGAAAGCCAGGAAGGGTTCCACAGTGGTATACAGCACCAGGATGCCCGGAGATGGGGCGGCAGTGAGCTTTACAAGTATACTCACATTTACATTTACAACAGTAAGATGTATTACACCTACCTATATTGCACAATATACTTCTTAGCCCCTGTCAGTGCTAAAACCCTTTTGTAGAGAAAGGTTGATCTACACTGCCTCTGTGTCATGAAGAACTACTTAAGCCCCCATTACGAGTGGTCCATCAGGTAAGGTGATTATTATTGCATCTTTTAAAATCTGATACCATAAGCTTCGGAAAGTTAAAAGCTTGCAATAACTATAGCCTGTTACAAGTTGCACCCATTAAAATGAGGCAAAACATGCAGATTTGGTGCTTTCTGCACCACAATCCATGCTACTTGTATTTATTGGGCACTTTCCCCTGGTAAAATTCGGTATGTTTCACCTGCCGAAATGTTCCTGGGTAAAATTGCGAGACATGTGGTAACTCCTATAAAACTTGCAATTCTGATTCCTGCACAAATAGAGGTCAGAATAAAACAGGCCGCACCTAATGAGGGCCGTAGTGTTGCTCACACCCTTAGAGTAAATCTGGCTGAAATAGTGATTGACTATTAATAGTTAAGCTCTTCAGAGTCACGCTATTCTCTAGTTCAGCAGACTAAGATTTTAAGAAGATGACACTTGAGACCCAATTGTCTATTATGATTTTTTACAGACAATATTTCAATGTCTTTATGAAGTTTGTTAGTTTTGTTTCAAAGAATTACACATGCCATACTTTGAGAAAATGGGTTTTTGGTTGACTGGGGTGTGAAACCAGGTCACGCAACAGTCACAATCCCCTGCAGGGTGAACAACAAAAAGTCTATTAATTTAACCTGCGCTTAACCCTGGGTAGCTTGGCACAAAAAGCAGTCAGATATAGCTTAAAAGCAATGTGTAAAGTATTTATGCAGCACACAAACACTAATAATGTGAAAATGTAATTCACGAAAAATCCCAGACCTATTTACAAAAATAGCGTACATTGTATTAAAATATTTGACACCCAAATTACAGAAATCCAATCAGGAGAACCAGAGTTAGTAATTTTTAAAGTTTAAAAGATCAAAGTGCCAACTGCAAACATCTGGTTGTGTGAGACCGGGTCAAAGTCGAAAGATATGGCCGACAGTGATGTATCGCAGTTTGAATACAAAAAGTAGATTCCGCCTGGTCAGGGTTTACTTTCAGACTTAGAAAAAATTGGGCCAAAAATTGTCTGAGAAGGTAGAAGTTCAGCAGGGCAAGGCTGCAGGAGTGTCCAACGAGGGAGTGCCATTGTCGGATGGCCGTTGAGCGAAGCCTCGGTGAAGTTTTATTCTTCGGACGTAGTTGCGAAGCAGAATTTGAGAATCTCCTGCGGGACGAAGCAGAGGGACATAGCCGAAAATATTTCCTCGAAGTTGGATCTTATTTGGCAAAGCACCACTGAAAGGGATTTGCTACTGCAGAGAAGAACATAGTGGGAGAAGTCACAAAGTCAATCCAACTGGTGATGCACCTGGGGCAGATAGGCAAGCAGGTTGATCCCGGTCTTCTCCTGGTTCTCAGGGCACTTTTGACCAAATTTTGTCTAAGTCCTCCATTTTG
This sequence comes from Lissotriton vulgaris, assembly GCF_964263255.1. Lineage (NCBI taxonomy): Eukaryota > Metazoa > Chordata > Amphibia > Caudata > Salamandridae > Lissotriton > Lissotriton vulgaris. The sequence goes on along the minus strand of NC_141685.1, from coordinate 1,530,207,120 downwards.
GAAATTGACCATCTGGGCTTATTTAGCCCCTCAACTATTGATGTATAAGTGGATGGATGCCTCTTGGGGCTTCAGGACTCAACTCAGGATGGATCCAGGTGTGAGCTCAAGAGGGTGGGAGTCTATTATCTCCCTGTGGCTCCGAACAAGAGGATAGCAAACTATATCACAACTGGCATTCTTGGATGCAGGTGAAGATGGAGGGCTCAACAGCAGGGCTGGCCTCTGAGGGTTCAAGGCTTGTTCCAGGCAGCAAAGTAGCCCTTCCAGGTACTATTGTAGTCTGGCAGAGTGCACAGCGGTTCATAGCAGCAGGTCACAGCAGCAAGCAGTAATCCGAGAGTCCTCCCACAGGTCCTGTAGTGAACTGATTAGTGGGTCTGAAGTTCCATTTAATACCCTGGTGCCTTTCTCCTGGAAGGTGGGAGAAGCTTCTGAAAAGGTTCTTTGCAGTGCATTGAATCCCCTGACTCCAATCTGGCTGCAGTGACAATATATGGTGGTAAAGCCTTTAGAGTGGAGACAGGGTACAACCTATACAGGTCTGTCGTGGACTTTGGACATATTAATCGGGAAATCACAGCACATCGCAGTCTTCATGAATTTAGCACTCTGGGGGATCTGAATATTCATTTGGTTGACAACACCTGCACATAGGCATTAAACCTGTTTAGTGATTTAACAGCAATCCAGTTTGTACAGTTAGGTATGCTCCCTACTCTTAATAAAGGACATACACTGGACCCCATTTTTACCAACCTGTCCAATTTAATGTTACAAGACTAACAACTTGTAACCTGGTCAGACCACTTACTGGTTGAGTTTTCTATCAAAAAGATAGAAATATCTAAACTCAGTGTGCATTGCTTCAAATTGACCTGACAGTGGTAAAAACTTGAAACTGCACTGTGGATAAAGGTACTGCAGGTCCCATCGTGTACTCAGGACAGGGACTTTACCACTATGTATATAGGACATTTGAGTAATGGATTGAGTCATCTTTAGAGATGTTGGTCGCAAGAAATAGGCAGAAGTCCCCCCAAACCATAACCAGTGTTACATGGTTCACACCTTAGATCAGCGAGCTAAAGAAGGAATGTAAGAGGAAAAAAAGCAAATGGAGGGTACAGTAAAATGAAGAGAGGAAGACCATCTATAAAAAAAAGCGTTGAGAAGCTATCAGCATGCAATCGAGAAGGCTAGGGTAGCGGATCTTGCTGACAGGATCTCTCAGTCCTCAGAAGCCTCCAAAGAAATGTACATGATCGTAAACTCCTTCATGAAATCTAAAGTTGCAGGAACAGGTCTTCTCTACTTCAAGGAATGCTGTGAAGAAATTGCCAAATTCTTAGGAGACTCACACCAGCATTCTGCTGCTAATGGGTGTCCATTAAATAGTAAAGTCACACCTACTCTCTCGACGTTCCCCCAGCCAAGCTGCAATGTCATCAGGGAAGTAGCAACTCTATCAAATCTGGATTCCCCTTAGACCCAGCTCCGTTGACATTATTCTGAAAGGAGGAGATATCATTCCTACCAGTCCTGACCACACTGTGCAATTTATCACTGGAAAAGGGACACGTGCCTGGCTATTGGAAGCATAGGGTTATCAGCCCACTGCTGAAAAAACTCTCCTTATATCCTAATATGGCACAGAATTACAGACCTATATGTCTGCTCCCAGGCATAAGTAAAATCATAGAGTAAGTGGTCAATGGTTATTTGACCACTTTTTTCTTTTGTAACTCTTTTTATTGAAATAGGAAAAAACAAACAAGGCAAATATACAATACAGTTGGATATCAGTCCAGACGAGAGGGAGGAATAGAATACCATACAGTAGGATGCTCAAGTCAAATTAGGGGACGGGAGCAGGGGAGAAACAAATTCAATCACTTCATGTAGTTTACAAGGAATGGCAGGTTAGGGGGAAAATGGAACTTCAGGCACCTCCGCGAGGGGAGGAGTGCACATTTCTCCACAGTAAGTATTCCAGTGGCCCCACACCTTACCCCATTTCCTGGGTCTTCCCCGTGATATATAGACTGTTTTCTCCCTGAACATGCACCAGTCCATATTTTCCATCCAAGCCTCAATCGTGGGAGACCTGGGAGAGCCCCACAACTGCGCTATATCCCTCTTTGCTACCATATTTCCTAGGGTTGCCCATTGTGTATGTGGGACATTATAGGCATTTGGTTCCCAAAATATTGAGGAGACAACGTCTGGCCTCGGGTAACAAATCAACTCTGGTTGCCTCCCTCATCTTATCATGTATACCCATCCAAAAAGCGGCTATTGCTGGACACTCCCAGATTATTTGTAGGAACGTACCAAGCAGCCCACAACCTCGTTTACAAAGACCATCCTTTGAGTAACCCATTTTAACCAAGCATGGGCCAGTAACATAGACTCTATGCAAAATCTTCAGTTGTACAAATCGGAGGCGGGCCGGAATCGCAACCTCCCTGGGAGAAGAGATAGCTGATTGCCAATCTTTGTTGTCTAGCTTGAGACCGTCTCGGGTCCACAGCTCCCGGAGGGACACCAACAAGTCAGTCCTACCAATAATTAGCTTTTTATAAATCAAGGAAATCTTACTATCTGTCACATGACCATCCAATATTCTATCCTCCAGTGGAGAAGACTCCAGAATGCCAGGCACTATCATGGAAAAGTGAAGTCAAGGCATGATAAACCTGGGCGTATCGAAAATATTCCCTGTCACTCAGGTCGTACTCCGCCTTCAATTCCTCAAAAGTCTTAAACTTGCATTTCGCCCAGAGGTTACCTACAGTACTAATACCAATCATGTCCCATTTTTCGAATCCCTTCGTTTTCCACAGGTTACCTAGCTTCTCTGAGGCAAAAAGCGGGGTGGCACGGGTCAGTCGATCCCTCCACCCCATTGCGCCATTAGCACTGTGCCAGGCCCGAACCGCAATCTTTGTGGGCCCAGAAAGTTTCCTTCTACCCAAACGAGAATAAAGCGCTCTATAGTAATCACCCCCCGGCAATTCCCACTTATCCAAGGCAAACGCTGGGTTTATTCCGGGGCCGTACGTACTGTGGTTGATGGCCCTCAGATGGGATGCCCAATAGTACCGCTTAATATCAGGGAGGGCGATGCCACCGTCGTACCATGGAAGCGTCAACTTTGCGAGGGCGATACGCGAACGTCCATCCCAGATTAACTTTCTCTGAAGACCCTCGATGGTACGAAAATAGCTCGCAGGAATCACATCAAAAGTGTTCTGGAGGGCATACAAAAATCTCGGTAGCGACATCATCTTAAAAAGCACAGGCCTGCCGAGCGGCGAGAGCGCAAGCTTACGCCAGCGCTCTACGTCCGATTTCAATCGGGTTAACGGTGGAAGCAAATTTTGCTCATATCGAGAAGCCGGGTTTAACGAAACATAGACCCCGAGATACTTAAAACCTGTCTGTACGACCTGGATAGGGCAACCACGCGGCAGCAGAGGGACGTCTCCCGATAGAACATATAAGCAAGACTTAGTCCAATTAATGACCAGACCTGAATTCTTCCGGAAGGAGGCGAGGACATCGAACAAAACAATCAAAGATTTCCGGGGGAAGTCAGGTACAACAATATGTCGTCCGTGTAAAGTGAAACACGGTCCCGAAGGTCAGGAGCCCACTGGATACCCTTCATCGACGGTTCCAATCTAATCCATGCAGCAAGAGGCTCAAGAGCCAGGGCAAACAAGAGCGGAGATAATGGACAACCTTGTCTCGTGCCTCTGCCGAGAACAAAGGGCTCTGAGACCCTACCATTCACAACCACTTGTGCCAACGGTTCCTCATATATGAGTTTGACCCAGCCTATGAAGCCAGGGCCAAACCCAAACTTGGCAAGTACAGCCCACAAATATGGCCACTCCACCGTATCAAAAGCCATCGTGGCATCCAGGGAGGCCAAGATGGCTGGCTCACGCAATAACGGAGCCCTCGCGAGAACACCATGTAGCCGTCGCAGGCCGTATTCCGATGCGGAATGAAACCGGACTGGTCCGGGTGAATCAAGTAACCAATTACCTTTATCGCTCGGTTGGCCAGTATTTTAGCAAGGATTTTGGGTTCCGCGTTAAGGAGCGATATAGGTCTATAAGAGGCACACCGGTCTCTTGGATTCCCTTCCTTGTAAATCATCACGATGGTCGCGAGACGCTGATCACGAGGGAGGGAGCCACCCTCTCGCGATTCCAGGAACATGTCACGGAGATATGGCGTGATCTTATCGGGGCGTAGTTTATAAAGTTCAATTAGGAGAACATTAAGTCCCATCGCTTTACCTGAACGGATGGAATGAATAGCAAGAGCCACCTCATCCGCCGTTATTACGGCATCTAGCAATTCTCTATCTGAATCAGATAGGCTGGGCAATGCGATGTCGCGTAGCAATAAATGGGAATCTTCTTCCGGCCTATCAGATACGGGCGTATACACTTCTCGGAAATGTTCCGCGAAACTCTGAACAATCTCCACGAGTTCAGTCACAAGCACACCATTTAATGTCTCACAGTAACCACTCGACTGGCCCTCTCTTTCTTATCTAGACATGCAATCAGCTTTATCCCCAACATCGTACAATCGACCTTGTTGTTCCCTGCCCATAACTTTTGCGGCATCTGTAACCAGCGCCCTATAGTCAAGCTGCTTAAGACGCATGACATGTATCCTCTCACGGGTGACACCCGATTCCAATTCACTCTCCAGTGCGGAGATCTCTGTCTCAAGCCTAACCACCTCCTCGCGGCTACTCTTCTTCGATCCAGCAATCAATGATAACGCCTGACCTCGGATGACCGTCTTAAAGGCCTCCCAGAGCGTCACTGTAGAAGTGACGAACCCAAATTTTCAACAAAATACTGGTCAAGTGTCTTGATTAACTCCGAACAAGTCTTAGGGTTACGAAGATACCACGGATAATTCAGAGCAACTCGCCCCTCTGACCCGACAATCACGTCAATCCCAATCCACAATGGAGAGTGGTCGGATATTTCTCATGCCAGGTGTCTTACTTCGTTTATGGAGGAAGCATGTGCTGCCAGAACTAAAAGGTAGTCAATCCTGGAAAAGCTACCATGTGCACCTGAGTGGAAAGTGTATTGGTTCTGAGCTGGGTGTAACAATCTCCAACAGTCCACTAATCCCAGTGTATCAATAAAACCACTAAGCCAATTCTGTGACCCCACAAGGTCCCTGGGTGGGTGACGATCCTCCCTGCCAGAGACGACCGAGTTGAAATCCTCGCCCACGACTAGAATTCCCTCGGGAAACCCCAAAACTAAACGCCCCAGGTCAGCAAAAGTTGTCGACTGTAGTCCCGGGGGGACGTAAACTGAGACCAGGGATATGGTTTTACCCTCCCATCGTCCAGTGAGGGCTACATATCGCCCCCTATCATCTAAATCTGTTACGTCTATTTCTAAGGGGAGGGACTTCCTAACTAAAATACCCACTCCTCGGGAGCCAGAGGTGAACCCTGCATGGCGACCATATGATATCCCCTCCGGTTCATGGCACGACAGGTGTTACCAATCAAATGCGTTTCTTGTAATAATACAACATTGGGAGACAACCTTTTCAACAATTGTAAAACCACCCCTCTTTTTATCTTATCCCCCAACCCATTCACATTCCAGCTCAGTAGTCTCAATACCCTACCCCCCATCCCAGAAGCTGTGGCAGATCCACCTCCCCTCCGAAACCAACACCCACATCAGAAAATAAAACAATACGTTGCCTTGTAGTGAACTCAAACACACCCACTGAAACAACCCCCACCCCCCAACCATAAACCCGTTACAACTCCAACCCCCCTGCACCCCTGCGGAAGTTCAAATAACCACCCCAACTTGCAGTGTGCCTGTCGCCCTTATATCAAACAAGTCTACAAAAAGAAAACCCCTTAGGAGGAAGAGAGTCAACCCATCTCCCTGCCACTCCCAGACACAACACATTAAATCCTACATCCAATGTCCTCGAGCCAATGCAGTGTCTTCAGTAAAGTTCAGTAGCTGGATACCATGTTCCTATTCCTGCTCCATCGGGCCGCCCTCCGCTCCTCTAGAATGTTCCTCCCGATCGCGTTGATGTGGTAGAGTGTCAAGCCATTCTTCCACATTTTCTGGTCGATCAAAGAAATATGTACGGTCCTTGTATTCCACACGCAGTCTAGCCGGAAATAACATTGCATATTTCAGTTCCATGTCTCTCAACCGTCTTTTGATGCCCAGAAATCCAAGTCTTTGTTTTTGGACTGCCTGTGCAAAATCCGGGTAGAAACTCACAGTGGTGTTCTCATATTTTGTAGGTCCATTCAGCCGTGAGGCCTGCAGGATAGCGTCCCTATCCCGGAAATTAAAGATTCTGGCGATGAGAGGCCTCGGCGGGGCACTCACCTTCGGTTTACCACCCGGGACTCTGTGAGCTCGCTCAACCACGAAGAACTTGCGCAAACCCCGGGGAGCGAGGTGTTTAGTGATAAGCTCTTCCACGAAGAAGTCGGCAGCCGGATCCTCTGACTTTTCCGGGACCCCAATAATGCGTATGTTGTTACTTCGGGCCCTACTTTCAAAGTCTTCCAACCGGCGCTCAAAAAAATCATTTGAGGTCCGTAATTTGCGAACCTCGGTCTGCAAGTCAGCTACGTCGCTCGTTAGGCTGGCAGTTTTTAGATCTAAGGATTTGACCCTTTCGTTAGTTTTTGATAAATCCGTGCGGATCAAATTTACATCGATCAAAACTGTGTCCAGCTTGTGGGCGAGAGTCTCGAATTGCTGGCCGATGGACGCCTTCATACCATCAATGGCGCCCATGACGTCTTGCAATGTCAACTCCACCGATGAGGAGGGATCTTCCCTAGTACCATCCAGTGATCTGCTCGGGCCACCAGGGGATCCTTTAGTGTGGGCATACCAATCCATATTGTTTGCTTGAGTATAGGCACCCCGCTGAGTGGTCTTAGATTTTTATTTGCCGCCATCAGGTTTGGTCGCCATTGCAGACAAGAAGACCTTCCACAGTATGTTCACTCGAGAGAAATGGCTGCGATCAGATCCTCATTAGGAACCAGAGGCCACAGTCTGTCAGGGCCCTGCATCCAATGGATAGCATGCCTTATGATTGTCAAACCAGAAACAGAGGCGTCCGCTGGTGTCAGGCTGCACTTTCAGAGAGGGTCTGTCTCGAGCCACGGAAAACGAAAGTGAAAGTACAAGTCTGTGCTTCTTCGGGCCATTTGACCACTTTTTTGGAAAACTCTTAACCTTCTACATCAGACCAAAAACAGTTTCTGTCCTGGATATAGTACAGAGACAGCTCTTACTGGCCGCAGAAGACCTTAGAAAAACAATACATCTGGGTGGCTCTGCTGCGCTCATCCTTCTTCACTTGAGAGCAGCCTCCGACACTGTTCCCGACTCTATCCTTTGACATAGGCTGGAGGCGCTAGAAATTATGAGCAACGTGTTAAAAATCGCTGACCTCCTTTTTGGATAAAATAATCTTTCAGGTTAGGGAAGGGCCCTACCTGTCGGGACCCATCACCTCAAGTGCAGCGTACTCTAGCGCTCAACTCTGAGCTCCACTCTTTTTAACACATTGCGTCCCTTAGCCTATATCAATTTCTCAGTTTGGTTTACAATGGTGATGTATACCCACAATGCCCTGATCATTGTATCTTTGGCACCTAACATCAGTCAAACTGGGGCAAATATGTTCACCTGCTTGGTGCAAGTGAAAAAATGTATGAGCACAATTTACCTTAAATTAACAGTGACAAGAAGGAAGTCATTGCGGTTGGGAACAACCCCTTCCTCTGGACCCACCATACCTGACCCTCATGCCTGGGTGACCATCCTTCCCTGAAAGTGGAAGTCAATATCCTGGGAGTTTTCTTGGATAAAGACCTAACCATGGCATCAAAGGCCAAGAAGGTATCATGAACTTTCTTCAGTCATCTGAGAGTTCTCAGGACGACAATCAGATGGCCCCCTGTAGAAATTCGAAGGATAGTGATACAAGTTCACATTTGGTCACAATTAGATCACACCAACTCAATCTACCTTGGTATTCCTCCGTATGTTACCAGAAGGCTGCTGGTTATTCGGAATGCTGCAGCCAGAGTACTACTGTGCCTATCAAGAACACAGTCTGCATGCCCAGCCCTAATCAGTCTTCATTGGATATCAGTAAGGAAAATAATAGAATTTAAAACACTTTGCATTGTACATAAAGTAAAATATGCCCAGAGGCCACATATACGTAGTCACCTCATTGTCCTGCATAGCAAAGTATGGGATCTAAGGTTTAAAAATCACTTTCTTCAGGCGCCACCAGAATCAAAAGGGGCAGAGGTGGAGGGCGGTCTTTTGCTTATCTAGCATCCAAGCTCTGGAATTCGCTCCCTATTCAATTAAAAGCTAATGGCAATTTCCTCTGCTTCAGAGGACAACTAAAGACCTCACTATTCACATAAGCATTGTATTATTTCTCTCACGACTCCTGTTAGCGCTGGGAAGCCCTTTTCTAGGTAGCTATGCGCTCTATAAGAATTGGTAACATAACATAACATAACATAACATAACATAATTGAGTTAAATAATGAATGCTGACATACAGAGATCTGCATTTGGTAGGTTTAAAACCCATCAAGTCTGACTCAGCCTTCTAAACTTAATATCTTATTTATTTCACCCAAAATTCCACAGTACATATACAACACTAGGCGAAACTTTGTACAAAATTCGAAATTCGTGTTTGTAAAAAGCTTTTAGGAATCTGAAAAGCCTCTAACGTATATTAATTGAATCTGGTCTTTACAATATGATGTTTGAGGTACAGTAAAAATGTGCTGATCAATATTCAGCCTTCCATCCATCGGAAATCCGGGATCTGTACAGAGAATATCATCTAATTGTTTACATAAAACACTATTCAATGTAACATAAGCGGCCATCCAGAAAATCGCCTGTAGATGGCGATATTTTGCAGGGAATATATTTCATGATTCATGTTTGTAAAATATCCAAGCATCTCATATACGTTTCGTATTTCATTGACGTTCATAATTTTACATTTTGCACTTGGGAGGAAATTGGAGAACCATCATGCAGGAAAGCACACATTGCGATTGTAGAAAGCTTTAAACCCACACGGCTGCCAATATCTCTAATCAGGCTTTAGAAATGTTCGTAATGAAAAAGCTGTGACATATGACAGCCCAGTAGTACTGGTAAATGCACAAAATAGAAATATGACGATCAAGAGACAGGAGCAAAAAGTATAGGTGGATTTAAACAGATTTCTACTAGTATGAAATGCAATAAGCATTGATAAAAATCAATATGTCTGCCCTTTTTAAATAAGGTTTACATTTGTGTACCAATGTAATTTGATGGTTGTATGAGAGTTACAGGATATGTGGATGGGTGGGTGCGAACTAAATGAAAACACATGACTAAATGAAGATGATGGACGAATGAGTGATATTATGAAGGGATGGATGCATGTATAATTGTGAGTGCCAGGGTGGAAGGATGATGAGTGCATGAACATGTATGTGAGTGAGGATGAACGACTTAGTTAATGAAATTGTACGTCAGAGGGGTGGATGATTAACCGTGTCTATTGGAATAATTAATTCACGAGAGAATGAGGGTGAGATTCAAAGGCACTGGTCACAATCCCTCCACTTTAGAAAGATCCTCATACTCGGCTAGGGGGGTATTCTACTCAGCGCCAGAAACCACCGGCTAAAAATAAGCACTATAAACTCGGCTAGGTATGCATTCGATGGTCTTTGTTGCGGTTGACTGTATGAATGGAATTTGTCCCGGCCTCACTAATCCTCAACAGAGAATCTTCAGAAAATCCAGAACATGGCCCTCACGCTAGACTGAGGGCTGCGCAAGTCTGACCATGTGACGTAGAGCCGGCTGTCTCTACATTACCTTACTGTGAAGCAATGATACCCTTCGGGGTTGGACACTGGACTTTTTCAAGGCTGGGTGACATCACTGAACAAGATACTGACCCTGCAGACGCCTGGAGAATTCCAATAGAAGCCCATGTTCACACCAGAAAATGGACTTCTATTGGAATTCCCAAAGGTATATTTTCAAGCCCATTATGGCCGCTTTACAGCAGTTTTCTGCAGCTAAACCGGTGATAATTTTTAACGCTGTTCTTGATAAAATGCCCCTAGATTCTTTACCAGCACCACAAAACATAAGAAGAAAGGTCTGCACTATAAAAATAATAAATGAGTGCCAGGGAAGCCTCAGGATATCAAAGATACTTATGAAAGAAAATTACCTCTGCTCAGCAAACTAGTACTCGTAAAACTGCACAATGTTTATGATAACAAATATCTGAGTATGTATGCATGCATCTATGTAGTATTAGTACGCAAACCTAGCCAACAGGCAGCGGAGCGCTGTGCATGGTCAAAGGCAAAGATGCATTCAACGAGTGACTGGAGCAATAGCTGGGTTCTGGGATCAGAGGGTGGTTGTTTCTGCATCATCATGATGAAGTGTTCTTTAAAAAGGCAGGTCTTCAGCTCTTTCCTAACTTGAAGTAGGGTTGGGGCAGTCCTGATGCACACTGGGAAGTTGTTCCAGATCCCGGGTGCCTAGGTGGCAGGGCCGTTTCTACCATTAGGCAAGACTAGGCGGCCGCCTAGGGCGGCAAAAGGGAGGGGGCGGCAAAAGGAGGATTTTTTTTTTGAACCTACGAAAGTAAAGCTAAGTTGCCGCCTAGTCTTGCCTAATGGTAGAAACGGCTGTGCTCCTCCTGCAACACTTCACTACGGAGATGAATGAAAACCTGCTTTGTCTTTCCGCCCCACACCTACCTTTGTTCAGACCCTAGACTGCGACCTTAGCGCCCAGGGCACAACAATGAGCACATCCCCGGGGTCTAGGAATGATGCCAAGCCGCCCGGGCCCTTTGGGGCATCGTTTGCTCTTTGCAGTACTGTCAGTTTAACTGGCTCCTTTATTGCTGAAAAAAGCTCAATTAAATAAGGGGTGGGCGGAATCTGCCAACCAAACTTCGCTCTCTTCTTTCTCTGCTGTGCGGTAGTTCCCACTTTCAGTTACTCTAATATTTCGGATTTCCTTGGCTCCTTTCACGAAGTGCCCTGTTGGGCTTTGTGGCGCTCGAGACGTCCCAATACCGGTGTGAGAACTTAAAATTTTTTTTCACCAAGGAGCTGAAATAAAATGGATTTGGTCAACTTGGTTTAAAAAGTTATGGGGGAACTTCTCATCATCTCTGGGCAGAGTTCCAACCCAGAGGAGAGGGCGAGCACCTCCTCATGCTTGGCTATCACGGAAGTTATCACGGTGCTAGACCACCACCAGAGCTATTTCTGAACCCGTATTCATATTTTTCTTTAATCGCTCAGTACCTTTTTGAAGACATTGTTGGAAGGTTGAGCAGAGTAACTGCGTGCTGATTGCCTCTTATCCTGTAACCTTTACGCATTTCATTACTGGTAACTGGTTAATAGCTTAACAACTGAATGATTAGATATTTTCACTTAAGTTGGCTTCATCTTTAACATGCTTTGAACTATTCAAAGGGATTATTGTTCTCTTTCGGAATTCTGGGTTGATATATTGGCATCTCAGGTAACTTTGCGCCTGTTGTCATAATAATAGGCTGTTTGTGCCTGATAAAAATGAATGTGTCCTCATGATGTAACGTAACTTGTGCTTGTGTAAAGCGCTCTGGTACCCAATACTTTGGGGTCAAGTTAGCGCTATATAAACCTCTGCAAAAAAAAAAAAGAAAAGAACTGACCACTAGACTAGTGTCATGCCCGATACCGTCATCCGGTAGTGACTGTTTAGGCCAACGTCAATGTCCACGCTGGTATTTTTGAACCAGTGCTCACCCTGTTAAAAGTAAGACTACAAATCCCAGTATGCAGTTCACAGGTGGCCGCAAACTCGTGATTGGTTAAAGGTGTTCCACCACATGGAACCACTTGTAAACTATGGTGAAGTGTGCATTCTGCCTTGCACCGGCTCAAATTCTGGTCAGGATTACTCTTATAGCGGTACCACACGCAATCTTGTCAATAACCTCTATTCACAGCGCCAAGAAGCAGTTCATTCTGTGTTATACGCCAAACTTTATTAACGTCTTGCCATAGTCTCTGATTAGCGCAGATTTGAGCATCATGAACTATAATCTCCCTGACGTGGAAATCTTTTAATTGTTGTGATCAGCCTCTATTAAATGGATACAATGGTAGATGATAACTATTTTAGGTGCCTCAGTGAAAGAAAAAAACAAGCGTGGCAAAACCACTAGGTCTGGCCTTGGAAGATGGAGCAAGTTATTATTTTTGTTGTTTCTGGTTTTGAAAATGAGGTGCACTGGACGCCTCATGGTATTTAAGCACAAGGCTCTATTGGGCATCGGTGTACACAGTTCTGTGAGTGTATGGCTACCATAATGGTCTGGCCTGGGCCTTTCGCTGAGGTCGTTTGCTGGACTGACTGTTGTGATCGTGTTTCCTGATAGTAAATGAGAGTAACATAGAAGGGTTTGGCAGTAGAGGGTGTGCCTCTCTAGCCTGGATGACAGGGGGAGAGAGTTATGGTAGTAAAGGAGAGGGGGCAGCATTTTTCAATTCTCGCCTAGGGTGGCAAAACACCTAGAAACGGCCCTGCTAGGTGGAGAAGGCCTGCTGTCTTGTGCTTTCTATTATTCCCCTTCTTGGCGTTCATGTGAGGTTGATGATAAGATCTATGTCGCATTGTAACGATACCCAGGTACTGAGGTGTGGTGTTATTTAAATGATCTGTGACTATTCTTATTATAACCCCCAGGCAATAAAAAACCCAAACAATCAACCTGTTTCCAAAGCCTAGTCCAGTGCCACGTCATCGAATAGAAAGTCTTCAGACATCGGGCAACACGTCATGAGGAATGTACTCTTTGACCAAAGACTACAAACATTTGAATGCAATAGGTCTCGCATTTACGCGAGTTTAAGCTATGGGCATTGGAAATGACAAAGCCTTTTATTTATGTTTTAAAAATCAAAACATAAATAAAAGGCATTGTCATTTTCACTGCCAATAGCTCAAACGCGCGTACATGTCAGACCTATTGCATTGCAAATGCTTATTTTCCCCACTTCGACCACTGGGTGAAACAGATTGAATGCCAAAAATACTAACTCCATTGCCAAGATGTACCGAATGACCAGGTCAATGTGGAGGTAGATGGTCACTACGTTCGAGAAGGTCAATCGCAAGACGAACTGTATATTGTAAAAGTAAAAAAAAAAACTACTTAAAAATGCGTTCATAACACGTCTGGAGGCATATGTGCAATATCCTACTAAGTGATTAGGTGAGCCCACTGGGCATGGCGACTAGCCTCAAAGTTTTGGATGGCTCGGAGATGCCCAAGGTGGCACTCTTCCTATAGCCGTATCACTGACATAATATAGAATGACAAAATATAGACTTACCAAAATATAGTCACCAAAATATAGAATGCCAAAATATCGAATTCCTATCTGCAAACAGGTAAGTACAAAAATATCGAATCCAAAATATAGTCTGTAAAAAATATAGTCAGTCAAAATATCGAATTTTTTTTAAATGTCTTAAAAGTAATTTAAAATTAATGACATAATAAACATAATTAACTAAAACATACTTAAAAATACTCAAATAACCTTAAAATTAAGATATAATTAATTTAAGTTATTAATAAAAAATGTACACTATTTTACCGTAGGATAGCAGGAGGGTAACATTTAATATCACCACTCCAGTGAGTGCAACAGTAGGGAAAGCGTTGGATAGCGAAGGGGTAAAAAACTACTATTCCCACTCCAGTGAGTGCAACAGTAGGGAAAGCATTGGATAGCGTAGGGGTAAATATTACTATTCCCACTCCAGAGAGTGCAGCAGTAGGGAAAGCGTTGGATAGCATAAGGGTAAAAATTACTATTCCCACTCCAGAGAGTGCAACAGTAGGGAAAGCGTTGGATAGCGGGAGGGTAAAAATTACTATTCCAACTCCAGAGCGTGCAACAGTAGGGAAAACGTTGGATAGCGTAGGGGTAAGAATTACTATTCCAGCTCCAGTGAGTGCAACAGTAGGGAAAGCGTTGGATATTGGAAGGGTAAAAATTACTATTTCCCCTACAGAGAGTACAACAGTAGGGAAAGCATTGGATAACGTAGGGGTAAAAATTACTATTCCCACTCCTGAGAGTGCAACAGTAGGGAAAGCGTTGGATAGCATAGGGGTAAAAATTACTATTCCCACTCCAGAGAGTGCAACAGTAGGGAAAGCGTTGGATAGCGGGAGGGTAAAAATTACTATTCCAACTGCAGAGCGTGTGTAACAGTAGGGAAAGCGTTGGATAGCGTAGGGGTAGGAATTACTATTCCCACTCCAGAGAGTGCAACAGTAGGGAAAGCGTTGGATAGCGGGAGTGTGAAAATTACTATTCCCACTCCAGATAGTGCAACAGTAGGGAAAGCTTTGGATAGCGTAGGGGTAAAAATTACTATTCCCACTCCAGAGAGTGCAACAGTAGGGAAAGCGTTGGATAGCGGGAGGGTAAAAATTACTATTCCAACTCCAGAGCGTGCAACAGTAGGGAAAGCGTTGGATAGCGTAGGGGTAAGAATTACTATTCCCACTCCAGAGAGTGCAACAGTAGGGAAAGCGTTGGATAGCGGGAGTGTGAAAATTACTATTCCCACTCCAGATAGTGCGACAGTAGGGAAAGCTTTGGATAGCGTAGGGGTAAAAATTACTATTCCCACTCCAGAGAGTGCAACAGTAGGAAAAGCGTTGGATAGCAGGAGGGTGAAAATTACTATTCCCACTCCAGTGAGTTTAATAGTAGGGAAAGTAGTGATTTAATATATTATTAAAAATAAATTAAAGATCAATACCAATAAAACATTAATTGAAATTAATAACCAATTTAATATTATGTAATAATTAATTTGAAATACAACTACATATGAGTTATTAAAAATTAATAACCTAATCATATTTAACAACTAATTAATTTTCAATAACAAAAACTAATTAATAATAAAAATTAATACCAATTAAAAATTACCAGTAAATTAATTATCAATACACAAAAAGTATTTTTAATATGTAATTAATTACAATTACATTACTTCCCACCCTATTCCCCTATAAACCCACATCCCACTACAGAAAATACATTAATACAATTATCATAATTATCAAATATTTAATTAATACAAAATAATTACCATTTAATAAAAATTAATTGCCAATTAATAGAAATTAATTACCAATTAAAAATTAATTAACAATAAATTTAAAATCAATACCAATAAATGAAAAAAATTATTTACTTTATTACACTTAAATTACTTCCCACCCTATTCCCCTATAAACCCACAACCCGCTACAGAAAATAAATTTAGAAAATTAACATAATTAACAATTAATCAATTAATACAAATTAATTGGCAATTAATAAAAATGAATTACCAATAAAAAAATAATAAATTCAAAATGAATACCAATAAATAAATAAAAATATTTAATTTATTACAATTAAATTACTTCCCACCCTATTCCCCTATGAACCCACAACCCGCTACTGAATTAAATTACGCAAAAATTAAATAACATAAAATTCATTACTTAAAATACATTAAACATACATTACAAAAATTAATATACACTTTTCACACATATACTAACATACAAAACACTTTAAAAAAATTGATATTATTAAAAAATCGATATATTTAATGCCTATATTGTATACTTCGATATTTTGACTTCTATATTTTGGAAATCGATATTACTTACCTTAAATTCGATATTTTTAACCACTATATAGTGTCCATTCGATATTTTGTCCATTCTATATTTTTACTTCGATATTATGTCCATTCTATATTTTGGAATCGATATTATGACTGTTTACCCCTATAGCCACGCGCAGCTTATATTTTTTAGGATTACTGCTGGCACTTATTAACAAAACTCTGGAACCTATTGTTACTGTATCAATTTCTCTCAAAGGCCACTGCTAAACACTCGGCATAAAACCTAAAGACTGCTCTTGCTCCAGAAGATACATGTATTTATGCCGCACCCGCAGAACTAAAGTACTCGACATAGAATGACTACAGTACCTCACTGAACGTCTGAACCACGCCTGTTTCCGTGGTAGCTAGTGTAACAAATGCAGAAAAGTGCATGCCAAAATGGCCACTAATTTACCTCTCCTTGCGCATCTCCCTCTCCATTGTACCCATTGCTCTTCATTCTTACATACCCCTTTTCACCAATGAGTGAGTAGCTGGTGCATTTTCAATGCAAATTGGTTTCGCATTTGCTGGAGTTTGAGCTATTGGCATTGCAAATTACAATGTCTTTTACTGAGTTTGTGGCATGCTGGCTTGGGTCTGATATTGTGGGAGGCACATGTAGTGGCATTGTGGTTGTGGGAGACACCCTCTGACAACTTGGAAAGAACTTGTATAAGAAGCTGAAGAAATAAATAATCTGTGAAAGAAATAATGCATTATATGCCAGTGGTTTTTTTGGGGGGGAGAGAGAGGTTTAAATGAAAGACAAGGAGGGGTTGCATAACAGGCCTTGGAATATTAGCGGAGGAGTTCTTGAATGCGGGAGCAGGTGAGTTGATTGTCAGAATCAGTGGTCAGGGTGGACCAGTGGGTCAGGAAGTTATATGAAAGGGGAGGGGCAAGATTGGCGGTCAGTGGATATAATCAATCAATCAATCAGTCATTTGTTAAGCGCACTACATACCCGAAAGAGTCTCAAGGCGCTGGGGGCAGCTACTGATCGAACAGCCAGGTCTTTAGTATCCTCCTGAAGGTCAGCAGGTCTTGGGTCTGTCGTAGGCTCAGTGGGAGGGTGTTTCATGTCTTGGCGGTGAGGTGGGAGAAGGATCTCCCGCCAGTGGTTGTTCTTCAGGTGTGCGGGACGGTGGCGAGTGAGAGGTCGGCGGATCGTAGCTGGTGGTCGGAGGTGTAGAAGGAGAGCTGTCTGTTGAGGTTGGCTGGGACGGTCTTGTGGAGTGACTTGTGTGCGTGGATGAGGAGCTTGAAGAATATCCTCTTGTTGACGGGGAGCCAGTGCAGGTTTCTCAGGTGGGGGGTGATGTGGCCGTGTCGAGGTACATCAAGGATCAGTTGTGCCGAGACGTTTTGGATGCATTGTAGTCGATTGATGAGCTTGGTCGGGGCTTCCACGTAGAGGGCGTCTCCGTAGTCGAGTCTGCTGCTGACGAGGGCCTAGGTGACTGTCTTTCTTGTATCTGTCGGGATCCATCTGTAGATCTTGCGGAGCATGCATAGGGTGTTGAAGCAGGAGGAAGAGACGGCGTTGACTTGCTTGGTCATTGAGAGCTTTGAGTCGAGGATGATTCCCAGGTTGCGTGCATGGTCAGTGAGGGTCGGGGTTGCCCCCAGTGCCGTTGGCCACCAGGAGTCCTCCCATGCTGACGGGTTGGAGCCGAGGATGAGGACCTACTTCTTGTCTGAGTTCAGCTTCAGACGGCTGATTTTCATTCAGTCCGCAACGGGCTTCATTCCTTCATGGAGGTTGGCTTTGGAGGTGATGGGGTCCTTGGTAAGGGAAAGGATCAGCTGAGTGTCGTCGGCATAGTAGATTATGTTGAGGTTGTGCTGTCGGGCGACGTGTGCAAGTGCGGGCCATGCAAATGTTGAACAGTGTCAGGCTGAGGGAGAATCCTTGGGGTACGTCACAGATGATCTTGGAGGCTTTGGAACGGTATGGGGGAGGCGGACGCTCTGGGTTCTGCCGGAGAGGAAGGAGGTGGTCCAATCCAGAGCTTTGTCTCGGATCCCTGCGGCGTGGAGGCGTGCGCGTAGTGCGGTGGCAGATTTTTGTCGAAGGCGGAGGAGAGGTCTAGGAGGATGAGAGCTGCAGTCTCCCAGTCGTCTAGCAGGGTCCTGATGTCGTCGGTGGTGGCAATGAAGGCGGTCTTGGACTGTGGTTGCTGCGGAACCCTGACTGGGAAGGGTCCAGGATTCTGTTCTCTTCAAGGTATCGGGTTAGCTGTCTGTTAATGATTTTCTCGATGACCTTGACCGGGAAGGGGACCAGAGAGATGGGTCGGAAGTTCTTGAGGTCACTTGGGTCTGCCTTGGGTTTTTTGAGTAGGGCGTTGATCTTGGCGTGTTTCCAGCTCTCTGGGAAGGTACTGTCGCAAGGGAGAGATTGATGACGTTGCGTAGGTGGGTTGCGATGGAGCTGCTTGCTTTGTTGAAGACGTGGAGTGGGAATGGGTCTGACGGAGAGCCGGAGTGGATTGTGCTCATGGTCTTGATGGTGTCATTGACGCTCACACTGGTCCAGGCTCTTAAGGGGACGTGGTCAATGGTGTGCGGAGGGTCTATTGTGTTGCTGTCTGTTGGGGCTGTCTGGGTGTTGAAGCTGTCGTGGATGTCTGCTATCTTGCGGTGGAAGAAGGTGGCGAGGGAGTCGCACAGGGCTTGTGACGGCGGGATGTCTTTAGTGTTGGAGCTGGGGTTGGAGTGTTCCTTTACAATGTTGAAGAGCTCCTTGCTGTCATGTGCGTTGTTCTCGAGGCGGTCTTTGAAGGAGGTCTTCTTGGCAGCCCTGATGAGGGGGTGGTGGTTGCGGACGGCGTCCTTGTGTGCTGCGTGGCTGTCCGGAGTTTGTTCACTGTGCCATTTCTTCTCTAGTTTCCGACAGGCTTGCTTGGAATCTAGGTGTTCTGGGGTGAACCAGCTGGCCCTCTTGCTGGTGTTTCTGTGGGGGGTTTCTTCAGCGGGGCGAGGGTGTTGGCGCAGTCCTCGATCCAGCGTCTGAGGCTGTGGGCAGCGATGTCGATGTTGGAGGGTTCGGTGGGTGGGCTGAGAGCGAAGTTTGCATGTAGTTGGTCTTCGGTGATTTTGCTCTAGTGACGGCAGGGGATCTGTTGGGTGCGGTGGTGTGGGGTGGGTTTGTGGAAGGTGAAGTGGATGCAGCGGTGGTCGGTCCAGAGCAGTTCGGTGGAGTGGCTGCCAGAGACGTGCGGGCTTGAGGAGAAGATTTGGTCGAACGTGTGGCTAGCAGAGTGGGTGGGCGTTGTGATGAGTTGCCTCAGTCAGAGGTTGGCGACGTTGTCGATCAGGGTGGTGGAGTTGCTGTCGTTGTTGTTCTCAAGGTGAAACTTCAGGTCTCCGAGGAGGATGTAGTCGGTGGAGGTCAGGGCGTGTGTGCTGATGAAGTCGGCGATGGAGCCTCTAAACTGGGGGCGGGGTCCGGGGGGTCAGTAGACAAGGGTGTCTCTGAGGGTGGAGTTGGGGTCAGTGTGGATCTGGAAATGCATTTGTTCGGCGGGGCTGAGCACGTCTGTGGTGCTAGTCAAGACCCTGATGCTGTTCTTGTGGACGATGGCGATTCCTCCTCCGACTCCGTTGGTGTAGTCTCTGAGGGTGATCTTGTAGCCGTCTGGAATGGCTATGGCGATGTCGGGTGCGGAGGAGTTGTTCAACCAGGTCTCTGTCAGGAAGGCGACGTCCGGGGAAGTTGTGTTGAGCAGGTCCCAGAGCTCGACGGCGTGTTTGCATGGGGAGTGGATGTTCAGTAGTATGCTTCGGAGGTGGTGTAGGTCTTTCTTGGCGGGTGGTTCGTCTGCTCTGTGGCTGGTGTAGCTGCCCATCTGGCAGGTGAAATGACCATTTTTATGCGTTTCGGGGCAACCTTGAAGCAGTTGTGGGTCTGTCTGGGGTTGAGAGCGTGCAGAGTGCTGGCATCGTACTGGCGGCGGTCGTCGTGGTGGGTGCGGGGGCCAGGGGTTCTGGTGCTGGTCGCGGTGCAGACGCGGACGGGTGCAGACGGGCTTGCCGCGCGCCAGCGGCGCGACCACGCAGCGCCGGCATGTATGGGGAGGTGGGAGTGAGGAGCAGCTGGGAGGCGGGAGGCGGAGCAGCGAATGGGGGGTGGAGCCACAGGGGACGCAGCAGCGTGGGCAGTGAGGGGCAACGAAGGAAACAGAAGGCAAAAGGGCACAACAATTGCGGGGGAAACGAGTGGCACAGAGGGCAAAAAGGTCACAAGAATACAGGGGGAAACGAGTGGCACAGAAGGCAAAAATGTCACAAGAAGAGGAAAAGTGTCACAAAAAACGTAGGGAAACGAGTGGCACAGAGGCAGAAAGGTCCCAGGAAAGGGCAAAAAGGGCACAAAAAACGGGGGAAAACGAGTGGCACAAAGGCAGAAAGGTAAAAAAAAAAGGAAAGCTGCTCGTTTGCACTCAATGCAGAGTAAATTAACTGAAATGAAAACAGAATATCGCTTGCATCTCCAAGTTAAGTTAAAAAGTTAAATAAAAAATTTAACCAGCCCCACAGCCACGCTTGTGAATTAAAGAAAGAAAGGTGGGCACCAGTTATGATTAGTAATAAAATGTAACATGTGGGCGCACACTCAACTAAACAAAGACACACCTTTCCCTTCCAATTTAGGGTTATTATATTGGGAGTGCTTACCTTACCTGCATCCCAGGAAAGTTTACAGATCCTTTCTCCTCCCCCTCATCCATGGCCGGCTGCACGTTTAAAAGTGACGAAGGCAGATGTTGAGTAGGAGCACTGGCTCAACCAGTGATTGCGTAACACTGTGTGTGCTGTAGTGGCAGAGATTGAGAGGGCTTCCCCAATATAGAGAATAATATATAAATAAAAAATGTGAACACTATAAAGTGGACACTGCTTTCCTTGCAAAAAAAAGAGGCACACAAAGGAGGGATTATTGGAGGAGGGATGGTGGAGGGAGGAGGAACAATGGTGCCCGCAGATGCGAAAGTGAAAGCACGCACGGCATGCTGAATGTAAAACGAAGGCGAGCCAAAGGCAAGCCCGTCTGCACCCGTCCGCGCCTGCCCGGGCCCAGGGGCCACGCATTATGGCCAATTTGCTACCTGCTCTTCCGCGAGGCTCGATCTCTAATACATACCTGTCTCCCTTGCCTGGATTCTGTAACACTCAGCCGTTTAAGGGCTAACGGCATTCTCCATCCCCAGGCGTGTTCTGTTCCCCCTTCCATACGTGAATCCTTTCATTGCCCTTGCGAAAAAACCTCAGTGACTAAGGATTCCACCTTCCGCTTTCTTTACCTGAACACCCGTTCTTTGGTAAAACATCTACTGGACATTTTCCTGCTTCTCACCACCGACAAACCTGACGTTTTACTTATCAGTGAAACGTAGCTTACTCATGACTCCCTGCATGATATTCTTGCAGCCCTCCCTTCTGATTATTATATGCTGTCAGCCAACCGGCCTTCCGGGAAGCCGAGGGGTGGTGTCGCAGCCATCATTCATAAGGACCACAAATTTACCATTTAGTCCCCCCTAGTTCTACCTGAGGTAGAGAACTTAGTTGTAAAAATCAATACAGATACTGGGACCTTGGTGCTGGTACTTATCTACCATCCCCCTCATGCTATGCCCACCTTCCCGATTTCTCTTAGTGAGCAACTGGCAGCTCTAGTCGTCAACTATGCCAAGGTCTTACTTGCCGGAGACCTGAACTACTGGTTTACTGATCTTGCGTGCAGGCCTCAGGCCATCGAACTTTCTGAGCTCCTTTCTCACTTGAATCTTATTCAGCATGTTTGGACTCCCACTCATGAAAAAGGACACATTTTGGACCAAATTTGGTCCTATAATGTCTCCCTGTCTACACCTTTGACGACTCTGTGTATTTGGTCAGATCATCACCTAATAAAGTTCTCGACCACCATGCATGGTCAGTTAAAGACCTCCACCCCAGTGGGAGGATTGACAAGGAAGTGGAGATCATTAAATAATCAGGAATTTATTAGTGCCCTGGCCAAATCCGTCGCAAGAAACACTCCGAAGGGGCAAACCGGGTCTAGGACTGAGCGGTGCCCAGCAGGGAAAATACAAAAGCTGGTGGACACCGGGAAGCAAAGAAACAGAATCCTGCGAGGCGAGGCCTGTAAGCGGCGGCAGTACAAAAGGGGGTGGTGATGGACGAAGAATCTGAATCAATCAAACACTCACACCCAGTCAAAAGATCTGGGTTTAATCCATCACCGTTCTTTAGCCCACTCTGCCACCCCAGTTCAGACATGGCTGTATGCAAATCAGTCTGACCCTGTGCCTCATGGGAACAGTCCAGCCCGAACTGCCAAGCCATGTCTTCCCTGGAACGGAAACAAGCTTCCGAGGACCGGTTTCTGGCATTCCAGCCGTCTTCAGCCCGGCTTGCTTGAATCCAGTGGCAAAGTGAGCAAGGGACTCACGTCTGAGCATACTCTGCCACACTTATGGCGGCCAAAAGCTGTACAAAAGGGGGTGGTGATGGACGAAGCATCTAAATCAATCAAACACTCACACCCAGTCAAAAGATCTGGGTTTAATCCATCACCGTTCTTTAGCCCACTCTGCCACTCCAGTTCAGACATGGCTATATGCAAATCAGTCTGACCTTGTGCCTCATGGGAACAGTCCATCCCGAACTGCCAAGCCATGTCTTCCCTGGACCGGAAAGAAGCTTCAGAGGACTGGTTTCTGGCATTCCAGCCGTCTTCTCCCTGTCTACACCTTTGACGACTCTGTGTATTTGGTCAGATCATCACCTAATAAAGTTCTCGACCACCATGCATGGTCAGTTAAAGATCTCCACGCCAGTGGGAGGATTGACAAGGAAGTGGAGATCATTAAATAATCAGGAATTTATTAGTGCCCTGGCCAAATCAGTAAAGACCTCCATGCCAGTGGGAGGATTGACAAGGAAGTGGAGATCATTAAATAATCAGGAATTTATTAGTGCCCTGGCCAAATCAGTACCTATCCCTAGCCACAATGTTAACTCTAAGGAAGAGAAGCTCGCTTGCTTGAATCCAGTGGCAAAGTGAGCAAGGGACTCACGTCTGAGCATACCCTGCCACACTTATGGTGGTCAAAAGCGGTACAAAAGGGGGTGGTGATGGACGAAGCATCTGAATCAATCAAACACTCACACCCAGTCAAAAGATATGGGTTTAATCCATCACCGTTCTTTAGCCCACTCTGCCACCCCAGTTCAGACATGGCTATATGCAAATCAGTCTGACCCTGGGCCTCATGGGAACAGTCCAGCCCGAACTGCCAAGCCATGTCTTCCCTGGACGGGAAACAAGCTTCCGAGGACCGGTTTCTGGCATTCCAGCCGTCTTCAGCCCGGCTTGCTTGAATCCAGTGGCAAAGTGAGCAAGGGACTCACGTCTGAGCATACCCTGCCACACTTATGGCGGCCAAAAGTGGTACAAAAGGGGGTGTTGATGGACGGAGCATCTGAATCAATCAAACACTCACACCCAGTCAAAAGATCTGGGTTTAATTCATCACCGTTCTTTAGACCACTCTACCCCCCAGTTCAGACATGGCTATATGCAAATCAGTCTGACCCTGTGTCTCACGGGAACAGTCCAGCCCAAGCGGCGGCGAGCAGCGGACTATCCCTCAGCAGCGATCTGGGCGGAAGTAAATAGGCGGCGGGGCCCCGGCGCCGGAAACAAGCACAGAAACAGAAACCAAGAGTGGTGGTAGTGACGTAGGGGGCTAAAGCAGCATCGGCCGCCGAACAAAGACCAACGGAGGGAGAGGAAGTGCACAGAGGCCGGTAGGGCAGCGGAAAGCAGCAATACAGCTCGGAAGTTCCAGACGAGTGGTGGGAGTGAGGCACGACCCACAAGGACTGTCAGTGTGGACCTGGCGGGAGGCCGATAATCGGCAGGAGAGTGCGGCAGCTTTGGGACCCCCACCCACACGGTAATTTGGAGACGGCGCCGGGGCTGATGGGAGCGGCACGAACTGAGGCACATTGACGGGAAAAGGCGGCGAGGGACCGTTATGTAAATGGGCCCAATAGACAAGGTGCACAATGCCCAAATCACATCTGGCCAGTAATTGGGTCCGCTCCTCCACTTGACCCCAGGTGCAAAGACATTGGGCAGGGACGTCCCACAGGCGAGGCGCTGGGAAGGTGCGGACATGCTCGGACAGCGCTGCAGAGCAGGAGGGAGGCAACGGACCCGGCAGTACAGTTGTAATACCCGCGAGGAGACCAGGGACTCTTGGCAGTAGGCTCCCCCTGGAAAACAGTGGAAGACCACGCCGTGGAGGGGCCCGGAAGAGAAACAGAGGTGGCCATAGTGCCCGGTGTCTTGGGCAGGTAGGAGCAGTTTAGCGCGAGGGCACTGCCGGTGGCCCCATTTCGCAAAGACACAGCGATCCTGGGGATTTACCCCCCCCCCACCCCTCACACGGGACTGTGGAGGAAATATTGGTGAAAGTGTTGCTACCACATCCACGCACCTCGAGAGGAGAAGCACTCCTTGAGAACCCGGCACGTATCCCATAGTGCCGATTCACCACACATCTCGCACTGGCAAGCAACGGCCCTCAAACGACCCGGAGGCTGCGGTCGGAGAAGAGAGAAAGCGTTTCGCAGGAAGATCCTAGAGACACGGTAAACACACAGCGAAGGGGCGAGGCGGACCCAGGAAAGAATATGGCGGGCAGGGGCTCTAAACACAACTCAACACATGCCAAACTAGTCAAATTCGCCTATGACAGGACTAACCCTCCCCAGGCGGAACCTCTCAACTCCACGGGGAAAGCACAAGAAGGGGAAGGAGCAAAAAAGGCAACGCTAGAAGATGTAATGCGTGCCCTGACACAGGTACAAACCATGGTGGGATCTACGACTACAGAAGTCACCCTGATTAGAGCATTCCTCTAAAAAATGAACGAGAGAGTGAAGCAAGTGGAGGTGGTGACGAAATCCCTGGTGGAAGACGTATCGGAGCTGCAAGTGGAGATGGAGAAGATGGTGGCCAAAAACAAATCCCTCAGAGAAAAGATGGATGGCCAGGAAGGGCGCTCGAGGAGGAACAACGTCCGAATACTGGGGATTCCGGAATCAGAAGGTAAAGGTGCAATGGATCTTTACGTGGAAGAACTGATTAAGACACACTTGAACACCAAGGGCCTCTCACGCTTCTTCTCCATGGAGAGGGCCCATAGGGTACCCGGTGGGAAACCGAAACCGGGGGCCCCCCGAGACCAATCCTGGCGAGATTCTTTAATTTTCGCAACCGGGATACCATTCTACAGGCAGCGAGGGTGTCTCCAGCCATTCAAATCCAGAATTCCACGGTCGCCTTCTTCCCGGACTATACTGCTGAGGTGGCGCGCCGGAGGAGAACTTTCCTGAATGTTAAGAGGGCACCAAGGGCAAAAGAGTTGCCCTACTCCATGCTGTTCCCGGCGCGTCTTAGAGTGGTGGCAGAGGACAAGGTCTGGTTCTTTGAAACACCGGAGATGGCCCAGGACTGGTTGGAGGGCTGGAGGTGCGCGGGGCAATCTCACCGCTCAAATAAAAATACCCGAAACCACCGGGACAATAGCCAAGCGGGATCCCAATTGTCCGGAACAGGGGGAGTGAACAGGCCACCAACGCTTGAATTCCAGGGAGCGGACAGAGGAGTAGAATCCTGATTTCTCGGTGTCAGCCACAACACTGTAAACTAAAGAACTCTGCAGAATGGACACGCTTGGACACTGGCCTGGGGAGCTCGGAGGAGGGCAGGGATGTCGCCTGCTCCGGAGGACCCTCCACCCCAGCGCGCAAGTAAACTGTTAAAGGGATGGGTTAAGCACTCTGCTATGTTGGGGAGGCGGCAGGTTGAAAGCCCGTTAAGCAGGGAGGCAGGGAGGGGGGAGGAGAGGAGGGTTTGTTTAGAAGTTACTGAAGTTCCACGAGTAAGGTCAAATTTCGTAAAAGAATACATGGATGGTCTAGGACAAGCAATTGGCGGGTATACCCCTAGAATGAGATCCGACTTACACTGTCATAGGCATAGGACAGACAATGCAAGACACTCAAGTACAGGCAACTGAGGAGGGGCTGCTGAGATCACGAGTGGTGCCTCTCCGACTCATGTCATGGAATGTGAGAGGGCTGGGAGATAAGATAAAGAGGGGGCTGGTGATGAACGCAGTGAGAAGGCAGGGACCGGCTTTGGTACTCCTCGAGGAGACACACCTCACCGGGGGAGCAACCAAGGCTCTTGATAGGAAAGGCTATAAAATGGAGGTACATTCGGAGTTTACCATGGGTTCTAGGGGCACGGGCATACTAGTTAAGAAGTCAGCACAATTCATCACATTGAGCACTAAGATAGACACACAGGGTTGCTTCGCAGCACTCAAGGGGCAGTGGGAGGGGAGGCTCCTGAATGTGGTATCCGTATATGTCCCCCCAGCACTGCACTCGGTCACGCTACCAGCCCTAGGTGAATTCTTATTGGACCTACCCGAGGGGGACATAATTATCGGAGGGGACTTCAATGCAGCAGTGGATTCCCTAGTGGATAGGTTCCCAGCGGTGCCTCATCCGGGCGGCCCCTCACGTATTCAGAGATTCTTGACCGCAATGGGACTGATCGACATATGGCGCTATGCACACCCTGCCGCGAGGCAGTACACTTACCACTCCACGGTCCACAATATGCTGCCACGGATCGACTACTTCTTAGCGCTGGGTGATGGGGTACAACACGTAGATACTATTGATATACACCCTAGGGGATATCAGATCACTCCCTGGTCACACTCACATTATCCACGCAGGAGAAATCACGTAGAAGAATTTACCCAATACACGCTTCATATCTCAAGGTGCCCAAGGTGTGTAAGACACTCAAAACGACGACATCACACTATTTTGCAGAAAAGATTGAGTCAGTACAGTCATCCACTATCCTGTGGGAGGCATACAAGGCGGTGCTAAGAGGACAGGCTACAACATCCATAGCGGGACATAAAAGAGAGCGACAGCGTGAATTGTCCGAGTTGGAGCTGGCACTGCATGCCGCAACTGTGGCGCACGAAGCGAGCCCTATACCAGATACGTCCCATGCCATGCTCCTAAAGTAACAGCAGTTTAGGAAACATGTAAAGCAACAGTCAGTGTCCCAGTTAACAGAGACGACCCACAGAATCTACAACATAGGGGACAAGGCAGGGAAAATGTTGGCCTGGTTAGATAAGAGGGGAGGTAGTGCCAGAGGTATACAGCGCTTTTGTGACAAACAGGGGATGGTGCACACGAGCCCTGAAGAGATAGTGGGGACCCTAGCTGAGTATTTTGAGGGAGTGTACACACCGAACACTGAAGTGTCAGCGGAGATGGCATGCACAGCGCTGGGACACATCCCTCATCAGACACTGACGCCGGAAGCGGTAACGGAACTGCAGGCAGACATCACAGAGTAAGAAATACAAAGGGCAATTCATGCTATTAAGCCGGGAAAGGCATCGGGACCAAATTGTATCCCGATAGAATGGTATCAGGCCGCATCAAAGGGACTCAGTGGGCCCTTGTTGGCTATGTATACAGACAGTCTGTAAAGGGCCGAACTTCCGTTGGATCAACGGACGGCGACCATCGTCGCAATCCCCAAACCTGGGAAAGAGCATAAGAGTGTACATCGTATTGCCCTATCTCCCTTCTCAATGCTGAGGTTAAAATCCTGGCTAAACTCCTTGCCACCCGGCTGATGGCCCATCTCCCGCAAATCATACACCCCGACCAGTCAGGCTTTATGCCGCATAGGAACCCCACCCTCAACCTACGTAGGGTACACAGTGTGCTTGCCAGAGCGGACACACTATCGGAAAAGGCGGTCATAAGATGGCATTCGACATGGTGGAGTGGCAGTATTTATTCGAAGTCTTGGTACATATGAGAATTGGCCCTAAATTTGGGCCTGGGTTCCACTATTATACACTAAACCTGTAGCACAGGTGGTGGCAAATGGCCATAGTTCTCGAACATTCCTGCTAGGGCGGGGAACACGTCAGGGCTGTCCCTTGTCGCCATTGCTCTTTGCGATCGCACTGGAACCATTGGCGAATCAGATACGCTCCACCTCACTGCTGAAGGGGATCACCTGGTCGGAGGGGTGGGAAGACCGCCTGTCTCTGTACACAGATGATATGCTGGTGTACCTGACGGAGCCGGAACAAAGTATACCGGCGCTGTTGACGCTGTGCGACGAGCAGGGGAAGATATCGGGGTAGACTTTGAACTGGAATAAGTCGGAAATATATGTACTGCAAGGCCCGACCCCCACACTGTGCGAAAACTGCCCTCTAAAAGTAGCGGGGTCCTCCTTTCGGTATCTAGGTGTCCATATTACGAAAGATCCGGCTGAGTTCTTTCAGAAGAACCTAACATCGCCGTTTGATCGACTGAAACAGGACGTTAAATTCTGGGCTGCACTGCCGCTGACATTGTTAGGCAGAGCTGCACTATACAAGATGATGTCATTGCCCCGATTTTTGTATATCCTAGAAAAACACCATACCCAGTAGATACAGGATACTTTGGGAGGGTGTCAGCGTTGATGGCCGGCCTCATGTGGAGCAATCGCCAGGCACGAATAGCTCAGGCCAAATTGCACAGGAGGTGGTACGATGGCGGGATTGCGTTGCTGAACCTGCAACTCTATTACCCATTAACCAGTGGCTACATGCACCTCAGGAAGACCAAGCGTACAGGGCGGACAGGGAGCAATTGGGAACCAATAACATACTGACACCTCTCTATGACCAAAGAAAAGTGCGCTCACTCACGGGGCCCACAAGGCTTACTGCATCACTGTGGCATGCAGCACAGGCAAAACTGGGATGGACGGGGAAACTCACAAAACTCACCCCACTGTGGGACACGCAGGCCCTGGGCAACCTGAGACGCAGTAAGGGTTTCACGCTGTGGGACAACATTGGTCTGTCCACAGTGGGAGATCTGTGGGAAAAAGACACGGTGACCCCTAAGCATGAGCGGGAAATCCGTTACGCTCGCGGATTTTGCGGATTTTTGGGAAATCCGCAATCCGCGAATTTTGCGGATTTCCCGCAAAGTCCGCAAAAAAAATCAGCGAGCGTAACGGGTTCAAAAGTTGAACCCCCACTCATGCAACTATTTTACAATGGCGCCAGCAAGCTGCCAGCGCCGTTGTAAAATAGTTACAAAGTTAGCTTGCACAGGAACCACTAGATAAAACGAAGCAGGTGCTTCCTGTGAGAGCGCACTGTGTAACTATTTTACAACGGTGCTGGCAGCTTGCTGGCGCCATTGTAAAATAGTTACAGCCTTACACAGGTCACTCAAGGGACCCCTGCGCCCTCGAACTAGTTGATGCTCAAATTCAGTGACTCATTCATTAGCCCAAAAACAATCATGAGCGTATTCGAGGCTGGACAGGTGTGCCTCTTCCCAAATCTACCGTGGAAAATCAGCTGTGATGCTGGGTAGAGGGCGGCCTTTGCATGGTCGCTCGAACTAGTAGATGCTCAAAATCAGTGACTCATTCATTAGCCCAAAAACAATCATGAGCGTCTTCGAGGCTGGACAGGTGTGCCTCTTCCCAAATCTACTGTGGAAATTCAGCTGTGATGCTGGGTAGAGGACTTTGCATCCTTGACTTTCATGAGCGCAATCCCCGTGCTGTTCCTGTGACCAGGAGCTTCTTTCTCTTCATATAATTGTGTTCGCACGGGTTGCTGCAAGTTCGCACGCGTTTTGTACAATTTCGCAATTTGCGAAATTGTACAAAACCCTCGCGAACTTGCAGAAACCCGTGCGAACATAAAAAAAAAAATCCGCGTGGATTTTGCGGATTTTGGCAATCCGCAAATTCGCAAATCCGCAAATTCGCGGATTGCCAATCCGCAAAATCCGCTCATGCTTAGTGACCCCCTTTGACCAACTGCGGCAGAGGTATGAGCTGGGGCCCATGGAATTTTTAGATATACAGGTGTTACACGCTCTGCTACTGCTATCAGCCATTCCACGTGGCACGAAAGTCCCAGAGGCATCTCCCCTCGAGGACCGCCTCCTCACGGACTATCTGCAAGAGCGGGCGACGTCACTCACGTATCGCAAACTGATAAATAACCTAGCGAATCCAACGATAAAACTGAGAGCCAAATGGGTGGAGGACATAGGGGAATTGGACGAGTCCGAATGGAACGAAGCGCTAGCGTCGCCTAAGGAGGTGGGCATATCGGCAAAGTTTCGACTTATACAGCTTAAAATCTTACATAGGGTGTACTATACGAGGAAGATGCTCCACACAATAAAGAGGGTACAACATCCAAATTGTCTTCATGGTTGTGGAGAAGAGGGGACATTGTTTCATACTATCTGGGAATGCCCTCGCATTCGGGAGTTCTGGAGAAAAATCATGCATACCATATCACAAGCACTGGGGATATCCCTGGTTCCCGAACCACGGAAATGCCTGCTCAACGTATGGGGGCCCAATGACCTTTGCAGACATGGACAACAGTGGTCCATGATAGGTATGATAATAGCTAAACGCGACATAGCACAGAAATGGGGAGCGGTAGATACCTCAAAGCTAACACAATGGTGCTCAAACATGGACAGGGTCATGATAATAGAGAGGACAGTATACACCAGTAGAGCGCGCCCACGCATATGGAACAAGATATGGACCCAATGGAACGTCTTCAGGGGGGACATATGCGAACCGCTGGAGGAAGAAGACACATTGACATCAGATGAGGAGTGTGAGGACGACTAGGGAGAGAGATAGGGGGGTCAGGGTAGGGACCCAAAGACATAACTAGATACATGAGTGGGAAGGGAAGGGGAGGGGAGGGTGGGTGGACTAATCTGTAACAATTGATCGTCATATGGAATCACCCTACCGTGGAGGAAAACAGTAACTGCAAACTAAGTGGTCTTAGATCTGCTCACACAAAACAGACCCTTGGCGATCAAAAGCCGGATTAGGGGTGATACACCCGTTTCTTGTAGAATTGATGACCGAATGTAGTAACTTCATGTTCATATTGTTTATTGTTATAAAATACAAAATTAGACCTACACGAATCCGCACTCTGATCACGAACCACCTACACATGTAAATGTATAATGCCGCCGCACCTCCGGGTTGGCGGCACATAGGCTGTGTAATCAAGAACATACTACGTACATGAGATATGGTGGCTGCCGGCCCCAGAGGTTGTAGGCCAGAAGCTGTGTACTGTCTGCAAATGGTAAATAAATGTCTTTTAAAAAAAAAACAAAAAAAATAACTTGAATTGCGCCAACACGAGAGGAAATGGAGACATGGCTACTCCGTTGAAGACAGGGAGCTATAAACGACTGCTCGCAGAGAATATAAAAAAGCCATATTGAACATCAAAGCATCTTTTTTCTCAGAGAGAATTTTAAATGCTTATGATAAATGTAAGGAAATTTTTAAGGTTGTGAACGACTTGTGCAATGATGATAGAACAGCCTTTGCACAAGTACCCACTCAAGAGCTCTGTAACTCCTTAAATGATTTATTTCTGGATAGAATAGCCATTATTAAAGAGAGCATACCAAAAAGTGCCAGCCTGGACTCCATGCAAGATATGCCTAGCAATCCCTCCATATTCGATTCTATTCCTTCCATTTATCACTTTACATTGGCCAAACTTATAACCCGGGTCAAATCGGGCTCACCCAATGACTGCTTCCCCCCTCACGTCTTAAAAGACATGTTCTCGGTCTTACCTCATAGTGTGCTCCCCCTCCTCAATGAGTCACCTGCGCAGGGCAAGGTTCCTGGCGCCTTCAAAAATGCAACGGTGGTCTCCCTCATCAAAAAACCAGGGGCTGATCTTTCCAATCTCTCCAATTACCGGCCCATATCTCTCCTCCCTTTTGGAGCAAAAATGTAGGAAGCACACGTGGCCAGGTGTTTCTCCAACTTCATTAAATCTTCAGATTACCTGGAACCCAACCAAGCCGGCTTTTGCCCGGCGCATTCAACTGAGACTGTGATCCTAGCAGACTTGGACACTTTCAGATCTAACACTGACAGGGATATCCATCAAGCCTTAGTGCTCCTGGACCTGTCGGCTGCGCTCGACACGGTCGACCATACCATCTTACTGCACCGTGTCGAACAGGCCGGCCTGCAGGGTTCTGCTCTCAGTTGAGTTAAATCCTTTCTGTCTGACCGTATCCAGGCTGTCAGGCTTGGGAACTTCGTTGCGCCCAAGCTTGTCACTTCTTGTGGAGTTCCTCAGGGTTCTTCACTGTCCCCGCTCTTGTTTAACTTATATCTCAAACCTCTACTACATTCTCTAAAAAACAGAAAGGTTACAATTTTTAATTATGCCGATGATCTGCAATTAATATTCCCATTGGACTCCCCGGACTCTGACACTGAATTTCAGGCCACCATGCTGCACATTCAGCTGTAGATGGATCAGAACCATCTTTAACTCAATCCAGGTAAGACAGAGCTGGTGCTTCCGGGTAAAAGCGAGGCCAGATGGGGCCCGCACTTCTGGCCGACGGAACTGGGGCCTCCTCCCTCGCCCTCCTCCTCTGTGAAAAGTCTCGGGATTATTATTAACACAGATCTTTCACTTAGAGGACAGGTGGGAGCTGTGATCTCTTCTAGCTTCCATCAATTGCGCAAAATCAAAAAATTTGCCAACCTGCTGACCCACTCTGCTCTCATACAGGTGGTGCTTGCACTGGTCCTCTCACGGCTGGACTTTTTCAAATTCCATCTATTTGGGCTTACCTGCATTTTTAATAAGGTGCCTGCAAATTGTTCAGAATCAAGCAGCCAGACTCATCTATAAACAACCCAAATGGCAATCAGCAAGACCACTGCTGGCTGATCTCCACTGGCTACCTATAGCCCA
Source organism: Lissotriton vulgaris (assembly GCF_964263255.1). Classification (NCBI taxonomy): domain Eukaryota; kingdom Metazoa; phylum Chordata; class Amphibia; order Caudata; family Salamandridae; genus Lissotriton; species Lissotriton vulgaris. The sequence goes on along the minus strand of NC_141685.1, from coordinate 1,530,174,290 downwards.
ACGGGTCGCATTTAGGGTTGGCTGTTTGGCCTTTAAAGCCCGTCATGGAAAAAGTCCCAGGTTCATTAACAGCATGATTGTGAAGTATGTGCCTACCCGAAATCTCCGTTCAGCTCATCTCTACTTACTTAGCATCCCCTTCTTTAAAATAAAGCGACAAGGAGGCTGTTGTTTTGCCCATCTTGCCACCTTGCCCCTAAAGTTTGGAATGCCTTCCCTCTGACAATCAGGAGCTGTGAAAATCTTATGGTGTTCAGGAGAGCCTTAAAGACCTGGCTGTTCAAGCAAGCATTTGCATAGGTTATCCACCGGCAATTTTCCTCACTCTCAGCGCCATGAAACCCTTGGGTGCCCGTGCACTTTAAAAGTTGTTATTAACATAACATAACATAACATGTGTCCACACAAGAACCTGTTGGCAGAAAGAGAAACTCAATAAATGAAAAGTACACAGTACCGTGTAACAACCAAGTAAAGGGGCCAGTAGCCATGGGAGGTGACAAATGACGTCATGGCCGTACTAAGGAGGGACTAACAAGCCCATTGATGAATCAGAAGCCAGCATTTAGGACGGACAATGATACAAGCCAACGAAAAATATGGGCCTAGGCGTTGGTGCTCTCATGTAGTGAACTACAGCAGCTCTTCGCCAGAGCAGCACTTGCACGCTGACTCTAGACTTTGACCTAAAAATGACTGGTTATTGCAGGAAGCTTAAAGGCAGTAACCAGGTGTGGTGTACTGCTGACAGGAATAGGTAGGCCCCCCATCAGAGCTGTAGGTGTGTGTTGGTGGCGATGACAGAGGGCAGCGACAAGGAAATTTATGGACCAGAATCACACCCAAGGCAGCTGCTTCTGCTTGGCTCTCTCACTGGTTCAGAAGTGAAATGGCCGTGGTGGTTGGTTGAGAAACAGAAAGCATTTTTGGCACTTCGCCTCACCCACATTGGTCAAACATGCTTAATTGGTTGCTCTCAGTAGCAGCAGTGCTCGCTCACACAGGAACGAACATTTGTTTTCAGCTTCCAATCAAAACACATTCAAAATTAAAGATAGAATTTTACGCTAGCTGTCTTACCAACAAGTCATTGGTTCTACTTAAATTGAAGATAATTAAACTAGTAACCTTTCGATTGTGTACTACCATCTATAATTTGAAGTGCTCACAAGTGGCAGACTGACGCTATGAAGCATTCTTTAGAAAACAAGTTATTCATATTATATACAATTGTATGTAGTGCTAAGACAAAAATTACATTATACAATATAAGATGCATGCATTTGTGGTGGGCTGGCTTTTATTTTTTAAATGAGAATGTCACTTATAGTGCACCTGGACCTCACACAATGTGTTTATTAAAAATAGGAGAGTGTACGGGGCACTTTTTAATATTTTAAATTTTTATATTGCACACTTTCATTCTGTCTATACTACAAAGGCCCCTGTTCCCTCCATGAACTGAGCTACTACATCTTGCCCACATATTGTAAAGCCACAGTCTAACCTTGCAGAAACTAGCTAGCAAAAATGAGGAAGCCTGACAGAAAATTGTAGACCAGGTCTCCCAGGCGGCCGCCACATCAGTAGGCACTCTGATGCTTGCCCAAAAATGTAGGGACACCATCGGGGATTCCACTTTTGACTCGACGTGTGACTGTGTGCGTGTGGGTTTTTAACTCTTTTATACATGTATTTGTCCTTTCACCCCGGCCACGTTGCATGCAAGCGGTCCTGCTGCCGTAATTATCATGACCTACGAGGACCTACTATTCTTCATTGAAGGGTCTACGCGTTTGTTTGATATGTCTCCGCCCACAATGACATACTTTCACTGGACACAACGCTCCTTCTTGAATGCATTTGCTGGTCATATTGATGACCACACACCTCTTTATTTCTTCAGATAACCAACTACGACCAGCCTTTGGTGGCGTTTTTCTGCTATTTTGCGTACGCCCTACCTGTGAGTATGTGCTACCTGGTCAGTGCTAGCCAGTATTATTTTCTATGTAATTTTACATGCATGCATTGAGTATGAATCCTCCCCTTTTTCTTCCCTAGAATCCTTTTTATATTCGCTCGCTTGGAGCCTATGGCCTAACGATACCATGAAGCAATTGAACCGTGAAGTTTACTGATCCACGGTAATAATGGGAATTTATAATGGTTTTTAAGTCCTTTCTCGCTATGAATCTACCCTGCCAAATGCCTTACCCCGTGCCCTTTCTTCCCCATAGGATGGATGTATGTCCCTTCCGTCTTTGTCCTGTTGAAGACCCCAGCCTAAGGGTTTCAACTTCCCTAGAACATTAGGGGTCAAAACGTCGACAAACTTTCTCACCCACATCGGTCCACATTGTGACAATGATCAAAGTGGTTGATTTGTTGTGAGGTTGTTTATGAATGCTGACTATCATTTATGTGCTCAGTGTGGCTGAATATGGAAGCCAACACATTCTGTATTTTTTCATTATAAGTTGGGTCCTATTGACCAGTGTTATATTACCTTTGATGTTTCCCAATCCTCACCCATCCTTGCACTTCCCATTCCTTCCCCGGGGCATTGTTTATTGGTCAATACTTGAAGAATATTGAACCTACTAATTAAAAGTGTTACGTTTTATACACACATTGTGTTGTGTGGATTCTATGTGAATGATCAACATTGTAATCCGATATGTTTGAAAATGTGTCTTTCTAAATCGTACATTCTTTTCTGTGTCCTTCTACAGTCCTACACTGGGATCATCTGTAACTGTATCAAATAGAACCCAGGTCCTAGTGACTTTGTTTGGGTATAAGCCCCTTTTCTATACCGCTTGCCCAATACCGGCACAAGAAACTGGATATCCGAGACCATGGCTAGCTCCAAAACAAAACCATTAAAGAAAAAGGATGTGCTTTTGAAGCTTAATATGAAAGAATAAAGGAGAATGGTTAGACAAAGTTACATTAATCGAGGGAGGTAGATTATTCAGGACCAGGGCATGCATGGGAAGGGCTGATTCAAAGAAAGAGGGAGGCAGGATTCAGCCTGGAAGGCAACCTCAGAAGGAATCAGTCACCAACCACCGGCCCTGCATTCAAGCACCTGGCTATGCCACTCTTTGGTAGACACAGGTTGTATAATATTTGCAACTTAAGAACAAATCCAGCACCTAAGAAATAACCACTACCTTTCCCGTAGTAATTTTGTGGGAACAGATAAGGCTGCTGATGGAAGGAACCAGCTACTCTGATACTGGTTGGGACTTTATTAACACTGCAATATTCGCTCTTTCCTAAATTTTGTTTGAAACAAAGTTGCTAACCTGCGTCCTTATCTTCCCAATATGAGATTACTCATCTTCTCCTCGCTTTGTGTTGCTCCACTACTAGTGACCTTCATAAAAGCACCAAACACTTTTCGTTGCTCTCCCTTCCTCTTACTGATCGTCGTTCTGTTAGTTCCTTATTTGGGTCTCATCAGTAGGGGGCGACTTGAGTCCTATAGATCAGAGACCCATGTATGGGCATACTCATCACACTGATGATGCTCTAAGTGCGACAGTTTTATAAAGAAAAACACCAGTTATGTGCTTACTGTACCACAGGACTCACGATATAACTCATTTAACATTCTAAGTAGGCTTAGACCGATCTTGGGTTACTTATGTTTCCTACTGGAGAGGTGAAGATTAGTGTTAGTGTTCTTTCCATCATCTTGTCTGCTGCTGTAACACAGAATGCGTTATAATTCCATTTTGGCAAACTTTATTTCTATCTGCTGTCACAGTAATAACACACACAGTATTGTCTTCACAATGATAGTCTAGTTATTGGACCTGACCGTCTTTGAATGGTCAGCCCAGATTTAAACTAGCCTGGCTGATGAGGGAGTGATACCCCAAAAGCGGGCCAATATGCTTATTTCTGGTCCAGGAAAGACCTTGCCTGGTAGTTCTGGCTCGACTGTTACCATGAAGTGCAGGGTCACGACTGATTTGCATATGGCTGGGTCCAAACTCAGGTGGCATGGTGGGTAAAGAAGCAATGGATTGGGATGCGGTCCCAGGCGATTTCCAGTGGTTGAGATTAATTCAAGCATTCCATCCATCACCTTGATGTTTTTGCACTAAATGCGCGTCGTATGCCCGGACATGGGGCCCAGGTTCACTATGCCACTAGACACAAGCTAGTCTGGCTGGTCCCAGGATTCTTGTTTCCGGTCTAGGGAAGACTTTGCCTGGCATTTCAGGCTGGACTGTTCCCATTGGGAGGATGGTCAAGACCTATTTGCATTTGGCTTGGTCCAAACTGGGGTGGCATCGTGGACAAAACAACAATGGATGCGTCCCGAGCGATGGCCAGTGACTGACATGAATTCATGCATTCCATTTATCATCTTGTTTCCTTTACTTTTAGAAAGTTGACATTTTTTACCCAAACTAAATGAATCTTTCTGCCTGTTCCCAGGGTCATATGACTATGAATGGCTCTCCTGTGGTGTTTTGTGTATTGATCAAGACAGAGAAAAAAGAGGCCTAGATGTGGAGGGAGATGCTTTTCCTGACAAGATGGCTGAAAAAGGAACTGTGCCTTCCCTTGATCACTCTTTCAAGGACCCTGCCTGTAGCAAAAAGAAAGGAACCTGACTTCAAGCCTATCCTTGCCTTTTTCACCCTAGACATTTTGGATCTCAACCCAGGGAAAGAACTGACTAGATTTGGGGGTAGACTGTGGAATTCTCCACCCAAAAGCTGGTACCATCACAATATGCCCTGGTTGCCACTAAATATATCTTCAAGCTCCACACTACGGCATCTCCAAAACTGGTTCACAAACATCACATATTTGTGAACCCCAGGTATCCAGCCATACTCTTTCTTGTACGCAATTTGTAAAAATGCAGCTTTATTAGTTCGCATATTGCCCAAATACCGGTATAGACGAACACTCTCGACCATGTTGTTCACGAATGAGTTGTCATATACACAAGTTTTGGAGATGCCGTAGTGTGGAGTTTGAAGATATATTTAGAGGTAACCAGGGCATATTGTGAATCAACTAGTGAATAACATGGCTAACAACTGAGGACATTATTATGAAGACATCTGTAATATGAGTCCTCAGTATGGCCGAGTTATACACTTTTAAGCTAAGCATTCAGTAGTATGTGCGAGTGTAATCATTCACATTTACATAAATCTGCCTATACAACAGAGATAGCGTTTATTAAGCTACAATACCTATTTGTTTTAGACATAAGTAGACAGTTTTCCCCGTCAAGTCTGTGTTTGGTGTGAACATATAGCTCTTGCTATTTTAATGACAAATCAGGGTAATAAGAGACAAGTAGGGTACCATAATGGTTGTGGTCCTTTCTACTTTTTTTGGTCACAGAGCGGTGCCTCCTTTTTCCTGAATCGCAGCCAGCTGAGGTGAGGTCTCCTCCTCATGCATTACGGGTAAGCATGTAATGCATTGTTACGAATTGGTGGTAATACGTTAGATGATGATTGAATACATCACTATTATTTATTTATTTATTTTATAGTTTTATAGAGCGCAAACCAGACCTGTGAGGGTATCAGAGCGCTTTACAGTATTAAGGGCATTAAGAGATATTAATAAAAGTTTTTTCTCTCTCTGCCCAATTTTAATTCACTTTCTCAAAACCATCTTTACACTGCACATTTCTTTTCCCACACATAACAGCTGCTCAGATCTGTAGGTCAATTACTAAAGCAAGTAATTTTGAGAGCTCAATCAGCAGCTCTTGATAAAAATATCAGCAAGCTCCCCTTTCCTTTTGAAAGGGTTGTAGCCCTTAGTGTCACTGGTGTGGCACTAGGATGAGGCCCAGTTGATGAAGCATGTCACCATTCATGAGTGATGGGAATCCGTCCTTTTAAATAGGACTTCAACATTTCTTCTTAAACCCCTTTCATAGTCAGTTAGAGGTTAGAAATCACACTCTCTCAAGGCTCTTCTGTCTCTTTATTTGCTTGTCTAGACCCGTGGATAGTAATGAGTTGTATCTACTTCCAGATTAGTACCTAGAATTTCGAGAAATCGAGAATCGTGAATTTAAGGAGTTTGCATTTACCTTTGGGCTAATGAGTTATTTTTGATGATTTAGTGAGTTTTTCTCTTGGTACGTTGTTTTTGGTGATTGAACATGTCATGGGTGGTTTGGGCAGCAGAAGTGTGCCAATGGTATGTTGAGAAACCTGACTACTCTTTTCGGAGTTTGGTGGGAAGGGCGTTGTTGGTCGTGTAGTAATGTAAGACACGGTCTAGTGTCTCAGTTCTGTTGTAACAGCACACCTAACACCCACCCACCATCAGGCGTCACAGGTCAGGTGACACTGGCCAATAAAGGGGCCGAGCGCACGTGCTCTGGGCCCATTACCTATCCCCATACCACTATGTCCGTGTCTCATTCACCTCTCCACAGAATAAGGGCCTAGCGCCCTCACCAAAAACCCTACAATGGCGACGAGGCGGAGCTGTGCCTAGCGTGCCACAGCTACCTGAAGAAGAAAAAAAAAACATCATGGGGAAAGAGGAGAGAGCTGCAGGGCGATGTCGCGCCCCCCCCTCCCCAACAGGATCGGCGCCGGCCTGCAGTGAGGCCCGCGGGGCGTGTGCCGTGTCCCGGGCCTTGATGCCGCACGAGGTGACCGGGAGCTCACCCCGCACCTCACGTCTGCCGGACAATAAGCGAACCGGGCAGTGCCCACCTGCGCCGGCCGCGACGACGAGACCCCACCGAAGAGAAGCGGACCAGGCAGCGCCCACCTGCGCCGGCCGCACCGGTGGCCAGACCCGAGGAAAAGCCAGCGGAGCCCACCTGCCACGGACGTAGCTATTGAAGAGGCCCGTGGGCCTGAGGTGAGCCGGGAAGTGCCTGGGGGGCCGCGTGTGCCCGCAGCGACCCCCCACCCCCTATAACTGAACTAAGCGGAGCCCACCCGCATGGCCAAAGCGCCCCAAAATAAACACACTGTAAAGCAGGACCAGCGGAGCCCACCCGCGGCCTACCTGCAGCGTCCCCTGTTCCCCGCCGCGCAGCATGTGTGAGATAAGGCTGCGGCGGCGGGGTGAATGTGTCCGCAGCGTGTGACGAGCTGCCAGGCACTGTCGCAGAGAGCGGAGCCTACCCGCTATAATGAAGTCATCGCCCTGCCGGTGAAAGCGTCAGGCTCCGGATGAGATGCAAGCAAGGGCACGCGGGGCCGGACTGCCATGATGCCGGACTCCGCTGCAAAGGGCAGAAGGGAGAGAGAGGCATGAAAGAAAACGCCCGCAGCGTGTGGAGAGCTGCCGGGCGAGAGTGCATTGAAAGCGGAGCCCACCCGCACTCACGACGAGGCCCCGTAGTTGGCAAGCGCCCCGAGCAAAGCCGGACGAGGTACAGGCTGCCCAAGTCCCCAGAGTAGCGTGCCACCCGGAGGACATCGCCAACACCCCTCCCCCGCCGTGTGCCGTGTGTGGATTCTGAGGCTGTGGCGGCGGAGTATTGAAAGGAAAGCGGCGGTATTGCACCCGCATCTTCCACGAGGCCCCTCACCTCCCTCACAAAGCACCTGAACCATAGACACTCACCTGCTGTGATCCTGTTCCCAGGACAAACACAAGCAATGAAAGACTGCCTCACCAATGGTGCAGGGAAAGTTCTGCTGGAAGGCAAGAGTCCAGGAAAAGGGATTGGGGGGCAGCAGATAGATTGTAGGCACAAGTCCCACGGGAATGCCCTGCACCCAGCTTCAAAGGCCCAGAGTCAGAAGACGGCATGTGAGAGAGTGCTCCCGGGCCATCTAGTGGACGTCTTTGGTACTGCAGCCAAAATGAGAAAACAAATCCCTGCAGCACATTTAAGACACGACCAAGGCATGTATGAAACCCCCCCCCCAGGACAACGTGAGGCATACAGACATGCCAGAAGGGTGCCAGGGCACCACGCAATGGGGAGGGCAACACAGCAGCGCAGGACTAGAGCACAGATTCCACACCATGGGAGAGATGCCACGACACCGACAAGTGAGTGCGCAGGAGTGCACCAGGAGCGCAAGGACTCTACACATGTACCAGGGCAGCACAGCACTGCGATGCGCAGAGAAGCGCGAGGAGTGTAGAAACTCCACGCACGAAGGAAAACGCGGCGATCAGTATTCACGCAATGACCAGGAGCAGGAGACATAACAGAGGCGCAGACCACCTGACGCACGGGGACAAGCAGAGACCAACTGCCAGCGGAGCGGCACCTGATGGCCAAAGGTTGTCGTTGCAACCGCAGAGAAGAAACTGTAGCACCACCACCACGGAAGAGACAGAGGTCCCGAGACACCCCACTAAGCAAGTGCAACACAGGGAGGAAGCGCGACGACCGCCAACACTGCTCCAAGATCCCCAAAGAAAGCAAGCACACCCCGTGAAGTAACGGGAGCAACCTGCACACGGAGAAGCTCGGAGTGGTGACGTAACCCTCCGCACAGAATCGCAGCACAGGAAGAGCGCGGACGAAAGCGCGCCAACGCCAAAGCACCGGAACGGAGCGAACAGCAACCAAACAAAAGATAGTGATGCGTGAGGACTCACGCAGAAGACCACCCCGATGGTTGCCCCACGAAGCCGACCCCTCAGACGGTCGCACGAAGAACCTGGATGGTCACACACGTGACACACCCAAGAAGCCGGCCAGCCAGATGGCCGCACCAAAAGCCGACCCACCGGGGGTTTCGAGAGGAGGTGACCGAAGCAAGGGTCAACAAACCGCAACACAGCAAGTGTCCCACCAGAGGACAGAAGGTAGCCTGCCACCATCGGCAGAGTGGACCGGCCAGAGGTCCTAGAAGTTCGAACATCAAGACACAGTCCGCGAACAGCGACAAACGAACTTCACCAACCACAAGTCAACACTCAACATCCAAGGAGAGAGAGAAGATCGCAACTCCCGGTCCAGTCACAGACGAGTAGAGACAGTGTCCGTGAACCAGGACAAGACCGGATGGAAGCAGGCGGAGTGCACGCTGCCTGGAGAAGTCTGGCCAGGAAGAGGAAGACAGCAAGGTGACCAGACCGCGATGTGAAACGGAAGGAGAGGAAGCCGGAGTGGCACGACGCAACCAGAGAGAAAAGGAGAAGGAGTGGCACGACGCCACAAAGGAGAAGAGAAGAAAAGGAGATGGTCTGTGTGGCACGTCTGCCACCATTAAAGAGAAGAGAGAAGGAGAAGAAGTCTAAGCAGCACGACGACCTGAAGACAAGAAGATAGAAGATAACCAAGAGGAGTGTGGACCAAGACACCATGACACACAAAAGGGGAAACACTGAGGAAAACGTGAGAGGTGCACGACAGTCCACACGCACGACCGGGACACATGCAACATCACTGAAAGCGAGCATCCACGTGTGAACCCGACAGTCATCCAGGAAGGACAGAAGCGAGCAGGCCGGTCTGTTGGCAACACCCACCTCTGGGATGGAACGGACACAAGGGCCGTGGAAATCCAGGGGCAGAGGCCTCAGGGACACCGGTGGCAGCGGGTCCCCAACGAGAGTCGGACTGTTGAAGCTCCCGCTGAAGATCCTGGAGGATTGAAGGTCGCACAAGACGGAACCAGCGCCAACAGCACCCTTTCAGGTGGAACTCGGACATGGAGAAGAGGACCCATAGCGACGTCCTTCAACATGTTGAAGAGGCAAGGCAGCATGTCCACCGGTCCAGTGGAAGCCTGGCAGAAAGGCCTCCGGGTCGTCCAGTGAGAGGGGACACCCACGAGAGAGGGGCATCCGTGAGAGGGATTACCTGCAGCTGAAGGTCCCGTCAGGAACAGACACCAGTTTGAACCAAGCACTTTGACCAGGACGGTCCAGCGGAAAGTAACACACTTGGGACTCAATATATATCTATACTTCTGCACGTTCACAGGATGTGGAACTGAGCGAGAGAGACTGTAAAGCCCACTTACAAGCCGCAAGTCTGCCAAGGCAAGAAGAGACAACATTGCCAGCAATCAAAGTGACCAGCAGTAAGGAAGACTATGTGGGAGTCGTCGTGATTTGAGTTATGGGTTTTGTGGGAACTCTATTTTCTTTCCCACAGGTTGGACTTTAGTGTAATTTTATTAACTAAGGTTGGGAGGGATGTAGTAATGTAAGACACGGTCTAGTGTCTCAGTTCTATTGTAACAGCACACCTAACACCCACCCACCACCAGGCGTCACAGGTCAGGTGACACTGGCCAATAAAGGGGCCGAGCGCACGTGCTCTGGGCCCATTACCTATCCCATTACCACTATGTCCGTGTCTCATTCACCTCGCCACAGAATGAGGGCCTAGCGCCCTCACCAAAAACCCTACAGGTCGTAGTACTGCCTAGTAAGCTTGTGCTAAGAATGGGTGCCGAGGAGGGGGGGCGAGTGTCATGTCCTCACAATAATGACAGACAATTATCTTAGGGGTATAAGGGAGCTTTATTCTATACATCCATCCTTGTCCCTGTCCCTACTCTAACTGTCCTAGTTCCTGTCCCCGGCTCCTCCTGTTCCTGCTCCTCCCTTTAACTCCACCCCCCAACCACTAGACTGCATCACACAATCCTACATCTCCCCCTTTCTTAACAAAATGAGCTTAATGTCCTCAGTGCTCGCAATTCTTCAATCCACCACACGGGTCGGCGGACAGCCTGTTCTTCAAGCCTCAGTAGTGTCGAATCAGTGGTGGGCTTGGCTTTGGTCAATCTTTCCGTTGTCTTAATCAGGGCATCCTTGACCACGTTGGGTGTGAACTGTTTACTCTCACATTCCACAGTCATCATGTTTCCTTCCTGTGGTGTGACTGCTGTTGGTTCAGATGCTCGATCTCTTTCATGAGTGGATAATGTTCTGGTCCTCTTCCGAGCACCCGCATCTACTTTTACTTCCTTTTGTCTTGTCCAGTCGAGGGCAGCACTGCCCTCCAATTCAGGGTCATATATACCAGACAGTACGGTAGTATCTGACGAGACTGTCTTGGTTTGGTTCGGTAACTCATTCGCGGCCTTGGGTTGTCTGGCGAACTCGTGGGCTATCTGTGCATAGGCATGTTTCTCTCTCATCCGATGATGATCTCTCTCTACTGACACGTCCGGCTTTCCTTGCGGAGTGACTGGCTGGTCCCTTCCCATCCGGTGACTAAGGTCCACTGTCTCTGTTTACCTTTTGTAGGTCCTTTGAGTCAGCCTCGCGGACCCCTTCAGGGGTGACGGTGTATGATCTATGTCTGGATATACTTGTGACTGACATGACAGATTGTCTTGTGGAGTGACTGAGTATTCAGAGACCTTAGTGTGTGACATGTTGCTCTTGACGGGAAGGATGTCCTTTGGTTCCATGGTGCGTTTGGGTGATTGACGCCATGGCTGTCGTTGGGACCATGACTTGGTCAACTCACAGGATTGAACAGACGTGCTTTCTGAGTCAGAGAAGTCTTTTGTCGACTTCCAGGATCGGGCAGACGCGCTCTCTGAATCAGAGGAGTTCCTGGCCATACCCCTTTTAAAGGATCGGACAGACGCGCTCTCTGAACCAGAGGAGTTCCTGGCCACACCCCTTTTAAAGCGTTCCTTTGAGAGTGTATCTAGTAATGGATTTCTGAAATGAGTAGGCCGTGACGCGTTGTTCTTTGACTCAGGGTTGTCTTTAAGACGCTTCTCTGGGCGCCTTTGTCAACTTGTCTTTGACGTAGTTTCATTTGAGAAGTTGTTCAACAACCATGTGCTTGTTCTTTGTGTTTGATCTCGAGGTTTTTCATCTTTGCCTTTCTCACATATCAACGACTTCTTCTCAGTTTCTTCGTTGTCCCGGGTGCCATTGATGCGTTGCTCTTTTCCTGCTTGTTGTTGGGGAGGATCAGTTTGTCTTATGCGACCTATTTCTTCTTCCCACTTATTTGGTGCTCGGACACCCATGATACGGGTGTGATGTGTTCTCATGCTGGATGTTCCCTCAGACTCATCTTCACAACTTGGCGAAGAGTGTTCCTGCGCCGACTTCCAGTTTTGACCATTTTGATCTCTTCTTCTATAGTTTGTCTTCCTTACTCTCTTGTTGTTCAGGTTGCCATCTTGTCCAGGGGTGCGATCTGTCCCACTTGACGCTCCCTCCTCGTCAGACTTTGAATGACATCTTGAAGGGTGAAGAACTCCTTGAGGTTGTCCTTTGACTGATTGACTCGGAATACTCCTTGTCACTTTGTCTCTCCCGTTGTCTTTTCACTGGTCTGCCTTCCCTCTCTCTCCTTTTTGTTTTGTGTATTTTCCGAGTTTCATCAGTCCAGGCATCTTGATATTTCACCTTCAGAGGCAGGTCCTTTGATCTGTCTCTTGCCTTGACGTGTATTCCAATTTCAGCCTTCCTAATGATTTCTTCTAATGACCAATTCCCTCGCAGGATCTTGAGCTTGTGTCGGGGTTTGCGCAGCCTTCAATTATCCGGAGTCGAACTGCGTCCTCATTCGTAAAGGTGTTGAAATGGCAGCCTTGTACCAGGTTTTGCAACCGATTGATGAAAGTTGGCAATGGTTCACCTGGTTCCTGCCGAGCTGTGTTGAAAACAATGAGATCATGATCCACCTCTGCTTGTGTGGAGAGATGGGCACATAGCTTCTCTTGGAGTCTTTCATAGATTTCTGTGTCTTCTTTGGAAAATGTTCTGATTGGGCATCGGCCCTCAGGACCCACCAAATGGATTAGCAGCATTAGACATTTCCTCTCTCTTTGTTCACCCTTGGCGTCCAGGAAGTCACCCAATGTTGCCAGCCATTGGTTCCTTTTGAGACACAGACTCCAAGTATCCGTTTGCACCCCTGGGGGTGGTACTTCAATGCAGGGATTGAACCATTGTGCTAATTCTTCCCCCGCCATGAGAGGAGGATTCTGATAGATTATATTCGCAGGGCACGGGCTGTTCACTCGTCTTCTCGTCTTCTTAGCTGCTCCTCTTTAGTCGAGGCCTTCGTTCTGGTCATTTGCTGGGACGTTGATAATCTTTGCAACCATCACAGTATGTGCCAGTGAATTAAACTTAGATTTCATGCGTTCCGAAGTGTCCACCACTCAGCTGCACTGTGCTAGACACAGGGCTCCTTCTCTTTCGAGTCGCATGCTAGTGGCAGGTGGTTACCGACTCTTCCGTGGTGATGCTGGGCACGTTTGACATCTTTGTTTGTTCGGGCGTTCCCTGTACACTAGCGCAAGTCCTCCAGTCACTTCAGTGTGTGTGGTTCTGTCCAGCAGCTCTTCTCCCTTTTACGCTCTTCAGTATGTGTTCACCATCACCTTTACCCGTTGCTTGCGTTTGCTTATGCTTGTTTGCTTCTTCTCTCCAGCGCTTGTTTATGTTTCCTTATTACGCCCCTTGCGTTTGCTTGGGCTTGTTTTCTTATTATACTCCTTGCATTTGCTCGTGATTATTGGTGTCCACTTGTCGTTTTTTTCTTTTTTTTACCTGGCTCTTGCATGCGTCTGTGTTCGTTTCTTTTCCTCACTTGCGTTGGCCAATGTTTGTTGCATCACCTTTGTAGGTGCTCATGCTGGTTTGCTGTTACTCGCAATGCTTGTTTATTTGCTTTTCCAATGCTTGTTTGTTTCTTTTCACCAATGCTTGTTGGTTTCTACTTGCCAATGCTTGTTTGTTTGCTCTTGACAGTGCTTGTTTCTTTCTATTAGCCAAGGCTTGTTTGCTTGTTTCTTGTCTACACCAATGCTTGTTCCATTACAGGTGCCAATGCTTGGTTTCATCAACTGGAGGTTGCCTGACTCCAAAATGGCTGCTTCTAGTTCTCACATAGGGGATGTCTGTGGCTGTCTGACTTAAAGATGGCCGCCGGGCTTAAAATCCTGTGTCTCCCGAGATTTGGATCCCCCTATTGAATTTCAGCTATCGGGTCCTGGCAGGCTTCATGCACTCACCGGGCAGGCATGTGAGGTCCACGCTGAATGTTGGGGTCTTTGCTCCTCGCAGCTCTCGCTCAGGATCTCCTCACATCTTGCTGCTCTAGCTGCCGCAATCACGCTGCGACAGGATCCCAAAGCTCACGCATCGGGCGTGAGATTTCCGATGCCGGCTGCTTTGGAAGCTCCGGTTCCACTGCGCTCGGCTTCACTCACTGCCGGACTTCTGTGGGACCACGTCCTTCACTCGAGGCGATGCTCCTGCACTTCTAGGGGCACTGGACAGAGTCGGAGTGGGCTCCCGACCTCTGTTTTCATTTGTGGCACACCAAGTTGCACGCATCCGGCGTGAGACGCGTTTTTGGCGCGATTGAGCGTTTCTTTCTTTGGACGCTCGGGCGCTTGTTCACTCAGTTCTTCTGGGCTCCCTCGACCTCCTGGCTGTGGGGAGAGGGTCTCTTGCTGCTGGCCTCTTTTTTAGGTGGCAATTCGGCTCCACACAGCAGTGTTCTTTTCTTCTGGGCACTGCATGGGACAGGGTGCTCTCAGGAGGTTCTGTGCGTACTGGGCATGCAGATCCCACCCTCGTCGCCAGTTGTCATGTCCTCACAATAATGACAGACAATTATCTTAGGGGTATAAGGGAGCTTTATTCTATACATCCATCCTTGTCCCTGTCCCTACTTTAACTGTCCTAGTTCCTGTCCCCGGCTCCTCCCGTTCCTGCTCCTCCCTTTAACTCCACCCCCCAACCACTAGACTGCATCACACAATCCTACAGCGAGGTGTCGGGGTAGAAAGGTTACAGATGAACAAAGGCAGTTGACATCGATGCCAAGCCAGGTCACACACAAATGTCTGAACACCGTTCTTAGAGAATACATTTAGTCCCACAACAAATACTTTCTCCATTAACTTCTGCTGGGAGTGAATTCCCCCTCTTTCATAACTTCGATACAGGGTCCTAATTCTTCATCTTTAAGAGTGATTACTTCACAAATACCTTACATGATATTTATTTTAAAACCAAAATTGAGTGGGTCAGCAAACTATATTTATCGTGTTCGTTTGCATATGTGTATCAAACACTTTTAAAGTAGTTACTGTATTAAATAAGGGATCCATAAATATTAACGGTGCAATAGTACTTATTTAGGACAATTATAACTCAAATGATAGTTTTTCACTCTTAAATTGAACTATGCTTCAGAAACAAGACATGATTCAAAGGAGCTGAAATTATACATATTTTCAATGTTGTTTTGACTGACAGAAAAAGTACGTGGAAATAGTAAATGTTGCAATAAATACTTATGCACCGCCACCTAGTGGATATTATTAAAAAAAGCAAGTTGAAGCCAACAATTGATTAAAGGGATGTTAAGCTTTACCTTTATTCGAGGGTGCCCGCATCACATTTTTATAAAGAACTTACTGTACTTCTTTGAGACTCAAACACATGATGCTGAACCTTGAAGAAAACACCGTTTGCACGAAAGTCAAACTTGCAGTTCATACAGAAAAGAACATCGGGAGCTCAAATCATTTGCCACAGAGTGGAGCTATGTTCCCTAAAGGTCTCATTCTCCGGCGTAACCGTTTAGTGTATTCTTGGACTTCGCCTTCATTTTCACAAACAGGATGTTAATTGCAGGTTTTTCTTTAAAGATCTCACAAATAAGTCTCGGGTAATCCGCGAAGAAATAACTAGTTTGCTGGAAGCCGCTGCTTTAGTGACGGCAGCCTCTTCATTACAGACTCCGCTATTCACTCCTTATTCCTCGGGCGATGCCAACACTAACAATGCTCACATATTCAAGTGATCTTAACTGCACACGGTATTCTACAACGTGTGCTGTGATGTCTATACTACGTCAATGATAGAACAGATTGACCACTTTGCGGTGTCCAGGCCTGGCTTGTGTTGAGGGGGAAGGAAAGCCCTCTGGGGTGTGGTCACGAGTCACAACCTACAAACAACCCTGCTGTGGTCACGAGCCGTGGTCACAGGTCACCGACGCACACTTCACTGAGGAACAAGGAGCAATGATATGAGGTGACAACGATCACATTTAAAGTGGCATTTTATTTGTTAAGTCTTAAGTACATCAGAAAAACGCATTTATTAATTGATCAGCCTGAGCAATGAAATGTTCGAAAGTCTGACTTTAATCTGTCAGGGTTAAAACAAAACGCAAGTTCACATTCAGAATACATTCAAAGAAACCATAGCGCCTACAAAGGTGCATTTCTGAAGAATATTACCCATGCAAGTTTTAACATTCCAAAGAGATCCAAGGTGCAAGAAAGGACTGGGATCTTTTAAAAGGCACAATTGAAATTAGTTAGGGAAAGCAGAACACTTTATAAAGTCTAGTGCCTTGAAGCACTTTAACTATGGAGACTATCCCAGCAGGGCCTAATAGTTTAAGGAAACCTAAAAATGCAAGGAATTGGGTGTGAATGGAAAATACAGAGCAAGGACAGAGATTTAAAAAGACAAAAGTATTATCTGGCTTAGGAAGTCTACCACCTGAGAGAGAGGATTTGAAGTCCCAAGTCAGACAATCGGCTAGCCGGAGAGCTTGCATGCAAAGGTCGCATCAGCAGAGCTCTGGCTTCAGATTTGACGTTTGGGCCTGATATACCCAAAATTGAGGAACTCGGGTTCTATGATGACGCTGACCTACGCCTTATTCTGTGCAGGCGGTTTGACCACAAGTGTTCCAGGACACCGGAAGGACACCTGTACTGAACATTTTGTTTTGGACGCCTCTGAACAGTGAACATCTTGTTTTCTTTCCTAAGAAGGACAGGTTGTCATGTACATTTCTAAAAATACATGTGCGAGCGGAACTTACGTGTTTCAGTGGAAAGTCCCTGAAATGTGTCAATCTGCCTCTGCACCAGCTGAGTCTCGTGTACGTGTGAGAGTGGGGTGTCTTGAAATGGCGCTTGTGAAAGGCTACTGTACTTTTCCTAAGTTGCTCAAGTTACCTCGCTGTGTCCTGCACACTAGAAAGGCACGTTTTAAAAATGATTTAGGCCCAGTGGATTTTGCTAACATAAGGTGTGACCTTTGGCCTTTCGCTTGGGCCCATAAACCTGAAATTAAGGGAATCTGTGGGATCCCATTTGCTGATTATACATAGCAAAAATTGTGGGATTTCAAGCATATTTTCAGATTTACTCTAGCAGGGCCAGGTAGGGCCTTCAAGCTACCAGGGTTGATAAAAAGGCCCTCTATCATCTCCCTCCTCTTGTTCATTCAATGAACATTCTTTTAACTTATTATCTCTGCGACCCTTCATCCAGTTGCTGTATCCAGGGTATGTCATTAACATAACACTTAAAGCTACCTTGTTGTTGATCTATTTCGTTGGCTTTGTCTTCATTTGGCCTAATGAGTATTTTCGCATACTCTGCATCTTGCTCATTACGCAGGCGTTCATATTGGGCTGCTGTTGGGCTCTTACTCAGACGGTCTCTACCTGGGAGAAGTGGAGGAGCTATTTGTATTCCATAGTGGGTGCTAGGTGCGCTGCTAACTCGCTCATCTCCATTCGTATTCCAGTCCCATCCCAATGAACACGATCTTTGTCCTCATACTCAGCTATCTGTAAATCCCTATGCTAGTGTAGTTTGTCCCTACTATCTTGGTGCTAACTTTCTTTCCTACAATGGCACTCATCTGCGGGATGCAACACAAAAAGAAACAGCAAAAAATAAAAACTTTTTAGAACTGCCACAAAGGTATCCAGTCAAAGTTCAACAAATCTGTGGCTCTCTACTATGGCATCTCCTCCAGCAATCCATTTTTTTTTTCTATCTTGTTCAAGTTGTTGATGGCATTGGTCCGTTGAGCCATGTTCTTCGTTGTTAGTAATGTACAGCTCACTCCTTATCCAAAGGCATACTCTCCTCTTGGTATTTCGAAGCCAGAGTCCTTCTGCCTTGGTGTGGAGCCTCACAATGATGGTAAAAAGAACTGGACTCTGGCCAACCAGCAAACCTCTTTTGGTGGGACTTTGAACACTGTCCACCCTTAGAACTGAGCACACTGCTCTTGTCCGTGGAGCCAGATAACAGAGCCAGAGATGGGCATCGATGTGGGAGATATTTGCTGGTGGAACCATCATGGAGACTTGGTGCAATGTTCTCTTGAGCTCAGGCTGCTTCTTCGTTAGGGCTGTTGGAGATAGAGCCATTCTCTGCAGGCCCAGAAAACGTCAATTCGGTCAGAGATGCCATATTTATTGTCTGAAAAAACTGCTGTTTTCAATTTGAGTGTCGCCCCACAGGTAACATGCCATTCTAGAAAAGAGAGAAGAGGTGTCTTTTAGTTTGAAATCAGTTCATGCTTTTGGACATTTTTATTTTATACACCCTAAGTGGACAACCTGTCTATCTTATTTTATAATCCTAGTCTACCCTATGTTGCCCTAAGAGCGCTTCTTTATACCTTAACTGACCTCGGGCACTGAATTTTGCCATGGGCGTAACTTATTGCGAATAACAACAGCGCCGTTCTAATCTGTTATGGGCAATGTAGGGTGTGGCGGATGGAGCAATGTTAGTCTAACATAGAACCCGCTATCATAAACCCATTGATGCTGCAAAAAACTACACTATGGGCCATATCATGAACAGTCATCTGAAATAGCCTTGTTGCCTTCACTTCCATTCTGCATGTGTCAGTGATGACCTCATGCATCAGTGAGGTGGAGGGGTTGTCACTTCCTGTTCTATGTATAAACACTTTAGAGACAGTGGCCTCAATAATCTGACATTAGTTTGTGTATCCTGCAGGAGGTGTTCTATAGTCTGTGGTCGTATCTTCCTAGGTGAGAGAAGCTATCTGTTCTCCCTGCATGGGGAGTGTATGAGTCATGTAACAGTGCCTTAGTCTTCTGTCTACCTATTGTTGTCATCTGACTGTATCTCATACTCTGCAGAGAATCGTGAGCAGGATGCTGTCTAGCTGCTTGGGCACTATTTCTTATTATTGCATTATTACTTCCATCAGAGGAGGGCGATGAGGACACATGTTGCAAATACACTTATTCTGGGGTGCTAACTGTGCTGGTAGAGGGGGTGTTGAACCTTTCTGCATGCTTGCAAGGGCTATTTACTCCATGTGCTAACAGATATATTGGAAGTGACTTTGTTGCTATTGGCAACTTCAAAGATATGAGCAATACAAGTCTTCCTATTAACACAATGAGACAAAAGCAATTCAATTTTCCTAATGCCACTTCTGTCAGTATTGCAAAATATTATAATACAAAATACATAACTTTAGATAAGACACTTCTGTGCGGCAGGTGTTGTGGCTACGTCTGAATCCATAAACAACCAAGCTGTCACCGCCTTCTTCCTTTTGGACAGTCAAATGGAAACAAGTTATTCTTCTCTGATTTGTAGAGTTGACCCTGAAGTCTGTTCCGTTATTTCGTTCCTCTTGGCAATGGGGACAGCTGCTGGTTAGTAGTCTATTATTTCCAAAAGTCTTTGGGCCAAGATCTGTGTTCCATTATTCATATGTCGAAGCCCAGAACTGATGTGGCCCCACTTCCTGGACCTGACTTTGAAAGAAACTTCGCAGTGCATGTTAGTGTATACAAACTTTTGTTATTTTTAATATTTTTCATTATTTCAGAAGATTTTTCACTTGTGTTGATGCATACATAATAATTTTGTGAAACCTTAGAACATTGGTTCCCTGACCGGGAAATACACTAAACACCTAAAACATGATACTGTCATAATTCCAGGGTATTTAAACTTTTAAAGCAGGTAAAAAATATGTACAACCATCTGAAGTCTGCAACTGTACTTCAACCGGCCTGGCAATAGTAGTGCTATTCACTGCTGTATTCTGTATGTTGGCTAGCTGGGGTAGGGAGGGAACTCCAAAATGAAGGAAAGAATCTGGGAATTATATTGCCTTTTTCTATAAGATACTTTAAAGAAAAATCCATTATCTAAAAAAAAAGGAACTTAAAAAATGTTGGGCTATAGCTTGTCTCAACGTCAAACATGTTTGAAAATCTCTGTCACAGTGACACCCGTTCATAACCTGCCCCAGGCTCATAAACCGAAATTCTAAAACATTTCACAAACAAGCCTTGCCAAATCCAGTAGGCCTCAAACATTTTGTTAACCTTTTGGCTTTGTCAATGCACAATCAGTATTTCAGTCCCTGGCTTATGTACTGCTTAAAAAAAGCATTTTAGCACAGTCGCCGTACAGTATCTCCTGCAATTTTGAAGAACCTAGAAAAAAAATTATTAATATACCAACATATTACTTCTGTTATGCACATATATATATATTTGTATATATACATATGTATATGTTTCTCATTTTGTGTGATCCTGCGATCATCGACGTTCCAACTGCCTCGTTACAGACCACAGGAAATGTATTTCCTGCCTGGCTCAATGCCCAGAATCTTGTGGCTGGTTAAATCCAACGGCAGAGAAAGCCTGTTAACTCTTTTGTCACCTTGTAACATCTAAAAACATGTGCTTTTTTAATTGTAGGCTATGCTGACCAGAATATTTAACATCACATTAAACACAGGCTCATGTTCTCTGTATGTCGTGCACGCTGAGTAAACGCCGTATATTTCATTCCATCATTTTATCCCCCTATTCTCTCACTATTTCTGTGCATAAGAAATTGTGGGAGATTCTTTTATTTCATTATTATCTGCTCCGACATCTACGTTGCTCTAAGGCCAGTGGCATCATTCAACTTGAACGCAAGCCAAAATTTCACAAACCCTATTTTGTAATGGCGAACATCAACTGTCAGTGCCCTGTTGTAACACCCTCCCCGATCTGTTCCTGCATTCAGACCATTGCTTGCCTACTTAAACTGGGACTGAATTCGGGTACTGGTACGAATAAATTATTTTGTACTTAGTACGTGGGTGCTGCAGCATTTTTTCCTTTTCGGGGCATTATTTTGTGTATAGGTGTCTATTGTTGCTGTTGTATGGGAACGTGCATTCACAGGAACTATTGTTGGACTTGGGCCACATTCATAGGGGCCATAGGGGCTTAGTCCTTGTTGGGCTGGACTCATAAGTTGCTGGCTTTGGTCTCGAAGCCTATTGCGGCACTGTCTTTGCATGTGACCTATTCTGTGGCAATAATAACAAGTGCGCTGTGTTGGCTGTGATTGGAGCCTCAGTTGTACCATTCCATTTACTCTTCCCTGTATACCTGATTTTCTGGTGGCATTCTTTCTGTTATTTATATAATAATTTTGTTGGTCATTTCTGTAGGCATGCTGTGCTGCTATGTATGGTACTGGGGGCTGTGGCTGTATGTACTGATCAGCTGGCTGTCGTTGGGCCTGAACGTATTGTGCATATTGTTGTGGCTGGGTCGCTACGTATAATATGGCAGGCTGTAATGGGGCCTGGATGTATTGCATGGTGAGCTGTTGTAGCAGCGCAGGCGGTATATTGACTGCCGTCATTTGACTGACAGGTGCAGCTATCATGACAACTTATTAGTTTAGAATGACTATTTAAAAGTTCAATAGCAATCAGTCAGAAATCCCTAAATGCAGAATTTTTAACCGTGCACGAATTTACAACTTTAAAGCACATACAAATGCAATGAAAGGGTGAACTGTCATGTTCCTGTGGCACTAAACCAAGGCTGTTTTTATTTGAGGGGGTGCTTTGCAAATTTATGACATAAATAGATGTGCACGTTATAGAGAAAATATCTCATTTATATGGTAGAAGAACTGTTTCCAACATTACACTGGGCATTTGGCAAAGTCTTGGTATTTACATGCACATTCTAGAGTGCAAATCAGAGTCATTCAAATGCAAAGAATAATATTTTAAATCAATGGAACTACTTAAAAATGTAACCTACAATGAAAAACACACTACATGCTCATGTCAACCACTACTGCTTTGTAATTGCAACAAGCTTTTCCAACCAGTAGCTCTTGAGCTACTGGTAGCTCTCCAGTATGCAGTTCAATTTACGAAATTAAAACCTATTTAGTGCTTTGTTGAATTAATGTATGTATATCAAAATTGAAACGCACATATTTGATATAAAAGATTGGTATATTCTAAACGCGTAATGTTATTTTTGAAGAAACAATTTTTGAATTTGCCAATATTTGTAAAGCTTATTTTGGAGTAATAAATCATGCAGCATTGGGAGTCTTATTCCTCATACCATTTCCTTGGTGCTAGGGTCATTGAAGCTTTAGCTGCTATTTATTGCCCACCTAGAAGCATTCCATGTTAAACCCCCCCCAGTTAAATGTATAAATGCAGGATAATCTTTTAATGGGGGTCTATGGTGTGACACTCTCTGCCTATACTCTTCCTTCTTAGTTGCTGTAATTGAGATCTTGTATAGGTCCCTCTTCTATACCCTTAATGACACAGAGGTATATACCGTCTTATAATTCTTGATTCTGTGCAGCGGCGCAACCAGGGTAGTGGAGCTGGCTGCCACAACTGGCATAGGCAATCGTAGACTGACATGGGTATTTTGTTCAAAAGCTTGATAGAACTAGCAGTCTTTCCCAATTTTCAATTTTAAGATAAAATAATATGTCAAAGTCAGTAGGTATTCTTATATTTAGTAGAACTCAGTATCTTATTCATAGGGACACTAGTATCTGTGTTGTTCACTGTGAGCCTGTGAGGAGAAATGTTATTTGCTGGCTTGGGTGTGCCCTGCTTGGATCTTTATCCTAGATGTTGGGAAAGTTGGGGAATCGATCTAGTGTTCCTTTCTCAAACACTGCCTGAAGCGTCCGCATGGGGCTATTTGTCTTGGTGGTGACGAATGGGTGGACTTACAACAGACTGCGTAGAATCTGATGAATCTGAGTCTTCCCCATCAATGATGACAATGGAGTTTGAGCCGTCTGAGAGACCGGAATGGATCGATTGAGCGGAATGAGACGTGGATAGGGCGTCAGAGCTAGACGAGTTGCAGAATAATGCATGTGTGCTGGCAAATACGTCAGTCATGGAAATGGTAGAGATGTTAACCTGGGTGTCGGGAGTGAAGATGAACCCCAGAAGGTCCCAAGCGATAGCTAGTCTCTCTCGGCTCTTGTTATCAAGGTATGTTATCGTGTTAAAAGTGGTGTTATGGACTGAGGTAGGGACGTCATGCACCAGATGGATAGAGCAATTTATAGTACGTGGGGTGGTGTTGGACATCACGGATATAGAGGATGTGATGAGGACGTCAAGGAGCTAGGAGGAATACTTGGATACACGTCCCCCCTTTTTGGCTATCAGTCGCTATGGCTAATGATAGACAAAAACCCTCGTTATTCCAGAGGAAAGGAGAAGCAACGTCAGTGCGTATCTTTAGACTGCTAGCCACCTACCTAGCAGGGCTGCGATAAGGGAAGGGAGATACAACTCAGACAGTAATGGGAAAGGGAAGGCCGGGTAGGGCACCTGGCGGCTGTGGGAGATGGTGCAACTAGGACTGAGACGCTATGTCACTGGACGCACAGAGAAGCACCTTCAAAGCACAACTACTACACAGAGCAAAGCAATGGACAGTTTACATGGAACAAAAACAAATATCCACCATTACAATACTTTCAAAGACAAATCAAACAGCAAGGCAAAAAACAAATATCAACCATGACAACATATTCAAAGACAAATCAAAAAGATATAAAAAGATGCGTCATAAAAACTAAAAGTACAGTACAAAGGACCTAGATATTAAATCTCACTAAACACGGTGGAGCACCACAGTGTGCAAGAATGGGCGAGAAAGGAGGGGGGAATCTGAAAATACCACAAGCTACTTCCTCTTTCTGTACCTTCGCGGAACGAGAGAACACGGCAGCAACTGACAAAGCCAGTCAGTAAAGCAGACTAAAAGTGGAACTGAACAAAAGATATGGACACCCAAACCTTGCTAAAATAAATCGTGAGGAGAAGAAAGTAAACAATGGAAGGGCGTGAAGGCAGCCCTCATGGAAGAGAACGTAGGGGCACAAGTGGCAGAGGAAGGGCGCAGGAGAGAAGAATGGGCAACAAGGAAGTGCGAAGATGAGAACTGAACAAACCAGAACAGAGGAAGAGCACAAAATGCTATGTAAATAGGCAATAAACAGTTTTGAGAGAAAAAAATAATAATAAAAAAGAAAATACTATATGCAAAGTAGTAATGTGTTATCAACCTAGAACATGGCAAAGAACAAAATGCAATTGTACGTCAAACCATAATGCAACAATGGAGAACTAGGGGAGCCTTCAACTCCGACCCCGGACACAGAGGCTCCGGGGGACACCCTGCACACAGACTTGAACTGGAGAGGGATCATAAACCTGCCCACAGATTTGAACTGTAGAAGGGGAGACTCTACCTCCGACCCCGGACACAGAGGCTCCGGGGGACACCCTGCGCACAGACCTTAACTGTCGAGGGATCAAAAACCTAGAACCATTGATGCTATAATCATTCCCTCCGGACCGGAACCGGCAGGGCAAACAGGAGTGCAAAACAGGAAAACCACCAACCTTGAAGGCACAACAGTTATGAACCAATATGCAGCAGAAAAGCCTATACTGGCCTCTGACAAGAAAGTGACAAATCGTGACCTCGCAAAGACAGAGAGAGAGAGGGTTCAAATCGTGACTAGAGATAGTGCTGCAGGGGACAGGTGTCAGCCAGAGACAGTCCAAAAAGAGTCAGTCGCACCCTCAGGCAGCAGAGACCCAGGAGATTCAAGGAAAAAAAAAAACCCTTGTCTTACCCGTGGTCTCTGCCGCCAAGGAGCGGAGCCCGGACCCCTCAGGGACCTGTCGTGGATGTGCACCGGATCCGCTGCAAACAGTACGTAGTACGATTTTACGTTGGGCGCCAGCTGTTGAGGGGGAAGGAAAGCCCTCTGGGGTGTGGTCACGAGTCACAACCTACAAACAACCCTGCTGTGGTCACGAGCCGTGGTCACAGGTCACCGACGCACACTTCACTGAGGAACAAGGAGCAATGATATGAGGTGACAACGATCACATTTAAAGTGGCATTTTATTTGTTAAGTCTTAAGTACATCAGAAAAACGCATTTATTAATTGATCAGCCTGAGCAATGAAATGTTCGAAAGTCTGACTTTAATCTGTCAGGGTTAAAACAAAACGCAAGTTCACATTCAGAATACATTCAAAGAAACCATAGCGCCTACAAAGGTGCATTTCTGAAGAATATTACCCATGCAAGTTTTAACATTCCAAAGAGATCCAAGGTGCAAGAAAGGACTGGGATCTTTTAAAAGGCACAATTGAAATTAGTTAGGGAAAGCAGAACACTTTATAAAGTCTAGTGCCTTGAAGCACTTTAACTATGGAGACTATCCCAGCAGGGCCTAATAGTTTAAGGAAACCTAAAAATGCAAGGAATTGGGTGTGAATGGAAAATACAGAGCAAGGACAGAGATTTAAAAAGACAAAAGTATTATCTGGCTTAGGAAGTCTACCACCTGAGAGAGAGGATTTGAAGTCCCAAGTCAGACAATCGGCTAGCCGGAGAGCTTGCATGCAAAGGTCGCATCAGCAGAGCTCTGGCTTCAGATTTGACGTTTGGGCCTGATATACCCAAAATTGAGGAACTCGGGTTCTATGATGACGCTGACCTACGCCTTATTCTGTGCAGGCGGTTTGACCACAAGTGTTCCAGGACACCGGAAGGACACCTGTACTGAACATTTTGTTTTGGACGCCTCTGAACAGTGAACATCTTGTTTTCTTTCCTAAGAAGGACAGGTTGTCATGTACATTTCTAAAAATACATGTGCGAGCGGAACTTACGTGTTTCAGTGGAAAGTCCCTGAAATGTGTCAATCTGCCTCTGCACCAGCTGAGTCTCGTGTACGTGTGAGAGTGGGGTGTCTTGAAATGGCGCTTGTGAAAGGCTACTGTACTTTTCCTAAGTTGCTCAAGTTACCTCGCTGTGTCCTGCACACTAGAAAGGCACGTTTTAAAAATGATTTAGGCCCAGTGGATTTTGCTAACATAAGGTGTGACCTTTGGCCTTTCGCTTGGGCCCATAAACCTGAAATTAAGGGAATCTGTGGGATCCCATTTGCTGATTATACATAGCAAAAATTGTGGGATTTCAAGCATATTTTCAGATTTACTCTAGCAGGGCCAGGTAGGGCCTTCAAGCTACCAGGGTTGATAAAAAGGCCCTCTATCACTTGACACACGCTAGGCGGAGGCTAGGCCTCAGGCTTCGCTACGCAGCAGGGACAACACAAACACTCAGTTTTAGTCACTGGGCTAAGACTCCGAGCGGTCTTACGCTCCTTTATTTCACCCCTCGGGCGAGCAGGGCCGGCTCTAGGCATGTGCAAGCTGTGCACCTGCACAGGGCCACCAAACCCCAGGGGCCACCACGCCAATATATATCCTTAATATATTAATCCTCTGAGGATGGATACATATTTGCGTGGTGGCCCCTGGCAGGGATTTGGCGGCCTCCGGCTCTGTTCCACTTCTAAACTCCCTGACCCCCTCCCCTCTTTACTGGCCTGCACGCTCCCCCCGCCAGGACCCCCTCTTCCGGCCCCCCTACCTACGCTCCCTGCCCAGGGCCACCATGAGCCTAGAGCCGGCCCTGGGGCGAGCCTGCCCTCGGGGTGTATGCAGGCGTGTGTGCCTGCATGAACGGGCTGGGTGGCACCGTTACTAAATCCCTCCAATCTTTTAGATACGAAGGTCCTTCACATTTACAACATTAGTCTTTCATTACACACCACACAAAGTCCTTCAGCCTTCTGTTGGGGACAGGATTCGGCCGGAGACCATACCTCTGGCTCCTGGAGTTCTATTCTGATCCTGACCCCATGGCACTTTCTCCTGCCATAGGGCTTTGTTGTTCTTCTCCCGTTCCTGACTCCTCTTCTTGACGTGACAAAGATGCCGGGCTGCTGATGGAAGTGTTCATTGGGGCCTTTCCTTCTTCTTCTTCGGATCCTCCTGTGGCACCTTCGATCGGCCTGATGTCACGCTCCACTCTTTTGAACCACGATGTGTTCCTGGTAACCACACGAGTCCCACGCATGTCTGACACCATAGTCCTATGCACATTGATAACTTCCCATACCTCAGGCTCGTACGGAGTGCGATACTTCCAGACAGGGTAGCGGTCTTTCATGACAACCCTGCCACCTACTCGGATGTCCATCGGCCTTGCTCTTCGATCGTGGCTTGCTTTGTCATTAGTTGCTTTTCGCCGGGATTGTACGGCTTCTGAATTCAGTACTGGAGGGTTCCACGATGGGTCTGTCGGGATGCTGTCACTCGGCGCTCTTCGGAGCATGAGGTGGGCCGGTGCAAACTGGGTGGTGCAGTGCGACGTCTAGTGATACACACTTAGGAATTGCTTAAGGCACTGTTCAACTTCCTCTACGCTTTCAACTCCAGTCCGAAGAGCTTAGTTCATGGTTCGCATGAACCGCTCCACTTCACCATTTGCTTGAGGCCACTGTGGCATGACCTTATGATGCCGAATGTCCGGGGATGCCAAATATTCCTGAAACTCCTGACCTTGAAAGGATGGGCCATTGTCTGACCTGATTTCTTCTGGCAGTTCCATCATGGCAAAAACACGCTCAAGGGAGGTCTTTACGTGCTGAAAAACTGCTGACGACAACGCTTCTACCACTGGGAACTTGGAATGCGAGTCGAGGAACACCAGAGTACTTCATCCATCAGGAAATGACCCAAAATCAAGACTCACTTTGGTCCAGGGCTCCTGGCATGGGTCCTCTGTGATCACCTGATGGGGTGCCGGATCGCTGCCTGTGATATTGCAAGAATGACAGGTGCGGATGACTTCCTCGACCATGGCATCCATGACTGGGAACCAGACCTTGCTCCTTAACCTGGCCTTTGTCTTGGAGATCCCTTGATGTCCCTGATGCACCAGATGGACCACTTTCTCCTGGAGGCTCCTCGGGATTACGAGGGTATTGCTGCGCAGAACAACTGCATAGAGCCCCTCCCTTAGCTTGCTTTGCGCCTTCCACATCTGTTACCGAAACAACCTTTCCTCCGCCGTTAGTGCACTGACTCCGTCAAGGAAATGCTGCCAGTTCTTGTTGGCTAACGTGTTCTTGACCTTGGTGAGGCACTCATCTGACTCAGTCACCTTGCCAATGTCTTCAAACGTGAGGGCAATGGGGCGTGCTTCAAGGGACACCATCCTGACGTACTCCTGTATTTTCATCAGAAGGTTGCGGCACCAATTGCACAGGCAGACCAGGGTCCCCTAACAGGAAGTCCGCTGGGTTGTTGACTCCTGGACGAAAGATCACCTCGAAGTGATATGCCTGCAGTTGAACTGCCCGCCTCTCTATCCGTGGAGGAGCCAGCCGAGAGGTGCCGGCGAAGAGGGGAACGAGTGGCTTGTGATCCTTGACCACCCGAAATTCGTGTCCATACAAGTAGAGATGGAAATGTTGACACGCCCATTTGATGACAAGAGCCTCACGCTCTATCTGTGCATAGCACATTTCTGTTCCAGTCAGCACCCGGCTGTCGTATGCAGTTGGGACCCACTCTTTGGAGTCTTTCTCTTGCATCAAAACCGCTCCAAGGCCCACGGGTCTTGCGTCGACTACCACCTCTGTTCACCGACAGGACCGAAAATATGCCATTACATGGTCATCAGACCAGACCCATGGCTGCCCAGACTTCGTGAGAGTGTGGAGCAGCTTGTAGAGGGATGCCAGATTGGGAATGAACCAGCCACAGTACAGTACGTGGCCAACCCGAGGCAGCTGCGGACTACGGTGGGCGACGTAGGCCACGGAGCAGCTCGTACGCCCGCCGCTTTCTTCGGGTCAACCAGCAGCCCATCTCTGGAGAAAATGTAGCTGAAGAAATCCACTGACTCTTGATAGAATGAGCACTTGGCTCGGTGCAGGGTGAGCCCGTTTTCTGCCAGCCGTTGGAGGGTGGCCCTGAGATGCACATGGTGCTCTTCCAATGTCTACTAGGATGTCGTCGCTCAGATTTATGACACCCTGCAGTCCAGTGAGCATCTTCCTTACTGCGTTCTGAAACACCTCCGCTGCTGAGGATACTCTGAAGCTCAGTCTCTTATACCGACGCAGCCCAACGTGAGTGGAGAAGGTGGTGATGTTTCTACTGTCAGGATGGAGCTCTAGCTGATGGTAGCTGGCATTGGGATCGAGTTTGGTGAACCACTATGCGCCGTTGAGGTCGGTCACAATGTCATCCATAGTGGGTGTAAGATGACTCTCAATCTTCATGGCCTTATTTGGAAGGCGCATGTCGACACAGACCCAGATGGCCCCTTGCTGCTTTGGTCTGGAGCTATGACCAATGGCGACACCCACCGAGTGGGGCCCAACACCTTCTCTACCACGCTGAGCTGCTCCAGCTTCTTCAGCTCTTCCTCCACTTGAGGGCCCAGATGAAATGCCACTCAACGGTGTCTCAAAGCTAAAAGCTTGACTGTGTGGTCGATGTGCAGCTTGAAGTCTTTGAGGATTTCACGAGCGTGCAGATCATGTACCTGGTTCACGGAAAAGACTAACTCCAGGTCCTCCGAAGTTTGACAACTGAAGAGGGTTCCTCAATTTCCTTCTGTGACATGGGATCTTGTGATGAGATTCTGACTCTCATTGACAACTTCGACCTCCATTGCTACTCGTAGGGGAAGAGGCTCGTTCCCATCATATCTGTATATCTTTGCCGTGGACGGTATGAGTGGAGTATGCCGCGAGAGCCGCTCATACTGCTCGATGTCCATTACGTTTACGGATGCCCCGATGTCTATGAGAGCACTCAAAGGGGAGCCAGCCACGGTGATGGTACACATGGGTTGTGGCCGATACTTTGTGCCTTCTCAGCCAATGAACGACACAAAGAACACATCGTCATTGTCTGTTTCGAGTCCCAACCCTGGTGGGGTAGTGTCCGTCTGATCTAGAGGGTCCTTGAGTGTCATCCGCCTCACTGCCGCCGTTGGTCCACGTTGACCTGGGGCATTCATTCTCCCTCTGCCACTTCTGTAGACCGTCACAAAGTAATTGAGCCTCGCACATTGAGAGCCTGTCTTCCTTTTCGCAAAATACAGCCCTGCCGGAGGGTGATCTAATCCACAATTCCCACATGCGCTTCTTTGGGACTGTCTCATGGGTCCTCCTGACGATGCCGGACGTCTCTGAATCGTTTCCACTCTCTCCTCCTTGATCACAGAGGGTTGTGGTGTTGTGGCCTGCAGAGCGGGCCGGTTGAGTGCCACTTCCATTTCATCCACACAAGCGTTGGACAGATTGTGTGATCTGGCGAGCACAAGTATCTTGTCCAGGCTAATGCCTGGTTGGCACAGTATCAGGCAGCGCAGTGTCACTGACCAACATCCTTGAATGACTTGCGGCCTGATCTCCTCCCTCTTATCTGGCAGCGTGGAGGAACTTGCTATCTTCCAGAGACGAGTGTAGAAAACATCAATGGTCTCAGCCTCTCCTTGACACACTTGTCTGAGCTTGAAACGATCAAAGTCTGGGTTTATTTGGGGATCAAAGTGCCTGTTCAAGGCCGCCACCACTCTGTTGTAGTGGTCGTCCTGCCCCGTGTTTGGTAGCATCTCAAACAAGTCGTACAGCTCGCCCCCTCCATAGCACATGAGAACCGACCTCTTCACCCTTCCGTCCCTTTCCCGCACACCCACAAAGTAGTGATCCAGGCGGCCGATCCACGATTTCCAGCGTGCTGCTGCAGTGGCGGGTTCTGAAAGTTCACCGAATGGTGGTAGAGGGGCCGCTATTGCCTGACCAGGCAAAGGGTGATCCGGCACAGCTGCCTGCTGCGGGACCAGCGGTTGTGCCGCATGGGCGCCACCTCCCCCTCCTGCATCGGGTGCGCTCATCGCTGGGTAGACCCACGCCCCGCTGACCCTTCAGGAAACGAGCTGTAGCAGGAAAGGGGGCTTGAGGCACAGTGCTGCTTGTCTTGGGGCGTGGCACTCATGGCAGTCAAGGGTGGGGAGAGTGCTGGAAAGCCAACAGTTCCAGTGACTCTGGCAAATGCTGAATGTGCACCAGGCACGGAGACTGAATGAGCAGCACAGGTGTGCAGAAGAGCTTGCTGACTCCTGAGAGGAGTGGGTGTAGCCAGTCACCTCATGGCGGCAGGGAGTACTTGCAGGGTGAAACTCGTGGAGGAGCTGAAGGGCCCTCGCGCATGCATGCACTCCGTCCTGTGCTCATAAGCAGTGAGGGCCAGGAGAGAGAAACACATGGTGGGAGCAGCTGTGTGTCCCAGGCTCTTTGATTTTTTTTCACAACTTGTGAGGAGCGGAACCTCAGACACTGGCCACGAACTCAACCACGTGGTCGTGGGAGCACCGTGCACAGCTGGGTTTCAATGCACAGGGTTCAGGCTTCACCACATGGCGTGGGAGCAGAGTGTCTGGTACAGGCACAGACACGCAGAGCACAGGAGTGGCCTCACCTCCTCGCTGACATTGCCGGTTCCTCCGGTCTCCTCTGCCGTTGAGGCCAGGCTCTGGAGAGGTCACCAGGTGCCGCTGCGGTTCGAGGTAGGCACCCGCTGTCGAGGTGGCGACGGCGCAACCTCGTCTCAGAAGAGGCAGCACAGAGAGGGGTGGGTACGTGCCAATGCCGGATGGTGTCCACCGACTGAAGAGACACAGAAGGGCGGCACAAGGTGGGGTGGGCACCTGCAGTTTCCTGGATGGTGTTCGCCGACAGGCAAATCATGGACACTCATGGGATCCTCTTCAGCGGCAACCAGCCGTGATCACCAGCCCCAGGGGAGGTCCAGGTCAGTGGGGGCACAATCAAGGTGTGGGTGGGACCTGCCCCATCGCCACTGTTGTGTCCAGGCCTGGTTGGACACACGCTGCATAGAAGCTAGGCCTCTGGCTTCGCTACGCAGTAGGGATGACATGGACACTCAGTTGTAGTCACTGGGCTAAGACTCCGAGCAGTTTTACGCCTCTTTATTTAACTCCTCGGGTGAGCCCGCCCTTTGGGTGTATGAGTGCATGCGTGTTTGCGTGCATGAATGGGCCGGGTGGCACTGTTACTACACACTTGAAGGTGCAAGTGGCTGCAGGCTAGTAATATTGGGCTGTGGCACCTTCTAAGGAAGAGGGAGGAGGGAAAACTGAGCAACAGGGTAGAAGAGAGTCACTTCATATAACAAGATACGGAGGGTGTTAACAGGCCAGTGCCCACAAGCTCTATATTTGTAATGTCAGTTTTAATCTAGACAACACATGCGCTGTCTCGAACAGATGTGTTTAACCTGTTGGCTTAAGCATATTCTTTGTCACCATTTGACCCTGGCATTCATGGTTATGCTTCTTCTTGTGTTTAGCCCTTCCCCAGTGAATGGACCAAGTACTTGTAAACATCCACTACTCCCATTTTTGCGATTATTTTAGGGCCTACTTTTTTTTGCAGCACTCTACCCCATGCTCTTGATTATGTCAGCTCCATCTCCTCCCACTCGCCCTCATGCCCCATCCACAGATCACCACCTTCCCTGTCACTGCTTTTCCCATTGTTGTTGCTTTTTGTTTACCCTACCTCCTCCCTTCTGCCCCTCCTTGCTCCCTCACAGCTCCTGGTGCTTGCTCCGTCCACAGATTATCCTCGCTGCCATCACTGCTTTTTCCTTTGTTACTGCTTTCTGTTTACCCCTCCTCCCATCTCCTCTTGCTCTCTCGCACCTCCCAGTGCTTGCCCCATCCACAGATCTACCCCTCCCCCAACCAATCACTGCTTTAAACCCCATTGTAGTCTATTTCGATCGAGTGAGCGGTGGAGTTCTGCCTTTTAATATCCTGTTAGTATGAAGCTGACGTGCTGATTGGAACATATGTACACAACTGCTATTACTTGGCACACCTGTTGTCTCTATTTATTTTCCACATGTATTGGTTCCTGAAGTGCGTGGCTGCCCCCAAGGCCTCTAAAGCTTGCTATGACCCTATGCTACATTTTATGATTAGGTAGTCGCTATGGTCTAAATCCGGCGGGGCAGCCCCAAAGGCTGCACCTTATTCCACTCTATGTGCTAACCCCTGGGGATCATGGTAAAACCATTGACAGGGACCCGCTGCCTGGGATAACTGGGGTATATTTAAGGCAACAAGGGAACCCAAAACTGCAAACAGGGACCTTGGGTATCAGTAAGTTACAAAAACAGTAGTCCCTGACAGGGAAATGCCTAGAGGAGAAAAATGAATATAGACTCAAATTAGTACTATATTAATGCTGTCCAGCCGGACAGTAAAATTTTATGATTTTAAGTTACATAGGAGGAAGAAATAAAGTGGGACACAATCCTGTGTCCAGTACAATACAATAAATACAAAAAAACTGTGACAAACGTTCAGGCAGGGCAAAAGGCTTGTATGTTGTACAGAAAATAAGACAAGCAGAGTTAAACAACATTACCATTACACATGAATAGCAAATTACATTGTGTATTCGGTGTAAAATGAGTCAACTACGTTTCGATCCAGTTGAGGAAATATTGGGATCAATATCAGGACATAATCAGCACATGCCTGAGAAAAGATTTTCCCTGTGAAACAATAGGAAAATAAAAAAAAAACAGACGAAAAAATAGTAAGAACATAGAAACGTCCAGAGCATTTCCTTATCAACAAGGTGTGGGTGATGGATGACAAGTGTACTGATTAAGTGCTAAATGTCAGAACCTATGAAGAGTGGAAGGAACATGGTCAAAACGGAATGGTGAAACAATTGGGTCGCTACTTTGAAGTATTTCGGGGTTCCCAAGGCCTACACGCTCCAGAGATTACCCACTTACACACAAGAACTGTTGGCACGGAAACTGTAAAAGGCAAAGAACAAGTTTATTAAGACCCCATGGGGTGGTGGTACACTCAAACAGCACCCTTCGGTAATGCAAGAGGTATCACACCGAACACCGGTGTGACCCCATTTTATATACACCTTTGGGGCAATAAAAGATAGGCGGCACAAAGTTAAGACACAGTTTTAAGGACATATATGGTCATGTTTTGGAATACTGCCAGCTCATTGGAGGGTTTCAAACCCACTGGTCAGTTAGAAGCACATTCCTGAAGGTTTACGGGTCAGTGGGAACTGCGCATGTGTGGCTTGACCAGTACTAAAAATAGCCTGTTGCTGGGCAGACAAGAGTGGTCAGTGGAACGGACAAAGGACTAAAAGGGCACGTCGGCCACGAGGCCGCTCATGGTCTAAGATGGCTGCTGCAACATTCAAAATGGCGTTATCGTATATAGCCAAGTTAAGGAGGACAGCGTGTAGGTTCAGCTAATCGCTAAGGCGAACAGGCCAATTACGACAGACGACCCTTTTAGCGTTTAGCTGAATCTACCTCATAATGAACATAGTCAGGATGTTCGTCCTCGATGTCTATTAACATAATTTGTGTCACCTCTTTGTGTAGCATCATTTTGTCATGGGCAAAAGCTCGTCGTGATGGTAGACAAGCCGATAGACACATTGAACATAAGGCTGGGCCACATTGAATACATAAGCATATAAAAAACATTGCTCCCACAAGTATACAGAGAATTGTCAATAGTTTCCAACCCCAAGTTGCAATCATGGACCAGAACCATCCTGAAAGTGTCCAAGTTCCATTGTCCGGGTGTATCTCAGCAGCTATTTTATGCAGCTTAGAAATAGCATCATATACAGATGGAGAATTATCCGGGACGTATACGCAACAGCTGCTTCCGATAATTCTACATGCCCCCCCACGATCAGCCAGAACAACATCCAAAACCATCCGGTTCTGGAGGGTGACGATTCTGGAAATCTGTAGTTCCTCGGTAATATTCCCCAGAGCAACAGCAGTGTAATTCGCAACAGCCTCGACAACGCGTGTCAGTCGTCTTATTTTCCGACTGTTCAATGCAGCCCCCACAAAGGAGAATAGTCCCAGATTAAAATCCACATACTGTTGTAATGCAGTGTCCGTTTGATCAATGTCCTCTAGGGCAACAGTTCGTTTAACCCTGTTCAAAACGAAATCGTGGTACAGCGTGTAATCATTGTGGTACATTGGAGGGGCAATAAATACAGGAGGTAGCACAAACGATACATAGCACGTGCCCAACCATCCCATTGGAAGCTGATGGTACCCCTTCGTTCCACAGATAAAGTATGTATTTCGAGATGCAACAAATGAAATGCCATTCGGGCTATCAAACGTGAGAGTAATGTTACATTCACTTTTCCCCACTGCGATCGTACCCTTGTTTCTAATACATAAATCGGCTTTTGTAGCAATGACATTTATGACATGAGCACTAGAAACATTCACATTTCGCTGATTACTATATACACGTGGGGCAGATACATTGTCAGGCCTGTACTCTTCCCATTCGAAACGTGTGCCCTCAGCCCGGGGAAACCCATCCTTGTCATGGGAACATACTTTATTCAAACGGAAAAGCACCCCCCCTTTAGTTGGCCATCTCAGAGTAAAGAGGAGGGTGTACCAGGCGTTACATGACCCATTGTGTGAAAACGGGAGTGGAATAAGTGGGGTGCCCCCTCTCTTCTGGTGCCCAGGCAACATTCCACACACCCAGCAGTTAGAGGTATTGGTCATATTATGCGTGTGATGAAGAATCTGAATGAAGCTGTTATTTAAATATGTCTGACGGTGGCGTTCTTCGTGGAATGGCAATGTAAAGTGAAAATGTTCAGGCGGTGCCGGGGTAGTCGGCAACAAATGTTCACGTACAGGCACCACAAGTTCGACTACCCAGGCCATAACAGCTATCACCACAACAGTTAGAACAAAGAGAAAGGCACCCAATATTTTCTTATCACGAGATGCCGTTGATGCCATAGTTCAGGAAAGTTTTGTGCAAAAGTCTCAAGTGACACAAATTGTTCACAAATTGTCCCAGATACACGTGCGTGTATACCTAAAAAAGAAAAATGCGGTGCTGAACTCCGAGGTAGCCGTTGTTTTCTTCTCCGGGCCAAGACGGGTGTCGCTACTCTGGCAGAACTGATCCCCCCCCTTGGAATTCCCGGTTTCCGTTTCACAAACCTGGAGCGGTAACCAACCAGTCAAAAAGGGAACAAAAATCTTCTTATCGCGGTCGTAGATTGTAGCGCTCTCTTCCAGTAGCAGATTGGTCCGGGAAGGCTCCCTCCACTTCGGCCGACGTCACAGCTGGGCTCTTTTCTTTCTCCAAGATCTCCTTATAATCAGTCAACACAGCAGGAGTCACCAGATCCGGAGAGACACGGCGACAATGTGTCGAATGCACCCACCGCTTCCTATTCGTCACTCGTACTGCGGTGCGGGTCGCCAGGAGGACCTGCTCGGGGCCCTTCCACCTTGGCTCCAGACTGCTTGCTCTTTCAAACGAACGGACCATCACATGGTCCCCAGGACGAAGATCGTGGCCCTCTCCGGTGGAGTTATCAGGGAGCGCTTCTCGAACCTGTTGATGAATAGAGAGTAAATCATTTGTTAATCGTGCCAAATAATCATTCATCATAACACAAGGCACATCATGTATTAATCGCGGCTTGGGCACCCCCCAGATATTCATAGGGCGGCCAAACACCACCTCATAGGGCGTAAGGCCGGTTCGTGAGTGGGGTACTGATCTGAGAGATAGTAGTGCTAGCGGCAGCGCATCTGGCCACTTCAATGATGTAGACGCCACAATTTTGGCCAGCTTAAGCCTCAAGGTGGCATTGTACCGCTCGACCAAACCTGCTGACTGAGGGTGGAATACAGCGTGGAACTTTTGCTGAATCCCTAACCCCTTCAGTACATATTCCACAATCTTTCCAACAAAATGGGGCCCATTATCGCTCCACAAAAACTTACAAACTCCAAAGCGAGGAAAGAATTCTTTCAGCAACACCTTAGCTGTTGTCAAAGCCGTATTGTCTTTCGTGGGATAGGCCTCAACCCATTTGCTAAAAGCACACACCACCACTAAGACGTACTTCAGGTGGTTGCATCGCTCAAGCTGGATGTAGTCCATTTGAAGCACTTCAAATGGTGCTGAAGGTGGAACGAAACCTCCTTTCGGAGTATGGGTCCCCTTTCCAGGATTGTGTTGCAAACACACCAGGCAGGTCTGCACTACTCTCGTTGCAGTATTAGCAATCTCGGGATGTTCCCAAACTCGTGTTAAAAGCTGAGTGATTGCAAGAGCTCCGACATGAGCCAGTCCATGTGTCATCTGGACCATCGCCTGTAAGTAAGCCGCAGGCAATTTCCACTTCTCCATGTCTTTGCTTCTCCAACAACCCTCGTCATCTAGTACCCCATCTACTGCCCAAGCCGCAAGTTAAGATTCTGTAGCTGAATTTTGAATATCCCGTATCTCTGCTCTAGCATCACTCCATCGCTCAGCCTGTGATTGTACCACGTACATGGGGGAGCTAGTTCGGGACATAGCCGTTTGCCTTGCTATGCTGTCTGCAAAGGCATTTCCTTGACCCACTTCATCCGTAATCTTTTTATGGGCACTGCACTTCACTATCGCTACTTTCTTAGGGCAAAGCAACGCATTTAGGAGATCACGCACTAGCTCTCCGTGCATAATGTGTTCTCCGTGTGATGTCAGAAACCCGCGTTCCCTCCAAAGAAGCCCGAAGTCATGGGCCACTCCAAAGGCATACCGGCTGTCCGTGTATATGTTCACACATAATCCGGCACTCAATTCACAGGCTCTTGTTAAGGCTATCAGCTCTGCTGCCTGAGCTGATTTTTGTGGTATCCTAGCTGTTTCTACCACTGTCTTAAGTGTCGTGATCGCATATGCTGCGGAAGTCGTACCATCTGGCAGCCTTAGGCACGATCCATCAACCCACAGTTCCCCATCCACATCTGGAAGTGGCACATCCTGCAAGTCAACATGACCCTTTGTCTGTTCCTCGGTCAGGAAAACACAGTCATGATGTTTTTCTTCCTGACCCTCCTCGGCCGGATAGGGCAATAAAGTGGCAGGGTTCAAAGTAGCGCATCTTTTCAATGTAATATGTGGCGCCAAGAGTGTCAGCTCGTATCCTGTTAGCCGTGCACTCGTGAGATATTGGGTCTTAGTTTGGTTCAACAGGGCGTCTACTGCGTGAGGAACTAATACCAACAATTTATGTGATAACACTATTCCCTCACTCTGTCGTATGGCTACTGCAGTTGCTGCTACCGCTCGAAAACACCCTGGCAACCCTCGTGCTACAGGGTCCAAAATTGCAGAGAAATATGCACATGGTCTCTGCTTATCCCCGTGTAATTGCACTAACACTGACAACGCGCACCCATCATTCTCGTGCACGTACAATGTAAAAAGTTTCGTATAGTCTGGTGTACCTAACACGGGTGCGGAGCAAAGGGCCTGCCTCAACTGCTCAAAAGCTTTCTGACATTCGTCTGTCCACTCAAGAGGCATTGGTGTGGCTTTGGACAGTAATGCTAGCAATGGTTTTATGATATGCGAAAAACCCATGATCCATTGCCTACAAAAGGACGTCAACCCTATGAAAGCACGCACATCTCTCTGCGTGCGGGGGACTGGTGTGTCTAAAATTGCTTGAATTCGATCTGATGTTAATGCCCGCCCCTCCTTAGACAACAGATGACCGAGGTAGGTCACCTGGGGTCTACAGTATTGGAGCTTTTTCTTGGAAACCTTGTGATTGTGGTGTGCCAAAAAGGAAAGCAATGCAAGCGTACTCTGTTCACATTGTGCATAGGAGTCGGCGGCGAGCAGAAGGTCATCCACATACTGGATGAGCGCTACGCCGGACTGCAATTTAAACGAATCTAGCTGCCTTTTCAAAGCCTGGCTATAGATGCTAGGACTTTCAGTATATCCTTGGGGAACACGGCAAAATCTATACGATTTATTATTGAGCGTAAAACCAAACAGATATCTGCTATCAGGATGAACAGGGATGGAAAAGAACGCATTCTTTAAGTCAATAACGGTAAAGGTGGTGGCTGTCGGTGGAACTAAGGTGAGCAAAGTCGTAATATCAGACACCACCGGATATTGGGGAATGACAATTTTATTGATCTCACGCAAATCAATAATAAATCGATAGATTTTACCATCTGAGTCTCTCTTAAGAATCGGTAGGATAGGGCTGTTACAAACATTATAAGGGACCTCCTCCACCACCCCTGCAGAAATCAAGTCCTGAACAATGTGTGTCAATGCAATTTCACCTTCTTTCGAAATCTTATACTGCGGTACTCGTGGTAGAGGGGCCCCCTCCTGAACAGTAATATGTATTGGTGGAATACGCATCTCTCCCACATCCGTATCTGAGGTCGCCCATAACGTGTGTGGTAGAGAGGCCAAAGCTGGAATATCTAAAATGGCATAAAATCTGTCGGGATCAGGGCAATCATTGGGGTCAGGGTAATTGTCGTTCAGAATAACCCGCACTCCCTCTGGAGCGCAGCGAATTGTTGCTCGAAAATATTTAAGCAAATCAATCCCCAGGATGTTGTCTGGGGTATGGGGTGATAACAAAAATTGGCCAAAACTAAAATATTTGTCAATGCATAGTGCAAGGGGCTTGGACAATGGGCTGGGGGAGGGTGTGCCATCAAACCCTACACACGTAATCATTTCGCCAGACAGGGGAGCCCTCGGAACCAAGTTTTTCGACAGCGCGCTACGAGTAGCTCCTGTGTCG
The DNA here is from genome assembly GCF_964263255.1 of Lissotriton vulgaris. NCBI lineage: Eukaryota > Metazoa > Chordata > Amphibia > Caudata > Salamandridae > Lissotriton > Lissotriton vulgaris. The sequence goes on along the minus strand of NC_141685.1, from coordinate 1,530,134,628 downwards.
ACTAGAAATTGATCAGTAGAACCCAAAATACCCGCTGTTACATATGGACCTTGCTGATCTACTGGCACTTCAACTGATTCCTTACCCCATCCTACGCAATCCTATGCATGCACATAATCCTGATGCTCCACATTCTCTCCTTCCGATATCTGATATTGATTCCGTCTATCAAACGCATTTCGTTCGTCCTGGCCACGGCCCCTCTCCTCAACCTGTCTACGATCACCTCCACCACCTCTCGTTCCAGTATAACCTCCTCTTGACCTTCCACTGCCTCGACCACGCTGACTACGCTGTTCACGAAGTACCGGACAATCTTCGGCCCAATGCCCAAACTCCTTACAATAAGCACACTGATCCTCCGCAATGTCCGTACGACCATACGACGCGTTTCCTCCACCCCGCCTACCTCTCTCATTCCCTCTACCCTGTGTTCCCCGAACCTGCGCCAACATCACCTTCGTTTTCAATTCCTTCGCCTTTTTCTCTACACTTTCTTTAGCCTCCACTTCCTGCCGCTCATAATACTGAGCCATAGTCAATAAAGACGCAGGGGTCGCCGTGGCCCAGGAACTTTCACTCGACTTCAATCGCTTTGCAATCTCTGGAAGGAGATTAGCTACATACTTATCTACAAACAAATGCCGACCCGTATCATCTGTTAAAGATTGACCACTGTAATCATGAAAAGCTTCCTCGAAGCGTGTAAAGAAATCTGAAACCGTTTCATCGGGTTTCTGCTTGCACGATGTTAGCATAGTCCAATCAATCTTTTTGGAGGGAACAAGCGTTTTTAATTTAATCAGAATAGCTGCCGGGAGATCTAGAATTAACTGACAAGGCTTACATGCTGGTTCCCTGTCTAAATCAGCAGCATTAATTTCTTTCCATGTGCCCCCCAATATCGTTTCATCATTATTTTTACGAATTTGCCGCCACATATCAGGTGGCAGAATTAACCCAAAGAACAAATCTATGTCCACAAGAGTCATCACACAAGACGAAATAGCCCCTTCCACCCCTTCATAAAATGCCGCCGGATTTTTTCGAAGATCAGGTAACGAATTTTTCAACGCCATAACATCTGCCCTATTCCACGGCGTATATACCCAATTATACACAAAATACCCTTTCGCATCCTTTGACGATTTATCATCATCCGTACCTTCCCCTTTTGGTGGAACATACAAAGGTGCGGCTTCCCGCATAGGCATAACATGCAACGCAGAACTCTTATCTGAACCACGGAGAGAACACTCCTTAGTCCGCCCATTATTCTCCGATTCGGACTCCTTTTGCCTCCGCTTCCGTTCCTCCCGCAATTGGGTTGTCTCATCCCGCAACTTGATCAATTGCTTGAACAGGTCATCAACATCTGAAAAATCAAAATCACCTTTAGCTAAATTCTCACGATGCACCGACAACACTTTAGGCTCTAACGTATCAGAAAGATCACGATATGCAGTTACAACTTCATCCGCCAGACTGGACAGAAAATACATTAATTCAAGATCCGACCACCCTTTCTTTTCTGTTAACAACTGCTCCTGAGTAACACAATACTTATTCACTTTACGGGCCCAACTACGTAAATGAGCGGACCTCTCCTCAGAAAACCTGAGAGCCGATACCCCCTTCTTGCTCAACGAATCCCGTCCAGCACCCTCGGGATCTGCAGCCGGAGCCGTCGGCGGAACGTACGGAGGCGGTGACCGATCTAACAAAGAAAAATCATCAATTTCATTATTAAGGACAGGATAGAGTGGTCGTCGAATAGGAAATTGACCAGTCGTTTGCAAGTTACGTTCCCGTTCCTCCCTTTCTTTCTTCTCCTGAGCCTCCTTTTCCTCAAGCTGTAAAGCCTTATCCCGAGCAGCCTTGCGCTGCTCTTTGTCCGCCAAGGCAACCTCACGCTTCATTCGCTCACGCGCCACTTTCTCCCACATTCGCACACAGTCAAACATGTTTTGTCTAGACCTACGTTGAAACATACATTGCTCTACAAATTGTATTTTACTCAAATCATACGACCCGTGTAGAGGCCATTGCAATTCAGAATCGGCCTTGGTGTATTTATGCCATAATTTACTGTACATAATAGGGGGAAGGCCAAACTTTATATACATGTCCCTATTTGGAGTTCCCTCTGGGGGAGCCGGCTGTGATTCCGCTAACCTAATTGAGGTACCCTCACCAAAACAACACATTCCTCGGAGTGTGCTGAAAACAGGCATGTTCAAAAGGTATCACGAAAGCGTGACACCAGACAAATGGCACTTACAGTTCTCCACACGATTGTGCCGCTCAAAGGAAAAAACAAAGTTAGAGAAACATCTCTACATGCCTGCCTATGTGAAGTGCACTACACATATAAGTTCAAAGATCACAAATTCACAATGTTAGCTAACTCAAATCAAAGTTCATAGGACTCGGCAAGCGTCCGAAGACTACCTCACCGATCACGAAGCACAGATTTTCAGTAAGCGTCCGAAGACTACCTTACCGAACACAAATCGTAGGACTTCAGTAAGCGCCCGAAGACTACCTTACCGAACACAAAGCTTACCAAATTCTCAAATGTCCAGATTCCAACTGCCAAGGTCTTGTAAGCCAAATCAGCCAAACGGCGCTTTCTCAGCGATGCAGACACTTCGGAAACTCAGTCGGAGACCGGCGCCACCTGGAAGGTCAGATCGGAAGGAAAGGAAAAAACACCGTGGCAGCCAAGACTCGGGTCACTCGTGGCAGCGCGCGCCCATGGCGGATTTCCAAGCCTTCGTCACGACCTCTCCTTCGGGCATCCGAGTCGCCGATGAGTCCCTTCGTGGTCGCCAATTGAAGTATTTCGGGGTTCCCAAGGCCTACACGCTCCAGAGATTACCCACTTACACACAAGAACTGTTGGCACGGAAACTGTAAAAGGCAAAGAACAAGTTTATTAAGACCCCATGGGGTGGTGGTACACTCAAACAGCACCCTTCGGTAATGCAAGAGGTATCACACCGAACACCGGTGTGACCCCATTTTATATACACCTTTGGGGCAATAAAAGATAGGCGGCACAAAGTTAAGACACAGTTTTAAGGACATATATGGTCATGTTTTGGAATACTGCCAGCTCATTGGAGGGTTTCAAACCCACTGGTCAGTTAGAAGCACATTCCTGAAGGTTTACGGGTCAGTGGGAACTGCGCATGTGTGGCTTGACCAGTACTAAAAATAGCCTGTTGCTGGGCAGACAAGAGTGGTCAGTGGAACGGACAAAGGACTAAAAGGGCACGTCGGCCACGAGGCCGCTCATGGTCTAAGATGGCTGCTGCAACATTCAAAATGGCGTTATCGTATATAGCCAAGTTAAGGAGGACAGCGTGTAGGTTCAGCTAATCGCTAAGACGAACAGGCCAATTACGACAACTTGGTTAATTTGCATGGTGAAAGTGCCTGAATAATTTCAACAAAGGGATTGCTTAAGATGAAGTGATTTTGAATGAAGCAAGAGGCGTGGTAAAAGCCGCATAGAGCGAAAAATGCAAAAGGGGGAGCTTACCGTGCAAGGTGCACTAAGTAATGATGTAAAGCAATCCAGAATCAAAGTATAAGCCACTGATGTAATAAGCCCAGAAGCGAGGCTGGAATTTATGGAGGTTCACTTTGGAACAACCAGCCAGTTGGTGATAGGTCTGGGATGAAAATTAATAAGATATTAAATACTGGCACCATGCAATAATTGGGCCGAGACGCTGGCTAGCCCTCGGTACGCCGCCGTCTTTACCAGATATAGGGTAATTCAATTTAAATATCTCCATAGGCTACATTACACGTGTTTTCGCCTCTGGAAGATGGGGGCTATTCAGTCCCCAATCTGTCTCCGCTTTGGCACAGACGAGGGGTTGTTCCGTTGCATGATGTGGAGCTGCGGGTCATTGCAGCTCTTCTGGTCGGGTGTGCTATCTTGCATGGGGCGGGTTCTGGCATGAGACATCCCGGCGGACCCTAGACTAACGCTTTTACACAGCACAGAAGAGATTGGGGGGAACAGGTATAAAAGACACCTTATGTTCTTGGATTTCACATTGGCCAAGTATGACATAGCACAGCATTAGAAAGATACGTCCCGCCCTGTATAGCTAACTACAAAAAGGCCATTTATAGGTGCATGTCAGCGGAGGTTGCTGTGTTTCAGGCGAGAGGCTGTCCACAGAAGCATGGGAAGATCTGGGCACGGTGGGCAAGTACAGGGGAATTGACTTGTCCTTAATGGTGCAGCCAGTCACCCAAGACCCTATTGAATGGTTGATGGTGAATGATTTGCCAGTTTAAAGTGTAGGTATGACATGGACACAGATGGGTGATTTACAGTACCTAGGAATTTTACAGTATACATTTAAAATGTATTTTGCTTGCTGGGCTTGGTCCATCTTGTACTATGGAAAACCAATAAAATCTTTTGTTAAAAAAATGAATTGTTGGACATGTTTATTTCCACTCAGCCCCTTCCAGAAGGAAGTTTGTTAAATCCAATCTTTCTAAGTAATGACAGAAGGAGGATCAAGTGGCCCATGATTGAAAGGAATGATGATATCCTTGCGCAAATTTATAACATTGTTACTCACTCATTGATCGACCTAAGCAAATGCACTATGGAAGTGCATCCCTCATTTGACATTTTTATTAGATTAATGGGACAGATTAAAAAGTTTTTTATATAAAACGGGGAAAAGTGAGGTAACTAGTAATAACAAAAATGAGTGGTACGATGAGCGTTGCAAGGTAGGGAGCTAAGAACTGATGGTGGCCATTAAAAGCGGGCTCTAGGAGCATGGTGGCCCTAACAAGGAAACATTACAATTTAGTTCAAAATGAGGCAAAAAGAAAGTGACATGAGGGATTCTGGAGAGATTTGTATACTGCAGTACAAGTTAAAGACATTAAACAGTTTTGGTATACATTAGCCAAAGGATGCAAACACCAAACTGTGGAGGAAGATTACCATATACAGCCACAGACCTCGGTAAATCATTTGAGATCGTTATATGCAGAGGTGACTGACACAAGGTCTGGGATTAGTGAATTATCCCTTGAGGTCTTTCCTGATGAAGCAAGGATTGCAGATTTGATTTTTTTTACTTTAAAAAAAACACAGACTTGTAATGCTGCAAAATGGTAAAATCACAATTTTAGATACATTTTCAGGTGATCTATGTCTTTCTGAACCTGAAATCTGGTGTATAATTTTTAACCATAGTTCTAATATGATTTCAAAAGGGACAGAAATCCCAGACTCCTGGTTGTGTGCAGTGGCAGTATCTGTATTTAAAAAGGGTGGAAAACGCGATCCAGCTAATTTCATGCCCATTCGCCTGATTGGTACAGCACAGAAATTATTTTGCAGGCATTTGCTGGAAAGGCTCCAATATTGGATAAGGGAAGGGCAGATGTTGTCTCTCCTACAGGTAGATTTTAGAGAAAACATGAGCACCATTGACCAATTGTTCCGGTTTTTAACAATACTATAGGAATATGTGGTGATTAAAAAGGAACATGTACATATTGTGTTTATGGACCTGCATGCTGCATTGGATTTAGTCCCCCGAGAAAAAAATTGTAGGTAACCCTACACAAGATTGGGGTTCCGAGAAATCTATTGCAGATTCTTATTAAACTCCATAGGGACAACTATGTCCAAATTAGACCGGGGAAGAAGAGTGAACTGACTGACCACATAAGGTTGAACAGAGGAGTGCGCCAAGGGTACATACTGGTGCTTACTCTGTTCACCCTATACATCAATGGATTGATTGAAACATTAATTGACTGCAAAGGTGGACCCCCTATGCTAGCTTGTTAAGCAGTGGCATCTCCGCTTTTTGCAGATGATACCCTACTTATTTCGAGGACCCCAATGGGGAGCCACAATTTACTGGATCAGTTTTTAGCATCTTGTAGGGAATTCGGTCTGGAAATTAATGTCACAAAAATAAATTTATGGCATTTAATCCACATGGGTCCTGTAAGGGTAGGGTTAAATTGGGTGATATACCACTGGAGCAGGTGAAGCAATTCGACTATTTGGGGGTTAGGTTGACAAATCTACTATCATGGCCGCCACAAATTGCAAAGAACCAATCACTCCAACATGTAAGTTCTGCATTAATAAAAAAACAGAAAATGTCAATCTATAGGGCTGTTGCCCCGTTATCCAAGTGTATGAAGCCAAGGGCATTGGAGCCGCAGTATATGGCGCAGAGTTATGAGGCCAGAATAATGTAAGGGCTATTGAAAAAACTCAGAATGTTTTCATGAGTGCAGTTCTGGAACTCCCCCGAAACGCTCCTTTGACTCCTATGCTCCTGGATTTGAGGCAAAAAAAGGTAGTGTTTGTGATTGCCTTTAGCCCCCTTACCTTCCGGATTCGAGTATGGTCAAATAATACACCACCCCCCCCCCCCGAGACAATCATTGCTTGATGTGATGGCATTAGATACCAAAGGGAATGTCCAGTGGCTTAAGAACATAAAGAGTTGGATGTACAGATTAGGTATGAGTGAGCTCTGGACTAATCCTTTACTATCCTCAAAAAGAGATATTGGGATTATGTTAGTGAATTAGGATTAAACAGGGGAACTAATGGGGAACCAACAAGGAGGTTTCTGGATTTTAAAGACAACATGTACCAAGAGGAGTTTCTGAATAGTATAGAACCCCTGTTAGCTAAATCCTAGTATTTAACATTCGTATATGGTTATTTTGCCAGTGAATGAATTTTGCAGTAAATTGAAAGGTACTAATACTTCGCTCACCTGCCCCACATGTATGGCTAACCATGAAAATGAAGAATATGTTCTTTTCTTTTGTCCTGAGTATATTGAGATCAGAAGAACGTGGCTAATTCCAATATGTCTCATTTTGAACCATTTAAAATATATTATTTGAATTGTCAGAAGTGACTGCTCAAAGTGGTTAAAGTGGTGAATCTTTACCCTGTCCAGATATTTGCTGTATGCCTGGCTACTGAGTAGCAGGATGATGAAACTCCCTATAAAACAATGAAATTGACTATTAGTTGTAAGGAATTTTGTGTGATTTTACATTTTACCTATTTAATGAGTATTAGAATAAAACAATTTGTAATAGTTTATATGGTATTAAGAATCTCAATATAATGGTCTGATCAATTGTACGCCAGGGTTCACTAGGAAATGTAAATGTTTTAGCAACTTTTTAAAGCTTCATATTGGAAATACCTAACACATGCTATTGTACCAAGCTTAATTTCTGGTGTACATGATATTATTGTTGTTAATAACTGTGGATTCGAATTAGAGGATCCGTTTAGTATTAGTCCATCTTTTAAAACCAGTATTTTGTTAATTTGTGAGTGGAATTATCTTATTTCATAAGAGTATTACCATTATCATTTAATCCATAGGTCACTTATATGTCTATTGTGACCTGTGGTAAAATTATTATCATTGTCTGTGATGTTGATAGAGCTTTTAAAAAATCAAATAAATATATTTCGTACTTCTACTACATTTGTGTGCGTGTTTACACCATACAAGGTCATTCGGAAATAGTGTTCATAGCTGGAAATTTCAAATGAATCATTGTTGGACCTGGCCCGTTGGGCAGGTTCACCCTTAGACTTTTTGCTTTTTCCTAGCCTGTTTATGGAACCTGGTGTTGGTGATTTTAGACCTCTGCGCACTTTTTCACTGTGGTACAGTGTAAAGTGCTGAAGCTCTCTGTGTATGTATGGTGAGTGACCTGCCCTCCCATAGGAATGAATTGGGAATATGTATGCCCATGGTAGTTCCTGATGTGTGGTGAGTGCAGGGGCGAGTTTGGTATGTATGAACTCGTGAGAATGAATGCTGCAAAATGATATATGCGGCATGACTGTGTCTAGTCTAGAAGTACTACTTTTGGAAGTTGGCATATTTGTGTAAGTTGGTGCTGGCGTGTGATTGGCTGGTGAGCCTGGCCCAGAGTGTCTGGGCCTGCTTGTGGATTGACTGTCTGGTTTGAGGATGACAGGGGCTGGAGAGCCCAGGAGGTTGTCTGAAGTCAGCCCATGGATGAAAGGCAGCATCTGCTGCCAGGGAAGTGGGAGGAGATGGCACCTGATAGTGAAGGGCTGTGCCTGCCTAACTACAAAGCTGGCTCCACCTCCCGCTGGGCGACTGTCACCTCTGTCCCTGATACTGAAGGGACTTCCCTATAACCAGTTCTAGCTGGTTCTCACACTGCCTGCTTCAAAGGACTTCAAAGGACTTCAAAGACTTTTCACTGTATAAGAAGGGGCTGTGTCCCCTTCCAAAATGTTCTTGTTTCTGACTTGAATCTACCAGGGGCGGGCGCTGCCCAGCCCCTGGATGCCTGGAGGACCTCTGGGGGACCCCTCTGCCTTGCTTGGGCTGATGGGGGGACTTTGCTTTGCCCTGGAAGCCCTGTCCTGTGTGCTGGGACCTTGCTGCTGGAGACTTTGCTTTTGCCAAGGCTTATTATAGCCTAAAGAACGCCTGGAGGACTTGGTTGCTGGACTTTCTGTGCCTTTGGTGCAGGGAGCATTTCGTGGTGACCTCTGGACCTTTTGTGGGTCCCTAGCGCTGGAGAGCGCTTTTTGCGAGCATTTTACCGCCACGCATTTTGCGTGGGGATTGGCAGGTGCCTACCCTGCAATTTTGCCCGCATTTTAATTATTATTTTGATCGCGAGTGCCCACCTCGCTCATGGCTGTAATTTTATTTTCCTCGAGGGAGCCCACTCCAACGACCCCCGCAGTTTGTTTAGAGCCTGTTGAGGCTCAGAGGGGCCATTTTCAGGACGTCCAGCCCCAGAGGGGGGCTCCAACGACCCCATATTTCTTTGAAGAGCCTGTTAGGCTCAAGGGGCATTGTTGTGGCTAGAGCCTGAGAGCTCCAACGTCTGGGGCATGTGCGATATGCCCATAGCTGGTGTGGCTCCAGCAGTGGCGCAGTTGGCGCCTAAGGGCCAGTGAGGGCCCTGGCGCAGTTTTGTTGTTCCCCAGCTGCCCAGCACTTTGTGGGCAGCTGCCACGTTTAGGCTTTTGGTACTTTTGGACTGGCGCTGCATGGCAGCGCGCCCTGACATTGGACACAGGGCATCCTTGCCCCATCAAGGCCAGTTGGCCAAGGGACTGCCACAGGTGGTGGCATATGTAAGTTATGCGCAATGTGATTCCTATGTTTTTAATAGTGATTGCCTACTGTGTGTTTTTGCGCTATTGTGTTGTTCTGGCACCTCTGAATGTTTTTAGGCATCATGTGTCTTTCTTTCCATGCGCTGCACCTCTGAATGTTTAGTCATCATGTGTCTTCTTGTGCTGCACCCCTGAATGTATTTTATTGCATCATGTGCTTTATTCTTAACACCTCTGAATGTTTTAGGCATCATGTGTTCTCTTTATTACTCCTCTGAATGTGTTTCAGGCATCATGGGTAATGTGTTTTGGTATACCCCTAAATGTATTTTATTCTTAGGTGGTTGTCCTTTTTAGTACAGGTGGTCCTAGTGAGGTCCTGGTCCCCTGCGTGACATGCTCCTAAGGTGTTTAGGGTCGCGTAGGTGGTACTTACCTGTTCCCAGTAGATACTGGGTGTGATTTCTAACTGTTACTTTGTGCTACAGTGATTTTATATCCTTTTATTCTGATTTCTGACAAGTATTGCTATTTCTGAAAATGTTGATTATGACAGTGGCCCATGTGGCCCTGTCTTGTAAATAATCCCATGTGAATATTACCCGTGCCAGTTGGCACCCTGTATATGTGTGATTTTATCTGATGTGTTTTTACAATACAAAAGTTATTTTTATAATAACCTTGTGTGGAGTCTCTTTTGTGGTGTGCCTAGTATGTTGTTGCTATTGTGCGCTGGCGCAAATGCTTTACACATTGCCTCCGAGTTTAGCCTTACTGCTTGTGCCAAGCTACCAAGGGGGTGAGCAGGGGTTATCTTGGCTTGTGACTTCCTTGCCCTGACTAGAATGGTGGTTTCTGCCTGGCTTTGGCGTCAGCCTTAGCCTACCAGAAATAGCCAGTTCTAACAATCATGTATGCGCTATCACAGGGCATGTCAGAGCTTCTAAAGTACCTGTGTTTTCTGCTCTAATTCCAAAGCCACGTTTCTCCTGTGCAAAATGATTAAACGCTTTGTGCCTCACCTTGTTGCTTCTTATTTTATAGGGTGGGACTCTATTTCTTCAAATTTCTTCTGTTGGGACACTTTCTTACTTTTTTCGCATTCACCTGTGTATTGTTTCCGTGCACTATTGTTGCTTTGCTTGAATTCCCTTTGAAGGAGCCAGGCTGAGTCTTGATGTCATCAAGGTCTGCCTGCTCTTCCGTGACCATGGCATAAGTAGTTCTTTTAATGTGGTTGCCCATGTGATGTATTTTCTCATGTTGAGTACTGTATACTAGTCAAACACTGTGATTCTTTCTGCTTTTGTTGTGCAGTTTTACATAATGCCGACACCACCGAAGGTAGTGAGGCACTTTAAATTAACAACAGTATTTTTTGTGCAGTTTTATAGAGTGCCAACACCACCTTAAGGTACTGGAGTGCTTTACATTAGCACCAGCTCCTTTACACTAGGACACATTAATTTTTGTATGCACAGGGGAAAATAAATGATTTGTCCAGAATCAAGGACATTAAGCTGACTCTGAAACCCGAACCCGGTTTCCCACCTCCATAGTTGGCAGCTGTGGCCCTTACACCAAATCCTCTCCCAAGAGGACACCACATCATCGCTGCAGCATCAGCCTCAGTTCAACATTTTGTGATTACAGCCAAAACACTTAATCTCCACGAGGTAGCCCAAATTTGCTGATGGTTGCCCGTATAACTCCCTCCTGTCACTGCTTGCCGACACTGAATTCCCATTCCACAGATTCCTTCTTTCGCCAGATGCACTCCTCCCTCGACTCTGCTGGTCACATTTGTTTTTTGTGTGCACTTTAATGTTGCACCAACACTTCCAGAAGGAATTGGAGTGCTTTAGATAAGCACCAGTTCAGCCGACCCTAGGTCCCGTTGGCAGCTCTGGCCATTACGTCACATCCTAGCTTCTTTTCAAAGCTCCGCAACTGCTTCTCACTATTTATTCAGCAAGACCCTGTCAACACCGAACAACCATCGGCAAAGCCAATAGATCTCGGCAATGGCCGAGCTATTGGCCTTGTCAATGTGAATGTCTTTTAGCAATGTTGTCTAGCAGCACATCTGCTGTTCCACATGGCTGAACGTCACTGAAAAATCATATGATGCAGTCAGCACAGGCCATGCCATAGCACTTTTTTGTGTGAGGAGGGACATTACAATAAACTCAACATAGGGGTGAAGAGATTCGGTGTCAGCTCAACATCATGTGATTCTGGGCTTTCAGTGACTTTCAGCAATGCTAAACAGTGTTGGTCCGGGCACTTTATGCAGATTTTCCCCAAAACATTTTGCCTTTTGCCTCTACTTTTTCTGACTCTGTTTTTGTTGGCTTTATGACTGGGCAATTTACCACTGCTAATCAGGGTTAAAGTGCATATGCTCTCTGTGTAAATTGTGATTCTGGTTGGTTATCCGTGATGGGCAAATTTGATTTACTGGTAAGTCCCTAATAAAGTGCACTGTGTGTGCCCAGGACCTGTAAATCGAATACTACTTGTGGGCCTGCAGCACTGGTTGTGCTGCCCACATATGTAGCCCTGTAAACTTGTCTCAGGCCTAACCTTCCCTTTTACTAAAATATAAGGCAACCCTAAAGTAGGTCCAAGGTACACATCTGGGCATGGTGCAGTGTATGTGAAAAGAAGGACATGTATGTTTTATATGTCCTGGTAGTGAAATACTGCCAATTTCGTTTTTCATTATTGCAAGGGCTAGCTGTTCCATAGACTATTGTTGCAGCTGCCTTGTAACATATTACAAGTGTAGCTTTCAATTGAAAACAGTTAGAGAGTTGAAGTTTGGGGTCTCTGAGCTCAGAAGTTGAAAACACATATTTTAGTAAAGGTAGTTTTACAATTGTGTGTTTGAAAATGCCACTTTTTGAAAGTGTTCAACTTATGGAAGGGATGCACACCATCTTATCATGACTATTCAAAACGTATCCATTATTCAAACAAGATGCATGCAACTTGGTTGATGCCCTGCCCAAGGGCACCTGGGTAAGAACATTCTAAGAAATGGGGCGACATCTCGCCCCAACCAAATGCACAGCTAGTTGCGCCTTTGTGGCGATCATATCATTATTCCAGTTATTTCATATAATCCTGTTAATACACACTTTACGAACATTTATCTGAACCTTTTTCAGAGTTCAATACATCCACACAAGGAATGGAATGCCAATTTTCTGTTTTTCTTGTGTTCAAGGTGGGCCATTTGAACCTCGTACCAAAAACACGAATGATAATGGTTATTGTCTTGTTTGTTGTTATAGTGATCCCTGAGGAAGGGCAACTTCGGCCCAAAATGCATTGGGTTTTTATACAAATAAAATACTGCCTTGGATGAGTTTGCGTCATTCGGATTAACAGGATCATATGAAATGACTGGAATAATTATATGATCGCCACAAAGGCGCAACTTGCTGTGCATTTGGTTGGGGCGAGATGTTGCCCCATTTCTTAGAACTTTTAGAAAGTGGGCATTTTCTTGTTTAACCATCCTGTGCCTCTGCCTGTCTGAGGATTCTATGTAACAAAGAGGGTTTTGGCAAAAGCACAGTAAGGCTGTGCCAGATACAAAATGAACAAAGAAATTGCCAGCACTGTGCAATAATTTATGCTTTTAACAAGGTGTTGAGTGGAGAATTTACTCAACCCAAAGACCACTATTTCAGTCTAGAATCTTATGAAAGATAATTTATTTAATTGATTTTTTGTTTTCTTTTTCTTTTTACTTTCTTTTAAAACAAAATAAACCAGTCAAATTGAACAAGAAGTTAATTTCGGATGAGTGTTTACAGTAAACTCATCTAATGTTCAACATGTAAAACACACTTGTTTTAAAGGTTCGTTTCAATACACAAAAACAGAAAAACCAAAGACAATAGGGGTATCAATACCCAAACCACAATTCACCAATGCAACATAAAATGACACTTTTAGACAACGATTAGACAATAGACAACATATAGGAGTAATGAGGCTAATGAAAAACCTCTGTTTAAATTCAAATTATTTCAGATAGGGCCTATTGCAGAATCTCTGCTCTAATCTAGGATGGGCCTATACATCTAAATGAAAACGTGCCAGATTAAACATATCTTTTTGCATATACGACCACACGCTATGTTTATATTTTCAGTTTTTCAAAATAAAGGAGGTTGGTCGTAGAAACAGAATAAATGAGAATTAATGAGGAGAAGGGGGGGTCGACGCGTTTCGAATCTCTGCTTAAGTTCAGAGATTCTCTTCAGGACCGACAGACATGATCTGTATTGTCATGTGACAGTGTTCAAGTCTTAAAGTATGATTGGTGTTGAAATAGTCCAAAAGTCAATTTGAAGGGCAAATGGGGAATTTAACCCGACTTCTCAATCGATTTGTAGGCAAATCCTTCAATAGTTGCTCTATCCTCCTTTGGCATGCCAAACTAGACGGCGTCTTCCCTGCGATCGAGGAGCGAGTCAAGGAGGATAGAGCAACTATTGAAGGATTTGCCTACAAATCGATTGAGAAGTCGGGTTAAATTCCCCATTTGCCCTTCAAATTGACTTTTGGACTATTTCAACACCAATCATACTTTAAGACTTGAACACTGTCACATGACAATACAGATCATGTCTGTCGGTCCTGAAGAGAATCTCTGAACTTAAGCAGAGATTCGAAACGCGTCGACCCCCCCTTCTCATTAATTCTGATTTATTCTGTTTCTACGACCAACCTCCTTTCTTTTGAAAAACTGAAAATATAAACATAGCGTGTGGTCGTATATGCAAAAAGATATGTTTAATCTGGCACGTTTTCATTTAGATGTATAGGCCCATCCTAGATTAGAGCAGAGATTCTGCAATAGGCCCTATCTGAAATAATTTGAATTTAAACAGAGGTTTTTCATTAGCCTCATTACTCCTATATGTTGTCTATTGTCTAATCGTTGTCTAAAAGTGTCATTTTATGTTGTATTGGTGAATTGTGGTTTGGGTATTGATACCCCTATTGTCTTTGGTTTTTCTGTTTTTGTGTATTGAAACGAACCTTTAAAACAAGTGTGTTTTACATGTTGAACATTAGATGAGTTTACTGTAAACACTCATCCGAAATTAACTTCTTGTTCAATTTGACTGGTTTATTTTGTTTTAAAAGAAAGTAAAAAGAAAAAGAAAACAAAAAATCAATTAAATAAATTATCTTTCATAAGATTCTAGACTGAAATAGTGGTCTTTGGGTTGAGTAAATTCTCCGCTCAACACCTTGTTAAAAGCATAAATTATTGCACAGTACTAGCAATTTCTTTGTCTGAGGATTCAACATCTGGTTTACACTGACAAGTGCAAAAAAGGGGGGTTGGGAGAGCACACCTCTAATAACAAAATAATCACGTAATCTAAAACTATAGAAATATGCAACACAATGGTGCTACAGTGTAACACTTGCTGTCTTACAAGTGTAGGTTAGACGAAGAAAGAAAATGCTGCCAATTGCTACCCCCGTTGGCAGCATTTTCTTTCTTACACTGACAAGGGAATTTACTCTAGACAGTAACACAAAGGGAGTTGAGGTTTGCCCAGCATATCCCGATGACCCATCACCAGGCTGATGGGTCTATCCTGAGCAAGAGTGGTGGGAGGACCTGTCACCTCTATCTGAATAGGACTGTGAAGGCCCTCTAACAATGCTGTCTCCACCCCCCTGGAGTGCGTCTAAAGCCAAGACCAGGCAAGGCATGAATTTGTACACTACAAAGTCTTCAAGGGATGATGGTAGTATATCTAGTGGGGATCTGACCCCAGAACAATAGAATACTTCTGGATCAAGAGGACCCTGCCAAGAAGTAGAGCTGTCAGGAGGAGTACTGCCACTTTGCTGTGTGTTGCTTTGCTGAGTTGGCCTGCAGTTGCTGCTTCTGTCTGTGAGCAGTGAAAAGGACTGGACTTTTACTTAGCTGTATCCTGCTAGAGAAGTTTCTCCAAGAACTTGAAGTAAAGCTTACCTCCTGTTAAGAATTCTCAGCGACACAAAGTCTTCACCCGCCGCATCCTTGAACTCCACTGCTGAGAGCTCAGATCTCCCTTTTGGTGCCCATTTCAGTTCTGGCTCCTTGGAAGTTGTTCCTGTTGCAGAAAGCATCAAGAAGACATCAAAATCGTCTCATCGCCCTTCCAACTCCTGTTATTCTGATACAGCACTACAGCGCTGGAGAAATTTCCATGCACCGCTGCAGTGTGGCCGATGTACACTACAAAGCAGAATAGTTCCCTTAGTTGCATTAAGAGCATCACAGAATTCCTGGGTAGACCTGAACTGATTATTTCCCCACATCTGATTGAAGGGAGATGCAGGAAGGGTAAAAAAGGTATTGTGGACTCTTTGTAAGGCAAACAGTGAAGGTGATGAACGTTAAAAGTTCACTGTCAGGGATTAAGGAGCCAATTCTGATGTCAGACGGACCAGAATCTGTCCGAAATCGGTTGAGAACTGGAACCAAACGACCTCCTTTCGTGGGTTCCAGCCCAACAAGTAGGATGCAACCAGAATCCTATACTTTACAATGGGAGCATGCATTCTGAATGGAATGCATGCTCTCATTGTAAAGAGCAGGGGTGCAGTTCTTCCCTGCACCCCGTGGCAGGCACCCATGGGGAAAGACATATTCCCAAAACCTTTCTGGCACAGAAAGGCTTTGGGAATCTGCCATCGTAAACCCTCAGCCGGGAAGAACCGCCCGAAGGATTACTGATGGCTTTCCGAATGGTAGACGGCTCTCCAAGTCAGTCAGAGGCCATTAGGAAATCCGAATCGGATTCCCTTCCGACCGACCGTATCTAAATGGGTCAGTCGGAAAGGAATCTGAAGGGCTCTGACTGACAGTCAGAGTAGTTTCAGCCTGCATCGTAATCGGGACCTAAGTCTTAATACAAACCTGTTGTGGCCTAGAACCCTCCCTAGACTACATGAAAGATTTTTAGGAAAGGTGCTAGTAACTAGGGGCCAGATGTAGGTGGCCAAATACCGGTCGGTAATGGCCGATTTCGGCTGTTACTGACCGGTATTTGGAGTTTGAGATGTGGGCCCTTAAATATTACCGATTCAGTAAATTTACCGAATCTGTAAATTTACTGATTCTGTAAAATACCGATTCGGTAAATTTACCGAATCGGTAAATCTAGATGTAGGTAGCACTGAAAACAGTGCCACAGACCCTTAAGAATTCGTTATTTACCACGAAATAATATTTCATGGTAAATAACGAATTCCAGTGTACATGCACATGTACACCTGTGGGCATGTATGTGTGCCACATGGTACACAAGCCAGAATCAGGGGCGCAACAGGGTGTCAAAGTGACACCCTGTCCCCCTTGACAATTCGGTAATTTTACTGAATCGGTATTTACCGATTCGGTAATTGCCATTGATTTCTATGGCCCTCAAGGCCCATAGGAATCAATGGCAATTACCGAATCGGTAAATACTGATTCGGTAATTATCGAATCATACCGATTCGGTAAAAATTACCAAATTTTTTCCTACATCTCATTTACCAAATCTAGAATACCTAATCGGTAAAATTCGGTATTCTAGAGTTGGTAAATGAGATTTACCTACACCGGGCCCTAAATTTTGACTAGGCACCATTATGAGTCTTCTGTGTTTTCCCCTGGTTTAGTATGCCCCTGTGATGAGTTTTCCATCCAGACTCTGGCGCATCTATCTGTGTAAATATTATAAGTCTCTTAAACATACAATTGTATTGCCAATTTGAAAATCACATCGCTTTTATCAGTACAAGCCTGCACTTTATTTTTTATGTATGCTGTCAAGTCCCTTGGTGTGCTTTGTGATTGGGAGCTTTTAAAAAAAGGCCATTGTTTTGCATAGTTCGATGACTCAAGTAATTAAGGGAAATGCCGTAAAGCAATCAAATACAACTTACTGTAAGAACTTGGGTTGTTGGTTGACTGGGGTGTTAGCCTTGGTCAAGCAGAAACCACAACTCTTCTCAAGGTGAATTCAGAAGTAATCCTAAATTAACCAGTGCTCAACCATCGGGTACTTTGGCACAGAGAAGTCAGAACTTAGAGGTAATGTGGAAAGTATTTGTGAAACTCTTGAAACAGTATCCCAATGAAATAACCCAGTTTGGAAAATGAGAGTAAAATGCAATGAATATAACTAGACCAAAACCACAATGATCCAATCAGTGGACCTGGAGTTATGAATTTGTAAAGATTTTAGTGTAAAATAGAGCCAAACACACACAAAGCACCAACCACAGCTATCTGGTTTTGTGAGACTGGGAGGAAGTCACAAGTTCAGACTGACCGCGATGGAGCACAAGTTGGATACAGAAACCAGGTTAATCCTGCTGAAATGGTGCCTCCCAGTCTGGCGTCATGAGTCCTGATCGCAGTGGAGGAAATCACATGGAGCAGGAAAGCATAGTAGGCGGTTGTTGTATTGCGCAAACAGCAGACTGGGCGTCATGGGTGGTCGTCGCTGTAGCACAAAGATCCTGATGTTGTAGTAATGGGCCAGTGCTTTGTGGTGTCACCCCACAAGAGCGGTAGAAGTTTTAGTGTGAAAGGTTGGGCTGACAGAACTTTGTATTTTTTTTGCTGTGCGAGCAACAATGATTTGGCACCACCAAATAACAACCAAGATGATGGTAATTCCAGGCCCCTCAACCTCATGCTGAGTAGGAGAAGGTGTTGTCCATACTCCAACACCATACTTAAGGCATCATGGGAATTCCAGGCATAGTAGATACTGGTAAGTGTAAGAATGCAAATTATAAATTGTTGTGGATGCTAGTCCAACTCAAGCAATAACGTCACCAGCCTGTTAGTTTCAGCCAACGTTTTCCAAACTTTAAACCTGAACTCAACTCCTAGTGGTAAATGACAGAAATATTGGATACAAAATATTATGTTTTTTGAATATCTTATCAAAATACTTTGACTTCAAAAATATCATGCAACAGAATATTGAAGGCAAGAATACAATTTTTTGTGCTCTATATCGTTGTTAAGAATATCTTTGTTTTGGTATTTTTTAATTTAAACATAGTTCTAATAAATATGTTTTGTTGAATCTTTTATTGTGTCATAGGTACTATATTCATTTTAGGTGTTAGTATAATTGTTTTTATTTTTGCTAATTAAAATGCTCAAAAATGTTTTAAAATATAGATTGGAATTTTAAGTGTTTAATGGTTTTTACATAGTTTTTTAGTAATTTATATTGTAGTAAAAGATTGTTTGTTAACAAAAAAAAGAACTGTTTAATTTAATAATGATTTTGTAAATAGTTTATTGGTTTTAATACATATTTAAAGTTTTATATTTTGTTAAAAATGTGTATAATAATAGGGGGATGTTGGGGTTGTAGGAAATTAGGGTGGTAAGATAATTAAATTATAATTCCTTCAAATGTAATGTTGATCAGTGTGTTGTGAATTAAACATACAATTGATTATTAATTTTGTAAATTGATTAATTATTTAATTATTATTTGATGCTTTTAACTTTTATTTCTTAATTTGAATATATGTTTGAATTTTTACATTTACAGTACTGGATTTTATTAGCGTGTTGTTGCATTTATAGGAGAATAGGATGGGAAGTTATTGAAATTATAATATGTTTTTAAATTAACTGTTCACATTTTTTTATTGAATAGTTGATAAGTATGTATATTTTTAGTGCTTCACTTACTATCTCAATTATTTTTTCATTTCAATTATTTAATATTGGTAAATATTTTAGTAATAGACTTTGTAAACATTATTATGTTATTATTTAATTTGTTCTGTTTAAATAATATTTTATATTTGATATGGTTGTATTTTTGTTTGGAGGGAAGGAAAGCAATCTTATTTTTATTAATGTAATTTGTTTTTTTAAATCTCAATCTCTTTTCTCATTTCATAGGGCTTTATTTCGATAAAAATATATCATAAAAGCATCACAATATATACTACACATTTACATAAGAACAAATTTTAACGGCCCATTATTTCATATTTTTTAAGATTTAAAAACTAAAACAGTAAAATCACGATTAAGAATTAGAATTTAACCATATGTTAAAACCGAATTTAACATTTTGTATTAAACATTTTAGCCCTAATGGACCATGTCCATGCTAAAAACTTAGAAACACCACAAGCATACAGTGGCCGTGTGTCCAACATTAAAATCCGGAGTGCCTCATTTGAGTGCCTAGTTCCCATAGCCTGGCATTTAGGTTTGAGCCACCTTTGTCTTGGGTGGGCATATGTAATACAGTTTCTATACTAGTTTGACAGATGGGGCAAAAAGGTGTTGTCTTTGACGGGGGCTTCCAGTGAGCAGTTAGGGCGTGCACTGGGAGTGCCCCTACCCTAAATGTAAAGTATAAAGCCCTGTGATAAGATTTCCATACAATGTTCAAGTATAGTTCCCGAAATGGTACATCCTTGTGCCTTAGGAACTCTTCCGTCAGCCTACCAAGGGTTGGGTCAGTACTAGTTCTGGTGGCGGCCAATTTCCAATAAAGGGTCTTTAGGGTCGCTTTCGGGAGAGAAGACCGGGTGTCCCAGGCTTCATTAAGACCTAGCTTACCAAGTAGAAATTTAACATCTTTGAGCCATTTTATCTTATGCCATCCCACCATTGCCATAACTTCTGCTAGCTCCTTCGCATACTTGGAAAGTTCCGGTACTTCTGTGGTAAATATTTTACCGTATACGAGTTTGCCATATAATTACAAGTAAAAGAATAGCTCAATAAAATGAGAGGCAGAGTCCGGGGTGTCTGAGTCTTTAAGGGCTTTAATTCAGAATGACTCGAGTCAATGGAGATCTATTCCATCAATACAAGGGTTCGGATATGCAAGGAAAGATGTCAGGAAAGATGTCAACGATTTATTAACAGTACATGACATATATAGTAAAATGACACAATGGCAGTGAATACAGTAGGCGTGACAAGTGAAATGTATATGATAAGAACACATGTGCGTAGCAAAAAGGCGTGAACAAGGGTGTGCACAGAGGCGTGTACTAGAAACGTCACAGAAAAGTGTCACAAGTGGGTGTATGCTTAGAGAATTCTTGCAGAGTCAGCTGAAACCTGTGGCCTGGATGCGCGCGCAGCTAATATGACGTGTGATTTACGTGCATCTGGAGGAAGCTAAGGGTCTGACTTTTAACACTAGTAGAAGAGACAGACGTCTGGCATGTCAGATCGACCTGTTCTTATAGCATGTCTGATATCTTGTATTTGGGGTAGGTGTAATCTGAAGTAAAAGGTCTCTCGGGCAGAGGCTATTCTATACTGGATGCATACGTGTCTAAGTGCAATGCGCGGAGCCAGGGCCTACCATGGTAACGGGAGCAATGAATTCCATGAGGGAGGACAGGAAGGCTTGGCCCTTGCTCTGTAGTCGGGGATATGTTTACTTGTTTCACTAGACAGGAATGTGTTTTCGAGGAGGCTGAGCTGGCTACACTGATAACTTGAAGGCAAAATACTGTTTAGCAGGCAGGCTAGGCCGAGCCAAGCACCGCTTCGCTTGGCAGGAAGTAAGGCAGAGGTCAGGGATGCACCTCATCTCCACATTGCAGCTTTCGGAGACAAAGACAGAAAGTGGTTCAATGGCAGGAATCAGGGCCTAACTCGGAAGAGCCAGGGAAATGTGAAAGTGCACCATGTAAAGACGGTGGCACGGCATACTTAGGAACTGAATTATCGATCCATCCATGGTGGATCTGATAGAGGACATGTTAACGTTGGACGCAAATGTATTTGCGTCTTCAGATTCGGTTGCGGAGGGAAGTTACATGCACTTTTAACTCGTACATGGAGACGATGGGGTACTCGTTAGGGGACATACCTGACCATAAAAATTTCAATTACCTTACTTCCCACAGCCGGGCCCATAAGAGCAGTGGCCGGAGTTTTGCCAGATCATTGATGGAATAACATCCTAGATCAAGCAACAAGGGAGTAAGTGGGGTACTCTGTGGAAGTGACATGATGCCCCTTAAAAACCTATTTTCTGAACTCAACAATATGTCTATATTAGAAGTGCCCCAGAGCTGTGCCCCATACAGGGCAGAACTAACGCCCTTCGCTTTATAAATGTCGATAACAGGGGCAATCGGTCTAGTCGAAGAGGAGCGCTGCTCTTTAAGGAGCGCCCCCGTAACCCTCTTGTGACTTAACAACATTTTACAAAGGTGTGGGGTCCACTGCATAGTATCCGATATTCGAATGCCTAAATAATCGAATACAGTAACCCTCTTCAAGGATACATGATTTAATAAAGGGGGTCGCCCTATTTTTTCGGGGGGTTCAGCACCAAAAACGTAGTCCTGTCTGTGTTTATTACTAGGCCACGTTGGATGTAAAAAGTTATCTAGGAGGCCTTGAAGGCCCACCAGGGTCTTAGATATTAGAAGCGTATCGTCGGCGAATAAGAGGGTGGGGATACGCTCCCCCGCAGGGATGGAGCATCTGATGGTTTGTCTAGCAAATGCTCAACCATCCCATTCACATATAGAGAAAAGAGGGTCGGAGCAAGAACACATCCCTGGCGGACCCCTCTTCCCACCGGAATCCTGTTAGTTTTCTGCCCCTCTGTGCCCCACCTCACTTGCGCAAAGTTTCCTTAATGTAGCCTCACTAGAATATTGAAAAACAAGTGGGAGAGTAAGGAATTGCGTCCGTAGTCGTTGGACGGGGAATACTCCTGATTCCCTGGGTCAAGGTATGAAAGAACAAAATGAAGGAGTACTACCCGATGAGGGTAAATGAAGGCTTTTGTCTAAACACAGGAAACATTGTTCCTTTGTTAGGAAACCCCTCACTCACCACCTAGTGGTGACTTGCTTCATCATCGGGGCCCACCCAAGTGGCCTAGCGTCACTTGGGTGTGCTTCAACACCTGCAATTGCAGTGGAGCTGGTAGTGAGATGTGGGGTGCAAACAAAAAAGGTGTAAGTGTTAAAAATGTCCTGGTAGTCTTTTATTTAGAGTTTAATAAAAAAGTAACTGGACAAAAGTTAAAAATCAAAGTTGAGATAGTAGTAGGGAAGTTACGGCCTACTTATCTCTGTTTTATGTGATGGTCGACATGTTTCTACCATAAGGGGAAAATCCCCGGTATTCCTCAGGACCAAAACAAGGAAGTGGGTGGTATGTGCCCCTTAAAAGACACACCCAGCTCTAAATCCTTGAACATCAGAAGAAAAATAAACTTCTGGAACGCACACCTAAAGTATAGGGTGCTGCAAAACCTGTGGAAAGGAAGAAAGTGAATAAAATAATTACTATCCTGTTACGTAGTGCAGTGAATAGAGTGCAGGTTACGTGCAATTATTCTGGTTTCCACAGTGGTGGTTGACACAGTGCCTTCATCGTTGTAGAACGTGTCTACAGGTGCTGTGCAAACGTGCTCTTAGCTTTGGAAAAAATGTCTAATGGATAAGGTCTATTTTTAAGCCTTAGTGCGTGCTATATGATATATACATGCTGGCATCGTAGTCTGGGGTGCCTTGAGTTGGAGTGCTCATATTTTGTACCGCCGTGATTTATTATTGGTGCCAGCTCAGTAGTGGTTAATCGCTTATTGTAGAACCTGTTCAGAGTTCGTGGTCAACACATAGTGACAAACTAGACTCACAAACATCAACAACATAAAGTAATTCACGACAATATTGTATGGCAGAAAGATGGGATAATGCTTACAATGCTGGGGCTCAGGTCGAGCTGCATCAAGCAGGAGTGGGGCGCTATGCCGAAAACAACATACTCTAGGGAGAAAAAAGGTATGTTGTTGGAAAACGGGTAACTACCCTGTTGGGCGTTAAAAGGAGGCCTCCGTTGTTTAGTCCTGCTGGTAGGGAAGGAAAAAGATCAACTTACAGTTGTGTGGGCGGAATCAGGTGGGTCACCTACTTGTCCGTGCTCGCTGCTTGGAAGCAATGAGACAGTGAGGGCGTGGCGCACCTTGGCTCTTAAAAGGAACTTCTTTGAGTTCGAGGGATCCCTGTACCTACAAATAGGGGGTACATCTATGGGCAGTGTTTTTGCTCCTAGCATAGCAGGACTCTATGTTTTTGATTTTGAGACACAACACATACTTTCGCCCAACAACCCCTATCTTGGAAACTTAGTGTTCTGGCGCCGTTACATTGATGACGTGCTAGCAATCTGGAAGGGCCCCCAAGAGATTTTAACAACTTTTATCACTTGGATCAATGCACGTGACCAACATCTACACTTTACCCACAGCATAGACATAGAAAAAATGATCTTCTTAGACATTGAAATTCAAAAACATCAGGAAACTCTGGTCACTAAGACATATTTCAAGCCCACGGCTAAGAATAACCTTCTAAGGTTTGAAAGTTTTCATCCCCGACCCCTACGGGAGAACCTCCCCTATGGCCAGTACCTTAGACTGCGGAGGAATTGTACCAATCTCCAGGACTTCAGGGAGCAAGCAGATGACCTTTCCACCAAACTGTCTCAACGTGGATACCCCACCAAAATCACCAAGAAATGCCGCCAACGGGCAAGAAATCAACCACGTCAAGCACTCCTAGAGGAAATTGTAAAAGACACTGAGAATATACCTTTGACATGTGTGACGACCTACAATGTCATCTCCAATGAAGTGAGTAAAAGTATCAGGAAACATTGGTCTATTATCAACTCTGGTCCATTCCAACGGGAAAAACCACTCTTCTCATACAAAAAAGCGAACAGTCTAAAAAATACTTTGGTGAACACCAGACCCAAAAATAATCGCAATACCAACGAACCAACATTAACTCAGATATGGGGTCTACCACCAGTCACTGGACATTCGCGCTGTGGGGATTGCAGTGTATGTCACCTCACTGAAAATACCAAGACCATCAATTTGGAACCAGGAAAGACATGGGAGCAGAGATCCCATACTAATTGCAATAGCTCCAATGTAGTTTATCTTATCACCTGCACCTGTGGCAAACCGTATGTCGGGATGACAACGCGAAAAATCAAACAACGAATCTGTGAACACAGGAGTACTATAAGATGTAAGAAAAACATGACGAAACTCACAGACCATTTCCTCACGGTCCACCATACTACCAACGATATGAGGTGGACGATCATCGAACAGCTACAAGCGGGCCCCAACATCCAGGCCCGTTTATTTGAAAAGGAACAGAGATGGATATATAGACTTTCCACTCACATCCATGGACTTAATGATAATATCCCATGGAATTCTGTACTGAGATGATTCCCTTTCCAGTCAACCTGACGGTTCCCACGATAGTTCCCACAAAGTATGATTCCTCCTACAGAGGATATCTATCATTACATCCATTTCCTCAAAGAGTCTTAAAACTGTAGTACCATTTATACTACTCCTAGTTCCCCATGTTTCCAGTATTCCTCTCTTGACAATAAGCCCACATACGTCCCCCACAGTAGACTGAAGGCTCACCATTCCTTCGTCTTATCATTTTTCATATGTACCCAAGCACATTAGCATGGTTTCATATTCTGTAGACACCACAGCCGGCATCTACATTTACCCCCAGTTTAATCCCTCGTCCCACTGACCAAAGTACCAGCAACCCCCCCCTTTTTAGCTCTCCCCACCTAAGATCGTTCGGATCTTTTTCCAACACTCGGCATCGGGCGGTAACAGCACTTCCACCCGCAAGCCTGTGTTTACATTCTCATTGCGCAGGCGCAGCGCCGTGCAGTTCCCTTGCCAACCGCTGTCCCACGCAGGATCACGTACTCAATGGCGCCGGGCGCCAACCACGCTGACAGGCCACACTTCTGCGCATGCGCAGCATCGCTGGGTTTCCATGCCTACGCTTGATCCTCCTGGGCTCCCGTATTGCCATGGCCGCTGCCGGAAGCGATTAGACGCATATATGCACCACGCCCTCACTGTCTCATTGCTTCCAAGCAGCGAGCACGGACAAGTAGGTGACCCACCTGATTCCGCCCACACAACTGTAAGTTGATCTTTTTCCTTCCCTACCAGCAGGACTAAACAACGGAGGCCTCCTTTTAACGCCCAACAGGGTAGTTACCCGTTTTCCAACAACATACCTTTTTTCTCCCTAGAGTATGTTGTTTTCGGCATAGCGCCCCACTCCTGCTTGATGCAGCTCGACCTGAGCCCCAGCATTGTAAGCATTATCCCATCTTTCTGCCATACAATATTGTCGTGAATTACTTTATGTTGTTGATGTTTGTGAGTCTAGTTTGTCACTATGTGTTGACCACGAACTCTGAACAGGTTCTACAATAAGCGATTAACCACTACTGAGCTGGCACCAATAATAAATCACGGCGGTACAAAATATGAGCACTCCAACTCAAGGCACCCCAGACTACGATGCCAGCATGTATATATCATATAGCACGCACTAAGGCTTAAAAATAGACCTTATCCATTAGACATTTTTTCCAAAGCTAAGAGCACGTTTGCACAGCACCTGTAGACACGTTCTACAACGATGAAGGCACTGTGTCAACCACCACTGTGGAAACCAGAATAATTGCACGTAACCTGCACTCTATTCACTGCACTACGTAACAGGATAGTAATTATTTTATTCACTTTCTTCCTTTCCACAGGTTTTGCAGCACCCTATACTTTAGGTGTGCGTTCCAGAAGTTTATTTTTCTTCTGATGTCCAAGGATTTAGAGCTGGGTGTGTCTTTTAGGGGGCACATACCACCCACTTCCTTGTTTTGGTCCTGAGGAATACCGGGGATTTTCCCCTTATGGTAGAAACATGTCGACCATCACATAAAACAGAGATAAGTAGGCCGTAACTTCCCTACTACTATCTCAACTTTGATTTTTAACTTTTATCCAGTTACTTTTTTATTAAACTCTAAATAAAAGACTACCAGGACATTTTTAACACTTACACCTTTTTTGTTTGCACCCCACATCTCACTACCAGCTCCACTGCAATTGCAGGTGTTGAAGCACACCCAAGTGACGCTAGGCCACTTGGGTGGGCCCCGATGATGAAGCAAGTCACCAATAGGTGGTGAGTGAGGGGTTTCCTAACAAAGGAACAATGTTTCCCGTGTTTAGACAAAAGCCTTCATTTACCCTCATCGGGTAGTACTCCTTCATTTTGTTCTTTCATGCCTCACTAGAATAGACAAGATATTGAGTGGGATCCCCATATCTGACAGCACCCTCCATAGGCGTCCTCTGGGCACGAGGTCAAAGGCAGTCCTTAAATCAATAAATGCAAGATAAAGACTGCCTTTGCCTATAACGACCACTTTCCAATAGATTAGTAATAGTCTAAAAGCCTGCTCTATTGTGCCGGTGCCAGCCCTGAAACCCGCTTGATAATCAGAGAGAATCTCATTATCCTCAACCCATTGTAAGATTCTTTCAAATACCACCTTCCCCACAACTTTCTGAGTGGAATCTAATAAGCTTATTAGGTGGTAGTTAGAGGGGTCGTCCCTCAGGCCCTTTTTGTAAATAGGGACGACCTCAGCCCCCTTCCACGACTCGGGAATGGCGGCACCTTTATCAATAGCAATCAGTAGAGTATGAATAAGCTTCCCCCATTTCGGCAGGTTGGAACGAAGCAAGGCGCCGGGGATGCCGTCAGGGCCGGCTGCCTTTTGGGGCACAATGCAACTAATCGTGTATTCAACCTCCTTGACTGAAAATGGGAATAGATTATTTTCTCCAGGCAGTACTTGGGAACTGCATGGAGCGGAATCACTAGAAACTCCTGGCTGGCAAGAATACAAATTAGAGAAGTGGTCAAACCAGACCTGGTCAGTGATGTTACAAGTAATGAGGTCACTGTCAGGCCTATTCCTCACTCTTATAGTGCTCCAGAATCAACCTGCATCCTGCCCAGCGCTAGCCTCTTTTAGTGTTTGCCAGTACAGGTCCTCCCACACCTTTTTGGCATTAGTTACAGCCAAGTAGTACTCTTTCCTGGCGTACTGGATCAGAGGTTGTGACTTCGTCTTAACAGCCTTAATTAAATCCAACTACTTCTGTCTGCAGTTGGATGTATACCAGCCCTGCTTCGCCTTAGGCCTCTGGTACCCTTTTGCCCCACCCCCTCGTGTTTGTACCAGGAATAAATTTCCTATGGACTATGTTGTATCCTGAAATACCGACGTAACCCAGGAAGGGTCTAGATGCTCCAGAAGGGACACCTCCAACTAACTTAATGAGGCTGCCAATAGTGTTCCTATAGCCTGAACCTTTGCTTCATCTGAGGCAAGTTTGCACCACTTAAGGCGCCTTCCACAATTAGATGGAAGAACTTTTGAAGTGGGCTTTACTCCGCTTGGAGGCACTAGGCCATTTTGGCTTGGCCACAGGTGCTTTAGGTTCAAGGACAGCGAATTGTGATCGCTATCTACAGTAGGTACTATTACCATATCCTGAACAAATTGCCAAAGTGTTATATCAAGGAGAATGTAGTCAATCCTTGACGTATGTTTGGGCCTACTGTACGTGTGAGCACCTAAGGGATCTGAGGCAGTTCTGCCGTTTGCTGCTCTTAGACCAAACTCCACGGTCAACGCTTTCAGCTGGATCGCCCTCTGCATCCATCTTTTTATTGGTTGGATCGCTATAGTTGGTATACCCCTCCTTGAGTCATCCTCAGTGAGGTCTAGGATGTCCTCTGCCGCAAGGGGCTCGAATGTGCAATTAAAGTCCCCTGCGACCAATACATGAGTGCCACTGCCACACTCTCTAAGAGATTTTTCTAGCAATGCTACGGTCGGGGATAATGAACTGCCTTTGGTGCCCCTGGCATATATGTTAAATATGTAAAGAGATCTCCCACTGCCTGGGTCTCTTATTGAGATCCTATGAATATCTGGCGAGCTACACTGCTTTTGTATAATGCTACAGCCCAGAGAAATGCTCACCCAGATGAGGAGCCCGCCTGAGGGCCGACCCCTCCCCGAAGATGGCAAGACTGCAGGTATAAAATACGTAGAGTAGCCAACCTTGTGGTTAGGTTCCATGCTCCAGGTCTCCTGGAAGATGCAAATTGTGTGGTACTCCACCAGGGTGTTCCAATCGGGGAGATCTATCTTCCTGGCAATGCCTGCTATATTCCAGCTGATAACCTTCATCATCGACCCGTCGGCCACCTCTAGATCCTGTGGGCGATTAGATTGTTCTACATGTAGCGTTGAATGTTCTCCACCAGGGTCAGTTACCATAAATGATGGTGGAGGATCATGTAATGGGGAGACGACGCTCTGTTGGGCAGATAAAACTGCTGGGGGAGTGAAAGTGCCTAATGGACTAGCAAATATATCCTTATGGTTAGATGGGCCAAATCTGATCGTGGAGTGGTTACCAAGTCCCCCCCCTTACATTTACAGCAGTTAGGTACCACACCTTGGGATGCTAGCTCAAGCCCACCACCCCAATGAATTATTTCCGATGAAGTTAAATTCAGGGGTGTTTGGAAAATCCCTGGAGAGAGAATTGGAGACCTGCAACCACTGCGCCTTCTGTTATCGTGAGTAAGAGAGAGAGAATGCAAAATCAAGTGATCGCTATTTCAATACCCAAAATTGCTTTTGTGATGGTTAATGCCTCTGCAAAAAGCTGGATTTGGGTAAAAATTGGAATTGCCAGCATGCCCTCCCCAGAGTTGGTTTCCAATGCCCTATCCCTGATGCCAACTAGATGGGCTTAAGCAGAAGTATCCCAAATCATGCGTACTAATTCCGATATCACCATGTACATTCTGCTGGTTACAGATGTGCCTAGCCACTCATATGTACCTAAAATTGACTAAAATACAATCCCCTTTGATGTCTTTGGTCCTTCTTCCCACCCATATAACTCTTCTGACAAGAAGAATCTGGCCATCTATTTCTCTCTGGAGGGGCCTATTGTTATTTAGCCAGAAGGCAGTTTTATTTTTAAGTTCGGAGTATGATTCGGTTTTGCCCGGCTTTAGAAAAGGGACTCCTACCAATGCAACTACATAAGGAAAACAGGCTGGAGGCAAGTTAACCACTTGGATGCTATGGTCCTTCTGGTGCTTCAATGTAATTTCCATTGAAATCAATGGAAACTCCATGACGAGTTACCCTTGTCATTAGCGGCGAAGAGGTTAATACAAGGAGAATTGGATTCCATGCTATGAGCTAGATCAGGCTTTAGGGATGGATCTTTGCTCTGCCTATCTATTTTACTGTCATTATGATTGTCTTTCGGGATCTGTGTGGGTGCGCTGTCACAAGCCCTCTTAACCCCTTTAATTGAAGATTGATCTGTTGAGTTACTAGCCTTATTTGGTGTAGCTACTGTCGCTGGAGCTTTACTCGTTATTGCAGTTCTCATCGGAAGAATAGTTCCACTTGGGGTCCCTAGGGCAACTTGTTGGTTTGAGGGTGTATGCTTACCCATTACTGCAGGGGCTACAGAAGGAATTTGCTTCTGTGCACCTGTTGCAGGATTATTTTTGGAATGTAACTTAATTAGGGCCTTTACAGAAAAGAAGTTGTCAAGGGTCCCTTGTTCAAAGCGATCTAATCTTGTTGTTAGTTCTTTTAACTTCTCAATCACTGGTAAGATAAGAGACTTTAGAATTTGCACAATGTGGGCAATAAGAGGGATTTCTTTATCAGCATTAGAAGGGCATGCTACGTTTAGATTAGCGTTGGTTTGCTGGATATCATTACCACTACCCAATCCACTGCTCACCGGGATAATAGGAGATTTTTCCAAAAGGTTATCTGATCCTTCCCGGAAGCATGCGTCAACCGGTGAACCTAGATCCTTGGTAATGGCAGGTACAGCATTAGCTACCTTAGTATTAGCATTCTTGCCCTTTGTTGTACAGAATTTGGCAGGCACTTTCTTATGTTTATTCCCTTCTGCTGGTCCCTTACTACTACTCATAGTTGGGTGTTCCTTGACGGCGTGTTTTGACCTACGCCTTGCCATCTGCCCTCTAGTTGTAACACATGGGCTAACACTGTTTGTACTTGACTGCAAGCCAGGGGCTGAGTTAGTGTTAGCTGGCGTATTAGAACACCCTTTATCATTGGGAACCAGTACTTTGGATGGAAAATCATCAGTGTCCTCATTTTGAAAAATGTGAGGGGTCAGTGATAGCCTCGCAGTAAAAGGGTAAATCTCCGGGGATGAATTACCCACTGCAGGAGCTACATCCTGAGATATTGGGGTGTAGCTACCTCCTGGAAGAGCGGCAAACGACAGTCCCAATAACGAGTCCTGGGAATTAACAGAGAATGTTGATACATTAGCAAGGGGTAAAGGTGGAAAAGAACCAACAGGTAGCGAGAGGCGGCGCTCTGTGTTCTCTATGGCGTTTGCCACCACCCAGATTGCTTTCTGGAGCATGCCATCTATAGCTGTCAGGTTAGGGAGCTGGGGTTTCGCAACCTCTTCTTGCTTTGGGGAGGAGCAGGCATCGCGGGGTTACGCCTCACCATTCTTTATCACTATAGGTACCAAGGTGTAAAGTATAGAAGCAGATGCAAT
The DNA here is from genome assembly GCF_964263255.1 of Lissotriton vulgaris. Lineage (NCBI taxonomy): Eukaryota > Metazoa > Chordata > Amphibia > Caudata > Salamandridae > Lissotriton > Lissotriton vulgaris. The sequence goes on along the minus strand of NC_141685.1, from coordinate 1,530,103,896 downwards.
ACAATCAGCAAATGCGAAACATTACCACTCAAATTAGGCCGCAGCAGAAAACACTCTAATAGATAACATTTACTAGGCAGCAAGTGAAAAATAAAATTGGGCCCAATCAGAAGTAACAAATAGCGAATACCTAGAGCACAAATGCGCGAAGCCAAGGGGCATGGACCAGCCCAGCCTCACCCGGCCACTAACGGCCAAAAACGGTCCCGCCCTTGTCCTGGGCTTCTCCTGGGACGCTCCCGCATAGCGGGATGGCCAAAGGAAGTTTATAGGCCGTTGTTAGGGGCGGTGTCCAGCCCCGGGCCAGGTGCGGACAGGTGCCCCAGAGCCTTCTGGGTGATGAAGTCCAGCAAGCAAGTCGGAAAACAGCCTGCAGATGAGTCCAAGCACAGCGGGTCCTCAGACACGACCCCTGTGCTTCAACAAGAAAAAGCCCAAACTCGGCAAGAGAGTCCGTTCAGTAGGGAAGGCACTACGGACGCAGCGGCACCCGTGGCAGCGGGTGTGGCAAGGTTTTTATGCTCCACCGGTGCTGGGGCCGGTGTCAAGCCCCGGGTCATGTGCGGACAGGTGCCCCAGAGCCTTCTGGGTGAGGAAGTCCAGCAAGCAAGTCGGAAAACAGCCCGCAGATGAGTCCACACACTGCGGGTCCTCAGACACGACCCCTGTGCTTCAACAAGAAAAAGCCCAAACTCGGCAAGAGAGTCCGTTCAGTAGGGAAGGCACTACGGATGCAGCGGCACCCGCGGTAGCAGGTGTGGCAAGGTTTTTATGCTCCGCCGGTGCTGGGGGCGGTGTCAAGCCCTGGGCCAGGTGCGGACAGGTGCCCCAGAGCCTTCTGGGTGATGAAGTCCAGCAAGCAAGTCGGAAAACAGCCCGCAGATGAGTCCACGCACAGCGGGTCCTCAGACACAAACCCCTGTGCTTCAACAAGAAAATGCCCAAACTCGGCAAGAGAGTCCATTCAGTAGGGAAGGCACTACGGATGCAGCACCGCGGGTGCGGCAAGGTTTTTAAGCTCCGCAGGTGCTGGGGGCGGTGTCAAGCCCCGGGCCAGGTGCGGACAGGTGCCCCAGAGCCTTCTGGGTGATGAAGTCCAGCAACCAAGTCGAAAAACAGCCCGCAGATGAGTTGACGCACAGCGGGTCCTCAGACATGACCCCTGTGCTTCAACAAGAAAAAGCCCAAACTCGGCAAGAGATTCCGTTCAGTAGGAAAGGCACTACGGACGCAGCAGCACCCGCGGTAGCAGGTGCGGCAAGGTTTTTATGCTCCGCCGGTGCTGGGGGCGGTGTCAAGCCCCGGGCCAGGTGCGGACAGGTGCCCCAGAGCCTTCTTGGTGATAAAGTCCAGCAAGCAAGTCGGAAAACAGCCCGCAGATAAGTCCACGCACAGCGGGTGCTCAGACACGACCCCTGTGCTTCAACAAGAAAAAGCCCAAACTCGGCAAGTCAGTAGGGAAGGCACTACAGACGCAGCACAGGGTTTTTATGCTCCACTGGTGCTGGGGGCGGTGTCAAGCCCTGGGCCAGGTGCGGACAGGTGCCCCAGAGCCTTCTGGGTTATGAAGTGCAGCAAGCAAGTCGGAAAACAGCCCACAGATGAGTCCACGCACAGCGGGTCCTCAGACACGACCCCTGTGCTTTAAAAAGAAAAAGCCCAAACTCTGCAAGAGAGTCCGTTTAGTAGGGAAGGCACTACGGACGCAGCGCAGTGTAGTGTTTTTTTATATGTAATAGGATTTAATAAGTTTGTCTTATAATGTTTTTAAATGTTTTGCAAAACATTATTAGGAATTGGAATGTTTAGAGAAATCCCTCCAAACTCCAGCACTTTCCCTACTGTTGCTTAGACTGGATTGGGGGTACATAAAACAAGTGGTCTAACGGACCAATAAAGTTCTCAAGGAGAAAACAAAAGTGAATTAGAAAAACCTCACAATTATAGAATAGAGCAATGACCAGGGAAACCTGGTTATCAAAAAAATTATATTACAAATTCAAATTCAACAGTTGCTCCAAAGTGAAAAGGTGAATATAGTGCTCCAGGTAGTGCTCGTGAAGGAATGGGGATGTGACAGTACAAATAATTACAATATGTACGAAGATTAGGACAACCTCTCTAACAATGGATCAAAAGACTAACCCAACAACCCAAGTAATGAGATGCCATGAATGCATAAAGAGTTTCCCGCTTCTAGGTTGAATAGGTAAGAACAGGTCAGAATATAAGTAAAGTCGACATTTCAACCCCTTAAACTGGAGGAAGGCAATTCATTCCTTTTAACGGGGTCTTCATCAGGACCATTGGAGGACAACCTTGGTTTGGCACTGCCAAGACAACAGTGGAGTAAATTATGCGATGGAGCTATGACGCTCCAAGTACAGGAAAATGTAGGCCACAGTGCATACAGAGTAAATGTTTGAGAAGCTTCACAGCAATTACTTGAACATAAGACTTGAATTAGCTCAGGCATTGAGGATATAATCCAATACTAGTGTATGTGCACTCATAAATTCAGCATATTTCTGAATGAATCAGCGTTTGTGTGGTCCATGCAAGTGAATCAGCATAGGTGCCTCACCTCAGAGTCTGGAGTGGGAACACTAAATTTAACTCCCCCACAACCCAGCACAGTCCCTACTCTTGCTTAGACTGGAGTAGCAATAGTACATCCAAACCCTCTGAATAATTCTAACACTTTCCCTACTGTTGCTAAGACTGTAGTGGGATTAGTAAATGTTTCTCCTCTGAGGTCCAACTCTTTCCCTACTGTTGGTTAGAGTGGAGTTAGAAATGTCAATCTTTCTCCTCCAAAGTCTAACCCTTTCCCTCCTGTTGCTTGGATAGAAATGGGACTAATAAATCCAATGCCTCTAAAGTACAACACTTCCCCTTATGTTTCTTACATTGGAGTCAGATTACCAAATGAAACTCCTCACAAGTCCAACACTTTTCCTACTTCTGCTTTAGAGTGGGTATAATAAATCTAACCAGCCCACAGTCCAACACTTTCCATACTGTTGCTTAGCCTGGAGTTGGAATAGTAAATCTAACTCCTCCTGAATCCACCTCTTTCCCTACAGTTGCTTAGAGTGAAGTGGGAATAGTAAGTCAAAGCTCTCTGGTTTCAGCACTTTCCCTAATGTTGCTTAAAATTAATTTGTAATAATTATTTCAATACCCAATAACTCAAGAAATGATAGTGGGTAATCTATCAAATTAAACCATGATACATTTTGAATTGGCAGTTTTAAAGAAAGGCTTTAAGTATTGGGGTGACACTCTGCCCCAAAGCCAGTGGCACAGCTGAAAGCTGTTTGCTTCTTCCTTTGTGTACACATAATTTTGTCAAAAATTTTCAATTTTTTTTTTCCTTTTGTCTTATTTTCTCATTTAAATCCCTCTATAGACTCCACAGGTACGTTATCGTGCCAATTTTCAACAGTTTCTCATTTTTAAAGTCGTCCATCCAGACCTTATTTAAGAACAAGTACAAACGCATTTCGTTCATTTGAAGCAGTATTTTATTAACCCAATGCATTTCAGGCTATTTAAGCCCTTTGTCTGGGGTAACTGAAAATGTCAAATAACAAGCATTAGCTTCCATTTCTCATTAGCATGATCCAAATAACAGCATTAAATAAAACACTGCACCCCGATTTGTGTCTAAAACTCCTATGCAAGATATATCAACCCATATGTTGTAAACAGAATCTACCTCAGTAGTTGATATAAGCTATCTTCCTCATGTTGTGCCCTGCTTTTTGAGACCGCGTTTAACACGAGCATTCTCCTCATCCTTAAACCTCTCCTCTCATCCTCTCAATATATTCTGCTAGTTTTTCACATAGATTTAACCCATCCTTCCTGCCCAACCACAGTAGTCTCCTAACACAATATTTATTCCATCCCTTGTTTTCCACATCTTTATCACGCGCACTTTCTCATGCTTGTCACAACCCCCATAATACTGCTTTAATTTGATCTTACTCCTGTGGAGCCCAAACTGCCTTTCCCAACTCGAGTGTTCGCCTTATCGTATCTGTTTCTTAAATCCCACATTGCAAGCCCCCATTCTATCTGCTGCCTGACATGCGTATCCCTGATCTCACTAACATGCTGTTCTGCTGTGTTTTTGTGGAATAAATGTAACTACTTCTCACCCTCTCTCACATACCTGCCTCAACTCTGTGGCATACACATCCTCCTCTCTCAGCGTTAGAAAAAACGGTTTCCCAAACATTTAAAAAAAACACCACTTTTAAACTCACTCACGTGTACTAGCTCCTCCTCCAATCCTTATTCCTGACTCACCAGCTGACTACCCCTCCCCACTGAAACCACATCCTTATTTGCAAATTTCTACAATGCCCATAATGCATGAAAACGGGATTTTCAACATCTTAAATAGAAATCAAGAAACAACATATATGCAATCATACTAGATGCCGTGGGTGCAACATAAAATATTCAAAACTGATTTTAAAACCGTTGCGCAATATTGCAAATGCTTTATAGTTCGTATTGAATTCTTTTCAATGCCCCTTCAGTAAAACATTGCTTTATGAACGAGATCTTCCGCCGTACGTGCAGAGTAACGCTGTTTCCAAAGTGTTTTTCATCGAGCTCCTCATAAGTGTCAGGTGCAAACTCATGGTGGGGCAATGTTACGAAAAGTCCATTATAAAGTGATGTGAGATGCACACCTCTGTAATTCCACATTATTCATATTAGTCTTCTGTTTTTATCCACTACTGCGTGCACACTGGTATGGGGACTTTGCCCCGGTGGCACCTGGGTACAATGGCTTTAAGTATTGGGGCGACACTCTGCCCCAAAGCCAGTGGCACAGCTGAAAGCTGTTTGCTTCTTCCTTTGTGTACACATAATTTTGTCAACATTTTTCAAAATTGTCTTTCCTTTTGTCTTATTTTCTCATTTAAATCCCTCTTTAGACTCTACACGTACGTTATCGTGCCAATTGTCAACAGTTTCTCATTTTTAAAGTAGTCCATCCAGACCTTATTTAAGAACAAGTACAAACGCATTCCGTTCATTTGAAGCAGTATTTTATTAACCCAATGCATACAGTAGTGGATAAAAACAGAAGACTAATATGAAGAATATGGAATTACAGAGGTATGCATCTCACATCACTTTATAATAGTTTTAAAGAAAGGGCACAACTTCTGCCCCATGACACACTGTGGACATAACCCTCCTGCCTACTTTATTGAATTTGGAACCTAACGTTGGAGATGATCATGAAATCACAAAGTCACAAAGACTAAAGGAGTTAGACATGGAAGCGGCCCAATTGGGGGAAAAACATATTCATGGTTCTATCCCATTTTACTGCAGGGCAACACAATTCTATCAAACAACCCCCTAATAGCTATGGCACAGAGCAGACAGACCTAATTTAAGGTAAATGTGTAAAGCATTTAGCAGTTCCGAAACAGTTAAAAAGTCAAAAACACAATACAATTCAAATTCAGCTCCATGTATTAATACACAGAGAAGAATTCAAAATCAAAATGACACTAATTCCATCATGGGATACAAATATATGATTTTTTAAAATTTTGAGTGAAAATAGCACCTAAATGAGCAACTCACCAATAGTAGTCTATGGAAGCAGTAGATCAAGAACCGGGCACATTTGGAGCCCAGGGTGGATATACCAAGTAGATTGGTCCCGATAAAAGTCTGGAAGCTAAAACACTTGAAAAAGTTTCAAAGTACCACTTCTGTATAGGAAGAAAAACATTAAAATATCTTCAAAGTCCCAGGAAAGAAAGTGACCTTGTAATATTTTGTGAAGAAAATTCCTCCCCAAATGGGTCACCACTGAAACTGTAGCCATTGCCGTGGAGCTGAAGGTAGGATACTTGAAGCAGATTGGTCCTGCTTACAATCTGCAGCTTTGGTTGTTTCTCACAGAACATGTTCTAAGTTTAAATGCAGAATATGACTTAGGGTCTAATTACGAATTTGGAAGTCCATCTGACCGCTGAACCTGTGGTGGCAGTCCCTGAAACTCTAGATTGGCAGTCAGCCCACCGTATTACAACTATGCCAGCGAGACCGCTGCAACCGCTAGGGATTACGGATCCAACAGCAGTGGCACAGCGGTGTAATGCTGTAATATGCATATCACAAATTTCCTCACTAACGTGACTCTTTCCATGGCAGTGGATCCACCATGAAAAGGGTGACGTGAGGAAACTAAGGGTTCCCTATAGGGCCCCTGTTGCCTCTGGGCCTAGGGGTGCATGCAGGGGGCACATAGTGTGCCCACCTGCAGGTATGCATCCCCTGTTCCTGCACAACATGGACTGTACAGTCCATGCCATGCAGGAACGTGCTTTGGCGCTCCCATGGCATTGTCTTTCAAATGCTCACATACAAGCCTTTGAAAGGCACTGCCATGGGACCACCAAGCAGGACCATCTGAGCTGGATTCCAGTCGCAATCAGGCAGGCGTGACGGGTTTGGTGGTATTGTAGTGGGGCACTGGAAGGGTGGCCTGCTGCATCACCACCTAACTTGTAATCAGGTCCTTAGTCATTTCTTTGTAGGCACTGGGAGCCTTTTCCGGGACCAAGCTGAAATTCTGAAGCTGTAGAACTGCAGGCCAAAAACTATTTCCCGTGTGTCCAAATGAAGCTCTGGAGGAGAGGTTTCCAAACGCTTCTGCTCTTAAAGGCTCTCAGGTTGTCAAGTAGAGGTCAGCAGCAAAATTCAGTTCAGGTCCAGTTGCCACTGGCCAGCTGCCCACTTTAGGGAAAATGTCTCTTGCAGCCAACTGACCTTTGCAGTCAACTTCTTTGTCCTGGATCCAGGAGGGAACAGGTCCAGTCCTTCAGGGCTCCTCTTAGGTTATAGACAACAGGTCAAGTCCACTTCTGATCTTTTGCAGGTCCAATAATCGTTCTCAGGATGGTGTCTTGAGGTGCAACAATTATGGTTGGGACCAACAAGTGAATGAGGTAACTCCTGGGAACTCTCTAAAAAATGGGATTAACGTTCTCTGGCTCTAGCTAGGGCAATCGACTAAAGTCTTCAGACACACTAAACTTGGACTTTTACAGCTGGGGTGTGTTTGGGAGATCAGTAGGAAAATCGCCAGTGCCGACCCACATCTAACACTAAAATCCAGTTTTAATCAGGCCCTGGACCCATAAAAAAATATGAAACAGATGTCTGGTAGGACAAAAACAGGGTCCTACAGCAACCAAACAGGTGAAACACAGGCATTGAGTACTGGTCAGGTTTGAACCCCTTCAAGGGCACAAATGTTTTACATGTGCCTCGGACAGACTTCTCAGGCAGAATTAAACACTGTGTGCCTGCAAGAAGAGCAGCACCCTGAAGGTCCTGCTGAGCTCAGTAGAGTGATCCCTGCCCATTAAATTCAAACAGTCAATCAAAGTGGTCTACTGTGTAGCTCCTAGGAGAATTTCACATCTCATTATGGTCAAGCACAAGATTGACAGCTGCTGGTGAGCTCTATATGTATATTAGCCGCCAGGTGCTTCAGAAAGGAAAAAGGTAACTTTCTAAAAGTTACTTCTCCCAAAAATTAGCAACCCAACTTCACGATTAAATTGGACTTTTAATAAATATTGAGAAAAATGGTTCACTAAATTTTCTAGCTGGCCCAGAACCCAAGCTACAAAAATACAATTTTAATCTGTATTTTTTTCATAGGACAGCCAGGTCCTCCCACATTGCAAATAGCTTTTGCGGTCTTGTCACTGTTAGGAAATTGCAAAATTACATTTCTGCGTGTCTTTTTAAAATAATGTGCACCTTACCTTGTGGGCTACAAGTCCAAAGTGGGACTTGTCTGCTGCATAATTTGCAGAAATTATTTTTGTTTCAAAAGTTACTATAAGTGCGGCAACACTTGTTGCTGTACAGCAGAAGGCACCTCACAAAGGTTGATTGTTAATTTATTTGGTTGTTAAACTAGTACTAATAAGGTGAAACCTTTGTCGGACAGTGTTAATCTGTAAAATTACAACACAATGAATTGATACTTTTACAAAATGTGTCACATTATGCCACATAATTAGCATTGTCTTGCAGCAACATTTATCAAACACTGCTGCATACTTTTGTCCTCCCTTAAGGCAACATTACAATGGCACTGGCAATATGATACATGCTACAACTCACTAAATTCAGTTTCTAATCTCATTTTACCATTTGGATAAGTTGTTATTATATACTCATGTTATTGTTTCATTGTTCTTGCATCTTCGATATTGTTCACATTTTATTTTAAATGTCGATTAATATAATTTCTTGGAATCTTAGAGGATTGGGGTCTCCTATTAAGAGACAACGCGTTCTTTCCCATTTAGCTCATTTGAAAGCGTATATAGCTTTGTTACAGGAAATCCATGTTAAAAATGTTGAAATCCCTAAATTGCGACGTAACTGGGTAGGCCATGTTTTTGCTTCCCCTGGTTCGGGTAAACGTAATGGGGTTGCAGTTTTATGCCATAAACGTTTGAATGTTCAGCTTATATCTCAAAATTCCGATACTGAGGGTCGGTGGGTGGTTGTGTCATTATTAGTTAATAAAATACCTCTCACTATTTTTAATTTTTATGCTCCCACTGCACCTGACAAATTGTTTTGGCCCCAAATTTTTTCCTCCTCTATGCAATATACTGATGATTATTTTATTCTTGGTGGGGATTGCAACATGATTATGGACCAGTTTCTTGACAGGAAATCTTCCTCCCGTTTTTCTCCCTCTCAGGTTCATACTCAATTTACAAACACTATTTCCCAACGAGCTCCAGTTGATTCCTGGAGGCTTTGTAATTCTACTTTACAAGAGTACACATTTTTCTCTCCTGTTCACTCCTCCCAGTCTAGAATTGACTATCTCTTTATTTCTAAAGCTTTGACACAACACATTACTCACTCAGACATTGGTTCTATTTTAATTTCCGACCATGCTCCGGTTTCCCTAGGTCTTGATTTACTCCCTCCTGTTGAAGGTACACGACGCTGGAGATTTAACAATTCTCTCCTTTTAGATCCATCCTTCACTACTGCTTTCCCAGATTTTGCTTCACGCTTTTTTTCAGATAATGAGACTCCCCACACTTCTCCTCATTTAATTTGGGACACGTTTAAAGCTGCTTCTAGGGATTTCATTATTTCATATGTTGCCAAGAAACGTCGTCTTGCTTCCAAATCTTTATCCTCTTTAACATCTCAAATTAAACAGCTTGAACATTCTTACTTTTCATCCAAATCACCTTCTGTCCTTACTCAACTCATTAGCGCGAAACTTTCATTTAATAAATTATCTACCAATTCTGCCAACTTGATTTTACTTAAATCTAGTGCTAAGTTTTACTCTTCGCAAAATAAAGCAGGTAATGTTCTCGCTAATTATTTTAAAGTTAAAAAAGAGCGCACGAGAATTGATTCAATCCTGTCTTCTTCTAATGTATATTTACATAAAGATGAAGATATTTTGGAAGAATGTACAAAGTTTTATCAAAATCTTTATACTCCTGAATCTCCTCCCTTACCGTCTCATATTGACACTTACCTTTCGTCCATCCCTCCCCCTTCAGTGTCAGATTTTGATTTTTTGCCCCTAGATAAGGATATTCTTCCTAAAGACATACTAGAGGCAATCCAAGTTCTTAAAAGAGGCAAAGCTCCTGGTCCGGACAGATTTTCAATCGAATTCTTTTCTAATGTTTCTTCTTTTCTAATACCTAAATTACATCAGTTATTTTCTTACTTTATTTCCTCTCAGAGATCTGAAGGCTCGTTTCAAGAAGCATTAATTTGTCTTCTTCCCAAAGATAATAAGGATCACACTCTTTGCAAAAACTATCGGCCTATTTCTTTAATCAATTTAGATTATAAAATGTTTGCAATAATTTTAGCTTTACGTTTAGATAAAATTCTTCCTCAGCTCATTGATCGAGAACAATGTGGTTTCATAAAGGGTCGCCATCTTTCGGACAACACTCGCCTTTTCTTTAATGTTCTCAGTAAATCCCCTTCCTTTTCTCTCTCCTTGGCTGCTTTCGCACTAGATGCTGAGAAAGCTTTCAATAGAGTCAACTGGTCTTTTATGCTGTCTACTTTATCTTGGTTTGGTTTTGGTCCCAAATTAATTTCTTATATATCTTTATTGGATTCCTTTCCTAGATCCTTTCCTAGATCCTTTATTTTTGCTAACGGTCTAGTTTCTTCTTCCTTCCCTCTTCTTAGAGGAGTTCGGCAGGGTTGTCCTCTTTCGCCTCTTCTTTTTATTTTAGCGTTAGAACCCTTTTTATCCCGGATTAGATTAAACAATGATATCTCTGGTTTTCCCTATGGGGAAAATCAGTTGAAGCTGTCTGCCTATGCGGATGATATTCTTTTATTTATCTCCCAACCTAAAACCTCTGTCCCAGCCTTTTTATCCGAAGTATCGTCCTATGCAGCAGTTTCTGGTTATAAGCTTAACGTTGATAAATGTGAAATTCTCCCTCTTAATAAATATTGTTTTCAGTCTGATTTTTCGACTTCATCTTTTCATTGGAATTCATCTAAAATAAAATACTTAGGTCTCTGGTTTACTCCTTCTATTAAAGACACCGTTGCCTTAAATATTAACAATTTGCAGACTACTTTAACAGAATCCACTACTAGATGGCATCCTTTATTTATCTCTTGGTGGGGTAGATTAGACTCTATCAAAATGATGCTAGTTCCAATAATTTTATTTTTTCTTTCTAATCTTCCTGTTAATCTTCCTAAGTCTTGTTATAAATCCCTTTACTCTATCCTCTCAAAATTCCTATGGCAAATAAAAAAACTAGGATGTCCTTTGCCAAACTCAAACGTCCTAAATGTTTAGGTGGAGTTAACTTCCCGGATTTTTCTTCTTATCATACTTCCTTTTTTCTTTCTCATTCTGTTTCCTTTCTATTACATTCTTCTGCTGATATTTCCTCTTTTCCTCTATGGGTTACAGTTGAATCCTCTTTCTTTCATCCCTTTACTTTTAAGGACTTTATCTCTTTGCCACATATTCCGCCGAAACTATCTCTTCCTATTCTTAAAAATTCTAGGAAACTCTTCCTTCCTCTTTTTTTCAATGGTCTGGATGACCAAGATTGTTTTCTACAGTCCTCCATTTGGTATAATCCTCTGATTAAGGTCAACAATAGAAAGATTTTCTGGAATGATTGGCACTCTCTTGGTCTCTTTTGGGTTCATCAATTCTTTCAGGATGGCATTTGTCTTCCTTTTTCATCTCTCCAATCTCGTTTCTCTCTTCCTGATTCTTTCCTTCCCAAATATAACCAATTGTGTGTGACTCTTCAATCTAGTTATACTTCTTTCTCTACTTCTCTTCCTTCTACATTGTCTTCCTCTCTTACTATTCCCTTTCTCACATCTTCTTCTTCAGCCTCTCAAATAAATACAAAATTGCAGAGTGTTTCTCCTCTCCGTGATAAGTCTAAAACTGAACTTGATTGGGAATCTGATTTAGATGTTTCTTTCCATATCCCTTTATGGCATGATATATGGAATAAATTACGAAAATCGTCTAGAGCAGCCAATACTACTAAAACGCTATTTTTTGTTTACAACAGACTTCTCATCACCGCTTCCAAATTACATGCTATTGATTCGTCTATCTCCTCAACTTGTTGGTCTTGTCCTCATACATCTGCTGATCTCAAACACATGCTTTTTACATGTCCTTTGATTCATCTTTTTTGGTCCAAAGTTTGGCAACAAATAAATTCTATTTTTTCTACTCACTTTCCGTTTTCCCTTTCCCACATTTTTCTAGGTAGTGTATCTGATATATGGTCCTCCCACCCCCCAAAAATTTCCATTATTGATCTTCTTTTAGCAGTGGCTTTTCAACAGATCACTAAGTCATGGAAGAATGCAGCAAATGTCTTTTTTCAAGCTTGGTGGTATGGTATCTGCTACAATCATAGACTTGACAGAGCATATGTATATCCTGTTCAGCTTGCCATCAAACGAGATTTATTATGGTTACCAGTTACTGAGTTTTTGAATGTATCTGCTCAATCTCACCCATTACATACCACCTCTCGTGAAGAAGTTTCTAAACCCCCATGATGTGGTTATATCCTCCAGTTTCCTATATTACATGAATATTTTCTTTTTATTATGTAACAGCTCATGTAGAATTTCTACATGTTTTATACTCTTACTGCATTTTTATTCGAAGTTTGTTCTGTGATTTCTCCCTCTTTCTCTCTTCCCTCTTTTTTCTTTTTCCCGATTCCTCTTTCTCTTTTCCCTTTCCTTTTTTCTTTCTTTTTCTTTTCTTTTCTCTTTCCCTTTATATTGTAATTTCATTATTTCTTTGACTTGGTTGCTTTTCTTTTTGCATTAAGAGTATTATAAGTTTATGTGTTGCAATCTATATTTCGAAAAACTCCTTTTGAAACTTAAAAAAAAAATCTGAGGTGGCAAGGTCTGCAAAATAACGATGGACTCCAATGTGGCTCTGATTAATTACCAGTGTCTGAGATTAACTTGAGCATCCCATCCATTGCTTTTTTGTATGCTTCTGGATGTTAATATCCAGCAAAAGTTTGGAAGGGAACATGCATGCTTGAGACTTCTATAGTGTCCTGGTTCAGCATGTACCTCTTAATGATGTGCCTTTCCTGTATTGTTGCAAGATCTTGATGTGGATTGAAGGCTCTTTTGACTTGTTGACATACCCTTTCCCCTCTTCCTTGGACTGGTGAATGGATATCTCTAAAACAAATGAGTGAAAGATTTTTCATAGAGTTCAGGTAGATCCCTACCACTAATATCGCTTGATAGTCCTAGTTACAGGAAGGACATGTCATTTAAAATGGTATGCATGCTCCACTTTTAAACATCAGGCGCCCGACCTTGTGGATAACAAGATGTACCAAGCTGTAAAATAATGCTAATTAAAACTCATTTTTACGGCTGTCAGCAAGGGTTATTTTGACTGTTTTTCAATCCGAATTTTAGGCTTCTGTTTTCAGATTACACCTATGTGACCTGAAGTCATGTTTTACAGGCCCATTTTGTGATTGGCTCAATAGGTGTTGAACTCAACAGGAGTAATTTAACTTCTGTGTTTCTAGTATACCATAGGCAAGGTACAAAGTCAATCATGATATAATCATGTGTGAAGGGTAAACATCCTTTACAACGCAGTCATAACATCGCACTGCTTTTACAACACAGCTGTTACAAAGCAACAGCCTTTACACCGCATGCCATTACAATATATGCCATTACAACACATATCACTACAACACAACTGCCTCTACATCGCTTGCCGTTACAACGCACACCATTACAACGGATGCCATTCCAACTGTGTACATTATAAAGTAAGTAATAGAGATTTTTCTGTTTTAGGGTGGGTATGGGTTTTGGGGTAGATGGGAATAGTAATGGTTACCCCTGCACTATCCAACACGTTCCCTACTGTTGCACTCATTGGAGTGGAAATAGTAATTTTTACCCCTACACTATCCAACAGTTACCCTACTGTTGCACTCACAGGAGTGGGACTAGTAATTTTTACCCCTACACTATCCAACACTTACCCTACTGTTGCCCTAAAAGTATTATGCATTGTAATGGAATGCGTTGTAATGGAATGCGTTGTAATGGTAGTTGCGATGTAAAAACCGTGTTGTAAAAGCATTTGTTGGTAATTGTTTGTGTTGTAACGTCATATATTCTGTTTGAACACTCGAGCACTAGCGCTTTACAGTTTAAATAGGATTAAGTGCACAGAGTTTTAAATTCAGCTTAACAACATCTTAATATTTCCTGTGAAAGGGATGCAAAGGATTTTACTACAGCCGTAATTTAAATGAATATAGTAAATGGTTTAGGATTTTTGTCTCTTTGATTTGTCTATATTTAGATTTTGACATCTGTTGTACATAAGTGATGTGCCCATATGTGTGCTTTGATCTTCATTTGTAGCAAGAGAAGACGACGTTGGTCAAACTTCAAATTAGATGCAATAGAGCCACTGTGATTCATAAGGTGGAGCAACCAACATGAAGGGGCCCAGTGACACTGAGTGTGATAGGACTGACCAGGAGATCTCTACTACATCTGATTTGGAAGCTTTAGATTCAGGCCATCCCCTTGTTCTGGCAGATGTCTCTATGCAAGAGTTTGCAACTGCCCCTGTGTTTTTTCTAGTACTTGTCCTAGTACCTGGACAACCATCCCCACTTTCACTCCTACATCCAAGGAAAATGGCAAACACCCATTGTGTAAATGGGCCAGGGTCTCTGTTGCTCCAGGTACTTCTCCTCTTATGCGCATCCTGCCAACAGTGGTGTAGAGAGGAGGCACCTGATGTCTTTAGGTACCTTTTTGTGGGACAGACAGCATTGTTGTATGTGTGTGCCAGTGAGCAACTGGTTTAAGTTACTGACATCCTGTATGGCATGCTCTCTGCTCTGTCTGCCTTACACAGAGGTTCTCTGTCTCCTCGTGCTTCAACTGTCACCTGTGATTCCGGCACATCTGCCCCATTCCACCACCTGATCCAATTCAAACACCTGACCCCATTCCACGAACCAACACCACTTCTCATTTTGCCGTATCTCTCCACCTCCTTCACCCATTCCACCTGACCTAATAACCCCCAAAACACCAAAACCTACATATTCCTGGAAACTTACTCATATACTTAAATCCTACCACTCCCATCACCATCCCTTCACAGACCAGACTGCCCAAAACCACAAAAACCTCCCTTCCAACAAAACTGCCCATCCCCTACGCCCCACCATTCCACTCGCCCTCCTTCCATAAACCACCCCAAAAACAACTATACCTACCAATTGCCTAAAACTCATTCCATACCCAGCTTCCCCACCATTCCTGCCTCCCTCTCTCCCTACAACAAACATGCCCTGGCCCTCCTGAAATGATCCTAACCTCCCCCTAACCCTAAGACCTAGGTGTCCAGATGACCATCACTTCCAGGAGGCAGGAGAGTCCCATGAGGCAGACATTCATGATAAAGGCAAGAACACGGCCTGGAGGCACAATTGACTGTGAAAGGACACTATTTATTTATAACCCACCCCAGACTTAGTTTCAAACATTTACTTTTAATTCATTACAGTGCCCAGAGGATGAAGAGTTTTCTTGTCCCTTTTTATTAAAATTAAAATAATTATGCCCTTTGTGACTGTTCTTTATTTGAAGCTATATTTTGTTTTAAACATGTAACGGTATTTGCCATTTGTGATTGCATATTACAGTGGGTTGCGTAGGTTAAAAATGTACTCAATTTGAAGGTTTTGTCAATTACCACATATTTCAATGTGGGAGATTTAGTTTATTACATTTCCCATATGGGTTAAAGGAGGCGGTAGTGTTACTGTGAGGCCCTAATACAATTGTCATTCAAAATGGTAGCGTGTGTGACTACATTTAACAGCAAAATATTTTAATTGCAAATGTAGTAAAATCTTATGAGATAGTGCTTCACGTATATTCTATGCCATACATTATGTATGGTGACATCTAGGTTTAGGACGTGAGTGCAATGGTTTACATATGACTGTGAGTGCCCATCTATTGCTATAATGTGTTTTACATTTAGGAATTTCCTGTCAGCGACTGGGTAGTATTACATTTGCACATGGAATACATTACTGATTCATTTGATTGGGTAGTGTGTGAAAAGTGTTTAAAATGTATTGTAGATTAGAATATAAATAGTGTAGCGGATTATGCCTAAAAATCAAAATGTAAATGGGGATTATTTCTCCTTACCTTTTGAAAAACCTGAAAATTGTTTTTTATAGTGTTCGAATCACATATTAATATAAAGATGTACACTTAATGAAAATGCACTTTCTTATTCTCATTTGAGTTGTAAGGGTTGAATTAGACAGGTATGAGGTGAATATTTAATTTATTTATTGATCTTCCACTCAACTGCTTGCAAAGAAAGGGCTGCATACTACGTGCAGTTAGTCTGGAGCCAGGAAGGGGGAGGAAAGATACCTGGGGACCTAAAAGGGAAGCCTTTAGTAGCTCCTCCCCCACTTCAAAGGCACAACTAGGTATGCATACTGGACCACAGATACCACCACTTCAGTACACTTCTGGTCCTGTAGATACTCTGTACGGAAGAAGGACTGCTGTGCTGCTGAAGGACTGCCACTTTGCTGGACTACTGCCTTACTGTGCTGCTGCTGTACTATACTGACCTGATGCCTGTTGGCCATCTGCCTGAGTTAGATGGAGTGGTCCTACATCTCTTAAACCCAGAACCCCAGAGAGACACCAAGTGCTATTTTTCTGGCCTCATAATCTGAAGCCTCAAGGACATAACAGGCTTTCAACAACCTTGCATCTGCACCTGGACTTTGCCATCTGTGATTCTACCCTACCAAATGGTGCCAACGCAGTCTTGGACCCTTGGAAGTGGGCTTAAGGTGCTACGGAAGCCTCTGTGGATCCAGCGGAACCAGTGCACTCCTCTGCTGCATGGCACAATTCTGAGCAGAACAAACACATCTTTGCTGCTGCATAAATTGGACCCATAGCAAAGACTCACATCGCCGACATCGCCCACATTGTATTCGGGAAACCCGCTGCGTGACACATCTTCATTGCAGAACTTCACATTTCTTGTTGATTGCAGCCTTGATGATGACTCCGCATTGCTGCCTTGCAGCATCTTGGAATTGATTCATCACCCAGAATGTGCAATGCATCCCCAATACCGCACTCCACATTCCAAACCCTTGTCGATGAGATCTTGAATGTCGATGCACTAGGACCTCGCATCGCAGTCTCGCTGCACCTCAGAACCATTTGCCTTGGCTGAGCGATATGTCTCCAATGCAGATTCTTGCAATTCTCTGCAAACCAGGATTGAAAGTACTTTGTTTAGGGGGCCTAACTGGGTATCTGTGGCCAGCCTCCACTCCATTGCGGTCGGCCTGTACTTGTAACTAATTCCCGGTCCAGAATGACCAGTTATCCCCAATTGGCACTTTACACCTTTTGGCACAAGTTTTACTAACTACTAAAAACTTGAAATTGATTATCTCCAGTTCTACTGAATGGATTTTTGTCTTTTTGGTCTTGTTTTATTTATTAAAATTGACTCGGTTGGGCATATTTACAATCCCTGTGTGCCACCGGAACGTCACCTTTTGTGGTGCACAGGGCTTAGCTATACCTACAAGGCCACGTAAGGAACTCTATGTGGCTTTTCATGGCCTTGTAGATATGGAGGTAGGAGAAGCAGCGCAAGTCACTGCATTGCCATACTCTGTGTAAAAGAGGTGTTCCATGAGTGTTGCTCTAGGTGTTCCCACTCAACACCCATGGACTTTGACGCTGCCCCAGATTAACAACATCAGGTATCCATCATAAAATCAACAGCGCCAAAGCCTTGCACATCCCTAAAGAAGAAGTAAAAAGGTGAAATATGTACATTTCTTCTAATTTATTCCTCTTTCCAACATGTGCTGCATTCTGCAGCACATGCTGGAAAGAGAAATACCTCTCATTATTGATTTTGTGCAGTAAGGTGCCCCTTCCTGCACAGAAACAATTATGCCAACAACACAGATAACCTTGCACCATTGTGTAAGCGTGCCTGCATTGGTGCACAGCTGTAAAATATGCACAGTCGCTGGCTGAAAGGACAGGTTGCACTGTATCTTATAAATACTATGCAAGGCCTTCTTGTCCTTTGAATTGATGTAGCGAAGCACAGCAAAATGATTTGCGATGCTGTCCTGCACCAATACTTTACACATTGCCTCTGAGTTAAGCCTGACTGCTCCTTGCCAAGCTACCTGAGGGTTGAGCATAGGTTAATTTTAGGCTGTGGCGGCTCCTCTGCTAAGGTGGAAAAGCGTTGCCCCACTGCTTTCGGCAGTGGAAAGAAATGAAAAATAAGATGAATATAACTTGTTGTTATCATCATTTTATTTGTTCCTGATGGGGCTTGGTGGGTAGAGCAGGTCTTCTTTGCTCTCTGAGCAGGGGAGGAGTAGTGGCACACTCCTAAGAGCACAATGACTGTTTGGCTGGCTGTTTCGGGCTGGCCAAACAGTCATGCACACAATGCATGTTCTGCATGCAGGCTGCATTACAGCCTGCACTGAGAACATGCTCAGGCCCCCCATTTCCTGGCTGAACGACGAACCAAGGTGCTCAGACCAATCACAACACTGCATTGCAGCATTGTGATTGTTCAGGGGAGCCTGGCTGCATACCAATCAAAATGCTGCATTACAGAATTGTGATTGGTCAGGGGTGCCTGGGTGTACTTCCTGGTTCCTGTGGTGCAGAGGGATGACAGGGAGAGGCAAGGAGCGGTGAGGAGGTAAGGTAAAAAAACATTTCTTTACTTTACCTCCTTCCCCCTCCTTGCCTCCCACCCTCCGCCCTGCCATGCTCAATCCATGTCAGCCGCCACTGTTTTTAGGGTTGCTTGTAGCTTCACCCTGAGAAGATTTGTGGTTGTTGCTTCAGAAGGGTTTTATCCCCCTCAACCAACAACCCAATTTCTTACAGGTATGTATTATTAGACATGCAGCCAAACAGAAAGATTGTTTAAATTAGTGGTAGATGTGATCTGGGGATCATTAACTATAATTGTTTAGCATTGAAAATAACATCGTGCATGTTAAATGACGTTTTTGAACTTTAAATTACCTCTAGTGGCTTGTGGTGTTTCTTATCTAGGACTGTAAGATACAGGCCAAGCCTTTGCAGCAATAGTGACATGTTGTTGAAGTAGGTTCCGAGGTTGTTGTGGGTAGGGTTTAGCTATTTATGCTCTTTCCCTGGACGAAGATTATACTCTAAATAGGGCTGAAGGAGAAGTGTGTCTCTGTAGCTCCAGTCGTCATGTTTAGTTATAACGCTTTCGACAGACAGATTAAAATGTGGTCGAGATGGAGGACAGTTGGCCCAATATCATTAGTCAGTCATACAGAGAAGTAATAAAACTTGAGGACCCCCCATGCAAAGTGCACGGAGGGGGCCCATCATGCTCCTGACCCAGTCAAGAGCTCTCAGGCCTGATTGTGCCCGAAGGGGGCCCATGTAGCTCAGGGGCCCCCACATCTCAGGGGCTATTGTTACGCCACTGCAGTCATATTGTAAATCAGATGAATGCACATACATGGTAGCAGACAGGTAAACAGAAAGTTTTTGTTACCCTTTCTGCATCCACAAAAATCTGAATCAGACTCTTAATTCTGTCAACCGGTGCTTTCCCCGCAAATAAAATAATGTTGGAAAAATAATGTAGAGATGTGTTATTGCATGGAAATGGTATTATACCAGACATCATTAGGGTCAAAAGATATTCACAAGTTTGTGGTGTCTCATTTGCAGGTGTAACATGACATTTGCCTGTATTAAATTGAGTATCACATAAGGATATGATTAGTCCGACAAGTCCCAGGGACCTGGATTGATCTGTAGCTTACAGTGGCGGCTCCTTCATTGGGGAGGAAGAGCACTGCTCCTCTGCCACCCCGCAAATAAAACAATAATAAATCAGGTTTTTAACCCGCTTTATTATCATTCTTTTTTATCCCCCTTGACCAGACTCAGATCTCTGTCTAACGAGTCTTGGGGGCGGGTCCAGGGAATGACACTGTGGTGGGGGAGAGCTAGTGCACTCCCTTGTCTCTTCACTGTGCATGAGGTGTTTGGCTGGTCGTTTCACGCTGGCCAAACGAAACGGCCAAACTTCTCATGTGCAGTGAAGCTTTGTCCGTCTTACAGCAAACAACTGATGGCCAAACATCTCATGTGCGGTAAAGGTTTCTCTGTGTTACAGCAAACAAATGATGGACGGAATGCTGACAGTGCAAAGATTCTCCTCCAATAAAAATATCTGGGTTAAATCCATCGATCTTTTGCCCACTGCTCAATACACCACCCCAGCTTGAACCCAGCCATATGCAAATCCGTCTTGACCCTGCCTCATGGAAACAGTCCAGACCGAACAGTCAATGCAGTGTTGTTCACTATGATTGTTGCTGTCCACACGTGTCCTTTGAATTAACTGTAACAGGCTACATTTAATAAGATGAACTACATATGGATCTAATTTAACAAGGTGCCAATCAGGTGTACAGAAATGTGTTCAGGTTTAAATTGGGAGCACACGCACATTACTACTACTAAGCAATGGTAAAGTCCAGAAAGGCAAATGGTTATATGTGAAAGTAATTTTCAAATTTTGTTTGAAAATACCACCACAACTTTTTTCCCACAATACATAACAAATGTTATTGATTATTGGTGTCATACGAAATCCAGTGTGCTTCAGGACAAAATGTGGTCATTTTATTCTTAGTCCTTAGGAGTGGAAATTTCCCATGTATGTGTGCTCCCTGGGCAAAAAGGACTTCAGTGGAACCACTTTGTGAAACACAGGGGGTTATTCAGTCCTTAATATTAGGGTCCAATATATGTCAATTCAATAATACTTTATTCGGTTACACAAATATATAACCATAAAAGCACATGCAAAGTCTTTATACATTATCATTAAAATACATATAACAAAAAACGTCATAAGAGGACACAGGAGTACATATATAGACTTAATTTCATTTGCTTTTATCACATTATAATCGTTTTTCTAAATCTAAAAACATTTTTTTTAAAGGCCAATACAGAGGCTACAACAAAAACTGTCTCTAATTGTTGAAATGCCACAAAAGCTGGGCGACAAGACCACATACCTAATTCTTTTAAAGCAGGGACAATCCATATTTTCCTCTGTATGGTATAAAATTTACAAAAGAATAAGACGTGTATTGTAGACTGGTCAGAGGTGTCATCACACAGGCATTTTCAGAGCTGTTTTGACCAATCATTAACAACTGGGAAGCTTATTAATCCATATAGAGTACCCAGGCGGAAACGCATAAGTCGGAATCGGTCGTAGACACTCATAGACAGGCGTAAGTATGGCTGAAGACTTAAAGTTGTTAATATGAGATTGTGTGCCTGAACCGAATTTTTATTCAGTTCAGTACACAGTCTCCGTTCCGTCAAAGAAATTCACTCAAATATTCTTTAGATTTTTCCTGCTCATCCCAACCATAGTGAGCGGTTTATCATAAAATTCATGAAATACTATATTATATAAAAATGATTTGACGTACGACAACCATCCAATCCTTATCGCCCCATCCAAGCCCCTACAATCTTCAAAAACTCCCCTATTAAAATTTGTCTTCTCTGTGATCCATATCCTATGCCACAATAGGACTAGTTGGATCTTTATAATATCTTCCAAATATGTCAGTCCTAATTCAGTGTGGCACACAAAGGAGGAAGTGCTGTTAGGGACCATCAATAAAAAGTTTAAGAACATGTTGTCAGCTACCTGAAGTGAACCCACGTTCGCATACCCCCATGTGCCTGCTTCATACGTAGCAACACTAACGCATTTTGCTTTATAAATATCTAATAGTTCCACCATGAGACGTCTGCCCAGTTTCCTGCTAAAGTTAGATAGAGCAGATAAGATCTTAATGTATAATAATCTCCTTGCTTTAACAGCCTGCACCCATGACCCCATACAATCGAACAATTTTCCAAGATAGGAAAATATCTTTGTGGTTTCTCTCCGTTTATTATCAATAAAAATGGATTCTGTCTTTATACATCCTGTCCCACTATTCATTATAAAAGTTTTAGAAGAATTAATGGTGAGACCTCTATCTGACATAAAATTTGCAAAACTGGAAACCACCCTTTGCAATCCCAGAGGGGTGCGGGCCATTAGGACTGCATCGTCCGCGTATAATAATGCAGGAATAGGGCGCTTACCAGCCTCAGGTAGGTCTTTACATTCTTGAACTAAAACCTTTTCAATATTGTTTATGTACAAGGTAAAAAGAAACGGTGCAAGGACGCACCCTTGCCTAACACCTCATTTCACTTTAAAGTGTCCCGTGCATTCTCCACCCATCTCAAACAGTACCTGTGCCCTCGCCCTTAAATAAAACTCTCTTTTAAAAGAGATTAAAACAGATTCGACGCCCAATTCCTCTAAAATAAGCCATAATTTATTGTGACTCACACAGTCAAATGCCGATGATAAGTCGACATAGGCGAAATACAGGGGCCCTTTTTGCCTTAATATACTTATTCAATAAAATGTTTAAGTTTAGGCCCTGCTCAATTGTGCCTAGCTTTTTACGAAAGCCAAACTGTAAGTCACTTATCACCGACCGTTCTTCTGCCCAGTCCTGAAACCTATTCAATATAACCCGACCTACGATTTTCACTGTTGAATCTAACATTGATATTGGTCGATAACAGGCGGGGTCATTCCTATCCCCTTTTTTAAATATTGGGACAAGGATGGACTCATACCATGTTGAGATAAAACCAGTCTAACTAAATGCATTAAAAACTTGTGTCAATAAAGGGCCCCATAGAGCAGTATTGGCTTTAAAAATATCAACAGGGACACCATCCCGGCGTGCTGCCGTACCTCGCGAGCTTGTGGCAACGGCCAGGTTTAACTCACTAAGCTCAAATGATATTGCTTTCCCAAAATCCCTAGGCAATAAACCTTGGTCCTCCACGACATTCCTTATTAATATGTCATGCTCACTCTCGGTGCCCCCTGTATCATATGGCTGTGGGGTTGTTACATCATACAAAAGCGAGAAGTGCTCTATCCATCTATTCTCTGAGATAGCCACCATAATAGTAGATACCGCCTAATCTTTAAAGAAAGGTGCATTAACTGTCCTCCAGAATGCACACAAATCTTTAGCAGTTGATGCTTCACGAAGGGCTATCCAGGCCTCTGCTTTCAAGTTATCTCTTCTGCCTTTTAGGGCCAGCTTATACTCTTTCCGTGCCTCTCTGATTTGATCCCTATCTTTAACTTCTTTAGGGAGGGCGTGCTTATTGTTTCTACAGGCCTGGGTACAATTTGGATCGAACCACCCCTTTCTCCCTTTGCAGGTGTTCCTACGCTTTGTGTTAATAGTGAGCGCCTTTTTAATGTAATCTGTGATCATAGTAAAACTATCAATGATATCCTTAGGTGCAGTATTTTCATCCAAACATACCCTAATCACCTCGTAACAATTAGTTACCACCCCAACCAAAAAATCTGAGGGTACCACTTTCTCCTAACTCAGGGTATAACCATTTTGGCTAGGTAAAGCAATATTTTCTAAAATAATATTTGGGCTGCTGACTTTGCCTACATTTTGTCTAAATAGCAATACACCCACACTCTGAGCAAAATGGTCACTCAATGCAATCTGGTGTTGGGAGAAATCATTGACGATTGAGCCTTAACGATTAGAAACCAGGAACAATGCCGATTAAACGTAAGACCGAGAGGCACAGGGGGTCTAGTTAAAATGTTTGCAAGACCCAAGTCAAACTCGAATACTAATTCATTGAAACATTCACCATACATTGTATGTGAGAAATGTGGGAGAAAAGTCTCCATATCATATGTAAATTCACAGTTCCCACTATCCACGTGTTGGCAAAGAGCAGTATTAAAATCTCCCCCCCCATAAAATAATCAGATTTTTACTCCCTAACTCCTGCAACTTATACAGGTGTCCACGTAAGGCCTTCACAACCCCTACCACTGAACATTGGGGAATATTATTGTAATAATCCACAAGTATTACTAAACAGTTTGTATCAACCTTGAATCTAATAATTTGCTAAAAACAGTCCTCCCACACCAGATCTATTTTTTCAAAATTAACTAAGTTTGAGCTATACGTACACAGCCCCCCTTTTGCTCTACCATGTTTGGAGGCTATAGCATTCATATGAAAGGTTGTGTAATCATTAATATGTATTGGTTCTGTCACCCATGTTTCCTGTAAACTGAAAACTTCAAATTGTTGGATAAATACACACCACAGTACATTATTCACTTTAGATTTTAAGCCTGCTATATTCCAAAACATAAAGTTACATCTACCCATCCCACTAGGGGCTCTGTCAGATACCAGGCTTTCTACTATACTAGACCCCAGGTTGGTATCCATCATTGTCATAGGCGCATCATCAGTAGTGACAGAATTCCCTGACTTAACAAACAATGCTAGGTCGCCTTCTGATATATTCCGATGTGCTACAGTTTCATGTGTTCCCATAGAAGCCAACACCCCATGCCAACATCAACCATACAATTCTTTGGCACTCTATCCCTACTAGGTACACTAGATGTCTTAGGTACTCCATTCATACAAATATTATCAGACCCATTTTGTCAATCCACTTCTTCCAAATTTTGTAACATAATAATGTGGTTAAAAGTGGGTATTCCATAACTTGTACTGTGAGTTGTCAATGGAGCGACTTTTCTCTGTGTGATATAACCAAAGTGGCTGGGTTTATAGAAATATCCTAATGGCACAATATTAATCTGATCTTCCCGATTTGAACTATTAAGCACCCTGCCTAAAATTGTCTCAATTAAATACGGGGTTTTAAAATTCCAAATCACACAGTCTCCGTCCCAGGCTTTTTGTCCCCTTCCTATCCAGCCCACCCTTCTAGCCATTTTAGACTTGTTAAATAGTCTATCTGTTAAGCCTGTTCTGCCCCCCAACCAGGATAACAATTTATTTCTTAAACTTTCCCATGTCTCCTCAGTCCCTTTACGCAGCCTCGGCACAATGATTAGTAACACAGTGTATGGAGTTACAGGTGGGGGTAGATCTATGTATGGCACTTGATTCTCAAACGCTAGACCTCTCATTACATTTGTCTTATTACTCACACTTTGCCCCTCTAGCTGATTAATATTACGTCCGTTATGTGTAGTTAATCTGGAACTGTTCCCCACATTTCCAGTTCCACTTCCAAATAATGGTTGTGAACTTTGATTATGCGTTTGTAAATGTGTACCAGGATCTAAAAAAGTAACATAATTTTGTGCATATTGTGTGACCTTAGGATCTGATAAGAGCTCGCATTTATTGTGGGCTTTGGTCAGGGCACCTTCTATTACTCCCAATCTTCCACTAAATTTTTCTAAGATATCCCTAAGGTAAGTATCAAGGGCTTCCAATTTATTTTTCACTTTTAAAACTTCGTTCTGTATCTTTGCATCAGCACTGACTAAGAATTTCTCCCACCCGCAGATTTTATTATGTGCCGGTGTCCTGCCCTTTTTATTACTTTTGTTTGTTTTGAATTTATTGCAGCCAAACCCTTTAAACTACTTTCCATATTCTGTTTTTTGAGGTTTATCAGGATTTTGGGGTCGTTTCATGGGTGGCTGAGGGTCACTTTCTGAATCAGTGTCAACAATATGGTCAAAGAGGTTTACCACGCAATCATTTCTAACTTCTGTACCATCTAAACTGCTTGGCTTTTCCATTTGTGGGTCCATTTGGGGGTCAATCGTTATGTTGGTATTATTTCTAACAGTGGTGGATACAATAAGGGCCTCTGTACTATTAGATTTATCTGAAATAATAGCCTCTTCAACAATTGATATTTGCTTTTCAAAAGCGCCCATTGCACCAGTCAGATTATTCAATAAAGATAGGCAGGTCCCTTCCCCCATTTTTGTCTGCTTCTTCTTGGGCGGGGCAGTTGATGTTTTTAGTTTCCCCCTGCTGGATTGATTATAAAAAAGCAAGTTCTAGCAGTTAATACCACCACATAGACCAACACAAGTCCAAATCCAGGCAAAAAAAACCCTCAGTAAGATCACCCTTCAAGCATGGTGATTATATACACAGTACTTTCAAATGGTTATCAGAAATGAACCGCCAAGAGCCGTGGCCCAGCCCAGCCTCTTCCGGCCGATGACGGGCAAGGACAGGCCCGCCCTTGGCCCGAGCTTTGCCCAGGCGAGCCCGCGTGCGTCCCGTGCTCCGGGAGCAGCTAGAGAGATTTGTAGGCCAGCTGATTCTGCTCCTCACATGAGACCGCACTGCCCTCTGGGAAATGAAGTCCCAGGCAGTCTGCGGTTCACGCTCGGGGGCAGAAACGGAATTAGGCAGTGTCCGGTGGTAGTGGTGGTGGCGGTGGTGCGATGTCCCAGCGCACTGCCCTCTGGGAAATGGAGTCCCAGGCAGTCCGCAGTCCACGCTCGGGGGCAGAAACGAAATTAGGCAGTGTCTGGAGGTAGGGGCAGTGGCGCGATGTCCCAGCGCAGGCCCAAGAAGTATGGCAGGAAACAGACAGCAAAACGGCAATACGGGCTGAGTCAAAATCCACTGGGTCAACCAATTAGCAAAAATTAAGCCGCAATAGCCATGAATGAGGGAGAAACTCCATTCCTTAGTGCACCGAAGCGGCTCCAAGGCAACTTGCTGCTCTTGAGAAAATGTAGTCACTCGTAATTTTCACAGGGTTTATTTACAAATCGTTGATTAATTATGTGGGGAGCTCGTGTCGAGCATCTCGAAGGGCAGGGTTCTTGGGTATATTAACAGGGAAGCGTGCACCCATTATCTGGAATCCAAGCCTATGTTCAGGTATAGTTGTGCAGAAGCGCCACCGCTGAAGTCTCCCTGCTGGTTCTGCCACTTCAGAATACATTGGGTTACTGGGCACCTAATTGCAGTGCATGTTAATGTATCTGCACAATATCGTCCTGAAGTAGCTGAGACCTGCAAGGCTTAAATAGGCAAAATAGCTGTTTGCGTGGTCTTGATCAAAGAGCTGCCAGGTGTATAATGGGTTGTCTACGGACTATTTTTAAATGTTCATCTGGGTACCTTCTTGCCGAGTGTTGATGTATTCTGTTGTCTCCTTTTGCTACTGTACAGAGAACTACTCACAAGTTAGCCCACTGTTAGACCTAGCATCCTTGGTGCAGTTTCCTCCAAACATTTGTCTTTCAGACCTCCTGCTTTTGCTAACTTCATTTTCCGGCCTTAGGACTCTGTACACTTTACCACTGCTAACCAGTGCTAAAGTGCTTGTTCCTGCTGCTCAAACATGGTAATATTGGCTTATACCTAATTGGCATATTTAGTTTACTTGTAAGCCCCTAGTGAAGTGCCACACTACATGTGCCCAGGGCCTGTGAAGTAATTGCTACTAGCAGGCCTGCAGCACTGAATGTGCCACCACCCGCTTAGGTAGTTCTTTTGATATGTCTCAAGCCTGCCATTGAAGAGCCTGTGCTTGCAGTTTAAACTGCTATTTCAACTTGGCAAAATATTTTTTTTTTGCCAGCTCAAACCTTCCTTTTAATACACATAAGTCACTCCTAAGGTAGACCCTGGACAGCCACAAGGGCAGGATGCAGTGTATTTAAAAGGGTTGCACGCTTCTGGAGATTTTGGTCAGACTGACCTGGGTGACAGTTCAATGTGCACTAAGTGTTTCCCATATTAAACCACTTATTAATTATTATTCTAGCCCTGATGAAGTCTATTGGTGTATTAACCTTCAAAGACGAAACACGTGTTGGCGAGTGTGTGTGGAGAAAATGACAGATAATTATTGCCTACTGTTTTCAAATAAAGAATATAAGAAGACTGAGCATTAAGGAATTAATTATTAATTATTTTGGAGTGCTTGAGATCTTTTCTCGTATTTCCTAATGAGTGGCACTACATAGGAGTAGGAAAGTACTGTGAGGCAGATGTTTCTCATTTGGGATTGTCAGTGCCTGGTCCTTCATACGGTTATTTAGGGTAATGAAGGCACACAGACAGGTGATGACAAATACTGAAGTTCCTGAGAAAATATGGATAGCAACAGTGGATGAGTAGCAGACCGTCTCCTGTGCACATCTATGTGATAATCCTTTGAAACTATGGTGCTGATCACGGAGAGCAATGTTAGATGTTGGCATTGTTAAGGAATAGATTTAATAGGAACACTGTCCAATCTGCATTTTACATGTGAAAGGTCAAAGGATTTTGGTTCACAGAACAGTAAGTTATATGGTACATGACCTTACACATCAATTGGGAGTTGAATGATATTGTTGATTCAATTCAATGTCACCATATGTACAGGCTTGATATACTGGTGTTATCTACATGTTACCGGCGCTCAGTTTGTTAAACTGCCATATTGTTCTGACAAGTGCACTCACTTTCCAGACTTTACCCTTCCCTTTCTATGCATATCAGCCACCCCTATGGTAGGTCCAGGGTACCCCCTGGGCAGGGCGCAGTGCATGAGAAAGGTAAGACATGTACTAAGGTGTGTACCATGTCCTATTTATCAAGAAACAGGGAGAATGGCTGATCATTTGATCAAACGGACACCGATTACCACTCAGGGTGGTGGAAGGTCCAGTATCAGCTTGTGTCCGTATCTGGTACAAGGAATGCAAGAGGGGGAATGCTGTACTGTTCCTATGTAGAAGCGAGGGCGGTTTAGCTGGCATGACCAAAGGTGTACACGTGGCACCTTGGGGCATCCATTGTGTTGGATGTATTTGCCTCACACATCCCGAGGGATGTCATGCTTCATCATCGGCGTTTGCTCCTCGTCGGGGAGGCGGTGCAATCCCCGACGGGCTCACCTCAAGAGGGGCTCTTTGGTGGAGATCTTTTTTCCAACAGCCTTATGGTGAAGTGGGGGTGTGTGGGCAAGAAAATGTAAAGTGATAAGCTGAGAGCTAAAATGTAACTGGGGGTACCGGAATTTACTTTATTCTGGGGGTCCCCTAGCTACAATTAAAACGTGGAACTAGCCTACTAGGTGTCAACCCAATTAGGTTGAGTGACGCTGGTAAAGACTAGAGGTCATAGGTGGTCGACATGTTTCTCGCAGTGGGAAAAGTTACCCGCGATTCTTCAGGACCATATAACAAGTGGAAGGAGTGTCAAAAAGAGGGAACATGCTCATGTCATGTATGTAGTGTGTGTTACCTCTGTGGAGTATCCTATGCCTAGACATAGAGAAAAGGAACAACACTGATTAATACATTTTGCAACAGTCATTAATGAATATCAAGTCAATGCCAGTAGGTGGGGAAAAGGTGGCATGCAGGCGGTGTTGTGAACTATTTGAGCACAACATAAGCATGCCTGAGGACATTGAGTGAGCAGCGTGTATGTGCCAGGTACACTCAAGGACTGTGTGAAAGGGGAGAAAACAGTGTCTCAAGGTGATGTTTAAAAGCAGTGATTAAAAACAGCAAAAATGAGGACAGTGGTTTAAACAGCAAAAAATATGAGGGGTGTAATACCCTATCAGACTTCATGCATTTTGTAGGCACCATTGAGAGCATATGAGTGCTGTAAAACATTGCTTATGGTGAGTATCAGAAAGGGAATAGTGTATCAACTCAGAACCACACACTGGTATCTTACTAGCGCTGTAAACATTGCACTCCCTACTCACCATTAGGTTGGGGACTACCAGCCACATGAGGGTCGGCGGGAAAAGATATCAGGGAGGGCCTTTAGATGAGGCTGGAGAGAGATATTTAAGGTAAACAAGGGTAAACAAGGTAAATAGAGCGGTGGCGCCGTTTTGCTGAAAGCGCTATTGTGTTAGTATCACCTCGTTTAAATAATACAAAAGCGGGAACTGTGCTCGTCCCGCTAGAGAGAGATATTCAGGGTAAACAAAGGAAAATAGAGCAGTGACGCCGTTTTGCTGATAGCGCTATTGTGTTAGTACCGCCTCGTTTAAATAGCACAAAAGCGGGAACTGTGCTCGTCCCGCTAGAGAGAGATATATTCAAGGTAGACAAGGGTAAAAAAGGAAAACCTTGCGAACCAATGACAGACTCAGGGTTACACAATCCTTCAACCTTCACACCCCATAATGGAATGGTTCCAAACGAAGTGTTGACTTTTGAGCAGGCAGTACTAAAAGACATCGACAAACTGGATAAAAGATCCCCTTACCCCCAGTTACATTTTAGCTCTCAGCTTATCACTTTACATTTTCTTGCCCACACACCCCCACTTCACCATAAGGCTGTTGGAAAAAAGATCTCCGCCAAAGAGCCCCTCTTGAGGTGAGCCCGTCGGGGATTGCACCGCCTCCCCGACGAGGAGCAAACGCCGATGATGAAGCATGACATCCCTCGGGATGTGTGAGGCAAATACATCCAACACAATGGATGCCCCAAGGTGCCACGTGTACACCTTTGGTCATGCCAGCTAAACCGCCCTCGCTTCTACATAGGAACAGTACAGCATTCCCCCTCTTGCATTCCGTGTACCATGTCCTGACAGTGAAATAATCTCCATTTCATTTTTCACTGTTGAATGGATTGATCAAGATTGAACAAGACTGAAGCTTCTTCGTGGTCAAGAGGACCCTTTGCCAAGGAAGAAACAACTGAAGAGACTGAAGGCAAGGACTGACCCTTGCAGTGTGTTCTGGGGCTGGCCTGTAGTTTGTTGTTTTAACCAAGGAGCGGCTAAAGGGACTTTGCTGTGTGATGTGTCCCCCTGTTTGAACAGACTTTGCTGTGTTGTGTCCTGAAGTAACTTATCCCTAAGGGCCCGAGGTGAGCTGACGCCCTGTTGCCGAAACTTAGGAACACAAAAGTGTTCAGGAGAGTCTCAGTGACTTTGTGTGCATGTGCTTGTTGCAGCCTGAGACCCTCATAAGAAGTGCCCTGTTATTGTGGGCACCTGGAGTTCAAGCGTGGATCAGTGACCCTGTGTGTGTGTGTGTGCTTTTTTGCAGCAGGAGCCCTTCGTGAGGATTGTCCTGTTATCGCGTGCACCGGAGTCCATGTGAGTCTCAGCAATGCTGTTTACATGTGCTTTGTGCACCCTGAGACCTTTGTGAGGATTGCCTTGTTATCGTGCACACCCGGATTCCAAGTGAGTCTCGGAGACACTGTGTGCGTGTGCATGGTGCAGCCTGAGACCTTCGTGAGGATTGCCTTGTTATTGTGTACACCCGGAAAAGAAGTGAGTCTCAGCTATGCTGTGTGCGTGTGCTTTGTGCAGTCTGAGACCTTCATGAGGATTGACTTGTTATCATGCACCCGGAGTTAAAGTGAGTCTCAGTGACGCTGTGTGTGTGTGCCCTGTGGCAGCCTATGATCTTCATAGCAGTAGTGGCCCAGACCAGCAGCTCCAGAGGAGGTTAGCTGCCGGCCTGAGCCCGCCGTTGCCAGAGCGGGACCTTGAGCCAACCTCGTTGAGGGAGGTCCTGAGTCCCGCTGCCCAGAATTCACAAAGATTGCACCGGAGGCCCAAATTTCTGGGAGAAGAGAGGAGAGTGAGGTTGCACCCCCCAGATAATGTGTGTCGACGCCTGGGGCGGGGTGCGGGCTCGGAGGGAGACGCCCTCGGCCTCTTTCATTCCGGCAGTGCAAGCCTCTGCTTCGGCTCGTATCGTTCTCGTACTTGCCAAGGGAGTGGTAGTACCGGGGCCACAGTGCGGAGCTGCACTTTTTGTTACACCATACCCATCTTGGAGGCAACTGTTGACAGAAGCTGACTACGAATCAGAAGGAGTAGCTGAGAGACCACCTAAGGCACCATGATCGGTGCAGCATTGTATTACACATTGCATTATTTCTGCATAACGAAGTACCTGATTGTCGTATTACACATTGCATCTGTTGGACTTGGCCCTTTTTGCAGAGTCATCCCTAAACTTTTTGCCTTTCTCCTAATCTTTTTGCTGACATGGTGTTGGTGGTCTTAGGCCTCTGAGAACTGCTGTCCGGTGTAAAGTGTGTGTGCTCTCTGTGATAAATGTGTTAAGATTGGTCTACACCTGTTTGGCCTATTTAATTTACCTGTCAAACCCTTGTAAAGTGGTATCTCCTATACCCAGGGCCGGTGAATTAAATGCTACTGTTGGGCTTGCAGCACTGATTGCGCCACCCACCAAAGAAACCTTTCAAATCTATCTCAGGTCTCTGCCATTGCAGGGCCTCTGCACGTAGTGTTACTGCTGTTATGACGTGGCACCTAATGTGTGTGCCATGTCGGTGACCCCCCCTATGTCTGCATGTCATTCACCACTAAGGTAGGCCCCAGCTAGCCCTATGGGCAGGGTGCATTATAGGTAAGAGATAGGACATGTACATTAAGTGTGTGACATGTCCTGGTAGTGAAAAACAGCCATTTTTGTTTCTCACTACTGTGGGGCTGCCCTGCCATAGGAATGCATTGGTCACTCCCTGATAAGTGTTTCTGTGGTAATTCCTGATATGAGAGGTGCAGTGTGGTCAAGTGTGGTATGTTTGAAATAGTAATAATAAATGCTACGCAATGATGTGCGCAAATTTATTATAACTATTTTAGAAATGCCACATTTAGAAGTTGGCATTTCGGTGTGCTATGTGTCTGCCTGCATGATGTGAATTGCATGTCTGGCTTTTGAGTGACAGGGGCTGGGGAGGTGTGTGTGGCTCCAGGATGGGCAAGGTGAGTCAGCGCTAGACTGAATAGGGACATCTACATTTGGAATGGTGGGAGGAGAAGTCCCTGGTCCCTGAATAGGATGGTGCCTGCCCTTGTGAATGCCGGCTCCGTCCCCCTGTGGTGTGTCTGATGACGAGCCCCCACCTAACAATAGGGAAGAGGAGCCTGGTAAACAGAGTGCTCCAGAACTAGTTGGGACTGGTTTCCCTAAGCCCTGTTTGTGTAGAATAAAAGGGGAAAGTGGTATAAAGAGAGGGGCTGTAACACCATGAAAAATGCTGTTCCTATGACTGGGGGTCTGGTGTTGCTGCTGGGCTCCAGGAGGAACCTCCACAAGGAGCTGCCTCCCTACTGGAGGGTCCTGTGTGCTGGCCTGCCTAGGCCCAGCTTTGCCCCCTTGACCACTAAAGACTTTTCCTGCTGGAGCTTTGGCTGCACCTACTGCCTCGTGAGCGCTATATTATAATAAGATGGGAGAGCGTGGGCCTCGCAGCGCTGAGCTGCAGCCCATTGAGAGGGAGTTCCCATCGTAGGAGTTCCCCTGTGATGCTGAGAATCACGGGTGCCCACGCCGCTTTATGGATAGTCCAAGCGGGTACCCACCCTGCAGTTTGTGCAGCCAAGCCTGTGCCCACCCCGCTTTATACTTTTTAAGTGATAGCAGGTGCCCACCCCGCGTTTGGAGTTAATGAGCGGGTGCCCACCCCGCGTATTTGTCCCTTTTTTGCGCGTGCCCACCCCGCATTGAGGATGCGTTAGACAAGCGGGTGCCCACCCCGTCGAGTCACCGAGAGAAATCACCGCTGCGACCCCAGAAGTCAGGCAATTCGCCTGGTTGGAGCAGAGCCTCCTGCAGCTGAGGCCCGGAAGCAGGAAGGAGGGAACCCTGTGGCCGGCGAAGGAAACAGGCAACAAGGTGCTGGGTGCGAGGCGGGCTCCTATATCAGTAGGGGATAGCAGAGAACGAGGGTAGCAGACTGTGTCCGCCCGATCCTAGCACAGTGCCAGAGTCGTCCCTAGCCCTAGCAGAGTTCTGAGAAAGAGCCCAGCAGGAGGAGAGTCTGCCAAGCCCCGGAGAGTGGGGATTGTCTTTTAAATGGTTGGGACCGATTGAGGGTTTCCAGGGCACTATAGTGCCAAGGCATTTACATCAGCAGCCCCGCTTGACAGTGGGCAGCTGCGACGATTGGGGCACATTATCTGTGCTCACTTGGCCGTAACTGGTTGTTAGAAGTTCAGGAGTGGGACAGTGGTGCCCGTGCCTCTTTATTTGGTTCCCAGCTGTACCACTGTGGCGGACAGCTGCAACGTTGGGCACAATTGTTTTTCAGGAGTCCTGGAGAGGGACTTGGGCCCAGTGGTACCACTGCTTACCTAACTCCACAGCTGCCTCGCCAGACAGTGGGCAGCTGCAATGTTTGGGGGCATTTTGGTGATGAGGAGGGGGGAGAGTTACACTCCCCTAAACCCCAGTGCATTGCGCACTTCTTGTTTGCTGCATTGGCAGCCAGAGTGCCAGTTGATGTTCCTTTAGAGCCCTGACTTTGCTGGACATAGGGCATTTGAGCCCTAGGAAAGGCCAGTTGGTCTTCGGGTCAGTTGAGAGTGTTGGTAGTGTGCCAGGCCCTAACGTGTTGACCAATGCATGAATGTTCATGCCTACAGTGATTGCATACCTTGTTTATGCTTAGGATATTTATGCACAATGTTCTGGCCTAATTATGATTCAGACATAATGTGTTTATGCTGGTGATACCTAATGTGTAATATATTTATCCCAAGGATGTTAGTGCGTAATGTGTTTTATGCCTGACGTAATAATGCTGAGGTCATTATTGTACCAGTAGTTACTGGTTGTGTTTGGCATTTACTTACCCGTTCTGATGGTTCCGACCATGAACCGATTGGCCTGGTCCTGTATATAATCCCCTGTGAATATTG
The DNA here is from genome assembly GCF_964263255.1 of Lissotriton vulgaris. Taxonomy (NCBI): domain Eukaryota; kingdom Metazoa; phylum Chordata; class Amphibia; order Caudata; family Salamandridae; genus Lissotriton; species Lissotriton vulgaris. The sequence goes on along the minus strand of NC_141685.1, from coordinate 1,530,069,571 downwards.
CCTGTGCCAGTTGACATAGTGTAAATGTGTGATTACGTCTCTAATGTGTTTATGATAATACAAAGGCTATTTTTTATATAACCTTCTGTGAAGTTCCTTTTGTGGTGTGCCTAGTGTGTTGCTGCTGTGTGTGTGTGTGTTGCACAAACGCTTTACTCATTGCCTCTGGGATAAGCCTGACTGCTCGTGCCACGCTACCAAGGGTTGAGCAGGGGTTATCTTCAGCGAGTAACTTCAGTGCCCTGACTAGAGTGGTTGTTTCTGCCTGACTTTGGCGCAAGCCTTAGCCAACCAGAATAGTCATTTCTAACAACATAATTTCTGCATAACGAACTACCTGATAAGTGTATTACGCATTGCATTATTCCTGCATAACAACCTACCTGATTAGTGTATTACGCATGGCATTATTTCTGCATAACGAACAACCTGATTGTGCTATGATGCATTGCATTGTTTCTGCATAACAAAGTACCTGCATAACGAACAACCAAGTTAGTGTTTTACGCATTGCATTATTTCTGCATAACGAAGTACTTGATTGTTGCATTACGCATTGAATTATTCTTACATTACAAAGTGCCTGATTGTTGTGTTACGCATTGCATTATTTTTACATTGCAACATGCCTGATTCTAGCATTATGAACTGCATAACATGGTATTAGGATTTCAGTGGAACGTTTAGAACTGCTCATTAATATCACCAGAAAATACAACGACAGGCTGGCCTAACAACCGGCCAGGAGGAATATTACAAATACGCATATGTTTGATTTTTATTGTGTGTTGTCTTCTCGTATATCTTTTTATATAAATCTATACTCATTTTTATGAAACTTGTGTGGAGTCCATTTGTGGTGTCATCACTGGGTTGCTGGGAGCGTGGTTGCAAATACTTTACACACTTGCATTGAAGATAAGCCTGGCTGCTTGTGCCAAGCTACCAAGGGGGTGAGCGGGGGCTATCTCAGAAGTTTTCCTTCCTTTCCCTGACGTGGAAACGAGGGTCGCTATTTTGCCTAAGGTACCTACCTCAGCCAACCAGGGACACTGGTTCTAAAAAGGATGATGATCTTTCCCTGGTGAACATGGATGCATTTACTATTTCTTCTTCATGCAAGTCAAACAAAAAAATTCTCTGCCTGAAGATGTTTTCTTTCGTCTGTTGCTGTCCTTTTGGCAGGTCGAGAATATGTTGACGGTGTCTTGCTATGACTGCGTGGTTGTTTGCACACAATGAAGTGCTATGGTGCATGTTCCAGAGAATAGCCCTACTTTTTATCCCTCCTTTTAAATGTCTGATTTTTGTCATGCACTTTACTTTCATAAAGATTTGCGTCACACTGTTTGTCTTTCATAAATACATGTAGTGTCACTGTGGAGGCCTTTTTGCATGGGTTCCGTCCTTCCACGTCAACATTGCCTACATATTTTTTATTTTGGCACAATGCAAATTCATTTTAGGGCACCACAATCATTAAAATTCCACACAAATACTGGTATGCGCCTAAAAGTAAATATGTGCTAGCGTTTGCATTGCATTTCATCATGCGAGCGCCAGCACTATTCTTTGATATTTTTTTGCCCCTCAGTGTTACTTTGCTGTGGTGTAAACCCTTATGAAATCTGGCTCAAAGTTTGTTATGCATGACTTAGTGCACGAGGTGACAGATTTACTAAACTTTTTGCGCTGTGTTTGTGTTACAAAAGTAATGAAAACCAGCACAATTTTTTTTTATAGCGTAAAACTTATTTTGGACTGGAAATTGCCTAAGATTATTGCAAAGTAGCGCAAAGCACTCCTTCGCATTAGTTAGCCTCAAGAGGGCGTTCCTATGCAACCACCAGTGCTTTTTGATGCAGAACCCTTTCTACCAAAAATCTGAGACAGATTTTTGTGTAAAATATTAACAGCATTTGAAAGCAGGCATTAAAAGGAGAAATGTTTTCATTTCTCCTTTCTTTTGCTACTTTGCATGGCCCTGCACTGTACTGCACACATACAAACTGGGAACAGTTTTAAAACTTGTCTAGGCATGGTATTTTGTATTAGAAGGCAACTGTTCCACTGGAAAACCTATGCTAGACTCACACACGCACCCTTGCAATATGGTGCAAAGGTGTGTGCGTGGTACATGGCAGCAAAATTCTGCATCAGCGCTCTCTTGCTCCCTCCCCCTCACGCAACGCATCACAGTATTTTTGCCTGCTGCACTGCATTCCTTGATATGTTGGTAAATCTTGCCCCAAGTCAATATTTTAGTCAAGCTAGCAAGGGATTAAAAGTAAAACCTCCTTAATGCTTTTTCATTTAATAAGTTGTGATAGGTAATGGAGAAATCGGGGGCTTATTTACTAGCCCTTGCGCCACCCGTATCTCACTTTTCATGTTAAAAATGACGCAAAAGTGGCTCAATGGGCTTGTAAATAAGCCCCTCGCTATTTAAGGTTTACGCATAAATTCTCGTAACATATTTTAATGCCAAATGCACTATTTGTTAACTGCTTTATCAGTGTAAACAACCGGCCGAATAAAGTATATTTCTGTCAGTGCATGGAAGCCATTTATCATGAATATGCTGTGTGTTGGGTTTTGATTGTTTTTACGTTTGCTATATGTTACAAGCATTTACGTGTAAACCTTTAATAGTGAGGGACTTATTTACAAGCCCCTTGCGCCACTTTTGCATCATTTTAAACATGAAAAGTGAGGTACGGGTGGCGCAAGGGACTAGTAAATAAGCCCACTATTTCTCCATTACCGTTCACGATTTATTAAATGAAAAAGAATTAAGGAGGTTTTACTTTTATTCCCTTGCAAGCTTGACTAAAATATTGACCTAAAAAGGGGACCACTCTGCAGAGATAGTTTGAGGGAGAATACAGAGTGGCCATATCAATGTGAATCATATTGAAGGTCTGACACCCCTATCTCCTCATTCAACATACACAAAGATGGGTTCACCAAATCTTTCAAATAAATCGGTAGGTCAAAGCTTAACTAATCTGAAAGTTAAAACTACCCACAACGGACGGGGAAGGTAGGAAACAAAGAAGAAAAAATATGGATGAAGATCTTGAACCCTTAGGCCACAATGCCTTTACCATTCTCTACCCGCCCAACATCTCAAAAAATACTACAAAGAAGTTCAAGCACTGGCTAATGATAAAGCACCCTGAGACTCTTATTTTAGACCCATACTTGTGCATTAACAAAGGCGTAATATCCAACTACCTTATCTTCCACACAAAAAAAAGTGCCCAATGGAGAAATATTTTTTACGCACTACTCCGAATCTCCAAAGCGAACAAGAACCTGCATGTCCTCAAATTGTCGGTAACCGCTTTAGACCTATCCCCTGCGAATGTCACCATTACTATCTACAACAATGTTAATATTCTTATACAAGCCTCCAACGCTAATCTAGACACATAGACAGGATCTTCCCTACTCTCAAGAAAGCAGTAAACAGTAAGAATAGCAAACTCACCGCATCCTCTCATCCTCAGGATCATGATGCCACCCTAACTCCTCTTCAACATATCACATCAAACTCTTACGAACTGACAAATGCTGTCACCAACATCAGGCCCATTCCCGCAGACACCTCAGATCCAAATACACATGGGTCACTTGGCCCAGGTGAGACAGGGTTTCACTTAGCCACAAACTTCAACAGTGCAGCAACCCCCTGTAATCCCTACCCCCTAGGTGTATTGGTCGCTGACACACCTGGATCCCTCAGTCCAGAAGGGACTGGGTTAGGTTTAGCTTCAGATCTCTTCATAACAGATGAACCACATGTATCCCTGATGTGCGAGTGTGATGGCACCAAACAGGATGCCACCCACACCGACCTCCTCTCCACCCTTTCATCCAAAGCAGATTGCTAAGATCCCCCTCACCCACTGTCCTCCTCGATATCTGAGAGGACCCTAACACCCGCTACACTCATCCCACCCGTCCAATCACAGCGCACAATGACCATTCCCCAACCGCATGCGACACCCCTATCCAGCTGCCTCGCTTATATACCACACCACTCCCTGACGTGGACCCCACAACAAACCTCTCAGTTCAGCTCATATCGACCCCCAATTAAGTTATCCCCAAGCAATTGGAGAACATGATCATGCAAACAGACCCTACTGGTAGATCGCCCTCCATAACTGATCATACAACCACACCTAATGAAGGTTTCCCCAAGAAATTGGAGAACGTGTTCATCCAAACAGACCCTACCGGCGGATCGCCCTCCATAACTGATCATACACCAACACTTACTACCTACTTTCCAAACTCCGTCTGGTTTGCTCAACTCAAGGAGTTAGCCTCAGGCGAGATGCACATCCTATCGACTATTACTAAAGAACTTCTAAACATACACAGAGCCACGAATGACACCGTGAACCAAATCAGTCTCCAAACGAGAAATTACATCCCCACAAATTCACACCTAGAGATCACTAGTCACAATAACCAAATCAGCAACCAACCTAGTGGACACATACCCAAGTTCTTACACCCCGAAAACACTAATCTGGGGAATTTACCTTCTCCATCTTGGATTAGGAGGGCGAGTGATGAACTATCTGACAGAGACATAGACAACCTCCTCATATCTTATGCCCGGGCAACTGATAACAGTAAGTCGCAATGTGACACTATGCAATCCATTGTAACTAGTCCCCTCAGAGAACCATCTAACAATAACAGATTAATAAATAAAAATAACCTGACAAATATCAAAGAGAGCATATTAGCCTAACCCACTCTAATAAAAAGATGAAGTGTGGGCTCATTATTTGCAGATCTGCTAGCAAACATGCTCCTGAAATATTGAACCTCATTCTAGAGAATGATTTAGATAATTTTGTCCTTACCGAAACATGGCTAAATAGTTCCTCCTCTCCCATCCTTGACTTACTGGTTCCTCCTACCCATGACTTAATCCGCCTTAACAGAAATGGGAAACTCGGGGGGGCTGGGGGTTATCCTGCATTTATCGTAACTCAATCTCAGTCAAGCAAACAGAATTCATCGGACTATCCTCCTGCGATTATCTCTGTATTAATACCTCTGATGATAAGCGCACCCCCAGCAAGCTTCACATATTCTACCACCCCCGGTTGATAACTTGACTTTTATCGATGAGCTAATGTAGGTGATTGCATATAACGTCAACTCGCAAGTACCTCAAATTTTCTTGGTTGACTTTAATCTCCACTGGAACAAAGCAAACGATCATGGAGTAGGCTGTCTTAAAGAGTTTTTGTCAGAACAGAAGCTATCTCAATTCTGTGACAGCCCAACTCACAACAAGGGAGAGACACTGGACCTCATCATTGCAAAAATTAACATCTTCCTACTAGAATCCATCACCCCATGCAACTGTACTGATCATCACTGCATCCTCTTCTCCATCAATATCAAAGTTACTCGAAAAAGGGGCCATCCCTCCAAAACAAAACAATGGAAAAGGAACTTACAAAATATCAACCTCCTCCCCTTGGTAAACCGATGCAACTCTGCCCTGACCCACATGAAGGACATGACTGATATAAATGACCTCACAACCGTCTATAATTCCACTTTGCTTGAAATCCTGGACTCTACAGCGCCCCTCCAAGAAAAAAATGTCTCCTCCATAAGTTCCAAACCTTGGTTCAATAAGACCCTGAACTCAGAGCGACACCAGCTTAGAGTTGATGAACGACTATGGAAATCAATACCCACCACTGATAACCTTGATCACCTTAGAAGGTTAAGGAACTCATACAACAGGAAGATTCTTAAGGCAAACTTTTTCAGAACCCAGCTGAACCAAGCAATCAACCGTCCAAAAAAACCTCTTTAAATCGTCAAACAACAAGCATGCAACACAACTAATTCTAGGGAACTAAACGACCTGGCTACACCTACCTGTGATGTGCTTGCCAATTTCTTCTGCGAAAAGACTAAGGCCATCGAGCTTGCCATCCACTCCAAGAAGGATCTCCCACAATTTATGGCCCAAGTAACTAATTGTGGCACACGACTCAAAGTCCATTTTAATATTCCTGGGGAAGTCACAAAAAATAATGCCTCATGGCATACCTTCTCGCCAATCTCGCAACAAATAATTGATAACACTCTACAAGCAATCAACCCCTCCAATTACTTCTCTGACCCCCTGCCTCCTGCCCTATTCAAAATGTTAAAAACAATTATCCTACTGCTATGGGCTGAAATTGTAAACACCTCTCTGAGACAAGGCGCCATTCCGGACTGTCTTAAAATAGGGCAGGTCACACCTAGACTAAAAAAATCTGACATCACCCCATCTGATCACAACAACTACCGCCCTATATCCAACATTCCCACTTTGGCGGGCAGTTGGAGAAATGTCTACAAATTAATTTATGCAACCATATTGAGAATTACACCGTCTTAGACAGTCACCAATCTGGCTTTCGACGAGGTCACAGCACTGAATCTGCACTCACTCACATTATGGACGACATACCAAAAATGCTTGACCGCAAAGAGTCATGCCTAATGATACTTCTTGACTTCTCCTTCGATACGGTGAAGCATGACAACCTTTGTCCCTACTGGAACGAAGGGATGGGCCTCTCGGGCACAGTGTTGCAATGGTTCTCCTCAGTGCTTAATTTGTAAAATATGAAGTGCAGGTGCTCAATTTTTCTTTAGGAGGCCACACCCACTTCCCTCGGCTCCACCCTCTTCTACCAGTGGCTCCACCCACTTACTCTAGTTACCCCACCCACATCCTCAACCGGCACTGCTGACTCTCACGTACCAGAAAAATAGCACATGGTGGCAAAGTTTTATTTTATGGACCCTGGACAGATGCATTGTGGGAGCTTCCATGCAAGACGGTGGCTGAAGGGAAGCAGCATGACAGTAGCAACTATTGGGTGTTCTACAGTCCCTATCCCAAAGGAATGCAAGAGAGCCAATGTTGAAAATTAGATGCCTTTTTGCTTTTTTAGGTCCGGATTACATGCTATCCCCACTTGAAAGGTCTATCTCGTTGTTTCACAGAATTTCCACACTTCATGTGCATCTCCGTTGAGCTGCTCAATAAACACTATGGTTCCCCATGGGTTTGCACCTCAATTTAAGACCATTCTAGTCAGCTGGTCTTTTGTCCGATATGATGTGGAAAATCCACTATGTTGCAGTTAACTGAATGATGTCAAGTGGGGTATTGGTGTTTTCAGCTTTGTGGGCGGCATGCAGTCTATAATTGCAAGCAAGTGCAGGGTTTAACAAATCAACAGGAACATCTCAATTGCTTCTTAATTGAGCAAGAAAAATGAAAGAGATGGAAGAACCCACAAATTAAATAAACAGATTTTAAAAGTGTTCTAGTAACAAAAAGTGTGCATCCACACACTAGAGACAGAGGAGGAAGGAAGTGGAAAGTGATTGAACAAGAACATTAGAAAAGGGAATGAGAGCAGTGCAAATCCAAATTCAAATGAGAGTAATTAATACAAACATGGCATTTAGTTTGACTAATGGAGGTATTATCGGTCTATATATAGCTTTAAAAAAAGTCATTGCACCTAGTAACATCATGCTTGGAGGCCCTGAGCTCCCTTACCTCACCTCTTCTGTGAGGTACTCCCTTTTCACAGCGTCTTTTGGTCATAATTTTGAAAGACATCCAGGAAAGTTTTGTGGCTAGGCCTCCGTATTAAAAACAGTGCAAACCACCTTCCAAAGCATGTGTGTTGAAAGCTGCTGTTCACTGGTCTGAGGGCGATGCATGTATCTGAAAGCATTTTGCACATGGGTGAGAGCTGATAATGTGTATTAGTGACTGTACCTCAGAGCTTTGACCAGGAACACGCACAGTGCAGGCCTGTAGTGGTTTCATGCTCCTGCTTCATAGTGCAGACATGCTCTTCTTCCTGCAGCTACTGGTGTGACACCCACCTCCAGCAGAGCAACAGAATAAACTCATCCAGACCACATGCCTGATGGCGCTGATGCTGTTGGTCTGGTCAGCTCCCCAGGGCAGAACACCTCTCATAGACACAGCAACTCCTAGTCACAGCCTCCCCCACCGACGCCCCACTTCCGGGCAACCAAAACTGATACGTGATGCAGTTTGCCGCAGCGCTTAATTTGTAAAACAGTAAGTGCTGGCGCCCAAAGTTTTGCTCAAATCCAGTAGATGGCAGTATGAATATTGGGGAAGCTGCATAGCAATACTATATATTCTTGATTCCACATTATGCCTATTTCGTCCAGCACCAGTCACCCCTTTCCCTTAACTCGTGCACATTCTTTTTCGTTACTGCCTTCTTCCTGTGTCACTGTTTTCCATATTTCTCTTCCTCGTTCTTTCCCCTTTTTATGTTTTTGTCTCTCTGCTTTCGGCAAAATTCTGATTATGAAAAATAGGAAATGGTCTGTGCTTGTGGGCCCCACCTGCAACAGCCAGTTCAAATTAAACACTGGTAGAGCATATGTAATCTACCTTTCTGTCGCAGTCACGGGCACCAACTTCCAATCTAGGTTTAGGCTCCCCCCTCACCAGTACTTGTATTCATATATACCCAGAATGTGCCAGCGCTCATAGGGTTAACACATATAAACTCAGTGATAGTCGGTTGTGGTGAAATGGAGAAGAATGTGAAAAAGCCCAACATTGCCATACAGTAGATATAGCAGTAATTGTAGGAACTAGAAAGAGTAGCTGCACGGATTGAAATTAAAGACGAAAGCAATTTCAGGAACTCACTACGGCTGCACTTCTAGATAAATTAGAAGTGGTGCACAAAGGCGCCAGAGCTAACTGCAGCCTCAGTTAACAAACTGGCTGCACTTGTAGGCGCTGGAGCACTTCTCAATCACAAGTGAACATGGATTAATCTGCACATTATAGGCAGAGCAGAGGAATGCACTCTCAAGCATTATGGCTTAATCACAAGCCTTGCTAATGTTTTTGTTCCTTTTACAGACTAACATAGATCATTTCTCCACATAACACCACAGACACACAGAATATGCATTCACGAAGGGAGTGATCTGACTTGTATTTTTTTATACTTTACACACAGACTGCAAACATTGATATGGCACACAACACAGAAGTGAAGTGAAAACTCGGAGGCCGTGACTCGGCTGTTTTATCAGATTAAAGTTAATAACGAGTTAAAGAATATACCCCGTAGGAGTAGAATATGATAATGAGTTTCAAAATAATGTATACATTTAGCTTACCTAAACGAGTCAAGCAGACCGGCTAAAATGAGCGAGAACGCCTGGGTGAGGCGGCGGCCTAGGGAGCTCATGGTGATGAAGCCCAGCCCCTGCAATCGGATCGCCACTGCTCCAAAGATCACCAGCACCAGACCGGATAAATATCAACTCCTAAATTCTGGAAGCCCATAGCGAGGACGAAGAAGGCAAAGCCGCTGGAGAACACGTCGGAGGGAATCGAAAGGGTCCACAAAAATGCTCTTGCTCTGGTTCAAAACACACATTTTTTAGACCAGTGGCATAAAACGGAAACAGGCTTATTCTGAGCAGGCCTGCACACTTGGTGGGCCCAGGCCACAAGCATAGAGGAGGTCGATTTAATCATGTATGGCCGGCTTCAGCTGAAATGAGTACAGTGCGTGCAAGCTGTTTAAAAAGTATGGCACGCACTTTTAATTTACACTGACTTCATAGAGTTTGTGCTGAGACATAAACTAAACTTTCCCAGCCTGCCTCACAGCCAGCTCACCCATTAGCCCGCCCCCGCCTTAACTGCAATTATCCAACGGGAATGACATGCTCCTGCGTGGAAGGCAGGCAGGCACTGCTGACATCACTAGCGTGATGCAGTCATGCCTGGAGATGGGTGGGCCATCCTCCGGAGACATGCCTGGCAGCCATCGGAACCGACGGAGATGAGGAGATCAAGACAAGTGCAATTATTAATTCCTCGGCCCCCCACCCGAGGGGAAAATTCAAAAGACTGCATGGAGATCGGTGGGCCATCCTCCGGAGACATGCCTGGCAGCCATCTGAACCGACGGAGATGAGGAGATCAAGACAGGTGTAATTATGTTTATTAATTCCTGGGCCCCCCACCCGAGGGGAAAATTCAAAAGACCCGGCCCTGTTAAATAAGTGCCGGTGCTAAGCACCGGCAAGCACCGGCACAAATTTAGCACTGGTTCTCCTCCTTCCTAAATACCAGAACACAAAGAATCAAGATGAAGAACTCACTCTCGCAACCCTCTGTGGTAACCCTGGGTGTCCCTCAGGGATCAGCCTTTTCACTCATTCTTTTCAACCTACTAATGGAACTTTTGGCGAATGCACTGAAATCAGCGAACATTCTATATCACCTGTATGCGGACGACACCCAACTGTATTTGAAAATCTCCTCTCCAGAAGATTTCATTTCCCTCAATGCTATTCTATTGAACACGCAAAGTTCGCTCACTAACAACCACCTCATGCTGAATACCAAAAAAAACTGAATTCATTCTCATCTCTCCACTGAATCACACACCTAAGATAGACTTATGGTTAAAACACCTAACCTCCTCGGACTGTGCTCCCCTCATCATTGACACAGCAAAATCCCTAAGAATCACCATAGACAAACACATGAATATACAGTCACACACCTCTAATGCTACCAAGGGAGCATATCACAAGTTGAGTATTCTAAGGAAACTCAAACACTTCTTTCCTCAGGCCAACCTAAACATGGCAATGCAAGCCCTAGTGCTACCAAGACTAGACTATGGAAGCAACACTCTTTGCGGTCTCCCCAAATACAAGCTGGCTCTGCTGAGGACATCACGTAATGCTGTGGTTAAACTGGTATCAGGAATTAAAAGAAACAGCCACAGCTCTCAGACCCTGAAAGCCCTGAACTGGCTGCCTTACGAGGCTAGAAAACACCGATAGGTTGCCTGCATGACCCATAAAGCTCTACATACCAATACACCCAGTTACTTAGCTCTAAAGCTAGAAAGGTCAGGAGGTTGCCGACAACTTCGTAGTGTGAGTACTTAACCCCTGAAGCCACTATCCTTCTATAAGAAGAGAACTGGTTGCAGAGCTTTCTCAGGGATTGCACCAAAGATTTGGAACTCCTTACCTCCTGCGATGCATGGAATCTCTTCCTTTACCGCATTCAAAGAAAAGGTAAAAATACTACAAATTAACAAATTAACATCCTAAGTCTTAATTCTAGGCTGACAACGAGTCACCTATAAGAGCCACATATCATTGCCTACCTCTGGTGGAATGAATGAGAATATTATATGTATGATTATTACCACGGCCACTTAATGCTCAATTACTGTATTTAACATAAAGCTTAGTTGGCCTCGGATCTACTATATTATCTATATACTTCATACCAATGGTGAATCGAAGGAGTATATTATATGTATGTTTATTAGCACAACCACCTAATGCTCAATAACCGTTTATTGTGCAATGTCCTGCTGATTCCGGTCACCTATGTTTGTTATCTATATATTTTATTTCTCTTTTGTACATATTGACACATTTCAAATGCTTGTATACTACATCATCCGCTTATGTTTTATACTGTATACTGTACAGCGCTCTGATACCCTCGTGGGTCACGTTTGCGCTATATAAAACTTTATAAATAAATAAATAACATTTACAGATGAAAGCAGATTGTGTGACCTGCGTAGGCTCTCTGTGCGCCTCGCCTGAAGGGATACACCCTAGCTTGCTGTACATACTGTGAGCAGCTGCTAGTGATTCTTCACTTGTGGCAAATAGACATCGATCAGAGCTCCTTCTTTGACGGAAGCTTTGATAAGGCATTAATGTTACAACAGTACAGCTTGCTCGGAGCGCAGCCCCTGGAAACGATCCCGCACGCGGCTGTGACAGAGACTCCATTACTTGTTCTGTTATGATGTCTTATTAATGTAACAACTCTCTTCAGAGTCAATTCAACTGTGTTCATGTAGATCTTTTGCCACAGTGCACACAATGGAAACTTTTCCGGAAACGTCTTGTTAGCAACTGTGTAGAGACAAGGAAATATATTTATGTTTAGTTTTTGTTTCAGATAATGGTACAAAGAATGCTAGTGTGGAAAAGGCATTCAGATCTTTTTATTTTTCGGTAAAACAGAGAAACCTTGGTATTTTTCAGTAGCCAAAGTAAGAATTCTTTATTCATCGCTTTCATGTTTAAAAATCTTTTTTACTCGTCGAATTTTCGCATATAAGGAAGTCATTACTCAAACATTTGACATAAGCTGTCAATCATTGGTCAGACTGTGAGAGGGCGGGACCAGGGGATAACATCCAAATCTATGTATACTTAATTAACTCAGAATCAAAGTTGAAACAAGCATTGAGAAAGCACTGTCTCAGCAGTAAAACGTATTGATTTTGCAATTGATTTTTTTGGGTTAGATAGCCCGCGACAAAGGTGCACAATCTTAAAATAAAACAAACCCATTAATACGTTAAAAAAAGCCATTTATAATTTTACAAACCAATGGTGTTTGGATGAGTTAAGAGGTCACAGGGCGATGGCCAAGAGGAAGCATCAGAGACAATAGTCTTTAGCGGCCACTGTAGAGCAAAGTCAGATGTCCATAGTGGAAGGATACATCCAGTGCTTAATTTGTAAAATGAAAATGAGTCACATTGCCCTCCGTCATCAGGAGGCCACTGCAGCTTGAACCAACAATTGCCCCTGACAGCAGTGACAACACAACTGCATACTAGAAGTGTGAAACCTTGCAGTTTACTTTCCTGGCAGCAGCTCCATAGCAGCAGCAGAGCAGAACTGACCTTTCTTCCCTTCGTTTCGTTTCCTTCAGCAACGTGTGGAAAGCAGTTTTAAAAGCATTTGTTACCGGAGGGGATTATTGCCAAACAAACTTGCAGGGCTGCGAGCAGGCGGGGGCGCAGGACTACCTGTCCCAGGAGCGCCCGCCCTCATTGAACCCACCTGGGCAGCTCTCCCTGCAGGCTCCTCCCCCACTGGACTGAAGAAAAGATAGCTGAATCGGTCTACCGGCGGGATACCTTGCAGTTTACTTTCCTGGCAGCAGCTCCTTAGCAGCAGCAGAGCAGAACTGACCTTTCTTCCCTTCGTTTCGTTTCCTTCAGCAACGTGTGGAAAGCAGTTTTAAAAGCATTTGTTACCGGAGGGGATTATTGCCAAACAAACTTGCAGGGCTGCGAGCAGGCGGAGGCGCAGGACTACCTGTCCCAGGAGCGCCCGCCCGCCCTCATTGAACCCACCTGGGCAGCTCTCCCTGCAGGCTCCTCCCTCTTCTTTAGACCACACAAATCAAACGGATTAACCCCGCTGCGCGGGAGCGTCCCGGGAGAAGCCCGGGACAAGGGCGGGACCGTCTGTGGCCGTCAGGGGCTGGTAAGGGCTGGGTCGGGCCACCCCCCTTTCATTTGACTTCCGGTATACAACTACCTGTTTGTACTTATTTACCTATCGCATCAATTGGCCTCTATTGCTGACATATTGTCGGGTTATCTGTTAGCGTACTTCGGGTTGTGCATATTATTATTTTGTACTCCGAGGGCTGTGATAGAATATTTTGGTGACTTGTTTTAATATGACACTTCGTTCAGGTAGGGAAAGGCAGGTCCAGGTTTCTACCACCAATGGAACCTTTACAGGTACTATTGATCAGTTCTTTAAACGTACCACCTGTATATTGGAGAAAGAAATAGCTCTTGCTGAAAAGCGCTTATCACTTGATTTGGTCACAGGTAAGCGCTCTTCACTGGGTAAAATTAATGAGGTCGTCTCCCCGGTTCCATTAACCCAATTGCCCAATATATCAACTAATATAAGTACTGACTTAGTAGGAGAAACTGCACCTATTAGTCTAATTTCGGACTCTGAGGGGGTTGTTATAAATACAGCTCAAGATAACTTACTGGATAATACTCCCACCTACCACGACTTATCCCATAATGATACTGGTCTTTCTGATTCTCCCAACCTCATATAAAGCACGGAGCGAGCAGACATATCTTCTAATCCCCAGAGCTCGCCCACACAAAATCCAGGTAAGAGGAAAAGGGTAGACTCGTCTGACAGGGAGGGGTGTAATATGGGGCAGAGAGCTTATAACGGCTCCCCCCCACTGACAACAACACCTACAGTAGTCATTCCTCTTGAGGGAAACAATGTTACTGTAAATATTGTTGAAAGCATTCTCTTGGCTAAAATAGAACTACTGATTAAATCTTTACTCCTTACGCTATTTGAGCGGACCAGGCTATTGAACACTAAGATGGACTCACTAGACTCTTTAATAAAAGATAACATAGCTGTAACGAAGAGAATCCACATACCTTTAGTTTCTAAGAGTACTGAACCAACACACCCCCTGAAAAATCCGGCGAATATTAGGGACAGGGTAAATAGAGCCAACACAGGACCACCTGCCACAAAAGTTCCCCAGCAGAAACCTGCCCTTGTTAAAAATAAACAGGTGACTGAGAACACTCCACTGCAGAAGGTTGCTAATGTCCCTATTCCTCAGCCCTCACAAAGGAAAACATCTAAACCTACTGGCCATCTGGACCAAGGTATACGGTCTAGGACTAATCCTGTACCTAGGAAACAATGTGTGAATCTTCCACCTGAGTCACTTCCTTTTACCATCATATTAACTGGAGTGGCCCCATTAGGAGAGGGTAAGAGGGAAACACACAGAGATCTATATAACAAAGTAACATTCTGGTTAAATAAAAACCGTCCTCTCCCTCCAACGTCTAAAGCCGACATCCTTAACGTCAGGAGGGTGGACTGGGTGGGGTATAGTAAAAAAGATCTTGATGGGGATTGTGTGGTAATCAGCTTTAGAGACCCATGGGTGGCCGATTACATCAGCAGGGAACCTAGATATGGTAGACTGGGTGACGTTCAAACCTTGTCCCTGCACTATTTTTACCCTACATATAACTCTATTAGGGAACAATCATCTCAATTCCACTCTCAGAAGTATAGACCCAGAGATAGATGTTTTCCTGAAACACCAATATACCCAATGTTTCAGCCTCATCTTTTCAATCGGTTTGCCCCAATAATGGGTCTTGATGGAGTGGATTGACTTAACAATAGGCCTTTGGCCCCAAGATTCCCAGAGGTTTCAGAAAATAGTACAATAACAATACATACTGTAATTAATGTAGATCCTATACAGCCAAAGTGTGGTAATACCCCCCATGGAAAGAAAGGGATGGATGAACCTTCAAATCTCGTTCCAATATCCGAGGGAAGTGGGTTAACTGCCAACCCTGTTGATATACCACCAGAGTCACCAGCACATACCCTCAAGATTTTATCATGGAATATTGCAGGACTGAAGGGGAAATTGGTGGATGTTGATTGGGTTTTTTTTGTAGAACATTATGATATAATTGTACTTCAAGAAAGCTGGGCAGTTGATGCCATTCATCGGGTTGGGTATTTGACCTTCTACAAACCAGCTTGTAAAGGCCCAAAAGGTAGTCCATCTGGGGGCTTGGTTATTTGGATCAAACAATCTTTGGGTTACAGGATTTCTGATCTACCAATACTGAGTAATGATATCTTGGGTTTGAAACTGAGTTGTGCAACCAGCCATGATCTCTTTTTAATCAATATATATGCTAGGGGCCGACCAGGAGGGAAGTCATCAAAAACGGCTGATGATCTAGATCTTCTCTTGAATAGTATTGGTAGAGATAAATGTGTTTTTGTGGCTGGGGATTTTAATTGTACATTCGAACCTGTCCCCAATCTGGATAATGGGCGTTATGGTGAGGTAGACCAGTTATGGAATATTCCTAACCTGTCCATCCCTACTGTAAAGAAAGTTACAGAGGCCGTCATGCAGTGGCTTGGTCTTTGCCTAGAATGGAATTTGCGGGCGGCAAATGGGAGGACAAAATCCGATTTGGTGGGTAATGTTACTTTTGACAACTGCCACAGCTCGAGTCGTATCGATTATTTTTTAATCAAGATGGAGTTCTGGAGTTCACTAGTGGACATGGAAATAGTCTCCAGGCCTGAAAGTGATCACAACCCCCTAGTAATAAACTTATTAGCAAATGGCGACCCTTTGAGAAATAGTGCAACAAATTTAGTCACTGCAGATGCAGTGCTCACGAATGACTGCAGAAGGGTACGGTGGGCTAGGTTTCTGGAAGACCCCTGCACTGTTGAAAATGTTTCGATAGAGGTAATGGCATCGACTAAGCTGATTGCGCCACTGCTAGATGACGTGGGGTCACTGGAACAAATTGGTGTGATACATGAATCCCTTTTTAACAAAATTAAAACTTTTTTTATTAAATCAGGTGGAGGGAGGAAAACCGGCTTGACTCACACAGGAGCCAAATGGTATGACAAATCCTGTTGTCTTGCCCACAGTTCATTGATAGCTGCTATTAAAACCAGACTACCAATAGATATCAGAAAAGAAAGGGAAAATTATAGGAAGGTGCTTAGGCAGGCAAAGGTAAATTGGAACGAACAACGTTGGCTAGACTTATATAAGGCCAGTCTCTCCACTAACCAGCAAAAATTCTGGCATGTAGTGAAATGGGGAGGGTCAGGGGACTTGCAAACCCCAACCAACCATGTTCCGGTGGAGACTTGGGTTAAGCACTTTTCGGTGCAGTTTGGTAATACAGAATTGGGCTCTTCCAACCCCGGAGAGAATACCTGGGTCTCGACTGTAGCCCCACCTCGTGATCAGTTAGTTTTCACGGAAATGGAGGCCACTAATGCCCTAAAATTAGTTCAGAACGGGAAAGCTCCTGGTATGGACTGTGTTCCAGCGGACCTATTTAAATATGATCAAGAAAAATGGGTCCCCTATATAACATTATTGGCCAATGCCATAGCGAGAGGTGCCAGTATTCCCAAATCTTGGAAAGAGGCGGAGATCCTACCTGTGTATAAAAAAGGCGATAAGACAAACGCGGGGAATTATCGCCCCGTCAGTCTTATCGACGCCCTGCAGAAGGTGATTGCCAGAATGCTGTTGGGCAGAATCCAGTTTTGGATGACAGATGAAAATATCCTGTCTCCACTGCAGGCTGGCTTCAGGGCTAATATAAGCACAGTCGACCAAGTGCTCAGATTTGTCATGATCTATTGGAAGACTGTGTTTTTAAGAGGAGGCACAATATACGCAGCGTTCATGGATCTTAAATCTGCGTTTGATCTAGTCCCGAGAGAAAAGATGTGGGCAGCACTAAGAAGGATGGGTATACCACCTGACCTTCTCGAGTTTATAATCAGGTTGCATGAGGATAACTTCGCTAGAGTAAGGTGGGGTTGTCAGGGCCAGGTGACTGATTCTTTCCCTGTGACCCGTGGAGTGAGGCAGGGCTGTGTTCTGGCCCCAACCCTATTCCTACTCTTTATCAATCAGGTTGTCCAGTTCCTCTCATCAACCCCGACAGATGCGCCAACCTTGGGTGGGACTAAGTTTCCCCTTTTAATCTTTGCTGACGACACCTTAATCCTGGCAAAAACGCAGGCGGGCCTCCAGTTAGCAATAAATAAATTTGTGGACTTCTGTAGCCAAAATGACCTGAAATTAACGTCTCTAAGACAAAGTTTATGGTCCTGACAAAGAATAGACCTCAGAGGGGTCATGTAACCATGAATGGGACTATCTTAGAACAAGTAGAGGTTATGACATACCTAGGGGTTGTCATCGACTATAGGCTACGATGGAAGGAACAAATAGAGGCACTCAGTCTAAAATTTGCTCGTTTATCAGGATGTCTTGTGAAGGAACAACGATGTTCCATGACTAAAAGGGTACTACCAGGACGTAAAATCTATAGCGCCAAAATCAGCACAGCAATACTGTATGGGGCGGACTTATGGGGGAACGCAGATCTGGCCGCTCTGGATAAAATACAGAACACATTTTTTCGCAGCCTAGTGAGTCTCCCACCATCAACACCATCACTCCCTCTCATGTTAGATATGGGCTTCCACTCCATTAAACATCTTGCCCAATATAGGATGGTTTTGTTATGGAGAAGTATCTGGTCCACCCCTGAACTATCTATGTTTGCCAAAGAATTACTGGAAGTGAGATCGTTACAAGGGGCAGGGGATATATCCTGGTTTAGATCTATTAAGAATACCCTATTCAGAATGGGTCTTCAATCGTTATGGACTGAGCCGGGAGATCACACCTTTCCATCGAAAAAAGAGTTTAAACAATTATATTGGTGCATAGTCAAAGAGGAACAGGTAGAGCTTTCTCATAAATCCAACCTAACTAGTATGTTTCTGACTTACAAAGTGGTTCCGCACACAGAGATTTATTGGGACACCATCCTCAAATGCATTGTCAGGAAACTGTACCATCAGTTTCGTGTAGGGACGCTGCCAATAAGAGAATTTACCAACAAGTGGCACAACCATCTGTCCTTGTCTTGCCCCTGGTGTCCTGAGCGGAAGGAATCTTTAGGGCATTTCCTGTTTGCCTGCCCAGCCTATTGTGCTCCACGCCGTAAATGGCTAAAACCAATATGCAAAAGATTAAACACCCGAGTGAGCAACGAAGCATTGTTATCCCTAAAATACAATACAGCAGAATGGCTATCCATAGGGGTAGCAAAATATCTTGGGTGGGCCTGGATTATCAGAGCAAGGTGCTTACAAGGAGCCAATAGCTGAATGCCTAATGAGTTGTCCTAAATCTATGCTTACTGGATTGCAATTTCGTATTATCTTAAAAAAAATTTTTTTTATGTATTAACTTTGGTAAAATCGTCTTTCTATGCTATTTAATTGCTTTTTAAACATGATCTATGATAACTTAAATTGTTTGTATATGGTTGTATTTACTTACCTGCTGTGTGTTTTTTATACGCTTGTCTTTTATGAAGAAAAACATCGAAATAAAGACGTTAAAAACTGAAACTGAGAAGTGTGATAAATCAGATTATTTCAGCCCCACCAAAGCTGTAAGAATGACTTGGATGGTAAATATTGGTTATTTTGAATGCATTTTATTGTAATAATGAACCACTGTTGTGCTTATCTTTAAATTTAACACATTACACCACCATGTGGTAGACTGTCGTAAGTGCCAGTGTTGACATTTAAGTGCTGGTGCCAAGCACCAGAAATCACAGGCTCATATTAAGCACTGGATAGTCCTCCAATCAGGGCACTATAGGACCAGAAGGATCCAAGGTGGAACAGTCTCATAAACGGGGAGGAAAGCCATCAAATCAGGAGCAGGGAAGTCAGAAACGTAATCAAGTTATCCGAGCATGAGCACTCTAAGTATATGTAAATTATAGGTGGCAATAGTTTATAAAACTACCACTTTACAATTGGACTTTAAAGAATCATGCAAATTAAAAGCTTCCATTTTTGGATCTCATTTGCTAGTCAGTTTAGCTTCAGTACAGGCAGCAAATGAACCATAGTACTGTGACTGAATGTCAAGTTACTTTCCAGTAATATTCATTACACTCAGTACTTCTGTTTCTCATCAGAGTCCTCATCTATCGGGGTGACCCACCTTCAGAAGTAGCTGCAATATATTTCTAAGCCTAGCTCTTCCTCCCTCCAGCGAGGAGAAGAAGGTGAGCCTCCCACAGGAAGAAATGAAACAATAACAAACAGAAATGAATAGATAAAATCAACCATAAAAACAGGGTCTGGGCAGAAACCAGGAATGTGACGAGGAACAATGTTTGATTCAGCGTAATTAACCTACTTCAGTAAGTAATTTGGCGGCATCACTGCTTAGACCCTGTACATTGTCACAATCCTTTCAACAAAGGTAACATACCCAGAGACAGACACTTTGGGTCAGATTTACAAGCCCCTTGCCCACGTTGCGTCACTTTCCCCATGATAAAAGTGGCGCAAGGGGCTTGTAAATCTGCCCCTTTGTGTCGGGGTCAACTTCTCACATGGTCTATTTTTCCTCATCTCTCCGGCTGGTGTCTTGTGTTGGAGCTTCTACAGACAGGGTCTCAGTCTTTTTCGAGGGTGGAGGTAGGGATGCATGAACATTTCTCACTTTTGTGCCGTGTTTTTTAGGTGGTTTTGTTTTATAAAAAAAATGGTCTGAACACACTTCCAAAGTATTATATATTTGACCCCATATCTAAGAACGACGTTACATATGGTGTCACTGCTTGTAGACTGTGGTTTAGTCCTTTGTCTATGTTGCTCACGTTTGCACTGTATATACGGAGCACCAACACATTTAAACTTTTTACTAATAAGATTCTGTGTGGCCAAAATGCGTTGAGGAATTTATGGGGCTTGAGAATTGGATCCTTATCAGCAGCTCCACGGATTGACCCGCTGCCTCCACGAGGGCATCGAGGTCAGGAGCACATTTGAGAAATAGTGGATAATTGACTTCAATCAATGCACACCTGCAGAAGAAACACATACGGAGCTGTCTCAAAGAGACCTTCCCCACAATCCCACGACACTTGAATATGTTCTGACTGCAAAGGTCAAAGGACAATGACCCCACAGAGTATGATACCATGGCAGTATCAGAGAGACTAGAGCTGACAGAAGCAGAAATCACGGAGAGGGGACAGTGTCTTTGGGTCTGAGGACTTATTATATGCTGCACCACTGGGTTTCAGCAATAGCGCAGGTGGGGGGTCACATGATCTGAGTGTAAGCGGTGACTGCAAACACCCACAAGCCACCCTGACTGGATCATCAATTGATAGGATTTCAGGAAGGAGGAACTCCTACATTATGAGCGGTTGACTGTGTTTAGAACATGACTAGACCTATTTGCCTTTTTTCTCAAACATGGCCACTGAGAGGGAGAGCCGAAGGATGCAGGCAGCTAGAGCACTATTTTCAGGATAACACAGAGGGCCACTACAAACAATAACAAAAGGGGCGGTGCATCTAAGGAAATTAAAGTGATGGGTCTATTGAGAAAACTAGAACAATTGTTTAAAACTGCTCGTTCTAAACGGTTGGAGGTTATTTCACAATTACCTAAACAATAAGAAAATCCAAAGGGGCCTCCAGATCTATACTATGCCCTCATTTTACAATTCAGATCCTGGGAAGTTGCAAGAATGGGTGGACAATTCAACCCAATGTTCTTAAACCACGTTGACAATGTTGATAAAGGGTATACATTCTGACTGTGAACAAATATTGAAAGAAATTGAACAAATAATGGATTGCCCCAAGACAAGCCTTTTAGCGTGAAAAATAAACCATTGACACTTTGATGAGGGATATGAATGATAGCTTACAAAAATTAGAAGGGATGTGATTATGCAAAGATAATTCCTGAGGGATGTTCAAGATTTGAGAGGGGATTAATAATAACAGTTAATAGGAAATATGGTTACCTTTACCGAGAAGTGGAACAGGAGGGAAGCAATCAGGCTCTAACCAGTACAATGGGAGTTGAAAAGGAGTCGAAACTGACGGAAGAAAGTGATGTCTTGGATAATCAGAAATGTAGTCTCTAAAGGAGAGGCGATTATCAAAACAACTTTTTTATATGATTACCACCTTCTCAGAAAAGGACAAATAAAAATAATGCTCCCAACAAGAGGAAGAGGATGTGGATGCAAATGAGGAGGAAGCAAAGGAAAAGAAGGAGGAACCAATTTAGAAAGTGGAAGGGGAAAACCACAACAGCCCTTGTGGGATCAAACAACAGGGGTGAGCCACACAACCAATGATGGAAAAGGGTCATAAAACTATTATTAATTTAGCTACCAAAACACTCACTTCTGAAAAGAAAGAGGTTCTGAAGCTGGGTTTGTCGTTTTGCCCTACCATGAAATGTGATTGTGTACAAACACAAATAGATCTTTTCAGACTAGTATGTAAATTGAAATTGAAAAAATCCACTTTATATGTAACTTTAGAGCTACAAATGAAAGTGAGAACAGAGCATTACCAGATAATTGCAAACTGAAGATAAGCAATGCTGATATGTTTATAGCATTATATGAGTTGGAAATGGTACTGGAATAGATAAAAGTAACGTAGAACACTTTCTGGGCAATTTAGGGATTATCTATAACAGAATAATCTCCAGTAACTTTAAGCCTAAATCAACATTCATGCCACATTTGACATATGACATTATAGATGCATTTCATGAGAATACAATAATAGAAATTAATAGGCTCAGTAGAATGAAGTATAAGTACAAAGATAATCTAACATGGTCACATTGTTGAAAGATAAGAGTATAATAATCTGCCCAGCTGGTAAGGGAGGGAATTCCATAATACTCCCATTTGAAGCTATGAGATAGCTTGCTACACAAGAATGTTAATAAGTGATTCCACGGAAGGAATATAACTTACTTACAGAGGAACATTTGCAATTGGAAAGAACAAGGTTTACTAGAAGAAGACCAATTAAAATATCTAAAATGTGACTTTACAAGTATCTCAGTTCTTTACCACTTGCCTAAAGTACACAAAGACACTAATGATCTGCCCCCAGACAGAGTGCATCATCGATTGGGAGCCTCCTTGAGAACAGCTCTAAATTTGTATACCATTTTATCAGACACTTTTTTGACAGGTTTACTATCTTATGTAAGGAACATGTACGATTTCTTAATGTAAATAATTGATATAAAATGGGAACATTGTTACCTACTCCTGACAGTTGATGTAACACTTTCATACACCAGTAGCAGACAGGAGGAGGATTTAAGAGCATTGAAGTATTTTCTCTGAGCAAGACCAATTTGGTTTCTGTCACACACTAATATGCTGTTGTAGCTTGCAAGATACTGTTTGGAAAATAATGTTTTCATGTTTAATAACACTAGTTTTAGACAGAAATGCAACAGCAATGGGCAGATATCTCACACCAAGCTATGCCGGGCTCAAGATGGGCTGACGGGAGTAATAAGTGTCCATTGCTGAGGAAACACTGGCAGGGTTTGATCATTTGGTGTTGTGGCTTCGCTAAATAGAGCTCTTTTCGCAAGGAATACAGGATATGGCTGAGAGATTTGTTAAGAGGCTTAACAACAACAAATGTAATGTAATGCTAAAATCAGAAATTATCAAAGAAATAAATTACTGTTCTGTATGTCCATATAGCGATATGTGATGGTAATATTGCCACTAGACTCTAGGAAACCCAAAGCAGGAAACATCATTTTTCCTACCCTTAATGACTATCAGGATCCTTTGAAATGGAGTATCCCTTAAGAGAAACTCTTGCAGGCAAGTAGGAATTGCAGCACAGAGGAAGCCTTCTCCAAAAAAAGAAAAATACTATTTGTAGATTCAGAGAGAGAAGCTGTCCTCAATGGCCATTGGATAAAGTGGTTAAAAGGGTCAGAGGGGTATAATGGAGTCACATTTAAGCATCTGCTAATTCTTACATAAAATATTCTTAATTTTTTTATTTGCCTCATTAGATGTAGTAATGAATCTGATTCCCTCATCAGTTTTTGTTTGAGTTCTAGCGATATCACTGAACAGTATATATAATTCCTCAAATGGCAGGCCTGAAACATGGCTAAACGAGCCACTTAAGTGGGTGGCACAATAACTGCTGTAGGCCCACAAGTAGGTTTTAAATTATATACCCTGGGCATACGGTATACCACTTTTCTAGGGACATATAAGTAAATTAAATATTCCAATCAGGTGTAGTCCAATTTCACCATGTTTTAGGGAAAGAACACAAGCATTATAGCACTGTTAGCAGTAGTAAAGTGAACAAAGTCCCAAGGCCAGCAAAACATAGCCAGCAAAAATAGGAAGATTGAAGGCAAAACATTTGGGGGTGACCCTGCAGAAAGGGCCAAGTCAAAACACATCTATACCCAGGATTTTATAATGAGTCATTAGGAGTGGTAAATTTGCAGCAGTAGTATCTCTGCAGGAGATACCACCCCACATGGTTACACATTTTATTAGGTTCATGAAGACATCCCGCATAAACAAATGTTTCTCCAAACACATTTGCCAACGGCTGTGTATTTAAAATGCCCAAAATAAGGAATTGCATGTGGGAATGGGCCTCATAATTGTGGAACCAGCATATTTTACCCCATGCCAGGAATGAAAGGTGAAATTGCACAATCCAGGGGTGGCAATGCAAGCCAGAAATGGTAATTCAGGACTCAGTATTGCCTGTCCTTTTACCATGCAACACAGAATGGATCCATTGTATGTGTATCTAAGCATATTGTTTGCGAATACCATTTGTTTGGAAATTCACACATTCAGTAGTAGGCTGATTTCTACATGTGGATACATTTCCAAACCTAGATTTATCTTTGAGAGTTAGCCCTGCATATTTTTTTTAGCATTCCTCTGCTAATTATTATGTACTGTTAGATTATTCTGTGCAGCACCTTTGGTACATGGCTTTCAAATAAGTAAGTGCGTTCAAATGTATTCATTCACTTTAGTGCATCACCCTGACATCATCTGCCATATTAGTCAAAGAAGTAATAAAATGGGATCAATTTGATTTTTTTTTGTAAATTTTTATCGTTCCCCAGGGGTACTTGACACTAGGAAATTGGGTTACTGGTTGAGGAAGGTGAAACCCTACTCAGGCAGCAAATACAATTCTGTTCAGGATGGAACACAAGCAAACTCCAAATTAACCTGTGCTTAATCCTCTGTAGCTTGGCACAAAAGCCTCACTTAGAGGCTATATGTAAAGTATTTATGCAGCACACAACAATAAAGTGAAAACAAAGCTCAAGAAAAAATCCCACGTCAATTTTGATTATTTACACCAAAATGACAGAAATCCAATTAGTAGGACCGGAACTATGAACTTTTAATGATTTCAGGTAGATATAGTGCAGTCTCAGCTATCTGGTTGTATGAGACTGGGTGAAAGTTACAAGTTCAGTCTGGCCGTAATGGAGTGCAGTCTGGCTACAGGGACCAGGTAATTCCCACTAAAAAAGTTACCTTCCAAAGTCCAATGTAAAGAGTTTTGATCACAGTGGAGGAGGCCGTGAGGAGCAGGCACAACGTCACGGATGGTTGTCGATGTAGCGCAAAGAGCAGGCCGGGTGTCTTGGATGCTCATTGCTGTAGCATTAAGATCCTGTTAGGCTGTTATGAGCCCCAATGTACCCCAATATAAGCCTAGGTAGCTGCACAAACTTTTACCTACGTTTGTCCTACCTTGCTCTGCATAACAGCTCTGGCGCTGACCTTTTACCTAGTTATGTGCATATGGCATGGCATTTATACGAAATGCCATACGTTTTTTTTCTGAAACCTAACCTCATTTATTATGCATGAGGATTCTTAGTATCATATCTTAATCCCCTACACAGAACATACACTGCAGGATTGCCATCTTCTGGATAATAACTCTGTACAAAAGTTACGGCTATCGCCATCGTTGGACGAAAGGCCCAAAGTACCATTACACATCTAGGTAGAACCCCTGAGGAGCATCTTTTTGGGTATAAAAGAACCACATCTTCGCTGGGTAACCAGAGGAGAAGCTTCCACGCTGAAACAAGAGGCTGAAAGTCCCTGCAAGCAGAAACTCCAGCACGCAGTGGTCTGACATTCCTTGCGGGGTGTCCAACTGAAGGCCAAGACGGGCTCATTCGTTCTCTCCCATCAAGTAATAGTGTTAGCACTTTCCTAGGGGATTCTTGGCTTTACACTCACATACATGCTAGGTATGATTAGGTGCACTCAGGTAGGGTTTGCATCTTAGGGGCACGCTTGATTACTGTCATGTATCTATATGCCTGCATATATTCACTGTTTTAGCACTATGGTAAAATTCTACCTTTTGTTTACTCTGTTGGCGCTTGTAATCTTATATATCTGTTTCAGTCTAATGATTGTCGCAACAAACATGTTTTATACTAGAATGACGCTGGGTCAATAAGTGCTTATTGAAAACATTCTCATAGTTTATTCTGTGTATCTCTCTGAGACTATGTGAAGGATGGATTGTCTTGTTGGATAATTTCCAGAAACTATTCTCTCCTTGGTAAGGTTAGGGGGCTTATAGTGGAACTGTAAAAATTCTGGTCTAAAGGCTAACATCCTTTAGGGGTGTCGGGACTCAGTCTGGACACCAATCCCTTAGTTTATGTTGTCTAAATGTGCTAATCCTATATAGATTTGTAGGAACTACATGACAATGCATTGCTGGAGATTCGGCTTTGCGGTCACCGCAGGCTGTCAATGCTGTAGCACAAATTACGATCTTGCATGGTCGGTCATCACTTGTGGTCGCTGCAGCTCGAAGAGTCTGGTTCACCAGAGCTTTGTGTTGATGGTTTGTGTGGGTGGCAAGATCTTGGCATGAATATGACTGTTCGTGGTCATTAAGAGCTAAAGCTTTAGAATTTCTCCTTTTCTCTGAGGAGGAGCACAACTGGTGCCACACCAAGGGTCCAGGACATAGGGGCACCTCTTGGGGATGAGGAACTCACTCCAGGAGAGGCCCCCTGGGATCAGACATGTCTAGTTTTAGGTCCAGGCAGCATGTCAGCTGGACTGTTGCAGAGAGGCATCTGGAGCTTCTTATGTCCCTGTAGCTTTAGCAAGAGGTCAGTCAGCTGCCCCTTGGAGTCATTTCAGCCTGGGGTGATGGGTTCAGGTTCAGCCTTTCTTCTTAACAAGGTGAGCAGCCCTCAAGGAGTGTACGGAAGAGTTGGGTCTGAGGGTCCAATATTTATACCTAGTGCCACTTTGAAGTGGAAGAATCTTCCAGAGTTCTCCCCCACAGAGGTGTCTGGAATATCTTGCATCCCTGCCCTATGCCCAGCTTGTCTGGTTGAAAAAATACGGTGTGAAACCCT
Source organism: Lissotriton vulgaris (assembly GCF_964263255.1). Classification (NCBI taxonomy): domain Eukaryota; kingdom Metazoa; phylum Chordata; class Amphibia; order Caudata; family Salamandridae; genus Lissotriton; species Lissotriton vulgaris. Next base: position 1,530,042,753 of record NC_141685.1, on the reverse strand, counting down.
TTGTAATTGTGCTGAGTCAGAGTCTTAGCGATGTGAAAGTATAGTGGGTGACAGCTCCTCTCCCTCATCTTAACCGAGATGGCCCATCCCTACAGTAGGCATTGCCCTTTGTCTCACTATCTGGGAGTAATACACAAAGACCTATTGCCAGCTACAACTAGTTATGTGAGCCAGGATACAGGCTGCAGGCACCAAATATTTAGGACAAGAAAATGCCAGCTTTCTAAAAGTGCAATTTTCAGAACTGTGACTTAATATCCAGCTTTACCATTGGATAGGGTTTTTTGAACAAGTCTTTAGAGACGAAACTTGACTTTTCTACCTGCTCCTAGTTAAAAGGTATCACTCATTAAATGTAATACTGTAACCCAATGTTATCCTATGGGAGAGGCAGGTAAAGTAGCAGTGAAAACCAGATTTAAGATTTTTTCACTACAAGGAGATGTAACGGTTAAAAGTACATGCCAATCTTTTTAAATACAATGCCCCCTGCTGCCCTCTGAGCTGTGTAGGGCCTATGCAGGTGTGACATGCATGTATTAAAAAAAGGAAGGTTTAGGCCTGGCAAAAGTCTTATTTTGCCAGGTCGACATGTCAGTGTTTCACTGCACACACAGGCTTTGATGGCAGGCCTGAGGCAAGTTTAAAAATACCTACTTTTGTGGGTGGCACAATAAATGGCACAGGCCCACTAGCAGTGTTTACTTTACAAGCCCTGGGTATATGTTATACCACTTTACTAGGGACTTATGGGTAAATTAAATATGCCATTAAAGATTAAGCTAATTTTACCATATGTTAGAGAGCAAGCACATTTGCATTGGAAAGCAATGGTAAAGTAGGCAGCAAAACGAAGTCAGTAAAACAGGAGAATTGAAGGCAAAAAGTTGTAAAAAAAAACCAAGCCAAGGATGTCAGGTCCAATAGACACTATATCAAGATCGATAATATTGACTAACAAACATATTGCATCTACAACATCAACCTAACCAATATATAACAGTTTAAGTATATACATGTGCTACTCTTAACTACAATTCTGCTTACTTAGACTTACCTTGTGATACATTGGTTGGGTCAATGTTCTGGATATGATATTATTTGACATATGATATAACCCATCCGATTTAGTGGTGGTATGCCATTCCTCGTATTAATGGTTGTCACAAATGTTATCCTTATTTGCTGATATAGTTGTTTCATTGTTGGAGTTCACTGAGGCTTTCACAATAAGACATAATTTGATCGTTAGGATGTGTGCTAACAAGAGCCTGATTAAACATCAAGCTGAAAACTTCCTGGGCCTCATTTATGAGAAATGACGCATCGCTGCGTGAAAGCAGTGATGCGTCACTTCTCAGTGCGCACTCCTTGCGACATACATGATGCGTCATATTTAATGTATGACGCATCATGTCGCAAGGAGTTACAGATATGTCAGTATTTCTGACGCATCTGTAAGCACAAAAGTGACGCATTGCTGGAGTGTGTCACAAAAGTGACGCAACTCCAGCAATGCGTCCTTTCACATGGGGCAGGCCCCATGTGGAAGGGCCTGCCTCAGTCTTACGCCTGCTGTGAGGCAGGCGCAAGATTTTGATGCAACGGCGTCCTAGAAGTGACGCAGTGAAATCTCATAGATTTCACTGCATCTCTTCTACAAGGCTTTTTGCGGGGGAACGCACCCCGCATACATTATACCTGATGCAGGTATAATGTAGTGCAGGGGTTTACAAAGTGACGCATCTACTTAGATGCGTCACTTTGTAAATTGTGCTCAACAAGAGGCATGTTTTACGCCACCGGTTCATCACAAAAAGTGACTCATTGGAAGCGCAAAACTGACGCAAGGCCTAAAAAATGAGGCCCCCTGTTTTCAAAGTAACATTTTTCACTTTCAGCTCAGTGTGCCTTAAAAATAAGGCAATGAAACCAAATTGGTATCTTACACTTCCTTTTATAAACAATTTAGGAACAAATTATAAGTTTGGTGGTGTAGGTGTGATACTACTCTGCCCAATTATAACCAATCAATGTTTCCTTACGTGCATTTCCTGGGTGTGGGAACACTTTATCTGAATTTACTGGCTAGAAAATCAGTCCTATAATAGTACATGGTGCTTAGACTGAAAACACAGCCCGGTATCGGCCCCAGTTACTCGCCTGAGCCCTTCTCAAGGCACGGGGAGCATGGAAACCTCCCCCTGCTAGCCCACATCATCTGCTGTGCCCTGAAGACTTTCCCACCACTAGCCTTCCATGACTGGCACCACACTCAGAGCAGGTGGTAAATGGAAGCATATTTGTTCCCAGAATGGTCACACAGCATGGAGATGTGGCCCCAGTAAATTTGGCTTTGCATGTCATTCCTCCTTCCGGAGGCAAATACCCATGATAGTCAGATTTTTGTACGGTGATAACAACTGGAAATGTTATTTCTGGCTACATGTTACACCCATACAGAAATCCAGCCACCTTGTAATCAGGGCTTGTAAGAAATTGGGTTGTAGGTTGACTGGGGTATGAGCCCCAGTCAAGCCGCAAACACATTCCTAGTCAGGGTAAGAAGCAGGAAATCCTTAAATTAACATAGGCTCACTCTCTCGTAGGTTGGCACAGGGCAGTGAGGCTTAACGTAGAGGTAACGTGTAAAGTATTTGTGCAACAATTCAAATAGTAAAGAAGTAAAAACACCACACAAAAGTCTCCACACCAGGTTAGAAAAATAGCTCTAATAAATAAAACAATACCAAAACGACAAATATCCAATAAGTAGAACTTAAGATATGAAATTTTAATGAATAAACTGTAGCAAAGTGTTTAGAAGAAATAAGCACTTTCTTGGGATATCTGCTCACACCGGACAGGGACAAAGTCAAGAGCTCAGGGCGACCAAGATGAAGTGCGTGCCGGATACAGGGACTCAGTGAGACCCGCTAAACAAAAGTACCTTAATCCTGGTTGCATCCATAAAGATGTGGGATGCAATCGAACAATGTCTCAGTGTTCCCCATGTAGTAGGGAGTGATGTGTTGATTTCCTTCACGCAGCAGGGGCAGTGGTCAGTACCGAAGGTCATTCATCTGTTCTGAGATGCAATGGTTCTAAAGGTGATTCACTGGGTTTCTCTACATAGTAGAGGTGATGCTTTGCTCTTTTCAATGCAGTCGTGGTGATGCATTTGTTCCGAAGTAATTTAAAGTGTGATGTCCCAATTCTGCTCTCACAGCAGAGGGTGCATCGGTTCCGCTAGAGAGCAAGCACCCTAGGTCCACATCCAAGGGTCCAGGGCTGGGGTGGCACCACTTAGCTGGACAGATTTTCAGGTCTAACAGGGCTTAAATCTTATCTTAGCATTGATACCAGATTTGGCACACATCTGGTCACACTGACTAACTTACTGGGAAACTCCTTACGCTTCATCCAGAGTGGTATCACTAAATGGGATATCGCTATTGCATATGTTAGGTGCCCAGTTTCCCATACCCTTTGGTAATGGGTACAATTTTACTGCACTCTGCACTCTGAGGAGCAGGACACCCAGGCTCAGTTTCACCGATGTCAGATTCGCCCAAGTCAAAATTGCAGCAAGAAATGGGACCATCTGCAAGTCCTAGTCCTCGAGAAATTCCTACAACACCACGGGACAGAAGAACATGGAGTGCAGCTCTAGCCAGGCCACTGTCACACCTTTGCCCTGAACAAGTCCCAACCCTCCAGTCACATCCCCACAACCCACATTGGATTCAGATTCCCTTTACCATCTGCTCAGGGGCAATACTACATTGAATTGGAAAAAGTAGAGTTTTGCAGGGTGTTATGAGGATCCACAAACAGTTTATGATCTAGTAAAACCATGTGCACATATCATTCCCATTCCGGGTCGAAAAATGTGGGATAACAGGACTTTGTTGTTGAAATGGAAATTCCATCCTCCCATCCATCCGTAGATGTGGAGAGGAGAGGATGAAGATGTCACATGATCAATGTAATGGGCGTGTCCCATCTGGATCTATCTGCGACTTACAGCAGGCTTCCACAAAAGACAATCCAGGCTGTTACTCGAAAGCCTCATTACTTCCATTTCTTCCTTCCTACAGCACAGAAGGCGGTGCTCACTATTGATTCCCGTGGCATGAATGAATATGTTATTCCTCCTGTTTAAATAAAAGCACTCATTTGATTATGGGTGAAACATATGATCATATTAATGCATTTTTAGGGTTCTTGTTATTCTGCTAAAGTAAATTATTTTAACCTTGTTATGGTCATTTGTAATTTACATGCTTCTCTCTCTCTTTTCATTTTATAGATTGTGTTTGTGTATTGAAAAAAACTAACACAAAGTTGAGAAAGCAAACTTCAGGGAGATTTTTGCTACTTTACACTTTCGCCTGGAATGAAACGTCCCTGAATTCATTCTAATTACGGGTAGTTTTCCATAACCACTTATTCTAATTGCCAGCAGAGTAATCCTTGAAAATAAACGCTATTACAGAGAAAAGAGAAACTAAACAGGCAGACATTTATGAAATAGATTTGATTGTTGTTTCTATAACTTCATAATGAGGAGAGAAATCCGCGAACGACCCGTGGAGAGTGAAATAACTGTGTTCTGACTGAAAGGGCGAGCCACGGGTGAGCTACACTAATGGTATAATTAAACTGCATGGTTTCTGTTCTGACCTGTTGCTACATCTCCAATTTACTTCTTGTTTGGAGGCGAGGACATTAAAATTACCTTCCCTTGATCTCAGCAAGAGCGTGTTATCATGCGCAGCTGTGTTTTAAAATAGAGGTCCTTCAAGGCGCTGAAGTAGCAAGCTTACAGTACCAGAACTCCTTCAAAATCAGAAGTCAGAGAGTTCTTATTGAAGGAGACAACAGTGGATCAACACTCTTCAGGGTGTACTGTTCACATTGAATGCCGAGATTTATCCTACAAAAAATATTAAATTATTCTTATTTTTTTTTTATATGTAAAATTGTATTCATGTTTCTATATTAAACTGAGAAAAACATCCTGACACGAACACTATAAAAATTAAAACCCGTAATAGGATGACCATATGCAGCTGAAGCATGACTGACATAGTTAGATCAGTCTCACTCCAACTCCTGGTTGGGTCATTACTCAACAGAAGGACTGAACGGGAAGCATTAATAACCTGCTTTATGAAATATATAATTATCTGAGGAGAATGAGCAACTAGTGGAGTTAATTTAGTAAGGTTGGTGGCCTACAGGTATGGCAGAGGCCCTTGCCTTCGCCAGACAGAAGAGGACCACATGCCGCATTTGGTGGTCCTCACCAGCTTGTTGGCAATTGTTTCAGCGAACGTCCTTCTAGTGACATAGCGTGAGAAATTCCACCAGAACTGCTGTTCTGGCAGACCAACATCTGCTGATGGCTGGTGTGCATAGTTTTTTTGTGTTTTATAATCCCCTAAACTTGCACTTTGCATATGAAATGCACACAAGTAATGGTCCTCAAGCCCAGGAAGATTTCTTCATGCAAGAGAGACTATTGATAAAGGCAGGCAAAATATGCGTCAGAAGTCCTGCCCTAAATAAGGTGGACAGTCCAATACATTGACCTGGGGGCCTTGTGGCAAATGGGCTGTTGGGTCGTAGGTTTCTAATAGATTAGTCAGCTGAGACTCTAGCATCACCAATTTGGAATTTCCAACACCTCAGAATGATGTGAGTATGCCTCTGTTTTTGTGAGGTAGGACCCCAGCCAATTTATGGCAGGTCTTACATGTCACTAAATCCTAAATGGCCCAGTAAGTTTCAGATCATGTATCTGAAATCTTTGTCACAAAAGCAGTGCCGCGAGATAAGATTCAGGGTCAGATTTACAAACATTTGCACTGGGATTGTATCACAAAAGTGACGCAAACCTATACAAAAAGTTTTTTGTTGGACTTATTTTTTAGCGCAAACCTTGTTTTGTTTAGAAAAGGCGCCCTAAAGTACACCAAAAGAGCAAAAGCGCTCATTTGCACTACGCTGCATCACAGGATGTTACACATGTGTTTCCGTGCAACCAGCCATATTTTTTGATGCAAAGCCCTTTCCAATAACAAAAGTAGACAGGGTTTTGCTTTAAAAAATAACGCCACTTTGAAGCAGCCATTAAAAGAAGAAATACACTTATTTCTCCTTTCTTTTCTGACTGTGCATGTGTGCTACACTGTACACAACACATACAAATTAGGAAAGGTTTTACAGTTTGTCTAGGCATAGAATGTTGTACTGGAAGGGTGCCCTTCAGTACAAAACCTATGCTAGACTCAAGCAGACAACCTTGCACTGTAGTGGTATGTGCATGGCGCTCAGCAGGGAGAGGGGAGGAGAGTGTCATATCTCTGTAGATATGGGCTTTCCTCCTCTCTCCCTGTCAAGCAGTGTGCTGTTCTGCGTTGTGTGACAGGATCATAAATCTGGCCCTCAGAATATTATTTCCTTAAGCAACTCAGCTAGAGATCTGAAATTGTGTCGAACATTTTTTGGGGGCATCTGTGTTTGCCAGCAGCAATCCATCCGCTGTTTCTGCTTCTTTCCAGGTAAAGTGCAATGCCCACGCTTGTTACAGCAACAAGGGTGTAGGTGTGTATGTGTCTGTTACAACTATGATGCATATTTCAGCACCCGACAAATAACTGTGCATTTTTTTACAGCTTTGCTGAAAGTTTTTCATGGTATAAGATCATAGCAACCGAATGACTGGCAGTCCTCAAACACAACAGTACAGGTGTAATAAAATTACACATACTAATTTTTTGAGTTGCTCAATTGACATATGTATAGAATGGCTACCAAATTTGATCAAACTTGTCAAGCCATATTGCCTTTTACAGCTGTGAGATGTTTCATCTCATAAATGCTCCAAATTTCGTTGTACCAAGTAACATCTTGAGGGGATCTTGGCCCTTTGCTTTTGTTCTATTACCCAGCTGGCAGCTATAAGCAGTTGGGTAATCAATTTAACAGTTATGGATGTAAGAGAGAATGCAGTAACACTACAACTCCTCATGAAACTACTAACATATGCCTGCAATGCCCCTTAGGATAGGTTAAGACTTTACCCCAGAAAGCAGAAGTATGGCATTTTTCGAAGGCTCTATGAATGTATTTTAAATAGTGTAGTTGAGTTAGGGACATTTTGACCCCTCCTGCACTTGCTTTTATGCATGGATTCTGATCTAAGGTTGTAATGTGGTGCAAATTTCAGACCTTCCTGGACTAAATGGGTGGGAGGAGCTGACACTTGCACCTAAATAGGGCTGTGCATGTCCTCAGCCAAAGAGCTGCATACCCCCTGTAGTGAGTCTGGAGCCAGGGCAGGATGGGTAGGGACCTTGTGGACTTCAAAGGACTTCAAAGGCCTTCAAAGGGGGAAACATCCTTTACAACAAAACTCTAACGACGCAGTACCATTACAACACAGGTTTTACAATGAAAGTCGTTACAACGACTTTCGCTGGAGGGCGCTCTAGGGTAGGGAATAGTTTAATTTACTATCCAACACCTTCTCTACTATCCACGGGGACTGGAGTTGGAATAGTAAATTAAACTATTCACTATCCAGCGTCCCCCAACGCAAGTCGTTGTAACGACTTGCGTCGTAAAACCTGCGTTGTAACGGTACGCATGGTAATACCACGTGTTGTACCGTCATACATCCCTAACAGGCCTCTCTTTGAAGCCTCCCCCACTCTAAAGGCACATCTGGGCGCCTGACACCACGAACTCAGTACACTCTGGACCTTAGGACACTCTGTAAGGAAGAGGACCGCTTTGCTGCTGAAAGGACTGACAATATGCTCCCTGGACTCCAGCTCTGTTGTTTGTGCCATGGTGCCTGCTGACCCTTGCTTGGTGTGAGGAGGACTGGAACTGAATTTCCACATCCCCAGAACCAAGTAACTCCAAGAGCTTGCTGGCTTGCCTCCTGTTCTGACATCTCAAGGACATCAAAGACTTTGTTCAACCCTTCTGCAGTCTACGGACTCTTCCACCTATGAGTCCTGCCCTGCCAAATGGTACCAATCCAGTCCTGGGCCCTTGGAAGTGAGGTTTCTGGCTGGTTCTGCAAAAATCCATGTGTTATAAAGAATACCGGAACCAAGGAAATGGTAAGTCTTTTATTCACAGCCACCACTAAGCCACCAGTATACACGGTATGCACCTGTTACAACGCATTTTTTACTCCGCACTACCACTACAACGCAGGCATTACAACGCATACCGTTACAACGCATGGCGCTGGGGGGCGCTCTAGGATAAGAGGTAAGTTTAATTTACTATCCAACACCTTCCCTAGGGTCCACGGGGACTGGAGTTAGAATAGTAAATTATACTTACCACTATCCAGCACCCCAAAGCGCTATGCGTTGTAGCGGTATGCGTTGTAAATACCGCGTTGTAATGGTATGCGGAGTAAAAGTATGCGTTGTAACGACATACATCCGTATACACAGGAAACTTCTTCACAGTACTGTAGTCATTCTCAGCCTACTTTTCTCAAGATTCTAAGGTAGCCTTCAGGGAACAGAGGAACGTTCCAATTGAGGAAAAAGGAGGGGGGTAGGAGGGAAGTACCAATGTGAATGAAGACAAGTATAAAGGTTATAACACATATTTCCTCCAAACAAAACAAGAAATAGGAGTATAAAGGTATACCTAACAGAGTTAACACATATTGTGGTCCTTTCCTAACAAATCAAGAAACCAGGATCATACAGGTATACCTAACACATTTAATACATATTGTAGTCCTTGTGCCAGTTAGGTGTAATGGTAGCCCTCTTGGTGTGCACCCTTAGGCCGGTGGTCCCAAGGGGGTTCCCCTTCGCAGGAGCCCCGGTATCATGGTATCTTGCCAACCGGTCCATGCTCCAGTTTTGTCCATTCTCTAAGGTCACTGTGTTATTCTTTACCTCTATGATTCTTTGGGCTCTAAATATTTTGACTCATAGTTGCCCCTGAGATTAGGTCTCTTCACCACCACCAACTCTCCTGCTGCCCAATTTTGTGACTTGCATCCATGTTTCACATCATACAGTTCTTTATATCTGGCCTGATGCGATTCTACTTTATCTTTAACCTCTTCAAACGACTGAGTATATAAGTCTCCCCCACCCATCCAAGAAGGGAAGAACGTAGTACTAGGTTTCCTTCTTCTGAGAGAACAAAAAGGAGATATGCCAGTTACTGTGTTGGGAGTAGTGTGATAGGCCCATAACAACTCCCTAATCAACCTCTCTACCGGGACATCATTAGCACATTCTAACTGGATGTTTTCTTTAATCATTCTATTCACCCTTTCGATCATTTCATTTGCCCGAGGGCAGTACAATGCTGTTTTGAGATGTGCAATCTTAAGCTTCTCCAAGAATTCAGACATAGCTGATGATGTGAGCTGTACTCCGTTGTCCGTAACCAATGCGGAGGGAATACTTTGTTAGAGAAGGAGTTACTCAAAAATTCGATTAAAGATTCAGTCGTGATTACACTGACCAGTTTCGTCACCACCCAGTGTGAATTGCAGTCTGTTAAAGTGAAGATAAACCGCTTGTTCATGCCCGACCTGTTGATTGGTCCTATGATATCCAACGCCAGTTTTTCCCATGGTTTACTTGGAATTGACACTGGGGATAATGGAGCCTTCTGAATATGTTTGGATTTGTCGCTGTTTGCGCATTAATGGCAGTTCTTCACCTTGCTCTCCACCAATGAATCCATACCTGGAAACCAGTAGTGCTCCCTGAGTCTGTTCTTAGTGAGGCTTTTTCCTAAGTGTCCTTCATGGACTAGGTCAATCCGTTTATCTAGTAAATTCTTTGGGGGTATTATTTTGTCTTTTCTCCAGAGCAAATCCTCGTGAAGGCTAATTTTATGCTTCACTTCCCAGAATTTACTCAACTCTTCATCAACAACTTTGCGATTCTCAGGTCACCCATTTATAGTTAGTATTAAATCTTTTTATTGAACACAAGACTCTCAGGTAGTGCAGTAAGCATACAGCAAACATTGTATGTGCGACAAATGCTTGATATGAAACCGGATCGTCAGAATAAAGCATATCACAAAGCCTACATGGCAAACTGAGTCCCAGTGCTATACCGAATAGAGGTTGAATGCAATGCTGAAGTGCAAATGCCAAAAGAGAGAGCAAACCCCCCCAACCCCCCCCTTTCCCCGCCCCCCTCCCAACTTGCCTACCCACCACCCTCGTTCCAAGTCCAGTTCCTCAATCCATACTCGCATCCGTTCACTCAACCTTAGTGCCATCATCTAGCTGAGATAGTCGTAGCAGCCGTAGATAGCGGGACATGTCACCTCCCTGAATTCTGTGGCCAACAGGGACAAAAAGGGTTGCCATAACTCCGCATATTTGGCCCCCTCTTCTGCTTTCACCAGGGACAACTTCTCCATTCCTAAGACTGACCAAAGCCTGCCTAGCCAGCCCTGCATGGTAGGCACCTGCGCCGTGCACCATAAGGCCAGAATAGTCTGAACAGCGGAGCCCAGCGCTATCGTGATCAGTCGCCCTCTTCTAGCTCTAAGGGGAAAAGTAATGGTGTTAGGAAGCCCCAGAAGGACATAGGCCGGAAATCTCAGAATCTCCGTGTCGAAGTGAGCATCAATTTCATCCAGAACCACCTTCCTGTATCCCTGAATGTGCGTGCAATCCCACAAAAGGTGTGTTAGTGTGCCTGTCTCTGCGCATCCTCTCCAGCAAGTCGCTTCTTGGGAAGAATCCATCTTGTGCAACCGTTCGGGCGTGTAATACCAGTATGACACCAGCTTGGTAAAGGTGGACCTCAGGCCCATGTGGTAAGCAGAGTGTCGTGTCCAATAGCAAATGTCCTCCCATTCTTTATTACTCAGATCCCTTCCCAGCTCCCTCTCCCAGCGTGCCCTCCCCGCATTGCTCAGATCCCTTTCCAGCTCCCTCTCCCAGCGCGCCCTCCCCGCATTGTAGACTCGCGAGTATCACTCCAGAAGCAATCGGTAGAGGTCCGAGATGAGTCGCTTGTCTGTCTTCTGAAAAAGCAGCCAATATTCGTACTGGCTGAGTTTCCAGGTGCTCAAATGGTGCCACCCCTCCGTTGGAGTACAGGTGAAATAAAGCCCCACAGCCTGCTGGGCGCCACCGAGCGAACGCCCGTATGTCTCTGCCAGGCCCAAAATCTGGAATTTCCAGCAACGGTGTCAGGGGTGACGGGAATGTTGTCAGACCATGTCGGGCGTTAGTCTGATCCCACACCTCCAGCGGGACTCTGGTGATGAGAGAGGCATATAATTTAGGGGGTCTATGCTGTCTATGAAGGAAAGGGACCTCCTGCAGGGGCCGGCCGGCCACCGCCTGGTCCAGAAAAAGCCAATGCCGCTCTGACTCCCACTTACTCCACTCCACCAGGGTGCGGAGTTGTGTTGCTTGGTAATATAGCGTCAGGTCGGGTAGTCCCAGACCTCCTTTCCCATTTATAGTTAGATCCTTCAACCTGCTGATGGTTTGATCACCGTTCATACTCTCAGCCCACTCCTCTTTGCTAATGGTAGTAGAATGTACTTGCAAAATAGGAAATTCTGGAACTTCAAATTGTTCCACTTTGTCTAATGGTGCTCTTGAAAGGAAATCTGCTGCCTTATTGTGTTCCCCAGCAACAAACTCAACTTTGAAAATGAAACTTTCCAATCCTAACACCCATTTGGCAATTCTGGTTGTACAACTGGTAGCCCCCCTAGAACTGAAAACGTGCATCAAGGGTTTGTGATCCGTGCGAATGGTGAACTTAATGCCCCATAGGTAAAAGTCGAAGTGTCTCACAGCCCTGAAACAGGCAAGAGCTATTACCAAATAGTTCTTTTCTGCCCTGCTCAAGGTACGAGAGGCGAAAGCAACTATTCTTTCTCTGCCTGCGATGACTTGGGACAGGGTAGAGCCTAAATCTTTATTACTGGCGTCTGTGGTCAAAATGGTTTTCCTTGAAGGGTCAAAGTTACACAAATATGGAGCATTAAGGATAGCTGACTTAATGGCCTCAAAAGCACTCTAGTGTTTTTCTAACCACTTGAATTGGGAAGGATTCTTGGTGAGATCTCTGAGATCTCCAGCAATGTCCGCAAAGTATTTTGCAGACTTTGCCATTTACTCCGCCAGCCCAAGGAAAGAAAGTAATTCTTGCTTATGAGTGGGAGCTTGAGCTTTCTCGATGGCCTCCAAAAGGCTAAGTTTAGGTCAGAAGCCCTCTCTGGAAATTGAGTGCCCCAAGTAATCCACAGACGCCACTCCAATTCTACACTTCTTCTCATTGAGAGTGAGCCCTGCTTCTTTGAATTTTCCTAGAACTGACCTGAGATGTGTATCATGTTCCTCACTAGTGGCACCATATATTAAAACGTCATCTTGGAAGCATATCGTATGAGGAATTCCTTCCAAGATGGGCTTCATTATCTTTTGAAATACCGCAGCCGCGGATGCCAGACCAAACAGCATAGTGAGGAACATGAAGGAACCTAAAGGAGTGGTAAATGTCGTGAGTTCTCTTGACTCAGGAAGGAGCTCCACCTGCTGGTATGCGCTCGATAGGTCAAGAACACTAAAACAACACGCCTCACCCATGGTGCTTAATGCTTCGGGAATGCGAGGAAGGGAAAACCTTCCCACAATAATGTTGTCATTGAGGTCTCTAAGCTCGATGCATAATCTTATCCCGTTGTTATCGGCCTTCTTAGCTATGACCACAGGAGAAACCCATGCGGTGCAGTCTACAGGGCGGATGACTCCTAGATTTTGAAGTCTGTCCAGCTCCTTCCTCAGGGGTTCACTCATTAAATGTGGTGTGGGCCTAGTCTTGTGGGTGATAGGTTTAGCATTAGCCTTGAGTTTAATCTTGTGCTGGAAATTTTTAAGGAGACCTAACTCCGAAGAAAATACCTCAGGAAAATGTTTAACCCAATTGTCTCTGGAATTAGGTGAGCCCATGGAAAGGACTTGCTCAAGGCTGTTAGGATTAAGTATTATTCCCAGTTCTTTTTGATGTTGCCATCCCAGTAGGTTTGAACCTTCCTCCACACGGTCTTTAAAGGTGATGTGAGAGTTCATCATACCTTTGACCGGAATTGGTTCTTTGGTATAGCTATGGGGATTGATATCCACCCCCAATAAATCATTTTCATCACACACGTTGATATTCTCAAAATCCGAGATATTCATCAAGGTGAATGGCGAACAAGAGTCTGCGTACATTGTAACCATCTTGCCTCAATACTGACCTCACATTGGGGATATTCTATGTGATTGGCAACTTCTGACTCTCTTATTTGAAATACAATTATTAATGGATTTGCAACTTATTCTCTTGAGAACTAGAAGTGGTAGAATATCTTGAAATAAGACTATGGCAGACCCTAGACAAATGGCCTTTTTATTACATTTCTTACACATTGCTGAAACTGCAGGACACGTAGGATTATTCGCCATATGGTTATTGCTGCCACAACGGTAGCACTTGAGTTTGTTGGTACTAGTAGATTTGGATTTGTCAACCTTTGAGTATTTCTCCCCTTTTTTAGTTTTTAATACTTCTCCCTCATCTGAGGTTTCCTCAATTTCTGACACTAAGTTGCTTTCAGCATTGGTTTGCTCCCCATGAATTGATTTAGGTCTTATCTCTATCATGCACTTCGCTGCATGTTCAATTGACTTAGCTATTTCGATAGCTTCATGTAAATCAGGTTGTTTTTGGAGTAACTTCTCTTGTATTCTGCTATTACTAAAGCATCTCACGATATGATCTCTTATGAGGGAATCATTGAGTTCCCCAAATTGGCAGAAAGTACTTAAACCCCTCAACACTACCACATAACTAGCAATACGTTCATCCTTTCTCTATACTCTACAAAAAAACTTGTGGCGTTCTAACACAATGTTAACTTTATCACCAAAATGTAATCGCAGCTTAATTAATGACACTTCGTAAGCATTCGACGCCTCATCCAAATCTAGAACTGGCAAAGTGTCAAAAACGTTCCTACCCTGGTTGCCTAGATTGTGTAGGAGGACATGTTACCTTTTGAACGCACTGAATTTCTCTCCCCCAATAGCAATAAGATACGATTCAAACACTCTCACCCATTCCTTCCACGGGAGATTGGGTTCCCCGTATTCATTTTAAAACGGCGTAGGTTGAGACATATTCGTTGAAGCCATATTAGAAGTGAAATCACAGTGCACAAAATAACCAACAATTATAGGTAATGCTTGTGATGCAGAAAATGACCCCCTAAAGAAAATATAATACACAATTTACTCAAGATGACAATCACAGGGTGCGCGTAACCGTGTATAATTCCGGAAATAGAGCTACGATTCAGAAAAGGGGGTGGTGATGAACAGAGTGTCTGAATTAAGCAGACCACTCTTACCCAGTCCAAAGACCAGGGCTTGATCCATCACCGTTTTTTAGCTCACTGCACCATCCCAGCTCAGAACTTGGCTATATGCAAATTAGTCCGACCCTTGCCCAGTCCATCATGGGAACAGGGCAGACCAAACTACCAAGCCAATTCTTATACTGGGAAGGAAACAAGCTTCCGGGGACCGGTTTCTGGCATTTCAGCTGTCTTCGGCCCGGCTTGCTTGAATCCTGATGGTGCAATGAGCAAGGGACTCACATCTGAGTATACCCTTCCACGCTTATGGTGGACAAAAACGATTCAGAAAAGGGGGTGGTGATGAACAGAGTGTCTGAATAAAGCAGACCACTCTTACCCAGTCCAAAGATCAGGGCTTGATCCCTCGCCGTTTTTTAGCTCACTGCACCATCCCAGCTCAGAACTTGGCTATATGCAAATTAGTCCGACCCTGGCCCAGTGCATCATGGGAACAGGGCAGACCAAACTACCAAGCCAATTCTTATACTGGGAAGGAAACAAGCTTCCGGGGACCGGTTTCTGGCATTTCAGCCGCCTTCGGCCCGGCTTGCTTGAATCCTGATGGTGCAATGAGCAAGGGACTCACATCTGAGTATACCCTTCCACGCTTATGGTTGACAAAAACAATTCAGAAAGGGGGGGTGGTGATGAACAGAGTGTCTGAATTAAGCAGACTACTCTTACCCAGTCCAAAGATCAGGGACTGATCCATCACCGTTTTTTAGCTCACTGCACCATCCCAGCTCAGAACTTGGCTATATGCAAATTAGTCCGACCCTGGCCCAGTGCATCATGGGAACAGGGCAGACCAAACTACCAAGCCAATTCTTATACTGGGAAGGAAACAAGCTTCCGGGGACCGGTTTCTGGCATTTCAGCCGTCTTCGGCCCGGCTTGCTTGAATCCTGATGGTGCAATGAGCAAGGGACTCACATTTGAGTATACCCTTCCACGCTTATGGTGGACAAAAACGATTCAGAAAAGGGGGTGGTGATGAACAGAGTGTCTGAATTAAGCAGACCACTCTTACCCAGTCCAAAGACCAGGGCTTGATCCATCACCGTTTTTTAGCTCACTGCACCATCCCAGCTCAGAACTTGGCTATATGCAAATTAGTCCGACCCTGGCCCAGTGCATCATGGGAACAGGGCAGACCAAACTACCAAGCCAATTCTTATACTGGGAAGGAAACAAGCTTCCGGGGACCGGTTTCTGGCATTTCAGCCGTCTTCGGCCCGGCTTGCTTGAATCCTGATGGTGCAATGAGCAAGGGACTCACATCTGAGTATACCCTTCCACGCTTATGGTGGACAAAAACGATTCAGAAAAGGGGGTGGTGATGAACAGAGTGTCTGAATTAAGCAGACCACTCTTACCCAGTCCAAAGATCAGGGCTTGATCCATCACCGTTTTTTAGCTCACTGCACCATCCCAGCTCAGAACTTGGCTATATGCAAATTAGTCCGACCCTGGCCCAGTGCATCATGGGAACAGGGCAGACCAAACTACCAAGCCAATTCTTATACTGGGAAGGAAACAAGCTTCCGGGGACCGGTTTCTGTCATTTCAGCCGTCTTCGGCCCGGCTTGCTTGAATCCTGATGGTGCAATGAGCAAGGGACTCACATCTGAGTGTACCCTTCCACGCTTATGGTGGACAAAAACGATTCAGAAAAGGGGGTGGTGATGAACAGAGTGTCTGAATTAAGCAGACCACTCTTACCCAGTCCAAAGATCAGGGCTTGATCCATCACCGTTTTTTAGCTCACTGCACCATCCCAGCTCAGAACTTGGTTATATGCAAATTAGTCCGACCCTGGCCCAGTGCATCATGGGAACAGGGCAGACCAAACTACCAAGCCAATTCTTATACTGGGAAGGAAACAAGCTTCCGGGGACCGGTTTCTGGCATTTCAGCCGTCTTCGGCCCGGCTTGCTTGAATCCTGATGGTGCAATGAGCAAGGGACTCACATCTGAGTATACCCTTCCACGCTTATGGTGGACAAAAACAATTCAGAAAAGGGGGTGGTGATGAACAGAGTGTCTGAATTAAGCAGACCACTCTTACCCAGTCCAAAGATCAGGACTTGATCCATCACTGTTTTTTAGCTCACTGCACCATCCCAGCTCAGAACTTGGCTATATGCAAATTAGTCCGACCCTGGCCCAGTCCATCATGGGAACAGGGCAGACCAAACTGCCAAGCCAATTCTTATACTGGGAAGGAAACAAGCTTCCGGGGACCGGTTTCTGGCATTTCAGCTGTCTTCGACCCGGCTTGCTTGAATCCTGATGGTGCAATGAGCAAGGGACTCACATCTGAGTATACCCTTCCACGCTTATGGTGGACAAAAACGATTCAGAAAAGGGGGTGGTGATGAACAGAGTGTCTGAATTAAGCAGACCACTCTTACCCAATCCAAAGATCAGGGCTTGATCCATCACCGTTTTTTAGCTCACTGCACCATTCCAGCTCAGAACTTGGCTATATGCAAATTAGTCCGACCCTGGCCCAGTGCATCATGGGAACAGGGCAGACCAAACTACCAAGCCCATTCCTATACTGGGAAGGGAACAAGCTTCCGGGGACCGGTTTCTGGCATTTCAGCCGTCTTCGGCCCGGCTTGCTTGAATCCTGATGGTGCAATGAGCAAGGGACTCACATCTGAGTATACCCTTCCACGCTTATGGTGGACAAAAACGATTCAGAAAAGGGGGTGGTGATGAACAGAGTGTCTGAATTAAGCAGACCACTCTTACCCAATCCAAAGATCAGGGCTTGATCCATCACCGTTTTTTAGCTCACTGCACCATTCCAGCTCAGAACTTGGCTATATGCAAATTAGTCCGACCCTGGCCCAGTGCATCATGGGAACAGGGCAGACCAAACTACCAAGCCAATTCTTATACTGGGAAGGGAACAAGCTTCCGGGGACCGGTTTCTGGCATTTCAGCCGTCTTCGGCCCGGCTTGCTTGAATCCTGATGGTGCAATGAGCAAGGGACTCACATCTGAGTATACCCTTCCACGCTTATGGTGGACAAAAACGATTCAGAAAAGGGGGTGGTGATGAACAGTGTGTCTGAATTAGGCAGACCACTCTTACCCAGTCCAAAGATCAGGGCTTGATCCATCATCGTTTTTTAGCTCACTGCACCATCCCAGCTCAGAACTTGGCTATATGCAAATTAGTCCGACCCTGGCCCAGTGCATCATGGGAACAGGGCAGACCAAACTACCAAGCCAATTCTTATACTGGGAGGAAACAAGCTTTTGGGGACCGGTTTCTGGCATTTCAGCCGTCTTCGGCCCGGCTTGCTTGAATCCTAATGGTGCAATGAGCAAGGGACTCACATCTGAGTATACCCTTCCACACTTATGGTGGACAAAAACGATTCAGAAAAGGGGGTGGTAATGAACAGAGTGTCTGAATTAAGCAGACCACTCTTACCCAGTCCAAAGATCAGGGCTTGATCCATCACTGTTTTTTAGCTCACTGCACCATCCCAGCTCAGAACTTGGCTATATGCAAATTAGTCCGACCCTGGCCCAGTGCATCATGGGAACAGGGCAGACCAAACTACCAAGCCCATTCCTATACTGGGAAGGGAACAAGCTTCCGGGGACCGGTTTCTGGCATTTCAGCCGTCTTCGGCCCGGCTTGCTTGAATCCTGATGGTGCAATGAGCAAGGGACTCACATCTGAGTATACCCTTCCACGCTTATGGTGGACAAAAACGATTCAGAAAAGGGGGTGGTGATGAACAGAGTGTCTGAATTAAGCAGACCACTCTTACCCAGTCCAAAGACCAGGGCTTGATCCATCACCGTTTTTTAGCTCACTGCACCATCCCAGCTCAGAACTTGGCTATATGCAAATTAGTCCGACCCTGGCCCAGTGCATCATGGGAACAGGGCAGACCAAACTACCAAGCCAATTCTTATACTGGGAAGGAAACAAGCTTCCGGGGACCGGTTTCTGGCATTTCAGCCGTCTTCGGCCCGGCTTGCTTGAATCCTGATGGTGCAATGAGCAAGGGACTCACATCTGAGTATACCCTTCCACGCTTATGGTGGACAAAAACGATTCAGAAAAGGGGGTGGTGATGAACAGAGTGTCTGAATTAAGCAGACCACTCTTACCCAGTCCAAAGATCAGGGCTTGATCCATCACCGTTTTTTAGCTCACTGCACCATCCCAGCTCAGAACTTGGCTATATGCAAATTAGTCCGACCCTGGCCCAGTGCATCATGGGAACAGGGCAGACCAAACTACCAAGCCAATTCTTATACTGGGAAGGAAACAAGCTTCCGGGGACCGGTTTCTGTCATTTCAGCCGTCTTCGGCCCGGCTTGCTTGAATCCTGATGGTGCAATGAGCAAGGGACTCACATCTGAGTGTACCCTTCCACGCTTATGGTGGACAAAAACGATTCAGAAAAGGGGGTGGTGATGAACAGAGTGTCTGAATTAAGCAGACCACTCTTACCCAGTCCAAAGATCAGGGCTTGATCCATCACCGTTTTTTAGCTCACTGCACCATCCCAGCTCAGAACTTGGTTATATGCAAATTAGTCCGACCCTGGCCCAGTGCATCATGGGAACAGGGCAGACCAAACTACCAAGCCAATTCTTATACTGGGAAGGAAACAAGCTTCCGGGGACCGGTTTCTGGCATTTCAGCCGTCTTCGGCCCGGCTTGCTTGAATCCTGATGGTGCAATGAGCAAGGGACTCACATCTGAGTATACCCTTCCACGCTTATGGTGGACAAAAACAATTCAGAAAAGGGGGTGGTGATGAACAGAGTGTCTGAATTAAGCAGACCACTCTTACCCAGTCCAAAGATCAGGACTTGATCCATCACTGTTTTTTAGCTCACTGCACCATCCCAGCTCAGAACTTGGCTATATGCAAATTAGTCCGACCCTGGCCCAGTCCATCATGGGAACAGGGCAGACCAAACTGCCAAGCCAATTCTTATACTGGGAAGGAAACAAGCTTCCGGGGACCGGTTTCTGGCATTTCAGCTGTCTTCGACCCGGCTTGCTTGAATCCTGATGGTGCAATGAGCAAGGGACTCACATCTGAGTATACCCTTCCACGCTTATGGTGGACAAAAACGATTCAGAAAAGGGGGTGGTGATGAACAGAGTGTCTGAATTAAGCAGACCACTCTTACCCAATCCAAAGATCAGGGCTTGATCCATCACCGTTTTTTAGCTCACTGCACCATTCCAGCTCAGAACTTGGCTATATGCAAATTAGTCCGACCCTGGCCCAGTGCATCATGGGAACAGGGCAGACCAAACTACCAAGCCCATTCCTATACTGGGAAGGGAACAAGCTTCCGGGGACCGGTTTCTGGCATTTCAGCCGTCTTCGGCCCGGCTTGCTTGAATCCTGATGGTGCAATGAGCAAGGGACTCACATCTGAGTATACCCTTCCACGCTTATGGTGGACAAAAACGATTCAGAAAAGGGGGTGGTGATGAACAGAGTGTCTGAATTAAGCAGACCACTCTTACCCAATCCAAAGATCAGGGCTTGATCCATCACCGTTTTTTAGCTCACTGCACCATTCCAGCTCAGAACTTGGCTATATGCAAATTAGTCCGACCCTGGCCCAGTGCATCATGGGAACAGGGCAGACCAAACTACCAAGCCAATTCTTATACTGGGAAGGGAACAAGCTTCCGGGGACCGGTTTCTGGCATTTCAGCCGTCTTCGGCCCGGCTTGCTTGAATCCTGATGGTGCAATGAGCAAGGGACTCACATCTGAGTATACCCTTCCACGCTTATGGTGGACAAAAACGATTCAGAAAAGGGGGTGGTGATGAACAGTGTGTCTGAATTAGGCAGACCACTCTTACCCAGTCCAAAGATCAGGGCTTGATCCATCATCGTTTTTTAGCTCACTGCACCATCCCAGCTCAGAACTTGGCTATATGCAAATTAGTCCGACCCTGGCCCAGTGCATCATGGGAACAGGGCAGACCAAACTACCAAGCCAATTCTTATACTGGGAGGAAACAAGCTTTTGGGGACCGGTTTCTGGCATTTCAGCCGTCTTCGGCCCGGCTTGCTTGAATCCTAATGGTGCAATGAGCAAGGGACTCACATCTGAGTATACCCTTCCACACTTATGGTGGACAAAAACGATTCAGAAAAGGGGGTGGTAATGAACAGAGTGTCTGAATTAAGCAGACCACTCTTACCCAGTCCAAAGATCAGGGCTTGATCCATCACTGTTTTTTAGCTCACTGCACCATCCCAGCTCAGAACTTGGCTATATGCAAATTAGTCCGACCCTGGCCCAGTGCATCATGGGAACAGGGCAGACCAAACTACCAAGCCAATTCGTATACTGGGAAGGAAACAAGCTTCCGGGGACCGGTTTCTGGCATTTCAGCCGTCTTCGGCCCCGCCTTGCTTGAATCCTGATGGTGCAATGAGCAAGGGACTCACATCTGAGTATACCCCTCCACTCTTATGGTGGACAAAAACGATTCAGAAAAGGGGGTGGTGATGAACAGAGTGTCTGAATTAAGCAGACCACTCTTACCCAGTCCAAAGATCAGGGCTTGATCCATCACCGTTTTTTAGCTCACTGCACCATCCCAGCTCAGAACTTGGCTATATGCAAATTAGTCCGACCCTGGCCCAGGAACTGCACCACAAAGCACAGTGTCACAAATGAAGTGATGGGAAGGCACACACACATGTAAACCAAGGGGACAGCTGACATCAAAGTGAACTGTCTTGCATGTCAGTAGTCAGTTCAGTTCAATAAACTTTATTCGGTTAAAAACAAGTAACCATAAAAGTAACAGACATAAAACAAAATACATTGATTACAATAATTACAATAATTACATCTCATGATTATTGGTGCAGTGAGGTAGATCAGTAGGAGGTTTAAGCTATTTCAATTAGCATTTGTTTCCTGAATTTAAAAACACTTTTTAAATAATTTAAAATCACAGTAACAGTTAAAATCGTGTCCATTTTCTGTACTTCTAAAAAAGCTGGGCGACATCTAGTTAAATTCATGTTTTTAAAAAAAGGGACAATGGTTTTCCTACGTATGGCACTATAAAATTTGCAGGAAAAAAGGATGTGTATATCAGATTGTTGTGACGTACCATCACACAAACAGGTGGGCAAAATGTGGTTCCATGAATTCATGCATGGAAAAGATACTAATCTAAAAAATATACAAAATCTAAAACGAGTTAAAAGAAAACGATCATAGTTAGTCATGGACAGGGATAAATATGGCTGTACAGTGTTAGTCTCGCAGAGAGTAGGAAGATGAGAGTGTACTGAAGGTTTCAAAATTTCCACTCTCTTCCTCTTATCCACCAGGTGGTCCAGACAGATGGTTTTTAGTGTCTTCCTGGAAATAATATCCATTGAGGTTGGGTCCGAAAAATATGAATGTAATCCAATCTCGGTTAGAAAGTGCTTTACATAACCCAGCCATTCCATTCTGTCCACATGGTCCAAACTGAGGGTGTCACGTATCAGGGCCCGGTTCATAACGCATTCATTAGTAGTCCATACCCTATGCCACAGTAGGATAGGTTGAATTCTGATAATATCCGTTATGTACGGTTGACCAAGTTCAGCGTGACAATTGAATGTGGCTGCACACTGTGGAACTGCTGGAACTCCCCTCAAAAATGTATTCTCTACCAGCTGGATTTGATCAACATTTGCATATCCCCACAAACCTGAGCCATACATAGCCACAGACAAACATGTAGCTTTATATATGGTTAACATTTCTTTTATCGGTTTCCTGCCCAATTTTCTAACAAAGTTCTGTAGGGCCATGATCGTTTTCATAAATAAAAGAGTTCTAGCCTTAATTGCATTTGTCCAGGAACCTGATTCATGGAATAAAATGCCCAAGTAAGAAAAGGTTGAGGTGTTATCCAGTGGCACATTATTTAAAAACATAAGCTTCATCAGTTTACCTGGTTTTGGGCCACAATTCATTGTAAAAGTCTTACTACAGTTTAACAGTAGGTCCAGGTTCAGCATAAATTTCTCAAAACTGACTACTAGTTTTTGCAGAGCGCGAGGAGTGCGTGCCATGAGTACTGCGTCATCCGCATACATGAGCGCAGGGATTTCCCTCCTCCCCACCCTGGGTATATCCCTACACTCTTGCAGCAGGTGACGCTCGAGCCCATTAATATAAAGAAGAAATAGAAAAGGTGCCAATACGCAACCTTGCCGCACTCCGCGACCTACACTAAATTGTCTGGAGCATTCTCCTCCCCTGCCGTAACGAACAGAAGCTGTGGCTCCACTGTAGATTTCCCTCCAGAAGCAGATAATGTTATTATCCACTCCCAAACTTTTCATTATACCCCACAATTTAGAGTGTGATACACAGTCGAACGCTGATGAAAGGTCGACAAAAGTAAAATATAAGCGTTCAGATTTTATCCTTATATACTTATGCTGCAAAAGCATTAGGTTTAAGCCTTGCTCAATTGTGCCAATCCCTTTTTGAAAACCAAATTGCAAATCACTAATAATGTCGTTTTCCTCTGCCCAACTTTGAAGTCTTGCCAGCACAACACGTCCCAAAATTTTTACTGATGAGTCAAGAAGGGATATTGGTCTATAACAGGCACAACTGTTCCTATCCCCCTTCTTGTAAATCGGGACAATGACTGAGGTGAACCAGGATTTTTTCAGACCCATTGAGAGAGCTGCATTAAAAAGTTGTACCAACATAGGCCCCCAGATTTCAGTGTTAGCTTTAAATAGGTCTGCCGGAATCCCATCTGGTCCGGCAGCCTTACCGCCTTTGGTAGATCTCAAGGCTAGAAGTACTTCATCAAGTGTTACAACCAAGTTGTAACTCTGTTGTACATCCAAGCTAGAGTTAGGACCCCCACCACGAATGTCTTCCTGTGCCTTATAAAGATTTGAAAAATGATCTACCCATTTGTCCTCGTATATTGCTATCTCGATTCGCGCCGTATGAGTTTCATATGGGAAAGGGGTATTAATTACTTTCCAGAATGCAGCGGAATCTTTAGATTGCGAGGCCTCACAAAGGGAATCTATTGCCTCCTTATTTAACGCGGTTTTCCTTACTTTCAGGGCCTGAGTATATGTGTATCTGCACTCTCTTATTTCATTTTTATCCCTAGGGCATCTGTGTACTGCCTGTTTTAAATTATTCAATGCCCTAGTGCATGCGTTATTAAACCAACTCTTGGGTCCCTTGCCTCTACGTTTTGCCTCCACCCTTAGGCTGCTTTTTATGTTTATAGCAATTATTCCAAAATGCTCAATAATTTGATCATTAGTGGAGTTGTCATTTAGGCAAATCCTAAAACTATTAGAGCACACCTCCCAGAGTTCCTTAAAAAAGGTTGTGGGGATTACTTTGCTCCATTTAAGTGTGTACCCATTTTGTCTCCCAAGGACAACATCAACCGCTGTCTCGACTAGAGGCGCGGCCGTCGATGGGTCTGGGAACAAGTCTACTACTTTAAGACATTGTGGGAGGTGGTCACTTATGGGTAATTGGATGTTCGTAACCCCCAACAGTCGGTGATTAAGGTTACTGGAGGCGATGATGAAATTAATGGTTGTTGCTAAGCCTCTACCAACAAAAGTCGGTGTAAAGGGTGTGGGTTCTAGGGCAGATTCATTTGCAAACCCTAAATCAAGCATGAATAATAATTCATTAAGCAAGTCCCCCATCAGAGTATGATCAAAATGTGTCAAGTGCATATCTCTCTCTGTCATTAGGCCACATAGTCCCTGATTCCCTTTAGTACATAATGAACAATTAAAATCCCCCCCCCATAAAATTATCAACTCCCTTTCATTTTTGTCTACCTCTGACTGAATTTCCTCCTTAAGCTGCTTCATTACAACCAGAATGTCATCTTTCGGGACATTATTATAAAAATTAATGATTAACACCACAGCTCCTTTAAGATTCCGTAGGGTTATAAGTTGGAAATAACTGGAATTTAAATGGCAATGAGCTTGTTTAATTTTAAGTTGATTTGAAACAAGCGTGGTCAATCCACCCTTAGCTCTACCAAAATGACCTCCAACAGCGGGTGTGAAAAAGGTTTTATAACCATTTACATGGATTGATTCCTGAGTCCATGTTTCTTGCAAGGCCACTATGTCCTGGCCGTTTATTACTGTCTCCCAGGCTGGATTAGTAATTTTTTGCCTGAACCCTGCTATGTTCCAAAACAACAATGCGCATGGATCATTCTTCATCTGGGTCGGGCCATCTCCTGCCTGTTCCCCACACCTATTATTAACAACAACTATGGGAGATTGCATCTGCTCCAGAGTATCTCTGTCGCATGATGACAAACTGTCAGGGTTAGGGACCTTTTGTAGAGTTGGCATATCCTGGAGAAGCTCGCTCAAAGTCTCAGTACTTTTAGGGGGAACTATATCCTTGATGTAAGGTTGAAACGCTGGAGGAAAAAATGTATTCCCAACCAGATTTTCTTGGGATATCTGAGCTTGCTGTCAATCGACCCCATCCAGACCAGTGAAAATCTGGAAGCGATTTTGGATAGGTAGATTATACATGTATGGGTGGAACTCCCTGTTATTCCATGGTCTCCCTTGTAGGGGGTTAGACTTCGGATATGGTGGATATTGATTATTTAAGGAGGGGTATTGGTAATCTAGCGACTGATGTCTGGGATAGAACAACTTCAACCTTTGCATGTGAATATGGGGGTCCTGAGCATTTACATAAACAGGATAACCCATCAAAGGTGGTGGCCTCGTTGAACCGGGCCTATCCCATGGTCTCATGTTTCTATGCCCCCGCTGTTGGTGAAATGGTTTCTTGAAAAACTGCCTATTCCAGCCCTGTTTATTATGATCTTTTGATGGTGCATAGGGATAGAAATAGGATAAAAGATGTGTGGAGATGGCATCGCTGCTACTGGCATCGAACCAATCTCCAATGTGCCTCACGGCCCTATAATCCTTAAAATTAATGACTATTACATCACCCCTTCTATCCTTAGGTCTGGCTCCTACCCAATAGGCGCGCCTTACACTTAGGATTTCACCATTGATAGATGCAGGCAACGGTCTGTTGTCTCGGAGCCAAAAAGTAACCTTGTTCCGTAAGGCAACGTGATCTTCCCATTTACCTGTAGGTAGTTCTGGAACCCCTGCCATTACAATAACGAAAGGGGCAGAATCTGGGGGTAAGTCTATAGTGTGACCTGTCTTTTCTAAGGCGATGGTTGGTGGATTTTCATTTCTCGGATTAGGTGTTAGAGGGTCCTTTCTGCCTCCCTGATTTTGAGATCCCCCAGATTTCAGAGTTTGATCTTTAGTTACTGGGGCCGCTGGCTGAATTATAGGCGGCTGCGGTGTGGGAGTTAATAGCATGATCGTGGGGCTACCTGCTCTTCCCTTTTCTTGCACTGGTTTCTTTTTTAACACAGGTGCTGGTGCTTTGGTTACTGGCGTTATAGGAGCTAATGTTATAGGGGGAGCTATAACTTTAGATTTTACGAGAGGGTTAGCCTTTACTATGGGATTCTTTACTATGGGATTCGTCTTAGCTTTTCCCGGGCCCTTTATTAGGTCATGTAAAAGGAGGGAATTCTGTTCAACCTTTTTCTCTATGATGTCTAAGTGTGTACACATCATGTTGGTCTTATCCAGAATCGGTTGCATCACACCCCTGATTAGTTCTACAATTTTGGCCATCATGGCCTCTTCACCTAATGAAGTTTGACCACTTTGTGACTGAGGGGACTGAGCTACCCCTTTCCTAATCTTCTGAGCTCGATTACACAGTGGCTCACCCCCCCTTTTTTTACTTGTTCTTACAGTGGATGGGGAAATAGAAGACCTTGAAGATGACTCAATGGGCATTTTTGGGGATCCTGATAACCTACCATTATCATTCCCTGTAGGTGAGTCCAGTAGTGATGAGCTAGTTGGCGTACTAGACAAAAGATGCTTGCTCATTGTAATGGGGTCAAGAGGAAAATTATCAGTATTGTCTGTAATCCCTGATTGTGAGAAATCAATAAGCATCACAGAGTCTATAGGTCGACTCTGTGAAGTAGCATCCCCCATTCCTCCCAAATTTGAAGACCTCAACTCAAAGAGTAGAGGTGCAGTTCCAGGCACACTCCCCCCTCCTTGTGTACTTTTATGGCTCGCCTTGCTTTGCTTCCCCCTCCGTCTTACTGGGGCTTTCTTGAATCTTCTAGGGGATTCTTTATTTACAGGATCATTTGTTCCTGTAGATGATAAGGCCAACACTGTGGGAGCTTGAACACAAGGGATTTCATCATGGTGGCCCGCATGGACCATAGCTGTTACAATAGTTACTTTGCCTGCAGGAACCGGGTGTTCCTTTACCACAGACATATCAGGAACAGTAACCGGGGGCTCTGGTGCAATAGTAATAGCAGGTGAATGTTCCAAACCCAGTGAAGCCCTCCTGTTGCTGTTAATTTGCGCTACCTTCTTTATAAGAAAATTGTCCATAGTAACTTTAGTGGTCATAATGGCTGATAGTTCCGTGCTAGCTTAATACGAGATGTAATATTGTAAAAACAGGATCTCACTCACGTGATTGGGAGCTGCTCAAACGAGCAGTGAGGATAGAAGGTTGAAAAGGGTGTGGCCCCGGCCCGGCTCCTTGGTCCCCGGAGGGCCACAGAGGGCCCGCCCTTTGCCCGGGCTTAGCCCCGGGCGTCCCGCTCGCGTCCCGTGACGCGGGTCTCTTCCTCCCTTTAGCTGACTGGCTGTGCGCCCTGCGCCCTGCTGGCGCGTTCCGCGTCACTCCCTCGTGCCGCCGCAATGCCTGCCGGGAGTTGTGGTCCTCCCGGAGCGGCGGCGCGGTTTGCTGTGCCCGGTGTGACTCTCGGCGGTGGGCGGCTTGGTCGACTGCTCTGCTGGCGTGGAGTGACTCTCGGCGGTGGCGGCAGGTAAGTGAATGAAGTACCCCCCGCTGTGCCGGTCTCCTCCTCCCTTTAGCTGGCTGGCTGTGCGCCCTGCGCCCTGCTGGCGCGTTCCGCGTCACTCCCTCGCGCCGCCGCGATGCCTGCCGGGAGTTGTGGTCCTCCCGGAGCGGCGGCGCGGTTTGCTGTGCCCGGTGTGACTCTCGGCGGTGGGCGGCTTGGTCGACTGCTCTGCTGGCGTGGAGTGACTCTCGGCGGTGGCGGCAGGTAAGTAAATGAAGTTCCCCGCGCTGTGCCGGTCTCCTCCTCCCTTTAGCTGGCTGGCTGTGCGCCCTGCGCCCTGCTGGCGCGTTCCGCGTCACTCCCTCGCGCCGCCGCGATGCCTGCCGGGAGTTGTGGTCCTCCCGGAGCGGCGGCGCGGTTTGCTGTGCCCGGTGTGACTCTCGGCGGTGGGCGGCTTGGTCGACTGCTCTGTTGGCGTGGAGTGACTCTCGGCGGTGGCGGCAGGTAAGTGACTGAAGTTCCCCCCGCTGTGCCGGTCTCCTCCTCCCTTTAGCTGGCTGGCTGTGCGCCCTGCGCCCTGCTGGCGCGTTCCGCGTCACTCCCTCGTGCCGCCGCGATGCCTGCCGGGAGTTGTGGTCCTCCCGGAGCGGCGGCGCGGTTTGCTGTGCCCGGTGTGACTCTCGGCGGTGGGCGGCTTGGTCGACTGCTCTGCTGGCGTGGAGTGACTCTCGGCGGTGGCGGCAGGTAAGTGAATGAAGTTCCCCCCGCTGTGCCGGTCTCCTCCTCCCTTTAGCTGGCTGGCTGTGCGCCCTGCGCCCTGCTGGCGCGTTCCGCGTCACTCCCTCGTGCTGCCGCGATGCCTGCCGGGAGTTGTGGTCCTCCCGGAGCGGCGGCGCGGTTTGCTGTGCCCGGTGTGACTCTCGGCGGTGGGCGGCTTGGTCGACTGCTCTGCTGGCGTGGAGTGACTCTCGGCGGTGGCGGCAGGTAAGTGAATGAAGTTCCCCCAGTCAGTAGTCAACATTTAAAGGGTGTAGCATACTCAAATAGAGGGAGTGCAGACTCACAATGGGCAGGCATGCGTGGCACACATAAGGGATGGCATTACACCACGCACACCATGCCATACAGGAGGATAAAAAGCATCATGTGCCTGCAATGCATGAGAAACACAACCACAATGGCAGTGTGGAGCAGCAGGGCTGCACAGTCCACATAAACACTATCAAGACACATGGATGATCAAACAAACACAACACTGATATGCAAGTCACACCCTCTGCACACTCATAAATGACAAAAACAACAAGTAGGAGTCAGACAGAACAGCACGGACTCACCAACAAACTGCACAGTGCACAACAGACAACTCACACATATGCATGCAACCAAATCCACAGGGCAGAACAATCCAAACAACAGGCACACAACTCCTGGGTGACACATGTGTGACTTTCACAATCCAGGGGCACACACACATCCACACCCCCTACAAAGTCGCACCCTTCACACTGCACACCTCTTGACTACCCAGGAGCACACATCTCATGTAGACCATGGGACCAGGATTAAGGGCCAACACAAGATAACCATACACAGCTGGGCACACATAAAAGAATAACACACATACATGATGACATTGCCCAGCCTGCATGCCAACCTGTGCACAGCATCACATCCTGTGCTGTCAGTGTTCCCCAACCTGACATCTGAACAATGTAGCCAACAATAGCAAACCACAAAAAAGAGAATTGCATGACAGGTAAAATAGACGTCACAGATAACACATTTATCAGTGTCTGAATAGACTGAAGACCCTGTTGTGATTCGGGCAAAGAGCTTGGCAATGTTGAAGTGACATATTGAGCTTGGGGCACAGTCAACCAAATGCACACACCAAAAGAACTTTGGGGCATATTACCAACAACTAGCGATAATTATCGCTATGTTGGTTTAGCGGGGATATTTTTATCGCCGAGCTGCGGCGATTTTTATTGTTTAGGAACCTTGCTATTATCAAGGTTTATCTCCTAAGCGATAAAAATTGGCCGAAATGCATGAATATTGCTGAAAAGTCAGCGATATTCATGCATTACCGAGCTAATGCTCTTAGCCATGTTATCCACCTACCATTGGGTAACATGGCTAAGAACTGCTCAGGGGCAGGTGTTAGCTTTTGGAGATATTCGCGATTAGCGCGAATATCTCCAAAAGTTGGTAATAGGAGATAGCGATGTTAGCGACTGTTTCCAGTCGCTAACATCTTGGCACGCCCACTTTGCATTTCATTAGTGATAAATATCACTGACATGCAAAGCGGGGCCCAAGATGGTCGCTATCTCCTACTAGCTGTCGCTAAATGGTGTTAGTGACAGCTAGGTAATAGGGAGATCATTTTATCTCCGCTTTCTTGGCTTTTAAAGCCAAAAAACGGAGATAAACCCCCTTGATAATATGCCCCTTTAATCAGCAAGGACACTGACAAAACAGACAACTTATGTAACTGTCTTTATTCACATATTGCACAGATGTGACAGTAGAACAATAGTAGACAAGAGCAAGGCACAAAATGCTGATCTTAAGCAAGATAATATGCACAGGCAAACTTCAAACAGGAAGGCCAGTGTCCATGGCAGGGGGCACAGCAAGTACATGAGAGGCTGCACAGGGGAGACTCCAACACAGCAGAGCAACAGGGCCAGTGTCCATGGCAGGTGGCACAGCAAGTACATGAAAGGCTGCACAGGGGAGACTCCAACACAGCAGAGCAACAGGGCCAGTGTCCATGGCAGGTGGCACAGCAAGTACATGAGAGGCTGCACAGGGCAGACTCCAACACAGCAGAGCAACAGGGCCAGTGAGTGTGTTTGACTGTACCCTTCCATGGCCAGCAACACACCCAGGTGGTAAACAATGGGCAGGGCTAGCACACCTGTATGAGAGACAGGTGTGTGAGGCGGGCTACTACTCACTCTTGGCTGTCAAGCAGACTTGGAGCTGGCTGTGTGTTGGGGACAGCAGGACCACTTGACTGGGGAGAGAGAGGCCCAGGTGATGTAGGGCTATCAGTGGCTGGCAAGCTGGAGGGCTGTTTGGACCAGGGGGTGTAGTGGCATGTGGAGGTGGAATGATGCAGACCTGTGACACAGTGTGGGTGGGAGAGGTTTGAAGGGTGCCTTTTCACTACTTGGGAATTCAAAATGCCTTCCATGTACTGGGGTCAAAGAGAACTGGTGATGACACAACATGAACACACACCAACAGACCCGCATCAGGTGCACACACTGGCACTCCGTCTGGTGACGTGCTGGATCCTGCGGAACACTTTGTTTGGCTATGCCTCTGGACCACCTTCCCCTGTTGCCAGGTATACCCCCTACAGTGCCCTTCTTCACCTGTTTACCAGGGGTAACCCCTACAGTGCCCTCCTTCGCCTGTTTGCCCGGAGTAGTCCCTACAGAGCCCTCCTTCACCTGCTTCACTGGGCTTGGAATTGGAGTTGATGCGGCAGGGGAATGTGGCCCTGAACCCTTCTTAGGTGTACCCTTGCCATATAACACCTCCTAAGTGGGCATATACACTGCACGCCTAGCTCTGCGTGAAGTTTTAGGGACAGGAGAGTCCTTCGCTGGTGATGCCTCTGAGGCATGTGAGCCTGATATCTGCTTCATTGCTTTTTCGGCCTTGCTCTTCCCTGACGGACTCTTTGCATTCTGGGGTGGCTCTGCTCTTCTGTGGGGATGGTGTCTGCGGGTGGGCCCACTTGGGTTGTTTCTGCTGGGTGCTTCTTGTGCTGTATCGTGACTGTGACTCATGGAAACCATGGTCACTATCATCCGATGTGGCCACTGACCTGGGGGGTGGACAAAGGCACTGGAGCAGGAATGGGAGTATGTGCCTGTTGAGGGGCAGACATCACTGTGGACGATAAAGCCTGGACTGTATGGTGTAGCCCACCCACGTCAGATTGTATGCCCTCCATTTACGCAACCACCTGACGTAATTTTTTGTCATGGTCACTGAAGGTATTGAGCAGGGCTGTCTGGCCCACACAAAGCTGGTGCAAGAGCTCAACAGACTCAGCACTGAGGGCAGCAGGTGGGACAGGTGCAGGCTCAGCGGTGCCAGGTATAAATGTAACTCGTCCCCTCTTACTGACACAGACACAGGCAGCACCAGAGGAAGTGGATGGGAGGGTGGGCACTGGCCGTTGTGTGGTAGAAGATGATAAAGAGTGCCCATTTCCTTGTGCCTGCCAACATGGATGCAACCCCGCTGGCATCAGATGATGTTGTACTTTGTGTCTCAGGCAGGGATTCCTCCTGCATACTACGGCCCCCCTCTGATACGCTGGTGACCTCTGTGTCACTGGGCTCCTGTGCAGCTGTAGTGATATTCTCGCCACCACTGGTTTCAGGTGGCTCCTGTCCCTCTGTGTCCACTGGTGAATCTGTGTGAGAGAGATATGCAGGGTTGGGTTAGTGTCTTCAACAGGACAAAGCTATTCAATCAATGCAGTATAGAAGATGACCACATCTACATGTTGACCACCACACTCTGTAATCACATTGCGGCAACTCACTACATAGACAGTGCCTGTAACCCTGAATATCTACCATGACTGAGCCATGTTAAGGCCACACAGCACAACACCCTGCCCATGGATGAAGTCTACCAGACACACAACTTGCTCTGCCCACACCTAGGGAAATGATGTGGGCACACCACTTATTGCCACTGACAGACATTGAGGAAACAGGAGGGGACAACACACACACCTACTAGGACATGACAGTCCACAATGGCAAGTAGCCCATGCCAAACACCAGGTTGTACTCTGGGGCACATTGTTGTCAGATGTGTGGGCCTCTACGATCAAGGTGCATGCAAAGTATGCATACATGAAGTTACACTCAAAGAGTGGACACTGCTGTTCACCCCCAAATAGATTCCCCACACTATCCCAATGCTGAATGACCGGCTGATATCGTCCAACTTCTTGTGCCAGTGGGTGCGTCATCGGTTAGATACCCCCAGGGCTCGCACCTTTGCTACAATGGCCCTCCACATGGCCTTACATTGGTGTACCTTGAGCTGCAGGCATGGGAGAAAAGATGGGGAAATGATCAGTGACACAGTGTCATGTACCAACATCTATCAGTACAGTAGCAAGACACAGACTCATTACCAAATGTAATCTCTGTCCATCCCACCCTGGGGTACATCTCACATGGGCACTATGCATGGGCCAAGCGGATGTGATTGCATGCATTTATCAGGGTGTATAGGGTCCGTGATAATCTCACACACATGCAGAATGACTGCACTGAACCCCCTCTGTGGCTTGCACACATCTCCAGTCCTATGCATGTCGGGCCACTACATACATCAAATATTCACCTGTGTCTGTGTGTAGACTCACTGTGTGCATGACTGGGCAGCGTTCAATGAGCATGTCCTGTGAACATATCTGTATGTCATGTGTGTGGCGTCGGGGTACATGGACTCACCAACAAAATATACATCAACACAAGTGTGGTAGTGTGCAATTATACCGGGCTCAGATGGTGCATATTTGGATTTCCGTGTGAATGAACAAGAGTAAGGACATAGTAAGTGCAGTGATGTCATCTCGTCTTGGTGGGCGTGCACTGTGCAGAGCATCTGGGTTCACACTGAGTCGGACAATAGGGGCACACAGAACAATCAGTCAAGCAATTACTGTCCTGGCACCTGCATGGACAACATCCGGTGGCTCTGTATGGCTGACAATGTAACACACTCCACTCAAACATACAACTGTAGGCAGGGAAAACTGTGACATTGGGACACACACTCCTTCCCCCTGGAGACAGCATGTTTGTCAGTGTATGACACATCCCCACACCCTCAGGCATATACTACAGAAGTACTACTACATGTTTGCCCCCCCTGCCCTACACCTCCCTTTACGATGACTTACCACAACATTTGGGGCACCATACAGCCTTGGGTACTGTGCGAGCACCTCGTCCACCAGGTCCTCCAGCTCCTCACTTGTGAATGGACTGGCACGGATCTTCTCTGTCCTGGCCATCCCTGTGGACATGGAACACCTGTGGTGGAATTGGGTGTTGAGGGGTCCCAGGCAGCAGGCTCTGGAGGCAGCAGCAGATTAGGGTCCCAGGCAGCAGGCTCTGGAGGCAGCAGCAGATGAGGGTCCCAGGCAGCAGGCTCTGGAGGCAGCAGCAGATGAGGGTCTCTGGCAGCAGGCTCTGGAGGCAGCAGCAGTAAGGGTCCCGGGCAGCAGGCTCTGGAGGCAGTAGCAGATGAGGGTCTCTGGCAGCAGGCTCTGAATGCAGCAGCAGGTGAGGGTCCCTGGCAACCGTCTCTGGATGCAGCAGTAGATGAGGTTCTCTGGCAGCAGGCTCTGGAGGCAGCAGCAGTGAGGGTCCCAGGCAGCAGGCTCTAAAGGCAGTAGCAGGTGAAGGTCCCAGGCAGCAGGCTCTGGAGGCAGCAGCAGATGAGGGTCTCTGGCAGTAGGCTCTGGAGGCAGCACCAGGTGAGGGTCCCAGGCAGCAGGCTTTGGAGGCAGCAGCAGATGAGGGTCCCAGGCAGCAGGCTCAGTGAGCAGTGGAAATGTGAGGCTCACTCCCACACATTTGTAGCCCCCTGGGTCGTTTCTAAGGTGCCAAGCTGCAACAATTGGTTGTCCAGGTCTGCCTCTTTCAAAAGCATCCAATGACCGTCTCAACGGTGGCGGAGCACGCCTTCCGCGATCTTCAAAATTGCATAATGCCACCTCAATCATCACTCCCATTGTCTGTAGGCAATCTTCCATGACGGTGATGCACCGCAGGGGCCCGGGGTGCGCTACCACGATGGTGCAGCTTTCAAAAGCATCCAATGTTCGCCTCCGTGGTGGGGGAGCACACCTACTGCGATCTTCAAAATTGTGTCATGCCAATGCAATCATCGCTCCCATTGGCTGTAGGCAATGCTTCATGGCGGTGATGCACCGCAGGGGCCCGGGTGTGCTACCGCAATGGTGCATCTTTCAAAAGCATCCAGTGCCCGCCTCCGCGGTGGCGGAGCATGCCTACCGCAATATTCAAAATTGCATCATGTCACCGCAATCATCGCTCCCATTGGCTGTAGGCAATGCCCCATGGCAGTGACACACCGCCTGGGCCAGGCGGTAGCTACCGTGAGTAGGGTGGCAGAGCATGCCAACCGCCATCTTCCCATGTCTCCATGGCAATGATAACTGCACACGTGTAAGGGGTGGTGCTGGTGACACCGCCGGGTCCAGGCGGTAGCTACCGCAAGTAGGGTGGTGGAGCATGCCAACCACCATTTGGGCATGTCTCTATGGATAGCACTACCACACTCGTGTAAGAGGTGGTGCTGGTGACACACCGCCGGGGCCTGGCGGTAGCTACTGCGAGTAGGGTGGTGGAGCATGCCAACCACCATTTGGGCATGTCTCTATGGCTAGCACTACCACACTCATGAAAGGGGTGGTGCTGGTGACACATCGCTGGGGCCAGGCGGTAGCTACCGCGAGTAGGGTGGCGGAGCATCTCAACCACCATTTGGGCATGTCTCCATGCCAATGACAACCACACTCGTGTAAGGGGTGGTGCTGGTGACACACCGCCTGGGCCAGGCGATAGCTACCAAGAGTAGGGTGGCGAAGCATGCCAACCACCATTTAAGCATGTCTCTATGGATAGCACTAATGCACTTGTGTAAGGGGGGGTGCTGGTGACACACAGCTGGGGCCAGGCAGTAGCTACCATGAGTAGGGTGGCGGAGCATGCCAACTGCCATTTGGGCATGTCTCCATGCCAATGACAACCACACTTGTGTAAGGGGTGGTGCTGGTGACACATCGCCGGGGCCAGGCGGCAGCTACCGCGAGTAGGGTGGCGAAGCATACCAACTGCCATCTTCCCATGTCTTCATGTCAATGACTACTGCACCTGTGTGAAGGGGGTGTGCTGGTGACACAACGCCGGGGCCAGGTGGTAGCGACCGCAATTTGTGGCACATACAATGTCAATGTCCATCAGGAACACTTCAACAGTGCACAGTGGCTACATGGTGAAGTGGACATCATCTTGCACACAATGTCAATGTTCCATTGACTCCACAGGTGCCTACATGGGCCATGGTTGTGTATGTGTGACATACATTGGTCTGTAGTCCCTAACATGTCACAAATGCATTAGATGGTTGGTGAGGTAGGACAGTGTTGTAGAGGACTCTACAATATGTACACATATGAATGTGTTGTGGGGCATTGATGACCTTGGCAAGGTGTGTCTCATCGTATGGTGTTGTTACTTACTTGTGCTTATCTATGTGCTCATACACGCAATTTTCAATTCGCTGCTAACTTTGATCATTGTGTTGCGGATGTGTGCCAAGTTTGAATGATGCATTGAAGTGTGACAGATACAACAGGTGAGTATGAGACAGTTGTGTTGATTTGTTGCACAATGGCTGGATGACACGCATTCACATTGACCTATGTGGTGTTTTACATACTGGTGTATTGTAAATGGAGAGGTGTAGTCTCTGTGTGGCTCAAACTTATACCCATGTAACATGGTGTGTCACAGATCCCTCAAGTCAGTGTTTGTTCATTCTGTTTCATCCTGATCATGTTATGCTATGGCTATCTCATGATGGATGTCATTGACATGTGTGCAATTTCATCTCAACTAGGAGGAGGCCGAATCTGATACGTCTCTTGATACTGCTGGAGGACATGGAGGATATAGCAATCATTTGCAAGTTCCATCTCGACAAAGCCACGCTGAAAACCCTTTGTGATCTTTTGGAGCCCCACCTGCAGCCTTGTCGCCACTATCCAACAGCTTTCAACCAACTTACTAGGTGATGGCATCCCTTCATTATTTTGCCACTGGATTCTTCCAGGAGACCATGGCCAGCATGTCGATCTTGTGCCACCACAGGTGAGTGAGCACATTTTCCGTAATAGAAAACATTATCACTCGATCAATGTGCAGGTGGTGTGCCTGGCCGATATGACCATCTCACATGTGTGTGCCAGATTCCCCGGCTCAGCCCATGATTCCTACATCCTGAGGAATAGTATTGTGCCCAGGCTGATGGCTAATCTGCTTCCTGAGCGTGCTTGGATAGTGGGTGAGTATGCCTAGTCGTATGGCGTTCTGGGTGTGTGATTTGCTGCCCTCTGCCTGTGCAACATTGCAATGTGTGTTTGTCATTCCTAGGTGACTCTGCATATCCCAGCTGTCCATGGCTGCTGAGCCCACTGCGTAATCCCAGGACCCCGGCTGATATCAGATACAATGAGGCCCATGGCAGGACACGTTGTATGGTTGAGAGTACTTTTGGCCTGCTCAAGTTTCCGCTGCCTTGAACAAAACTGGAGGTACACTGTCATACTCGCCTGGGAAGGTGAGTAAGGTTGTAGTGGCATGCTGCATGATTCACAACCTTGCCATTCGCAAGCAGATTCCCCTGCTCCTTGATGATGATGAGGACCCAGGGCCCCCCTGCACAAGAACCTGAGTCCAGTGATGAGGACAGTGGAGAGGAGCAATGAGGTGCATGCGTCAACAGCTCATCACCCGCTACTTCACTTGAAGGTGGGTGACTATGTACAACATGTACATTGTCTGGGTGTGATTCCTGTTGTCATGAAGGCCTATGTGTGGATGTGTGACAGTGACATGTAATCTGTGAATGTATAAGGGACATGTTTGTTGACACTTGTGGCCCATTGTATCATCTGCATGTTGGGATATGTAGATGGCCTATGTAGTGTAATGTCTGTGATGCCACACTCACACCAGTGAATGTTGTTCTGTTGTGTTTCCCTGGGTGCCTCAAATGTATCCATTCCTACATGCAGTACGTCTTTCTGATACATTATGGGCATCTTGAAGACTTTACATCTTGCACAAAGGACAAAGCAGACACAATAAAGGTGTGTAAGGTATTTTATTTACAAAGTTGACATGTGAGGGGGCGGGCAGATAAACATGAAGGTGGTGATGGAGCAGTGAGGTGACAGTCATGGTAAATGAGATGAAGGAGTGGACACCACATTGATGTGGTGACCCAGTCCAACAGACAGGTGCCATTCCCAAGTCAGTGTGGGGAAGGACAGTCCAAACAGTCAATGCAGTGGGGAAGAGGGTTGCCATCAGGGCTGGCTCTGACTGATGTTTGGCTGGTGCTTTGCCTCCAGAGACTCCCAGGCTCTTCTTTGGACCGCCCCTTGGTCGTTTCACTGGGGTGGGCCCTGCTGTGGTGCCAGAGGCTTCTGAAGACTCACCCCTCTCAGTGGCCGCAGGGGAGGATGGTGAACTGTCATCCTCCAGCACACCAGAGGGGGCTGGAGGTGTTGGTTGGAATGCAGGCCTGTCCCTCAGTAACGCCACTTGCTGGCCCATGAGGTCCACCATTTGACCGATGCGGGTGTCGATGGACCTCATCAGCAAGATGAGCTCGCATAGGAGTTCATCAGACTTGCCACTTTGTCCCTAGACCTGTTTGTAGGCCCGATGACTCTGGTGAAGTGGCCCAGGGATGGGTCCCAACTTCCTTATGTCTGGGGGTAACCCTGGCCCTCCCACCTGCCCTGCTGCCACTGAAATGGTGCCTCGCCACTGTGGGTCCACTCACACTCTCCCCGCGGTCCACAGTTGTTGGTGTGGGCTGGTCATCCCCTGGGACGGGGAGGGTGTTGCAGGTGGCACTGGTGGTAGTGGATGCACAGGCCATAACAGAAGGGCTCTGCTGTGCTGTTGTTGTTGCAGAAGTGGTGGTGGGGAGGATGGGATCCTGGGACCTGGTGCTCCCTGGCACACCAGATGGGCCAGCCCGAGCTCATTGTCCCGAAAATCCTGGGAGACTACATTCGAGAGTCCATGTACCGGGGGTGGAGACTGGCTCTGCTGGTCATTGATGTTGTCTTCAGCAGTGAGTTCTTGGTGACCTGTGGTTTAGATGGGGAATGCTCAGTGTTGTGCACTCAGGAATTATGTTAGCTGTTTGTCATCCAGTGTCTGTACACTACACAATTGACTGATCTTCACATCTTATGCTATGTGCAATACTGTGCCTCATGACATGATGCAGAGGTACATACATTGCTCGTGCATGTAGTCAGATGTCGATGTATTGCATGCAAATCGTACTGTGATCATGTTCACAGGGACCAGTTCCCATGTAGGGACCAGCACAAAGGAGTTTGATGGTTCTCCCAATGTTGATTCGTATGCCCTGGCTGACGTTATATCTGGCCATGGAGTGGCCATTGCATTGTACTGCATGACTTTGACCTGTAATGTACATATTTGTATTTATGAGCCCACACATGCTTTCAGTGATTTTACATGCTCTTTGCTGATTGGGCCACATGGCAATGCACTCATCAGTGTGTGCTGTGCATGGTTGTGCACGGTCTTCCTTGTGCATGTCCATTGGTGTGTGACTCTTGTTTATCTGTGACCGTTCCCTTCGCTTACCTGTGTGCACACTGTGTATGTCAAGTGGGGTCGGTGTGCATATTTGTACATTGAGAGGGCGGGTGTTGGCATATGGCACCATTTCATTGGTACAGATGTGTGACTGCACGTACATGCTACCTACCCGGGTGAAGCAGAACACTGCAATGACTGCCACATGATTGTGGGTGGGAGGGAGTGATCCATCCTGCTGGGGTGTGGGACAGGGGGCATGGTGGGAGTAGTGGTACAGGCCTCCCTCTCCCACACAGACCTCCCAGACAAAATGGCTACCTATCTGTTAGGTTAAGGTGAATAATACAATGGCTGCAAACTGCTTCTGGTTTGGTGTGGTATGCTACATCCTGCTTAAGGGTGGGACAGGGGGCGTGGTGGGAGTAGTGGTACAGGCCTCCCTCCCCTAAACTGGCCTCCCAGGCAAGATGGCTACCTACCTGTTAGATATCGGTGATCAATGCAATGGCTTCCAAGTGCTTCTGGGTGAGGGAGGGATGCGTCATGCTGGAGCGTGGGACAGGGGGCATTGTGGGAGTAGTGGTACAGGTGTCCCTCTCCCACACAGACCTCCCAGGCAAGATGGCTACCCACCTGTTAGGTGAAAGGGAACAATACAATGGCTGCAAACTGCTTCTGAGTTGGTGTGATGTGCTACATCCTGCTTAGGGGTGGGACAGGTGGCATGGTGGGAGTAGTGGTACAGGCCTCCCTCCCCCACACAGACCTCCCAATCAAGATGGCTACCTACCTGTTAGGTGAAGGTGAACAATATAATGGATGCAAAGTGCTTCTGGGTAGGTGTGGTGTGCTACATCCTGCTTAGGGGTGGGACAGGGGGCATGGTGGGAGTAGTAGTACAGACCTCCCTCCCCCAAACTGGCCTCCTTTGCAAGATGGCTATCTACCTGTTAGGTGAAGGTGAACAATGCAATGGCTTCCAAGTGCTTCTGGGTGAGGGAGTGATCGATCCTGCTGGGGTGTGGGACAGGGTGCATGGTGGGAGTAGTGGTACAGGCCTCCCTCCCCCACACAGACCTCCCAGGTAAGATGGCTACCTACCTGTTAGGTGAAGGTGAGCAATGCAATGGTGTTTGGGTTGTGCAAGAAAGTACATATCAGTGTGTTGGTTAACATTTGTTTGTACCTACTAGCCTCCACTCCCCCGGATACTCCTGTGAGACTCTCAGGATGCAGCATGGCAAGCACCGTCTCCTCCCATGGTGTGAATGGTTTTGACGGAGTGGGAGGGCCACCGCCAGTCCTGTCAGCCAGCTCCCGGTTCTTGCTTCTCCTCTCTTTGACAACCCCCTTGAGATCATACCACCACTTCATGATCTCCTTCTTGGATCGCGGGGTGTTCCCTACTGCATTGACCCTTTGGACTATCCTTTGCCACATTTTTGTCCTTGTGGCTAATGATGTCTGTTGAACCAGGCTACCAAACAGTTGTGGTTCCACTCTGACTATTTCATTTACCATGACTGTCAACTCACTCTCTGTGAATTTGGGCATTTTCTGTGATGCCATGGTGTGTAG
This sequence comes from Lissotriton vulgaris, assembly GCF_964263255.1. Classification (NCBI taxonomy): domain Eukaryota; kingdom Metazoa; phylum Chordata; class Amphibia; order Caudata; family Salamandridae; genus Lissotriton; species Lissotriton vulgaris. Next base: position 1,530,002,309 of record NC_141685.1, on the reverse strand, counting down.
CGTGTAAAGTGTTCGTGGGTGCAAGGGTGTGGGCTGTGAGTGTGGTGTTTGTGTGTGAGGTGTGTTATGTGCTGCGGGATTGTTGGTACTGGTGTGATGGTGGTGGTGGTATGTGTGCTGTGTTCTCTTGCCTTTCCTATAAGGTCTGGTGTATGCCCTTCTCTTCTGGAGTGTTTCAAAGGATTGTGATCAGTGAAGCAGATGGTTTTATACTCAGCTATGTGGTTGTGTCCCAATGGAGTTTTGCTGTCAGGCTTGTTGTGGGAGTTGTCCTGGAAATTGTATGTTCCTGTTTGGCATATATTTGTTTCATTGGGATGTGTTTGGTGTATTGGGTGGGCTTGGCTACTTTTTGTGTTCAATGTTTGCCTTTGTTGTGGTGTTTTTGTATCAACTGCGATGTTTTGTGAGGATCGTCCCCTGCGGTGGCTATGCTCCAGCTCTTCTGCTGGCTCTCCCATTCACTCCATTGTGCGACCGTGGCGGTCGGAAACAGTGGATCGTACCGCGTTACCATTGGGGATTTCCTAATTTCGCATGCGGTGTCTCCGCTATGCTTGTGGCGGGTTGTTGCTTTTCTGCTGCGTTTCCGACCGGCGCAGTCGGTTTTCATTGTCACCTGCCACGTCAGGTGGTTTTTATTCACCCACTACCGCCGCGGTCGGTCTTTTTTGGCGGGTGATCCTAATTTGACTGCTGGTTTCTCCATGGTCCCGGCGGATGGTTGTTTCCCGCGTCCATGGTAGTCGGGGTGGTTTCCCGCCCGCCATCCTAATGGGGTCCCTAATGTCTTTATCCAGGCCCGTGCTTCAAGGGGTTGCCTTGAACTTGTGACTTTGTTCTGATCCTGCACATCCAAATAACCATAGTTGGCGCTTTGTGCTTTTAAATTAATTGGACTCAATACAATGTATGAATCTGCCTAGTATTTAGGCAATTGGGGTAGGAATAGTAGATCAGACCCTCTATAATATATGCACTTTCCTGAATGTGTGTGGGTTTCAGCCTAAAATAGTAAATGTGACCTCATCTAGTATATGCGCTTTTCCTCTATGCTTGTGGCTTTGGAGATAGAGTCATACATCAGAGCCTCAATAATATGTGTGTGTTTCCCATATGTTTGTGGAGTTGGAATAAGATTAGAAAATCCGACCCTCTCTAAATACTGTTCTAGTTTCTCTAATGTTTGTTTGAGTGGATTAACACTAGTAATTCTTTTTTTTCATAAAATGTATGGGGCTATCATTAGGCTAATAACTGAGCACCTTATATGCTCTAACCTATGGGGTTGGATTTTGAATAGTATCGTTTATTTCTAACTGTACATGCGCTTTCCCCTATGTTTGTGGGGCTGGAGTTAGAACATGTAAATCTGACCCCCTGGAAAATATGCATTTTCACAAATATGTACAGGACTAGGTTTTTAATTGTAATTCGCAACCCCTAAATATATGAGCTTTTAACAGTGATATTTTTAAAACAGCTGTCACAAATATACTTTGTAATACTTTTGAAAACTTAAGTAGGTCAGTCACAAAGTTCTTGTTTTCTGACCATGTGATAAACATTTGCATGTTGTCACTTATGATTAGTCCCCGAAGAAATTAGGCAGAGGGGCAAAGCATGCATTCAACTAAGCAGGTGACAGTGGCGAACCCTGTAGTATAACACAACACACCATTGAAGGGCTTCATAAAAAAGAAAAGGGCCTAATTAAACTTCCTTTGAGTGAGTTTGCAAGACTGACTTAAACAATCCGAACATGTGGCAATCAGCTTGAGCTACATAACACGGTCGCCTCAACAAGACCGGGGGGGGTGAAGTACTATCGCAGATAGGTCCGGCATGACTAATGAGCAGCCAATACCTTCAAAAGTGTACCTCCACCCTTAATTCCAGAAATGAAAAAAGCACTTTCTGTTCTGTGATTGTGCCTAAAACCTGATTGCTAGGGTGGAAGGCCGTTAAGGGCATCTAAATGAATCTGTTGAGAAACAGCACATTTTCAATGCACATTGGTGAGGAGCAGCAAGTTGATGAAGCATGTATAATTAACCAAGGAGGTAGGGTCCTGGTAAGAGTTTTTTTAGCAAAGGGAGGGCTATACATTTTGAGGTGGTTGTTATAAACTCTTGCTAAATGGAAATGTTGAGTAGGTAATTGATGATAGGAGTGATGATTGGAACAAACTTCTTGAGAAGTCATGCTCAGGCAGTGACAAAAGATGAAGGCATGACTTTCAGTGATCTCAAAATGGATTTGACTCTCTGGGGATAGGTGATCTGAAATGAAAATGAAAACAAAGAATCACAAGAGAAGCCAGGCAAAGAGGGGACTGCTTGAATATCACATCAGCCATTCCTTTACCTAATTAATCTTTTGGAGAAAGAGATGAGATGCTCACAAAGTTAGAAAGTTAGAAAGTTGGCTTGATTCTCAAGTGCTATGGGATTTCGTGGGAATAATTTCGGAGTATTTCATAAAGGATATTTTTATTGTCTCTGAGCATTTAGATGGGGCTCTTGTTAGCTGCTGAAAGTCACTTCACAAGTGCTTCGATTTATTAAAAAGGCTAATGTTCTGGAAGAGTGTGCCTGAGATTTTTGTTGAAGCAGCTTCCAGAGTATGACCTTTGCAGTGAAAGGGGGTTTTCACCAATTGATTGGGAAAGTGCAGCTTAACTGAAGAGGCATTGAAAACCCAAATGAATTATCTGGAAAAAAGATAAAAAGGAAAGATACTATGTGACCATTTGATCATTAAGGGCCAGATATAGGTAAAACTGAAATACTGAGTCCTTAATAGTGAATTTTACAGATTCGTAATTAAAAACTCTGTATTCCAGATGTAGATAAAAAAATCAGTAAATATTAGCGATTCGGCAAAAATCGCTAAAACAATTACCGAATCACTGATTCCTTAATACTAATTCGGTAATTAGCGAATCCGGTATTTTGAAAAATCGCGAAATGTTGAATCAGCCAATTCTGTGCTTCCTCATGACCTCACAACCAGGAATTGTCCACACCCATGCAGCTGCACTGATCCTGAAGCTGCTGGAGAGGCAGGGAGCACAGCAAACAACCCAGGAGCAACTTTTGCAAGTTTTTGCTGACATCCCAGAACAGAAATGGACAACCAGGGAAGAAAAAGGAGGTAGGAGATGGCAAAAGGAAATACAAATTCAGTGAGAGGGAGCTGGAGGTCCTGATTGAGGAGGTGACAAAGGACCATGATGAACTGTTTGGCAAAAATTCCCTGCATGTCCCTGAATCACAGAAGAGGCAGATATGGCTGGTTATCCAGGAAAGGATTAATGCAATTGGTGTAACCCAGCGCTCTATTGAAGAACTTAAAAATGCTGGTATGACCTCAGGAAGCATGCAAAGGAGAGGTTGGCAGAGAGACTGAAGCAAGCCAAGCAGACAGGTGGTGGGAGATCCACAGCACCTGCTCCAACTGCCCTGGATCTCCTGGTGGAGTCCAGCCTCCAGCTGGAGAGCGTGAGTGGGATTGGGGATGCAGACAGCTTCAGCCAGAGCTGGCAACGGGCAAGGTAAGATGCATGCACAGCATGCTCTGCCCCCCACTCCCTAACCCCAATCCCCAATGAGGCAGTATGAGTCCCACTCCAGTACATGTTTTACTAACAACCAGCAACGCATTATGGGAGATGTAGTCAGAAGTAACACATATCATAACAGTCATTCCACTGAACCCAAAGGCATGTGACACATATCAGCAATTAGCAAGCAGAGGACAGCTAGTTTGATTGGCAGTCATGAAATGTATTATTACGCAAATGCTGCCAGACAAGTGAGCAAATGTACATTCTGTCTCCACAGGCGAGCCATTGTGCCGGGCTGCAGAAGGGGACACAGGAAAGGCACCCAGGAGAGAGAAAACACAGGAGGAGGAGATCTTGTCGCCTGCAGAGCACACCACACCACCATCACCACCACCACCATCACCACTGCCACCACCACAGAGAGCCAGAAGGCATACAGTGGCTAGCCTCCAGCAGATGGAGGTGTCCGAGGAGGACTGCATGGAAGACCAATATTCCACGCTGGCAGAGGATGACAACATTGCAGGCACACAGTCCCCAACCAAGCGCGCCCACACAGGTGTCAGACGCCCCAGAGCAAGGGTAGCCAGTCCTGTTGCACAGGGTGAGGATCCAAGCGCATTCACCGGTCTTGAAGGGAATATGCTCAAGGTGCAGCGCCTGCAAGGCAAGGCAATCAGATCAGTGCAATGGCAGATGGTCCACATGAAAAGACACATGCTGGAAATCAAGGAGGGCATTAGCAGCATGAACAATACTGTGGCTAAGGGCATGAGGGAAAAGGCAGTGAGGCTACTGTGCAGCAAAATGGATGAGGATCGTTTAGCGAGGCGCAGGGAGCAGCAGAAATTGGACAACTACACTAAGGCGGTGAACCGCCTCTCCACTGCCACCTCTGTGCTCTGCAGGTGCTCGGTGGCCATGCAGGAGAAGATGGCCCACTGCAGCCGTAACGTGGCAAGGGGGCTGGTCACAGTGACCAGTGCACTGGAAGTGCTACAAACAAACCAAATAGTTACTACAGGTGCAGGGGATTGGGGGATAGTGAAGAGGCAACGAGCCGCAGTAGCATCACGCCCCAGATAACCGAGTCCAGGAGGCGCAGCAAACGGCACAGCGCTGCCACAGGACAGACCGCCAGTGAGGTCAGTGTGCCTAGGGAACGCAGCAGTGCTGCACGTCGGCGCAGGAAATAATGCAAGTCATCACCTGGTATTGTGAAATGGGTGATGTAACCCATTTCGCCTTTGGAATGTCTATAGCATATTGGCCTGGCATGTTGAGGCCTTCATGTTGTGGCGCTGTGTTATGCTCTTGCCTGACTTAAGGTTAATAAAACACCGTCACTCAATTACAGTTACTGGCTGTGACTCCTTACTTACTCAGAAATAGTTGCGTGTGATCTCAGCCCATCTGTGTCTCCCATCTGGTGCTGCTGCCACACCTGCTGTTCTGTGCTCTGGCTGTGGACAATCCTCACCCTCGTCCTCGAAGTCAGTTGGATCCACTGCTGTTCATATCTTTGTGGCAAGGTTATGCAGCATTGCACATGTTGCTATTATTTTACAGCAGATGATGGGGTGGTACTGACGTGCACCTCCACTTTTGTGGCCACAGAGGAACCTGCTTTTTAAGAGTCTGAATGTGCGCTCCACAACATTGAGCGTAGATCTATATGCCACATTGTATCTTCTCTCACTTGGGGTAGATGGGTTGAGACATGGATCAGGATAAATGCCCGCACTGCATATGTGCTTTCACCTGAGTGAGAAAGGAAGTGCCATTCATCCAAGGTATACATCAGGGTATGTCACATTGATTTACCTAGCAGGCATTCTTCTCCAAAGTCGCCCCCAGCCAGACATGTGTAGATCCCACTGTTCTTGAATATGTAGGAGTCATGGATGCTTCCTGGAAATTTGGCTACAATGTAAGTAATGATGTGGTCCGCATCGCATATTACCTGCACGTTGATAGAAGGTGTAGATTTGCAGTTCCGATATGTGTACTTTGTAGCTGCAGGTGGTAGGTGTGTCCCGTCAATGCACCCTATTACATGTGGGAACTGTGCCTTTTGATAAAATCCATCTTGGTTTTCTGCAGTTCCAACTGTGTGCTGGGGAAATGCATGTAGTGAGGCATTCTTTGCATCATGGCATCCAGGAAAGTATTGAAAAAAAGGGACAGCAACTCTGTGACACACCACCTGCCACAGCTATCACCCCCTGGTAACTACCTGATGCAAGTAGGTGCAGGGTACAGAGCACCTGAACATGTGTTGGTATAGCGTGCACCCTTGGTGTCTGATGCTTCAGGAGTGGGTGCAGGTCCCGTATTGGGTCTAGGATGGTTTGGGGTCTAGCCTGTTCTTCTCATGGATTTCAGCCTCAGTCAGTTGGAACAATGTAAAGCGCAGTCTGTACACGCGTTCCTCCTGACTCCAGATCCTCAGTCCAGCTGCTTGCATACAAAGCCGCCTTGCAATAAATAGAAGGCCGCCATTGTAGTCATACTGTTGCATTTTGGGGCTGTTTAAATGCAGTGCACCTGATTACCGCCTGCTTTGAGTCAGTGGTAATTAGCGACTCCTAAATACAGAAAAATGTAACAATCAGTATTAGCGAATTTTGGTACATCAATTTGCGAGTTTTTAAAGATTTCTTATTTAGCGATTCAGTATTTGGGGTTTCGGTGTCTGCTAATCGTAAACTAAGTAATCTCTAACTGGTTTCCCTTATTTTTAGCGATTTCTTATTTGCAATGGCGTTTGGTGTTACCTAAATTGTACATGGCTAAATACCGGTCGGTAACGCAGAAATTCTGTGAATTTCTGCATTACTGCTCGTATTTAGCCACCTCCATCTGGCCCTTAATGTTTTTGAAATACAATTATCGTTGTATGTGCTATATTCATGGATAATATTTTTATTTCATGGAGATTCAGATGCTCAAATACAGAGCTGGCCCGGGAATCAAAAGCAGCCCTGGCAAAAATGTTCAAACCAGCCTTGCTCTCTTCTTTCTCAATCATCTTACTCTCCTTCTTACTCTTTCCTCTGTATCTCTCCTGAAGCCCCAGTATTAGTAAAGTGTTTTTTTGACAATTCCCAGACAAACCTGGAGTTCTGAGAGAGGGCATACTTTTTTCTTAGTTTCATTCAGGCATTGGACACATCTTTGGCGGGTGCTGGAGGTATGAACCTTACTGAGGTTGACCTACTGGTGCAATGTTGTCCTGCAATGGTACTCTCCATGGGGTGCCAAGCTATCAGGACAGCAACAGCATCTCCATCTTGACTCTATACCCTGCCTTTCTCTTAGCGTCAATAAGTTTGGGAAAACATAAACTCCCCATTCAAAGATTACTGCCATAAAAGTCTGTTCATTGGTGTAAGAAATTGGGGTTTTGATTGAGGAGAGTGTGAGCCCTCCTCAAGCAGAAGCCACAATCCCTGTCAGGGTGAACCACAAAACAAAAAAAAACGAAATTAATGTGCTCTTAACCCTCTGATAGTTTGGCACAAAAGCAGCCAGGCTTAACTTACAGGCAATGTGTAGGGTATGTATGTAGCATACAAACGGTAATAATTTAAAAACACAAAACAAGAAAAATCCCATACCACTTTAGAAAAATATATGGTGGTGAGCACAAGCAAGGAAAACAATTTTCAGAACTCTGGGGCATATTACCAACAACTAGCGATAATTATCGCTATGTTGGCTTAGCGGCGATATTTTTATCGCCGAGCTGCGGCGATTTTTATCGCTTAGGAACCTTGCTATTATCAAGGTATATCTCCTAAGCGATAAAAATCGGTCGAAATGCATGAATATCGCTGAAAAGTCAGCGATATTCATGCATTACCGAGCTAATGCTCTTAGCCATGTTATCCACCTACCATTGGATAACATTGCTAAGAACTGCTCAGGGGCAGGTGTTCGTTTTTGGAGATATTCGCGCTTAGCGCGAATATCTCCAAAAGTTGGTAATAGGAGATAGCGATGTTAGCGACTGTTTCCAGTCGCTAACATCTTGGCACGCCCACTTTGCATGTCATTAGTGATAAATATCACTGACATACAAAGCGGGGCCCAAGATGGTCGCTATCTCCTACTAGCTGTCGCTAACTGGTGTTAGCGACAGCTAGGTAATAAGGAGATAATTTTATCTCCGCTTTCTTGGCTTTTAAAGCCAAAAAAGCGGAGATAAACCCCCTTGATAATATGCCCCTTAGTGTGCTCCATGGAGCGTGGAGTGCAGAAAACTCAGCAAACTCTATGAATGGAGCAGAGTTCCCCTCCCAGGCCTACTAGTGACATGAGACTGGTACAACGCCAAAAGTTATGGCTGACCGAGATGGAGTGCAGTTCAGATACATATAGTGGATTGATCCCCATCTTGGCCTACTTTTGCACTTAGAAGAAATTTTGAAGAAAAATGTCTGAAAAGTGGAAGTTCAGTTGGGCAAGGCAGCCGGTGATGTCCAAGGAGGAGGCACCGTCATCAGGCAATCCGTGAACAAATTTGCAGTGAAGATTTCTATGTTTGAACTTTCTCACTTTTTTTGAAGGTTGAAAATCTCTACCAGGACGACGATGCAGCCTGTAGCCAACGAAGGCTCCACTAGGCTGGGTAACCCTCCTGTGAGCAGCTGCTGAACAGGATTTACTTTTGGAGCTACTGTGAAGACAGGCCAATCTGTGATGCACCTGGGGTGGATCAGCAAGCAGCTAGGTCCCGGTCTGCAGTTGGTTCCCAGTAAACTTTTGGGTAGGACTCCCTTCAAGCATTATACAGGTGCAGTGTTCAAGTTGTTGGGGCTTTTTGTGTCGCTGCAGCTCATGTAGTAAGCGCCTTCTGGGGCATTGGAACTAGTAGTTTAGTCCATATGGGCTACAACATCATAAAGGCATATGCATCTCAGGCTGGATGTCAACATTTTGTACAGTATTCGTTCTTCATCATATCATCTTCTTGTATTTGAAACAGAGAAAGGAAAATAAAAGATCTGATATTTGAATTTTCTCTTAACTCAAATGCACCCCGATTTGGTGTGTTAGGTTATGAAGTTCAGACATGTCATTAAGGCCAACGATCACTGTATTAAATTGCTAAATTACATTTTAGTCAGACTGTGTTCCAGGTTGCCTCCTTTGGGATCAGATTGGATGACTTATAAAACAGTCCATTTAAAATCATTCTCTAATGATTATAGTCATGAAAAAGATTAACTAGTGAAGCTGACAGAATTTTTCAACAAATCCTTGAATAATGCTGTATTATTAGTTGGCGGATTCCTTGATTGATTTTATCCACTTACAGTTTTTGACATGGGCATTTCTAAATCTTAGACAACTTTCTTTTTTTTCGCAAAGCTGCTCACTAATTGAAAAAGACATACAACTCTACAATGATTTTGATCTGAAATCAAAGGTAGAAGTGATCGGATGGGTGATATTAAGAACAATATTCCCCACATAATCACCAGAATGCCAATGCCTATTTTCAATGTTTCATTATTTCACAGCCTGTGCCAGTTCTATGTCCTGATGAGAAATGCTACTGTGCCTGACTTTGCCACGGACCTGCTGACGCCATACCTTTTGCCCAGCAACCATCGTTTTACTGAGGGAGGACCGGTGTTGGTGTTCCGCTCTCCCCTCGCCGCTGCTTGTCACCTGCAGCCGCCGAGTAGGGAAGAGCGAGAGGGACTGCATACTACATTGCCCAGCAGCCCTTGACCCACAACCGGAAGTTGTAGCCCTCTACAGCGCTCCAGGCGGCGCATTTAAATCAGGCCCCACATCCGCGGCGCGGGAGCGCCGGGCTAAGCCCGGGCAAAGGGCGGGCCCTCTGTGGCCCTCCGAGGACAAGGAGGTCGGGTTGGGTATATCCCCCTAACATCATTACTTTCATATCCAGCAGGTAAATTTGGCGGTGAATATTTTGACTAGCTAAGAAATCATCATCACAGGGCCAGTAGTATCCTGGTATTGCACTATTTTGCGCTGAGATCATTAGAGTCAAGTGAACTTTTTTACTTTTAGAGTATCTACTTGCATAATATAATGTCTACCAGGGGAAGTAGAAGTAAGACAGCTGCGGCCGGGGCATCCATTATTGGCCCTATTGACAGCTTCATAACGAGAACAAACGATGCAATTGACCTCAGTATTTCACTCCTTGAGCGTAGAGTCTCACAAGACCTAGAGTCCGCCAAGCGTAGGGTTTCACAAGAGCTACTAAAAACCAAACGCTCCTCTCTTGGCAGCATTTTATCTGTAAAAACACCAGCAAAACATAATAATGTACAAGCAGGCTGCTCTCGAGAAATCCGAGCTGACCTTCACACTATCCCTAATGAGATCAACTTGTCAGCAACAGATCCATTCATTGACTGCGACTCCGATGCGAGTAATGAACTAGAAAAGACACCTGATTTAAATATAGATCCCACTCCGGAAATTGTAGAAGAGAATAGTGCGTCACTGACAAGACCCAGGCAAGAGGGTGCCACTAGAAAACGGATGCAGCAACCAACAAAGCCTATTCCCTCTGTTACAGAACAACGTAACATAACAAAAACACAAATCAGGAAAGGTACAATCAAACATCCCACTGTTAGTAGAATAACCATACATACAGGGGCTTCAACTGAAGATATCCAGGGGAACACTCAGACGCGTGCGGTCAACCCTGACGCACCCACATAAAATGATCAACTAATTGAAAGAGTTGCTGACCTTTTGGCCATCTTTATGTCACCAATTGAATCTAGACTGGCCCGTATCATGAAAAAAATAGGCCCAAAAGTTTACAGGACCAAAAACAACTACTACTAAACCTATAACTTCCAAACTGAAAGCCAAAGCCATCCCACCTGCAGACACGGCGACAAAACCAAAAACAGTAGCTTCTGCAGGCAAAGAAAGTCCTTTAAATAACTCTTTCATAGAAAGTAGTTCTACCCCGAACATTACTATTAACACCCAGGCTACAACTACAAATGCAGGGAAGAAGATAGTAGCATCCCATGGCATGACAAAGGCATCTAACCAACAAAATGCCACTTTTTCAACTTTCAAAAAACCTCGACCATTACATGATCCGCCGTACAATTCAAGACAGATTCCTCCACGAATCAATTTGCCACCTAATTGTGGTGCTTATGTACTGGTCCTGGTCAATGTTCCTATACTCAGACATGAACAGGAGGAAACTTCCTCCTCTTTGAAAAATAAGATCTTGCATTGGTTGATAGTAAATTGTAACTTTCCGATAGAATGCTCAGGAGAAATAAATCATGTTCAGAGAGTAGGATGGATAGGCCCCCTGAAGAAAAAATTTGAAGGGGATTGTATATCCATAAGTTTTAAGAATCCACAATGGGCTGAAAAAACCTTGGCAAGGGCTCCCTCACCTTCAGTCTGGGAATTTAATACCACCCTTCTCCCGGTGGGATATTTTTATAGGCACCTGATTACAACTCACACAACCATGGGACCTAATCTAGTTACTCCTTTTTTTTGATCACCATCAGATGACAGAAAACAACTCCCCCCTTTTACATCAGTATCCCAAATTTACTTATCCGAATGTTCCCAAACAAAGACACCAAGCACAGATACATCCGCACTTCATGACTCATCCCTATCTTTCCACAATGCCGTATAAAGAATACAGGGACCCTCGCTGGCATCAAGTTGCTGCTGCATCAGGCAACTCTTACAGCATCCCAGTCCAAAATAGGTTTAGTGCACTGTCCACTCTGGATTTTAATGATTGACAAAAGAATGACCACTCTGAAGGGCCAACTATGCATACATTAACTTCAGAGGGGCAGGCGATAGATAGCATTTTGGACAGAGAGGAAAAGGATATAGTAACTGTCTTTGACAAACACACTTCTGTTCCTTCTACCCGAATGGGATTGATCGATGTGGCCAATTCATTTTAAGTAGGAATTAGTGCTATGCCACCGGAAAATCTGTTAATTAAACCTATTCCCTCTAGTCATAATTCATCTGCCTCCCCAATACATTTAACATTTTGGAATATACCTGGCTTGCTGGCTAAAGTGACGAACCCCAACTTCCTGAACCAAGTTAACACGAGTAGTGTTATATGTCTCCAGGAAACCTGGGCTATTGATCCAATACATGTGATGGGATATAAGACCTTTTTTTCCCCAGCAAAAAAATCTCCATCTGGAAGAAGTAGTGGTGGTCTAATTATTTACATAGCAAATACTCTATGCAACGAGGAAATCGTTACTTTGAAATTAAAAGAGAACTATCAAATATTTATTCTAAAGAGAACTAAACAGATGATATATGTCACAGTAAATTTCTATAACAACAAGAAAGCAGACAAGTTGATTAACCTTCTTTCAGAGATTTTCCTAGTTCTCCAAGATTTAAAGGAGCAATATGTTAATAAATCATGTACAATACTTTGGGGTGGCGACTTTAATTTCCACCTATGCGTGAATAATAACACTGATAAGTGTGGAATTGAGGAAGATGATGGCAATAGGATAACACACTTCACACATTCCATTGGGGGCGAAAAAATGAATGAGGTCATAACAGAATTAGAATTGGGCTTCGCAAATGAATTGAGGTCTTTCCAAGTACCTTTTACACCAACATTTAACGGTAGGGGACTAATGAGTCTGATAGATTATGTCCTGATCTCAGCACATAAAGGCCCAAACATCGAACTATTCGAAGTAGTTAAAAACCCGCTGAGCGACCACTTCCCAATTATAATCGCCTTGAGTGATTTAAAAAAACAAAAAGAACTTGACATATTGACATTACTAGACCAACAAAATCTTGAGCTAGGCTCTTTGAATGGCTATACTTTAAAGTGGGATAACATTGATAAAAGAGCTATTACTGCAAAAATAGTCACTGAATGTAAGGCAGATATTCTAACTTGCCTGGGGTGTGAGATAAAAAGTAGCAATGTAATAACTAGTTTCAATGCTATCTCACAAAATATAAAGAAGGCACTCCCTAGATCCCATAAACAAAAAAAATCAGGTGAAGAAAGGCTGGTTTAGTCCAGCCTGTACTAAAGCATACTCAAAACTAAAAAAAGCTTTAGGAAGGGATAGAAGAGATAGAGAGGAGGTCATTAGCCTAAGAAAAGAATACGCCCTAGCGATAAAAACCAGAAAACAAGAGATAAAAGCTGATTTATGGGAGCGTCTTAGGAAAAGTTCGGAACTTAAAGATAGCGCAGAGTTCTGGCAAATAGTAAGGTCACCATATCTTACAGACAAAGAGGATCTACCATCCATTGATATTGCAATTACTAACAATGAATGGGTAAACCACTTTTCTAAAGTTTTTAGTATAGGGAAATCACATGGCATGGATTATATAGATTCATTGAACCAAGTCACTTATCCATTAACTTTGCAGTTCACACACGAGGAGGTAAAGAAAGCACTAAAGTCCTCAAAAACAGGTAAAGCCCCGGGGCCAGACGGGGTTCCTGTTGATATTTTTAAACATGAGGAAGATCTTTGGTCCCCGCTCTTGACGAATGTCCTAAATGCCACCACAGAAGAAGGTCTGTTAAAATCGTGGAAAACATCAGTACTTGTCCCGATCTTTAAAAAGGGAGACCGAAACTCACCGACCTGTTACAGGCCTATTTCACTCCTGGACTCTCTTGGGAAGGTCGCTGGTCGGATCGTTCTCGAGAGACTGCAGGAATGTTCAGCTATGCAAAACATCATATCAGAAATACAGTACGGATTCCAAGAGGGGTCAGGTACTGTAGACCAAGCATTAAACCTGTCTTTATTGGCAGGGAAATATGTGGAGGCTAAGGGGACTGCGTTCCATATGGTGCATGTAGATTTGTCCGCAGCCTTCGATTGTGTTATACATTCAAGACTGTGGAGAATCATTTTAGCAATGGGAGTTGACCCTCCTATTGTGGATTTCCTCCGAGAACTTTACACCGGAACAACAGGTAGAGTGCGATTTGGGACCAAGGGCCAACACACAGAAAGCTTTAGAGTGGAAAAGGGGGTCAGACAAGGATGTGTGCTGGCCCCCTTTTTATTCACCCTTTATACAAATGGGCTTGAGGCCATGTTGGAAGGAAGCAAAGATCTCCCCTCAGTTGGTCGTCGGCAGATACCTGCCTTGTTATATGCCGACGATGCGGTCATTTTAGCTAGAACCCCTGTGGAATTACAGCGAGCATTGGATAAATATTGTGATTTCATGTTGAGCTTAAATTTGACTCTACATGTAAAAAAAACTTTTACTATGCATGCGGGGAAAAAAAGTGCAAAACCCAAAAGACTATTTGTGAAAGGAGAAGTGCTGGAGAGAACATCAACATATCAATATTTTTAATTCTACTTTTGTTTTATTGAATGACCTGGTGATTTCTAAAACGTGTCTCAGCGACCATTCTACCTTGGACATCTCTTTAAATATTCTACCCCCCATGTCTGACTGTTGGTCGCTAAATAGGGACTTGGTCAGTTTCGGTAGCGCATCAGGGAGATGTCATTGGGATAGAAAGGCCCTTAAGGGGCTGGAGAGCATCCTTGATGAAGCAATCTCCGATTTGGTCAACTGGGATGGAGCTGAAATTGTACGTTTTTCAGATCTATTGATGAAAGTGACTTCTTTAGCTAGACATCCCAAAAGAGATAGGCCCCCGATCCCTCCTCCTAGTTCCCTTCGTTTGTTGAACAAAGAAATAAATAAATTGGTAAGGGACCAATATTTGAATATTCTCCCCGAAAGATCTCAATGTATAGCCCTGTTAAAAAGAAGAAGGAAAAGGTTGAAATTCAGATTACGTAAAGATAGGGAGGACCAACTTTGGATACAACTGAGGGAGGCAACTTTTCATGGCCAAGCAAGAGCGTTCTGGTCCTTAATAGGTAGGGGTTGTGGTGCAAGGACGATGCCCTCACCCATCCCTATTGAGGAACGTGTCTGGGTTGACCATATAAAAAATCTTGATGCAAGTAATGGCGTTTCTGTTCCTGTTGGAAGTTTCAAGGCGGTTCCTTGGGCCGTAGAGGAATCTCCGTCTGAAAAGTCTATAGAACAGGCAATAATGGAAATGCGCTCATCTGGAGCTATGGGTCCAGACGAGCTGCCTATTTCTGCTCTAAAGCAGAGCAGTTTAAAATGGAGTAAAATTCTCTTTCCTGTATTTGCATACTGCTTTTTAAGCAGGTCAGTCCTTCCTTCATGGAAAGGGAGTATTTTGGTCCCCCTTTTCAAGAAGGGCGATCGACTTTCTACCCAAAACTACCGCCAGATTGCTCTCTTAGACGCCATCGGCAAAGTTTTTGCTAAATGCCTGTTGAGATTATTGACTGAGTGGGTGGATCGATGTGACATTCTTCCTTTTGAGCAAACGGGCTTCCGTAAAGGCCACGGCACCCTGGATAATTTAACAGCTTTACAAGTGATTATGGATAAATATATCAAGGTCCGGGGGGGAAAAGTATATGCAGCCTTCATAGATTTCTCCACAGCATTCGACCGTCCTTTGCTGTGGAGGAAACTATCGGCCTTAGGTATGTCACCTATACTGTTGGATTTAATACTGAACCTCCATACGGACACTTGGTGCCGAATAATGATGGGAGGTGAAAGAGGTTTGTCGCACTCCATACCCTCTGCCAATGGCCTCAAACAAGGATGCTTACTGGCCCCCTTATTATTCTCCCTTTATGTTTATGATCTCCCTCAAGCTCTGTCTCTGAGTAGTGGTATTGCCCCTGTTTTGGGAGATAAAGCTATTGCATGTTTAATGTATGCTGACGATATATTGTTATTAGATCTGACACCGAAAGGTTTGCAAAATCGTCTGCATGCATTACATGTGTTCGCAGAGTTGCATTTTTTACAGATTAACATCTCCAAAAGCAAGGTTATGTGTTTAATCGGAAAGAAAAGATACTCTCATGGGAATTTCACATGGTCAATAGGCGGCCAAAAGTTAGAAATTGTGAAATCCTATACGTTTTTAGGGAAAATAATATGTGGTAATATGAGCAATAAGGCTCATATTGAGAATAACACGCGCAAGGTTCTGATGCAGGGTAAGGGCCTAAATGCACTCTATAAAGCCACAGGAAAACGGCATTCTCCCTATCTGCTTGAAGCTTTCCGTGCAAAAATCCCGGCCTCCCTGCTCTATGGCACTGAACTTATTGATGTGAGTAGCTGGGGATTTCTTCACACTATTGAAGGTAGACTCCTGCGTCAACTAACCTCTGTTAATACCGCCTGCTCTGTAGCCTCTCTTAGGCTTGAGTATGGCATGAGAAGTAGTTGGGTTCAGGGCTTAGCTGGGATAGTAAGATGGATTTTTCACCTAGCTAAATGTGAACCAACCTCATTAAGACACCTTATCCAAAAGGAATTATTAGGTCCTTTAAAGGAGTTTTCCCCAATTGTAAAAAACTTTAGAAAGGCGGTCACGTTATTGCAATTGGAGGAATCTACACTTTTTTCTTTATCCCTTTACCAGTTAAAAGCTTCCTTAAAATTAGCAATGTGGAAGCTAAGTTTCTCGTTGGATAGAGACCAGATAAGGTCAAAGAAAGGCGATCTGCCGGTGATTAGTTCCTTTAATCTTAAAACTATGCAACTCTACGCTACTTGGAATCTCCCACACGGCATTCGTCGTTTCTGGTTTTTATTAAGGCAAGATATGTTACCACTGAATAACCTTTTAGCCAAGTGGAATGGTTCCTCTAACAAATGTACCTTGTGCAGCATCTCGATCCAAGATCTCACCCACGTCTTATTCATATGTCCGGCTTTGACAAAATCTCGTCGTAAATGGGTGAGACCAATTTGCTTAGAACTTGGAATCTTATCTGCTAGTGCCTTTTCTGATGCTATTCTTAAGCCCCCTAATGAAATGTTTTGTTCCAGAATTTTTAACTTTTTTAAATGCTTTTTAGATCTGTATTAATTATGTGTGTTGTTTCCTCTTTTTGTGTACTATTGGATTGTTATTGTGTATGTAAATTTTATGTGGACCTCTCACGAGTTCCAAAACATAAATAAAAACTTACTTACTCAATATTTGGGAATCGTAATCGATGAAAACTTTAAATCGAAGGCAGCAATTAACGCCAGGAAATTATCCTTTTTAAGAGCAACAACGGCATTAAGATCATTTGCACAAAAACTTGTCCAGAAACCATCGTTAGGAATGTTAAAAATATACAATGCCAAATGTGCCAGCACCGCCACTTACGGAGCGGGGATATGGGACTTCGCAAACGTGACTGAACTACAAAAAGTGGAAAATTCTTTTCTAAGATTCTTACTTGGATTATCGAAAAATTCCTCTACATATGCTTGCCATGTAGAGCTGGGCATAGACTATCTAGAAGACATCATAAAAGCCCAGCCTGTAATGCTATGGCGCCGAATTTGGGTCACTGAACAATGTCTCCTAACAAGATCCATCATACAAGACATTCAGACACTTGATCATTACAGAAGGATAAAATGGTTAGCTTACATTAAAGCCCTTTTAACAGATATGGGATATGAACATTTTTTTACTGATCCATTATCCCTAAACAATATCTCAAAGTCAGATTTAAAGAAAGCATGCCTCGCGCATCTGCGCCAGGTACGTCTGCTAAAAGAGACTCAGAAACCTTCTGTTCAGCAGAGTCTATTGGTACAAACTGTGTTCTCTGTAGAACCATACTTGATGTATAGAGTAACCCAATTCGAAAAACTGCTGCTGACACGTTTTAGGTTTAACATGTTCCATTTAATGGTCTCCTTTCCCATACAGAATGACTAGTCATCAAAACTATTACCATGTCCTTGTGATTTTCAATCAAAACAGTAACTATACATACAACACTATTTTGTAAATTCTTTGTGGCACCCCGGAGGCATTGGCTATTACCCATATTGAAACATTGGGGATTACGCCAATGCCGCCCAGCATATTTGGCGGTTCAATATCTTGAAAATGAACTAATAGCAAAAGCGATCGCACGCTTTCTTAAATTTTGCATACGCCATGGCTCCAATCTTTGATACCGATCAGTTTCTAATTTGCCCTAATCAAGATTTGATGAATTGAGTACAAAGATTATACGTCATAGTTAAGTGTGTTTTTTATAAACTGTTTTTTTTTATTCTTCCCCTTTTTTCTTAAATAGAACAGTAATAAATAATTTCTGTTTTTTAACTGTTTTTATAAATTGAGCAAATGTGTAAAATGTATTTCATGAACTTTTATGGTGTTTCTATTACTATGAAAAAACGAATAAAGTTGGTTTGATTTGATTTGATTTGATGTCCTGATGAGACCCTTTAATGAAGTGGGTTGAATTGCGTCACCATCCTTTATCATTGAGTTGAATTAGTTAATTCACATGAGGAGCCAACACTTGAAAATTTGGACTGCTTCTTATTTGAAGGTCTTGTTTCAACCCCTGTTTTTTTGTAACGTAACGGAGTATGAACAGGACAAATAAGACGCTCACTCTGTACCATGGTTCTGTTTAATGAGTTAAACTGGATAATAGTCATGTGAATGTGGTTCGATTTCTTTGTATTTAATGGTGTAGGTTCGGCACAAACGTTTGGTTAAGTGGGACAAATTGCAATGGTAATGATTAATCATATTTTGTTTTGGTGCATATGATATGCAAAACATCCTTTGAGATAAAAAAAAGTGATAAATAGGATGACAGTTAATGTTGATTAATGAATCTGATCATATAAATGAATTTTTTTTACTGTATTAAAAATAGTACCTTCAAACCGATTCTGGCAATGTATTGTCTTCACTGTATAACTTTCTAAATGTGACATTTTCAGAAGTATAATGTAAAATGCTGGTGGAAAGTGGTTTATTGGTAGTGATACCTAAGGATTTACCACTAGAAATAAGGCCACAAGCACAATAAAAAGGTTTAGTCAAGGTCTCAATAAATTGTTCCCTTGCCCAACTCTTGGGGGTTGACAACGAGCGGGCAGATGTAACTTTAAAGAAAAAAGTATTTATTTATTTATGTTTTATTCTGCGAACAAACATGTCAAACATATGGTTGCTGCATATGTACAATCACTGAAGCACGGCAACACATGACACAAAAAGGAAATGTATACATTATCTGCAATATCCTTTGAGTCTTTTCTACTTGGCATCTTATGTCCATCAGAGGGCGTCATCCTGTTCATGTCCTTTATACAGGAACATATAGCTAAGGCCTGAAAAAAGGAGCCCACAAGAATAGCAATGGGGAACAAACAGGCTGTGCAGTTGATAAATCTTATGTAATACATAGAGTATATGCACCCAGTTGTAGGTGGTCTAGAGCACATATTGTATCTAGGCAATGAATTTGTGTCAGCATCCGGTGGAAGTGGGTGTTCAATGAGGTTCATGTTCACGGGAGCCCATATATTTCGAGGTCTGGAAGGAGCAGGGATCAACTCAGCATAAGTATTCAGCTGCTCTTGCCACAGAATCAGATCACCTAGCCATTCCTTTAATTTCAGCGCCCTTCTCCTACCTCATCTACAGGCCGCCCTACGCCTAGCCAGTAGTATGCTAAAGGTGAAGAATTTACGCTGGGCAGCTGGAATTGCCTCGGTTTACCGCAACAACGCCAGCAGTGGGGACATCTGTATTTCTAACTAGCAGCCCGCCCCAGCGTTGCCTGGGGCAGCAAGGGGCTGAGGGAAGCATTTGAGGCTTTTGTGCACTCCAGGCCCGGCCCCCTCCCAGCCCGGCCCGGCCGCCTTCCGCCCCGGCCCCCTCTCGCCCGTGTCCCGGAGAGCCTGATCCTTACTTCAGCTGCCGGTCCCGATCCAGGCGCCACGCCCGCACAGGCCGCCACTTCGCCCAGCAGCAAGCAGGGCCGTGGCAGTCCTCCCAGCAGGTCGCGATCTTCACCGCCATTTCAGGAAGTGTTCAGGAAGTCTTGGGAGTGCAAATGATGTCATCACGCAGACGTCGCGGCTGGCGCTACTTGCAAGGGACTACATTATTTTTATTTCTAAATTTTTTAAACCGTATATTTTTTATTTTTAATAGCCTATGTCCTTCTGCTTGCCGTGAGGTTTTCAAAGATGTCTTGGGTGTTTTGATTGGTGGTGTACTTTTCGAGTTTACCTGGCTCAAAGGACACAGTTCTCTCTTTATATTAGTAGTATAGATAGAGTCATGTATGTCAAAGCTTCGAACATCTGTTGCCAATATAAATGTATTGCCTCGCAGAAACATGACAAATGAAAAAAGTCAGCATTATCTGATTTGCATCTATCGCAGTGTGCATTCTCCCGCAGGCCATAACGGTGCAGCCTGGCAGGAGTGTAGTATGTACGATGTAAAAATGTATAGGCGTCTGATACAGAGCTGACTATTCGAGGAGACAAGCTCGGTTTGTTTGCAACAGTAGTGTCACTGCTGGTCTGTAATGTCATATCCCAGTTCCATGCTCCATTTGGCACGTGCCAGGCAAGGATGTATTCAATTTCCGTGTATAGACTGTAGTATAAGGTCAGATGCAGGGCCTCAGGGGTGCACAGCATGTGCTGTAGTGGGGAAACTGTGGGGGGTTTCTTGGGGTATGATGGTGTGTATTCCCTAATACCTTTTCTCAGTTGCACTTACAGAAAAATATCCATAGAGGACGCTTGTGGTTTTTGAAAGAATTGCAACACATCTTTAAATGTACCAGTTAGATAAAGGTCACCCCAGTTACTGATCTGAAACTTTATTCAGTCTTGGAGAATATTGCCTCTAGGAGCAGCTGCACTTTCGGGTGGTATGTGAGTGGAAATAGCAGAAAGTAAAGCATTAGCGCCTTAAGTATATGAAGGAGGCGCTGCCAAGCTTTAATAGTGCAGTCAACTGAAGACAGTGCCTCAGGCCTACTTTCAGGCACTGACAGGATGATCGCGTCTAGCAGGATGGGATGCGTTAACCAGTTGTCTGTGGCAACCTGGGGTGTGTATCTGGGGGGGTGAAACCAATGGTGCACGAAATGCACCTGGGCGCACAGATAGTACAATTAAAAATTGGGCATGTCAAAACCCCCTTGCGAGTATGGACAAGTGAGTAAATCCCACTGTAGACGTGGTTGTTTGCCACCCCAGCATTCTCAGCACACCATTCTATGGGATAATTGGTAGGGAATGGCACCGCCACTGAGATAAGTGGATAAACCTGAGACTTGGACTAGTTAATACTAAGGCCCGATAGACCACCAAATCTCACAAATTCACGCAGCAGCTGATTGAGATTATGGATTGGGTGTTTCACATATAAACTAACATCGTTCGCATATAACAAGACCAATATGGGATGCAGAAAGCATCTAAGAGCTTTTTCCGGATGGATTTGCCGAAGTCTCGCCACAAGGGGTTCAATTGCAAGGGCAATCAGAAGCGGGGAGAGAGGGCATCCCTGACGAGTGCCTCTTGTAAGCATGATGGAGGAGGAGGCATGTCCATTTATACGCAGCCGAGCTGTGGGGGAGGCATAAAGAAGACGTACCCACAAAAGGAATCCAACGGCGAGTCCCATGCATTGTAGTATGGTGAATAGGTAGTCCTATTCCACCAAGTCAAAGGCTTTTGTGGCGTCTAAAAAGACTGCCACGATCGCCAGCTTAGGATCAACACTGTGCATAAGGGAGAATAACGTTCACAAATTATGAGAGGTCGCCCTTCCAGGTATAAAACCTGCCTGATCTGGTAATACTAACTTCTCCATTAAGAGGCTGAGTCTATTTGCCAGGAGCATGGCAAGGATCTTCACATCGTATTAATAAGAGATAGAGGCCTATACGAATCACATTGATCCGTAGGTTTGTCTGGCTTCAGTAGGGAGAGAATGAGAGCCTCCCCCATGGTACCCAGTATAATTTGAGCCTCCAACAACTCCTTATAGAATTCCTGTAATATGGCTGTTCGATATAAGTCTTATAGAAGTCTACCGGTAGGTTGTCAGATCCCAGTGCCTTTCTGGATTTCATTTTCATAATTGCCTTTCTAAACTCGTCTACCTCGAAAGGTGCAGCCAGAAATTCCCGTTCGGATTCACCTAGCCATCCCAGGGCAATGTCTTTTAGGAAAGGAATAAAATCTGAGGGGGTGATACGCCGGGGGATGTATAGTGTCTCATAGAAAGAGGTGAAGGTGCTGAGAATGTCATGCCTATCTTTGTGGTGTGTGCCCGACACATCCAGCACCTATAAAATATAGATAGAGAATCTGGGCTTTTGTACGTTCATATCTAGTGCCCTACCCGGTCTCTCTCCTTCCCGATAGCGACGTTCAATGAAGTGTTTCCCCCAGAAGCGAGTCTCCCGCTCTGCAGTATCCATATATTCAGTGAGTTTGTCCCGAAGGACAGCTCTCTGTGTGCCCGAAGGATCACACCACATGTCTGCTTCTAAAAGTTTGAGTTCGCCCCCAGTCGACACAAACTGCATTGAATGTCACGAAGCACCCCAAAGCTTTTTGCCATGCAGAATCGACGGAACGTGACTTTAAAAGCTTCCCAAAGAGTGCTCATGCTAGCTACTGAACCTTTGTTACGGCTAAAAAAATCTGAAATCTCTTCTCCCTGAAAAACCATGCCCAAGAGTGCTTCAGGCACCAGCCTCCAGCTGAATGGGGGGTGGGGGGCAGTGGAGCATGGGAGAGTCAGGTGTAGAAGCACGGGTGCATGATCGGAGTATGTTCTGGCCATATGGGTTACAGTGGCAATCCAAGGGACCACACTACGAGAGCCAATCCAATAATCTAAATGAGACAAAGCGGCACGGGCGGTAGTGTGGTATGTGCCCTCTCTCTGCCCTGGGTAAGCATGCCTCCATGCATCTACTAGTCTGTGGGCCTGGAGGAGCTGTGAAAGTGTCTCCAGTGTTTTTGTGTAGTGATGTGGTTGAGGGTGAAAACTGTCTAGTGTAGGGCACAGTGTCATATTAAAATCCCCTCTCCAAAGGATATGTGTCAAGCCCACTTTTAGGATCTGCCCCAAAGAGAGGTGTAATGTTTGGGGCCATCAATGTTAGGGCCGTAGCAGCAGACCAAGGTGATTGATTGCCTACCCAGGACACCCCAGAGCAGGCAATGTCTACCAGAGATGTCCTGAAAAAACCAAGTATAACAATGGGTCAACGAAAACATAGTGTAGCTATCTGAATAACTGTGTGTGTATTGAAAGAACACAATCCCTGAATCCAAGGTATTCCTGGTGAAAAAAGTGTTCCCATCAGATACCCGTCCTGTACCGCCCTACATCATTTGGGATCCTACCAGAGATGTCCCCCAACAAGCCGCCCAAGACAAAGGGAGTACCTTTGGGAGTGTGCCCCGTGAATAGCACGAATACGATGAGAAGACTCTGACCAACGCCTATCTATTTCCGAAGCAGGGCAACTAGTGGGATGCAGTGTGTGTTTCCTGAAGTGCAGCTATGTCTATTTGGTGTCTATTTAGATATGTCAAGAGTTGTCTACATTTACAGGGGTCGCCCATGCCCCTGACATTCCACGTGAGTATATTGATCTGTAAGGGGTCAGTGTTCATTGCCATAACTATAAGGTATCAGGGTAATAAATTATGCCATATGAAGTAGTCTGCATGTAAGCGGTGCCATGTGTGACGTTGCATTCAGTTGGTGATGTATCATGCTGGAACGTTTAAAGTACAGTAACAGAACTCTACCCACCCCCACCCGCCATGGCACCCCAATCGTGTTGGGATCAGTCCACCCATACAAACCCTGATTCTGCCGTGACAATGCATAGCAAATAGATACAATTCATAAAGTCAAAAATGACCAACAAGTGGTGAGGAGGTTCTCCCATGTGAGGGGTCACTAGGGAAGCACAAAAACCACTCCTCCCACCACCAGGAACAGTGACGGACTTAGTGTCTCAAAGGGGAGAGAACCAGCAGGGGGGAGGAGGGGGTCGCTTGGCTCATCATAGAGTGTTACCCTCTGCCATGCTAAAGCATAATTACAAACAAAGTTTACAAATGGGATTAACATGGTGCCTGCAGCTCTAAGAGTCACTTATCTGGATACAGCTGATAGTCATCCTCTCACCCCCTCCAGACTATTACTCCGAAAGGCCCTCAAAATCATACCACAGGGGCTATTTATTTATTTATTTTTATTTTAACAGTTTTATATAGCGCTGGCGAGAAGCGCTAGTACCATGAGAGGTCTTGTACTTTGCTTCACATTTTGTCCTCTGGAGAAAGTCATCAATCCGTTTGAGGAGAAGGCGACCAAGAAGCACGCTCCTCTGAAGTAACCCCAGAAGAGCCAGATGGATCGATTTTAAGAATTCTTCCACCTGGTGCGGATTTGTGAAGATGGTGCTTTTCCCATGATGGGACACCCGCAGGCAGGCTGGATACAGAAGGGTGTACTCAATCTAGGTTTTGCAGAGCTTTTGTTTAATTCCCATGAACTTGCTTCGCCCCTGCTGCACAGCCACAGTGAAATCGGGAAGGATGGTGAATTCCACACCTTCATATTGATACGTTCTTATGCTGTCTTGCCAGCTTCAGAGCGGCATCTCGATCTTGAAAATTGAGAAGTCATGACACAATTGGCCTGGGGACCCACCAGGAGGGGGCCGAGGTCCCAGGGAGTGTTGCTCACGATCCACTATGAACTGGGAGGAGAAAGGATCTTCTTCACTGGTGCCAAGTAACAATCTCTCAATGTACTCCACCCTATGACCCGTGTAGGTGCTTTCTGGAATTCCCTTGATCCTGATGTTGTTTCGGTGGATGCGGGCTTCTAGGTCTTCATTTTTTGCTCAGATTACTTTAAGCAGCTTATCCATGTGTGACACCTGTTGCTGCAGTTTTGAGGTGGTATCCGCATTGTCTGATATAGGCCTCTTTGCTTCTTTCAACTGCCCGTCGTGCTTGTCCACCTTCTGAACTGGCAAATCCAGGCGGGTATTCATGGTATCCATTTTCTTGTACAGATCGGACATGCTGTGTTTGCAAGCCCAGAAGCAATGATTTGACTTCATCTCCCTGCGCTGGGGGTGGTGCGTGCGCCATCTCACCAGTTGCTGGATTTAAGTCTTCTGAGTTCGAGCGCGTGGCCACCCTCTTGGCATCAAACACCAGCTTGGACTTTTGATCCGGCTTGCACAAGACGGACGCGGGGACTGTATGTTCTGCCCCAGGCATGTGCGAGTGGAACTGCGCACTGTAGGCACAAAGATTACAAATGGAGACTTCTGCCATTGAACTCTGCCATGGAACTCTCTGTCCTTCAGGGTCTTCCCCCTCTCCATTAGTTTTCAGCACAGGTGGGGCAGGACTGGGCGGCTCGCTAGCGAGGGATGTGCAGATTTGCACCAAGCAATCCCTATGTGGGGTAAGTTGTTGTAGCAGCAAGCAGGTCGGATGGACGCGCAGTCAGTACTGTATTTATTGCACCTCCGGGGGGACAACATAGTCCAGTCTCCAGCCACCATCCATACAAGGGCCGTCAGCGCAGTATACAGGTATTGTCCCGACTGCACCGCCACGGGGGAGGCATATGAGTACTGTCCACCAAAGCCGGAGGCCCCCGCATGCACATAAGATCCGGGCTGGGCAATGAGCCTCCCAGTGGCTTTGCACTAGGCAGAAAGAATTGAGCGTGCAAATAATATTGCTTAAGGTCCAAAAAGGTTCACAGTCGGTCCCAGAGCACTGATTCGGCACCCCGTTGTAGGTATTCACAACGCCTCTGTGGAGTGAAGGGCTATCATGCACAGAGATACTCCGTCTGATCCTCGCCGAGTGCCGTGATTGATCAATGCCTGTCAGGTGTGAGTGCTGATATGACACAGTCTGCATGCCAAGCAGGGCCGCAGGAGTCTATCCAAGTCAGCCGCGGCAGGGACAGGGACGTGGGACAGCAACACTCACCACCGATATCCTCTCTCGTCAGTGTACAAATCCTTATGCTGGTGGTACCAATGCTCGTAGCGGACGCAGTCTTCCGCAGTCGGCGCCCGGGCGTAATGAGGCCCACCAACCACGCCGCTCGAGTGGGTGCCGCCGCCGAACAGGGCACTGAGCTGATCACAAGTGCCTCTCGCAGCCCGCCTTACACGGCTCCAATCACCACACAGAGCTGAGGTCCCAGCTGAAAGAGTCACCAGAGATAGCAGATGCTTTGTTTTACCCGGTCCCAGTGTGCATCTTCGGATTCCTCAGCAGAGGCAAAGGATACATGAAATATTAGGGAGCCAAGCAACCAGAGCCTCACAGGCGTGCTGCCATCTTGGTTGTGCGCCACATAGTGCCCCCCGGCAAGTGTAACTTAGGAGACCGGTGTGCAAAGCATTAAAAAAAATACATTACATAAGTAGGAAACAACACACAATAACAATTCAAAACCAATTTATAAAAATAGGTTATATTTTCATGAACAAAAAGACACCAAAATGAAAAAACCCCAATGTATGGAACCAGAGATATGAAAAAAAAGTTAAAATAAAACAATGCTTAGAAGCAAATAGTGCTCAAAGGGTTTAAAAAACGTTTGTGCTGAACCGGGACAAAGCCAAAAGTTCTTTGCACCGACTTCCAGTGTTTCTTGATGCAGGAAAGTGGTACACAACACCAGGCAAGTGTTCAGATGGTGTAGTTTGCCTCTTGGTGTCTGGGAACACAACAATGAACCTGGTAAATGTATGGAGCTTTTGCAATAGTTGATCCAGACTTCTGGATCTTCTTCTAAAATATCTCCTTGAGGGTTCAAAGTGTCCATAACACCAATCCAGGGGTCTAGAATCTCTAAATTGGTCCATGGGATATTGAGACTAAAATTCCCACAATGCACCTGGCCAAAGCCTTAAAGGTCCAGTGGACACACTCCAGAATGGGAACTATTTGGTGGAGATGATGCAGGTGGGCTCTGGAACCCGTAGCTTGTAGAGAGTTCACTTCTTAATCCTTCTTGAAGCAAGGCAAAGTCATTAAGGCTGTAGTACCAGAATATGCAACAGATGCAGTCCTTCAGACTGCAGACCTTAGGGGTGCAGATCAGGTTTCCAGAAGAGCAGTCCTTTTTCTCACTGTAGTTTCAGGCAGCAGATCTGAGTTGCTTGACAACTCTTCCATAAGTATGTTGTGTTCCTGGACATCCAGCAGGGGAGCACCCCTGACCAATGAGATGTAGGACACCACCCAGGTGTAAGACCACTTCCTCTATAGTGTGCCATATTTTTGTCCCAGAAAGCACTATTCTTTCAAAATCAAACATGGAGAAATTCTCTCCTTAATGGTTAGATCAGTCTAAGCCAACCCATTGGCGTGGCTTAGAATCCTTAAGACTCCCCTTTCCCCCTTTCCCTAATTAAATTACAGGGGCTCCGGTGTGGCTGAGATTTCAGGGTGTGGGGGTGAGACTGTGCAGTCCGAAAGTGTCATTCTGCCTTTGAAGACCAGTTTTCCCACCCCTACCTCATCCTGTCTTTTGTTTCTGCAGTTGCAGTTCTCCACCCACAGGACATCCTTTGTCTCTCTAGCAGGCCACTCCAACCTCACACAGCTTGGCTGAGCCTGGCAGAGGCTTGTCTATCAGGAGTGGGCAGCTGAAAGGCTGGATTTTGGATTACGGAAAATAAAGTTTAATACCTTTTTTTACTCAGATACTTATTATAAATCTAACAGTGGCAAGTAGTTGGATATATCATTGCTATCATTTTAAGTCCTTGAATGACATTTTCAACTAGCTCCTGCCAATATTTATACTTACATAAAATATTCTAATGTTAGGCTATGGAGCTAATTATCTACAATGGAGAAGTGTGGCTCACTGGTTAGAGCAGGCAGACCCTGAAGCAGAGGTCAGACCCGGGACCAGGGTTCAAATCCTGACGCGGCAGGGTCTTGAGCTCAAATGTCCACGGACTTGATAATTCTTGCTTCGGTGCCTGCCCTAATCATGGGTTCACACTCTGCAACTCTGGGCATTAAGCTTGCTTAATCTCCACAACGGCCCCCCCCGCGGCGGGATGCCTGGCTTTCACCTTGGAGATGCCCTGTAGGGGCTATCTCACAGGGAAAAGCCAGGACGGGTTCCCAATGCAAGCGCCGAGATACCTCCGGGTGATTGGAGCGCTATATAAGAACATACAAAAAAAAAAAAAAACTAATTTGGCAGTTTTTCCCTCACCAGGGCTTATAAATCATCTTTTATAATGTCCCTGCGTATAGTTACATGGCACCCTACCACTGGGGCCCCTAGGGGAGACTTTTGGAGAGACATATGTAAAAATAAGGTAGATTATTACTTTGGAAGTAACTTTAATTCCAAAATCGAATGTGCATATAATTAAAATTTAAAGACAGTCTGCAAGCAGGGCTGCCTTTAAATTGACAGAGGAAACAAAGGAGTTCACACCACAGTGCAGGGAATCTTCTGGGCATTTAAACGCCACTGCCCTATTAAATACTAGTGACTTATGAGTAGTTTAAATCCTGCTTGCCTTACTCTATACCAGTGACTTACAGGGGTATGCCAGTACCAATTGTAACTATATTTAATTGCTATGTGCTTTTAATCATCAGAGCACAGGGACTGGGTCAAGTTAGAAGAGCCCAGGGCACAATCAGAGTCAGAAAATCAACACATAGTAGGTAAAAATGGGGTCAAATGGGGGCAAAAACTGTGGAAGGGGGCACTACATGCAGGCCCTAATTTCTCACAAATCCAAATTTTCCATTAAAGACGATATTACATTATAATTATTTACACATCAAACATGACTTTTCTACCTGTTCCCAAACAAAAAGTATCAATTGTAAAATGTGATAAAGTAACCCAACATTACCTTATGAAAGAGGTAGGCCTCACAGTAGTGAAAAAAGAATTTAGGAGTTTTTCTCTACTAGGACATGTAAAAGGTAAACGCACATGCCCCAATTTTTAAACACAGTGCACACTGCTCTATGTGCTGTTCAGATCCTACCTGAGGGGCAGTGCTTAATTTGTAAAAATCTAAGTGCCTCTGCCCTTGTCAGGAGGCCACTACAGCTTGCACCACACATTGCCCCTACCAGTGCAGCCCGCGACCCTACCAACACAACTACTAACCACCACATGCCTACAAGTTTGAGAAATTAGACTATTCCAGGCCCCAACACTATAAGAACTTGGTCGGCAGGTATTATCAATGAATATTGACTTAATAAACAACTGAGATAGTGCTCATCTCTAAATTAGATAAACAGCACACCCATGTGGCAAGCTGTAATTGGTGCAATTGTTGACTATTAAGTGCTGGTGCCTGGCAAAAGGATTATTTTGCTAGGTTGAATTGGCAGTGTAAAACTGCACACAGACTGTAATGGCAGGCCTGAGACATGTTTTCAAGGGCTACTTAAGTGGATGGGAAACAAGTGCTGCTGAATCACTAGTAGCATTTAATTTATGGTCCCTTGGATTATGTTGTTCCACTTTACTAGGGCTTATAGGTAAATAAATGTGCCAATCAGGTCTAGGCCAATTTTACCAAGGAGTGAGCACATGCACTTTAGCACTCATTTGCACCAGTAAAGTGCACATAGTTGTAACGCTATCAAAATTACAACTCAGAAAATAGAAGGGGTGAAGGGAAAAAGTTTGGGGATGACTCATATGTCAGGTCCAACAAATGGCCTTTTTCCCAATCCAAAAAGGTGGCACGGGTTTTTGATGTAACTTCCTGTCTGTTTTTGTATAAAAGGGATGACATTCTTCTGCTTCTTGCATCACAGTGCTTCGAGTGGTAGATTTCATTGTGCTCCTCACTCCTGGCTCTATTTGGGAATTTTCCTTCTCTTGATTAGTGCCAGTTTTCTCCCCGTTTACCTCCTTGCTCTGTCTCTTCTTGCCTGCTCTCCTTGCCCTGAAGACCTGCTTCCTCCTTCAGTACTTCAAGTCCTGGATCCAATTTTTTTCACCTCTGAAGGTGCAATCTGTGCCCAGGTAATGATGATGCAAGACTCCAGAAGCTGTCTCTATGGACTACAGTTTTTTTTATGTCTCTGTGGCTTTTCCTGTTTGGGGCTCTTTCCTGGCAGCACTGCCTGCTTGATGTGCAAGTGTCCGCGGCAGTGTGGCTACTGGAAGGATCTTCCGTCCATAACTGAAGGCAGTGACGAGAAACCATCCACATGACGGCCTGTGCCTGCTGTAATTACCCAGAGAAGCAGGAGAAAGTGAGCGAGGTACCTGCCCTAAAGACCTACTTGCAAATGCTCCAGCCCACCAGGGAAATGCCGGGTGGAAAACACTCTGGGGCATATTATCAAGGGGGTTTATCTCCGCTTTTTTGGCTTTAAAACCCAAAAAAGCGGAGATAAAATTATCTCCCTATTACCTAGCTGTCGCAAACACCAGTTAGCGACAGCTAGTAGGAGATAGCGACCATCCTGGGCCCCACTTTGCATGTCAGTGATATTTATCACTAATGATATGCAAAGTGGGCGTGCCAAGATGTTAGCGACTGAAAACAGTCGCTAACATCGCTATCTCCTATTACCAACTTTTGGAGATATTCGCGCTAAGCGCGAATATCTCCAAAAGCTAACAAGTTCTTAGCCATGTTATCCAATGGGAGGTGGATAACATGGCTAAGAGCATTAGCTCGGTAATGCATGAATATCGCTGACTTTTCAGCGATATTCATGCATTGCGGCAATTTTTATCGCATTTGCGATAAACCTTGGTAATACCAAGGATTATTTGCGGTAACAATCGCCGCAGCTCAGCGGTAAATTTTTGTCTCTAACCAAGCAATAGCGATAATTATCGCTATTGCTTGGTAATATGCCCCTTACTGTCTGCTCAAATGAAGCTTTCCAGCTATTGGTGACCCTACCATTGATGTAACAGAGACCGATGTGTTAAAGAAATGCTCCTGACCATAGTTATGACTACATTATCTCTACGCTAATTTAATAAAATGTACATTTCACATTAAGTACTTGCATTATAACTTACTAAAGTATCAGAAAATATCTATGTAGCATTTAGGTATGTAGGCAGACTTCTTGAGAGTTGTGGCAGTAATCATATATCTGTATCATACCTCATAAAGACATAACTGCACGTACTCCGTTAATACTTACTTTTCAAATTAATTAGTGCAATTTGTCTTATATTAAGACACTTAATGGATTTCTGGAATCTAATCGATTGAAGAAGAACAGGCTGTGATGTTAATTTGAATGCCACCCTCCCTGATTAATTATACAGTTGAAGCGCAGCACACATTAAATAATGATTTCTATTTTTGTTCCTCTTGGTGAATGCCCCTGCATAGTTTGGCCTGGGGAAACAGCAGGATCCCCCCGCTCCTTTCCCTGCAGCATATGTTTTAATTCTTTAGCTTCATTGGTATCAAATGGTAAGAAAATCTTCATCTTGCAGAATCAATGAAGCACCATGTTGCAAAATAAAAAGATGTTTCTGAACATGACCCATACTTTGAGGGAATGAAAGGTACAGAATGCCCTCGTGAGCCCAGTGAAGTTTGGAAGCTTTACAAATAATTTAAAGAGACAATATTTAAAACAGTTACGTGTGGACACTCTTGTCAATGGGACCTTTTCGCGAAGGTAAAGTTGGTCCCTAACATATATTTACAACTGACTGCCATTGTTACACTTGCCAGGAATTCACAGAGGGATTCCTTCTAGGCCTGAACCATTCAGGATGGCAGAGATGTCCACCAAAAGGGCGGAGATCTCTGCAGTCATAAATGCCACTCATGATGTTCAAGTTGGCATTCCAAGATATTGTTTGCCTTAGAAGTTGAGGAATGTCCACAAACATGTATCTTATCTTTCTTATCTTTATTATACAGTTAATAAAAACCGTAATGTACAAGCAGAGCAATGCATGTTAGAATAAAATTTTAAAATATGTAAAAACATGATCAGGTTCTTAATGCTGGGCGTTTATGCAGTGCAGTTAAAATGATATCGACAAACTTCCCAGCTCTTGCTAATGCCTGGGCTGAATTGTTACTAAAACACAAAGTCGATGCTTCGCTACAGTGTCTCAGTGATTGTTCTCGAAAGACGGGGATCAGTAGGCGACGTCGATCGGTGGTAAAGAATGGGCAACAGCAAAGCAGGTGGAGCCAGGACTCATGTTTATAGTTACAAAACCTGCAATTGGGCTGCTCATTCCACCGAGCCCACTGGGGGTTAAAGTCAAAGATTGGTAGGGCTAGCAGCCTCATGTATAATATTTTGTTACGAGTCTGGGGGTTGAGGGAGTAGTTGAAGTATATTTGAGGATTTCCCTTGATATATGATTCGTTCAAGGCAGTAAAAAGTTTGTTTTTAGATAGCCCGGTGTTAGACCTGACATCATTGGCTTGAGTCTCTCCTCCATTTTTCTGTTTGCCTCTACTGTTTTTACGATGTTTTGCTGGTATATGCTTTGGGCGCCGTGTCACTGCTGATCAGTGCCATAGCGCAAGTGCTCCCTCTGTTAAAATGATGTATCTATTGTATCCATGTTTGGCTTATTTGGTTTACTGTCAGTCCCTAGTCTAGTGCACCAGGAGTGCCGGGGCTTGTAAATACAAATGCCGCTCGTGGGCTTGCAGCACGTGTTGTGCCACCCACAGGAGCGGCCTTGGAAAAGAATGTCTACGGGTCGGTCATTGCGAGACCCACGTGCAGTCTTGCACTGTCACGTCAGCTGCGCAGGTATACCTACCTGCCAGCCCCTCCAACCTTCCCTTAACTTCATGTTAGTCACCCCTATGGTAGGCCCCCGGGCAGGGTGCATTGTAAGTGTAAGGTAGGACAAGCCTGACCAGGTTGGCATGTCCTGATAGTGAAGTGCCGCCATCTTAGTGCTTCACTATTGCGAGGTAGCCTGCTCTCCGTTGGATAGAATGGGCCGCCGGGATTATTAAGGCTATGATCCTAGCTGGCTCGGAGAGTACGGTGCAATGTCGAGTTTGGTATCCCTGAACTCGGGGTTTAATTACGCATCCGTTGGTGTGGATGGTTTTTGGACTCTGGGTTCGAAAGTAGTACTTTTAGAAAGTGTCTATTTTCTTGTCTAACCATATCTGGTCTCTGCTGGTCTTACGTGTGTGTGACAGGAGCTGGGTGGCTCCACGAGGTCTGGATGAGTCAGTGTGGGATGAGTGGGACATTTACGTTGAGAGTAGGGGGAGAGTAGTTGTTGATAGCCTGCCTTGCCTGATACAATGCTGGCTCCACCTCCTGCCAAGCGACTGATGGCTCTGTGCCTGCCATGGATGATCCTAGCCCCACCTCCTGCCAGGAGGGCGATAGCTCTGCTCCTGCCAGTATCAATGCTGGCTCCACCTCCTGCGGGGCGTCTGAGGACCCGGCCCGGCTCAATGAATAGACCAGGTGCGACTACCTAGCTCCACCCACCGCAGACCCAGGATGTTGGGGAACCCCCGGCATAGACAAAGGGATCAAAGACGAAAAGGGGTATAAGAGAAGGACCCCTGAACTAGGAAATCAGATCACTTCTGACAAGGAACCCTGTAACCAAGGACAAGAAGCCTGCTGATCTAAAGGACTGCCTACCCCTTCTGCCAGTGTGCTGTTGTTGGGGGAATCCTGCAGTGCTTCTTTATTTTTGCCAAGGAACCAGGAGAGAGGAACTGTGTGTGTACTCTCACGCTTGCTAAGAAAATCTCCAAGGACTGGAAGAGTGCCAGTCTCCTGCTGAAGTCACAGGGCTAAAGGACTTCATCCGCTAAAAGTGCTATTTGCTGGAAGTGTGAATCCAGCCTCTCTGAAAGGACCAGCAATCACGACGATCGGACGCTGGGCCCAACCGACGCCAGCAGCAACGCCAGTGAGTAGGAGTACGGCTCTAACTCCAGAGGACCTCGTGTCTGCCCCGCTGCTGATCGCATCAACCGTGTGCCCTTCGACGCCGTGAGCGCTGCTCACTCTGTGCAACTGCATCATCGACAACGCCTGCTGTGGCCTGATCGACACCGAAGACGCGACGCCGGAGTGCTCGACGCCGCTGATCATCGTGTGCTTCAATTTCCTAAGGTACTGTGTTGTTGGGGGTCCGTGTGACTCCAGGCCCGGCGCAGCGCTCCTCGCGGTCGACGCCGAACCTGTGGATTATCTTTGCCCCAGCGTTGTGTAGCTCCCATGTGAGTTACCCTGTTGCTACAAACTTTGTTTCCAAGAAGAAGATTTGCTTGATACTAAAAGACTCTTGTGCTAAAGAAGAAACTACCTTTGAACTATCCTTTTTCCTTCCCGAACGTATTTATTCCGATTGTGTACAGTTTTGCCGTTATTTGGTCTTGTGCTAAGTCTTATATAAAAATACTTATTTTTATAATACTACGGTGTCGTGTCCATTTGTAGTGTATTCACTTTATTACTGTATGTGGTCATAATTGCTTAACACACAGCCTCTGAGATAAGCCTGTTCTGCTCTGCCAAGCTACCAAGGGGGTGAGCAGGGGTTATCGAAGGGTGTGATCCCCTTGCCCTGACTAGAAAAGGAGTGTCCCTATTTGTCAGAAGTGCATACCTCTGCCAACTAGAGACAGCCGGTTCTAACATTGGCAGCAGCGAGAGGATCTGGACCTTGCATTTATGACCCATGTACAGTGATTAGTGTGCGCTACATAGTGAAAGCAGACCATAGCGCAGTCACAATCTGATTCGGAAGGATCCTATTTTTGTTCTCCGCTTTTCTGAAACTTGATTTTCTGAACACTGCCAGTTGTAACCATGAGTGACAACGGAGTCACTGCCCCTGCCATCGTTGTTGTTGAAGAGTTCGAGAGGAGTAAGCTAAAGAGATACAAGAAAGATGAGCTGAAACACTTTTGCAACCAGTTTGAAGTTCCTACCACCGGCCTCTCGAGAAAAGATGATTTTTATAAAGCATTACAGGCCTGGTGGGAATCCGGAAATCCCTCTGATGTGGTGGTGGTACCCACAGAGGAAGGGGATGAGGAGGTGCTAGTGAATGGACCTGTGCCCTCTCCCGGAAGCAGTGTTTCCTCCAAAGGTCTTTCCCCTGAAGAAAGAGACGAAAGGGCGAAAGAGCGAGCTTACAACATGGAGATGGCAAGGCTAAAGATAAATGGGCAGTTGGAGTTAGAAAATGCAAGAGGTAGAAGGGAAGCTGACTTAGAGATCAAAAAGTTGGAGTTTGAATGAGAGAAGTTAGCTTTGGAGCGTGAAGCCAGGTTGAGGGAACTGGATATCCAAGCTAAAAAGTTAGAGTTGAATCCCTCTGGTGGCAGCATTCCATCCGAGCCTGCAGAAAGTAAGTTTTACTTCCCGAAAGATGTGATCAAAGATTACAATAAGAATGAAGATATTGGTCAGTGGTTTAAAGCATATGAGTTAGCATTGTTGGCCCACCAGGTCCCTGAGAAGAATTGGGGAGCGGGGTTGTGGGGTCGCTTTGTGAATGAGGGAAGAGATACCCTGTTAGACATGCCTGTTGCGGATAGGATGTCGTATGCTCATATGAAAGATGCTTTAATGTTGCGATATGGTTTAACCCCCGAGCAGTACAGACAAGCTTTTAGAGAATGCAAGAAGTTGCCTGGTACGACGTGGGTTGAATATGTGTCTTATTTTTGCAGAGCCATGGATGGTTGGGTAAAGGGCAGCAAAGTGGAAAGTTATGAAGCTCTCTATGATTTGTTTGCGTGGGAGCACTTGTCTAATAACTGTTTTCCAGAGCTGCGCCAGCACCTGATTGATAGCAAGATATCTAACCCTAGAAAACTTGCTGAGGAGGCGGACCGCTGGGTCAGTACCAGGGTCCACAAGGGTCCAGTGGGAGACTCAGCCAAAGGTGGGCAGGGTCCCCAGCAGAAGAGTGGGGGGGACAAGGGTAAACAGAAGGAGTCTCAGAAAGGGCCCCAAAGTAATCCCCAAGGGAACCAAGGGAAAGGTTCCCAGCCTGCCCCTGAGAAGAAGCCAGGGGCTCCAACGGGTAAACCTGTTCATAGGGGCCCCCTAACCTGCTACGGTTGTGGGCAGGTGGGACACCGGTTTTATGACCCCCAGTGTCCCAAGAAGGATTCGAATGCACCGCCGCATGCGCCCCCTCGTCAGTTGGCAAGTGTAGCCTTGGGAGGGGAGGAGATGGTTGTCCATGGTGGGAGGGGTCCCGCAGAAATGTCCCTGGTCTCGCTAGGAGACATGCAAATGGTCCCTCCACCCCCTCTGCCTAGTAACACTAGTAAATATAGGCAGTGGGTGACCATTAATGGCCATAGAGTGGAAGCTCTCAGAGACACCGGAGCGAGTGTGACAGCTGTCAAATGTCACTTGGTGTCCAGAGAGCAGGTGGTTCCCCACGCATTCTACCCCGTGATAGCTGCCGACAACTCCCAGAAAGAGTGTGAGGTAGCTCAGGTTTCCTTTGAATGGGGGGGAGTTTCAGGTACTCTTCAGGTTGCTGTGAGGCCCGCCATGCCTGTCGACTGTCTCCTGGGCAATGATTTGGAAGACTCCCCTTGGGCTAAGGTGGAGAGAGCGGCGCACTTGAAAATGTTGGGTGTGCCAGAGTGGGTGTGTGCAACCACTCGATCCATGACAGCGAGTAAGGGTGTTGATGGGGTCCCGGAGCCTGAAAGTACGGCCCAGGACCCAGCTGTGAAGAGAAGAGGCAGGAGGCGCGGGAAACCGGCCCCCGTCGTTCCCGTGGTCCAGAAGGAGGTAGACCCTGAGGGGGATGCCCTGGAGCCCACAGGGGAACAAATTGCCGAACTGGGAGATCTGCCCGAGCTGACCCACTGGTAGCAGGATGGTGGTCCCTCCAGGGAGGAATTCTGTGCGGAACAGAAGGTGTGCCCTTCTCTTGTGGGCATGAGGCAGCAGGCCTCAGCCCAATCCTCAGGTGATCAGTCAGGGTCACATTTTGTGTACTGGGAGAACGACCTCCTGTATAGCGAGCCTAAGGCTGCTGAGCCTGGGTCAGCCCGTGTGCTGGTGGTACCCCAGCGCTTCAGAGCCTTCCTACTGGGTTTGGCTCATGACGTACCGTTAGCTGGACATCTGGGGCAGGACAAGACCTATGACAGGCTTGTCACCCATTTCTATTGGCCTCAGATGCGAAGGGATGTAGACATCCACTGCAAGACTTGTCGCACTTGCCAGGCAAGTGGGAAAAGCGGAAGGAAGCAGAAGGCTCCCCTCCAACCTTTTCCGTGGTCAGCACCCCCTTTGACCGGGTGGGTATTGACATTGTTGGGCCCCTGGACCCCAAGACAGCCCTGGGCAACAGGTTCATCCTGGTCTTGGTGGACCATGCCACGAGGTACCCGGAAGCCATCCCTCTCAGGACAGTGACGGCCCCCGTGGTGGGACGGGCACTGATGGGGGTTTTCTCCCGGATGGGGTTCCCCAGAGAGGTGGTGTCGGACCGAGGCACCAACTTCATTTCGAACTATATGAAGTCTCTGTGGAAGGAGTGTGGGGTAACCTACAAGTTCACCACTCCTTACCACCCTCAAGGAAATGGGCTGGTTGAGAGATTCAACCGGACCCTGAAAGGCATGATCATGGGTCTTGAAGAACCAATGAGGCGGAAATGGGACGTCCTCTTGCCATGCCTGTTGTTTGCTTACCGTGAGGTACCGCAGAAGGCTCTAGGGTTCAGCCCCTTTGAGCTCTTATACGGTCACCCGGTAAGAGGGCCTTTGAGTCTGGTCAAGGAAGGCTGGGAGCAATCTCCCAGGAAACCTCCCCAGGATGTATACAGTTACATGCTGGCCTTTCGGAACCAGACTCGGCGCTTCAGAGAACTTGCTCAGGCGAATCTGGAAGCCAGCCAGGAGGAGATGAAGCGATGGTACGACCGGAATGCCACTCTGGTAGAACTTCAGCCTGGTCAGGAAGTGTGGGTCATGTCCCCTGTGGAACCTTGTGCGCTCAAGGACAGGTGGACTGGACCGTTTAAGGTTGTGGAGAAGAAGAGCGATGTCACCTACTTGGTGGACTTGAAATCTCCCAAGAACCCCTTGCGGGTCCTGCATGTCAACCGTTTGAAGCCCCACTTAGAAAGGTCCGAAGTGGGCATGCTCTTAGCTACAGATGCTGGAACGGAGGAGGAGAGTGAGCCTCTTCCTGACCTCCTGTATGCTAAGGAGCAAGACGGGTCAGTGGATGGTGTGGTCCTCTCTGACACACTGACCCTTGAGCAGAAACAGGATTGTCGCCACCTGTTGGGACAATTCCCGGATCTGTTTTCCTTGGTTCCGGGTGTCACGCGTTGGTGTGTCCATGACGTTGACACCGGAGACAGCCCTCCTGTGAAGCACAAGGCTTACAGGGTGACTGACAAGGTCAGAGCGTACATTAAGGAGGAGGTCTCCAAAATGTTCGCGTTAGGGGTGATTGAGTCCTCTAGCAGTCCTTGGGCCAGCCCAGTGGTCTTGGTCCCGAAGGCTGCAGCGCCTGGTGCTTCACCAGAACTCCGGTTCTGCGTGGACTACCGAGGGCTCAATTCGGTCACGAAGACTGACGCGCACCCCATCCCCAGAGCTGATGAGCTCATCGATCGGTTGGGAGCTGCCCGGTACCTTAGTACATTTGACTTAACGTCTGGGTACTGGCAGATCGCCTTGACCGATGGGGCAAAAGAGAGGTCAGCGTTCTCCACACCAGATGGGCTATACCAGTTCCGGGTGATGCCCTTTGGGATGAAGAATGCCCCCGCCACCTTCCAGAGGTTGGTCAACCAGGTCTTGGCTGGACTGGAGGAATTCAGCGCCGCCTACCTGGACGACATCGCAGTGTTCAGCGCCAGCTGGGAGGAACACTTGCGCCTCCTCCAGGAAGTGTTGTTGGCCCTGCGCGGAGCAGGCCTCACAATCAAAGCCAGTAAGTGCCAGATTGGGCAGGGTTCTGTGGTGTACTTGGGGCACCAAGTAGGGAGTGGTAAGGTGGCCCCCCTGCAACCCAAGATCGATACCATCCTGGCTTGGGCACCGCCCAAAACCCAAACGCAGGTGAGAGCCTTCTTAGGACTCACGGGTTATTACAGGAGGTTTGTCAAGGATTACGGTAACATTGTGCACCCCTTGACTTCGCTGACTTCCAGGAAGCAGCCACGAAACATGATCTGGACTGATGCCTGTCAAACGGCCTTTGACACCCTGAAAACTGCAATGTGCACCGCACCTATACTCCAGGCACCCGACTTTTCGAAAGAATTCATTGTTCAGACGGACGCTTCAGAGCATGGCGTGGAGGCTGTTCTAGCTCAGGTGAATGAAGAGGGCCGAGACTTGCCTGTAGCCTTCATCAGTAGGAGGTTACTTCCCAGGGAAACGAGGTGGAGTGCGATAGAGAGAGAAGCATTTGCTGTGGTCTGGGCGCTGAAGAAGCTAAGACCCTACCTGTTTGGGACTCACTTCCGGGTTCAGACAGACCACAGGCCCCTCAGATGGTTGATGCAAATGAGGGGTGAGAATCCAAAACTGTTGAGGTGGTCCATTGCTCTACAGGGGATGGACTTTACGGTGGAACACCGCCCTGGCACAGATCACGCCAATGCTGATGGTCTGTCCAGATTTTTCCGCCTTAGTGATGAGGACTCCCTAGGTTAAGGGTAGTTCTCCCCACATTTCAGCTGGAGGGGACACGTGTTAGACCTGACATCATTGGCTTGAGTCTCTCCTCCATTTTTCTGTTTGCCTCTACTGTTTTTACGATGTTTTGCTGGTATATGCTTTGGGCGCCGTGTCACTGCTGATCAGTGCCATAGCGCAAGTGCTCCCTCTGTTAAAATGATGTATCTATTGTATCCATGTTTGGCTTATTTGGTTTACTGTCAGTCCCTAGTCTAGTGCACCAGGAGTGCCGGGGCTTGTAAATACAAATGCCGCTCGTGGGCTTGCAGCACGTGTTGTGCCACCCACAGGAGCGGCCTTGGAAAAGAATGTCTACGGGTCGGTTATTGCGAGACCCACGTGCAGTCTTGCACTGTCACGTCAGCTGCGCAGGTATACCTACCTGCCAGCCCCTCCAACCTTCCCTTAACTTCATGTTAGTCACCCCTATGGTAGGCCCCCGGGCAGGGTGCATTGTAAGTGTAAGGTAGGACAAGCCTGACCAGGTTGGCATGTCCTGATAGTGAAGTGCCGCCATCTTAGTGCTTCACTATTGCGAGGTAGCCTGCTCTCCGTTGGATAGAATGGGCCGCCGGGATTATTAAGGCTATGATCCTAGCTGGCTCGGAGAGTACGGTGCAATGTCGAGTTTGGTATCCCTGAACTCGGGGTTTAATTACGCATCCGTTGGTGTGGATGGTTTTTGGACTCTGGGTTCAAAAGTAGTACTTTTAGAAAGTGTCTATTTTCTTGTCTAACCATATCTGGTCTCTGCTGGTCTTACGTGTGTGTGACAGGAGCTGGGTGGCTCCACGAGGTCTGGATGAGTCAGTGTGGGATGAGTGGGACATTTACGTTGAGAGTAGGGGGAGAGTAGTTGTTGATAGCCTGCCTTGCCTGATACAATGCTGGCTCCACCTCCTGCCAAGCGACTGATGGCTCTGTGCCTGCCATGGACGATCCTAGCCCCACCTCCTGCCAGGAGGGCGATAGCTCTGCTCCTGCCAGTATCAATGCTGGCTCCACCTCCTGCGGGGCGTCTGAGGACCCGGCCCGGCTCAATGAATAGACCAGGTGCGACTACCTAGCTCCACCCACCGCAGACCCAGGATGTTGGGGAACCCCCGGCATAGACAAAGGGATCAAAGACGAAAAGGGGTATAAGAGAAGGACCCCTGAACTAGGAAATCAGATCACTTCTGACAAGGAACCCTGTAACCAAGGACAAGAAGCCTGC
Source organism: Lissotriton vulgaris (assembly GCF_964263255.1). Taxonomy (NCBI): domain Eukaryota; kingdom Metazoa; phylum Chordata; class Amphibia; order Caudata; family Salamandridae; genus Lissotriton; species Lissotriton vulgaris. Next base: position 1,529,961,871 of record NC_141685.1, on the reverse strand, counting down.
TGATCTAAAGGACTGCCTACCCCTTCTGCCAGTGTGCTGTTGTTGGGGGAATCCTGCAGTGCTTCTTTATTTTTGCCAAGGAACCAGGAGAGAGGAACTGTGTGTGTACTCTCACGCTTGCTAAGAAAATCTCCAAGGACTGGAAGAGTGCCAGTCTCCTGCTGAAGTCACAGGGCTAAAGGACTTCATCCGCTAAAAGTGCTATTTGCTGGAAGTGTGAATCCAGCCTCTCTGAAAGGACCAGCAATCACGACGATCGGACGCTGGGCCCAACCGACGCCAGCAGCAACGCCAGTGAGTAGGAGTACGGCTCTAACTCCAGAGGACCTCGTGTCTGCCCCGCTGCTGATCGCATCAACCGTGTGCCCTTCGACGCCGTGAGCGCTGCTCACTCTGTGCAACTGCATCATCGACAACGCCTGCTGTGGCCTGATCGACACCGAAGACGCGACGCCGGAGTGCTCGACGCCGCTGATCATCGTGTGCTTCAATTTCCTAAGGTACTGTGTTGTTGGGGGTCCGTGTGACTCCAGGCCCGGCGCAGCGCTCCTCGCGGTCGACGCCGAACCTGTGGATTATCTTTGCCCCAGCGTTGTGTAGCTCCCGTGTGAGTTACCCTGTTGCTACAAACTTTGTTTCCAAGAAGAAGATTTGCTTGATACTAAAAGACTCTTGTGCTAAAGAAGAAACTACCTTTGAACTATCCTTTTTCCTTCCCGAACGTATTTATTCCGATTGTGTACAGTTTTGCCGTTATTTGGTCTTGTGCTAAGTCTTATATAAAAATACTTATTTTTATAATACTACGGTGTCGTGTCCATTTGTAGTGTATTCACTTTATTACTGTATGTGGTCATAATTGCTTAACACACAGCCTCTGAGATAAGCCTGTTCTGCTCTGCCAAGCTACCAAGGGGGTGAGCAGGGGTTATCGAAGGGTGTGATCCCCAGTGGCGGCTGGTGGAATTTGAACCTGGTGGGGCTATTGAAGTAGGCATCAACGAACGTGAGCGAGCGAGCGAAGCGAGCGGGCCCGACGGCAATAAGGGGGGTGTGGGGGGGTTCTCCCCCCGCGAAGAAAATTTTTAAAAATTGCCATTTTTTGGTGCAATTTTCCGCACTATTTCTGTGATAAATGGACTGAAAAATCAGTTCTTCTAGGCATTCATAAAAGAAAACTCATACATTATTTCAGAGAATTTCTGTGTTGCCAAGCAAGACTGACTTCTGAAGAGGGCCAGGGTACTAAGCCAGGTTGCACATCCACAAAGAAACACACTTGTAATTTTGTTCCTACCAAAAATGACGGCTGGCCATTTCCTTTTCTGCATCAGCTATTCAACGTCGTTGATTGCCCAGTAATCATTATGACATATTAAATAGCTAAATGTATAAGAAATATCAATTTGAAACAAACATTTAATTTTTAGGAAGTCAGCAAAAGCTTTGATTTTTGAGCAAGGCAATTTTGCAAAATAATTAAGTAAATATTGTATTTAAAATAGTTCATATAGCTCTCTGAAGCCCTTGGGTCTATCAGTATTTAAGAAAACCACTAAATACAAATAAGTTAGGAAATGAGTGTAATATGCATTGATTATAATATAAGAAATATCAATTAAAAATCTTTCATTTATTTAAGAAAGAACAAAAACGTTATTTGCAGAAGCAGGCTAGGTAAGAATGTTTTACTTTATTTTTAAATACTTTGCATGCCACCCTCAGGCCCTTGTGGCAGTCAGTATAGTAGAAAATGGCTACATAAAAATAAAATATGAAAATAAATAAATGTATATTTTAAGAAATATCCCTTCAAAACCAATATGATATTTGTAAACACAAACAAAATTATTTTAAATAATACTATGCAAATTGTTTGAATGCCACTCTCAGGTCCTTGTGCCCTTCAGCCAGCACAGCAGAAAAAGTTAAACAAAAAGAAATTATGGAAATAAATAAATGTACATTCTAGTGTGGTGATGCGGACACCAGCACTAGTATGACCACTAATGAGTGGTACTTGACAGGACTACAAATGTGAAAGTGAACGCTCTTCAAATTTTTAAAAAATGTATCTTTTTAACCTTTGAAAGCTTTGACATTATCAAGTCAAAATATAGCCCTGCACTAAGACTTTATTAAACATAGAAGGAGGGAGCGGCTGACACCTCCACCTGAATAGGGCTATGCCTATTCCAACACAAATAGCTATATAACCGCCTGTAGTGTGCCTGGAGCCAGAGAAGAAAGGGCAGGGTCCTTTTGAGGATCAAAGACAGCTGTCTTTTGTTGTCTCCCACACTTCAAAGACACATTTTGGTATTAGTACTGGACCTCGCTGTGACATCCCCAAATTGGTTCACTTTGGGGTCTGGAGGAGACTCTGCAACTATGATGTACAACGCTGCTAGGAAGGACTGCCCCTTTGTCACTTGCTTTGCTGTACTGCCTATGCACTCTGCTCAGCTATGTTGGCCTGCTCCCTGCTACCTCTGCAATGAGGGACAACTGGGCCTCTATATCCTACAAGTTCCCAAGAACTTGTTAGCTTTCCTCCTGTTATGGAAGAATCAGGGCTATTTGTATGTTATTGGGCCACTTTTCTGACCGACTTTTTCGGCCCTCCTTTGAGGGAGAATGATTGGAGGTGACTCCAGCCCATTATCCTTCTAGTGCAGGGATTAGAACTATAAACAGGGCCTATTCATAAGGCACAGTAATGCACTTTCGTACCCTTTTGCTTAGATCAGGGCTTATAAACTTAAGCTAGGGGATAGATTCATTAGTATTAGTTATAATCCGTCCTTTTGCAAGAGTGTTAGTATACCTTCTATGGAGTTATGCTTATTTCGGGCCTTGTAGGCCTCAAACGGGAGAGACTCCATCTTGCTTTCTGCCCCGGCAGCTTGAGATGCTTCTAGGTCAAGTGTAATGTTTTAGTTTCGAAGTGTTGTTCGCTTGGAGAGAACTGGCTCAGGCTGGCCCTTATCGAAAGACTGTATTTTTCTCCACTTCGAAGACACAACATCAGGCCGGCCGGCTGGGAACGTGTCCTTGGTACGGGGAGGTACAAAAATTTGGTGGGCGGCAGGTTACTGGCCTTAACTTTCCATGAAAGGACAAGCTTCCATATTAGCGAAAGCGTTAGGCTGTGATGAGTCAGTCAGTCTGTAGGCGGCAGCTAGCCGTTAGCATCAATGCCATTAATTATTTCCAGGCAGACAGTCGCCATTTTGAAGTCCGAGAAAGATCATGAGGCTAATACTCTCTGAGAAAGATTGAAGAGGAGAGAGGAGTAGTGCGGAGCGATCGGAGACAGAGAGAGACAGCAGCTAATAAAGAGGAAGGTTCCAGTGACTTGGAGAGAAGCGGAGGAGACCGAGCATAGCGGTGCAGACGTGTACTCGTGACTGCTGAGGTGTGATTCCGAGACGAGCCAAGGCACAGACGAGAAGGGAACCTAAATGACTGTCGAACCCCGACTTTGTGCTCATAAGGTGACCTCTGCCCCACTTTGCATAGTGTGTACATTCTAACCTTTCACTTTTCTTTGCAGGATATATGTTATAGTATAGTGCTGTGTTTATAATCATTGTAATAAAATACCCCAGTTCTTAGTGAACCAACATGTGCCTTGTATTCTTGTTCAATCAGGGTAACCTGGTCTTCTAGTCAGACATCATTTTCATGAACGGATGTAAATCCCGGTCAGGTAAGAGGTGACTAAATAATGAGGGAGAGAGGGACCATTCGATGCTGAGAGCAGAAGGTACATGATTCAATTTGGCAAGTTGTGCTAATTCCTGTTATTGTAGTATCACCCCGAGTAGCCAATGAGAGATTCCTTCCAAAGGTATTCATAGGAGAGTGATCGTCGTTGGTAAGCAGCGTTAATGAGAGCACCAGGGGGGACACTGGTGTGTAGATCCGCCGGATTGCGGATCGGGCTGCGAGTGAGAGAACACTGGGGTGGATACCAGTGTCTAGGGCCTCGGGATTGGAAGGAAGAGAGCACTAGGGCTGCAGCCTAGTGCGTAAGGCACGCCGGATTGCGTGTCGAGTGAGCACTGATGGTGATCAGTGTGTAATGGTAAATAATCAGAACTGCCCCAGGGTAGATTAGTCTGGGCCTAAGTTGCCGTGAGACTAGCTGGTATGAGTGGGATATTGTAGAAAACCTATGTGTGTGTATAGCTATTTCCCCATCCTTAGGTACGAGATATAAATATAAATATGTACATACCTATTGTAAATACGTTCTAAGGAGGGAGGTGATTACGTTCCGACTGGGTTGGAGGTGCTCTAAGGAGCTGATCCCATCTGGTTCGAGAATCCGGTCGTTACAGCCACCAGACACACTCACATTGTCTAGCGCCTGCTGTGTTGGCACTCAGTCACCTTTTGCTAGTAGTCGTACTCGACACTGCTGTTTCTGAAGATACCGTAGCGGTGTAGACCTTTACCCTCAGTCAGTGCCGGGAGCACCGAGTGGCGTGAGCGCATTCTGGTTGCCCAGCAACACAACGATCTGAGCTCGCTCTCTCAAGGCTCTTTGGGCCGAAGATTCACAAGACTGCATCTACTGCGGCTGAACACCAGTCCTGCCTGCCTCTGTACCTCTTACCAACACGAGCTCCATGTGTGAGGCCCACCAACACAGCAGTATGGGGCCACAGACCTGCCTGTGCTCCAGCGGCCAAGCCAGAGCCCAACTCCTCTTCCTACCACGTGGACCCCGTGTGCGAGACCGCCGACAACGAGAGCAGTGACTCCAAGCCCCAGGTACTGTCCCGAAGGCCTGTGCAGGCTAACTTCAACCCCTATTGCATTGAAAACCTTTTCGAGGCGGAGGAGGCCGGTGGGCTCATTTGAGGATTACTGTAACTCCCTTAAAGGTTCCTGAGCACTGTGATGAGCTATTAACGTTACTAGTACTGGCATAACTCTTGATAGACTATTGAATTGCTGTCCTTTAGGCCTGGTTTTAATTACATAAAGATGGTCTATTTTTCTAGAACTAGTGTGGAGTGTTTTGCTTTGTCTTTCACTGTTACTTTACTATGCGTTGCAGAAATAATTTACACATTGCCTCTTTTATAAGCCTCCTCTGCGCCAAGCTACCAGACGAGGAGCACAGGTAATCTTGCATCTGAATTAACCTGAGTGGTGGTGGGTACTGCTTGGCTTAGGTGTATACCTTAGCCAAACAAAAACCACATTTGTAACTGACACATTCAGCAGCGCCTGCTGCTGCACGTTGCCTGCTATCATTCCGAGCTGCAATGTGCAAGTGGAGGAGGCAGCAGCTTATCAGATTTCAACTGGGCCCATAACAAAGCCGAAGTTAAAGGGCCAAGGAGATATCTGGAGCCTCAAACCTAAAAGCAAATGCCTCGACCAATGGGAAACAGCTTCCCTCTTCATGCTGGACCTCTCAGCCGCCTTCAACACCGTTTCCCACCACACCCTCTGCACAAGATTCCACGATGCCAGCATCCGGAACAAAGCCCTGGATGGATCTGCTCCTTCCTCACCGGCCGAACACAGAGAGTACGACTTCCACCATTCAACTGAAAACCCACAGAGATCAGCTGCAAAGGGTCTCAAGGCTCCTCCCTGAGCCCCAAGCTCTTCAGGCCCCATTTGCAGCCATCGTCAAGAACCACAGACTCAACATTGTCTCCTACGCCGATAACATCCAGCTGATTCTCTACCTCACAGAAGAACCCACAGCTGCCAAGAGCAACTTCCACAACAGGATAAATGCAGTCTCCACCAGGATGAAGGACAGCTGCCTCAAGCTTAACTAACTCAAACAAGACCTAAGGCCTCAACCTGGGATCCACCCCCAAGTGTTGCCACTCCCTCTGCCTTGGTTGACTCTTGGTGGCCCAGGAAGAGGGGGTCTGCGGCACTTGGAACCCCCCCTCCCCCACACGCCCACTGACTACGTGCGAAACCTTGGCAACCTCCTGGACTTCTCTCTCTCAATAAACCACCAAATCAATGTTGTTTATTCCTCCTATTTCCACATGCTCTATCTACTTCATGAAATCTTCCAGTTTGCCCCCAGTGAGTACAACAACTCTGTCACCCATGAGCTTGTCAGCACTCTATCCAGCACCACCCAGAAACTCCATAAGAAACTGCTGAACATCAAGAACACCTCCGCCAAACTCATCCTGAACATCCCACGCTGCAGCCACATCACCGGCCACCTGAGAAGGGAAATATCCAATACAACGCATGCCAACACAACGCAAGTACCATTATATCGCAATGCTATTACAATGCATAGCATTACAATGTAAAGCATTATAATGCATATACTTTTACCACACATGCCTTTACATGAATTTCTTTGTATAGGCAAGCATGGTAAAAGCATATGTGTTTTACATGTAAGTATAAGGTAAGTATAGGGTTTAGGGTGGGTTTGGGTTTTGAGGTCTAGGGGTATAGGTTTGGGTTACCAAGGTTAATTTTAGGGTTCAGGATGGGTATATGTTTTGGGGTGCCAAGGTTCATTTTAGGATTCAGGGTGGGTTTGGATTTTAGGGTGCACAGGGTAATTTTAGGACTCGGACAAATTTGGATTTTGTGGTGCCAAGGGTAATTTAAAGTTTTAGGGTTTGGGGTTGTAAGGGTAATTTTAGGGTTTAGGGTTGGTTTTGGTTTTGGGGTGGTAAGGGTAATTTTAGGGTTTAGGGGGTATGGGTATTAGGGTGGTAAGGGTAATTTTAGAATTTTAAGGGGGTAGGGCTATTGGCACTGGTACAAAGGGTAATTTTGGGGTTGCCTGGGGGTATTAATATATATATATATATATATATATATATATATATATATATATATATATATGTATATATATATATATATATATATATATATATATATATATATATATATATATATATATACACACATAATGGCATGCGTGGTAAAGGCATATGCATGGTAAAAGTGTGCTTTGCAATGGTAATGTGTTGTAACAGCACTTGTGTTGTTACAACCATATTATAATGGCATTCTTTGTGTTGCCATGCGATATAACGTCATATATTCCCTGAGAGACCTTCACTTGCTATCTTTCAACAAAAGAATTACCTTAGCTCAAGCGCCTCTAGCATGCCTACAAATCCCTCCACAACGCCAGACATACATAGCTCAACCACCACTTCTGCTTCTACACTCTCCCCTGACATCTCCACTCCGCCCAACTGGCGCAGGCCACCATCACACATCTGTAGACCAGTGCTGGAGAAAGATCCTTGTCTAAACTTCTGGAATGTCCTGCCTCTGCACCTCAGGCAATCACCATCACGTCCGCAATTAAGGAAGGACCTCAAGACTTGGCTCGTCAAATCAATCGCAGATCCCCTCCCCTCAACCCCCCCACACACAGCGCCTTGAGACCCTACGGGTGAGTAGTCTTGCTTTAAATAGTAATTGATTTGAAGCAATGGAGCAGAAAGAAAGGCTTAAAGCTTATCACATCATAAGACGCTTGCTTTTAAATTTGTATTTGCAAACATTTTAAATTTAAATACCACTATTTTGTTTCTATTTCATTTTATAGTGCTACTCATCCACATGTATGGTGTCAAAGCGCTTTAGATCACATGTACACATATATTGACACTAAATGAAGAGTGTAAATCAATGTACAGGTTGTGTAACAAAAGTAAGTAACCGTTACAAGGTTGAAGAGTTGCATGCTGTTTATAGCTCACTGTGCTATATGGGAAGGATTAAAATGTATGGACTGTACATAACCAAATGAGCTCTGTATTCAAAGCAGTAACCCACTTATCTAGTTTCATAAAATAAAAATCTGTCATCTGCATATTACATAGCATTTAGCATGAAGTGCACTGCATGAGACACATTAACCCTTGCAAGTTTATTTAAATGCACTCATGAGTCATGATACTAAACTAGAGTGTGCTATATGTTAAAATAATTACAAAGTAGTATATTTAAATAATGGAAATATTGCAAAAATAATTTAAAAGAACAATAATTAATACTTCACACTTACCCCAGTTATCAGGCAGCTTCAGGAGAAGTGTGGCGCAGGGGTTAGAGGCGGCAGACCCGGAAGCTGAGATCGGCCCTGGACCAGGGTTCAATTCCGCGCCCCGACGGGGGTTGGGCTCAATAATTCCACGGACTCGATAATTCTCACTCCGGTGCCTACTCGACTCACGGGTTCACACTCTGCGACTCTGGGCAATAGCTTGCTTAATCTCCACAACGGCCCCTCGCGGCGGGATGCCTGGCTTTCACCTTGTGGATACCCTGCCATGTATGGCGAGGTAGCACACAAGCTTTAAAGTGCTTCCTTTCAGTGGTTCCAAAATTTATGAGATTGTCAGAAAACGTACCGTTTCTTTGTAGATGGGTAACACTCGAGCAGCAAAATGCTATTTTGCATTTAGCAACAAATATCCTTGCAAAGGACCTGCCACCAACTCCAGTACAAAAAGAGTATTTCTTTGTTGCAGTGACACAGTATGGGAGTGCAGTGGTTCAAGATGAGACTAAAAAGGCACCTACATGTAGGAAAATTGCAATGGATGTGAGGAGACTAGCACAAGGAGAGGAAGCAATTTTGCTACTCAACAGCATCTATGCGAACTTGGGAAGTGAGAGAAAGAGTGAGGGAGGGAAGAAAAAAAGACAGAAATGAAGGGTAACGAGATAAGGGGAAGAGAGTACTTGATGTTATTTCATAACTTTTAGCTTCAAAAGACGAAGGAGGAAAAGCGTTAACCAAGTATTGACAATTTAGCTGGTGCACGATAAAAATAAGTAATTGGCACGCAAATAACATTATCCCTTTTAGCCTCTTAAATGGGACACATTTTATCGAATGAGCAAGATGAAAGATTGTTTAACCTTGGTCGAGACACTAAGTTTAACCCTACCAAAAGCCATGTGCTGTTTGACCAGTTAAAAGACAGAAGATGACGAAAAACACGAAGACTTCACCCGCCTTTACCCTAACCATTTTACCAATTTCTTACTGTGAGGCTGTCTCAGGAGCAAATCGGCTTCCTCCATTAACGCACGGATTAATCATTGGCAATCTTTGTAACACGTTGTCCTACTCTTCCTCATTACACTCCTTAGCATCGACTTTTTTGCCCTACCTGGAAAGGTGTCTAAAATGCATAAAATAAAACATCCCCACCCCCTCCAGTGACGACTAATGAAAGGGTCGGGTGAGGGTGTACTCGTCATCATTCCCAATCCCCAGCCTTCAATGCAGCCTCGGGCTTACACTGTACCCGCCCGAGGCTGCTTTAAATTTATGATGCTGCCCTGCGTCATTTCTGGGCGGGCCCCAAAAGGGCCATTCTTTATATTCCCGGGCTGGCACCTAATGCGCCCGGTGTTTACACTCCGGCAGTAAGGCTGTAGCATTAAATTGTGACACATGCGCAAAAGCGCATGTGTCACAAATCACCCCACACGCTGCCTCCATTTCCTGCCTGGCCTGCCTGCTGCTGCAGTGACGCTCGCTCGAGTGCGTCCTAAACTGATGGCAGGCAGGCAGGCAGGCAACAGGATGTCACGGCCCGGGCCGGGGCTTTGATCAGCACTGCAGTGCGGCTCGGGATTTAAAATGCCTGGTAAGTAACATTCTTACTTAGCATTTTAAATCCCTGGCTTGCTCTATGCCGGCCGAGTCAATAGGGAGGGCGGAGCCCCGCCGCCCTTGAAGGAAAACCGCCGCTGGTGATCCCCTTGCCCTGACTAGAAAAGGAGTGTCCCTATTTGTCAGAAGTGCATACCTCTGCCAACTAGAGACAGCCGGTTCTAACACCCGGCAACATCGGTCTGAAATGAAACTGAGATGATTTGTTTTGTTATTGTTTTTTTCCATGTTAACATGTACATTTGTGGGCATTATCAAACTCTGATTCAACTCCTTCCCATCCTGGAAATTGTCAGGTCATCCCCAGAGTTAATGAGAGAGTAGATGAACAGTTTTGTCCACAAGAAGCATTTAATGGATCGGAAAGTGAAATTATTTTCCCACACAAAAAAAAGAAATTGTTCATTTACAAAGTGTACTGTGTTCCATCTATCTATGTGTAGTAATGTACCATGGTGAACACGCATGTTGGGAATATGAGCCAGCTGGAAAAGTCACTTGACTGTTTCAGTACACCTTAAAACTAGAGCCTAGAGCAGCTTTCCAGGCATTATTCTAGGAATATTAACAAATAGCAAAAAGTAGAAAACACATACAGATGGGGGCAGATATCCCTGGCCAAAGGTGTCCTTCTTTATGAATAGTCATGTGAAGCACATCAGCAGCACAATTCTGCAACAATGAGCTGAAATCAGCATGTCAATGTTTTTTCCTAAAGAATTTCATACTCTCTGATTTACTTAGTGTAAGCCCCACCGCAACCCAAGCCTAATACCTTCCAACCCCACCAGCCAGATCCTGCCACAACTGCATGTGGAATATCATCTTAACAATAGGGGCAACCAGGCCATGGTGTGAGAAAGGCGACCGACAGCAGATATCAGCACCACTACACCAATGGTGCCTGGCAGCACCTGTAGCCTTAGCTATGAGGGGCCTTGGAACCCCCCTGGATATACATTGCGCTCGCAGGGGTGCAAGAGGGGTACCTCAGGGTGTCTCCTTTACGCTTCGAAAGTCACTTACCCTATTTCACCACTCTGCTCAGAGCATTCAAGCAGATCTCACTGCTGGACAGTACTCTTCATGTTTTTACAATGTCCCACTCTGTAAGGTCTGTGAAGGGGACATACTGTCAGACTATTCTGCTCAGAGAAACAGACTGATAATTTGGGAGCAAAAAACTAGACGCCATTGAAATTGTACTCAACGCAAGGGCAGAAAATCTTAATTTTAAACTATCATTGCTCGCCACTGTTTTCAGAAGTTCAGAAGTTTAAGAGCTGGGGACCTAGTTGTGTATATGAAATTGTGAGCCAAATGTAACTGCCACTGAAGATGCTGGTTAGTGTTCCAGCGCACATGGCTGCCAAGGATTTCGAAAAGGCATATATTTGTTCGCTAATTCCTTTGGTGCTGTTTGTCAAATCTGCACAAAATTGTGCTCATATTTAGCATAATCGGGTAAATTACAGTATGCCGTGCTTCATGCAGCCGGTCTGAGGAAGGGAAAGTGAATGGGGTATAAAGCGATATATATATATATTTATTTTAGGTACCATGCAAACTGTAGTATTCTGCTACAGCAAAAACCTGCAGGGAATTACTGAAACATAAAATAATATATTTAAAGTGCTCTGCTAATGATTCGCTCCCTGGCACTCTTTGTCTGGGCTTCATCAGTAAATGTGAGTTTTAAAACTTTTTCCGAAAGTGGTGCGATTTTTTATTTGTTTAATTTTCAGAGGTAAATTGCTCCATAGCATAGAACAGGACCAAGGACTCTTGAGGAGTGACGCCTTGCCCTTTCCTTCCTGAATTATGGAAGACTAGGGGTGGATGCAGAGCATAATCCTCCTAAAGGGATGTATACATCATCCTCAGTTTCGGAAGAGGGTTTGTGCCAAGGCCATAGACTGCCTTAAGTAGCAAACAGCTCACCACTAAAGTTTACGTCTCTCAATAAAAAAAGAGCGTAGAACTTACAATGCTTCTAAAACTTGACCTCAACAGTCTTTTAATTTAACCAGTTTGCCCTTGAAGTTCTTTATTCTCTGCAGTCTACTGAATTCTTTAGGCATCAAGCCAGAAACAGAGAACAGCAATCAACCTCACTGTTTAGAGTTGTGCTGTCTAAAAAGCATGGGCTAACTTGGAGAAATTCGAAGTTAAATGTATGTTCTTAAGAGACTGTGAGGCATACTTACAAAGAAATGACACAGCACTGCAAGCAATTCAGCAACGCTGCATCATTAAAAAAACACAGGTATGTGCCAAATTCACAAGAATACGGTGCACCCATGTTTTCCCTTGGTCCAAGGCTAAAAAAGGTGCCTAGTGCCAACGCTGACATCTTTTGTGCAGGAAGAGATACCTTCCTGCACATAAACAATTATTAAAGGTGATTTGCTCCTTGTATGTCTGCAGCACACATAGAAAGAGCAACAAATGAAGAGAAATAAAAGCTCGAGCAGCCTCATTGCACCACTCTAATTCCTGCTTTCCAATCCTTGTAAATCGGGGGCAACGTCAACTAGCAATGGGTGTCGCAGTGTAGCGCCCACAGCAACACCCACTGCATGCTCCTTTGACACAGAAAACCGCATGAAAGGGTACGATATTTACAATGCAGCTTGAAGCCACGCAAAGTAGCTTAGGGCCGCATTGTATATATAATATATGGAGCTCGGCATTGCGCCACTGGAGCGTCGAAAAAGGTGATGCTCTGGTGGTGCATTTCCTTTGTAAATATGCCCCTGTAAATGTAAATACATGTGCTTGGCGCTGCACAGAACCAATACATTTGTTCAAAGGTTAACCCCCTTGACTCCTAATAAGTAAGCCCTGACAAAACGTGTAATTTCCTCTGAGGAAAATACACAAAATGCCCCAAAATGTGAAATTATGTATTATTAGGCGAAGTGCTATTGTGGCAACATGCTTCCAATATGAAAGCCAGGAACATTTTGTTCTAAAAGAATAACACAAAATCGTACATGGCGAAAACAGCAGCTCTTGCATTTGGTTTGTTTGTGTTGTACCCATGCTCTCATGATAGGATTTTTACCTAAACAAAATCTTATTTATGGAACATGGCACAATGGCCTAGTCTCAGGAATTAAGCACAACAATCATAATACAAAATGCTAGAAATTACGAAAGAATATACAGAATAAAGGGTATTTTACCCGGATTTATGAATAAGATAAATCGTGTACCTATGAGTTTTGTATGATGCAAAGCAAACGACAATAATTAGAAAAGATGACAATCAATCATTTATTTTTTGCCCACCTTGCTGTAATTTGGTTTTAACTCTGTAACTTCCGCCTGTGTAAACTCACCCCACTTTTTCTTTTTACTGTAAAAGAGTATTGAGTGTTTATAGACTGAAATAGAAACTCAGGGCCAATGTGGGTCCTTGTAAGTCTACTTCCTGAAGGATTTTTTGCAGATTGCAGTTCTTTTTTATTTCTGTTCATGCACTGTATTCAGGGCTAGCTTTAGCACTGGTGGTGCCCCACGTGACAACCTTTTTTTATCCGCCACCCCAAGACCTCCTTCTCCATATGAATTCCCTCACTACCACCCTCCACCAGTGGCCCTGATCGCTTCATATCCCTTTCTGACATACATTCCATTTTTAGTAGCACCACATATAGTTCACTTACACTCCGTTCTGTGAGCTACATGGTAAACGTCTTTGAAGCAGGTACATTAACCCTGTTTGCTACTCTTAAATAGTGCCACTAGACAAAACTCCAATCTCTTTCCACCAGGAACATTAGTTACTGGAGCTATCTTGGCATTTTTATTGTTGTCTAAAGACTGCTGGATACACAAGAAAATCTGCAGCAAGTGCTTTTAAACTCAAATAATTTCAAACACAGTGTCCAGCAGCCCGAGGCCAGCGCCAGGTGCAGCTGCACCAGTCGCACTGCCCTAAAGATGGCTCAGACTGTATTATGTGTTCAGATTTCACAAAGAAACTCTTTTGCCAGCATTAACACCAAGGTATTGGAATTGCCTATCTTTTTCTAAAATATTTATATTTTTATCAATGTTGAAACATTTGCTATACTCTTTCTAGAATTATAATGAAAGTCTATGGCAAATGCATAATAATTTTCAATTTGGGACCTTCCTTTTTTCTTGGCCTCCACTTGACAGATCACCCCAAATCTTCCTATGCACAAGCTAAGCAAAAAAAGAGCCTGTTTTTGAAATGTTTTGTGTAGAATCACCAAACGATGCTAAGTTATTAGCGATGCAAAAAAGAATTTTCTATGGGAATGCTGACCTACCTATAACTACCCAGTGGTGACCACCGCTGGGTAACACACACACACAAATATAATGTAATTATGAATTTATTGAAACAAGAACACCGTTTTAAAGATTATTTGTTGAGTATTTATTTTAACAAGATAAATCTGTTATACATCCATCCAACAAAGTATTTCAAGTGAAGGCGTTCAGATATATCTAATAGGTACTAATGTGCATGCATAAGCAGCAACTATTAAAAACCCTCCATCTTTTTTTTAAATATTTCTGTCCTAAATTTCTAAATTGAGGAGAATAACATTTGCCATTAGTGCAATGTTTAAAATGACACAGTGACTTGATGTATTTGTAAGTGAATTCCACGCACATTATATACTATCCAACAATGTTTAATTTCTCAGAATGTTCTCAAAACTGCTTTAAGGAAATATGTGCACCTTATAAAACTGAAATCTGTACACCATTTGTTCCTAGCACTACAGGACAACTCTTCCATTTGAACAGGTTCTTAGAAATCTACAGGTAAGAAAATAACTGTAACTTGTTTTTACATATTTTTTCAAACAGACCTTTGATTTAATTTGATTTAACTGTTGGAAATGTATGTCTGCAACTCACACTACATGTCTGCAGTCTTTACCTTGCTTATCTGAAGTCAAGTTTAGATAAAGAGCTTTACTTGTATTTAAATTGTGTACCATTTAACTCTTATCACAGGTTATCACACTTGCCTTAAGTACTACATTCTTACTATTTCATATATGCACACTTCTACATGTGTTCAATTTATTGTTTTAGATCCCGTAGATGCCCCAAGATACTGGACGTTTTTGGAACTCTACAAAGCAGCCTGGCAGCCAAGTTTTGGATTAGTTGCAATCTACGCACCACCGCCTTGTTTGACCCAAGGTAGAGGATATTACCGTAGTCAAGTCGAGATGTAATAAGAGTATTGACTACGGTTTTTTGGGTGGTAGTGGGCAACATCCAAAGAAATTTTCTGAGCCATTTCAGAATGGTAAAACAAAGAGCCATCACTTTGCCAGTTTGTTGGTTCATTGACAAAGTACTGTCCACAATAACCCCAAGGTTACGGACATGACAAGTCGGCACAGCAAGATTGCCCATTTGAGTGGGCCAGTGGAGGGATTCCACAGGTCTTTGTCTTTTCCCAGAATGAGAACCTCCGTCTCATTTAGCTTCAACTGGTTGCTGGTCATTCAGTTGAATATATCACTAAAACCTTGTTTAAGGTGTGAGGGAGCCGATGGACTGGATTCAGAAAGAGAATTGATGATTTGTGAATCATCCGCATAGGTCATAAGGGTGAGACCCACTTTGTCAGCTATGTCTGCTAAAGGTTTAACATAAGAATTGAAAAACAAAGGGCTCAGAATTGAGCCCTGGGGTACTCCGTGAGATGAAATAAAACTTTTTGAGCATGCTGAGGCTGACATAATTTGGAAGGTATGGTTTTCCAAAAAGGAACAGATCCACTTTAGTGCTTCCCCACATATACCAGTATTTTCCAGTGTGTTTAACAGCTTTTTGTGCGAGATGGTGTCAAAGGCCGCACTGAGGTCTAATAAAATGAGGGCAGCTGTTTGGCCTTCATCAAGGAGCTTACGGATCTTTTCTGTGACTTCCAAAAGTGCTGTTTCGGTGGAGTAACCGCCCGGAATCCGGATTGAGAGGGGTTAAGGAGATTATTATTTTTTCAGTCAAATGGGCTAAGACTGAGTGGACGTGTCTTTCAAGGATTTTCGAAAACACTGGAAGAAGTGAAATGGGTCTATAATTAGATAATACTTCTGGATCAGCCATTGGCTTTTTCAATTGAGGGTTCACCATTGCGTGTTTCCACAATGTAGGTACAGCAGATTGTGAAAAGGAGGTGTTCAATGTATACAGGATTACCCCCAAAGGTGGGGAATCCAATTGTTTTATATATTTATGGGAATTGGATCTATAGGGGATTCTGATTTAATGTTATTTAGGATGGTCTTTAGGCCATCCATTGTAAAAGGAGGCCAGCACTCTAAGGTGTCAGTGGTTTCCGTATCATCTATACTAGTGGTGTCTGGCTTATAGCTATTTATTTTTAGGATTAAATTGTCAATTTTCCCAATAAAGAAATGGGCGAGATCCTGACATTGTTGCTCATTTAGAGGTTGAGCAGTTGCAGTTGTTTGAGCCCCAGCTAGTTCTTTGACAATATTAAACAAGGTTTTTGGACGATTTGTCGCTTCCATAATAGTTTTAGACACATATAAGGCTTTAGTTTTCATACAAGAAGCGTGATATTTATTTCTTGCATTGTTATAAATCACCTTCCTTTCGGGTGAATAATTTATTTCGCCGTTGTCTCTCTAGTGCTTTAAACGTAGTCTTTTCCACTTTTAACGAGTCATTATACCATGGGGCTGGGGGGCGATGGTTATTTACTTTTATATGTGGTGTAGGCAAGCGTAGGTCAGCGGCTTCACAGAGCCACGCTTGAGTTGCCTTTGCTGCACTTTCCATATTTAGGCCCTTTGGGGGTGGGTTTCCACCAAGAGCATTATTGAGAATTGAAAGGTTCAAATATTTCCAATTATTTCTTGATGTTGTTTGGGTAAAGACCTGAGGAATTGCTAAGGCTGGTAGTTCAAGACTGAATTTAACTAAGAAATGATTTGACCAACAAATGGGGATTGCAGGATGGCATACCAGCTCAGTGAGACTCGAAAAGATAGGATCTAGTAGATGACCCGCTTTGTGAGTAGGGCCAGAGTTAAGTAGCTTGATGTGCAAGGCTGCTAAATCATCTGTCAAGTTGGCACAGGGAGTGTTGGATAAGTCCTCTAACTGCATATTAAAATCCCCAATCAAAGAAATTTTTTTTGAACCCAAGTGAAATGGGGTAATGTCATTCTCCAAAGTAGATGTCCATTGAGTGGAATTTCCAGGGGGCCGATAGATCAACATGCCAGATAAGGTGAAGTTGGGAGTCAGGGTTAATTTAAAGAAAACTGCTTCACAGTCTGGGATGTTCACAGGGTTTAGGCAGCATTTCAGATGTCTTTTAAAAATAATTGCAATACCACCTCCTGTTGGACCAGCTGCTATACTAGCCCTTAAAGGAGAACCACAAGAACCAAATGCACAATTTTCTCAGCATTTTTTTATTTTCTCCCATAGGAATGCATTGTGCATATTTGCGCACAACTGTGGACTATTTTTTTTAACTTTAGCAATTCATAAGAAATTAAGCACTAACTTGTGAATTATGTTCTTGCTTTGAAAATATATATATAAAAATACCTGCCATTTTTGAAAATTGTTCTTGGATTTCTTCTTGAGTGTGTGTCTCATTTATTGCCTCTGTGAGCACAACAAATGCTTAGCACTGTCCTCTGATAAGCCTAACTTCTTCCGCACACTACCACAAATAGAGTGTTAGTATTATCTACTTTTGCCTCTTTACACCAATCTGTGATTCACTGGACTGTCTGCACAGTTTATGATTTTTTAAGTGCAATATATAGAAAGCCAGCTTCCTACAGCAACTTTCGTTTCAGGTTGTGACCAGCTAATAACAGCATTGCTCTAGGCACTTGCATCTGCAATGGTCCGCAACTCAACATTCTGCGTAGGGGTCGCGAAAGATCTGCATCCATAGATATACAGATTTGGAATTTCTATTAATATCTCAAAAACTACTGAATGGATTTACACCAAATAACAAAAAGGGTTCTTTCTGGACCAAGAGCAACCTTTCAGCCAAATTTGGTATAATTAAGTCCAGAGGTTCGGGCTGTAGTCATTACCAAGGACACCCAAGTCACCTCTGCATCGAACTCCCTGGCCAGGGTAATGAAGTAACAACTGTTGGAACTTGTTCTAGGAACCCACACGACCTTATACACAAGATGGTTCATTTGAACTCACCCTGCACCGAGTGTCACCTGTGTTTTCCCCCATTCATTTAAATTGGACCAGTAGGAAAGATTTACTACATTTCTTTTTTAACACTTCCAAAATTCACAACTCTGGTTGTGTGCATGAAACAAAGTTTGTTTTGGTATCTATATTTATATAAGAATAGGTTCTATTTTTATGAATTGGTGTTGGATTTCTTGCGAGTTGTCTCAATTACTTATGCACCATAATGGTACTGTAAAATGCTTAACACATGTTCCTCCACTAATGCCTAACTGCTCTTTGCCACACTACCAGGACTGAGCTAAGGATTATTGTTGTTGAATCTAAGGATTATCTCTGTGTTTTGGGAGAATATTGTATGATAAGGCCACCCAGCCATATCTACTAATAATCCACCTTGCAACAGGCGCCGCAGCCCACCTTACTCCTAAAACCTGAGGATCAACATTACATGCACCTCAGCATCTTTCAACATCAGTGACAAGCCTAAAATATTTTAATATTTGAGATAGTTTTAAAAATCCCATACTGCCTGGTGACTACTGGCAACGCTTTTGAGGCTTTCAGTGAGTTCCACTTATGGCGTCACATTTACGCCGCCTGTGGCGTCACTTTTTGTGACGCACCAGTGGTGTAAAAAATTTGCCTTGTTGCGCCATATTTACAAAGTGACGCATCTAGATAGATGCGTCACTTTGTAAACCCCTGTGCCACATTATACCTGTGCCAGGTATAATGTATGCAAGAGGGGCGTATTGACGCAAGGGAGGGTCGTAGAAGTGACGCAGTGAAATCTATGAGATTTCACGCCGTCACTTTTAAGACACTGTTGCGTCAAAATCTTGCGCCTGCCTCACAGCAGGTGTAAGACTGACGCAGGCCCTTTCACATGGGGCTTGCCCCATGTGAAAGGGCGCATTGCTGGAGTTGCGTCACTTTTGTGACACACTCCAGCAATGCGTCACTTTTGCGCTTACAGATACGTCAGAAATACTGATGTATCTGTAACTCCTTGCGACATGATGCGTCATACATTAAATATGACACATAAGGAATGTCGCATGGAGTGCGCACTGAGAAGTGACGCATCGCTGCTTTCACGCAGCAATGCGTAATTTCTCATAAATGAGGCCCATCGTGTTTCCATACACAATGTACACACTAATCATTTACTTTAATTAGCTTTGTGAAATTAATAAGCCATGTATCAAGTTGAGTTTTAAACTCTAATTTGAAGTTTTTTATGAAAAGGCAGTCAAAGCCATCCTCAGTTTATCAAGTACGACTTATACCGATGTTGTGCAATCAGAATCAAGCACGAAATGCTTTGAAAATGCAAAGGGTAGCCATTTTAATAGGACTTGTAATAATTCTCCCTTTGAAATTTCAAAAATGACTAGAGCTCCAAATCATAATGACCCGTTGCAGATTTGCCTTGAAGTTGAGGAGCCATTCAGACATTCAGCTTTGTACTCCTTTGATCTTATCCTTTCTTCTTATAAAAACCTGCATCCCCTTTAAACATATGTCTTATCAACAGGGGGTCTTAAGGTTGCCTCCATTTCCTGCTGATTTTCAGACAAGATCTGCGGGCTTGAGCTTTTAAAAAGTTTGAACGATAAGAAATCTACTGAAATAGTTACATGACATATTTTACACTTGTTACTAAAACTTTTTAGCTGGACAAAATTGGTCAAATAACCTTTTACATCTGTGTCTAAATGTAGCAGAGTTGCCATTTCCTCAGGAGAGTCGAATACATTGAAACAACTACCTTTTTATACCCGATGATCTCATCTGTTCAGGAGTAACAAAATGATATAAAATTACGGTAACAAATTGTAAGGTGCCCTCTGCTCTTCTTCAATAAATGCTTTGACGCAAGTACACACCTGCCGCCTACTTTATTCCATTCAGTCTATCCATTCTCTTAGACACTTGTAGCACAGATCTCCAGCGGTCACACACACATGTGGAACAACAGTCCCAAAAGCCTATATGAAGTCCAAAACACTTATTATTATAAAGCATTGGCAAGGCTAAAAGGTCTTCCTTCACTGTACTCGTGCATGCAAATACCTGCCAGCACAAATGTTGTTTAGCACATGAAAGCCAGACCTGTTGGCTTTGTTAATATTTTGGAAACTCTAGCGTAAGGGATTGCTTTCTACATAAAATGCATGTAGGACATGTTTCATTGTTTGCAATTTCTCTCCCAATCGATTAAAACAAAGACTGTTTGAAAGTCCATCTCTGGTTGTCTCTAATATGTGTTGGTCCTTCTGGAGATGTGGCCTTCATAAAAGGTCACTCCTCTTCAGATCAGCCCGCACCCTGAGTGTGAAATAAGATACGTAACCACCTCATTTCTTCTGCTTAACCTTGCCTCTTTCTAACGCACCGCATGGTTCATAAACATGTCACTCTTCCATATTGTTACCTGAAAATGATAGCTCATGGACCTTCTGATTCTTTGATGGCATTAACAACTGTGCTCATTCGCAATGCATGTTCTCAGTGCGCGCTCCTTGTGACATACACGATGCGTCATATTTAGTGTATGAAGCATCGTGTCGCAAGGAGTTACAGATGCGTCAGTATTTCTGACGTATCTGTAAGCGCAAAAGTGATGCATTGCTGGAGTGTGTCACAAAAGTGACTCAACTACAGCAATGCGTTCTTTCACATGGGGCAAGTCCCATGTGAAAGGGCCTGCGTCAGTCTTACGCCTGCTGTGAGGCAGGAGTAAGATTTTGATGCAATGGCGTCCTAGAAGTGACACAGTGAAATCTCATAGATTTCACTGCGTCACTTCTACGAGGCTTTTTGCGGGGGAACGCCCCCTCTGCATACATTATACCTGACACAGGTATAATGTAGAGCAGGGGTTACAAAGTGACGCATCTGCTTAGATGCGTCACTTTGTAAATAGTGCGCAACAGGAGGCATGTTTTACGCTGCCAATGCATCACAAAAAGTGGCGCATCGGAAGCGCAAAACTGACGCAAGGCCTCGTAAATGAGGTCCATGGCCTTTGATATCTTGCTGAGACTCAGCAGAACGAAATGTTCTGATCAGCCTCTTGGTCATATTCTGCAAACTCTCATCACACTCCCCAGAGCCTACTGGGCCGATTCACAAAAGCATTTATGAGTACTAGCAATTCTCTTTTAATACTCACATTGCTCTGCGAACCAGCCCGAAATGCCCAAATCCCTAGAAGTAAAAGTGTAAAGAGGGCACATTACTTTCTATTTGTACTAACTTAATATGAATATGATGAGAATATTGCTATTTTATTGTTTTGGGGGCAGATTTACAAATGCATGGATGGATACGTAAATGGGCACTACGTACATACCCTTTTTACTTCCTCTTTTACATATTCTTATATGCCTTTCTCCGTTTCCATTTCCTCTAAATACTCTGAGAAGGAACCACTGTGCAGCATTGAGGCACTGTCCATATGCCTTGCACAAACTATCTTATCACACTAATCATATTACTGGCACCCTAATAACATTCAACAATCATTGAGGTTAATCGCCGATCTGTGGTATCAAGGCACTGGCACCACTGCACCAGCTGCACAAAAATAGCTGCATCCCTGAGACAAGTAATACTTGGTAATCAAATCATATGCCTAATTGAGCATTATATTTGTCTGTAAATCACTCATACAGTTGAATAATATGTTCCATGCCTTTCTAGATACTACATAAATAGCAGAATGATGATTTTCTCTAAACTTTTTATCATGTTTAATATATTTTTGGCACAAAAGGTTAATGTAACTGTGAGACCTGGCTTTTTCAGTGGGTTTATTCCCAGACATTTTACTTTTTGGCCTCCTGTCTTTGACCCTGTTTTGGTTGGTTTTATGACTCTGGGCACTTTCCACTGCTGATCAGTTCTAAAAGTGCATATGCTCTCTGTGTAAATTGTTATTATGGATTGGTGTTTCCCTGATTGGTTTAATTGACTTACTACCAAGTCCCTAGTACTGTGCACTGTGTTTCCAGGGCCTGTAAGTCAAATGCTGCTAGTGGGCTTGCAACACTGATTGTGCCACCCACACAAGCAGCTTTGCAATATGGTCTCAGGCCTGCAATTGCAGTGTCTGTGTGCAGTCTAGTACTGACATGTAGACCTGGCAAGTGCACCCACTTGACAGACACTAACCTTCCGTTTTCTTACATTTGAGTCACCCCTAAGGTAGACCCAAGGTACCCCTCTGGACAGGGTGCAGTGTATGTGAAAGGTAGGACATGCCCTGATGTGTTTGGCATGTTCTGATAGTGAAATACTGCAAATTTAGTTTTTCACCATTGAAGGGCTATCTGTACCATAGGATAGAATGCAAGTTTATTCATAGCATGTTATAAATATATCTTCCCATTGGGAAAATATAGAACGATTGAGTTTAGTATGCCTAAACTCAGAATATAAAAATGCATCTTTTAGTAAAGATGGTGGTTTTTATAATGTGTGTTTGAAAATACCACTTTTTGAAAGTGGGTATTTTTCTTGCTTAGCCATCCTGTGTGTCTCTGCTGGTTTGTGGATTGTCTGTATGGCTTTAGAATGACAGGGGCTGGGGATGTGTATTCTCTCAGACAGCCGCCGGGAGGAAGGGGGAGGGTGATGTGTCCTGCCTTTCCTGAATGAGTCATGGCTTGGCTGAATAGACTTGAGTTGCATTTAGAGTAGGGGAGGGGGATTTCTTTCACACCTGAATGGGCCTATTCTGCCTGAGACAATGCTGTCACAACTTCCTGCTGGGCAGTTGCACCAATTAGGACTGATTTGGTTTTGACCAAGCACAGAGCCTCTCTAACACTAGAGAACAAAGGAAAATGCTGTATAAATATTGGGGCCCAGACCCCAGAACGTTAGATCACTGCTAAACTAGGTAACCAGCCATAAAGAAGGACCAGGAAAGCTGGAGGGGGAGTACTGCCTCTGTGCTGTGTGCTGTTGGGGTTGGCCTGCAGTGGTGCTTCTGTCTTGGGTAGGCAGAGGACTGGACTGTACTTCTTTCATCCTGCTGAAACTTATGTCCAGGAGAGGTAATGGTGGCCAGGCATGGAACAGCCAAATGGAGGAGGTGGTTGAAGAGTGCTATCTGTATGCCTTTAATGATAAATGTTGTTGTTGGTGGATTACACCTCAAACTGGGTATTCACGAGGGGTCTGGGCACAGTGAGTATTGGGACACTTTCAGCGTTTCTTAGGGATGAGTTTTCAGGTGAAGGCATACCCATGTTTCTCGTCACTTAAAATTGGGTTTAGTTCATGTCATGAAAAATGCAAGAGTGTTTGTCTGACTTTGGGACAACTCATCAAAACCTCTATGCACTGCAGGCCAGTGGCCTTGCGGAATGCATGAACGGAGTGATGAAGGCCTGCATGCAGGGAGCTATGGAACTGAGGATTCCACTCACAGGGGTACTCAGAGACATGTGGTGGGTGCATCTCACTACTCTCCATTGTGTGACTCAGCGATCCCCTTTCTTGTGGGGCAGATTAGCCATCACCAAGTTAAATCTTGAATGGTTGCTGACTAAGAGAGCTGTTAATTTGGATAAGGAGGAGGTGGGTGCCAGAATCACTACATATCTGCAGAAGTATAAATTCAGATATGATGTGAAGAAATCAGTAAAAGACAACAAGTGGAATGTGGGAGAACTAGTCCTGGTAAAGAAACCATGGTGGGAGAGGAAGGGGGTGACTGACTGTATGGGCCCTTTTGCTATTACATCCGTTATGAGCAATGTGGTGACAGTTCACATAGGGAGCAGGTGGACCATTCTAAACCAAAATGGACGGTTTCTATTTCCTGTAGGTCATGTCTGGTTCAGAACTATATGAAGGAATCCATTTTGAGTACGGCTGCAATGCAATTGTGCTTTGTCTGGTTGCTCGCTCACTTGACTCATCTGGAACTCCGGTATTTTTCATTTTCCTGCAATACAGTCTTACCACTTACCTTGTTGTTTGGCCTGGCATTTTTTTGGGGACTCCAGGTTTTCCCCTTCCTGCTGTGAGATATTTCAGAAGTAATCTCAGACTGCCAGTGTAATCCTGGCATCTGGAAGTACTGCTGGCGATAAAAGGCTTTATCATCTCATGAAGAACTCCCTTCACCCATCACCAAGAAGACGTGCTCTTGACAAGTTGTGATGCGACCATAATCAGAAGATGGACAAAGTACAGGTTCTACTATCAAAAGTTAGTAACTTAACTCTTCAGGTCCTAGGATTAACCACTGAGAGTGCATCATTATACCTATCTCCAGCAGTTTTACGGCAAGGTATTTGGGCCCTCCTTTGGCTGATCTGGTAGAAATAAGGTACCTGCCTTCTTAACGGAATTCAAGAAGATTTTTGATTGGCAGGATTGGAAATATTCAAGACAGGGAAGAATTTGAAAATTAATCAAGGCTCATGGGATCTTCAAAGCTATATCTCGAAATTTAACACTTTGCCAGAGAAAATGACCTGTAGTATGCAACCCTATTCACACTGCTTCCTAAAAACCTGAAAGACAAATTAAAGGATGAACTTACTAGAGTCCCCACACCTGCATACTTGAAAGAGCTCCTTTAAGTGACCATTGAATTGACAGTCAAATACAGGAGAAGGAATAGAAAAATAGTCACAAGTTAAGATTTCTAACAAACCTACATTTTAGGCCGTACTGAAAACTCCTGAGTTTGATGAAGAACCAATGCAAGCTGACTTCACAAGAAGTCGCTTGACCAGAAAAGAAAAATCAGGAGGACAAAAGATGGGTTTATGCCTGTACTGTGTTGTAAAAATTGGGTGGTTGGTTGACTGTGGTGTGAGCATTGCTCAAGCAGCAAGCACCATCCTTGTCACAGTGAGGAACAGGCCAACCCTACATTACACTGTGCTCAACCCTCTGGTAGCTTGGCACAGAGCAGCAAGGCTTAACATAGAGGTGATGTGTAAAGTATTTATGTAGCACTTCAAAGAGTAATAAAGGAAAATCACCACCCTAGAAAAATCCCACACCAATTTAGGAAAACAGAGTACATTGTAATAATTAAATGAAGACCAAAACATCAAAAATCCAATTAGCAGAACCAGAGATATGCAAGTTTAAAGATTTCAATGAACATGGAGGCAAAATGGACAGTGCTCCAACTGTGGATATCACATTAGGCCAGACCAGGAAAAAAGTCGAAAGTTCAGGCAGACTGCAATGGTATGTGGACCTGATATAGAGACACTTCAAACAGTAATACAATGAAAAACACTACACAAAAAGGATCCAACACCAAGTTAGAAAAATCAAATTTTCTTTAATAAATGGAACAAGTCCAAAACAACAAACATCCAATCAGTAGAACCAAAAGTTATGCAATTTGAAAGATTTTGATGAAGATAGCACCAAAAAGCACAATGTGCCAACTGTAGATATCTGGTTGTGCCAGACTGAATCAAAATCATAAGTTCAGGCAAACCGCAATAGGGCACTGGATGGCTAAAGAGACCCAGTTAGGCCCACTGAACAAAGCACTTTAAATCCTGGTTTGCGGAGAGTAGCAAGGATCTGCATTGAAGATGTCTTGGGTAGCTGAAGTAATGCATCAGTTCCAAGATGCAGCGAGGATGCAGTGTGAGGTCCTGCATTGCCATCAAGGATTCCGTAGATGAAGGCTTGTGTGGCGCAGTCCAGCGGCGAGGATCTGTGGTGCATTTGAGGCAATGTGTTAGTTCCAAGAAGCCACAAGGCTGTGATGCGGAGTCCAGCTTGATGCTATGATGGGCTGCGATGCGATGCTTGTCTTTAAGGTAATTTCTTTCCACTCAGCAGCAGCAATGTATTTGTACTGCTCGGGGTTGCACTGCACAGCAGAGATACATGTCAGTCATTTCCAAGGGTCCAGAACTGGAGTGGCAACACTTGGCAGGTTAGATTCACAGATGGCAGAGTCCAGGTGCAGGTGCAAGGTTGTTGGAAGCTAGTTGTGTCCCGGAGTCTTCGGATCAGAAGGCCAGCCAGCTAGGCCTAGGAGTTACTATGAGGTTCTGTGTTCAAGAGATGCAGCTCCAGTTCTTCTCAACCAGGCAAGAGGGCAGTGGGCAGCAGGTCAGCGCAGAGGGCAGCAGACCTTCAGAGTAGCAGTCCAGTAGAGTAGCAGCCCTTTCAGCAGCACAAAAGACGCAGAGTATCCACAAGTCCAGTAGTATTCTGAAGAGTTGGTGTCTGAGGTCCAGTGTTTGTAACCAGTTGTGCCTTTGAAGTGGGGAAAAGCATTTAGATGCAAGCCTTCGAAGTGTACTGGTCCCCTTCCTTCCTGGTCTTGGCTCCAGACTAACTGCAGGGGTATACAACTCTTCGTGTGCAGCACAGGCACAGCTTATTCAAGTCTGAGTGGGGCTAGGCCTCGCCACCTCCCTCCCATACTGCCATTAAAGGAAACATCCTTTACAATGGAACTTTTACCACGCAGTGCTTTTACATCGCAACTTTTACAACGCAAACCATTACAACGCATTGCGCTGGGGGGCGCTCTAGGAAAGGGGATAGACTTAATTTACTATCCAACACCTTCCCTACTATCCATGGGGACTGGAGTTGGAATAGTAAATTAAACTATTCACTATCCAGCACCCCTCAACACTATGCGTTGTAAAGGCATGCGTTGTAAAACTTGCGATGTAAAAGCATGCGATGTAAAAGCATGCATTGTGATGTCATACATCCTGCCATTAATGGCCCATGCAGGCACACTTAAGCTCCCTATTGTGTAAGGTTGTCTAGGAGGAATAGACAAAGCCCAGCTATAAGCTACACCCGGTCATGTAACCCAGAGACAAGCTTCAGGCACCAAATGGCTAAAGAAAGAAAATTACAATTTTTAAAAGTGCCGTTTTCAAAATTGTTATTTAAAATACAACATCATCATAAGTTAGGATTTGAAATTTCAATTCCAGAGACCCCAAACATGAACTGGTACCTGCGCCCATTTAGAAATTATACTTGTGAAATGTAATAAGTTAACTCCACTGTTATCCTATTGATGAAGTAGGTTTTGCAGCAGTGAAAAACTAACGTAAGAGCTTTGGTTTTCTCTATCAGGGCAACTACAACTTAAAAGTACATGTCCTACTTGTTAAATACATAGCACCCTACCCTCTGGGTTGTCCAGGATCTACCCTAAGGATGCTCATATGTATTAAAAGAGAAGGTTTGGGCCTGTCAGGGGTTTATTGTCAATTTTAAACTGCACAAATAGGCTGCTTTGGAAGGTGTGAGGCATGTTGAAAGTGCTACCTAAGTGAGTGGCACAATCAATCCTGTAAACCCACTAGTATAATATAATTCACAGGCCCCTGGTGCTGATAGCAGTATTTTACTAGAGACTTACAAGTAAAGTAAACATATCATTTGGGTACAAGCCAATTCTAGCATGTTTTAAGGAGAGAGTACAAACATGTTAGCATTGGTTAGCAGTGGCAAAGCACACAGAGTCCTTAAGGCCAACAGAAAGGAATTTCGCAAAAAAGAGGAGAAAGCAAAATGTCTGGGGATTGAAAAAGCCAAGCAAAGCCCAAAATGTGGTCAAAAAGACCATCTTCTAAGTTTCTGTCCCGTGTGTCCTTTCCATCAACCAAAACATCAAAAAGGGTGAGCTAGAGGAAAAACAGAGAGGACCCATCCTCCAAACGTAGTTAGTAAATAAACAAGAGGAGTCACTCCTAGGAAATTGGAAAGTGATGTCAACCTTGCAATTAAAAAAGAAAACTATTTTTTTCTTTTAAATAACACTCACCCACTAGGGATATCCCTTGGTGACATGCTTCATGATAGGGTTCTTCCCTAACCTGCTACGGAAAGGGGAGTGCTACGATCGACAAATACGTTGGAGCACTGATAGTGTTTTTCCCTATACACCTGGCCCACCCACACAAGTGAGGTATTATTTTACTCAGGAAGCAGAAGAACACTATTCCTGTATTGGCAAAGCAGCACTTTGCCAATGAAAAACCATGGCAAAGTGCTGCTCAGTTATTGGCTCTGGGTACCTTGGGTTCTTGGTACACCTAAACGTTCTATATAATCCCCGCAACCAGAAGGGTCCAGCAAATATAATGGTATATTGTTTTAAAAAATCTGCCATCCTTAAAAAAAGTTACAGGTGCAAAGGTAGGCACAAATGGCTGTTATTTTCAACTCAATTTTAAGATGTTTTTATTTCTACTATTACTCTCTGTAGGAAAACCTTGAAGGATCTACACACATAAGCTGTAGCTAAATTCAGAACTTAGTCTACTTTTCGGAAATGTATGTTATACCCATTTATACCACTAACCAGAAGCAGGTTGAAAGTAGAAAAATAATAAAGTTCGGCTATGACCCACTAAAATGCCAAAACTGCATAGAACATTTTTGTTTTCTGACCAAAGTCTGTCTGTTTCTGAAAGTTGAGAAAATTTTTATTTCAGCATCACAAACCCTTCATTGATACCATTTGCAGGTATAAAAAAAGACACTTTCTTCTGCATCACTTTTCCCCCCCAAAAACCCACATTTTGATGTATTTTTGCTAACTTCTCAGTCCCCTCAAAGGGAATACACAAACCCTGTGTACCTCTGGAATCCGCAGGATGTTGGAAGAAAAGTGACACAAATTTGGTATGGATACCTTATGTGGACAAAAATGTATGATGGCCTAAGCGCATACTACCCCAAATAGCACAGATGGGGAAAAGGCCTAGCAGCCAAGTTGAACTATTTTTACCTAAACTTTAAATGTGCATATCTCTGGGTCTACTAATTACATTTTTGTTGTTAAATAATTTATTAAAATTAACGTTATTTTCCAAAATTGGTGAGGACATTTTTCTTGTGTTGTTCAGTTTATTACTGTTTGTCTGCTGCATATAAAATTTACACATTGCCTCTAAGTTAACCCAGAGGGCTAAGCACAGGGGTAAGTGACTTTTTGTGGCTCACCTTGACAAGGATTAAGGCTGTTGCTTGAATAGTGTTCAACCCCTACCTAACCAACAATCCAATTTCTCACACAAGAACATATCAAACATAAAAAAACATGCATGTATTGTAATTCAAGAGATGATTGTATATGTTTCTCATAGAATTAGCATTGCTGTAGGACACAAGTTTAAAAATACAGGCCCAGATTTATCAAACTTTCACGCAATGCAACGTAGCAAGACACCTTGCTGTGTTGAGTGAAAGAGAGTGGGCATGAATGCACCAATTTACCAATATATGGTGCATTCCTTTCCCATTCTTGCACTAGCGCACAATGTGCTGCCTTGGGCCAACGTAAGCACCCTTGCGCTGTGGTGCAAGGGTGCCTGCACTGTAGGGAGGATTGTTTTTAAGGAGCAGGGGACACCTTCCTGCACAAAAACAATCCTTTACAGTTTTTTTTCTCTTTCTGTGTGTGCGGCAGAATGCATAGAATGTATAGAAATTTAGACTTCATAGAAAGAGGAACAATTTGGAGGAATACCGATATTTCTCCCTGCGGCGCCCCCCCTGGGAATAGCATTTTGAGGCATTCCCAGGTCTAAAACTCATGGTAAATCTGGGAATGTGCAAAAATCCATGGATGGATACTTGGGAACACCCACACTCCACCGTGCAACGTCTTCCCAGGACAGAGTAATGCAAGGCAGTGACTTGCGATGCGCTGCGTTACTTCTAATTTAACAACCATTGCTGGGCGAAGCACGGAAACTTGCATTGCATAGGAAATCTGACATTAGTGTTGTGTTTCGCTTGTGTTTCCTTGCATGATACAAGGGCAATGCAATGCAATGATCAATCTGCCCTATAGTGTCTACCGAGATAATGTTGGGGCATATTGACAACAACTAGCGATAATTATCGCTAGGTTGGCTTAGCGGCAATAATTTTATCGCCGTGCAGCGACGATTTTTATCGCTTAGGAGCCTTGATATTATCAAGGTTTAGCTCAAAAGCGATAAAAATCGTCCGAAATGCATGAATATCGCTGAAAAGTCAGCGATATTCATGCATTACCGAGCAAATGCTCTTAGCCATGTTATCCACCTCCCATTGGATAACATGGCTAAGAACTGCTCAGGGCAGGTGTTAGCTTTTGGAGATATTCGCGCTTAGCGCGAATATCTCCAAAAGTTGGTAATAGGAGATAGCGATGTTAGCGACTGTTTCCAGTCGCTAACATCTTGGCACGCCCACTTTGCATGTCATAAGTGATAAATATCACTGACATGCAAAGCGGGGCCCAAGATGGTCGCTATCTCCTACTAGCTGTCGCTAACGGGTGTTAGAGACAGCTAGGTAATAGGGAGATAATTTTATCTCCGCTTTCTTGGCTTTTAAAGCCAAAAAAGCGGAGATAAACCCCCTTGATAATATGCCCTGTTGTTCTTTTGCTTTTGTGTTTGCTGTTTAGGGGAAAATAGAACGATCGGTACAATCCTGTTTTACGAGACGAAATCACCTACATTTTGCTCTAATCTTCATTTCATAAGGTAAGCTGAGCATTTTCCTGATTTTACATTATACGAGTTGCTGCCACTTTTATCACTGCATTTACCCTTTTGTGATTACCAGTAAAAATTACATTGTGAACAGCTGCATTGACATCAGTGTTGTAAATACTGTTTACCAGCCTGAAGAGTCTGCGAGAGGGCTGAAATATCAGTAAAAAGGCGCCACGAGAATCAAAGAATTGTGCCACCCTTTCATTATTACCACACAGCTACTACAGCTGCTCATTGAAGTCAAGCACCAGGAAATCAAAGCAGGTGAGCAAACAGAGAAAATTACAGAGATTTGCAGGCATGGGCTGAAATGGAGCAGGAAGCAGTCATTGTTCCTTTCTGAGAAATGGACAGCATGGAACCTGAAGCCCGTATTGTATGCTAAACTACAATAAGACTGGCTATGGTGAAAAGCTCTCTCATTCTGCCCTGTGTTGAGGGTACACTCGGTCTTATTTGGAAATACGGCTTTCTTGTAAAATAATCTAGCCTTGATTTAGAAAAGTATGCTTAATAGTATGTGAGTGAATAGATGATAAACTTTTTTTTAGATTTGACTGATGTTGCCATGTATATTTGTTTGTGCACTTGAAAATTCCTAACAAATGACAAATGATGCAGAACACACAACAGGACAGGAAGGCAACACACCCAGCAAATTTAGTGGATTTTCCCTGGACAGCCCAGCACCAACCACCTGCATCCTAAAACAGCGGTCAGACCAATGGGCTGGATGGTGGTGAGACCGTCACCATCAGGCCGTTGTTGGCGGTCCAACCGCCATCGTAATCTGGCCCGTAATTTTGAAAAAAATCTGAAAGTAGTTTATAGATTTTCAAGTAAAGAAACACAATTTTACTGAAGGTTAAATTAAAAAACAAATTCCATTCTAAAATAAAACAAATTATTATTTTTAATTTGTATTATTAATTATTAAAAGTGATGTAAACCATTCATGAAAAGTAATTTTATTATATTTGAAATAAAGTAATGTTATATCATATTTTTAAATTAAAACAGGTTGGAAAAATATTTTAAAATAACATCTTTTCTATGATTAACCAGTCTAAATAGTTTGATTTAATTTATCAGTATTTCTTATAGGACTTCAATTGAAGTGCCCGTTGCAATTGTAACTTTACACTTATGAATTTATCTCCACACCATGTTTCAGGAGTTGGATAAATATAAGTATGCACTTGTGAGTAACTCTACACTCATTGGTAGTGAATAGCACAAATAGTAAAGTCACTCAAAAGTGTAAAATTAAATTTACACTTGTAGTTTTACTGACGTATAAGGTTACCTTTGTGAACAAACTTAAAATGACGTACTTTCGAGTGGTGTTCAATTAAGCCTGAATTTCTTTCTCCAAACATGCTGAAATAGGCACATATCGGCGTCCCCTTGCAAATGCGCTCTCTGCTCCTTTTTTGCACAAAACTGGTAAAGAAGACAGCATTTTGAAATAGAGGGGCATATTTACAAGAGTTGCCGCTAAGTAGTTTATAAGTTGCTTAACAACATTTATTTACTGCTGACTATCGCTGAAATTTATCGGCATGTTAGCAACGTATTTACAATACGTTGTTACATGGCGTTAGGATCAGCTAGCGGTGGCAAAAATTGCCGCTAACTTTGGCATCACAGTGTTAAAAATCCTGCCACTAGAGTGAAAAAAGTGACCACCAGCCAACTAGGGGCAAAAGAATTCCCGTTGGTCAGCCCAACATCACTTTTCAGCCTCTAGAGGCAAAAGAGCCCACAAATACACCTCTAAGGAAAATAAAAAGACCTGATTGCAGAATGGAGCAGCCAGGACCAAGTTCAGCACAAGTCAGCAACCCTTCAAAGCCCCCAACAGCCAGGATGACCAGCCAGAGTCCCTGGGGAAGAGGAAATGCAGAATCAGGGTCGCATTAATGAAAAAGAGGCACATAGCCAAGGAAAAATAGTGATGCAGCACTTTTCATTGCACCATCCTTGCAACACCATGGCGGCCGATGCCTGGAAACGCAGAAACTCTCTGGGGCCAGGAAGGCTCGCTGGGCCTGCATCTGAGCCCCAGAGTGGGAGGCACCATTGCTATGGAGTTATTGCGGCCTGGCGGTGGAACCGGGCCGTGTCAAGCTCCAGCCTGTGGCCCATGGATGTAGACATTGAGGTATCAGTAATCATCCTTAACTGGTGGTGAAGTCAGGCAGGTCTCATGGAGACACATTGTTAACCTGTGTAAGAAGACTGCCGGGTGCCCCATGGAGCTGTGATCAGTAGAGGCACTACTGTGCACCAACGTGTGGAAGTCGGCATTGAATAACACGCACCACCACTATGCTGTGTTGCACGGAGGAGATTGCTGATTTTCGTCTGTGCCTCTCTGCCTCACAGGCTTGAGGAAGTGGCGCTGCCCGGACACTGTGGAGGGTGAGGCTCCTGAGCTGCGCGGAATTTGTGTGGCAGGAGTGCCTAGAGTGCCCTGTTGCATCACCTGCATCAAGAGGTTCCCCAAAGGACTCGGAGGCGACTGTTGTACCCAGGCTTGTGAAATTTGGCCTGGCTAAGGATCCTACTGGCTCGGCCACAGATTCAGAGAGAGTGTTGAGGTTTTAGCCCTGGTGTGGATATCCAGGTGAGGAGAATGTGGGACGGGGAGTGGAGGATGCCTGGGGGGCATGTCAGGCCCAGGCCTACCACCTATGCACGGTGCACCTCGTGCCATGAGCAATCCCTGCATTGCGGCAGACAGACATCACCAAGGACACCGCGCAAGACTGATAAGGGACTCCACTAACTGGCTATAGTCGCAGATATCAGTCTTTGGTGGTAGCGGTGTCAGGGACACAGGTGTCGGTACGGACCCAGGTCCTTGGGTGCACAGCTTGATCTGCTGTTATTCACAGGGACACTAGGGAACACATAATATGGTTGCCACTGTTAGATTGGAGGAGGCGGTTTGGTGGTGCTGCCTTTCCTCACCCCCTGTTAGTGTGCTTTGGGTGTATGGGGGACTATTTCTTAGTAGTCTTGCTCCTTCCACAGCACAGTGCCATCTGGTAGCTGCTGGTTCCCTTGATCTGGAGGTCAGGAGTACGAGGTCCTCCTCCACCCCCAGTGCTCCTTTCTGCATCTCATCCCTGGTGGTCCAGTGGTAGAGTTTTACTGCTCTGCTGCTTGACTGCCCTTCTGTTACTCTTTTCTGCTGTTCCTGTCCCTCTTTCTGCTCTTCTCCATTGCTTTTCTGCCTCTGCCTTTGTATTTTTTTTATTTGTTTTGTTTGGCTTTTGTTTTCTGTATTTGTTTCAGTTCCTTTTTCCATGTCCTCTCCCTTGTTGCTGCTGCGATCCTCCATGGCCTGCCCCCCTCAATTGTCCATTCCTGCTCCAGCATTTCCGGCCTCCTGGCTGTCCAGCACTCATGCACTACTTAACGGCAGCTGCTGTGCAGCTGGGCACAGCGGATGCACTGCTGGTGCACCAAAGGCAAGCCCATCTGGGATCAAATCGAGCATCGACTGCGCCCGGCGCCCAGGAACCTGCCTCACCGAGACTCCACCGCTACAACATCAGCACCCTCCTCAACTTTAACCTTGGACATCACGCCGCCTGCCATCTGGCATCACTGAAGAATACCCTTGGACTCTTTGCCTGCTGAAACTGCAACCGTACCTTCTGCCATTCCAACACACCAGCTCCACTGGCTGCCCAGCTGACCAACAGTGCACCCGACCGGCTCAACAGTATCCTCCTCAGTGTGCAGTCTCTCCACTAACATGTCACAGAAATGTGAAACCTTCTCAAAGCCAACCCCCATATCACCTTCTTCACGGAAACCTGGACCAACCTCTGCCCTGGATGGACATCTCCATCCTGATGGCTAAAAAAGCAGCAGCAAGGACCACCCCTACCGCCCAGGTCTAATGACTTAACAGTGACTATGGAACGCCTCCACTACCAGATCCATACCAACCCCAACACCACCCTCTGTGGCACCCTAATCTACAAGCCCCCCCAGCCACTGACACTCCTTCACGGACGCCTTCTTAGACCTCATCACACCCCAGGCTCTCACATCAACTGACTACATCCTACTAAGAGAACTCAAATTCCACCTGGACACCCCCAGTGACCAGAACCCAACCTCCTTCCTGGAGTACCTCACCAATATCGGTCTCAAGCAGCTAGTCACTGCACCAACCCAGTCTTCTCTGCCAGCAGGAACTTCAAGTACAGCCATACCACCGAACTTTCCTGTACCGACCATCATTGCGTACATCTCACCTTCACCACCTCTCACGCATACACAGCCACCATCATCGCTAAGGGTGTGCAGAAAACTCTGCTCCGCTGGCGGAGTTTGCAGAGTTTTGCTAATCCGCATTCCGAGCGGAATGCGAAGTTTGGAATAAACTCTGTCAACCAATGCGAAGAAGAGTTTTCCAAACACTCTTAATGATAAATTCATTTTTTCATAAACCATGGCATAATGCTTGGTACGTTTGTGGATTAAATTCCTCATGTGCGTTGGTCTCTCTATTTGAAGAGCAAATTTACTATTTCTGGCGCTCTATGGTAGTGACGCAGCTTTGGCGTCCTATGGGAATGCTGCTGTGGCTACACTTCCGTCTCGTTCAGTGATAAAGGAACCAATTGGGGTTACACTTCCATTTCGTTTGGTGTGGTGGTAAAGGATCCTGTTGGGGTTGGAACTGACCCTTATGTAAGCAGACCAGTGGTGGAGAGGAGTGAAGACATCTAACATATGTAAGAAATAACTCATGAGTCGTGTGCGCCACTGAAGGTCAGAGACGACAACCGGGGCTGAGAGATGTCTAATTGGGTGGCTCTTAAGTGTTTACTTTGCCTAGAGGAGGTTTTTCTACAGGTGTACAATTCTTCAACAATTGTAGACCTGCCCTAATCCCCCAAAGGGGAGGACCTCCACTGCATTAATCACTTCACCTGCAAATCAGAGGAATGTCTATCATCAGCCAACAGGTCTAGTTTACCCGCCCTGCTGGCCTTTCGTATGAGAATGTCACTGGGAGGGAGGAAGATGGCGTCAGTGTGATCGCTGCTGCAAGCTGTGTCTCTGCGAGGTCCTGACCTCTGGTAATCATGATGGAGATATAGACTCTGATATGAGATACTGCCGCTCATCGCCGTGGTTAATGTAGTGCAATGGATTCTGTACTACCGGTACCAGAGACCTGTCTATGAGCCCCCTGTGAGCCCCCTGTGAGAGAGTCTATGAGCGACGAACGAAGTGTGGGGAAGGGATGCACCTTAGCTGTCGGAACCTGCCGGAGCCTGCCTGCCTGACTGTCGGAGCCTGCCTGCCTGCCTGCCTGCCTGCCGGAGCTCAGCCCAGCCAGGGGATAGACACGGACACAGACAGACTATACATGCGTAACAAGTAACAAGTAAGCTCCCATAAAACTGAGGAGGTCCTCTACGGGCAGTCAATAAACACACAGCATAATAAGCATACTGCGTGACACGGTTAAGCTAAATTGCACAGCTTGACACGGATAAGCCTAACTATCGGCAGTAACCACCTGCAATAAGGTGAAAAGTCTGTTACCGGCAATTAGTAAAAGACTGTTAAAGGCTGTTAAAGGCTGCTAGAGGTCTGGTGAGGGTGACGGTGTGAAATTCTGCGAAAACTCTGAAAAGCCTATTCACACACTTACGCATTATAGCTGCTGCTCGCATGCTTGTCTGCTTGTCAGTATATCGTCTATCATCTATCCTGCAGCAATTAATCACAAGACATATACATAGCGTCCCGAGTGCTCTGTTGTCTGGAAGAAAACATATACTACACTATTAAACTGTTATTAACGATAAGATGCCGCACCGGATCTGGACAGGATCTATGAGAGCATGAGACTCAGTTTTATTTACGGCTCTTTAGCGGCTCTCTGCGGCTCTCTGCTTTCTCTCTGTTGCTTCATTACCTCATTACTTCCCACTGTCAACTTACCGCGATCGGGGCTCATCGCTTCTCAACTGGGAAGGGCGCGGGGGGGTGGCCTCGATTCAGGAGCTCAGAGAAAGAGAAATCTGAAATAGGATAGGTAAAGCCGCTGGCAAGATTTACCAGGAGGGGGGAGAGAGGGAGAGAGGAGACTGCCCGGGAGCTCACTGACATTGTCCCGATGCACTTGGTCTAACCACGAGGCAGATCGACTTTTTCCAAAGCCTCGGCGCTCCACTGCTCTCCCGGGTCACGTTGTCAGGGAGACACCAGGGAAAACATTAGAAGACAGCTTTCGATGCGGGGCAAACATACACGGAGCTCACGGTTAGGGCTAGGCTTAGTCCCAGTGTGTCTCCATGCAGGCTGCTGCATCAGTGGGTTTGGTTGCCAAGAGAAAGCAATCTTGAGATACGTGTCTCTACTGTGGAGCAGTGGCACTGGGAAACGATTCTCTTGCTTGTCTCTGTGCTGGAGCTCATCAAAAGCAAAAACAAAAGAAAAATTAAAGGAAAACAGCCAGAGACTAAGAACTGTTGGGAAAGTAAGCTGCTCTTATGTGAAAGAAAGCTGCTCTTATGTGAACTGGTGCACGAAAATCCAAGAAAGACAGCAGCGGTGTCAGAGACAGACTGTGAAGAGTGAGAAGAGAGTGGCCGGCATGGCCGAAACAGAAGGCTATGAATAGCCCGTGCAAGCGCAGAGTGAGCTAACTGTGACAAGTACACGGGGGGCAGGTATTCGGCTCGAGGATGTAAGCATACAAGGCCCGGCCAATTTAACACGGCGACCGGAGACAAGAGGGACTAAAAATAAGGAAGAAAAATCAAAAAATATCGACAAAGATAAAGAGAGGCAGAAGGAACAGAAAGAGCAGAAAGATAAGGAGAAAGACAAGGAGAAAGACAAGGAGAAAGACAGAACAAAAGATAAGACCAAAGAAAACAAAGCAAAAGATGTGGCCAAGGGATATAACATAGAAGAGGGTCCTGATAACCTGCAGGCAGCAGCTAAGCTGGAATTACAGGAAAAAAAAGCCAAGCGGCTACAGGCGATTAAAAACCTGAAATCAGCGGCCAAAATTAGTGGTCAGGCCAACGAAGCTCAACCCCGGATCTCAACCATTTTTACACCAGTATCTAAGGGACAAAC
This sequence comes from Lissotriton vulgaris, assembly GCF_964263255.1. NCBI lineage: Eukaryota > Metazoa > Chordata > Amphibia > Caudata > Salamandridae > Lissotriton > Lissotriton vulgaris. The sequence continues at coordinate 1,529,924,332 of NC_141685.1, read as the reverse complement.
CCCGCAAGAGAAAATATCAGAGATTGACAGCAATCCAAGTAACCTAAGTGAATTGCCCAAAACACTCAGTAATCTGAGTAAGATCCCAGCAGCTATGAGTGGGAGAACCACGACTGGACCAGCAACAGAGACGTGCAGGGCTGAACCAGCCGAACCTAAAGGACCAGTTATAGATCTGACTGCACCACCACTCAAAGATTTTATACAAACAAAGAATCTCATTGCTCCAAATGCCTTGGTACAAATGCCTCTCAGCCCGAGTGCAGTAGAGTCGGAAAAGACTGATCCACCTAGAAGCCTCGAGGGAAATCCTGGCAATATAACCCTATTGCCAGATGGATCTGAAATTGAATCAGAGTCACTGTCAGAGTCGGAAGTATATGAGACGGGGATGTCCACATCAAGCGAACCACATGGACTAAGCCAGGAACAGATACAATCTGAAAACTTAGAATCTTCTGACTCCAATTCCTACTCCAACTCTAAAAAGATGGATGATTCTTCTAAAGACAACAGTGCAAAGAAAAGACAAGATAAAAAGAAAAGAAGACAAAGGAGACATAATAAATTTATTGATGAAGATACCACGGATCAAGGAAGTAACACTGAGCGGATAGAGCATCGCCACAGGAATCCACCTACACAAGGCACATCAATGCCCGATCCAAAATACAACTTGCTAAGAGATACAAACGTATCTGACCATAAAACACCCGATGTGATGAGGGGCCAAACTGAACCATCCCTGGGCGATGTATTCAACTCAATTATGAAATTTCAAGAAGTCGTGAAACTTGACAATAAGAAACTTCAAGGAGCAATCAATAAGGTGGGGCAAACTTGTCTAGAAATATCAGATAGAATGGCATCGGTTGAGTTACGGACAGAGAACCTCGAAAAGGATGTATCCGCTCTACAGAAACAGGGAAAAGAGCATGAAGGGATTGTGAGAGACCTGATGATGAAAGTGGAGGATCAAGAAAATCGGGCCAGGAGAAATAATTTACGCCTCTTGGGAATTCCGGAGGGAGTCGAGGGGACCAACTCCAGGGGCTACATGATATCGCTCTTTAAAGAATCTTTTCCGGAGCTCACCACCTGGGACTGGGACAAAGAAATCCAGCGGGCCCATCGCTTTCCGCTAACTATCAATAAACGATCCCATTCATCAGAGAAGTACCCAAGAGCAATGTTGGTGTATTTTGGCAATTTCCTAGATAAGAAAATGTAAAGTCTTAAAAATATACCTCCCCGAAACTCCCACAGCGACAGGGGTCAGGATGCGGTGACACTAGCTGCCAACGAATCACTCGATGCCCACAACCTGGTTCCAAGGGAACCAGGCAGTCTCACTAGATGGTGGGGGGGTGGGGGGTGTAGGGACGGGGGGGGGATCCAACAGGGTTTTAGGGGAAGAGGGGAGGGTGGGGACAGGAATCGGATCTTACACAAGGAGTACAAAAAATATACAGGGGGAGATGGGAATGGAGGCTGATGAGGAAAGGCTGGATCCAGGGCTCGCATTTGATCTATATGGTAACTTTGAAAGAGATGGATGACTAAATTGAAAATACTTTCATTGAATATATGCGGGCTGAATGATATTAAGAAAAGGCAGAAAGTGGCAGAAGGGTTTAAGCTATCTGCAGCAGATATTATATGTCTCCAGGAGACTCACATTAAGGGATCACAACAATATCTTCTGAAAACACTTGGATATAGACTTATCGCTGCTACATCCCAGGGGTCACGTACAAAAGGGGTAGCCATCTTGGCGAAGGGTGGAGGGATCCAGTTCTCGCGTTCAATCGCGGATAAATTCGGACGATTTGTGATAACTGAGTGCTGCTATAATAAAGGGAAAAATAAATTGACACTATGCACTGTTTATGGCAATATTAGTGATGATCAGGAAGTGATGAACAATATTTCTAACGAACTGGTACATTGGCCCCTCCCTATTATTGTCTGTGGAGATCTTAACATCCATTTACCTAACGAATGGTTAGCTGACCTAGGCTTTGTTTACAATGGTAGGAAACGAAAGGTATATCAATCTCTGAATGATTTGTGTGTACGTCATGGATTAATAGATGGGTGGTCAGAGACATACCCGGGGAATCCTGGTTATACCTATTATTCTTACCCGCATTCTAGACATTTAAGACTGGACTATATGCTCATGTCCTGTGCTTTAAAATCAACTTGCCAAATAAAAAAACACACGAGAACTCTCTCGGACCACAATCCTCTTGAACTGACTATAACAGTGGGGGCCAATAGACCCACAGCTACTAGTTGGACGTTCGAAAGAGCGCTATTGAATAATGAGGAATATTGCACGCATATGAGGAACTGGATTCCGGCCTTTCTGGAGGACAACTTGGGGTCCACCTCAATAGAAAATGTTTGGGACACTATGAAGGCATGTATCAGGGGTGAAACTATGCGATTCTCATTCCGACGTAACAATTTAGATAAACAAAAAATGAGGTCCCTGGAACAAAGTCTGCGGATCGCGGAAGAAGACCTGATCAAGGCAGTACAGGATGGCAAGAAGACAGACAGGGAAGTGAATAAGGTGGCAATAGCTAAAAACTGTATATCGGAAATTCTAATTGAGAACGCAGTTGTGAGAGCAACTACCCACAGGGAGACTATTTATGAATTGGGGGAGAAAATGGGTCATCATCTAGCGGTCAGAACTCGGGAAGAGATATCCGGTACCCTAATTAAAGCAATTAATGATCCTACGCTTGGTTTGAAGACAGATCCTGCAGATATTAGAAAAGCTTTTCAAATATTCTATCAGAAATTATATCATGAGGATGAGAATGCATGCGAGGATCCCATGAGCTATATTGAACCATCTATTACAGAGGGCTTGGGATTAGAAGATCAAGAAATCTTAGATAGTGCATTATGCTGGGAGGAAATCCTACTATCTATGAACTCCCTAGCAACTGGAAAAGCTGCAGGCTTAGATGGGATTCCGACTGAGTTCTATATAAAATTTATACCACAACTCAAGTCTATCATGACTGAATTATTTCAAAACATCTTTGAAGGCGGGAATCCCCCGAAATCCTGGTCACATGCAAAAATAATAGTTTCCCCCCAAAAAAACAAAGATCCCCAGGAAATGGGGTCGTATCGACCAATTACATTGATTAATGGGGATTCCAAAATATATTCCAAATTATTAGCGTCACGGCTAGCACCTCGGATTCATAATATAGTCTCTGAAAGACAACATGGGTTTATACCAGGGAGATCTACAACTGACCATGTGCAAAGAGTTATATCCCTCTTTGACTACACAGGAACGACAGGAGACCCTATGGCGCTCATATTGCTCGACGCAGAGAAGGCGTTTGATAGGGTCTCCTGGAAGTTCCTGTGGGCCGCCATGCGAAACTGTGGCATAGGTAAGAAATATATTACAGCGATCCAACAGCTATATGTTGATCCCAGTGCTAGGGTATTGATTAACGGGGAGTTAACCGACAATTTTAAAATTAACAGGGGGACACGACAGGGGTGCCCTTGTTCGCCCCTCCTTTTTGCCATCTACATAGATGGGTTCATACACAGGCTCGAAAAAAACTTGTTAATTGCCCCTATAAGTGTGCGCGGTTTAGAAACAAAATGCTTAGCGTATGCTGACGATATTGCTATTGTCACAGGGGATCCTACAACTGCTATGAATCTCATTGAAAATGAAGCACAGAACTTCGGTAGAGCTTCGGGGTACAAGCTAAATTCCAGCAAGACACTGCTCGTGCTTAATTCTAAGATTGTGATGAGAGACCCGAGAATAACTGATAAAGCAACATACTTGGGTGTTAGCATTAGTGCCAATGTTGAGAATATTGTAAATAACAATCTGGAGCCACTTATGCTACACACTAAGAGAGAATTGTCACGGTTAGATAACCTACACCTGTCTATCGGAGGTAGAACAAATTTAGTGAAGATGGGTTTTTTTCCTAAGTTTTTATATTTTTTTAGGGCAATTTGCTTGGAATTCCCACCACATGTATTTAAGAAAATAGATTCAATGTTCTCACAATTTTTATGGGGTTATAGTAAACCTCGGAGAGCACTAAAATGGATCACACTACCTAGAGAGCGTGGGGGGTGGGCGTTACCTAATTTCATGCTTTATTATTGGGCTACAGTTATGAATTACAGCACAAGATTGTTAAAATCTAACCCAGATGATCTGAGTATTCCTACACCACAAGAACTTATCCTAGGGAATGGGAGTACTGGCTGTCTCTGGCGGCACGTTAATGATGATCACCTTAAAAGGGTGAAATTCAAAACCATCAACAATGTGGTCAAAGTCTGGAGACAGGTCAAGAAATTACTTGGTCTTGGGCGATTTTCACATTACACACCGGTTCTTCAGAATTCAGATCTTCCAGAAATATTTCATGACTCTTATATACAGAGCTGGTGTACACTAGGGATAGAGCAACTCGGATGTTTCTACTCTACTCAGGGATTGAAATCATTTGATGAATTAAAAAAAGACTACAACATCCCCAACAGGGATTTCTTTAAATATCTTCAAGTGAGAGACTTCCTGCTAAAAAAAGGGGGTGGTCGTATTAAATTTCAAATATGCCAAATCATAGAAAATATGCGCAACAACACGCCCCCAAGAATTGGCGAGATTTATGAAAACTTCAATACCTTGCTCCCAGATGATATGGACAAACATGGGGCGGAATGGCAAATTAAACTAGAAGTTCCACCTAGCATTCCACTTATGGCATATGACCTGTCACTTACTTACTTAATGTCCTTAAAATTACAGGCACAATTCTATAAAACATACTTTTCGCTGTATTATACACCGTATAAAATTGCTAAATGGGGGACAGGTAAGGGCACTACTTGCCCGCGATGTGCATTTCCTGCTGCAGACATTGTGCATATGTTCGCCACATGTAATACTCTATCAAACGTTATAAATGAAATATCTGGGTTTCTTGCTGATATCACCGGCGCTGGGATTAACATAACAACTGAAGAGATTATACTGGGCATCACTAATAAAGATCGGCCTAGACAAGTTCAAGGGGTGATCTTCGTGGCAATGGCAATCTTTCGACTATGTGTCGCATCAGCATGGCTCGATCCCATTCCACCATCCTTTTCCCAATGGAAGGCAAGATTACTTGCGACATGTAGCCTCGAGGTAGCCATTTATAAACAAAAGGGGCGTAATATTCGGCAGAGAGGCATGAAAATCTGGGCACCTTTGCTAGATTGGATACAGGCGCATTGAATATAGGATTCAAAAATGCCTTGGATAAATGCTAAAAAATTTCATCCACCAAATAATGCAACTGAACCTCATTGAGAATACCAATACCTGTCTCATTAAATCATCGCAAAATGAAATGTATGATCAATAGTGTATTGGGTTTTGATGTTAATATGTTTTTTTTTTCTGTTCTCTGTTACCCCCTCTTTAGGAATTTGTATTTGTGTAATGTAAATCTCTTTGTAAATAATATTAGAAATACCTGTCCTCATGGGGGGTGGGGGGGGCTGGGAACCAAGGGCTTTAAATAACATGTTGTAAAAATCTGAATAAAAAAGGTTTAAAAAAAAAAAAAAAGGGAGGGAGGGAGGAAAAGAAGATGAAAGGAAAGAAGTGGTTGCCAGGTGATGGAACAGAAAGGCAGGCACTCTGCTTAGTCTTAGTGTACAATTGTATATTACGGGGATTCCGGGGTAGAGTGGGGCAGTCTGGGACAGAGTCATGTACACGGCAGCAGACTGGAGAGACTGACGAAGATTGGGAGAGAACGGGTAGAACGAATGTATACTGGGGCAGACTGATGCAGTGTGGGGTAAGGCTGTGCAGACAACAGTAGTTGGAGGCAGACTGATGAGGATTGGGGCAGAAGAACAGAGCGAACTCGTGTATCCTGGGGAAAACTGGGGAAGACTGATGCAGTGTGGAATAGAGTTGGGCAGACCAGCGCTGTCCAAGACAAAGTGATGCAAACCGGGGTAACTTGAGCAGACCAGCACAGTCCAGATCAGACTGTGGCAGTCCAGGGAGAACTGACCGGGGCATAAGTGGTAGACTCGGGCAGACTAGGGTAGTCTGGGGCAGACTGCTGCAGTCCAGGCAAGCGTATGCAGACCGGGGCAGAACTTGGTAGAATGGAGCAGACTAATAATTACTCATCGCCATCCATCGCAGCTGGATCAAGGCTCCTGAAGAACTTCATGGCCAATGGACGCTAACACCACATTGAGCAACCTCCACCAATGGATCTTCAACGGCGCCTACACCCTGGCATACCTCAAGAAAGGACCAGACAAACAACAGTCTAAGAAGGCCAGCTGGTTCACTCCCACCCCCCACGAGGCAAGACACACCTGCAGAGATGTCTTGAGAAAGGATGAAGGCACAACAAAATCATGCTAACAGATGTCTTGCTAGGAAAAATGAATAACACTAGCAAATGCAGATGACTGGAGTTAGCAGCAACTTGTAAACACAACGATTAAAAAAAGCAGCTGTAACATCAAAAAATGCAGCTGTGGAGGTGTTAAGTCCTTGTAAATATGTGCTAATGTTTGTAACTCTGAACGCAAACACCAACCCCATTTACACCAGTGTTTTCTAGGTCTAGAGTTGAGTGGAGGTTGCATGATGCACTGCTGCCCCCCCCCCCCTCCATCCCCCCCCGAGACATGCTGGAGTGCGGGGTTGCCAAGTGACCCAGAAATCCCTTGCACAGGGGAACAGAGACAATGTAGTAGCCCTCATTATGCCTAGCTAAGGAATTTCGAAGGAGAAAGGATTGGAAGGCTGGGAAAGTGGCCCTCTCATAACTTTTGCGTATGAGGGCGTGCACTTTAACTAAACATACAAATATTTGCATATCCCCGTGATGACTCCTTGTGCTGTGCACACTTATTTTGCCAACTAGTCAGCTAGCTGCAGGATTGCTCGATAAGATTCCTTTGTGAGACCCGTAACTTCGACAGAGAGGGAAGCCACTTGTCTTTTGCTTGCCCTTTCGCTGCTCACGCCAATCGCGCAAGAACCACACTCCACGCTGTTACTTGAAGTGTAAAAGGCCATTTTATTAGGACAAGGTTGCAATCCTTTCAACATTATTACATAGTACATAAATGCAATAAATATACTCTCCCCACCTCCTTCCGACTCACTCTCCATTCCTCTTTCTCAAACCATCTCACCTGTTTGACTCTTCCCCATTCACTCGGTGACGTCCTTCCTCTACCCATTCTCACCTTCACTTGCCCTCCACGCATCCTCTGTTGAATTTCCTTCATTGCCTCCCGCGCCCCGCTATCAGTCACCCGTGTACCGTTCTCCCCCCCGAGGGGAGGATCCGCCCGTATGTGACTCACCACCCCTCCCAAGAACCGTCACACCACTGCAACCTGCCCTAAACTGGCACGTTCATGACTCAAAATCACCCCAGGCCATCGCTTAAGACCTGTAGGGTGGGTGGGCGGACAAAGTTCTCATGACCCTCCCGGTGGTGCTCCGGAGTTAGGAAGAGGCTGTTTCCGCCTCTTCCGACTCCTTATGGCCTCCTAATCCCACCCCTTCCCCTTGACCCCCCTAATCCCACCCTCCACCTTGTCCTTCCGGTCCCGCGCGATTTCACCAGGGGAAGACTGGTTGCAACCTTTACTTCCCCTGGGGACCGCATCGCGCAAGAACCACACTCCACGCTGTTACTTGAAGTGTAAAAGGCCATTTTGTTAGGACAAGGTTGCAATCCTTTCAACATTATTACATAGTACATCAATGCAATAAATATACTCTCCCCATCTCCTTCCGACTCACTCTCCATTCCTCTTTCTCAAACCATCTCACCTGTTTGACTCTTCCCCATTACTCGGTGACGTCCTTCCTCTACCCATTCTCACCCTCAATTGCCCTCCGCGCATCCTCTGTTGAATTTTCTTCATTGCCTCCTGCGCCCCGCTATCAGTCACCCGTGTACCGTTCTCCCCCCCGAGGGGTGGATCCGCCCGTATGTGACTCACCACCCCTCCAAAGAACCGCCAACCAGGCAACCCCCGGAGGGCGGTTCCCTGCCCCACCCCCCGTGTGCATCGAATGCATCCGCCACCCTGTGGCGTCCGGTGGCTGACCAGCCACCACCTTACCGCTAGTCTCAGGCACACAAATAACCTAATGCGAGGTAATCCCGACCAGGAAGATGCCCCCCCCCCCCATTCGCGGTAAAGTTCCAAGCCCACTTTTGTCTGAAATCCGTGTAATCCGACCTTCGTCGTGCCAAACCATGTCCGGGACAAGAGTCCCTCCTCGCCGGTGGATGACCATCCACCACCTGTTTCCGTGCCCCAGATTCCCAACCACATTCCCAATCAGTTGTCGGGAAGCTGCCTGCCTTTTTCCAAGGTGAACAACCATCCACCAACCATCAATGCGTCCCGCAACAAAGCACATTTTCCGGGCCATTTGTTGTGAAAGGCGACCCCCCCATGGTGGCTGACCATCCACCATTCCTGCACCTCAAGGAAGTAAATAGGAATTCTGTCCAACACTGAGGACGACGAAAGTACCCCTCCAGATGAAAACGGCCATCCACCCTCTGCTCGCCGCCAGTGCAACAGAGAAAAAATTCACAGGCCAAACATCCACCCCCTGCTTGCCGCCAGTGTAACAGGGAAAATATGCACAGGCCAAACATCCACCCCCTGCTTGCCGCCAGTGCAACAGAGAAAATAGTCACAGGTCAAACATCCACCCCCTGCTTGCCGCCAGTGCAAAAGAGAAACGAGTGGCAGGCCAAACATCCACCCCCTGCTTGCCGCCAGGGCAACAGAGAAAAAATTCACAGGCCAAACATCCACCCCCTGCTTGCCGCCAGTGCAACAGAGAGAAAATTCACAGGCCAAACACAGTCACCAAAAAAGGCGCCCCTCACCTTAGTGAACGACCATCCACCTTGCTCATGCCAAACTCCCCCTTTTTCAGTGAACAACCATCTCCATATTGCGTGCCTCCATTGGAAAACAAATTTAAATGAATCGGAACTGTGTGTGTCACAAGTGCACCCACCCATTTGCTAATTCAAATAAAACAGATAGGTTCCTTAGACCAAAACCCAGCTCATTAAAAAAGGGCCCCGATTGCAGTGAACGATCATCCACTCCTTGCTTGCCTCCAATCGAAAACTGCCAGGACTCTCGCGGCCGAAACCTGCTCCTGTCAAACGCCCCATGAATGGTGAACGACGATCCACCCGATCGCTGGTCTATCACCAAAACCAAAGGTCGACTGGGACCACAACTGTATGCGTTCTCAGATGACCATCCCCCATGCACTCATCCCAATTGAAACAGATAGGATCCCCAGGCCAAACCTAGTCAGTGCCAAGTCATCCCCTTTTTCGGTGAACGGCCATCCACCTTCTCGTCTACCTCCACTGCAAACCCATATGATTCACTGTGTCCGACACCTTACTTGGGAAATGCACCCCCTCCGTGATGGCGACCATCCACCCCATGCCTGACTTCAGCGTATCCAAAGATGCATGCGGGCCCAAAGCCGCATGTAACAGGCACCCCTTCCAAGGTGAACAACCATCCCCCTCACAAGGCCACCTCCCGTGTACACAGACAGCATTCTCATTCTCCATTTCAACCTGCGCCAAGCTCCCCCATTGCGTTGTACGACCATCCACCTTCCTGCCCGCAATCCAGTAACGGAAAAATCAGTGCCCCACTGTGCTGTTGACGAGATCCTCCTCATCGGATACCCTCCTCATCGGATACCCAGCCACCCTCTGGCTTGTTTCCAATGGAAATAGATAGGATGCTGAGGACCCCAAAACCTCACTGATGCCAAGTGTTCCCTTCAGGATGGACGACCATCCCCCTACTGCTCGCCACCATTGTAGACAGTTAAAATTAAATCCGGCTGAACTTGGTTTGTGTCACTTGCCCCCTTTGCTTTGAACGATCCATCACCGTGGCCTGCTCCCAATTGCTCCAGTAACAAGTATGGACGGGCTGCACTGCCCCTGCAGGTGACCCCCCCCCCCGGTGCAACCCACTACCCCAACCTGTACCTCCGTCATGCAATGGCTCCCCTTGACGACTTACTCCGCTGCGAGGCCCAATGTCACACAGCGATCTCTTTGCCTCCATCATCCGCTTCCTCGCACCATGTCCCACTCTGTGCATCATCACGTCAAGCCATACCACAACTCTCCCAGCAGACATCTGCCTCCCATTCGAAACATTGGAATGGGCGACTCCACATTTCGCATGCATACTGTCAGCATCCAAACCCAAACCCTCAAATACGTCCCCCACATTCCAACATCCTCGTACCGCCCTTGGGCAACTGGCAAAATCGCCTTGTCTGACTGTCCATTCCCAGGAGAAAAAAGGGGGACCACACCCGCCAGGCGACCGCCCGGGATCCTGCTCCACTCCCAACTCCTGTAGTAGAAAAGAACAATTAGTCCTGCCGTAAGTGCGGCCTCCGTCCTTCAACCCACCCGTCCGACAACTGACCAGTCGCTACGTCAACCCAGAAACACTGCGTCGAACACCCGCAACCCTGAATCCTGCAGCCACTCCCCCCCGCCTCTCAACTCTGAAACGGCCCCCAGAAGTCCCATAAACGTGGTCCACCGTTAGCCGTCCCCTTGCGTAGGAAGCCGAAAACGATCTCTGGCAACGACTCCCCAGCGTTCTTCGAAAAAACCAACACTCCCAGTCACATGCCCCCCGATCACAGGAATATAATCTGAGTGCCCGCGGAGATCGACCCCCCCGACCGTAACCCCTAAAACCACCCATATTCCAGGCACCCTGACAAACCATCCTCACAAGGCGCCTAAAGCACCAAAATCACCCCGCTTGAGAATCAGGTACCCCCAGCAGGCACCCCAAAGCACACCAGCCACAACGCCGGTCACCCATCCATCCGCTGCCCAACGCTGATCACTGCAAACCACCTCCAGGGAGAAACTAATGCACCTCCAAGTCTCCTGTAACTAATGAGAAGAGCACCATGCCAGTCTTCCCTCCACAGCCCTGCGCGCAGGTGCCATATAAAATTGTACTTCAACAAACAGGGGCAGCATATCGGGCAAACCCACCTCCTTGGAGCGCAAACTTCATGCCCTACCACTCCTACGCCGGCCTGCAGCATCTGCAGCATCCGTGGCAGTCATCCATGTCCACACAGCCATCTACTCCCGCCCCCAGCGTCCCCCGGGTCCAATCCTGCCTCCGCGCCGGACTCCCGGCCTCCTCCCTATGACAGTGAAACTCCATGGACACCCATGGCCTCGACCCAACCACCAGACTTCCTAGCCCCCTCAATCCCCCACCCGTCAGGCCGCGTATTCCACCTATTACTGTGTTGCAGCAATCGCCCCCCCGATCCCCAAGCGCTTCCCCCACTCCGAGCAATGCACCGGGACCCTTGGCAAAGAATGTCAACCATGCCGAACCAACAAAAACCTTTATTCTCAACAATCCAACCAGCACCCGGCGTGCCCTGTCAGTCCCTAGTCCAGTCCTATGCCTACCCGACGGTGAACCGTACACCAGCCTCTCTCGTCCCCCCCACCATCCCCCAATGCACCCCTGCCAACCAGCCATAGAACCTTATACGTGCAGCTCCCCCTTTGGTCCCCATCAATAGATCCGTACCTGAGAGGCCATCCAGGACCTCCTCCGCCATTCCAGTCACTGGCGTTCCCGCATTTTCCGTCCCCGCGGACGCCTGTTACCGTACTTGCTCCTGTAGTAACACAAACAAACAAATTACCTAGAAACCCCCCACCCCTTGGGCAACCCTCCTGTACTGCATCATGTACTCCCCTAACCCACTCCCTATTCACACAGCATACCCCGCACACATGTCCGCACCCTTCACCTCCTCAGCAGACCACCATGCCCCACGTCAACTGTCACACACTGGTCATTGTTGCAAATAAATTCAGATCACCACCATGCTTGAGCTGCGCGATCCCACAATGGAGGGCAAGCTGCTGCGGACCCCCCTACTGCTTCAGGCCAGCGTCTGGAGGCCGCTGTGCGCCCCGCTGGCATCCTCTTCTGCCAGAACAATCCGGTCCTGGATCCCCCCCCCCCACCAGGCCGCTCCAACCAGGTGGGGGGCAAGCACCACCGGGCCTCACGCCGTGCTGGCGGTCCGTAACACTGCCCCAGAGCCCCAAACCTCATCTGCACACCCCCGATCGCCCCCCCTGGCCCTCCCACGCAGCACTCCAACAAAGCCCCCGGCAAGGACAAACGTACACGCTCCGAGGGGACATGCGCCAAAACTGGCCTAAATAACCACACTAGCTATGCACCCGCAGGATGCAGAAGGGTATGCAGGAGGGGCAGGAAGAAAAACACCATAGGACGCTCCCCCCCGCCACCCCCCGTGAGCTCCTCCGCCCCCCCCGGGATGCAGGACCGAAAGGCATAAAGCGAGCAGCAGCCGCACACCGCCCCTCCCCCCCGCCCACGTGCGTTCCCGCCGGCCATGCAATAAGATAGATAAGCACGGGCGGGGCCCTGCTCCGCTATCCCCACCAAGGACACCCAACTCACAGCAACACCGGGCGGAGGAGGGGGCCAGAGCGCACCCGCTGGCGACGCCCCCCCCCCGCAGCAGCCAGCACACTCCCACACACCGGGCGGTGCCGCGCCTGGGCAAGGTGTCTGCCCGGCGCGCCCCCTCCCAGTCAACCCTGGCCATGTATATCACCCCGAGAGCCCCGCCCGCCATTGAAGCGAAACAACCCACGGGCGCCCCAGGGCCTTAGAGGAAAAAACGGACACGCATGGGGGGGCGAACAAAGGGCCTGCCTCCCACCCACCCTCGTGCTATACGCCAAACAGGGGGGGGGGGGTGGGGGCCTGCCCCGCCAGACAAACAATTAAGGGGCGCCGCGCCTCATGGCCCGGGGGGGGGAGCGCACACCCGCACATGCCCGCAAAAAGCACGCCGGCCGCAGTCCCCCTAGATAGCCCGCACTATACCGCAGACAGCTGCCCACGGAAAGGCGACAGAGCCCAGAAACCTTCCCTTACACCCCTCATCATCAGCTGCCACAGAACGAAAAAACACCCGCCAATAGACCAACCGGCCCCCTCCCCAACCACCCCCTACTGACCGACTACAAAGTTCTCATGACCCTCCCGGTGGTGCTCCGGAGTTAGGAAGAGGCTGTTTCTGCCTCTTCCGACTCCTTATGGCCTCCTAATCCCACCCCTTCCCCTTGACCCCTCTAATCCCACCCTCCACCTTGTCCTTCCGGTCCTGCGCGAATTCCCCAGGGAAAGACTGGTCTGCGACCTTTACTTCCCCTGCGGGCCGCATTGTAGTTGGCTGGGGCGTTCCTGCTCTTTCTGAAACCTGCATCAATTGGTGTGTGTTCCGGACACAAGACATTCACATCAAAAGAAGATCCTTGAGATTCCTCTGTCTGCTCCACGAATCATGCAACTGATCCATGTTCATGCTAAGAAAAGTCACTAATATGAAATAAAATTGCTTCTTCTCAACGTTCCTTGACTCTACTGATCTTAGGGGAATATATTGGTAAGGCTAACAATGTTCTTGTTAACGCTTTCCCAGATAAACTCTTATGTCACAATCCTGGGTACCCCAATGCTCACAGGGCAAAAGAAAAGCATGGCAAAAGCACACTTTATATGTCTGACAGTTCAAATAAACTTCCCCCCCCCCAAAAAAGCTTTGGCAAAGCCAATAGTTCCCTTCCCTAATGCGTGTTTTCAGCTATTACATTTGTCTTCTCTTGTTTTTAAATAACTTTGAAAACGTAAAAGAGAAACTCAAAATGCTGAAAATTAAACAGACACCTATCTTTAATCATCATTCAATATTTTCAATCTACATTCACATCCAGGGTTATTTTTCAAATTGCTCACAGGAAACTCTGAACCAAATTTATTAAGCCTACTGCACATGGCCTGGCTTAAAAATAACACAGAATACTGCTAGTTGCATGTACGTAAATTGTTGTCTCAGGATGTATCAGAATTTAATGGAAAATGCTGTCATTTACTAGGAACTTGGCCAACTGATCCCACCATTTGGTGTCTGCAGCAGCACTGGGACCAGGTTTATGGGCCTCAGGTAGAAGAACGATCTTCCAGTCACTCTTCTGCCACAAACCAAGACTGGGTGTTGCAGCCTGACCCTCCTCCAGTGCCATTTTGTGTTATGGCATGGACTTTGTGCAACATATTGAAAGCAGGAAATATATAAAAAAAAATGGAGTCTGCTCTTCAGAGAAACCAGGCAAAAACATATCTATAGCTATGTTTTCATGGATGAGTTGAGTATCGGCCCAAGACACCCACTCATGGGCAGTTCTTGCCATGCTATACATCTACAACTATGTTCTTACAGCGGGCTTGATATACACTCCTAAACTAGCTAAAACTGCTTTGCATGTGTCTATGTAGAGATACTGACTTCAGAAAATATGCTATTAACACTCTCCTCTTCCAATCTTGAGAAAAGGCTTTAAACTGACTCTTTATGAGAGTCATGTGCCACGCATGCACCACTTTACATGATGCAAAAGTGAGGCCGGGCTCTCATAAATACCCCTCTAATTTCTTCTATCTCCTCATTATGCCAGCCTCTGGAAGGCATCCCATATTGGAGCAAACCCAGGTTTATAGACTTTAGTAAATCTGGGTTTGTGTCAAAATGCATGGGTAGATGCACAGGAACAACCATGTACCATGTAACGCCTTACAGGCACAAAGTCACACAAAGCCACAATAATTGGGCTTTGCATTGCTTTGTAAATCATGAAATACATTTTGTATCATGTATGCACCAAAAAAGTGGCTCACCCACAGTGCTTAATTTGTGGCAGTGATTTCTATGCTGGGCACCTGCATTTAATTGTCAACGCTGCTGCTTGTGAAGTCTGCCAGATGGTGACGCTGTCTGGTTAATTAAGAGATGACCACAAAAACAGTCAATTCTTAATTCGATATACATAAAATATTATTACTGTCTATGGTCAAGTCCTTCTTATAGCTTGGGATCCTGAAATAGTCAGAATCTTCACAATTGTAGTTGTGTGATGGTTAATAGTTGTGTTTTTGTTTCCTGACGAGAACACCGTGGCTGATTATTGTTTTTTTTACATATTAAGCACTGCTCATCCATGAGGCAATAGTTATTAAATCTGTCCGTTGATCCGGAGGAGCAAACGTCTGCAATTCGAAGAGTACCGATTTAGTGGGATTGCAGATGAAATCACAATCCTTGAAGAACAAAAAATGAACGCAAATCAAGAGCATAACAGATTGGGGTTAATAAATGTCAGGGTACACTTCATTACACAGAAATTACAGAGTGATTCACAAATGTACCAGTAGATGGCGGAAATGGATTAAAAGTCAAACAGATCACCTTTTTTAGAGTCTGAAACATAGATATTACATAAATGAATATGATTTACTTAAGGAAAATACATTTCTTTTACGAATTTTCAAGATGCAGCAAAAAATGCTGGGGTTTGCATACCACCCTCTGAAACGTAAAGTCTGTAACATAGAACTTGCACGAATCGCAGGTCAACAGCATTCATGCTGTGTTTCCACGAACAGTTCCGCTAATATCGTTCCCCACTGTTAGTTACCCGCAGTATTCCGTGAACTGAACTCGTGTAAATCTAGGTCAGTTTGTGTTACCTTTAGTAAGTTTTCCTGTCTCAAATTAATTGCAGATCCACCTGTGTAACACTAGAAAAGAACATGTGTCTGCCACCGCTGCGTGGCTCAGCATGTACTTTAATCATAACAGCTGATGTGTTTGCACTTCACGTCTTACTTTCGGCACTTTCCATCGTTACATTAGCCATAGGGGTAAAACATCTATTTATATGAAATTACCACACTGGTAATGCATTAACAGAAAACCGTGTCGATCTCTTCCAATTTTCGAGTTCACCTCTAAAATCTGGATCACGGTTTATAAATAAGGATCCGAGTCTAAAATGCACATTATGGTTATTTGAAAATGATTCAAAAGTTAGTTACTTTAAAGAAAAGGCTAGGCACCACTACTGAGTAACTGAACTAAAAAGTACGCATGCGCAGTAAAGATTACGGACGTTCGTTTTTACACATAAAATAGTAGCTACTTGTGACGCTAATAATCATAAAATGACCTTAATTAGATGTTGCCATTCAGAAATGCCTCAGCACGCCCACTCGTGGAGATGGTTCGTAATGTGTAAATGACTGGCCCAATACCATTACCATACAGCCCTAACATTGACCAATGAAGACAATTAAACTGTTTACTTAGCTGTGGCAGGAGAGAATGGTGACAATATTATAGGGAAACTGGTGGAGATGGTACAACAATAGGAAGTGGTGGCAAAGACGTGACAGCAACAAATGTTGGAAATGGGATGGAGGCAGAGAACAGCTTCGATGGGTCCCTTCCCGGGCCGACGAAAGCAAAGTCCTAGGCGGAGAGACCTGCAATAATTTGCACGCTGCGGCGGCCGCAAATACGACATGACTCAATTACTTTGGTTCGTAGTGTGGTCCCGACTACCTGACTCGGGCCACGCCTCTTTATTATATAACCGCGCCTGACGTCATGTGCCAGCACTGTAACACGATCTCGGGGCGTGGGTGGACTGAACGCTAGCCCTCCGGAGAACATTACATTCCTTCCAACCTTTATTAATACATAAACAAAACATCATCAAGTTACTAGTTCCAGACGGGCCATGTGCTCTCAGCTCCTACCCAGTCACAAGTCACAGTCCACTGTGGGCCTTAGGTTCTTCACATCATGAATCCCGCCAGACGGGAGCCATATCTGGAATGTTCTCCCCTTGATGACTCGAGGGACGAGGCCACTTCCTGCTCGACCCTACCCTCCGGGGATCTCCCTGGGGAGTTGGACAGTCCTCCGTCCGGAGTTCCGAACGGTGATGGTGTTCCTCGGTCCGATCTGTCTGACTCATCCATGGGTATTGTTCCTTGGTCATCTTCAGTCTCTTCAGCCACTTCCTGCTGACTTGGACCAGCCTCTCTACACTCCAGCATTGGAAGGTTGGGAATTCCAGCAATGACCCTCCTGAAGAACGATATGTTCTGTGTGAGTCCTTCTGTTCCTCTCTGAGCAGTTACCATCGTGCCTGTCTAGCAAATCACTGTCCAAGCACGCTGCTCAAACGGGAGATGGAATTTGCTCCCTGGGTGTCAGACTTTGACATAGACCATGTCCCTTTCTTGTATGATCGACGCTCTCGCTCTTCAGTTGACACTTGCCTGGTCATTGGTACCGGTCCTTTTTGCTAGGACCCTTGTTTTGTCAATCTGGGAGGAGGCCCTATTTTGGGTGAGGGGGAATAATGTCTCGCACTACTCGACCCATGCCTGGTGGTCCTGGTGCTCTCTCTGTCATGAGATGAGGCGTCAATCTGTACTCTCTCAGAAAACTAAAGATGGCTCTCTCAAGGGGTGCTTCTGCATGCGCAATGTGAATGACCTTGTTGAGAGTGTGCATAAATCTCTCCACTTCTCCATTCGCTTGGGGCTAGCGAGGTGTCACTTTCCGATATTGGATGACCCAAGATTTGAGATAGTCGACATACTCTTGCCCCTGAAAGGGCAGGCCATTATCTGTCTTCATCACCTCAAAGATTCCGTGAGTCGCAATGATCTTCTCTTCTTTTGTGATTACTTCCGTGGCTGTTTGACCTCCGACGATTTCTATCACTGGGTACTTCGTATATTCATCGATGACTACGAGGACGTAACACCCACCCGGAAGATGTCCGAAGTCTATTCTGACGCACTCCCACGGTCGTCAGGGGTTGTCTTTAGTGATGGCGGGATGAGGACGATACGGTTGGCATGACACCTGGCACCATCTGCATGTTCTGACCATCTGCTCATCCATTGGTTCAATCCCCAGGAACCACACCTTCGCTCTTAGCCGACCTTTAGTCTTCACCATGTCCTAGTGCCCTCTGTGTGCGAGGTCCATCGCTTGTTGTGCAAGGCTTGATGGGATCACCAGTCGAGGACCTCTGAGCAGGCACCCACTGCCGTCGACAGAGAGTTCGTCCTTGATCCGCATGATCGACTCGAGTATTGCTTTCGCTTGGGGAGTCCGTTGGGTCATCGTGTTCTGAATGGGGTGCCAGTCATTTGCCGAAATTGCAGTGGTGGCTAGTTGCAGACACTCATCACCCTGGGTGGCTTCCATTATAGCTTCAAGGCTTATGGGTAGTGGTTGGGACATTTCTGCTATAAAACGGACGTTCTCCTCGGTGCCCTCGGCATCCTCTTCCTCTGCTTTGGTTGCGGCCCTCTGATGTCTCGAGAGGTAGTCAGCTGGATTGGATGAGCCTGGTTTGTATTCCACCCGGTAGTCGTACCCCTGCAGTTGAAGGATCCATTTCTCTATCCTCGGGGTAGGGGGCTTGGATGCAGATCCTTGAAATAAGGTAGTGAGGGGCTTGGGGTTGGTGGAGACTGTAAATGGGTATCCATACACATAGACGTGGAAATGCCGACAGGCCCAGTGGATGGCGATTGCCTCTCTCTATCTGGGAGTAGCGCTGCTCCGTGTCTGTTAGGGAGCGGCTCGTGTATTCAATCGGAGCCCATTCATCATTGAGTTGAAGCTGCATGAGAACTGCCCCTAACCCGTAGAGACTGGCATCAACGGCGACATTGGTGGGCTGGGCCAGGTCGAAATACGACAGAATGGTGTCAGCCGAAAGGGCGGCTTTAGTGTCTTTGGTCTCCCCACTGCCACATGGTGGTGGATTTCGTCAGCTTCCTGAAGGGCTTTGTGATTTTGGATAAATCATGGATGAAACTTCCACAGCAGTTTACCATCCCCAGGAAACTCCGTACTTCCGAGATGTTATAGGGTGCTGGGGCTTCCTGAACGTCTCGCACCATGTCGGGGTACGGGGCTATGTCTCTGTCCGAGAACGTGTAGCCAAAGAAACTGATCTTGTTCTTCAAGAGCTGGCACTTTTCTTTGTGCAGTCTAAGTCCGGAGTCATTTATTTGTTGGAGGACACTGTAAAGTCTTTGGTGGTGCTCTTCCATTGACGAGGCGTACACCAATAGGTTGTCAGTCACATTCAAAACTCCGGGGAGTCCGCTGGGGACTTCTCTGATGGTGTTCTGAAACACCTTGGTGACACTCGAGTTCCCGAAGTTGAGACGCTTGTATCTCCGGAGGCCGACGTGGGTAAAGAATGTAGTAATGTATTGAGAGTCCGGATGTAGGGGCAATTGGTGATATCCTGAACGTAGGTCCATCTTCAAGAACCTTACTGCACAGTCCAGTTCCCCCAGAATGTCATCGATGGAAGGGGTTAAGTCACTTTCCCTTTTTACAGCTGCGTTTGGGAGTTGCATGTCAACACAGATGTGGACCTGCCCTTGCTGTTTTGGCTTTCTCGCCACCACGATCGGGGACACCCACGGAGTAATCCCCCTGACCTTCTCTATTATCCCTTGTCTCTCCAGTGCTTCTAGCTCTTCTTCAACCTTTTGTCGTAGGTGGAATGCTATGCACCTGTGCCTCAGCGCTACTGGTTGGATGGACTGGTCAATATGGAGAGAGACTTCTTTCCCTTTCAGGCATCCAATGCCCCTGAAGACGTCATCAAATACCTCCATGTTGGCCGCTAGTTCTTCCTCTTGTACTGAGAGAGCAAACAAGATCAGCTTCAGCTCTTCTGCTGTCTGGCCGCTTCCCAGCATTCTACTTCCTTCTTTGGTCACGTACACTGTGGTGGGGACTTTGAGGTCTTGATGCCTAAGTTCCTTTTGGAAACACCCCAGAAGTGGGATGGGTGTCTTTTGTCTGTAGGCAAATACTCAGATCTTTGCTTCGTTGGCAACCATCAGTTCGATCGAGGCCCCTGTGCCTATGGTGGCCCATACGTCTTGGTGGTGAATTTTAGGTCTGCACTTTGGAAGCAGCCGTCTTTTCCGTCCTGGTTGATCCACTGCCTATACATAATGGACGGGGTAGTTTCCCATGTAGTTGTCTATATCTTCACTGTCTTGTGTTTCGACTACGGTTTGTGTCCTTTCTTTCTGGAGCTTCGACGATCTGCATACTGCTGCAAAATGGTTCATCCACCCGCAGGCTGTGCACCGCTTTCCTCTCGCTGGGCAGTCTTGCATGCGGTGGGGTGTGCCTCCACAGTAGCCACATTCCTTCTTTCTGTCTTGCGGATGCTTTCCCAGGCTTTGGCGTGACTTGGCTTTCACCACATTCACCTCCTCCGCCATGTTGACTTGTTCCGTCTTGATGGTGAGGTGGAGGGCGGTCTCCATGTGGGATGCTCTGGCCATTGATAGTTCTTTTGACCGTCCCAGGGTGAGGATATCAGCCAAGGATTTGCCGAACTCTTGGAGGATGGCCATCTGAGCTTAGATGAGTAGCACCCTAGAATTATCTGGCCCCTAATCTCCTCTTGTTCATCCTGGAAGCTGTACGTGCTGGCAAGTTCCTTTAAGCACCCATGGAATGCATCTAGAGACTCCTCCGCTTCCTGGTTGTCCTGGGGAAAAATTAATCTTTCGTAGTCTCTGTTTGCCATCGGCTCAGAGTGTGCATTAAGAGCATTGAGCAGTGTCACGTATGTTTTGAGGGTAGCCTCTACTATCGTTTTGTCAATACGGTGTATGTCCTTGCCCCCTAGGTGGAGGAGTAGCTCCCTGGGCCTGTCGGAAGCTATATCTGCCCCTTCGAAATAAATCCAGAGACAGTCAGTCCAGTCCCTCCATCGAAGGGCAAGGTAAGAGAGGGTGCCGACCACGATAAAAGGCTCAATGGCCAGGATAGACACAATCCTGGCGAAGTTGTGGTTCACCTCGTGGCACGTGCACTGCCGTTCACCTGAACTGGGGTGGCAGCTGCCTGCCCGAGATCTCCTGTGACGCAGTAGATCCTTGTCGCCGCACGTCCTGGTCACCTAGCCTGCTGTCTTTCCCACTCCCACGAGGGGACGCTGGTGGCCAATCGCTTGCATGGGCTCAACCAGGGAGGCTGAGGGCGTACCACTCGCCCAGAGTGGGTACTCACGGTGGTAGTAGGGCATGTCTACAGTGCCTCGAGGACAGGCAGCAGGGAGGCTCCCGTGTGGCTGCAGGGCTGTTCTCACAGTGGTAGCGGGGCCTCACTAGTGGCAGCAGGCCTGCACTGCTTGTCTGGCTCTGTGCGTGGCTTCAGGGCCTCGAGGACTGGTAGCAAGGAGGCTCTGGCGTGGCTGCAGGGCTGTACCACCTGGCCTATGCCACTCACAGTGGCTAACTGATTGCAGACACGGAGTGGGTTCAACACCGCCTCGTCACCATTGTAATATGTGAGCTTGTGTCAGAAAGGCCTTGTTTCACTTTCTGTAGCAGATACTGCCTCTATGCACTTTTTTGCTTTGGGAATTACCTTAAGATATAAAAATATAAACAAGGAAACAAGCAAACGTAAAAAAAAATAGAAATGTTAATAATGGTAAATCACAAGCCCCTGGTTTAAAGGCAAGCACATATTGCACCTTAACAGAATTGTATATTTTGTAAGCTGAAAGTTAATTATAATGCTCTTTAAATTATTAATTCCGAAAGGAGATGGGTTGTGAGAAGTCATGTACCAGTTTAAAAACTTCATGTCTGGTGCAAGAGAATAGACAATTGCCTTTCAACCGGTTTGGGGGAAACAAGTTGGGCTTTCCGTTATGTCCCATAATGGTCCTTCTTGCTACATCAAGCTATATATTCCATAAACATTGGATAAAGGGTCCATGTAATTTTTTTTAACCGGTATCAAAATATTGTAGTAAAGCCAAGAGCAAATCGTATCGCTGCTAGAATCCAGTCTGCGTCAGGCACAGCAACACAACATGTCAGAGCGCAAAAATGCTGATGATGAGGAAGGCCTGTCCTGCACTCCCACTGATGTGCAAGACGTGAACATTTGAAGGGACTTGTGGAAGTCATTTGCTGGCCTACACAGTAGTGGAGCATTTAGCGTTGGAGAGGCCCCGACTGATGGGCCCATATGCCTCGTCCTGCTCACTCCACTCAAAAACTTTTTTCACCTGGGCAGTTAAATTGTTTTCAAAACCAAGAGGGAAATCATCACTCTGTCGTGTTTCTTTTTCTTGCTCGTTCTCCTTTACACCTTAAAAGGAACAAAGGGGCATATTATCAAGCCTGGGCGATAAAATTATCAAGCCTGTGCGATAAAATTATTGCCGCTTTATCGGCAGGAAACTGCCGATAAAATGGCGATAATGGACTTGATAATATGCTCTATAAAATTCCAATCGAAGCTCATGTTGGATGTCTTTCACATGTAACATGAACTTCGATTGGAATACCATAGAGCATATTATCAAGCCCATCATCGCCACTTTATCGGCAGTGTCCTGACGATAAAGCAGCGATAATTTTATCGCCCAGGCATGATAATATGCTCCAAAAAGTATCCCGAAAAAATATAAACTGTCTTAAAAAAAGTGAAAAAATAATATTTGCTAGTCTCAGTTCAGGGACGTATACAACAAAAATAAGCAAGGATTGTATGAGACCTTAATCAGATAGTTTTTTATATATATTAAAAGTGTTCATGTCTGTATGTTGTAGACATTAACACATCAAGACTGTCTCCAGGGGAGCCATTATGTTTGATTCCTTACTTGTTTGCAACCATTTTAAAAGTAAAAGAGGGTCATTTTAGAAAGGCAAAACATATTCTCTTATTTTTTTCTAAAAAAGCATAGCTTTATCGCTGTCTAGACTTTCCTGTATAATTTGTCTGGAAAGTTTTTTTTTATTTCCTAGAATTTTTTTGCATCCTCTTCACGTTAGAAATGGTTAGTATTCCCACACACTCGTGTATTCCAGCATACAGCATTAATATGTGATAATCTCTTTGTGCCTGTGGATTACCTGCGCACTGGCCTTGTCGGGGGAAGCCAGTTTAGCATTGCCAAGAGGAGGCTTCAAGTAATACCCACAAGATATTCTATTGTAAGAGATTCCGACAAAGTGAACATCATATATTATAATTTTGTAATCTTCATATTTTTGTAGTTGCCTGTGTATAAAGGCAGAAAAAGCTGGCTTGAGCCAACAAAATCAATGCCGAAACATGTCCAGGAGAAGTCCACAGTTTCGTTTTTTTATATTCTAAAACCATTCTGTCGCATCGAGTGTCCCCGGTCCTCCATCAGGAACCAATGGTTTTGGAGCTTCGACTCTCAGCATGTTTGTTCTAGTTGATTCAATGCCCATTAGATATCCAATGTTAGACTAATGTTCTGATTTGTTACCTTTGCCTCAAATTGTAAAGTGCTCTGATATCCTTCGGGATCAAGTTTGCGCTATATAAAACGTTGTAAATAAAATAAAATAAATTTTGCCGCCGCGCAGTATAATTAGCACACTGCGGCGGCCACAAATATGACGCTACTCAATTACTTTGTTTGTATAGTGGTACCGACTGCCTGACTCGGGCCATGCCTCTTAATTTTATAACCACGCCTGACGTCATGCGCCAGCGCTGTAACGCGATCTCTGGGCGTGGGTAGACTGAAAAGCTACACCGCCGGAGAACAGTACAAGACCCCTTGCTCGGTGTTTCAAGCGCTTTATAAACCATAAATCAAATAGTACACCAGTAGAGAATGGTGGAAAATAAACTGCACCAAAGAATGGTGGTAGTGGGGTGGCAGGAGAGATTGGTGGCCATGGGATGGTAACAGCTAATGATGTTATTTTATGTTAGACTTTCTAAGCGCTACTTTCACTAGAGGACCTCATGGCTCCATCACACGCTGTGCAGAAGGAGGACATTTAACAAGCAAACAACATGTTTTGAGCTTCTTCCTAAAAGCAATGTGAGAACGAGTCTGTCGTATCTGCAGACAATGCGTAATTTGAATCAGTAGTTGCTGGTGAGGGCCACCGGCCTTCAGTTTTGAGGACCAGCCCTTATTTTTGTGCATCAGACATTTACCGAAAGCAAGAGAGGGAAAAGCAAACAAAATGGAAAGATTGAGGAAAAGAAAGATGGGAAAACCTCCACAAAGGGAAAATGCAGGAACCTAAAAGGGTGAGATAAACGGGAAGGGAGTGCCTGGTAGTTGATTAGAGGCATGCGGTGGATTCAAGAGTACGCACTTTTAATTTTCGGTCACCTGACATTTCATTGCATCAGCTGCGGGCTTCTGAGTGGACCTTTGGGCACCGACACTCAGGGGCATATTTATGAGCCCCTTGCACCGCCGAAGCATCACCTTTTGTGATGCTGCGGCTGAGTAAACCTTGAAATCATATCTGTTAGACCACGCAAAGCCACTTTATGTGACTTCAAATGGTCTTATAGAAATGGAGTTAGGCAATGCAGCGCAAACAGCTGCATTGCCTTACTCTACACTCCGGAGGCGTTCCATGGGTGTTGCAGTGGGTGTTTCCAGGCAACACCCATGGATCTTGACTCTTTCCCAGATTTACAAGAGCATGTAAACCCGGGGAAGTGCCAAAACCTTCCACCTCCCTAGGCGAGGCGTAATGAGGAGAAACAACCTTATTTTCATGTGTGCTGCAGAAAAACACAGAGAAAGAGAAAAATGCCTCTCATGATTGTTTTTGTGCAGTAAGGGGCCCCCTTCCTGCTCAAAAACAATCTTGTTGATAACATGGGCAACCATGAACCATGGTGCAAAGGCGACTGCGTTGGCGCTAGGCTGCTGCAATGGAGCCAGTGCTGGGAGAAAAGACAGGAAGGCACCATATTAGATAACTGCAGTGCATTCCTGTCTTTTCACTTTGACGTAGGGCAGCGTAGCAAGATGACTTGCTGTGCTTCCCTATGTCAACACCGAATAAATTAGTCCCTCATTCGTTTTTTAAAAACTAAGCACTGGCTGCAGAGGCAGCTGATCTCAGAATTTTCTGTGCCAGAATCGAAAAGGTCCTTCCACCTTTAAGTTGTTTCTTAAATCCAGGAATCCAGTGCAGATAGGTCGAGGACGAGCTCAAGGCTCTGCCAGGGAAGTACGGGATCAAACTTACTTTAAAAACTCTGGAGCATCGCTAAATTAACATGTGTCGACAAGGCAGAGGGATTTAAGAAGCGCTCTGTTGTGGATGGGAAGCCAGTGTGACTTACATAAGAGAAGTGAGGAAAAACGGGCACCTTGTAGGATGTAGCTGACAGCTTGACGTTTTGATAGTTGTTAAGTGTTTCATTACATATTTAGGAATACCCAAATAAAGAGCACGACAATACTCATGTATGACACCAATAGTGACAGAAACGCCCAGGCTCCTGGCACTTAATATCAGAAGAATGGGTTTAATATTTTGTAACAAGCAGAAGCACGTGGAGACCGTCACTGAAACTTGTGACTTCAGCTTGAGACTGGCATCAAATTCCATGCCAAGGCTTTTAACCAGAGGTTGGGCTGGCCTATAGGGCATAAAGGCAGTGGTGGATTGTCTGGTCTGATAGATCAGTGTGTGAGCCGGTTTTTTAGCAGTTGTGGGCCTATTTTATGGCCAGATGGGCTATTTATTAACTGTTTGTTTCTCTAATATTACCACTTTTCCACCTATCTGCTTCACTAATAGTAGCCACTTTTATTTTGTTTCCGGGGCCTCTTTTTTGTCCCCTTCCGACCCTGTTTTTACCCTATGCAAAAGTTCAGCTCGAGAAGTTAAAATGTCCGGCAAAGGGATGACATGCCATGCTCATAAATTGTTCCCTGACATGAGCACCTTGGTTTTATCCATATTAATCTTAATTCCATTACAATCCATCCACGCATTTATGTTCTGCAAAAGTTGGAAGTAGATGAGCCCTCTGTTCCAGACTTTTCAAAAATAAGTTGCATATCGTCCACATAAAAGCATAAGGGATATCCACTCTTCATTAGCATATCCAATAAATAACTAATGTCGATATTAAACGATAGAATAGATAGAACCAGCACTTCAGGTGAACCTGTTATTATTATAGAAGGGGAAGACACAAACTGGTTGCCCATTATTTTTTATGGCCAATTCTTCACGAATGAAGTAAATCAATAGAAATGCTTCAGAGCCAATGTAGATCACCTCAAAAGATGCTCATAGCCCATTGTATCAAAATCAACCAATAAATCCAATAAGAACAGAAAAGAGAAACTACTGTCATTGGTAGCTCTCAAAAGATCATTCGGTACTTTTATCGAGGCGGATTCAGTACTTCTATGGGGTCGAAAACATACTTTAGAATCATGAAGGTTGCTACAATTCGGGATCGCTCTAAAGTTGAGCTGCTACAACACCCTGATCAGTTTTGCTACTGCCACTAGCAGAGTGATTGGACGACTAGCCAAACATAAAGGTTCATATTAGGAGTGTTTTAGAGAGGGTTTATTAATGCCTTGATTCTGCTGATCCGTGAAAATCCCAGATGAGAAGGAAAAAGCCGAAATATCAAAAAGAATATCCTTAAATATTGGCAACTTTTTATGCAGAATTTCAAAACAGGTGTGCGATAGTAGATAGATTGAAACACTCCAGGTGTTTCTGATATATAATATGCAATATTCATCCGGATTGTTTTTATATTTTCTCAATAAAAATAGTCTGCAAGTTGATCACAGAAAGGCTAAGAAATCAATTCAGCTGGCAGAGTTTTTTCCATACAGGAGATTACATTAATAAACAAAAACGCTTTTGACCTAATGTCAGCTGACCAAATGCAAAGGAGTAGAGCAATTTATGGGCATTAGTTGCAGCTTTTTTATATACTGTCAGCGTATCTTCGTATTCTGCTCTGGAGACTATATCCTGTTGAGAGAGTCATTTGCCTTGCTTGCTGCAAAAAGGAAACAACCTTTACAACGCAACTTTTACAATGCACTACCATTACAATGAAACTTTTACAATGCAACATCCATTATATCGCATGCCATTACAACACAACCAATACAACGCATGACACTAAAACGCATACTACTACAACGCGTGTAATTACAACGCAGTCATTACAACACATACCATTACAACGCATACCTTCACAGCGCATAGTACCCTTACACTATCCAACACTTACCCTACTGCTGCACCCCCTGGAGTTAGAATAGTAATTTTTACCCCTACACTATCCAACACTTACCCTACTGTTGCACCCCCTGGAGTTAGAATAGTAATTTTTACTCCTACACTATCCAATACTTACCCTACATGCAATGTAATGGTATGCGTTGTAATGGAATGCGTTGTAAAGGTAGTTTTTAAAAAATTGTTGTAATGGCATGCGTTGTAACGGAATGCGTTGTAATGGATGTTGCGTAGTAAAAAATGCATTGTAAAGGTATGCGTTGTAAAAGAATGCGTTGTAATGTCATACATCCCTTCAAACATCAGGCTCTCAGAGGACCACAGGACCCTTTTCTTGCATTGATTGTTGGGAACCTACATAGGAGCAATCTTATCAGCAATTTGATTCATCCATTATTGATAATGGGCATGCACGACTTGAACTGGTAGGTGGGTTCTCAAAAGTATCCTTCAGAGACTGATGGCTCCCTGTACTTCGGTGTCTATAGCAGTGCCTAGAAATCCCCTTGACATTGACGTTGACACTAATGGCGAAAAGAAAATCCCATGCTGAGGCAGTGATCCAAGCCTATCATTGGCTGAAACCCCAACCATATCTGCTAGACAACTTCTCCCCTCAGAAAAAGCATACCTGACATTAATGCGGCGGGGGTCATTTCCATCAAAGGACCTGACGTCGATATGGAAACATTTTTGGCAATCCAAGGAATGCCGCTTATGCGGAGGAGGGGACGAGTCTTTTTTGCATTTTCTTAATGCATCTGACCCTTCCTGACAGAAACCCAAAGAATGGTCCTTCGGGAAGCCTTTAGGAAGGAACAACTAATGTCATGCAGAGTAGCTGTTATCCAATGCCTTGGAGGACCATCAATCAAACTGTCTTGTAGAGCTATAAACTTCCTGAAAATTGCGGAAATAGAACTGGAAAAAAAGAAAATGTCAACTGATTTAATAAGTTTTAGTATAACCAGTCTTGAAATCTCTCTTATGGTATTGGTCGTATGTTTTACATTTTTAACTTAACCACTGTAGAACATACCTTTGTCTGCTTTCATTTTTTGTAAGTTTTAAAAATGTACATTTTGAGTATGGTGGTTTCTCCACCCTTTTATAATTTTTTATGAAATCGAATAAAAGTATCTATCTATCTATCTATCTATCTATCTATCTATCTATCTATCTATCTATCTATCTATCTATCTATCTATCTATCTATCTATCTATCTATCTATCTATCTATCTATCTATCTATCTATCTATCTATGTAGCTAATGGTGAATTCATATGCTCTTAGGATGTGAGCTGGGCAGATAGCTATTGTCACTGTCAGTTCAAAGGATACCCACATAGGGCCTAAAATATGACCAGCACTATGCGTGAGTGGTAATGATCTATTTCAGGCAACAATCTTTTAAATAGCTACAAAGTTGTTTTACCAAGGGTTCACCCTACTGGCAAATCAAGGGATCTGCGTGAAGGGGAAGGCATGGCAGATATGAATGGTGACACTATGGAGAAAATAATGGTGGCAAAGACATAGCAAAAATGAATGGTTGCAATGGTATGACAGAAGGCTGGCCTTTACATTAATGTAGAGCTGCACCTGAGGTTTACTGCTTTAGTACGTCCTCAATAATTTGATTGAAATGTACTTCTTTCCTGATGCTATCTGTAAAAATCCAATAAAAATGTTTGAAAAATGCTCACAATTTATGAGTGGGACTCTCCAAATATTGTTTTGCATTCAAATATACTGTACAGGCTGAGTGATGTTCATGACTGAATATGTATGAAAACAACACAGTGGGCCTGATTACGACCTTTGGTAGGGGTGGGCGCCCTGCCAACGCCATGCCCCACACCACCAATAGTTGGTGCAGAGGTTCCTTCACGGCATGGATTGTAAAGCCCATGCTGTGAGGGAACTGGGGCGTATGCACACAGGGGCCACATGTTGTGTCCCCTTACGTGCATCCCCAGGCTGAGGGGCTTTGTTCCATCATCACCAGCCTTTTCATGGAGGAAAGACCACCATGAAAATGCTGGTTGCAACACCACCTGCAACTTACAATGGCCCAAAACCGCTGCGCCACGAACAGGGCAAGGTGATTCCCTGGCGGAGCCAGTGGTTGAATTACGATCTGACCACCCAATTGTAATTGGGCGGTCAGATCACTGGTGCTGTGGTGGCTGGACTGCCACTGCTGCGCCACCACAAGCTTGTAGTTCTCGGACCGCCAGACTCGTAATTAGGCTCTATGTCTTATGCTGTCTCCATGTCATCTACATGTACGTTCATTAGTACGGGAGACATCTATACAGTGGAAAACAGTACTCTTGGTGCGAATGCATGAGAACAGAGTAGGCACACTCTGTGTTGATTCTCATAAAAAAAATTCCGACG
This sequence comes from Lissotriton vulgaris, assembly GCF_964263255.1. Classification (NCBI taxonomy): domain Eukaryota; kingdom Metazoa; phylum Chordata; class Amphibia; order Caudata; family Salamandridae; genus Lissotriton; species Lissotriton vulgaris. The sequence continues at coordinate 1,529,894,745 of NC_141685.1, read as the reverse complement.
TTAATGGTCCATTTAAAGCAAGAGTGCAATGGCATAGCTAGTCAAGAAGAGAGTAGAGGGCAGAGGGCCTGATTTATTATTTGGTGGACGTTGTTCTGCATGGGGCCCATTGTTAATTACACCATCCTATGGTGACCACACTGCCCATCAACTTTATACATGACCACCAAGCAGGCAGGTATTTATAATGCATTGACAGGAAGTGCCATCACAGTGATTCCTGCTAATGCATTTCAGTATTTGGTGCAGGGTTGAGTCAGCATGGCGCAGCCCTGCACCACAGAGTTTTCTTTTTTTATTTCCAAAAAGAAAATCCTAAAACGGGGTTTTCTTTTTGAAAATAAAAAATGCAATGCTAACCCTGCCATCAGAGTCATCGTCCATGGTGGGGGGAGTATTATAGCATTTTACTGTCCCTCGCCGCCAGGGTATGCCTGGGGCTTGAAGGACAATAAAAAAATGGCTATATGCCTGCCCATCCTGATTGGATGGTCAGACATATAGCCATTTCTCTGACGGATTTACTTCATTGGGCCATCAGAGAGTTTTGGCTATGGGTGTGACAGAGTACTCACTGCCATAGCCAAACCTATGGTCTGCCCACATTTAAATCGGGCGGGCAGACTGATGTAAATAAATAATTTACTCTCTTAATTTCTATGCAGGTAAGTACTTAATCAATAATAACTCAGATCGGATGAAAAAAACAGAGTCCGTGGTGTTAGAGTTCTAAGGGGCTTTATTCCTCAAAAAGGAATGGTCGTGACCAAGATATCATGTTCTGATCACCACACAGGGTGTCAGAAGGGATAGAGTGAGCGCGCTAACATTTTATTAACAGTACATAGCTTATATACTTATTGTACATCACTGAAAACATTATAGAAGGCGTAACAGCTGAGAGAAGACAAGATAACAGTATACACGTGGTACATGTGCGTAATCAAGAGGCGTGAACTAGAGGTGTGTGCTAGAAACGTCACAGGTAGGTGTCACGAATGGGTGGCACTAACAGAAAATGTGGCAATGTCAGCAGAAATCGGAAGCTTGGATGCGCGCGCAGCTGCATGACGTGTAATTGGAGGGGTGCAGGGGACTTGACATTTACACTGACGGAAAGAGACAGAAGTCTGGCATGTCAGATCAACTTGTGCTTCTATCATATCTGATATCTGATGTTTAGGAACTAAGCTATCTGGGCAGAAAGGTCTCTAGAGCAGAAGCTATTCTATACTTGCTGTGAGTGCGTGTATAAGCGCCTGGGTGTCTGTATGAGAAGCGTGGGGCATGGGGCCTTCCATGGAAGCATGGCAACAGAAGCTATGAATTACTTGCATAAAGACAGGTCGGCCCTTTAGCCCTGCAGCTGAGAAGGATGTTTACTGAAGCTAGCGGGCAGGAATGTATTTTCGGGGAGGGAAACAGATAACTCGAAGGTTATAGTCAATCTTGGCAGGCAGCGGGCTGAGCTAAGCACGGAGGGCCTCGCTAGAAGTAAGTCAGAGTTCACGAGTACAGGGGCTGCCTGGGCAGAGATTTCTCGGAGTCAGAAGCCAGAAAAGAGGCTCGGTGGCAGAGATTCAGGGCCTACTTCAGCCAGGGCTGAAAAACGTAGGAGTACACTACAAAAAGACGTTGGCATAGCATACTTAGGAACGGACCATTCAACCCATTCATGGTGGGTCTGAAAGAGGACATGTTGACGTTGGACGCAAATGTATTTGCGTCTTCATAGCTGGTACAGGAGGGAAGTTACATGCACTTTTAACTCGTACATGGAGTCGGTGGGGTACGCGCTAGGGAACATAACTTGACCATAAAATTTATATTACCTCATTCCCTCCTTGTTCCCTACGGACCCTTCATGATATATCGATCCTCATGAATCTATCGGTCTGTTCTTGTAACATTATATGTTCATCTTTCTTTCTTTGACTGTTTGAGAGACAACTGGAATGCTCAATGCAGGATGTGGCACATAGTCCACATATCGCTGGCCCACACTGTAGGCACAGGCAGCAACTGAATACTATAACAAGGCCAATGCCTAGGAATGATAAGATCTTCCATCCCCAAGCGGATAACGTTGTCCAGAACCAACCGGACCAAGTCCAGGTGCCTGGATTCTGATGTATCTGATTTGCAATTTTATGCAAACGGGTAATAGCTTGATAGACAGATGGTGCGTTTTGTGGAATGAAAACACAGCAACTTGACCCGATGACCTTACAGGCTCCACCTCTATCTGCCAAGATGACGTCAATTACAAGACGATTTTGAAGGACAACAACCCGCATAGCAGATTGCTCCTCTGTTAAGTTACCTAAGGCGGAGGCAGTTTCGTGTACTACTGCTTCAAGTGTTCTGGTTAATCTGCGTATTAATTTACTGTTTTGGACAGGTCCTAGAAAGAAAAAGAATCCTTTATTGAAATCAGTGTACTGTTCCCATGCCGTTTCTGTGTAGTCGACAAGTGGAATATCTCTTTTGGGTCTATTCTGTACTAGATTCGTATTTCTATGGTAATCAGGGGGGGCTAGAAAAACAGGTGGCAGAAGGAATGCAATGTAACAGGTACCATCCCAATCTGGAGGCAAACGTGTGTATGCGGTATGACCACAAACAAAATAGGAGTGGCTGATAGCTTTGAAAGACGATTTACCATGATCACTGAATTCGACCACAGTAGTGCATTTACTATGACCTACGTGTACTGAACCTTTCTTGCTAACACATAATTCACCTGTGACTGGTAATACTAACATATGGGGCAGAACTGGAGCAGCTTCGGATTCAACAGTAAGGATCATAAGGCTAATTGTGTAATTACCTAAACCATATACTTCATTTTCTAGATCAGTTCCTATTCGAGTGGGAAGTCCCTCTTTATCAGGGTAACAGACGTTGAGCAGGACTAAGTTCAAGTTTCCCCAAACCCAGCCCCCATCGATAACAGCAATATCGGGATCTAAGGAATTAATTATTTTAAACCATGCTCCACAGGAGCCATTGTGAGTGAACGGGTACGGAAAGAGGGGCAGAGCTCCCTTGTAATTCTGGTAGGGAGGGAGTCGGCCACATATCCAGCAGTCGGTGGCATTGTTTGTCTGATGGGAGTGGTGTAACATACTAATGAATGTATTGTTGCGCAGCGCAAGTCTGTAAGAGAGTTCATGTGCAGGAAGTTCACTAAAAGTGTGTTCAGCAGAGACATTGTAAGCAGATGGTTCACGCCTGAGAATAGGCCAATATATAGGTAGCAGAATGCTGGCAATAATAATCAGAATACTTAGAAAAAACATTATTAACAACGTCACTATACAGTGACTACGTAGTGATTTGCAGTATGTAATTCGTTTGATTTGTCTCTCTCTCTCTCTATCTCGATCTAGGGGATACATGTCAGAAACTATTTAACCGATTCACCTAGGGGAGGACTTAAACAATTAAACTGTCTGACTTGCTAGATCTGAGTTTCATACGATATAGTTCTTGGGGAGTCTTTTCTCGTTCGGATACGGTAAAGTCTTTTCTTTCAACACAGTCTTTGGTGGGGGTGGACGAGTCAGAGTCCTGTTTTAGTCCGTTTTTTAGTTCATTGCAAAGTTTGATGTGACTCGTATGGACCCACCCCTTTCTTCCCTCTATCTTCACGGCGGTCCTGGTGGTAAGGAGGACGGTCTTCGGGGACTTCCAGCGGGGCTCCAGCGGACTTTTCCGGTCGAAATTCCGGACGAGTACCAGGTCCCCAGGACGGACCTCATGCGCCTTTACATCGGTATTGTCAGGGAAGGCTGCGGCAACCTGTGAACGACATGATTGGAGTGCAGACATCAAGGAGGCAAGGTAATCTGTCAACATATTACAATCAACATCGGTTATTTTCTTCGGAATGGGCGTCCCCCACATATTCGGTGGTCTGCCAAAGACCACCTCGTACGGGGATAGCCCTGATCTAGAATGGGCGACCATTCTCATGTAGAATAGTGCCACGGGCAGGGCGACTATCCAGTCGACCCCCTTTTCCTGACAGATCTTTGCAAGGCGGATTTTTAGTGTCTGATTATGCCTTTCTACAAGGCCTGCTGCTTCGGGATGTCGGACACAGTGGAACCTCCACTGATATCCTAGCAAGAGGGAAACTTGTCTCATCAACTCGGACGAGAATGGCTGTCCGTTATCTGAATACATGACACGGGGCAAACCGTACCGTGGGAAGAATTCACGAACCAACTGTCTGGCAGTGGTCGGAGCAGTGTAGTCTGGAACTGGGTATGCTTCGGTCCAGCGGGACAGAGCACAAACAATTACAAGGACATATTTAAAACCTCGACAACTGTTCATCTGGATATAATCCATCTGGAGGACTTCAAAAGGGTGATCGGGAGGATGAAATCCTCCTTGCTCTACAGGGACGCTTTTACCTGGATTGAACTGACAACAGATCATGCAAGTACGCACTTTCTGTTTTGCTGCTGCTCGTAAGTGTTTGTTGTACCAGAGATTCTGTAAACTGTCTAACATCGCTTTCTCTCCTAGATGTGCCGGGCTATGTGCTGTATTTATCATGACTTGAACCATTGAGTCGGGGAGAAACCATATAGATTTTTCCTTCGTCACCCAACCTTGATCTGTCTGAATCCCTCCTAGTTCAGCCCATTTCTTTATGTCATCTGGAGTAGCATGTGTCTGGATATCGATTACGTCTAGGGTGGGATCTCTAACTGTCATACACTTTGTCGATACTATTGTCTTTGTCACATCAGTAATCTGGGTGTGAGTCAGTGCTGTATGTTTTGCTGTCTGGTCTGCCAGGTCGTTACCCTGGGAAACGGAATCTGTAACTTTAGTATGTGCTTTACACTTCATGACTGATATGCCCGAGGGCAAATGTATTGCTTCTAACAGTGCTTGGATGAGGGGACCATGTTGTATCTTGGCCCCATGGGAGGTCAGGAAACCTCGTTCTTGCCAGAGGACTCCGAAGTCGTGTACAACTCCGAAGGCATAACGGGAATCAGTGTATATGTTAACATTTCTGTTCTTGGCTAGAATACAAGCTCGGGTCAGAGCGATGAGCTCTGCTGCTTGAGCAGACAGTGTGTCAATACGATGTGTTTCTTTAATTTCAGTTTCAGTGGTCACGGCATACGCGGCCACTAGCTCTCCTGTACTTGTTCTCATGCATGAACCGTCCACATAAAGTGTCAGGTCTGGATTTGTCAATGGAACATCTGTTAAGTCTCGTCTAGGCTTTGTTACTGCATTAATGATTTCTATACAATCATGTGAGGCTGGATCTGTCATAACTGTTGGTAACAGTGTTGCTGGATTCAGGATGCCACAACGTCTGATTTCTATGTGTGGCTGGAATAGTGTTAATTCATAACCTGTCAGTCGTGCTATAGTTAAGTGTTGAGTCTGGGTTCTGTTTAACAAAACCTCTACAGAATGTGGTACTTGAACTGTCAGCTGATGACCTAAAACAATTGAATCACTTTGTCTTATTGCTAACGCTGTTGCTGCTACTGACTTTAAGCACGCAGGGAGTGCCTGGGCTACTGAATCCAATGTACTAGAGAAATAAGCGCAAGGCTTATGTGAACCTGCTTGATCTTGAGTGAGGACAGACAACGCTGTACCATCACGTTCTGTAACAAAAAGTGTAAACGGTTTGCTGTAACATGGTGTTGCTAAAACTGGTGCTTGGCATAATGCTTTCTTTAAGTCTTCAAAAGCTTGTGTATGTTCCTGAGTCCAAGGGAGGGCAGTCGAAGTCGCTGCCTCCTGTGTCGTTAACTGGATGAGTGGTTTAGCTAGAAATGCATACTGGGGGATCCATTGTCTGCAGTACGAGGTGAGGCCTATGAAGGCCCGCACTTCCTTTTGTGTCTGGGGTTGCGGCATATTTGCAATTAACTGAATGCGATCGGGAGTGAGCTGTCTCCCCACTTTGGACAGCAAGTGACCCAAGTACACAACTTGCTGAACACAGAATTGTAGCTTCGAAGGAGACACCTTGTGTCCCTTGTCGGCCAGGAAATGTAAAACTGTTAGTGATGCTTTTTCACATTCAGGCTCACTTCGTGCGGTGATCAGTAGATCATCGACGTATTGCAGTAAAGCGGTGTTAACTGGCATTTGAATACAATCTAGTTGTCTTTTCAGTGCTTGACTATAGATGCTGGGGCTTTCTGTGAATCCTTGAGGTGCGCGCGAAAATTTGAAGCTGCGTCCATTTAAACTGAATCCGAAGAGATATTGGCTCTCTGGATCAATAGGTACGCTGAAGAAGGCGTTCTTGAGATCAATTACAGTGAAGAACGTTGCTTCTGAATCAATGGCAGTCAATAAGGATGAGATATCGGGGACCACAGGATACTGTGGGATAATGCATTTGTTTAATTCTCGAAGATCAATCACCAGCCGATATACTGGCGGTGCATTGGGGTCAGTACGTTTAAGAATCGGAATGATGGGTGAATTACAGATATTGGAGTCGGTCTCGACGACCACTCCTTGGGCAATGAGCTCTTCAATGATTTTCAGTAAAGCCACTACAGCATCGGGTGGTAACTTGTATTGTCTGATTCTGGGTAATACAACACCTGCCTTGAGTGTAACGCGGTATGGTGTAATGTGCATACATCCTACATCAGTTGGGCCTTTTGCCCACAAGTAATCTGGTACATTTTTCAATCTGACATCGAATTCACGCAGAACATAATGACCCTTGAAATCCCGCAGAAAGAGTCTAACCCCCTCCGGGGAACAGCATATTATAGCTCCTAGAGCCTTCAATGTTTTAATTCCTAACAGATTTTCTGGACATGATTTTGTAAGTAACAAGTCTGTAACACGTGATAATGGACCCACAGCCAGGGGGACTGGTTCGGATACTTCATTTACAATAGGCTGTCCTGAAAAACCAAGGGAAACATTTTGTGAGCCTGAGAGGGGTGCCCCTGGAACTTCATCATAGCTGATTGTAGTGCGACTTGCCCCTGTGTCAATTAAAAACTTTCTGTCTTTTCCCAATACTTGACTGTGTACATAAGGACCTTCTTGATCTACAGGAATCTCAATAAGAGGCAAGCCACCTTCCCTCTCTAGGCTGTTTCATGTATATCGGGAATATTCGGGATAAGCGGACTGGGCATACTGATACATCTGTTGTGAAACCTGCTGAGTTGCAGCAATGGGCTGTGGCTGTGGTACTGCTACGGTCTGTGCTGGAGTCGAGGAAGCATGCATAGGCTGTGTACTCTGTGTATTCTGATGCTGGTTATGGTCTTGTCTAGGCGGATGCGGTCTTTCTTTAGTTTTACCTGTCGCTATGTTATGTTTCAGAACTGGGCATTCGTGTACGTAGTGACCTGGCTGTTTGCAGTAATTACATGTCCCTTTAACGGGAGCTGTAGTGTGACTTGTCTGGGTCGTACCCCTTCTGTGACCGTCGGATGGGACCGTCTGTGCTACTAACATTTTCATTTTTGTGTCTTTCATACGTTTCTGTTCCTGATCTTGTTCTTCTCTAATTCTGTTCTGGTGATATTGTAACATTTGTAACATCTGTGATGGCGTGTTTGCTTGCCATGTACTCTCGACTTTATACACTCGATTTTTAACTAACGGTAGGGAATTCTCGACTAACTTTGATACAAAAAGATGTGGGTACGACTCGCTACTCGGCTGGAGGCCACTATTGATAATAAAACATTTCTCGAATCTTGAATAGAAGTCACTAGTATCTTCATCATGTTTCTGTTTGCAGGACGATATTGCATCCCAATCCTCTTTTCTAGTTGTCAACAACCTGGGCAGGACCTGTACTATCAAACCTGGTAACGCTTTAGTTTTGTCCCCAAGGCCTAACCCTGGAACCCGTTTTTTCTCTTCCTCTTCTATTTCTGCCCAGGCAATCTTTGTGTCTCCCACCTCCCATTCCTTTTCCTTCAGTTTCTCGAATATACCTGTAGGCAATAATACTTTCAACATTTTCATGATGTCATCATACGTGTAGTCTCCCATCAGTAACATGTCTTTAAGCTCTCTATGAAAACCTGCAGGGTCTTTATCATGGCACGGGACTAATTTCTTCATTTCTAACAGTTCTAATTTAGTCAGGGGCGTGTGTACATACACGCGTTTCAAGGTTTTATCCTCACCCATAACAGGGTGCACTTCTCGTAAGGGGTTCTGACTTTCAATGCTACCCCCGCATTGCATGTGGTACATTTTCCTTTCTGGAGGTGAGGTGGGAACGTATTCAGAGCTTACAAAGGTATTATATCTGTGTCGCTGTTCTAGAATTATTTGAATTAATTTGGTGCTTAAGCCTCTCCATCTATCCATGAGTAGTGCTTCTAGTGTCTCGTGTAAGGGACCTGGATCAGAATAATGTTTCCTGTATTTGATAAGAAGGTGCTGAATCATGTATACACCTGCTAATTTCTGTTCGTCGGGGGAGAGGTTCAGAAATGTCTGTGCTACGGTATCATCATTATATATGTCTGCATTCTCGGCCCATGATACAGCCGATCGGGCTAGTTCTTGTTCATCCATAGAATTGAGTACATGGTACCCAACTCGATCTCGAAGCCGTTTATCAGTTTCCTGGAACTGATGCTCAGCAGAATTCGGGTTTGTTAAGGCAGAGAAGAAAACTCTCTTGCTCTCTGGACGAATACCCTTCCTAAGGTAAGTTCCCTTACCTACATATGCTATGGTGCCTATATTTCTTTCGGATTCTTCATGTACTTCTTCCTCCTCGGAGGAAGCCTTTTCTTTCTCTTTCTGGTGTACTGCTATCACTGTTTTCCTAATTTTCTTGTACATAGAGTCTATGCAATTCTGTCTGTCATGTTTTCCATCAGCTATATTTTGACCCCACTTGTTCAATGCATCTAATTCACTCTGATCGGTTCCGGGCCTGTCTCGTTCTCTTATTAGGCAATTTATGAAAAATCGTAGTATCAGTGCTTGTATGGCAACTTTCTGTTTCTCCATGGCATCCTTAATACTGTCAGGGTCTTTCCCTGTCTGAACAAACTCATATATTCTATCTAGACGCTCCTTCATTCCTGCATAGCATAACAAGCTATCCGTAGCAGACCTTAACCGTAATGATGCCAATATCATTAAATCGTCCTTTCCGGGTACTGGATCATATCTGCAAACGGACATGTTTTCTTTTAATGCGTCAAGGCGGGATGAATTAGAGGAGTGGGGTGACCTGTATGTGAGAGGACTCTGCATATCTCTGATATTGAATCTATGAGTTGGTGGCGGGGTCTGAGGACCCGCGGTCGCACCTCCTGAAGCGGAAACTTGTGCGTTACCTCCCTGTGGAGGCTGCATCTGAACTTGAATTTGTCGTTTAGGTGGACCAGGCAAACGTGGTTTCGGTAGGTCAGTTTTGAGTACGGGAAGTGGCGGGGCTGGCGGAACAGGAGAAGTCTGTTGTGGTACCGGCGGAACATGACCTGGGGGTGGAGTGCTACCCCCGTCCCTGTCAGTAGGCAGGGCACGAACAGGCAGATTGGTGTAGGCTGGCGCTACATCTTCTAGGTAGGAATTTAGGAATATGTCTTTAGTAGTCTTGTGCATTACTTTAGTTGGAACTAATGGTGACGGCAAATTTTTCGGTATTTCTGAAATGGCGTCAGGTGTACCTTCGGCCAAAAGATACATGCTGTTCACTTGACTATTTCGGATGCGATCTATTTGTTCTGATTTTACTCGGATTCCTTCAATAACTAATTCATTTTCTTGGGCCTTTTCTGATTCTTTAAGTCTGTCTTCTCTACGAAGTGCTCTTTCAGCACGTTTATGTGATTCCTTACGCCAAAATTCTATGGCGTCTTTCTGGGATTAACTGGCTTTCTTCTTCCGTAATGCCTCTTCTACCTTAATGATGCACTCGGCATCCCATGTTCCGTTAACTGGCCATCGGTATCTTTCCTCTAGGTGCTTTGTATACTCGGTCCATAATTCTAGATACAGTATGGCGTCTATGCCATGCTTATTATACATAAAATTGCCTGGAGTGTCCCTAGGGGGGATAGGGATTTCTTCCTCTAACATCCCTTTCCTAGTTCCTATTTGCTTTAACTTGTTGAAAAACGGCATTGTGCCTACTTGATACTGAAATGCTCGATCCTGGATACTTTAATTCTGAGTTTTAACTAGTTATACAAGAAAACACAGTAATGCACAAAAAAACAGTCACATTCATACCACGACATTAATTACATGAAAAGACATTTGAGACATGGATGATTACCCCACTATACTAGATGTACTGCTCAACAGTACAGATACACTGTGGTAACAGTGCAGAAATTCAGAAATTCGGAATACTAGATATACTGCTAAACAGTACAGATACACTGCCTAAAAACAGTGCAGACCGGACTTGCGTACCCAAACCCGTCTAGATACGACCCAGCAATGGTACTCACCGGGAAGCACGGAAAACAGAAGGCCTCGGAAAACTCGACTGGACTCGACTCGGGACTTCGGAAAACTTCGGGAAACTTCGGAAAACTTCGGAAAACTTCGGAAACCTGGTGGGCCTCTTGACACCTCGGACCTTGCTTCTTTCGGCTAGGCTCTGGTCGGGATCCTCCGCACTCCTCACCGCCTCGTCTGGGCACTGATCGCAGTCTTCGTCACCTCCGTGGGTCAGAGGGAGATGCAGGAAATCCTGCCGATACGCGTATGTTCCGGCTAACTGACGGCAGGGGACACAGGTTGCAACGCACCAACCGGCGCGTGAGGTGGGGGAGGGGTCCCTGTTCGGGCGCCAAAATGATGTAAATAAATAATTTACTCTCCTAATTTCTATGCAGGTAAGTACTTAATCAATAATAACTCAGATCGGATGAAAAAAACAGAGTCCGTGGTGTTAGAGTTCTAAGGGGCTTTATTCCTCAAAAAGGAATGGTCGTGACCAAGATATCATGTTCTGATCACCACACAGGGTGTCAGAAGGGATAGAGTGAGCGCGCTAACATTTTATTAACAGTACATAGCTTATATACTTATTGTACATCACTGAAAACATTATAGAAGGCGTAACAGCTGAGAGAAGACAAGATAACAGTATACACGTGGTACATGTGCGTAATCAAGAGGCGTGAACTAGAGGTGTGTGCTAGAAACGTCACAGGTAGGTGTCACGAATGGGTGGCACTAACAGAAAATGTGGCAATGTCAGCAGAAATCGGAAGCTTGGATGCGCGCGCAGCTGCATGACGTGTAATTGGAGGGGTGCAGGGGACTTGACATTTACACTGAGGGAAAGAGACAGAAGTCTGGCAAGTCAGATCAACTTGTGCTTCTATCATATCTGATATCTGATGTTTAGGAACTAAGCTATCTGGGCAGAAAGGTCTCTAGAGCAGAAGCTATTCTATACTTGCTGTGAGTGCGTGTATAAGCGCCTGGGTGTCTGTATGAGAAGCGTGGGGCATGGGGCCTTCCATGGAAGCATGGCAACAGAAGCTATGAATTACTTGCATAAAGACAGGTCGGCCCTTTAGCCCTGCAGCTGAGAAGGATGTTTACTGAAGCTAGCGGGCAGGAATGTATTTTCGGGGAGGGAAACAGATAACTCGAAGGTTATAGTCAATCTTGGCAGGCAGCGGGCTGAGCTAAGCACGGAGGGCCTCGCTAGAAGTAAGTCAGAGTTCACGAGTACAGGGGCTGCCTGGGCAGAGATTTCTCGGAGTCAGAAGCCAGAAAAGAGGCTCGGTGGCAGAGATTCAGGGCCTACTTCAGCCAGGGCTGAAAAACGTAGGAGTACACTACAAAAAGACGTTGGCATAGCATACTTAGGAACGGACCATTCAACCCATTCATGGTGGGTCTGAAAGAGGACATGTTGACGTTGGACGCAAATGTATTTGCGTCTTCATAGCTGGTACAGGAGGGAAGTTACATGCACTTTTAACTCGTACATGGAGTCGGTGGGGTACGCGCTAGGGAACATAACTTGACCATAAAATTTATATTACCTCAAGACCATTATGTTGGCGGTAAGGATACTTTGTCACCATTGCAAGGTAGTATCCTCACAACCAATATATAAATCAGGCCCAGAGTACCTCCTCCGTAAATGGTGAGACTTCTGTCCTGATATGTATGTTTGTATGTATATATGTAAGTATGCTTTGAGAACCCTGACCCTAAAATGCTCCACAATTGGGCGCAATGTAATTTGGACAACTCAAGTCACCTAAATCGAATCCTTGTTGAATATGCTGAAAGTGACGGCGCAAAACTCCAGATAAAAATCAAAGAATTGAATGAACAAATCAAAGCACTGAATGAAGATGTCTTGGAGAAAAAAATGAGAGACGAAATGACAATACGGCTGGCTAAAGAAGATGATGTAATTAAAAGAAGAAAAACCTTTAAATTTCAAAGGGACAAACTGGATTACCAGAATGGGCGTATTTATACGTTCTCGAAGAAATATGATCTCCCGGTAACAAACAAATTACCGCAACTAGCACAGGCGGTTACCAGCCAGGAACGTTTCTCAATATCATCCACTGATATCAGCTCGGTACCCAGTAGTGACTCGGAGGCGGAACAACGATCAACAGTGGGGAAGTTGGGGTTTACAAAGCGGTCGTTGGGTCAGGAAGTGGAATGCCTGCGACACGACCGCAAACAATCGTTAAGATCCCATGCCTCAAACTCCGGCGCAACCAAAGGAATAACATCAAGCGCAAACAACGGAGGCAATGTAGGACAATCAAATCAAACAACAAATCAAGGAACGAAAAAGAAAACATACAAAAGGTGGAACCGCCGATGAATTCACAAGTAAGTGACAATATGACCATTGTGAATTTAACTAATATGCAATTGAGTCCAAAAGAACTGCGGACGTTATCACTGGGGTTATCATTTTGTCCACCATGTACTTTAAATTATGCAAAGACCAAAATGGATATATTTAAATTTGTAAGAAAATTAAAATTAAGGAAATTGTATCTGGTCAATAGGCATAAAACGCGTAATCCCCCGGACATAAACAAAGGGGAGAATGTGGACGGTACAAATATGTCGGTAAGAGAATATGAGCTACAGTGCGATCTAGTAGATCTCTTGAATGAGGGGGATTTCGATGGCACTCAGGAGACTGAAAATGTAATCAAAACTAACAACCCAGGAAATAATTCATTCAAGCCAAAATCGACATTTAACCCAGTGATGGCACATGATAACATTGACGTGTTCAGTGACTTGGTAACAACAGAAATTAAAAAACTATACAAAAAGACGATGATTGAAAACAAAAAAACAATGAAAAATAATCATTCTTTTGGCAGCCTAATGAAGAAACTCCAAGATAACGACAAGGTAGTCATTAGGCAATCGGATAAAGGGGGCAACATTGTCCTCTGGCCAATGCATCTTTATTTGGAGGAAGCGTTGAAACAAATAAATGACAGGCAATGTTACAGCAGAAGTGACTGGCAAACAACCAAGTTGTCATGGGAAAAGTTCAACACCAAGCTATATTCATGGAGAGGTCAAGGACTCTTGAGTGGAGATGAACTGAAATTTTTAAAAACTAATCATCCAATAATCCCGGTGTTCTATCTAATTCCAAAGATCCATAGGGATAGTACTAAACCACCGGGAAGGCCCATTATATCGGCCCGGGTGGGACTTTCGAGAACGTGTCCCGCTACATTGATCATTTCCTTCAAGACTTTGTAAAATTCTTGCCATCCTACATAAAAGACACTATGGACTTCTTGCAGAAAATCAGAACAATAGGGTGGGAAACTGAATATCTTTTAATCACACTAGATGTGACTGCTCTTTATACTAGTTTCAACCATGTTGATGGTTTAGGGGCTGTCAAGTACTTCTTGAGCAAGAGACCGGTTTGTATGTTGGAACACAAAAAAATGTTGATGGAGATGTTGGAAATGTGTTTAAAGAACAATTATTTTCTTTTCCAAAACCAAGTGTTCCAACAGTTGAGAGGAGTGGCAATGGGGGCCTGCTTCTTCCCCAGTTAATCGTGTTTACACATGGGGCTGTGGGAGGAGCAGGTCCTGGGTGTTGCCTTTGCAGAGGCCAAGTCCAGTAAAGTAGTGTCATGGTATAGATTCATAGACGATCTCTTTATAATATGGAAGGGGTCATCTAGAGAAGCTGAACAATTCATTGTGGATATTAACAACAATGAACTGAATCTCAACTTTACATGCACAATCAGTGACAACAGGGTTAATTTTTTGGACGTAGAAGTATACGTAGAAGGAGGAAAATTGCAGACCAAATTGCACCGCAAGGAAACTGTGGGCAAACGGTCCTCCATGCGTCCAGCTAACACCCCAAACATCTGATCCGAAGCATCCCTTATGGGGAGATGCTGAGGATCAGAAGAATCTGTAGTACGGACGATGCCTGTGTAACAGCACAAAATAACAGCAAAACAAGGTTCCTAGGAAGGGGCAATGCAGATAGCTTGTTGCAAAAGGCAATGCTAAGGGCAAACAAAGTTAATATCTTTCCCAGCACAGAAGGCATTACGGAGGTAAAAAACACAGCGATAATCAGTGCTGGCAGTCAACCCAGACTCATTACTGAGTATAGCCGCCAACATAGACAACTACAAAAGATTGTCAGAAAGAACTGCCCTATAATCACATGGGGATCCGGTGATAGGCAAAACAGTGTCGAATTATCCAGCTATAACCTACAATCATGCTAGATCGATGAATGACATGCTGGTGAAAAGTAGCCCGGAAATAGCAAACAGGGATAACTGGCTCAAGAAAAGCAAAGGTTTCTTAAACTGCGCCGTGTGCAAGGCTTGCACTATAGGGAAAAACAAGACATCTTATAGGTCCCCATTCAGTGAGGCCCCGATCTCAATTACCAAAAAAATGACATGCAAATCAGATTATGTCATTTATGTGTTGGAATGCAGTTGTGGGCTGTGTTACGTGGGTAGCACAAATCTACAGGTGCACAAGCGCATGCTACAACACATGAGAGCGGTAAACAATAAAGATGAAGCTTACCCTGTGGCAAGACATGTCAACTTGTGCCACAGAGGAGACTTGAACTGCCTCAAGTACTATGAAATAGATATGGTGCTGCCGCTCCGCAGAGTGGGGAACAGGGAAGCACATTTAAGTTGAAACCAGGTATATTCTGGAGCTCGACACCAAGACACCAAATGGCCTTAATGCGACGGAAGACCTGTACACATGTCTATAAATAATATCTAAAAATGACATATGGCATAGATTTGTCCAAGTTCGCCCATGTCCATTGGTAATCTGAGCAAGTGAGGTCCTCAAACTGAAACTAAAAATAACAAGTACTGCTTTTTTAAAACATATTATAGTTTAATTTATCACTATGGGAAACCACACAATCTTTTCTTAAACCTATTGGTACAGGATATAAACTGATTTCCCAGGCAGTGTAGTAGCAGTAATCCACAAGCCAACTAAGCCCACTTGAGCGTTGCACTACTTACCCTCCCTTCCTATTCGATAAAATCCAGACTAAATAGATTTTAGATCAGTGAATATTTGCACATTAGTGGCAGATTTTGCACAAAAAAATCTTTTTATCAAAAGTGAAATTAATGAATTCAATGTATTATATATTGGTATTCAGGCTTTTTGATAAATATGAAAATGTGTATATATAATGAAATATTGTTGCATAATTTGTATCGCTATCAAGATGGAGGTTACTCAATGTTTTAAAATTTAGCAACTTTGCACATATTTATATATATTTAATTAATACTTTTATCTATTTATTGTGAATTTTGCACATAGGTCTGGAGTTACAGTAACAAGGGAGTTGTAAAAAATGCAATTGTGAAATATTGAAAAACTAATGTAACATCATACAGCACACGGATTATGGTTAAAAGCTGTGGATCAGGCTGAAGTATGTTGTTTATGTCTATAGGCCTGGGATCATGTGACCATTACCTGTACCTTCAAATCACGAGGTGAAAAACGACCATGTCATGTGATCAAGGGCTCCAGGGCCCGAAACGCGTCATGGCGGACGAGAGGGTGCACGAATAAAATAAGCGCTAAATATACTTGGTTGGGTCCGGTTAGTTTTTTACTTCCAGTTTCCTGGTGTAGCAACGAAGTTCTTGGCATATGTAAGTATGTATGTATGTTTGTATGTATGTAATATTTAAATAGTGCAAACCTAGCCAAAAGGCAGTGGAGCACCGCACTAGATCAAAACCAAGCATAAAGGCAAATGATAGGAGAGACAGCTGGCTTGTCAACTGTTAATGCATTGTTATGAGGTATTCTTTAAAGAGGTGCATTTCAGCTCTTTCAAAATAGGAGAAACACTAAGGAGTTCTTAAGTCCTAGAGGCAATCAGAGAAAAGGCCTGCTGCCTTCCTTTTTACACTGCTTAGTCTGCAGTCTGATGGTGTCCTGGCGATGGATACCTTACATTCAAAGCAGACCATGATTAAATACGTATTAATATTTGTAGGCCTATATTTGCAAGGTTGTCTAGGATGTGCAGTCAAGTGCCCACATTGAAACATGCATAATCATGAATTGTTTTAGGAAGTAATTTAGTGTTTGGCAGACTGGGAGCCCTGCTATAAACTGTAGGACTCTGTTCTACTAAACTCACAGTTCCCATGCCTCATCCATAGTAGGAGAGCTGCTAGGTTTCTGATGGCAGACCTCTGCTGACTCCATCGTAGGTCCCATCAATTAATTGAGCTACAGACTACAAAAAGTATACATCAAATGTTTCACCCTATGTAGGAGATAAAGAATAACTAATGGTCCCACATGGGTATCTTGACTGGCACTGACAAGTTCATCACCTCCTGTGGCTCTCACAGTACTTGCAGCCAGTACAACAATCGAAAAGAGACAAAAAAGAGCAAAAACAAGGGAACAAGCCTTCTCCACATATGTGCTCAAGACCTTTGGTGGCATTCCCATGTGCATCCAGACGGCCCACACAATGCTCCAATTTAGGAGAGAGTTGAGGACATAGAGCCATATTTATGGCAATGTGACGCAGCGCTATGCAGCAAGTCACCTAGCTGCTCTGCACTGTACTACAGGAAAAGGGCAGGAATGTGCTATACCTTGCATTTCTGTCATTTCCGTTGAGCTGTTTTGGCTGCCTGGCACCAACGCAGGCACTCTTGCACCATGGTGAAAGGGTGTCTGTCTTGCATGCAGGATTGGTTTATGCAGGAAGGGACACCTTCTTGCACAAAAAAAATTCTGGGAGGCATACTCCTCTTTTTATGCATGCAGCCGAATTCAGCACGCATAGAAACAGGAAGAAATTAGGAGGAAGAGAGATAGTTATCCTTGTTATGGCTCCCCTGGGAAGGTGTAATATTTTGGCGCATCCTCAGGTTTACAAGTTCTTGTAAATCTGGGGATGCGTCAAACTCCATGGGAGTTGCATGGGAACACCCATGCAATGCTCATGGAATGCCTTCCCAGGCAGAGTGAGGCAAGCAGCGATTTGCACTGCCTTGCACTACTTGAGATTTATAAGGCCACTCAGACCCACGCAAAATGGCTTTGCATTAGTTCCTGAATCTGACTTAGAGGTTTGCATATCATATGTACTACATTGTGTGGTGCATACTGTGTAAAGATCACTGTGTCACAATGCAGTGACAGCCCACTTCTGCTCTCAGAACCCAGCACACTGGGCTCCCCAATCTCTCATTGATTGCATCTGCTTTGGCTAGGTTTGAATAAAACAAATACCACATACATACATGTATACATGCACACATATGACCATACGGTTTGCAGTTAGGGCCATTTATTTTTTTGTTTTGCCAAAATAATCTTCCACTTTGGGGTATGTTTCAATAAAAGAAAGACTACCCTGAAAGCACTTTCAGCAAAATGATCCCCATTCAGTTAATGTATATGGATGATGGGTGCTCCTCTCCTGGCAGGGCAGAGCTGAAGGCCTCTACTAAACCAGGGTACTGGTGGGCTGAGTATTATACTATAAATTATCCCTGAGTGGACAATGTTGTCGAATGTTTTGGGGTGCCCAGATTGCGGTCTAAAATGTGTTGAAAAGTCAAAAATCAACTTGAGGACTTATGAGTTCTTGTACCCTGGAGGACTTATGAGTTCTTGTACCCTGACCCCCAAAAGTGGTACGAAATAATTATTTTAAAGTAAGTGTAGGACTCTTTCAGGCTCTGCAACGTGGACACACCTGGATTAACGACCAACGGAATCTTTTAGCAACGTAGGTCCAACTATGGTAGTCACAATACAGGGTACAAAGACCTCCAAGAGAGATTTTATAGGCAGACGCCACTGCTGCTCTTTGCACCTGTCTATAAGGAATGATGAAAAAGAAGCATTAATGCTGTGTTCAAAATGGGAGAGATACGTCTGCAAATCAGAGGAGAGTCAAACATTCACCTGTGTTTATTCTACACGCAAACTGAGATAGATTGCAGATTGTCCACACATTCAAGCAAATGAGCTGCCTTTGGAAATGCACTATACACGCATAATTTAGATTTGACAATAAAGTGCATAATTATGAACACAATTCAGGAACGACAAATGGCTTGTACAGTTTTTACCTGTTGCAAAGATGCAGTTAAATTGTGAGGAAAGACAAAATGGCAACTTTTGATTTACTCATACTACTACAACAGATGCTTGCAAAACGTCCTCCTCCTCCAATGGTACTAAGTCTCTATCATCTACTAACTCCTTTCTTGTCGAACAGCTGTATTGTGGGACTTTCAGCCTTGTTATTTTTGACTTTGCCAGGAGCCTATTTAAATAGCAGAATGCATCATAGTGATACTTACATATTTATAAGTAGCAAACATGGGGCCCAAGTACTGTGATTGTTCCATAAAATGCTGGTTATTAGCATAATGGATCTCGAAATGATATGTATTACCACCATGCCATGGCCTGCTCTTTCTCGGGAGAAAATTGCATGATGCTATCCTGAAAGATCTGTTAGCTCTACATATTTCATGCTCATTACAATGACAACTTTTAGCTTCTCTAGTGTACTTGTAATTTGGAGTAAACCACCTAGAATATTGCTGTGCATGTTTGTAAAATAAGATACCATTTGAAAAACTGTATGCAAAGAAATTACCTGCACAATGTGCTATGTTTGTCCTCACGTGGTAGTGGTAGGTATTGGAGGGGTTGGTTTAAATAGTTAAAAGTTGAACAGACGTTGAAAATTAATACAGGGCACACATGCTCTAGAATGATTTGACTTGCAAAGCGGCACTATGCTCACCAAGCATGCCAAAACATAGCAGAGTACGGGAACTCATAGAGGTTTGGCTCTTGCAAGACATACTACTTTCAAAATTTCGCTTAACACACACTATGCTGGCATGTGTGCATCTGTGTTAAATATTAGGGCCAACAAATACATGCAAAACCACAGAGTTCTTGACTGATTACGCTTACCAGGTGTAGGACAGTGCCCCTTTTTGCACGGTTACCCCATACTTTTTGCCAGACATCTGATGCAACCTGACTTGATGTGCCCTGGGCCCCTGCCAATCAGGTTCCCAGGGTGTGTGCTATTTCCCAACACTGTAACTTTGTACCCATAATTGGCACATCCCTGGCCACATATAAGTCCCTTGTAAAAGGTACCATAGGTACCGAGGGCACTATGACCAGCAAAGGCCTCTAAGGGCTGCAGCACCTACTGTGCCTCCCTTAGGGCCCTTTACCTTAACACCCATACACTGCCACTGCAGGCTATGTGTTGTGGTGCAGAGAAAAGTGAAGAGTCAACATGGCACACATCCCTGTGTGCCATGCCTAAAACCCACTGCCTGAGGCCTAGTTAAGCCACCCCTCTAGCAGGGTGCACTAGCCCCCAGGTGAGGGCACAGTGGCTTGAACACTGTGCCCCTGCAGGGTCTAAGTCCATTCTTAGACACTGTAAGTGTAGTAAAGCCATAAAGACTATATTGTTGGTCATTACATACGCCACAGCTCCATAATGGCTTTACTCGAAAATGGTAATTTTCTTAGCAAACTTCTCAGCCCATTAAACCCACACTAATGCCAGTGTGGCATTTAATGTACAAGGCACTTAGAGGGTATCTTAGAGATGCCCCCTGAAAATTTACCAGCCCTGGTGTGGTTCCTGAATGGTTGCCTGCCACTTGCCACAACCAGACAGGTTTCTGGAACAATTAGTAGAGAGTCTCCATGCTCTGGGTCCAGAAACAAAGCCCATCTTGGGCAGAGGTATCATGCCTCCTCCGCAGGATGGGCTCGGTCCACTAAGGGTAAGTTTCAAAGGCCTGTCGCCTTTGGTAGCTGTCCCTGCTTTTTGCTGCCCCAAGCAACTGACTCCCATCAGTTCTGACCTCCACTTTGGATGGGAGAATCAGTGGGAAAATGAGGCTAGGAAGAGAGGTGTGCCCACCTTTGCCATCCCCACCCCCTCAGGTAGGGGAGGTAAGGTGAAGCATACATCTCAGTCCCCTCCCTCTTGAAAATGGATGGACTAAGCCGATTAGGGAGAGGCTCATGCCCCCTCCCACTGGAGGGTGGCAGAATAGGGGATATGCCCACACCAAGGAAGGTACCCATTAGACCTCACCTGCACACCCCTTTAACGCCCCTAAATTTAGTATTTAGGGGCAATCCTGAACCTTACCACCTCACATTCGAGGAAGAAAGGACAGAAGAGCTGTGCTGACCCAGACAGAAGAGGACATCTAGGGGCAGATGTAGGAGCCCAAATACCGGTCGGTAACAGCCGAATTCGGCCGTTACCGACCGGTATTTGGTGATTGGGATGTAAGGGCATCATTTTACAGATTCGGTAAATTTACCGATTCTGTAAAATACCGAATCGGTAATTTTACCGATTCGGTAAAACCCAGATGTAGGTGGGACTCTTCTGAGTCCCAAAGGCCTTTCAGATACGGTATTTTACCACCCAATCCAATTGGGTGGTAAAATACCGAATCCTGGTGTGCATGCACATGTGTGCATGCACACCCATGCGACAGACAGACATGCCCTTAGGGCATGTCTGTGTGCCACATGGCACACATGCCTGTATTTGGGGTGCCCCACCCCAACCAGTCTACTGGAGCATCTGGGCATCGAAGTAGCTGAACCCAGAGCTCAATGTTGTACATTACCGTGCCACATTAATTATAATGAGTCCCAATTGATTTATTATAAATATAGGAATGTACTCTTAAAATAGCCGGTCTAAATGTTCTTGAAAATATTTGTAGACCTTGGTACTCTTTTCACTGTCCCTTCCATTTCTAAAAATTCCCCCCCCCCCCCCCCCCAAGTATGTATAGATGAGATGGTTGTTTGTGATATGTTTGAAATTCTGAATGAATGGTCGAATGTTTGGCTAATGCTTTAATGTCCCACATGTTTATTGTAAAAATTTCTTTTGTACTATGAATCAAATGCTGAAATAAATTTTGCAAATATTTTTGAATAAAATGCTATTGAGTAGCAATCCCCACTCTTGATTTGTTGTTCTGGATCTGGGTGGATATTGGTTTCTTGAACTGTTCATATCAGTATTGGCATCTTTGTTCTGTTCATTGATTCCTATGGGCTTCAATGCCCATAGGAATCAATGGGCATTACCGAATCGGTATTTACAGAATCGGTAAATACCGAATCTTAATGATTCGGTATTTACTGATTCTGTAATACCTACTTCCTAAATACCGAGTCGGTAAAATTCGGTATTTAAGAAGTGGTAAAATAGAATTACCTACATCTAGGCCCTACTACTTTGGCCTCTTCCCTACCAGCCTGTCCTGACTCCGACCAGACTATAGTGAAGAAACCGGCATTTCCAGCAGCCAGCAGGCCCTCAACGCCCGGAGGTCCTGCCCTGTACTCACCTTACAGACTCTGTCTCCCGTGAGACCAAGATTTTCTCAAGAAAGACTCCAATGCCAGAATACGGATCCTGGTGACTCACTAATTCTGCACATACAGTAATCCAGTGAAAACACTACAAATGGACACCACACAGCTCAGAAAAATAAGTAATCTTTATCTAAACTGACAAGACCCAAAATGACAAAAGTTCAACATACAGTACTCTTAAAAATATTTACTGTGCAAAATAACCTTTAAATTGCTGGAAAAACGTGAAAATACAGTTCCTCCAACTCTGTAGCTCCGTCCGGGGCGACTGCGATACTGAATACAACAGAGTCTAACATTTCCAGCCAACCGCATTGATATGGGTCAGCAAAAGCGTCTACAGACTCGGTGACAGTACCTTTTGTTGTTGCAGCCAACACAATAGTAGGAGCCGGTACGTGGCAACCTTCACGGTTGGGATGTGAGATGGAAGCCTTGCAGCATGCAGTGTCCTCACAGCTCGGTGCAGGCAGCGGCTCATTGACGGAGTCGGTGAGACCAAGGCTTGCATTGCAGGCTGAGGCGGTGCTCAATGCGGTGCTGGTAGGTCACGATGCGGCGAGGAAGCCGGTAGGTGTTTGAGTCAGGAAGCAACAGAGTCGAAGACGTCAGTGAAGCGTGTAGCAAAGCATTGCTGAGTGTGTTGCTCATAGGACGCGTTGCAAGCCGCGCCTTATTGACGGAGTTGGTGAGACCAGGGTTGGTTTGCGAAACAAGGCTGTGCAATCTATGGTGCCTTCAGGACACATAATTCAGCGACAGACTCGGTTACAGAGTTGGTTACCCTTTACTTCTCCAGGCAATTGAAACCAGAGTTTCCAGAGACAGTGCCCAGAGTTTGGTGAGGTCTTTGATGTTCCTGAGACCTTTTGAACTGGGGAGAAGCTCAATACAAGCCCTTGGAGATCTTCCTCAAGCAGGGGACCCAGCAAATTGCAATGTCTTTTCTCTTTTCCTTGGCAGCAAGTAGCCACTTTGGCAAAGGTTCCTCTTGATTCCCAGAAGTGATATAAAGTTCTGGGGTCTGGGCCCCAATATTTATACTTTAAAATCCTTTGTTCTCATGGTGGCAGACAAGCCCTGTGCTTGGTCAAAACCGGTTTTGTTCTCTCTGGTGCAGCTTACAGGCAGGAGGAGGAGACAGCATAGTCCTTGGCAGACAAGGTCCATTCAGGTGAAAGGAAATCTGATCCCCCTACTCAAAATGCAGCCCAGGTCTATTCAGCCCAGCCCTGATTCATCAGGCTCTCCTGAGCCACTGCTCCTCCCCAGCACCTGTCATCCAAAAACCAGACATGCAATACACAAACCAGGCAGAGCCATACTGCATGGCTAAGAAAGAACATTCCTCCTTTCTAAAAGTGGTACTTTCAAAAACAGAATGTAAAAATCACCCTTACTAAAAGAGGCATTTTAACATTCTGAGTACAGGCATACTAAACTTTATTTTCCTACCTTGTTCTCATGGGTATTTATGTTCATAAGATTTTATAAAAAAAACTCCCCATTCTATCCTATGGGAACAGGTAGCCTTGCAATAGTGAAAAACTAAATTGGCAGTAATTCAGAAGGGAAGTCTGAGGGTCCCATTTTTGTACCTGGTGCTGGCTATGAAATGGGCGAGGATTCTGGAGATTTCCCAGCCGCAGGTATGTTTGTAATTTCCTGCCGCCCTGTCCTGGTCCCAGTCTTTCTGCATTCACAATGTGAAGTTCTTTGTGTGTGAGCAGAGGCAGTAGCATTGAAGTGCAAGTAGGGCTGTGAATAGCTGCACCTCTCCAACTTTACTATCGAAGAGGGTATTTAGTTTACAATGCCTCAGACACTAAACATGACAATCCTACCTGCTCCAAAACAGAACATATCACTTATTAAATGTCATAAAATAAATCAATTTAACTTATGGGAGAGGTAGGACTTGAAATAGTGACTATTTACTGGTTTTTCACTACCAGGACATGTAAACCTAAAAGTATTTGTCCAGCTTTTTCACTACAACATACCCCATACTATGGACTATTTAGGGTCTACCCTAGGGGTGACATATGCATTCAAAAGGAAGGTTTAGGCCTTACAAAAGTTTTATTTTGCCAGGTCAAAATGACAGTTTAGAACTGCACACAGGTGGCAATGGAATGCTCTCAAGGGCTACTAAAGTGGGTGGCTCAATAAGTGCTGTAGGCTCACTAGTAGCACTTACATGCACTGTAGGACCTGCTGATACTACGGAGGAAGGATGTAAGAAATTGGGTTAATGGTTGATGGGGGAAAACCTACTCAAACGGCGATTCTTGTGAGTGAGAGGCACAAGCAAACCACAAGTTAACCAGAGCTTAACCCTCTGGTAGCTTGGCACAGGCAGCCAGGGTTAACTTTGAGGCAATGTGTAATGTATTTATGTAGCACTTCAAAGAATAATATAGTAAAACCACCATGCAAGAAAAATCCCACACCACTTTAGAATCATTGAGTCAATTTTGATAAAGAAATAAAGACCAACATGACAAAAATCCAATTAGCTGAACAGGAGAAATACAAGTTTAAAGATTTCAGTGAAAATAGAGCCAAAAAAGCACAAAGCTTCAACTCTGGAAATCTGGTCGCACCAGACCGGGGCAAAGTCGCATGTTCAGGCCAACTGCAATTGAGTGTGGGTCTGCTTTAGAAACCTAGTGAGGCCTGTTGAACAAGAGTTCCTTAAATACTGGTTCTGGAGCATTGCAAATTCTACCGCCGGTGATGCGTCGCATAGACAAGGCAAAGCTTCAGTTCTGAGAAGCTGCGATGAGAGGTCATGAGTTGTTGTCAAGGATCCTGTCAATGAGGGCTTGTGATGCAAAGTCTGACATCAAGGTGGCATCAAGCAGATGAGGTGATAGAGCAGTTCCAAGGTATTACAAGGCTGCAATGCGAGAACCCGTGCAGTTGTTCAAGCTGCCGTCAATGAGAGATTTGTTAAGTGAGGGCCTTCGTCAGTGACGCTTCGCACAGGGGTAGTTGTGATACAGTCCTTGCACTAGGAGAACACTTGTGGCTGGAGCAAACTGTTGGTTCTGCTCGGGATTGCGCTGGGCAGCAAAGGAGATGCGTTGGTTCTGCTGGATCCACAGTTGGGCTGGCAGAGCACCTCCAGGGCTACTTTAAAGAATCCAGGACTGGGGCAGCCCCACTTGGCAGGCTAGTACTCACAGATGAGGAGCGCTGGGTTCAAGGTTGTTGGACCTTTTGTTTCTGAGGATCTAGTCAGGAAGCCTGCCAGTTAGCCATCAGAGGCACTCTGGGGTCCTGGGATTAGCATATGCAGGTCTAGTCCTTCTCACCCAGGCAAGAGGACAGCAGGCAGCAGGTCAATACAGCAGGGCAGCGGTCCTTCAGAGCAGCAGTCCTGCAGAGTGACTGTCCTCTTAGCAGCACAACAGTCACTCTTTCTGGCTGAATATCCAGAGATCCCTGAATTTACTGAGGAGTGGATGTCTGAGGTCCAGTATTTATACCTGGGCCTTCTTTTGAAAGAGAAGGCGTTTCTAGAGGTTCCTCTTTGAAGTCCCTAAGCATCTTGCCTTCCTGATCCTGGCCCCAGACTAACTGCAGGGGGTCCTTTGTGTGGAGGAAGGACACTGCCTTTTCAAGTGTAAGTGGGGCTGTGCCCAGCTCGGGCCACCCATCTTGCTAGTGATCGCCCATGCAGGCACACCTAAACCTTCCATTGTGTGTGACAGTCTAGGAGGAATACAAAAAGTTCATCTGTCAGCTACAGTCAGTCCTGTGACCCAGAGACTACCTGCAGGCACTAAATGGCTAAGGAAGGAAAATATAAACTTTCTAAAAGTGGCATTTTCGAAATTGTAATTAAAAATCCAACTTCAACATGAGAAAGCATTTTCTGTTGCAATTCTAAAGGTACCAAACATGAACTGGTTAGCTGTTTCCATTTGGAAAGTATCACTTATTAGATTTAATACGGTAACTCCCTATGCTATCCTAAGGGAGAGGCAGGCCTTGCAGTAGTGAAAAATTACTATAAGAGTTTTTCACTACCAGGACTGGGAAACTAGAAAGTTAATGTCCAATGTTTTAAATACACTACACTCTGACTTCTGAGCTGTCCAGGGCCTATGTATTAAAAAGAATAGTCTGGGCCTGAAATAAGGTTTATTTGATAGATTGAAATGGCAGTTTTAAAACTGCACACACAGGCTGCAATGGCAGACCTCAGACATGTTTAAAGTCCTACTTAAGAGGGTGGTATTATCAGTGCTGCAGGCCCATTAGAAGTATTTAAATTAGAGCCCCTGGGTACAGGTAGTGCCATTTTACTAGGGACGTACAAGTACATTAAATATGCTAATTGAATATAAGCAATTCTACCATGTTTTGAGGCAAGAGCACAGGCACATTAGCACTGGTTTGCAGTGGTAAATGAGCAGAGTCCTAAACTCAGCAAAAACGAAGTCGGCAAAACAGAAGGGATGAAGGCAAAAAGTTAGAGGGGAAAACACTCCTAGGATGCTAGTTATAACTAAGGATTTCTTTGTTATAAGAAGGACTGCCCCGCTGCCCTGCTGCCCTGCTGCCCTGCTGCCAGAGGAAGGAATACTGGACCTGCTCCTTGTACCAACAACCACCAGAGTGACTCCGAGGGCTGGCTGACTTGGAGCATAATAAGCTGCCGAGACATGCACTGCATCTGACCAGCTGCCCAGACTCAACTGGACTTAGCTGTGACCTGATACTCACCTCTGCTGGAGTGAGTGCCAATCCCCAAGAGGTGACCCCAGGTCTTTGACCTTTGGCTGGCATCAGAGTGTACTCCTCATGGCCCAACTGTGGGCTTCCTCAGGCCAAACATAGTTTGACCTAACTTAACTCAGCACAACCCAGGACCTCGATTTGCAGGACTTCACAGGTCCTCAACAGAAATGACACTGCGTGACGCAACTCAATGCCGGATCTTGCATCACAGTCCTTGTATCTCCGCCTCGGAACATATGCAGTGCAACGCAACCCGACTCAGGACCTCGCATCGCAGCCCATGCAGCTCCTCATTGGAACCGACGTAGAGTGAAGAAACTCTTCACATCAAGGACATAAGGTACAATTCTCAGTGGGACTAACCTGGTCGCAGTATCCGGACTATGCTCAATTGCGGTCGGCCTGAACTTGTGACTTTGTTCCAGTCTGGCATGACCAGATAACCACAGTTGGCACTTTGTACTTTTAGACACTATGCATACCTTAACTCTTTGATATTGCATGTCCCCAGTTCTACTGATTGGATTTTTGCTATTTTGGTGTCAAATAATTTATTACATGTGTTGCATTCATAAAAGTACTTAATTAGGTAAGTAGATCCAGTAGTCGTTGGTATTCTTAAGTAGGTATTTATTGGTTAAAAGTAGGTAATATGAAGGTAAGAAGGAGGCCCCACCGGGAGCAGCATCCAGCTGCTCAGCCCACTCAATCAAACTGACCACACATTCAAACCATGCACACAGGAACATTCCAATGACATCACACACACAGGCTGAGCAGCAGGGAAAGAGATGATCAGGATATAACACATCTCCCTCTTTTAAAACAATGAAAACAAAAGAGAGAAAGTGAAACTAAACACAGTATGTCCTGATGATGACAAAATCAGGATTTCAAATAAGCAGTCAACATAAGAAAAATGAATGACAGTAAATGATATCATGGAATAGCAATGTATCATAACATAAACAATTGTTGCATAAAAGATAAAGAGAGGAATATTTCTTCTCGCACAAAACAAGAGAGGAATCACATAACAACCATCCCCCATCTCAAACAAAAACCCAAAATATCACCAATCATGCCAGTTGGCCAGACTGTCACGACAAGCAATAATAAGGGAATCAAACTAGACAAAATGGCGTCCCAATAGAATAACAAGTTTAGGACGTAGGAGTTACCACGCTAACCAAAACACACTTAAATAAAGTATAAAGAACGTTGAAAACGTAAAAAGCGTTGTTTGTCTTCTTTTAAAAGCTTTATTTTCCATCACTGTGGTTCCATATTTCAAATGTAGCTCCTGCACACGTAGTTCTTTCTGCCTCGTCGCCATTGTTGCATTCATAAAAGTACTTAATTAGGTAAGTAGATCCAGTAGTCGTTGGTATTCTTAAGTAGGTATTTATTGGTTAAAAGTAGGTAATATGAAGGTAAGAAGGAGGCCCCACCGGGAGCAGCATCCAGCTGCTCAGCCCACTCAATCAAACTGACCACACATTCAAACCATGCACACAGGAACATTCCAATGACATCACACACACAGGCTGAGCAGCAGGGAAAGAGATGATCAGGATATAACAACATGTTACTCTGGTTTTCTAAATTGGTGTGGGACTTTTCATGGGTGATGTTTTCCCTATTTACTGTTTGTTTATTGCATAAATACTTTACACATTGCCTTTAAGTGACTGCTTTTGTGCCAAGCTACAAGAGGGTTAAGCAAAGTTGAATCTAATGACTCTTTGTGGTTCACACCGACAAGGATTGTCTCTGCAACCCCCTCAATCAGAAACCCAATTTCTGACAGGGCTCAATATCATTCAGATGTACTACTGTTTAACAACATCACACTTCTCTTGAAAGGACCTCAGTTCACCATGCCCTCACTATTTAATTGTAGGGGATACTGTGGGCCATCAGTAGTTGCTGTTATCTATATGTGGTGTTCAAAATTTTGGTTGGCTGCAGATCAAGATCAAAATAAAAGAATAGTAAAAATGAATAGCCAGAGAAGAAGATAGGTGATTGTCCACAGTTAAGCACTAAAATTAAACTCTAATTGTATTGCATTCATATTGTATTGTTCGTTCCTTTCCTTTGTGTGTTCCGAAGTGATTCCTTGGTCGTCGAGTAAATAGCTACTGTTTGTTCATTGATATACCACTCATACCCATGATAAGAACAAGTAGAGCTTCTATTTACAGTGACTTCATGGGTACCCTTTCAGTCTATTTGTGTTAGTATCATCTATGAGAATATAGATGTAAGAATTATAAGGTGCATCAAACTTGAATGTGTTTAAGCATGGATGTTGCAAATAGGGTGTTATTAGATTTTGCCAAATAGGCACCTATGTATAACTCTGGGTGGGGAACTCTGCTCTGTTTGCAGAGTTTTTCACAATCCATGCTCCGTGGAGCATGCAGAGCTCCCAAAAAGTCAGCGGAGCAGGGTTTTTTCCCTTGCTCACGCTCATCATTATCAGGTTGGCGAGTGAGGAACAGCCACCTTCAAGAAAGAATTTTTCTTGCTCGCACTCGCCAAAGTCTAATTGGCGAGCACAAGCAAGGACAATGAACGTCTTGCCAAGATTTCTCAATGAGGGCGGTTGGATTTCTCAATGTGAATGGTCACAGCAACTTGCGTTAAGAAACCTTCAGTTCGCGTTGAGAAAGATGCAGCACGAGAGGAAAATCTACACGAGCAGCAGAAAGGAAGCTGCAGCCTCTTGTGCTGTGTATGGTGGCATTCCTCATGATTTTACAGTTCAATTCCCACTTCAGTCAGTGCAACAGTGGGAGAGCGTAGTTCACTGCAAGCAAATAACATATTTTAACAACGCTATTAAATCACAAAAAATATAAATATTTAAATTTAAAAGTTAAATGTCTACATTTTAACAAAAATTAAACAAATTACATAATTATTGCAATTTTTTATAATTAATATCAATTAAAACAAACATCATTAATTTATTTAAAATTCCACACTTAGGGGCTGATTGCTATGGCGGTGAACCTGCCACCAACAGGCTGTTTGTGGCAAGTTCACCGCCATCGTGAGGCCATTTTCCACAGGCCATATTATAATGGCGGGCGGTACCGTTGCGGTCGGAAACTCTGACTGCCAACCGACTGATGGGCTCCTTGCTGGGGAGGCTCTAACAATCCCATACATGGCGGCGGTGCCTACCAGGCACCGCCATTGTGATTACGATGGTCCATCCCAGCCAGCCTTTCCATGGTGGTTCACTCGCCAATGAAAGGCTATAGGGGATGGACTTTGGGGGCCCATAGCGGGCACCCCTTCATCACAGGCACTTTTATTTGGGTTTTGCTGGTTGCCTATGGTGCCCCCCTACATTTCTGTGCACAGTATGGTGAGTGCAACTTCTGCGGTGGCGGTCGCATCCTAATACCCCCTGTGGGACCGACGCCTTGTAGGCGGGCAGTCCCATTCCCAAAGACAAAGGGGGACGGACTGAAGTACGTCTGCCAATGTAATAACACCCTATATTCTCACAATCATAACAGCCAACAATTAAAATGTAATTGAAATAAAAAGCATAACACAAATAACATATTACATAATAATTTACACAAACTTTAATAAATGAATAAATAATTTTAAATGTATTATTACTTAAATAACTTCCCACCCTTTACCTCTCAAACTAAACAACAGCTAAAATATAACTTAACACATATGATAATTTCCCAATTTACATAATTATCACTTACCTAATAAAGATTAACTTGATTATTAATTATCCATACATAATATATTTTCTACCATGTACTCCTGTACCCCTAAAAAACTTTACAACCCACTTTACAACCCACACCTAAAATATATCTTAAAAATGGTAATAATTACACAATTTGCATAATTAATTATCAATTAAGCAATTAATAATAATTAACTAATTAATAACCAATCATATTTCATTAACTTCCCACCCATTAGCCCCACAAACCCAACAACCAGCACCTGAATAAAAACGTAACACATTTCTTCATTACCCCCGGGTCCCTCCTGTCCTCGTCCCATTCATGAGAAGTGGAGATAATCATCTCCTGAAAGAAAAAAGAACAGAGGAATGCTGGGATCCAACCTCAACCTCTCACACTGAGAATACATAAGCAGTACGTACCAAGTATTCCGCCTGTTTTTTTTTCTGTCTTTTGACAGGAATGGGATGAGGTGCTGATGCTGCTCTCGCTGGGCTGGAGTGGCCTTCTTCTTCAGTTCTCGTCTGGCTGCCTGGCTGTTCTGGACTGGGTGTGTTCTGTTCCACCTCCTGACCTACTGGGCTTGCCGGGAGGCTTGGATCTTTCCGGCTGGCTCTTTGCAGTGCGAGCTGGCCAACCCTTTGCGGCTTGTGCGCCGGCCTCCTGGTCAGTTCCGGGTTGGAGGGATTACCGGGTGCTATAGGCTTAGCCCTTCTCTGGCTGGGGTTCTGGTCCCAGCTGTAGTGGTGAGGTCATTTTATGAAGATTGTTGTGTGCCCGCCTGTGAATGGCCTGTGCTGTTGGTTTGTCTTCTCCAGGTGTTGGGCTCCGGGAGTTGGGTGTCTCTCCCCCGTTACCCAGGCGCTCCTCCTTCATTGGCTCTTCTTTGTGGCCTGCGACCATGCCACCCTGTTTGTCCTTGGTCTTGTCTGCTCTTGGTGAATGCGCAGGGCCGGGACTTGATAGTGCCTATATGGGAGCCCGTCTGGGAATGGCCGTGCTGTGTGCATCTTACTGTCTGTTACCATTCTATACTTTGGCTGCCTGGGGCTGTTCTTCTATGGTGCAGTCCTGAAGCTGTAATGGTCGTGCGTCTCTCCATTTCCTGATTTTGGTTCCCCCTGCCATGGCTCCTCTGTGTGGAGTTTTCTTTCTTTGACCCTTGAGTGGTTGGCGCTCCGGGGGCTGCGCTGCATTTTCCCTTGATGGGCAGCTTGCCGTGGTTCGGCTTAACCTCCAGCCATGCCTCCTTTACACCTCCTGCTCACATCTGCTTTTCCTGGTTCAGCAGGTGCAGGCCTGGTTACTGCCTGGCTGGGTGTCCGCCAACTTTTCCAGTTGTTTTTTATTGTAGGTTTGTCGGGCGCTTGGTTTGGACGCTTCTGGCTGGCTGGTGGGGAAGTGCTTGAGCTGGCTGTGTTGTGGGGTTTGTGCCAGCTCTGGGGAAAATTCCACCTGGTGTTCCCCTGCCCGGTATTCGGTATCTGTGTTCTGCCTGGACCTGTGGTGTCGGAGGGGTGTCCTGTGGTCTCTGGCTTGCATGGTCTCAGCCCGATTGATGACTGGTTCCTCAGCGGTCGGGTTCCGGTCCTTGCGGGGGTGGGGTAGTCCTTCCATTTGTAGCCTTGGCGCATGGTTACAGCTGGGCCAGTCTTTGCCTGTACCCCCGCTCCTGTCTTGCTTTCGTGCCCCCCATGGGTCTGCTCCCGATTATAGTGTCAGTTGGTTGGCATGCCCCCCGTCAGGGTTTCGGTCGCATGGTGTTTGTCTTGCCACTTTGGGTTCCTGCCTACCTAGCTGCTGGTTGCCCAGGGTTTGGTGTTGTGGTTAAACCAAGTAAACATAATAATAGCATATATTCAAACAATATTAATAAAAAAATAAAACTATATAAATAATAATATGCTATTCCCACGCCAATCTATGCAACAGTAGAGAAAGCATTAAACTCAGAAGGGGTAAACTTTACTATTCCCACTCCAATATGTGCAACAGTAGGGAAAACAATGGACTTAGGAGGGATACAATTTACTATTCCCACTCCAGTGGGTGAAACAGTAGGTAAAGCGTTGGACTCAGAAAGAGTAAAATGTACTAGTCCTACTCCAGTCAGTGCACCAGTAAGGAAAGCGATGCACTGAGAAGGGGAAAAACGTACTATTCCCACGCTAGTCAGTCCAGCTGTAGCAAAAGCGTTTAATTCAGGAGGGGTAACCTTTACTTTTCTCACTCCATTCTCTGCAACAGTAGGAAAAGGATTGGACTCAAGAGGGGTAACATCTGCTATTACACTCCAGTATGTGCAACAGTAGGGAAAGCGTTGGACTCCAAAGGGGTAACATTTACTATTCCTATTCCAGTTGGGGCAACAGTAGGTAAAGCGTTGGACTCAGGAGGGGTAAATTTTACTATTGCCACTCCAGTCTGTTCAACTGTAGGGAAAGCGTTGGAATCAGAAACAGTCTAATTTACAATTCCCACTCCAGTCTGTGCAAAAGTAGGCAAAGCGTTTTCTACTCAGGAAGGGTAAAATTTACAATTCCCACTTCAGTCGGTGCAACAGTGAGAGAGCGTAGTTCACTTCAAGCAAATAACATATTTTAACAACGCTATCAAATCACTACAAATATAAATATTTAAATTTAAAAGTTATATGTCTACATTTTAACAAAAATTAAACAAATGACATCATTATTGCAATTTTTAATAATTAGTTTCAATTAAAACAAACATCATTAATTTAATTAAAATTCAACACTTGCAGGCTGATTGCTATGGCGGTGAACCCGCCACCAACAGGCTGTTGGGGGCAGGGTCACCACCATCGTGAGGCCATTTTCGCACGCCATATAATAATGACGGGCGGTACCATGGAAGTCGAAAACTCCGATTGCCATGCAACTGATGGGCTCCTTGCTGGGGAGGCCCTAACAATCTCATACATGGCGGCGGTGCCTACCAGGCACCGCCATTGTGATTACGATGGTCAATCCCAGCCAGCCTTTCCAAGGTGGTTCACCGGCCAATGACAGGCTATAGGGGATGGACTTTGGGGGCCCATAGCTTTTACCCCTTCATCACAGCCACTTTTATTTGGGTTTTGCTGGTTGCCTATGGTGCCCCCCTACATGTCTTTGCACAGTATGGTGAGTGCAACTGCTGTGGTGGCGGTCGCATCCTAATACCCCCTGTGGGACCAACGCCTTGTAGGCGGGCAGTCCCATTCCCCAAGACAAAGGGGGACGGACTGAAGTCCGTCTGCCCTTGTAATAAAACCCTATACTCTCACAATCATAACAGCAAACAATTAAAATGTAATTGAAATAAAAACCATTACACAATTAACATATTACATAATAATTTGCACAAATTTTAATAAATGAATAAATAATTTTAAATGTATTATTACTTAAATACCTTCCCACCCTTTACCTCTCAAACTAAACAACACACACCTACAATATAACTTAACACATATGATAATTTCACAATTTACATAATTATCACTTACCTAATAAATAATAACTTGATTATTAATTATCCATACATAATATATTTTTTACCATGTACTCATGTACCCCTAAAAAACTTTACAACCCACTTTACAACCCACACCTAAAATATATCTTAAAAATGGTAATAATTACACACTTTGCATAATTCATTATCAATTAAGCAATTAATAATAATTAACTAATTAATAATCAATTACATTTCATTAACTTCCCACCCATTAGTCCTACAAACCCAACAACCTGCACCTGAAAAAAAACTTAAAAAATGTCTTCATTACCCCAGGGTCCCTCCTGTCCTCGTTCCATTCATGAGAAGTGGAGATAATCATCTCCTGGAAGAAAAAAGAACAGAGGAGTGCTGGGATCCAACCCCTCCCACTGAGAGTACATAAGCAGTACTTACCAAGAATTCCACCTG
Organism: Lissotriton vulgaris; assembly: GCF_964263255.1. Classification (NCBI taxonomy): domain Eukaryota; kingdom Metazoa; phylum Chordata; class Amphibia; order Caudata; family Salamandridae; genus Lissotriton; species Lissotriton vulgaris. The sequence goes on along the minus strand of NC_141685.1, from coordinate 1,529,860,364 downwards.
TTCTTTTTTTCTGTTTTTTGACAGGAATGGGATGAGGTGCTGATGCTGCTCTTGCTGGGCTGGAGTGGCGTTCTTCTTCAGTTCTCGTCTGGCTGCCTGGCTGTTCTGGACTGGGTGTGTTCTGTTCCACCTCCTGACCTGCTGGGCTTGCCGGGAGGCTTGGATCTTTCCGGCTGGCTCTTTGCAGGGCGAGCTGGCCAGCCCATTGTGGCTGGTGCGCCGGCCTCCTGGTCGGTTCCGGGTTGGAGGGTGCGGATCCTGGATGGCTACTATGGGCTGTGCTGATGAGGCCCTTGGAGAACCTGGCGACTGGGCTGGTTGATTCCCTGCTTCCAGGATGTGAATTCTGGTGGTGTACCATGGTCTGGCTGAGGGGGACCCCTTTTTGGATGTGGAGTGTTGGCCGCCCCCCGGGTGAGTACCCCATAGGGGTATGCCTTTTCCTTACACTGGTTCTCAGGTATTTTGCAGTGCAGGGCCTAGTTTGTACCAGGAAGGGAGACCGAGGAATGCCAGGTGATGTGGACTACATCTGCAATCCGGTGTTTGCCTGTGGCCATACCACCCTGAAAGCTCTTGATCTTCTCTGATCTCAGAAGTTTAGCACAGTCAGGCCTGGTTAGTGCCTGTCGGGAAACCACCTGGGACTACCGGGTGCTATAGGCTTAGCCCTTCTCTGGCTTGGGTTCTGGTCCCAGTTGTAGTGGTGAGGTCATTTTATGAAGATTGTTGTGTGCCTTCCTGTGAAGGGCCTGTGCTGTTGCTTTTTCTTCCCCAGGTATTGGGCTCCGAGAGTTGGGTGTCTTTCCCCTGTGACCCATGCGCTCCTCCTTCATTGGCTCTTCTTTGTGGCCTGCGGCCATGGCATCCTGTTTGTCCTTGGTCTTGTCTGCTCTCGTGGGATGCTCAGGGCCGGGACTTGATAGTGCCTGTATTGGAGCCCATCTGGGAATGGCCGTGCTGTGTGCATCTTCCTGTCTGTTACCATTCTATACTTTGGCTGTTCTTCTATGGTGCAGTCCTGCAGCTGTAGGGGTCGTGCGTCTCTCCATTTCCTTGTTTTGGTGGTTGGTGCTCCGGGGGCTGCACTGCAGTTGCCCTTCTGGGCAGCTTGCCGGTGGTTTGGCTCGACCTCCAGCCATGCCCCATTTACACCTCCTGCTCTCTTCTGCTTTCCGTGGTTCAGCAGGTCCGGGCCTGGTTACTGCCTGGCTGGGTGTCCGCCAACTTTTCGAGGTGTTTTTTATTGTAGGTTTTCCGGGTGCTTGGTTTGGGCGGTTCTGGGCTGGCTGGTGTGGCAGTGTTTGGGCTGGCTGTGTTGTGGGGTTTGTGCCAGCTCTGGGGTGTGTTCCACCTGGCGTTCCCCTGCCCGGTATTCGGTATCTGTGTTCTGCCTGGACCTGTGATGTCGGAGGGGTGTCCTTTGGTCTCTGGCTTGCGTGGTCTCAGCCTGATTGATGGCTGGTTCCTCAGCGGTCGGGTTCCAGTCCTTGCGGGGTTGGGGTAGTCCTTCCATTTGTGGCCTTGGCGTATGGTTACAGCTGGCCCAATCTTTGCCTGTACACCCACTCCTGTCTTGCTTTCGTGCTCCCCATGGGTCTGCTCCCGATGATAGTGTCAGTTGGTTGGCATGCTCCCTTCAGGGTTGCGGTCGCATGGTGTTTGTCTTGCCACTTTGGGTTCTTGCCTACCTAGCTACTGGTTGCCCAGGGCTTGGTGTTGTGGTTCAGGTAGGGACTTGTGCCACTGGCTTCTCTGCACCCTCTTGTTCCTGGGCTGGTGTCCCTCTGCCGGTGGCTCTGTTATCTCGGGTAGAGTGTCCCTGTTTTATTGTCCTCATGGCTGCTTGCTGTCCCCCGTCTCGTTGTGTATTGGCCGTTGGCCTGCTTGGGGCTCTTCCTGCCTTGGGTTGTGGGTTCAGTGCTGTCCCTCTTCTGCTCCCGGTCTACTTGTGGGGCTTTAGCTGTTGCCTCTGTTTTATTTTGATTCAGAAAAGGGGGTGGTGATGGACAGAGTTTCTGAATTAAGCAGAACACTCCTACCAAGTCCAAAGATCAGGGCTTGATCCATCACCGTTTTTTAGCTCACTGCACCATCCCAGCTCAGAACCTGGCTACATGCAAATTAGTCTGTCCCTGGCCCAGTGCATCATGGGAACAGGGCAGATCAAACTACCAAGCCAATTCTTATACTGGGAAGGAAACAAGCTTCCGGGGACCGGTTTCTGGCATTTCAGCCGTCTTCGGCCCGGCTTGCTTGAATCCTGATGGTGCAGTGAGCAAGGGACTCACATCTGAGTATACCCTTCCACGCTTATGGTGGACAAAACGATTCAGAAAAGGGGGTGGTGATGGACAGAGTATCTGAATTAAGCAGCACACTCCTACCCAGTCCAAAGATCCGGGCTTGATCCATCACCGTTTTTTAGCTCACTGCACCATCCCAGCTCAGAACCTCAGAACCTGGCTACATGCAAATTTGTCTGACCCAGTGCCTCATGGGAACAGGGCAGACCAAACTACCAAGCCAATTCTTCACCGGAACGGAGACAAGCTCACTGCATCACCCCTCTCCCTCGTTTCCTGACGTTTTTCTACAACGTCCGCCCGTGTATCGAACTACAAGTCCCATAACTGCCTGGGACGCTTTGTATCCAGGAAGTACCGGCCGGTTCATGCAGACATCAAGGGCGGAACATTTGTCACACCCGAGTGAAGGACGGATGCCTTCCCTTCGCCGGTGCGTTTTCTCCCAAACTCCATTAGCGTTTTGATGGGGGGTTTCCATCCCCGCAACAGCGTGGTATTCACGACCTCCTTTCGTTTCATTTTTCAGCTCCTTTCAAGCTATAGGAGGGACTTGAATATACCGGCGAGTCAGAAGTAAACACGCCAGCGGGTAAGTTTCACACCGCTAGACAGGACAGGCGGAGTGACTGTGTGTAAGCGTGTGGAATTAAATGTAGTGCATTCATTCACCTTGTCTATCTGCAGCCCCTGGGAATACGTTATCTTTTGGAGAAGTTTGATGACTTCGCTTTATTCTGGAATTGACCCTTTTGACGTTTTGCTGATCAGTCTGATGGCTTGAGGTAGGGAGCAGCAGTTGTTTGACACTGGAGTTGGTCTTTAGTCTCTAGTTTGCTTTATTCTGAAGTAGCTGTTTTGTCATTTTTTCAGAACTCATTTGGTCCTGAGGAGAACCCCAACCCTAAATAGGGGTTCGAAACGCGTCGACCGACCCTGTCCCGTATTTGGTCCACAATTGGTGCTTCACAACGACCCTTTCATTATTCACAAGAGATGTGGACACTCCCTTTGAACTGTGATTTGTAAAGACTCTAATAACCAAAATTACGAAAGGATTGTTTCCATTGGAGCTACAACCATTACGTGGACGCATTAGTTTTGTTTAGGTTATGTTTGTGTGAATGTGTTTTGTATGATTGAATGGACAAGTGTGTATGAAGCGTGTAAATGTTTCATTGTTATTGATGTTGTTTCATGTATATATTGTATATACATTTGTTTGTATTCCCATGCACTAAAACAGTGTTATAATAAGTGAAAGAAAAATTTAAAACAAAAGAGAATAAATCTGCTATACCTTAAGCAAGTTGTTTTTGCTCTATTCAAAACAGCTACTCTTGTTAATTAGTTGCTGGTAAATTGAACTTCTCAGCGTTGGCCCTTGTTTTGCTATATAGTTTCGGTTGGACTCAGCCTGCTGAGTTAAGAGTCAAGGCCCTTGTGTGTTTGTTGATGTTTGGTCTGTGTGGCACCTGTCCTTGGTTGGGCCTTTGGGTTTGCGCCTTTTCTATTGGCTGTCCCGCTCCTCTTTCTTTGTTGTTCCCTGACATCCTTTCTTGTTTGTACGGTGCTGTTCAGTATTGATTTTTATGTTAATGCATTTTCTTTCTACCCTTTTACTTAGATAATTATATTGTGGGTGTTGTGAAAGTATTATTCAATGTAGTAGAGTTCATTATTGACTCTACCATTCTTTCGGAATATGTAGGTATAATACTCGTTCATACTGTTTTCGGAGGAGCACTAGTGGGCTAATACGGAGGTGTGTAGGACTATTGCATGTGGTGGTTGCTGCCTCTCTCACTTTTGAGGGTGAGGGTTGGAACTGATGAGATGGGTTAGTGAAGTGTGGCAGACTGAAAAAAATCTGGATGCCAAAGTTCCCAGATCGGCCCTTATTTGACTGGGAAAAAAAAGACTGAACACTGGTTTACTTTGGGTTATGGCGTATCATCAATTCAAATAGCGTCTCACATACCAAATGTCAGTGCTTTCATCATCAGTAGAAGTCGCGCACACTGTTGGCTTAGTTGAATTAAATTCAATCATGAGACTGATTATTTGAAAGAGAATGAGTATGACTTTAGATGCAGGTAGCTCATGAATCTTATTTTTTTCTGCAGCCTCATCTGTACATTGGGTGTGTCAATAGTGTTTCACCTACGTTTTAAGGACACACCTTATCGACCATCACAGATCAGGATGGGAAATACCTTATTGACAAGTTTCTGCTAGGCAGAGAATTCGCTTGGTATTATGGTTCTGTGATAATAAACCTGCTTCTTTCTATACTTAGCCTGGTGTCAGTCTCATTTAGATGACATTATTATGGGGGAGGGGGGATTTGCATTTTTTCAAAATGTCAGTTTGGATAAGTGTAATTCTGGATGAATGTAAAATCTCGTACTTCACACGGTTTTACAACTTTTAGCTCTGAATTCTGTATCAATAACCCATGGAGTCTTGTTAATTCACATGCTAGTGAATGCGCGTTATTCTGGCCAGCATCGATCTGAGTCGCGCTGTACCACTTCTTAATTATCATTTACCACCCAGACAGCTGCATATTTGAAGTATAGCCTTCTGAACCAGGAGTGGTTGAGGGAGGTCTCTAACAGATTTTAACAGTTGTGAAGAGTGAAAACACCAGGCAGGGAGTCAGTTGAGCCCGAGCCCCTGTGCTCCCCACCTGCTCTCCTGTTCTTACAACAAATACATCATATTCTACTATTTGAGTTCACAATATTACTACAAATGGGTCATTAATCATTTACCTGCCTGCTTCTCTAATCATTCAAATTGCAGTCATTGAAGCACAACCTCTGAGTAAACGCCTTATTTGGAAATTTGATTAGCAACGGTTTAATAATGTTGAATTTTTTGAAAATATGTGTTAATGTATTGCAGTGCCTCTTCAGGGGAGATGTTTTTTATCCGACCATTCATTTGGCTTCGGAATGTTTAAAGTAAATTCCCTGGGTAAAACAAAACTCCTTTGCAGCTAATTCCTCGGCCTTCACATGCTTATTAAATATGAAATTGCAGGCTGACTTAGTATTAGCTAAAGGTAATTTTCTTCCAACGCAATCCCCGGCAAGCTTTGTGAGATCTCTATAGTCAACAGAAAGCTTATTCATTATTTTACTATAGGCACGCGGGACTATGAAGAGAGAGTGAGAGAACCAATTAACTACAGTCTCAAAGAGCGAGGGAAAGGCTGGCGAGTAATCTGATGCACCGTATCTGTGATTCTCTAACTAGAGCTGACATTTTATGTTCTATAAGAAATGAGTGAAATATTCTACTCGCATTATTTGTTTTATTTGTTTCGAAGTCCAGTCGGGATACTGAAACTGACTGAAAACGACAACAATAAGAAGTGGCTTCACCTTTCTAGATCTTCAACTATAATATGTCTTCATCTACTGGTGCTTCTTGGTTTGACGACTATAAAATTAAAATCGTGATTAAAGAGCAGGTTCCGCAGATATCCTATGTTTTCAGTTTAGTCCTCGAACTCCTAGATTAGTGCACTTCAAGAATCTAATCTGACTTGGAAAAACAACGCACAGCTTTTTTCTTTATTTTTAAATCTCAGTGGTTAATAACTGAGGGGCATATTACCAAGGGCCTTATCGCCGCTTTAGCTGGAATTTTTCCCGCTAAGGCGGCGATAATTTTATCGCCCTATTACCTAGCGGTCGCTAACACCAGTTAGCGACAGCTAGTAGGAGATAGCGATCATCTTGGGGCCCGCTTTGCATGTCAGCGATATTTATTGCTAATGACATGCAAAGTGGGCGTGCTAAGATGTTAGCGACTGTAAACAGTTGCTAACATCGCTATCTCCTATTACCTACAATGGTGTACTTTTGGAAATATTCGCGCTAAGCGCGAATATCTCCAAAAGCTAACGCCTGCCCAGAAAAGTTCTTAGCCATGTTATCCAATGGGAGGTGGATAACATGGCTAAGAGCATTAGCTCGGTAATGCATGAATATCGCTGACTTTTCAGCGATATTCATGCATTTCAGCCGATTTTTATCGCTTTTGAGATAAATTTTGATAATAGAAAGGTTTATCTGCGATAAAAATCGGCGGAGCTCGGCGATAATAATATTGCCGCTAACCGTGTTAAGCGATGATTATCGCTTGATCTTGGTAATAGGCCCCTGAGTCTTTACTAGTGGATTGTTTTACTGTATGTCAGTCCTTAGAATTTCCCTGATTTAGTAGTGGGAACTGTTTGTCTGCGAGTAAAGCCTGTGACTATTTTTATTCTGATTCTTTTAAGAGCTGTCAGATTTTCCTATAGAACACATAGAGATGATCACAATGGCTTGTATTTTCATATATGCAATTCTGTGGACCACTTTGTGCTCTTTCAGGATACAATAAAGCTTGCACAAGGGATCTGGCTTGCCACCTACATGGACCTACCCTGAAAGATTGTAGTTTGTTTCATTAGTATACCTGAAGAAAACATATAAGAATGACTGCACAGTTCTTAAGTGCTTGCAGTTGGGATACACTATCACTCATTTTTGGGAACCAGGGTTCATTTTTTATCATCAGACTTTGACCCAGAATAAGAGAAAGAAAACAGAAAATGGGGAAAGAAGGGGAAGGAGGCAGATGAAGAGACAATGACAAAAAGGGAAAAACATCAGTAAAGAACCTCCAAGAGTGAGAAAAAGGGGGTGAAGAGTATTTGGTGAAGGAAAGAGAGGCATGAAGTGTAATCAAGATCAGACAGCCTGGGCTTTTGGCATCTCTGACATTCGGCTGCACTGGCAAACCTCCCCGCCCCCAGCACTTATTCTTTTACAAATTAAGCACCGTGACAGCTCTATTTTGAACAGGTTGAAGGAGGCCTGTGGAATAGATCTCACTTTGCAGAACGGCATACATCCGTTTTTTAACCTCCACTTGCACTTGTTGATGGCAATTTACACAGCATGAAACTGTACTGTATGTGGAAGTTTTATTGTGTACCTGCTTATTTTCATTATGTCCATATTCACTCTCCATCCTGCTTGTCCTTGTTGCTACGATCAGCAAATAGGAGATTGGATGCGCATGTTCGGGTCATGTAGGCCTATCTCCTGTTATTGCAAGGTAATTGGATATCTTCATTCATACATTTTGCCCACTCCTTCTTACTTTAACCCTCCGACTGCCTTACCTGGGCTATCAGCCACAACAAGACTAAGCCTGGATTTTGCTTGGCTTTTTTATATACACGAGAACAGTATGATATATTAGGTTAATTTAATTAAATGTTAATAGATATTTGAACATAACTTTTGAGTCACTTTTGCAGTTAAGGCCTCACAATTTATGTTCTGTATGATAAATATGATATAATTACTACACTTTGTATGGCCAATAAAACAAAAGAAAACAAAAAAGTTTCCTGAATTTCCGTGTGTTTATTGTTTGGAGCAGTGTTTATTGATGCACCCTGTCAAAGTGTTCTCAGAGGTCACTGTAGAGAAGCGGAGCGACTCCACTGAGCACACGGACTCCTTTAATTTGAAGGGTGCTCTGAGATCATCCCATATTACAACTAACATTGATTCAGTGAGTCTTCTTGGCCTGTCGGAGAGAAGGTACTCCTGCGAGATCTGTCTAAATACTGAATATTAAATTTGTTTTACCTAGAAATCATCCATTTAGTACTGGTCAGTAATTTATCAGTCTGCATGATCAAGCTATTGTTTCTTCAGGATTGATTTGATGTAGGGTGCTTTGAACTCAACTGAGAATTGTCCTATTGAAACAGATAACTCGAAAGTAGGAAGTCCACAGACTGAGTCACATTCAAGACATCCCTCAACCAATAACACCAACGTTTGCAGGAGACGAAAAAGAGGGTCCTTGGTGACCACATCAAAGCAAGATCCAAACACAGCAAATATCTCTTCAACATCATCAGAGAGTCCTCCAACCCCTCTGCCACCAAATATATCATCACTCTGTTAAAGATTTCAGGGATCGCTGTTAGCAGGAGCTGAAAGCCATCTTGTACTTGACAGCCATCTTAGTTAGCCATGTGCTTGCCATGTGCTTTTTTCCTCTTCCAGAGCCTTGCACATACTCAGAGAGGCTTAGCTATTAGAATGCACCTGCTCCTAGTATAGAACTGTCAGTCTATTCTTGCTGATGTAAGGATGAATACCTCTCCTCTCACTTTGTTGAGCAAGCACATTTTCTATACCCATATTAGTCATTTTGCATGCTGGTACATGCCAGGACCTCCCCTTGGTTTTATGCTGACTATGTAAACCTATGCATATATAAGGTCCCTGTTCTCTGTACTCCTTAGAATGCATCCTACAGTTGCCTGAAGGTACTTTGTGACATAGGCTCCCTCATGTGAGGTCAATAAATATGTTTTCTTTATATTACAGTTTCTGTGCCAATCTCTTCTTTGTTGGTTTAAAGAACCAGGTGTCTCAGTGGACCCCTTAGGAGGTTTATATTTCTTCAAATGATGCTCAACGTGGACCTCATCAGAGAAGCAGCTATTCAAGGGAGTGGTCTTGACAGGAGACAGGAATCTAATGAGGAGAACAGGACAGGAATCTACTAAGGTGGTACCCTGTGCACAGAGGTTCCCTTCCACTGCAGCCCAGTATATTTCTGGTCTTCCTGATTTTGATCCTCCAAATGTTTACCGCTCCTGACTGAGAACCTTTTTGGCGTGAGTATTCTAAAATGACTGTTAAGTCACTTAGAACATGGCAGTGAGACGTTGGAGATTTTGTGCTTGGTAAGGTTGTTTGATACAACAATATGTATATGGAAATTGGCCAATGTATGGAAATGTATGGACATTTATGAATTGCAATTGTGTAGAAAGGAAATGAGGAGATTTTTCTCTAACTTTTGAATAAATATGTAACAGCATATTTTGTGTTAAGTGCCACTGCGATATAATATTGCATTTACTGCAATATTTTTGGCATGCCCGTTTCAAGAGCACATCGAAGAATGTGTTGCTTTTTGGAGGTACCATTTGGAATTTGAACAAAATCAGCCGGCTCCTCTAGAGGGGATACCTAAATAGGTTTAGGTATAAAAACGTATTTCTTCTTTGGTGACTACGTACCCCATGGAATTAAAATATGTACATAAAAAAGGATCCTGCTCTGTGCACCTAGTAATGATGCAGAGCGCTTTTTGAGTGTTCTGCCAGCCAAAACTAGCGAATTTGGTGCATTTTGGCTTCTTGGACATGGAACAGTTTTTGGGATGTGTTTTGGTGCTGTTTTTTAGACTACTTTTGAGAAGCTATTCTTGTAAACATGACTTTCAACTAGTATTTACAAATGGTTTGGTTTAAGTACAGTCTGTGGGCTGTCTTTTGTTTCTGTCCTAAGTGTTGATTTGTGGGTTCAATGTGTGTTTAAATGTCTATGTGGTTTGTGGTTTGACACCGGTGGTACTTGTGTGAGTAAATAGGGATTGCGCTTTTTGTGTAAGAATGGCTAGGCTTAAGCGCTCTGTATTATGTGTTTTGAGAGTATGACCCCCTTCTGTAAATGTCTGGAATGAGCTCAATGTGTTTGTTTATTTTTTTTGCTGTCATCAATCTGTTATACAAAATGTCATTTAATTAATTCCATATTAAATAAAAAATCCAGAAATCAGTTATATAACATATGCTAAATAGCTGCACGCTACCATTACAATTGACAAAGTAACAAAATATACATATGTGCAAACTGCCACAATGCTAAAGATAAAAATTAGAATTCACATTCAATTGGAATAAAACAGGCCTTAAAAACGAAATTGTGTACTTTGTAATAATTATGACTAACATACAAATTGATACAGCATTTTCCTTACATACATTGTATTAGGCATTAATAGACATTCACATCATCTGAGTGTTGCTGAACTAAACACAAATTATAGAATGATAGATGTGACTGCATTGAAATGCCTCAATTTTTTTAAATAGACTGTGACTTGCTTACTTTCAGCACCAGAAAAAAAGAAGCTTTCCAACAGCTGTGTTTTGACTGTCTCACTGAGAAGCAGCTGTCTGACACAACCAACGAAGATTACACTCTGTCAGGGCATTACAAATACAGAAAAATATTTTTTTCTCCTGAGAAAGGCGTGAGAATTTGACGCCTGGGGTCAAGCAACAGCTGCATAAATAGCACATGGCTATTCCTGAATGCAGGCCACAGAAAGGAATGCTGAGTCAACTAGATTTTATGTCAGTATAAACCTGGCATAGAAGCCTGCATTACAGACTGCTGTTTTAAAAAGTTAGAAATCCAGTTTCATTATATTGGATAACAGAGAGCAAAATTGAAAGTAGAGATTTCCTTTCTTAATTCCTTTTTACATAAGCACATCTGTGGTTCTGATGTTAAATAATAACTGTCCTTTAAAAAGTGGTGCAGATTTTTCATGTTTTAAGTTAGGCTTCTGTGCTTAGGGTTATAAATAAATGTGTTTAAATATGATAGGGAAGGAATGAAGCTTGCTTTTCATTTGTGGAACCATCAAAAGGGTTGGAGTTATACATTTTTTTTGATTATATGAAGAAAAAAATGTTATTAAAAATAAGTGCATTAAATTCCTTTTTTAATCTTTATAAAGCCTAATAATCATACTGTGCACTCCTAGCATCAAAGTTGAATTTAAGCGACGCTTTATCACAATAGGGGGAAATTTACATGTGAAATGTCACCTCACCCAGGCATACAAAACTCATTTTTATAAGGGTGTACCTTATACATGTCTGATCCTCCATTCCTGGGCTATCTAGAGAACACTCTGGGGATTCCTATTATGCAAAACTATTGTAGGATATTCATTTTTAAGTAGCCCAAACATCAAAGTCGAAATTGGGCATAATTCACTGTTTACAAGCAGTTCTGCCACTAGGAGCAGCTTTCAAAATGATCTTAGGCTTCAGTAAATGCACACATTTAAGTATAACACAAATAGCTGACCTCTATATTGCTAGAAAAGCACACCACACACTGCTTACAAATGTAAATAAATATAAAATCCCAGCAGAAGTTGTTCTCTTACCTCTAAATTACTGGCAAACAGGAATGGAATAGGACTACTTTTCAGCTATCAGTCTCCAGGGTCACTTTGAATTGGAAAAGCCACATGGAAAGCCTTGCACACAAAATGGGACAGCTGGTAAAGAGATAAAGGTCAAGTTCTACATTTAGAAGCCTAGAAGGGCTCAGAGCAAGGTTTGCTTTGACACTTCGACCTCTGAAACTTTTTAAAAGATGCTAAAGATTCAGGGATTTGTTAGCATGAGCTGAAAGCCATTTTTGTACTTGGCAGCCATTTTAGTTAGCCATGTGCTCGCCGTGTGCTGTTTCCCTCTTCAGAGCCTTGCGCATGCTCAGAGAGGGCTAGCTAATAGAATGGACCTGCTCCTCTTATATAACTGTCAGGCTATTTTTACTGATGTATGGAGAAGTACCTCTCCTCCCACTTTGTTGAGCAAGCAGATCTTGCATGTCCAAATTAAGCATTTTGCATGCTTACACAAGCCAGGACCTCCCCTTGGTTTTATGCTGACTATGTAACCCTAAGCATATATAAGGCCCCTGTTTTCTGTACTCCTTAGACTGCCTCATACAGTTTATGAGGGTAATGTGTGACATAGTCTCCCTCATCTGAGGTTAATAAATATGTATTTTATATTTCAGCTTCTGTGCCAATTTCTTCTTTGTTGGTTTAAAAGGACCAGGTATCAGTGAGACCCTTGAGAAGGTTTCTATTTTTCTTCAAAGACAACATGGCAGCGCAGGGAGAGAAAGAAGTTTTGCTTACTTTTTTGGGGGCAAAAGCAAGTTTTTGTGTACTCACATGAACAGAAGGCAATATAATGGTATATGTGAGCTTTGATTCAGAGAATAGCTCTAACATGTATATAGACTAATGATTTTAGGGCTGAGATAAGGAGGCAATGGGATTTACTTTGAATTCATTCACCCTCATGTTACTTGCTCAAGGGATTGGTGGTTGGATATTTATGTTTTTTAGATAGCTGAGGGCGAGATGTAGGAAGGCCAATACCAGTCGGTAATGGCCAATTTCGGCCGTTACCGACCGGTATTTGGAGTTTGGGATGTAAGGGCATGTCAAGATACAGATTAGGTAATTTTACCGATTCGGTAAAATACCGATTCTGTAAAATTACCGAATCTGTATCGACATGTAGGTAGCACTGTAATCAGTGCTACAGGGGGTTTAAGAATTCGTTATTTACCAGCAAATAGAAGTTGGTGGTAAATAATGAAAACCCTTTAAAAAGCATTTTTTTTGCTTTTAAAACAGTGCCATGTTGCAGACATACATGCCCTAAGGGCATGTATGTCTGCAACATGTGCACCCATGCACAATTGAGGGGTGCAACACGGTGTCAAAGTGACACCCTGCCACCCTTCTATGTCTCCCCCAATAACTGAATCAGTATTTACAGATTCGGTAATTGACATTGATTCCTACGGGCCTCCAGGTCCATAGGAATGAATGGCAATTACCGAATCGGTAAATACCGATTCGGTAATTACCGAATCATACCGATTCGGTAATTAAATCGGTAAAATTACCTACATCCCGATTGCCAGTTCTTAAATACCGAATCGGTATGATTCGGTATTTAAGATTCGGTAATCTGAGATTACCTACATCGGGCCCTTAATGTGCTATTTACCTATTTACAAGTATATTTGTGCCCAGCTGCCACAGATAGAAGTATATAGTTTTTACAGAAGTAAAATCTATTTCAGGTTTTCCTATTGTCGAAATGGAGGAAGGAGGATAGCTCCTCTACAAATTAAGGGTAGGCAAATTTATGTTTTCTCTCTCTTTTTCTCAATCTTTTTTGAGCCTGTCTAAGCTGTCTGTGAAACAGCCATGACTCATTTAATTGGCTATTTAGTAATATTGTTTTAAAACTGTTAGCATTAATAAAATGAATAAAAGATATATGCTATGTTACTGCCCATCCTGTCTGATATTTTTATGAAAGGATGAGTAATCGAATTTGCTGTTCCCTTATTTGACCTTTAAGGGGATATAGTTGTTGGTAGTTTTTGTTCAAAAATTCTCAGGTGATAACACCATTATTATTAGCTAATCTGTGTAAATAAGCTGACAGTCCTTATTAGAGCTGATGTTGCATAGTTTGGATTGTGAAAAGTAGAAGCAGGGAAGATCCCCATGTGATCCTTAGCAAACATGTTTTATTAAAATATTGTTCTATAGGAGTTTGTGTATCACAACACGTTCTGCTGGAGAAAATGTACCCACTATGTTGAAGTTTTTTTTAGTTCTTTATGTAATAAGAATCCCTGTTAAATTAGCAGTTTTATATTTTCCTGCTGTACCTATAATATGAGAGCATCGTCCTAAGCGTACAAGGTGCTTTTATAAAGAGAAATCATTTTAGAAGTGTCTGCAGCCTTGTACAAGTAAAGCAAAGTCTATGAGTAGAAGTGTAGAACATTTCTTTTTTTTCTTGAGGTTCTTCAGATTAGTAATTTTAGGAATACACAGATGTAAGGATTTTGAGTATGTCTGTGTTGTTTTTCTCTTTTCCTCAGAATTTAGTAAATGTACACAGACTTCCTTAGCTGCTTCAAATAGAATATTAGGTCCGGGGTTTTTACTCTCAGATAGATGAAGTGGTTCTTGAATGCCTTGCTAATATATGGTTTCACTAGAGGGGGATAGGCCCAACAGACCGGAACCAGGTAGGGCCTTCATATATAGTATACACAAGAATGCACCTGGTATCCTTCTCACTTATACTGATTTTATTTCTACATAAACCACGCTATATTCCATTCGTGATTAGGTTTTTTTAATTACCCTGCTTTTTTAAGAGCATCATCATTTTTAAGCAAGGATTCTGGCATTCACACAGTTACACAACCCATTTAAAGACATATGATACATACATTTATACATAACACACTTTAAATTTATACATACAACCGCAACGTATCCATCACAATGAGTAACACTTATACAATACTTTTACGATATACGATATGAACACGTAAAAACAATACAATACCAATGTTGAACAAAGATCAAACTCTTTTTAGCTGCACCAAACAATGGAAAATATATTCTTTTTTACAATCTTAAACACTGTTAAACAATTGTGAGGTTTCAATTCAAAATTCCTTTCTCTTTATCCTTTTTTTGGGGGGGGGGGACCCAGCTAAATTAATCGCTGAGTTCAGTTATGAGCTAGTTCAGCGATTAATTTAGCTGATCCCCCCCCAAAAAAAAGGATAGAGAGAAAGGAATTTTCGCTTTGCAACTGGAACGCATCACGAGAATCTACGCATCACCTCCTCTCCAGTAAGGATCAAGACGCATCCCACTACTCTGCGCAAGCATTGAGGTGCGACGCATCATCTCTCCCGAAGCAAGGAACCAACACGTCTGCCTTCCTGCGAACCTTTTGTTTGTTATGCGTTACTCATCCATGTACTTTTGTGAGAACTTTGTTGCATCTATCATCAACTTGAACTAAGTAACTTTTACCATCTTTAAGTCTATTTTAAGTACAGTATTGTGGATTTTTGTCGTTTGTGGTCTTGTGTTAAGTCTTTATAAAGAATGCTTATTTTTATAAAACCTATGTGGTGTCCATCTGTAGTGTTTTCACTGTATCTCTGTGTGTATTCACAAATGCTTAACACACTGCCTCTGAGATAAGCCTGTCTGCTCATGCCAAGCTCCCAAGGGGGTGAGCAGGGGTTATCCAGTAGTGTAATCCCCTTTCCCTGACTTGGAAGCAAGGGTCCCTCTTTGGTCAAAGGTGTATACCATTGCCAACTAGAGACCCCCAGTTCTAAAAACGATCAACAACAAACGCACCTCTATCTTTAATGCATCCATCACCTTCCCAAAAGAATGGAAACATGCAGACATAAAATCCCTAGTCAAGAAACCATCTTCCGACCCCAGCAAACTCAAGAACCACCGCCCCATCTTCCGGCTGCCCTTTCCCTCCAAAGTCAACAAGAAGGCCATCATCTGCCAACTCACACAACACCTAGAGATCAACAATCTTCTGCACACCGCTCCATCCAGATTCCCCATCAAACAAAGCACTAAAACCGCCATAATCACAGCCACAGATGACATCAGATCCCTCCTCAACCAGGCAATATTGGCAGCCCTGATCCTCCTCGATCCCTCAGCAGTGTTTGACATAGTATCTCACCACACCCTGATCAAAAGGCTTCAACACATTGGCATCTAAGGAGAAAGCCTCAAATGGATCACCTCCTTCCTCATTGAAAGAACCCAGATAACCTGCCTACCTCTCTTCATGTCAGATCCCAAGAACACCATCAGCAGCATCCCTCAAGACTCGCCCTTCAGCCCTGCTCTGTTCAACACCTACATGACATTGTCAGAACACATGGACTTAATATCATATCCTATGCCAATGACACCCGGCTCATCCTTTCGCTATCAGAGGAGCATTGCACCATGCTGACCAACTTCCGCAAGTGCATGGTGAGTGTCGCTGATGGTATGAAAGACCAACACAGACAACACAGAAGTGCTGATTTTCTGGAACCTCTCCCATGGAGCAACACCTAGTGTCCTCCCAAACTAGGACCCTCATCCACTCCGACCAACCACACCTGAAACCTTGATGTCATCTTGTACAGCAAGCTCACCATGAAAAGACAGATCAACACAGTCTAATCCACCTTTTTCCATGCCTTTCGCAGCTCTGTAAAATCTTCAAGTGATTCTTAATTGATGCCAGACAGACCGTCACCCAAGACCTTGTCACCAGCCGATTGGACTATGGCAAAGAACAGTACTTAGTAATCACCTCGCACTTCCTCAAGCTACTACAGCCATACAGAATTCAGCAGCCAGACTCATCGTAGACCTCTCCACGTGGACCCACATCACACCCCACCTCAAGAAGCTCCATTGGCTCCCCATTGAGAAGAGATGTCAGTTCAAAATGTTGACCCACACTTTCACTGTCCTACACAACCAAGGACGAGCATACATCAACCACCACCTGAACTTCCACCTACCTTCAAGACACATGTTCTCTGCTGCCTCCCTCTTCTTCGCTCACACCCCCACACCCACTACAGCTAGAGAGGAGGACATTCCTTCTCCTACCGCATCGCAAAGGCATGGAACAAACTCCCATTTCTCCTCCAAATCTCTTATCTTCTCTGCTGCAATTCAGGGAAGGACCCAAGACCTGGCTTTTCAACTGAACCCTCCCCTGCAGCAGTATCCTTAGTTCCTGGACACCTTCACGATGCCTGTTGTATAGATTATGTATTTTCACTTAACCTCTTTTTTCCTCCCTCTGGTTACGTTTTGCTCCAGTGTCTTTCAAGGCTTACTATTATCCTTTTTCCTTGTTTTTTCCATTCTTTTAATTTAGTTGCCTTTGTTCCAATGCTCAGACAGGCGTCACTTTTCTAAAACCCTCTGTGGGACAGCTGCGGAATTGCTCAATGGATATCAATAGGTTTAGTAGCCATATCACTGAGAGGTAACACAAGAAAGACTAGAAGCCAAAGCTCTTTAATGGCTTGTTAAATGATATTTATTAAGGTACTGATGGTGATAGTGGTGCAGTTGAGATAATAAGCATTCATTTGATAACGTGTGGGTCACTGCAAGTGATGTAATATTTTGCTTTGGCTGAGACCCAAATATACATTTTGAGGCAAATACAGTGTTGAGTGTATGTTTCCCTACTTAATAGTACATCAACTGTCCCCACATGCTACATGCTCATTTGATACATTCCACAACTGTCTTTACAGCTCAACCCAATTCACTCTGCGCATATACCCTACTGGCCTCCTCATTCTCCACTCCTCTCCTTCCTCAAGCACTTAATTATGGCCACATTGAAGTACTGGGTTTTTCAGAACCCAGCGGTGCCAGGGAACACACCCTAAGACTTCGAGTCCTTCCTGTTTCAGACTACAGAAACACAGAGTCTTCTAGGTGAAGTCAAAGATCGTATTTGTTGGCTGCAGCCGGTAACAGGTATCCTAGTAGTACAACACAGTGTATATTCTCAGGAGACTGCTCAAACTTACAAAGCCAGCCTTCTCTTTTTATACAAAATATTATGCTTTAGGCAAACATTCCTTATTTTACAGTTGACCATTCACATATTTTCACTACAAAGAAAAAGCAGAGTCATGATGACAAGCCCATATTTCAGTTTGTCCAGCCCTCAATCAATTACCCGGCAAGGCTCAGTATTTTCATCAGATATCGACGGACCCCCAGTAAAAATGGGCACATCCTCCTCGTAAAGCAAGTCATAAAGAAAGAAACAGGGACAGGTGTGTGTAAGATTAGGCATGGTTTGTGTGCGATGTAAGGTTTATGATATGTTGTGCCTTGATACTAATCTCATTCGGCCACTGGGAAAGGAACTGGCCGAACAGGTTTGCCTTTAGGCAGTGGAGTCAGCTTGCCCAGGTCATAGAGGAGTCAGAAAAGGTGTACGTGTCCTTCAGACTCGTTTTTGGCCTTAGTCATTGGCCTATATGAGGGCAATCACAAAATGGCTGCCGTTCACAAAATGGAACCCGAGGGTTCAGGACGGAAACTCTGATTTCAGGGTGATTTTGTCGCCCGAGTATGACGTAAATGCTTGTGCATAGTATTCTAATCATTCTCGGTCTGCTGATACCAAAATCGTCATGATACGATGATGTTTATAACATGGGTCCAGAATTTTCAGTACCACAGGACCTCCTTTTGCCCTTACATAGGCAATAACCTATACTCACGCTAATCTGAGTCCAGGTCTATATTCATAAAGTCATTGAGATGTTGCTGTAGCATCATCCTATTACTTAGCTCGTCTCTTGATACAGGTTTCCTTACACACGATGTAGCACAGAGGCCACATATTGCAGGAGCACACAGTACACACAGACAGGACAGGAAAAGAATGGCTAAGGTCATCCCAATGACTATCAGAATCTTCCATCCCCAGGCGGATATCAGTTCCCAGAACCACCCCATCAATGACCAATCTCCTTTATCCACGTGAATAGATTCAGAGATCTTATGCAGTTTGGAAATGGCCTGGTAGACTGTCGGAGCGTTATCTGGAATGAAAACACAGCAACTTGATTGGATCACTTTACATACCCCACCTCGGTCTGCAAGTATGACGTTTAATGCGACCCTGTTCTGAAGAGTCATAAGGCGATCCGACTGGAGCTCAGCAGTCAAATTACTAAGGGCACCGGCGGTTTCAACTAGAGTGGATTCAACCACCCTTGTCAATTGCCTTATGTTCCTGCTGTTAACCATAGGCCCCCAAAACAGCAGAAAACCCTTTACGAAATCTCCAAATTCTTGTCCTGCAGTGTCTTCTCTACTGATGACACCTCTAACTATCCTTGTCTTATGGTAATCTGCCGCGACCGTGTAGGTGGGAGGCAACAGGAACGAAACAAAACATGTGCCCGAGAAGTCAGGGGGCAACCATGTATAGGCTCTATTATGGCAGATGAAATAGGTACCCTTAGCTGCTAGGAACAAAGGGGAAGTCTGAGACGCAAAAACATATGTTTCAGTGCAGATACTTTTCCCTAACTGAGCTCTGGGATTCTTGCCATTACCTTGCAGACATAGGTGACCCTGATGGGGTACAATCCAAATCGGGGAGGATCTCTTTGCTCGCTGGTTCTCACTCAGAGTATCAGAGTAACTCCATATCCTGTTACATTCCATCTAGCGTAAGCTTGTAACTCATCTCTGGGAATCGTTCTATACGAATCAATGTTTCTGCTCATATTTGTGATTCCCACTACCAATGCCTTGTTGCTCGAGTTACTTCTCGGGGAACGTGGGGGATATGGTTCGATGGCATATATGAACATCGTCTGAAACGCCCACAAAGAACCATTGTAACTAAATGGTAAGACCAAGTATGGGATACCCTTATCTGTTGTATGTGGCATAAGACCACACACCCAACAATTAGTTGTGTTCACTACTAATTGGTGTTGGTGTAAGAGCTGAATGAAGGAGTTATTTATAAACTCTAATCTTCTAGTGGACTCATGTTCAGGCAGGGGGGTGAAAAGAATGTGAGGGAACAGTAGAAGGAGGTATGGGCTGTGTAGTGGGTGCAAATGTCACTTGAAAAGAGAGTAAAACATATCCTATTAAAAACGTCATTACACTACGCAACATGAAAATACATAATATCAAAAATCGTTTCTTTGTCATCAATATACACATTCTGGCTTTAAAGTCCATCTGTATGGCAGGTCTCTCCATCTCGAAAAACTCCATCCTCTCTAATTGCTGCCCGTGGCGGTAGGGTGTTCTATGCTAAGGAATGCTTCTGTCAGTCCAGGGCAACTCCCTTAGACCGACCAGAACTGTCGACCTAACGTCTTCAGCTGCACTCCAAAGACTTCGGCAACCACGACCCTAGCAGCTGAACCCGGATGGCGGTTCGAAAAACAAAAATAAGAAAGTTTCTCAGATGAGAGAGCTGCACTTTCAAAAATAGCAAAGAAAAAGAATTTTTTATTTGTCCATAGTTCTCGACCTCAAATTATAATGGCTTTTTCCAGGTACTGTCTGGTTCTGGAACAAGAGTTCAGGCTCTGTAGTGTTCAATCGAATTGACTGTGGCACATCTTCTTGCAAAATATTGTCACTTTCTCGTTCAGAAATTGTTCCTTTTACACGTGCATCGCTAAAAGGCAGAAAACGAGGCACAGTCTCAGTCTCAGAGTCAGCGATCCCCTCCTGGATCCACCGGTCGTACGGTAGAGGCAGAGGGACCCTCTTGCAGTGTACGCCGTGGATCCAGTTCTTTTTCCCTTCTACTCAAACAGCTGATCTTGTTGAGAGAAGGACGAGGTGGGGGCCGGTCCAACGGGGCTGGTCATTCTTTGTCCGCTGGAAGTTCTTGACCAGTACCCATGATCCTGGATCTATTGGATGTCCTGGAGCTTCAGAGACCTGAGGCAGAGTATCGTGAACATGGTTGGTGTAAAACACGCAATTTAGCCGTCAATTCATACAAATAATCAAGCAGTACAGGGTGTTCGATCTCACTGAATTTTGTCAGCCTTGGCACTCCCCATATGTTGGCCGGGCGGCCGAACACAATTTCATAGGGACTAAGTCCCACTCGCGAATGCACAGTCATTCTTGTTGATAGGAGTGCTAAAGGCAGAGCGTCAGGCCATTTAAGACCAGAGCTCGCTTGTATCTTGGCCAATTTCAGTTTTAGCGTGCCATTATAGCACTCTACTAGTCCAGCTGATTGGGGGTGATTTGCAGCGTGGAATTTCTGCTGGATACCTAGCCCTTCACATACTTTCTTCATCACTCGACCCACAAATTCACTCCCATTATCACTCCAGACCTTTCTCGGCATTCCAAACCTAGGGAAAAATTCTTTGACAAGGGCTTTAGCTGTGGATAAGGCAGTGTTGTCTTTTAAGGGATATGCTTCTACCCATCTTGAAAAGGCACAAACAACAACGAGTACGTATTTCAAATTGTTGCACCTTTCCATGTGGATGAAATCTAGCTGCAAAACCTCGAACGGATACGTTGGAGGTGCAAAATGACCAGTGGGAGTTGGGGTTCCCCTACCAGGATTGTATTTCAGACACACCATGCAATTCTTGACCACATTCTCTGCACACTTAGGAATTCCAGCATTTTGCCGTACTGGAGCCAACAACTTACAAATCCCTTTCACACTGATATGAGCCATTCCATGAGCCATTGTCACCACTGCAAGCACATACGCATCGGGTAACAACCATCGCTGATGTTCTGACAATTCAACCCAACAACCATTTTCATCCAATTTACCCGTACTCTCTCTCCACACACTCAACTCTTTCTCGGAAGCTTCAGCTTGAAGAGACTTCACACTCTCTATCGTATCTTCACACATTCCAACGTCACCAACCCATCTTGCAGGGCCTGCAACATACATTCGATTCATCACATCTTTTGCTGTTTCTTTTGAGATTTCGTCAGCAAATGCATTTCCACGACCAACATCATCAGTAACTTTCTTGTGTGCACTGCATTTCACAATTGCAACTTGTAACGGCAAGTTCAGTGACTCAAGAAGCTCATTCACCAACTGACCATGCTGAATCTTAGCTCCATGTGAAGTCAGGAACCCACGCTCTTTCCACAATCGTCCAAAACTATGAGCCACACCAAACGCATACTGGCTGTCGGTATATATGGTCACTTTCATTCCTTTCGATAACACACACGCTCTCGTAAGTGCAATCAACTCTGCTGCTTGAGCTGAATTATGTGGTATACGTGCAGCTTCAACAATCGTATGCAAAGTCGTGATAGCATATGCTGCAGTCGTATCACCATTCGGAAGCTTGAAGCATGAACCATCCACCCATAAGGTACCATCACACTTTACAAGAGGAGTATCTTTAAGATCTACTCTCTCTTTCGTTTCTTCTTCTGTCCTGAGAAAACAATCATGCTGTTCAACATCATCTGTCTCTACTGAAATCGGCAATAACGTGGCTGGATTCAACGTATTGCACCTCTTTATGTGCACATGACTCGCTAACAGTGTCAACTCATAACCTGACAATCGAGCACTAGTTAAGTGCTGTGTCTTGGTCCTGTTTAACAACGTGTCCACTGCATGTGGAACCATCACTATCAACATATTATTCATCACTAACCCAGCAGACTGTCGAATAGAAACAGCTGCTGCCGCTGTGGCTCTTAAGCAACTCGGCAATGCTTTAGCTACCGGATCCAAAGTCGACAAAAAATACGCACATGGACGCTGCTTGTCTCCGAAAGACTGTGTCAGTACTGACAATGCACAACCCTCTTTCTCATGGACATACAGTGTAAAGGGCTTACTGTAGTCGGGGGTACCCAACACAGGAGCTGAACACAATGCATTACGCAATTCGGAAAACCTTTTCTGAAAATCTTCAGACCACGGAACGGGATTCGGTGTATCTTTACAGGTCAATGCTACCAAAGGTTTGACCAGCAAAGAAAAATTCGGTATCCATTGTCTGCAATATGATGTGATACCCAAGAAAGCACGCACTTCTCTCTGTGTCCTTGGCACACTTAATTTTGCAATTGCCTGAATTCTTTCTGGGGTCAGTTTCCTTCCCTCCTTCGAAAAGAGATGACCTAACTAGGTCACTTCTTGCCGACAATATTGCAGTTTTGAAAGAGACACTTTGTGATGCAGATCAGACAAATGACGCAACAACGACAAGGTGGCTTCTTTACAAATCTCCTCAGTATCTCCAGCGACAAGCAAATCATCGACGTACTGAATAAGGGTAGCGCCATCAGGTAAAACGATTGCATCGAGCTGTGTTTTTAAAGCCTGACTGTATATCGATGGACTTTCACAGTAGCCTTCAGGAGCGCGTTTGAAGCGGAAGCTTCGGCCTCCTAAACTGAAGCCAAAAATATCCCTGCTCTCCTCGGCAATCGGGATGCTGAAGAAACCATTCTTCAAGTCAATCACCGAGAACCAGGTGGCGGAAGCTGGAATCATAGTCAATAGGGCAGTGATATCAGGAACAACTGGAAACTGTGGCACAACTATTTTATTGACCTCTCTAAGATCAATCACGAACCTGTAAACAGGTGGCTGAGAAGGGTCAGTACGTTTCAAAATGGGCAGAACAGGACTATTACAAACGTTGCCTCTTGTCTCTTCAATTACATCTTTTTCAATCAAATCATAAATGATCGCTAACAACGCCTTTTCACCTTCGCTAGAGATCTTGTATTGGGGTATGCGCAGCATTCTAACATTGGCTTTCAATGTCACAACATATAGCAGTATTTCCAAAAGACCCACATCATTAGGACCAGTAGCCCAAAGAATATCAGGAAGAAACGACAATTCGGTCGGAAGTTTATCCTTCGACAAATACATTGGAGAGATCACTTTCCTACCCAGTGTAAGTTGTACTCCCGAAGGAGAACAATATAATGTTGCATACAATCTTTTCAACAGATCCAATCCTAACAAGTTCTCACCACAACCTGTCGTCAGAATAAGGGGTGCTTCCAATTCACAAGATCCAACAGAAAGGGACATAGGACTAGAAATCGGGTTCCAAACCGGGGCGCCAGAAAAACCTACTGAAACATTCATTTCGCCAGACAAAGGTACGCCAGGGAGTTTTGAGTGCATAATAGAACTCTTTGTAGCACCAGTATCCAACAGAAAAGGCTCTGACACACCTGATGTAATCACCTCAACATAAGGTCCACACTGATCTACTGGAACTGAAACAACTCCCTCTCTTTGTCTATGGCTGTCCTAGCAATCATTACCTTCCATATTCTCATCTTCTGCAAAGTAGTCATCAGCATAGTACTGAGCCGTCCTACCAGACGCATTATTCTGCTGGTCAAAACTATTCATTGAATTCTGAGGCGGAAAGGAACGCGCGTTCTGGGGGAAACTTCCACGTCCTCTACCTCTAGGAGCTTGTTGAACACCTCGACATCTTGCGCCAGAAGCACCATTCGTACGCTGTAACAAAATAGGACAACTATACTTGAAATGACCCTCTTCCTTACAATATGAACACTGATTGGGACCTACAGGAACACGTGGTTGAGAAAACTCGAGCCTTTGCGAGTTTCTCTGAAACTGTTGAGGTTGCTGATAGTTACTCTGACCACCACGTGGCGGATACGCCTGTTGTAAAAGAACCTTCGTCTTTAATTCTTTCGTTTTCTTGTCTGCTCTATCCTTCTCATCTTTATCCCTATTTTCGTAATACTGTGCAGTAGCCAATATTTGTGCTGAAGAGGAAACGGCCCAAGAACTCTCTGAATCTTTCAATTTCTTACACAGCTCGGGAAGCAAATTGTGCACAAACTTGTCAATGAACAACAGTTGACCACCTTCTGTACTCATATCTTGACCACTGTGGTCGATAAACGTTTCCTCAAACCTGGTGAAGAAATCAGACACTGTTTCATCTTTCTTCTGCTTACACGCAGACAATTTATCCCAATTCACACGCATCGCAGGCATTAAAGTCTTCATGTAAGTAATGATCCTAGCAGGAAGTTCTGCTACCAAAGGCTCAGGCTTGGCACCACCAACTTTTCTATCATTTGCAGCACTAATATTAGCCCATGAGTCACCTAACTCTTGCGCATGATCTGTATGGCGAATCAATCCCCACAAAGGCTGTGGAACAACATTCCCAAATAACATGTCTATGTCAGCTAGATTCATAATGCATGAGTCTGCTGTCTGTGATAATTCCTTATAATACCCTGCAGGGTTTTTACGGGGGTCAGGCAAAGTCTGCTTAAGGGCTAAAACTTCAGCTCTCTTCCAAGGAACATGTAGCCAAACACGCTGAAAATTAGCTGGAACAGCATCAATTTGATTAGCGACATTAGCCGCAACTGCGTCCTTCCATACCGGAGGAACTTCTCTCATTGGGTACTGTCGCACTTTTTTTCTAACAGAGGAGTCAGGTTCAAACAGTGACTGAGAAGGATCCTTATTCCTAAAGGACAACAACGTCGCAACTGCTTTCTCAACATCGGAACCCACAATCGTGCCCTTTGCAAACTCAAACCGTACACGGTACAAATCAGGCGGATTGGTTTCCAAATCATTATCCTCCAATTCCGCACAAAGGAAAGCACACATTTTCTCAAAAACGTGTCTCTGTTTCGGTGCTTCCCATTGACGGAAGACATCCATAACAGACTCCACATCATATCTAAAAGGGTAGGTAACCCATTTACACGCCATACGGTCAAACATTTCTCTCTCTCGAGAATCAGGCAGTTGACTACGCGACTGCTTACGTTCCGAATCAGGGGTCACACCAGATGACCCAAAGAGAGGAAATATAAGGCTAGCAACAGTATCAGTCATTCTCTGTTGGACAGAAGGAGAAGTTGACGAAAGAACAGGAGGAAAAACAGAGGGAGGCAAGGCAGACGCAGATGCAGACGCAGAGGCAGTATCAGGAAGAATACCAGAAGAGGCAGTCGATGTATTAGGCAAAGTCGTAGGAAGTACAGATAGAGCAGGTAGCAAAGTCGGCGGCCCTTGAGGGGGCTGCACCATAGGAGTAGGAGCCAACTGAAGAGGAGCTGGCGGCTGTGGAAGAACCTGAGGCACAATGACCGGAGGTTGCACAACTAAAGGTTGCGGAAGTGCTGTAGCTCTCTGCGCATAAAGGGGTGGCAAACTCAACAAGTGTGACATTAAAGGATCTTTCTCAAGTTCTTTTGCTGCATCTTGCTGAAGAATAAGCATGGGCGGGAAATCCGTTCCGCTCGCGGATTTTGCGGATTTTCGGTAAATTCGCAATCCGCAAACGCTCGCGAATTTATCGAAAATCCGCAAATTCGCACGCAGCAGATTTTTTTTTCTTGGTGATACAATTTTGCGGCGTGCAGTGTAAGTTCGCAATTGCGAACATGTAGGTGCGGCGGGCAGCAACAATCTCGCACTCGCGAAATTACAAAAATTGCAATTCTGCACAAGAAATCCACGAGCAATCAGCACAGACCTTCTGAAAATGATGATTTTTATGAGAATAACTCCTCAGGTTGACATTTGCCTGCACTTTTTTGGATTTGAGGCCTTTTGACTTTCTTTGGATCACTTTTGGATTAGAAATCAACTTTCACAAGTAAGCTTGTTTGGGGCATTACAGTTGCTGTAATGCTGTTCTGCAGAAAAACGAGTTTTGCTAAACTGAAAGCACTCAGCAGGTGCAAAAGTTCAAATTCATCATTAGTAACCATTCCCTGTAGTGCTTCCTGACTGGGGCCCCTCCAGAGTTCAATTGCTAGTTGCAACAATTGTATGACCCTGCTCTGACCCTCACAGCCGGATCATAGAATCGCTACAAGTAGGCCACAAAGGTCCTGGAAAAAAAAATTGCACTGCAACAGAAAGCAAATTACAGATAAGGAAGCAGGTGCCAGACTGGAATATTAAAACAGTGACACATTAATAAATCAACCCCAAATTAATTCATGTCAGTTGAAGCAGGGCAGGTGTGCTTGCTTTTTCCCTCCATAATCTGCAGTGATGATGAACCAGAGGGTGGCATTGATGTACCAGAGGGTGGCATGGGTGAAACAGAGGGTGGCAGGGGTGAAACAGAGGGTGCTGGGAACCTGTGATGATGAACCAGACGTAGAAACAACATAATCGCGACCATTGCGAGCCGACATGTAAGTTCGCAATTGCGAACTGGTACAAAACCCTCGCGAACTGGCAGAAATCCTTGCGAACACAAAAAAAAAATCTGCAAATTCGCAAGAATTCGCGGATTTTGCGGATTGCGAGTTCGCAAATTCGCAAAATCCGCGCACGCCAGATTCGCAAAATTCGCCCATGCTTACTGAAGAAGCGGCAAAACTGGATAACATTTATCGATCACCATTTTACGTTGCCTGTGCAACTGCTCACTCATCTGTTCTTCTTCGTTTTCTTTAAACTGCATAGCAGCTTGCATTATCGAGATACCCTTTTCTCTCTTATTTCTCTTTGCTAATTTAATTTCCTTCTGTTTGGCTTCCTTACGCCATAGGCGGAAAGAGTCAAACATCGCCGGCCGGGCTTTCTTCTTAAAAAGTTTAACCTCCAGATTATCCAAAATATCTGTGTCAAAACTACCATATTGGGGCCATTTTAAAACACCATCTTTCCTGGTGTATCGGATCCATACTACATTATATGTGATGGGGCCTACGCCATGTTTCACATAAAGTTCATAGGTTGGAGTTCCAATCGGAGGAACCGGACACGAGTCCTCCAATCGGCGTCCCTATTACAACCAAGACAAAACAAATTTCCAAGTCTGCTAAGACCAGGCATCTTCGCTCTCTAGTCTAGCTTCGAACTTCAAAGGATTATCGAATACGATAGTCTTGTGAATACACGAGTCCCTCGGCTTTGGTACTTACAAGTTCCAAATCAAAGATCCCAAGGTGATACCAAACTAAGAACCAAACTAGGGACTGGGAGAAGCTCCACTTATACTTAACTGAGGTATCGATGACGTCACCAGAAGACTCTTCTATCGTTTCGCTCTACCAATCATCAAGGGTCCAAAACAGGGCGATAGTCAGGGCAGCAGTCCTTCGTAGCCGTCGGGAAGCGGGGAACCTCGCAGCAAAGACTTTCAGACCACGTCGACATACAGGGGTCGATGAAGTGGCGGCCTTCCTCCAAAATTTTCACATGAAGCTCCTTACGAACCTCTGGCTTGGACCGGTACCGCTGAAATCGCCCCACGTTGGGCGCCAACTGAAGTACTGGGTTTTTCAGAACCCAGCGGTGCCAGGGAACACACCCTAAGACTTCGAGTCCTTCCTGTTTCAGACTACAGAAACACAGAGTCTTCTAGGTGAAGTCAAAGATCGTATTTATTGGCTGCAGCCAGTAACAGGTATCCTAGAAGTACAACACGGTGTATATTCTCAGGAGACTGCCCTACTGGCCTCCTCATTCTCCACTCCTCTCCTTCCTCAAGCACTTAATTATGGCCACATTGAAGTACTGGGTTTTTCAGAACCCAGCGGTGCCAGGGAACACACCCTAAGACTTCGAGTCCTTCCTGTTTCAGACTACAGAAACACATAGTCTCCTAGGTGAAGTCAAAGATCGTATTTATTGGCTGCAGCCGGTAACAGGTATCCTAGTAGTACAACACGGTGTATATTCTCAGGAGACTGCTCAAACTTACAAAACCAGCCTTCTCTTTTTATACAAAATATTATGCTTTAGGCAAACATTCCTTATTTTACAGTTGACCATTCACATATTTTCACTACAAAGAAAAAGCAGAGTCATGATGACAAGCCCATATTTCAGTTTGTCCAGCCCTCAATCAATTACCCGTCAGTATTTTCATCAGATATCGATGGACCCCCAATAAAAACGGGCACCTCCTCCTCGTAAAGCAAGTAATAAAGAAAGAAACAGGGACAGGTGTGGTAAGATTAGGCATGGTTTGTGTGCGATGAATGGTTTATGATATGTTGTGCCTTGATACTAATCTCATTCGGCCACTGGGAAAGGAACTGGCCGAACAGGTTTGGCTTCAGGCAGTGGAGTCAGCTTGCCCAGGTCACAGAGGAGTCGGAAAAGGTGTACGTGTCCTTCAGACTCGTTTTTGGCCTTAGTCATTGGCCTATGTGAGGGCAATCACAAAATGGCTGCCGTTCACAAAATGGAACCCGAGGGTTCAGGACAGAAACTCTGATTTCAGGGTGATTTCGTCACCCGAGTATGACGGAAATGCTTGTGCATAGTATTCTAATCATTCTCGGTCTGCTGATACCAAAATCGTCATGATACGGCGATGTTTATAACACGGGTCCAGAATTTTCAGTACCACAACATCCTTTACAACATTTTCCTCTAAAAGAGGAAAGCCTAGGAGATTAAAAGGGGACTTCAGTAGCCATGGTACACAGCTGTTCCATCGTTAATTTTCAACAATGATGAATGAATTTATAAAATGTCTGACACTCTGCAACAAAGTGCCTTGTTGCTGTTTCTTGCAACTTAATGCAAAGAATGGGAGACAGACAGGCTATTCTAAGAAGGCAGTAAAGAGTCAGGTTTGGATGTCTTACAATAGTAAATGTGGTTTTCAATCTAATGAAGAGAAATAGCGAGGAAGTGCATGCTTTGGCAGGTAGGTTTGAGAACAATTGGATAGCTAGTTATGCATGGTTTGACCAATGGACTATCTCATGAAATCTATGACACCTCACCTCAGATATTGTGAAGATGGTCACTAGCAGGTTATCCTCTCCTGATACAAAAAAAACAAAACATTTGCTTATGATGCACCCCAAATTCTTTGCCTTGTGAACTTTTCAATGTTCTCCTTGACAGGGCAGTGGGGACTTTCCATTGTGCCTAACATCCAATATCATTGTATTAAAATGGCTTCGTATTTACCTTCAGTGCACTCTTTATTTTTTTACCATACCTAGGGCCAGATGTACAAATGTTTTTGAGGTCACAAATGGCCCTATTTGCAGAATTGTCCCATTTGCGACCATATTTTTTAACATGCAAAGACCAAATTTGCGTTTTGATAACCTGTTACTGAATCAAAAATTGGATATGCGATATGATTTTAGAATGCGGAGTGTTTAGGGCATACCTTCCTAATATTGAATCGCAATGGTATGTGTGAATGGTTTGCAACCGAAATGCAGTCACAAAACATTAAGATTTTACCACCTACTTAAAGTAGGTGGTAACCCATCTGAAAATGGGAAGGGATCCCCAAGGCACGCCCCGCCATTTATGAATGTTTGTAAAGAAATTAAAACAAAACTTTGTATTTTTACTTTTGAAATGCATCCGGTATTCCTTTAAGAAAAACAGGCTGCATTAAAAAAAACATTGCTTTATTGAAAAGTAATCACAGATATGGGTGGTCTGCTGACCTCAGCTGTTTATGAATTGCTTTTAATATCTTTCATCAATATGTTATGCATTTATTCAACTGTTGCACACATGTCTAGCACTTTAAGCACTTTATGTAAATCGTTTGCATTTTTTAAATGTGTGTTTTATTATTGTGTCTATCTTTTTACATAGTGGAATAAAAGTATTTTGAATGAAAGCCTGACTGAATTTCAGAATTTTTCAATACCAGCACATGTAAAATTTGAAAGTACATGCCAAACTTTTCAAACACTTTGCACCCCGTCCTATGGGCTACTCTAGTGGTGACTTATATATCAAAAAAAGGAAGGTTTAAACTTAGCAAAGGGTTTATTTTGCCAGGTCAAAATGGCAGTTTAAAAAAAGGGTTACTTAAGTGGGTGACACAATAAGTGCTGCAGGCCTGCTAGTAGCGTTAAATTCAGAGACCCTGGGTACATGTAGTACCACTTTACGAGGGACTTACAAGTAAACTAAATGTGTCAACTTGGTGTAAGCCAATGTTACCATGCTTAGTGGAGAGAGGACATGCACTTTAGCACTGATTAGCAATGGCCTTAAAGCCAACATAAACGGATTCAGAAAGCAAAAGGGTTAAGGAAAAAAGTTTGTGATGACCCTGCAGAAAGGACCAAGTCCAACACTCTTCCCCCCTGCATTCAGGTAAATCATCATTCATGCACTTTTCTTTGTGAGCCGAGCAATGATGTAGGGTTTGTTGGTCAATAGATTACCAATAGCCTTTTGTTGCAAAGTCATCCGTGTGCTGTGGGCACCCCATTTTTTGGCTGACCGGTACCAGTGGTAAGTGACTCTGACTCTCCCTGGGCTCTGCCTAAAAAGGCCCAGGGCTATGCTGAAAATACAGTTAGAATACAGTGAAAACACCTAGATATACTAGGGTACAGTTTGGGTTAGGGTACCCCTATGATTGGCATGACCTCCATTATAAGGCCTTAGTACATAATAGGGCAGGGGGATCAAAACTGCCTTTACGCCCTTAGTATATGATTGGGCATGGCAGTTTAGAGGCCATCAACCCTTTCTGCACTTGCATGTGTGCACTGCTGAGGGCTGAGGTCAGTTTAAAAGCAGACCTGTGTTACAGGACTGCTTTTAAAATGGAAATTGTGCCCAAACACGACTTTGGCTTTAAAATTGATAATAAAAAACACTTTGGCATATTAGGGTCTCCTCTATGTGTCCCAGTGGTGGGGGGAGGTCAGGTAGTTATAAGGAGGACCCTTATAAAATAGATTTTATAAGCCTTGGGTTTTGTGAGATTGCAGACTTCACTTCCCACATTGTAGTAAAGTGCTTCTCAAAATGGACTTTTGTGCCAGGAGCACTTGGTGAGTGGATCTGCAATTTGTGTACATATTCAGAACCCCTAATGTCTCCTTTAGTGTTCCAGGGGTGAGGGGTCCTGTATATATAGGTCAACATGAGAAGAAGTTATTCATTAATAATTTCTGCAAGGAGAATCAGAAAAATATAATTCATGGACTTACTAGAATGGTATTGATAAATCCAACAATAAGTTATTGCTTAACCCTTTCCATGTGTCGGACAGTAGGGAGCCGTCCGACGTCACGGCGTGTGCGTCGGACGGCTCACAGCTGTCCCAGCACCCACCCACAGTGCTGGCGCTCCCACGTGGGATGCCTATCTACGTGCCCCCACCAGTGGAAGCCCTTCCCCTGCCTTGCCCTGCACCCCCTCCACATCATCAATGACATCAGCGCAGGAGGCGCACTGACATCATTGGAGGTTTCCCTTTGTTTCCCGAAGCGCTTGAAGCCATTTGCTTCCAGCGTGTCGGGAACAAATAGGTTAGTTTCTCCTCTGGGGAGGGGGGATTTCAACAAAAGAGGCATCGGGGGAAAGGAAAGGGTTTTCCTTTCCCCTGATGCCTCTTTTGTGCATTCCTGCTGCGCGATCGTGCGATCGTGCAGCAGGAATGCCCACTAGATGCCAGGATTTTTTTTTTTTTTTTTTAAAGGGACAAGTCCTTTACTGTTTGGGGGAGTGGCCCCTTAGGCAAGATACACTCCCCTTTTTGAGCCAATGTTGTATGGCTTGGTCTGCGCCTGTGGGGGGGGGGGGCAGATTTCATCATTTGTTTCAAATAAATGGCCCACTGGACCACCAGGGAATCATTTGTAGGGACTGGCCCCTTGGGCAAGGGCCGCTCCCCTTTGCGGGAATTGTTTGTGGCTGTCTGCCCCCATGGAGGGCAGATCTCACCATTTTTTATATAGGACCCACTGGACCACCAGGGATTTATTTATGGAGAGTGACCCCTTGGGCAAGGGTCGCTCTCCTTTGGGGGCAATATTTGAGACTGTGTCTGCCCCCCATGGGGGCAGATCTCACCATGTTTTTTTTTAATTGGGCCCACTAGACCACCAGGGATTTGTTTATGGGAGTGGCACATTGGGCAAGCGTCGCTCCCCTTTGGGAAGCATTCATTTCGCTGTTTCTGCCACCCTGAGGGGCAGATCGACTGATTTCTTTTTTGTAGGGCCACTAGGCCACCAGGGTTTTATTTTTTTATGTTGGGGAGCAGGCCTTTGGACAAGGGTCGCTCCCCTTTATGGGAGGATGATTGTGGTCATTTCTGCCCTCTTTGGGTGGAAGATTAGCAGTATGTTTTTGAGCCCATCTGCCCCAAAGTGAGGCAGAAGCCACTAGAAACCAGGGTATTTAAAATGTTTGTGTTGGGGAGTGGCCTCAAGGGCAAGGGTTGGTCCCCTTTTACGGGAGTTACTATTTTATTTATACTCTTAGGCTCACCTACCCCTTAGCTTGGCTGGTGGATTGTGTGTGGACTGGTGCATTATTTGCATATGTGATTGAAATGTTTTTTTCTCCTTTTTATTCTAGTGTAAAGCTTTTGAATCCTGTTTAAGGTTTCGGCAGTGGTTTGCGAAGTTGCAATTTTTTGGTAAGAAAATCATTTTTGTTGTATTTATTCCAAATGAGTATTATTGTCATGCATGAATGAATTTTTTTGGCAGCATATTTAGGAGCACATTAGGATGGCGGACGAACCTGCGTCCGTCCGCCACCCCAGAAGAGGAGGGACCGTCCGCAGGGGCAGCGGCGGTCCCTCAGTGAAAATTAGGATGTGACCACCACCCTGGCGGTCACATCCTGTATTTTTAACATTGCGGCAGGTGCTACTTGAAGCAGCACACGCCGCAATGTTAAAAACACCATGTTTTCCTTTGCGTGTACAAAGCTGCAGGCACTGCGTGGTGCCTGCCGCTTAGTGCACGCAAAGGCAGGGGGTACCATAGGTACCCCCCATGTGCACCTCCCACTCCCCCTTCACCCCTGGGCGCCCGCAACGGTCCCCCAAAGAAAAGTCTGTATGCCTTTCCACGGCGGAAATGCCGCAGTGTAAAGGCATAGGAACGCTGACATCGTAATATGGCTGGCGGTGTCTGATAGACACCGCCAGCCATGTTAGAGCTTTTCCGCCGCAGTCGGAAGGTGACCGCGGCGGAAAAGCGGAGTATGCAAAAAAGATCCCCCAGCCATCCTAATCTGGAGGGGGGTCTTTTTTCAGTCCGCAGCGGTTAGTCCGCATCCTCCGGGCCGGCAGTGGCTTCCGCCGGCACGGAGGATGTGGATTAACCTCAATCCTAAAGAGCCCCTAGGTTAGTGTTTTGAGAAAGACATTATTTCCGATGTTTTTTGTATTGTCTTATGTGTAATTTTCTTTTCTCTTTCTTTTTTAGTGGGATTTGTTGATCCTTACTGTGTCTGTGCAGAGTAGGTGGTGGTGAGTCTAGCTGCTTCTGGCAAGTGAGTGGTATTATTTTGGAGTATATAGGTCTTTCCGATAAAGACGCATTTTGTTTATTACTTATTTTACAAAGTGCTTGTTGTTGTTGACTTGTTTGACAAGTTACCTTTATTAGTAAGGATTATGGCTAGCCGTAGAATTACTGCTCAGCAGGTGGTTGGTATGCTTTTTGAATCTTCCTCTGACCATGATTATGAGACTGACTCTGAATCTGAGGGAGAGAAGGGAGTGGAAGAATCAGGGAGTGAGCTTTCTCTCCACATGGAATCATCGTATGATGAAACTACTCTCAGTGCGGATGAAGCTACTCTCAGTTCAGATGAAGGGCCTGTTTTAGAGGAGTACACTGATGTGCCAATGGTGCAAGAGGCATCTGGGTGGCAACCTGAGGCTGCTAGGCTTCCTACTGGAAGTGTTGATCTCTGGGTTGATCCAAACATGGTGCAGCCGGTGCTGCCTGCCTTTAGTGGTGATGCAGGGTGCAGAGTGGATTGTGTTTTTTTTTGCCTATTCAGTTTTTTCAGTTGTTCATTGATGATGTATTTTTGGGTGAGATTGTTGAGCAGACTAATTTGTATGCTGAACAGTTTTTGAGGGACAACAGTGCCAGACTTAGGCCCCGCTCTAGAGATACCCGGTGGACTCCCACAAATATGGATGGGATGAAGAAGTTTTTGGGTTTGACTTCTTTGATGGGCTTGATAAGGAAGCCGTCCCTGGCTTCATATTAGTCTACCAGTCCCTTGATGGCAATGGTCATATTTCCTGCAATTATGAGTCATGATTGGTATTTACTTTTGCTTCGGATGCTGCATTTTGTTGATAATGCTTTGGCGTTGCCACAAGATCCTTCTGACTGTGACCATCTTTTTAAGTTTCAGCCTGTTCTTGATCACTTTCAGAGCTCTATACTCCAGGCAAAGAAATATCTGTTGATGAGTCTTTGGTCCTGTTCAAGGGCCGTTTGGTTTTTAGGCAGTACATTCCTAGCAAGAGGGCACATTATGGAATTAAGATGTTTATGCTGTCTGAGAGTAGGACAGGATATGTATTTAATTTACGGGTGTACATTTGTAGGGATTCCACTATTGCCCCCCTGGTTGTCCGTTCACTTTTGGAGTTTCAGTGAAAATTGTAAGGGATCTTGCTAGAGGACTGTATAACTGTATAACAGAGGCCACCATTTGTACCTTGATATCTTCGACACTGCTGTGCAATTGTTTAAGGAATTGTTCAAAGTGGCCACTTTTTTTTCCTTGAAGCACAATCCGCTCTAACCTTAAAGGTTACCCAAAAGAGCCTGTTTGCAAAAAGTTTCAGAGGGTACAATGCAGTGCTTTGCGTAGTGAGGAACGGATAGCTGTGAAATTTGTGGACAGGAGGGAAATGTTTATGCTGACTACCATTCATGATGAGAGTACTTCACCTGTGACTGTGTAGGGTCAGCTTGGTGAATTTTAGAATACAATAAGCACATGGGTGGTGTCGATAGAGTAGATCAGAGGTTGGAACCATACACTGCTATTCGTAAGGCTTACATTTGGTATAAGAAAGTGGCCATCCATCTCTTCAGTTTAGCAACTTCCTATGCTTTTGTTGTGTACAAGGAATATTCTCCGGCGTCAAATATGACTTTTGTTCAGTTTCATGAGTCTGTGATAGGCAGCCTTTTTGTTGTGAAATAGGCAAGTGTTCCTAGAGTTGGAGTGGTGGAGGATGTGGCTAGATTGAAAGATTGCCACTTTCCTGATTCAATTCCTCCCATGCCCAAAGAAAACAATCCCTTTAAGAGATGTAGAGTCTGCTTGTGAAGAGGTGTGCAGAAGGAGAGTTGTATGCACTGTGCCGATTGTCCTTCTAATCCTGGGCTGTGTGGGCCCACATGTTTCAGATTGTATCACACTCAAGCAACCGTGAGTCTAGTAGTGTACTGCCTGGTCTGTATGGTTTTATATAGTTGTTCGGTTTAACATTTGGCAATAGAATTATGTCTTTAGTTATTGCTGTTGTTCTTGTAGGTATAGTTTTGTATTTATTTGCAATTGGTTTGTGTTTTCTTCCTTGTTATGATGGTGTGTGTTGACTGGCGCTTGACTGGCAGTGTGCGTGGACTGGCGCTTGGCTGGCGGTGCATGGACTGGCACTTGGCTGGCGTGTGTGTGGATTGGCGCTTGGCTGGCGGTGTGCGTGGACTGGCGCTTGGCTTGCAGTGTGCGTGTGTGTGGACTGGCTCTTGGCTGGTGGTGTGTGTGCACTGGTGCTTG
Organism: Lissotriton vulgaris; assembly: GCF_964263255.1. NCBI lineage: Eukaryota > Metazoa > Chordata > Amphibia > Caudata > Salamandridae > Lissotriton > Lissotriton vulgaris. The sequence goes on along the minus strand of NC_141685.1, from coordinate 1,529,824,451 downwards.
GCTGCCGGTGTGCGTGGATTGGTCCTTGGCTAGTGGTGTGCATGAATTAGCGCTTGGCAGGTGGTGTGCGTGGATTGGCACTTGGCTGGTGGTGTCTGTGGACTGGTACTTGGCTGGCGGTGTGCGTGGACTGGTGCATGCCTGGCAGTGAGTGGACTGGAGCTTGGCTGGCGATGTGTGTGGATTGGCAGTTGGCTGCTGATGTGCATGGACTGGCGCTTGGCGCTTGTCATCAGTGATGTCATTTAAGATGTCATCAGTGATGTCATCAGTGATGTCACTGACCATGTCATGAATGATGTAATATGTGACATCATCAGCAGTGGATTGCGGGTGCGCGATATATAGTTAGTGCAACTAACTATATATGCGAATTTCAATGGTTTTGTGCGAGTAAAATAAGGTTTTGTAAATGCTAATCCCTAACTATATATGGTCTATAACCTATGGTTTTTTCAGTGAATTTTCAAGATTTTGTAAATGCTAATTCCTAACTATATATGGTCTATAACCTATGTTTTCTTCAGTGAATTTCAATGGTTTTTTAATAGTAAATATCAAAAGCTGTAAAATGTATTCTTTTTCTAATTCAAAAATATATTTTTTATATTTTTGTATTATATTTTTTTAATTTAAATTTTATTTAAATTATTTATTATTGTTTCGCTGCCGGTCCGCGAACCGGTAAACGTTCCGTTAGTGCAAGTACCGCGTTCGAAAGCCACATTGTGACGCGTCGCGTAATCGCAACATATCGCGTTACTGCGTAATGCGTGTTATGACGCGCCGCGTTAGCGCACCCGGAAGTGCTCTGGAACGCGAACCAAGGCGCGAAACGCAGAGCCCCGGAAACGATCCGAGGCACGGCGCGGAGCGCGTAACGTAAGCATAACAGGTCATGTGACTAGTTTATAAAACTTTTCATTGGTTCATTTTACTTTTAGTTTCCTAATGATGAAAGGCTTGATCTTATGACGTAAAATTAACACTTTTCATTGGTTTAGAACATTTTTGTTTACCAAATGATGAAAGTCCCACCTTTTTTCCTCACTCTGACTTTCATTTTTATGAGAGAAAGACCTGTTTCTACTTGTTCAGTCATGGCATCTGTAGTAGCTGTAGCTGGTGGACCCCCAGCACCACCACCACCTCCAAGGAAGAGTGGACCACCTCCTCAGGTCATCCTCCAACAAGAGGAGGAAGAAGAAGAAGAAGAGGAGCAGGAGCAAGGGACAGCCAAGGAGGTCCCATATAAAAGAAAATTTTATTTGGCAATTTTTTTCATTTCCTCAACATGAAAAAAAGGTAAATGCCCGGTACGTTACCTGCCTCATCTACCACAATGTACTCTCCAGAGGAACCGAAAAAAAATATAGTTATGGTAATCATACCATGCATCGCCATATGGAGAGGTGGCACCCGATGAATTACAGTGCTGCCCAAATACGAGATTTGGTGGATAACCCCCGACCTGCCAGTACATCCACCAATGAAGTGGCAGTGACGGAATCAGAGGCAAGGGAAACGGTCCCAAATCTTCAGAACAACTTTGGCCAAATGAAAATGACATGTTTAACTTGCGGCAAATTAATTTTGTGTGGAGAGAGGAGTGTTACTCTAATTAATAGAGCTTTTGAACATCATCAATGTACAAAACGTCCCAGAAACTAAATTTTCTTTTTTTTTTTGTTGCTCCTGTTGAGCCCTTTTTAATGAATCATTTTTGTTTCCCCCCCCCAAAAACACAAAAAAATATAAAATAACAAAAATAATAAAAAAAAGTTATTTTCAGAACTACCTTCCCTTTATGAAAAATTGCTAGAATATTTAGCACTCTAGCAACCTCTATTTCTTTTTATTCGCTTCCCGGTTCGCGCTCCGGCACGCGAACCGGAAGCAAACTAAAAAAAGAAAATAAAAAAAAAAAAGAAGAGTAAGTAAACAGAGAGTAATGTTAAAAGAAAGACAAATAGAGGGAGTAACACACAGTTACTGTTGAAAGAGGGACTGAGAAAAGGAGTAGAACGAGCAGTATAAGTAAGTAATAGAAAAAGAAATGAGGGAAGTAGCAAAGGCAGGAAACTAAGGGTTAAAGAAATGAAGCAGTGGAACTAATAAAAGTTAAATGTGATAGAGATGTGACGTAAAGAGTACTAAACACTTACCTTATAATTGTCGTTAACGTAGTCAATTGTCATTTTTATACTTTTAATCTGTGTAAGAAAGAACAAAAAATTTTAAATTAATAGAAGCTAGTAAAAAAAGTGAGCATGAGACAAGATGAATACATATTAAAAATCACAATTCAAAGTACAAAATTAATTATACATATTTAATGGTTTATTTTTGCTGTTCTCAGAATATATCAAATTTCACTGAAAACAGTGAGTTGAAGGTAATCATCATATAACAGCGGGGGAAAAAAACACAATCAAAATGATTGTGTTTAAAAAACCCTTAAAATATAATCAATCAGAAATCAGAACTCCTCAAAAGTAACTTACTTTCTATGACGTCAAAGGAAGTCCTATGAACAGCTTATACTCTGTTGTGCTGTTACTATTTTCTGCCCGCCACTTTCTGAAAGATAAACTCCATCGATTTAAGAAAATGAGACATACAAAGCAATTTAAAACAGCACACTAAATTACAGCAACACCTAGAATTATTATAGTCCAGTTACCTACCCAAAATTCTCACTTCAGAAAACAAGTCAAAAGGCAACATTGCTTCATACTCAATTGATAATGTTTGCTGAAAGACTAGCCTTTTTTATTTCAAATAAGCAGTGTAATATCCTGATGTTGTCAAAGGACCATCTTAAAATATAATAGGTGCAGTTGCAAATGTTCTTCCTGAAATCGATGACTGTGTAGCCAAAACATTTTTAATTAGACTTAACAACTTTTTTTCATCCAGTTTATGTAGTTGAAATTGTAAAATGACGTTTCACCAATTAGTTTCAATAAATAATGTGGACAGGATTGCAGACTTACATTTCCTCTACTCCTTATTTTGATCTGCTGCTTGAATTAGCTTATAAACACAAACAGTTTTCGCTCTGTACTACAGTTATCCACAAGGCCATATACAGTAGGAGCCATTAGAACCTCTTGAAATTCCTCGGAACAAATCCCAAGATTCCTTTCCTAAAATTTTGGTTGTAAGAACACCAGGTAAGAATTTTGAAGGTGGAAAGGCAATCTTTTTTTGAAAGTTAAAACAGAATCATTGCAGAATGACCAGCCGTTTCCAGATTTTAAATAAGCTGTGTAATGTCCTGAAGTAGTTGAAGGACTGTCATGATATATAATTGCTGTAGTTACAAAAGTCTGTCCTGATATTGACAACTGCGAAGCCACAAAATTATTAATTAAAGTTGTCAATTTAGTTTCATCAGGCCTACATTGTTGGAACATTAAAATGACATACTGGCCATGACTTCGTAAAATTAACGTGGCCAGCATTGCAGACTTACATTGGCTACACTCCATGTTTTGATCGGCTGCCTTTACTAGCTTATTGAAGGATACTGATTTACTGTCAGGCAAAGTTAAATATATAAATCTTTCTGAGTCTACACTAGTAGTACTTGATAGCCTACAGTTCTCGCAATCATGCTGCCATTGATAAGAAAGGCCAAACAGATAATCTACATCTACACCTTCATCTTGCAATACATCAAGCATATACATTAAAAACTCCTGACAATCCTGCTGAATATTTTCAGAGAATTGTGTTTGACCTGAACATTCGTCTAACAGATAACGAATTTCAGACACACTTTCTACTCTTGTTCTATCAACGCTACATTTCTCTAACACAGAATTCAACAAACAGCATAAACTTTGTTCCGAATTGATCACAATCTGTTCTTTTAAAGTCTCTAGTGAAAAGAGAACATTAACAACTACATTAGCATAGCAGTTGACACCAGAACTATTTTCAAATTCAAAACCAACAACATTTTCAACAGAATTCATTTTATTCCTGCTTACAATTTTTGGTTCATTGACTTTTGGTCTTTTTGCTACAACCTCCCTACTATTACTGATATTTCTTCGTTTCCGGCCTACCACACGTTTCTCAAACAAAGGATATTGAGGCAAATGTGGCGCATACTCTCTTCTTAACCTATTGTATTCCTTAACACAATCTAGATCCGCACAAATGTTTGTGACATCACAGTCAATCAAGTACAATCCCGATAAAGTTCTGACTCGTGACAATGCTACATAAGCCATACCCTCTTTGAACACAGAACTGCCAATATTCACTAAAGCAGTGTCTACACTTAAACCTTGCGATTTATGAATTGTCACCGCATATGCCAAGCAAACAGGAAACTGCTTACGGCGAACATATAGGTCTTTCACAAGCAAAAACCTAGCTGTGCAACGACCAATTAGCTGTACTTCCTCAATGCCATCAAATTTAATTTTTAAAAATTCAATTCCATCTCTACTTCTATATTTCTCAAAATCAACAACATTACCCATTGATCCATTTACCAGACCTCTTTCAACATGTAAATTCCTTCTCAAAATGATACGGCAATTTAAGCACACATTCAGAGTCTTTTCAAAACCCGCAGTTTTAGATATAGTCTTCTCTAATGAATCCAATTTAGTTTTCAAATTCTCAGACAAAACAATTGTTGTACCCATATGCTCTATTCTGTCAATAGCTTCCAGTTTCACAATCTCTTGGTTTTCTAAATTCAACATTTTGTTGTTGAAGATGGAACATTCTGCAAGAGTTGGCATCAAACATATTCCAGATTTCTTCTCAGTAATTTTCTGAAAAATATCCTCTGGCAGAACGTCTTCTTCTGGATACAAATTTGATAGTAATCGTGCATGTAAAGCTTATTTCCCATGCTCAGTCATTTTCCCGATTCTAACATCTTGTAGAATATTCTTGTAATCTTCGTCCTTCGCCTGACGCATATTTTCACGCAGCTCAGCATAATTGAAGTTTAACCATATGTTAACTTTGCCAATGCTCCCTAGGCACTTCCTGGTATCTTCATGTGTAAGCAGTTTAAACACTGGTTGTCCTTTCACTGGTGTCAGCTGCAGAAGATCACCGAAAACAATGATGTGTTTGCCACCGAATAACACATCATACTCTGTTTTAAGAACTTCCTGCATTCTCAAATGCACAAAGGCAAGCATGACATTGGAAACCATGCTTACTTCGTCAATGATAAGAAGTTTCATCTTCTTCAAGACTCTAGATACTTCACAACAAGCATCCCCAGATAACTTGTGGTATTGTAATATGTTATCATGCTCCACTGGCAGCATCAGTAGCCGATGCAAAGTAATCCCTTTAATGTTATGTGCTGCCAGTCCAGTTGGAGCGGTCACAACACAAGACAGCGATGACTCAGTCCTTTTCTGCAGATAACATGAAATTGCTTTAATGAGGAAACTTTTTCCAGTTCCTGCTTCTCCACTCACGTACAGTCGGACAGGCTTCAACGACGTACATGAGCACTCTTTCTTCTCATGACTTAGTCCATGCTCAATTTGGTTGGTAACTTCGTCATATATTTTCCTCTGCTCAACGTTGAGTTGTCTTTCCAAATCTTCTAAGTTAACCGCATCCTCCTGAGCATGTGCCATGGCTCTTTCCACTTCAATCATGGCAGTGGCAGCTTCATTTTTGATAACTGGTTCTCCTAGTGGATCCTGACTCAATGAAACAGAACTCTGACTGTCCTGAGAACTGTCTCTAGCAATCTCAGCTGCAATTGTTGCTTCCTGCTCGATTTCTGCATTCAACATTTCTAGATATTTTGGAAAAACAGAACATTCTATGGACTCCTTGGCTGCATTGAAAGAGTCTTCGTAACAGAGGAAATCTCCAAGCAGTTCCTCTTCTGCACGCCAAGGCTTGAAAAGTTGCAAAAGAGCTAAATAGAAAAACTCTTTTCTTTCTGGAGATTCGCAATTCAATTTTCGATGATTTACCAATTGACATTTTCTTTCGTTGACCAGACATCCCTCACTTCCAATTACAGCATACACTCCTTTATCAATATCTTCTTTGATGTTCCTCTTGAAAACGTAATTTTGAAGAACATCATACAGACAAACATTCTCCAGGTGACTGCTTCTATTTGGATAATATGTATCCAACATGTTGGTCTTCAAAATATCTGTACTGCTTGGCTCCTTCTCCGCCAAATACTCAATTTCCCGTACAAGTTTCAGAACTCGATTACGCGTTGCAGCAAGACCAAGACTCGCCCAAATGATACTCCTAGATTTGGCATAGAGACTTGCTGAAGATAACCGGTCAGAACATTCGTAAGCTCCGATTTCTCGATGTGACAACATCTCCAGACTGAAACTGTACAACTTCTTACTGAGGCTCTTTTCATGGGAAATATCCTCCCACATATCCTTCAGTTCTGTCTTTCCTTTTTTGGTGATGTAAGACGTCACATACCGAGCCACAGCCATACAGTTGTCAGCCACAAACTGTATATCCATGTTAGCATTCCACATGGACAAAATCACTGGGTTGTAGTCGTTAATGTACTTGGACTCTTCGTTTCTTTTCAAATTGTATGTGTTTTTGGGTGATTTACTCGTCACATTATGTCGCAGCGAAGACATCAAATTGTTAACTCTTCCTTTTGATATCACCGACCGTGGAAATGCAAAACGACATTTGGTGTAGTACTTGTCCTTGTTTCTGAATTTACGACGACAGTACTTTCCACAACGATGGCTTTGAAACCGTAAAACTTGTTCTCTTAGACTTTTATCTTCGTTTGTCTTTGGAACAGCACATGTAGCATACTGTTCTATGAAACTCATCATTAAGTCATCCGGATCTGTTCCAAATTTGGGTGCATCTTTGATCCATAGCAGCATATGTATATGAGGAGCTCCTCTTGCTTGATAGTCCTTTCTCCAGAAGAAATCCAACACCTCTCCAAGAGGTGGATTTTTCTTGTTCATGATGAAAGACATCATAGCTTCAAATCTATGATTGAAGTACCTGCATACATTCACTGGATCCAAAGAGCACAGTTCTCCGGGTGTTTTGAATTCGATATTTTCAATGTTTCCATTTGCCTCTCGTAGAAATTCAAGTAAGTCTTCCCAGCCATACTCAGCACAGCTGAGAGTGAGGAACCATGTGGGAGTTCCTAAGTTCCTCAGCATACATTTTAAGTCACCATGACGGCGGTACCAATACTCATTAGTACCACGCTGACAAGCCATGAGATTAATCAGGTGAGAATCCAAAATACTATCTTGCACATTGACTTTATCCATAAAGTCCCTTGCCGAGATATTTCGCAGTTGTACACCACTTTTCAAGATGTGGTTCACTGCATAAGACAATCCAGAGAGATCACTTTCAAACAGTAGATGAAATAAATAGGGAATGCATTGACGAAACCTAGGATCTTCTGCAAACAATCGTAAAGTCCGGTATTCTGAAGCAGGAATTTGAACAGGTCGCTCATCATATCGTCCTCCTCGACCTGTGGGAAATAACTGTGGGAAACATCGAGCTTCCAAACTTTCCTCCCAAACACTAATGGGACTCCCTTTGGCTTGTTTCATTTGAAACAACTCAATAGCATTCCCCATGACTTCCTTGGAATGCAAAGGATGAACACTGTAATGTTCATATATTTCTTCATTTTTAGAGGCTTCTACTTTCTCAATTTGTCCAGCACACAAATCGCTGTCCTCTTCTTCACTTACTTCCTCTTCTGCAACATATACATTCTTATAGTACTTATTATTTTTTTTCAAATACAATGTTGCCTTTTTGAATTTCCTAACATCCACTAAATCTTGCCATATTTTCTTATTCTTTGTCGGAACCCCATTAACTAAGATAACCAGAGGTTCCACTTTTTCTACTCCAATTGTGTTAATGTTTTTGTTCAAATCTAGAGGCAAATAAACAACTCTTCCCTTTAATCCTCTCTGTAAATCTGATGGAGGCAACTTCCCTGTCTTTGGCTCCATTCGTACAATAGCCTGGAAGGGATGGACACTTTGAATCAAAATAGATTCATAAGTATTTAAATCCTTCAATTCAGAGGGAATGTCAACTAATTCCAGATTATTATAAACCGCTCTAGCAGGCATCTGGTTTTGGTTTAATTTGTTATAACAATAAGTACACATACGTTGGTCCGTTCCGCAAATCAAAACAATTTTCTACCATCAAGTATGTGACAAAATCCTTCCATTCACTATTGTTTTCCATATCACTTTTTGCATATAAATCCACTAACTTAGTCTGATTCTTATAATAAGTCCGTCGACAACACACACAAGTGAAATTAGGCCTCTCACTTGATTTCACTATAAACGTGGAAATTTCCTTGTGAAACTTATGTGTACTGAAAATCTGTACACTGTCTTCCACATTACCTTCTTCTAGTGGTTCAATTTCAACATTGTTCTCTTTACCAGCAAAGTAACAGAACTCAATTTCTTGACAAATATTCTTCACATCTACTTCAGAACCATGCAAAAGAGCTCTGCTTAATTGTTTAAGCATAATTGCTGGACTCTTAGCATAATACAACATTCTAACTAATTTCCTCCCTTTATTATGATGCACTGCTAGCATCCTGAAATGATGAAAAACACTCTGGCATACTCTCCTGGAAAGACAAGCCAGTGAATGACCATGCAAACCTGTCACTTGTCTCACTCTGCAAGGATCTAATTCTTGCAACAACTTTATTTTTTGTTTTAAACTTTTCTTATTAAATGTCCGTATAAAATCACAAAGCAAATTGATGGAATCCTGTCGCACACTGCAAATAGAACTACACTTCCAGGTGTACACTGGTCCCTTAGGACGTCTCCCTAAAACCTCATCACTTAACACCTCTTCTGCATCTGCAGACACAAGTTTTTCTTTTTCAACCGGGCGAGCATCTTTTACCTCATATGCTCGACCACTGCTGTCAACTGCATGCACCAAATCATTGTCCTGAAAATAACTCTCCTCATTAAAAAATGCCTCACTATTTGAACTATGCATCCATTCTCTTGAGAAAACTTCACAAAAATTACTTTGATTAACTACTCTCTTCCATCTACTATTTGATTTGAAAACATAGATTACCTTGTTTAGTTTCCTAATTCTATTAATTACCAAAATAAATAACTTTCGCTTAATTTCGAAAGCCTGATCAATAATTTTCTCTACATTTTTCTTTTTCTTATAAAATGCCACTTTCTGTTGGCCTTTCTTAAATTGTTTTAGCAAATTGACAATTACCCTGTTGCGGAACATTCGCCTACGAATGTCCCTGAATGTATTTTCCCTTCTACTGCCATGCACAGAGTTATCTCCTGCTCTAGCAGAAACTTTTTTGATGGGCCTTTCCTTTCCATTTAAATTGGCTCTCTTTTTCTGGACTAAAACTTGTTCTGTAGTTATACTTTTGTTTCTACAAATGTTTCTAAGGAATGATTTTGTTCTCTTACTGGAGCTTTCTTCGTGCGTTGAGGTGATTTTAATGTAGAGGACTGCTGCAAGCATTTAGTAATCTGCTGTCTTTGACGTTTCGTAGCCTTTCGGACTCTATCCTTAGACAGCATTGTCTAATTTCTAAATAATCTGCAGTTGAATCTGTGGTAAAATATAATAAAAAATGTTATTAACTACTATTACCAAACAGTAAATCAATAACAGTAAGGATTTGATTCAGCAATGCTATAAAGATGATTCAGTGAAATCTTCTTAATTTTACTGTGACAGTGATACATGTACAGGCCTACCAATGAAGTGAATCATGTCCACTGCAGTCTTGAACAAAGGCCAGACCTCCTCTATCTCCCTGAACACGCCTAAACATCATCTGCACAATGTGATTCGTAATGTTAGGAAACACAAGTGATATAATTGAAAAACGTGCAAATATTTTTGCACATTTAACAAACACATCACCTGTATTTCTTCAGCTTACTTATCTCATTGTGCAGATGTACTCTACGTCCTATGTAGAAGCACACCCTATCAATACTTAAATTACCCAAGCACACATGGGAGCGTATTTACAAGGACCTTGCTCCAGGGGAAATGTCTTAAATTAAAATTGGAAAAATTATATCAAAGGGACTCAAAGGCCTTGTAAATATGCCCCAAACAACCTATGAAACACTAGCAGTACATATCAAGAAACATAATTGATTTCAAAAAACATTTTTAAACCTTTTATGTAAAACAATTATATACCTACATTCATGGGGAACTGACTTAAAATGCCCTAATACACATGAAAACGTTTTTTTAAGGTCCTTGCACCTTTTTATCAATCACTTTTAACATGGCTATGTAACTCAAACAATCAAAATCAAAATTTACCAAGCACACATGGGGGCGTATTTACAAGGACCTTGCACCACGGGGAAAGTGACTACAAATGACCAAACACACATGGGGATGTATTTACAAGGCCCTTGAACATGGGGGAAGTGACTTGAAATGGCTAAGCACACATAGGGGTGCATTTACAAGGCCCGTGCACCACTTATGCATCACTTTTAACATGTACACTGTAGAGCAGCATGGGGCAATAACAACACAGATGCATCATGCATCTGTTCCGCAAAAGCGACGCATTGCAGGACTCACATCGCAAGTAAATAAATTCTCATAATTTTTTAAAGCATTCCGTTTCCTTAAAAAAGATTTTCTGATCATAATTTGAAAACACAGCACAGCTCCTATGTACAACCACACCTTGTCAGTACTAATACTTTACATTATCTGCAATTACAATTGGTAAAAGAATGCAAAATCTTCTTTGAAAACATAATGCAAACACTTGACTCAAAACATCATTTTAAATGCACAGCTGGCTTTCTTATTTTCTCAAAAAAGCATACTAGTCAACTCACCTTAACAAATGCTTTTTGAATTTCAAAACAGTCTCAGAAACACACCAATTTTCCAATAGCAGAATAAAAGGTATGCACTCCAGAGGCTGGAACCAACAAAGGCACTGAAATGCTGATATTCATCACACATATCTCTCATGTCAGCCAATCAAAACTCTTCCCTCACTATTTTCAAATCAACACCCTTCCCCACTCTGCCCTTTCTGCCCTTTTTCCATAGCAACTACCGCCTGCCAGACCTCTCATGTTTACAAGTTCACACCTGCTAATCCACTGCAATCTTTCATAACATCACTTTTTATTAATCATTCAAATTACATCTTTCAAAGAACACATCCATGCACCCTAACTTTCTGATTTCAGCAATGGAAATCCACCAATCACTGCTAATGAATCATTTGCACTCAAACTCCACAGTTTTTTTTCTTTACAAACTCCACTGTTTCAACTGCCATTTCATTCCCACACTTCATCTGACTGCAGCAGAAACTCCTCTAGCCATGTTTTCAGTCTGGATTCTTGGACATAGCTACATCCACTGGGCTCACAGGTATGCTGATAACAGAAATTTACACAACCTCAATTTACAAAATGTGGAAATCAAATGGATTGACCAAAGAGGATTGAAATGTCACCAATTGATACCATTGGTGAAAACCTTTTTACATTTGCCAAACCCTGACCTCATAATAGTGCACTGTGGAGGAAATGATTTGGGCACTTTGACTGGGGTAGGTCTGGAAATGCTCTTAAAAGACACCTTTGAGCAATTGATGGCACTTTTTCCTCAAACTGCCTTGGTATATTCCAATATATGCCAAAGACAAAAATGGAGGTGGTCCAATCAATTTTGTCCACAAATTTATCGAGGAAGCATGTAAATAAGTCTGTTTCAGCTTACATGAGAGACCATGGAGTGCGCTCCATCTACAACAATAACTTGCGTTATTACATGCAAGATATCTACAGAGAAGATGGCGTGCACTTCTCAGATGAGGGGAACAGACTTTTCATACAAAATTTAAGACTGTGTATTGGTACCTACTTATAAGTACCTAGAACTTACACAGAACGCAAAAGCTCTTTTCAGAGCTACCTTAACTTTATTTACTCTTTTGAAATTTCAAATGTACCTTTTTTCACAAATTTTCACTTATGTTCGCTTCCCGGTTCGCTACCCGGTTCGCGTACCGGCAACTAACAGCGCGAAAAATTCAATTTTTTTTTCGACATAAATGAGCCTCCTCAGCCACCCTCAGAAAACCTAGGGGGTCAGGATACGTCTACCGTGCCCCCTTCTACCCATTCTGAACATTATTTACCCACCATCTTGTATCTCAATTCTACCGAAACACAAAATGGAGGACTCCCGTAACGCTGCAGGTTCGCGAACCGGGACACGCACTGACAAGCACTCGTTCAAGAAAAGTGGGAAAGTAATTTACAGAAAAACCACTGGAGACACTTTCACCAATTAAACATTAGCTCATACTACATACCAATCCCTACCATTTTCACAAATTTGGTTGGAATTCCATTTAGCCATTTAGCATGTAGACCTCTCTAAATTCCCTGAGGTAAATTACTTCACAAAACACATATGAAGTGTTGGAATTGACAACCAATTAAAATGTTACTTTCAATTTCTACTATTATATCATGACATTTGATTGGTTATGTACCTACATATATATATAAAGAAAGAGAGAGAAACATAGCCATTTTGACTACTACTTCCTGAAGTGCATTTCAACTGAGAACTTAAACTTCTTTTTGAAAGGTAAGATGTTATTTTAAAAACTGAAGTATGTTGTGAACTATAAGTTAATTAGGAAAACATTTTCTGATAGTTATATACTATCCCTCTGTAATAGTTATAGAATAAGATAGACTTCTCTGTTATAGTTATGGATGGAGTTAGGCTTGTCTTGTATAATTATGAATTTACTTAGGCTTTATCACATACACTTTTTTTATATTTCTACTTCCAGTCTGATACCATACACTGCCCAAAGATAAAATCACTGTTTTAAAAACAAACTACCTGTCTGTACTTAAACCCAACAGTGCCCTATCTGTACTGATATATTTTTTTTAAATTCATTTTACAGCACAAAAATGGAAGGAGAGAACAAAACTAACTTGGAAACTGTTGGAGGAAGCAAAACAGATACAGAAATTGACACGGAATTCTATGATGATTCACTGGACTTTGAACTTCTGCAATGTGTGGAAGCAGTAGATTTCCTACTTGAAAATGAAAAAAAAAACTGACAATGAATTATTAGAATTTCTTTTTAATTTTGAAAAAGAATCAGAAAAATAAATTTTTATTTAATAATTCAAAAATTGTTTGAGACATTATTCATTTTTACATGTATTTTGTAAACTAGTAGCAAATTGATTATAATGTAAAGTCAGACTTTAAATATACTGTGCAACTTTTTTGTGTTACATAGTAAGTTTGCTCATAGTTACTTCCTTTCTCCAACTACATTATCTCCAATGTGTATTTAACATCTCTTTATCATTTCCTGCCTCCATATTGTTTCGGCTTTCCAGACAGACTATGGTACGAATTCCATATACCACAATAACTTCAGAAACAACTTGCAAGATATCTACAAAGGAGACGGCGTTTATTTATTTTTAAACTCTGCATTGGTACCTACATGTTGCTACATAAATAAAAAAAAAAAAAAAAACAACAAAACGAACAATCAATAAACATACAATATTTAAAAAGTCTATCATTCTTGTTTCCTTATAGTACGCTCCCCGGACCGCTTTCCGGTGCGCGAACCGGGCGCACCCCACGCAAAAAAAAATGATTTTTAATTTTTTTATTTTTTGCCCAGCGGGGCCCTTTTAAAGCCTCCACATCAAACCTAGGGGGTCAGGGAAGATCTACTATGCCCCCTTATGGTCATTTGCCCCTTCGTTTTGGCCTCCTCTTGTCTCTCGATCCTACCGAGAGACAAGATGGCGGCCGCTCCGGACTGTTTAGAATGTTGACAGACACCGGAGAGCCAATCAGCTTCGCTTCGCAAAGTTCCGTAACGCGAAAAGTACGCGAACCGGATCGCTACCCGGGACGCTGTCACAGATATATCTGTTTTTTAAAACGTTAATTTCTCAAAATCCACTGGAGCACATGTATTGAGACCCAGCAAAGGCACATCGGGCTAACAGTCCCTACAATTTTGCCAAGTTTCGTGCAAATCCATTCAGCCGTTCGAGCTAAAAGTGAGGCCAAACGCCCTATGGAAAAATGAATGGGAAAAATGCGTTTTGGGACCCACCTTTTTTCTCGGCCCCCCCCTTGACGAAACCCCCCCAAATTTTCAGGGGCTGCTCAGTAACAAAATGTGCCATTTTCCTGAAAATTTCATCTGATTCCGTCCACAAACGCCAAAGTTATTAGACATAGAATTTTCAAAAGTCCCATTGAGAAAAAATCCTAACTATATATACCTACTGGCGACCGCCAGTAGGTAATATACATATGTATATATATATATATATATATATATATATATATATATATATATATATATATATATATATATATATATATATAATATTTACAATATTTTTACCGTAGGATAGCGGAAAGTGTAACATTTACTATAACCACTCCATTAAGTGCAACAGTAGGGAAAGCGTTGGATAGCGTAGGGATTAAAATTACTATTCCCACCCCAGAGAGTGCAACAGTAGGGAAAGCGTTGGATAGCAAAGGGGTAAAAATTACTATTCCCACTCGATAGAGTACAACAGTAGGGAAAGCGTTGGATAGCATAGGGGTAAAAATTACTATTCCCACTCCGAAGAGTGCAACAGTAGGGAAAGCATTGGATAGCGTAGGGGTAAAAATTACTATTCCCACTCCAGAAAGTGCAACAGTAGGGAAAGCGTTGGATAGCGTGAGGGTTAAAATGACTATTCCCACTCCAGAGAGTGCAACAGTAGGGAAAACGTTGGATAGCGTAGGGGTAAAAATTACTATTCCCACTCCAGAGAGTGCAACAGTATAGAAAGTGTTGGATAGCGTAGGGGTAAAAATTACAATACCCACTCCAGTGAGTTCAACAGTAGGGAAACCGTTGGATAGGGTCGGGGTAAAAATTACTATTCCCACTCCAAAGAGTGCAACAGTAGGCAAAGCGTTGGATAGCGGGAGGGTTAAAATTACTATTCCCACTCCAGAGAGTGCAACAGTAGGGAAAGCGTTGGATAGCGTAGGGGTAAAAATTACTATTCCCACTCCAGAGATTGCAACAGTATAGAAAGTGTTGGATAGCGTAGGGGTAGAAATTACTATTCCCACTCCAGAGAGTGCAACAGTAGGGAAAGCGTTGGATAGCGGAGGGGTAAAAATTACTATTCCCACTCCAGTGAGTGCAACTGTACGGAAAGCGTTGGATAGAGAAGGGGTAAAAATTACTATTCCCACTCCAAAGAGTGCAACAGTAGGCAAGGCGTTGGATAGCGGGAGGGTTAAAATTACTATTCCCACTCCAGAGAGTGCAACAGTGGGGAAAGCGTTGGATAGCGTAGGGGTGAAAATTACTATTCCCACTCCAGAGATTGCAACAGTATAGAAAGTGTTGGATAGCATAGGAGTAAAAATTACTATTCACACTCCAGAGAGTGCAACAGTAGGGAAAGCGTTGGATAGCGGAGGGGTAACAACTACTATTCCCACTCCACAGAGTGCATCAGTAGGCAAAACGTTGGATAGTGTAGGGGTAAAAATTACTATTCTCACTCCAAAGAGTACAACAGTAGGGAAAGCATTGGATAGCGTAGGGGTAAAAATTACTATTCCCGCTCCAGAAAGTGCAACAGTAGGAAAAGCGTTGGATAGCGGGAGGGTTAAAATTACTATTCCCACTCCAGAAAGTGCAACAGTAGGGAAAGTGTTGGATAGCGTAGGGGTAAAAAATTACTGTTCCCACTCCAGCGAGTGCAACAGTAGGAAAAGTGTTGGATAGCGAAAGGGTAAAAATTACTATTCCCACTCCAAAGAGTGCAACAGTAGGGAAAGCGTTGGATAGCGTAGGGGTAAAAATTACTATTCCCACTCCACAGAGTGCAACAGTATAGAAAGTGTTGGATAGCGTAGAGGTAAAAATTACTATGCCCCCTCCAGAGAGTGCAACAGTAGGGAAAGTTTTGGATTGCAGAAATGTAAAAATTACTATTCCCACTCCAGAGAGTGCAACAGTAGGGAAAGCGTTGGATAGCGTAGGTGTAAAAATTACTATTCCCACTCCACAGAGTGCAACAGTAGGCAAAGCGTTGGATAGCGTAGGGGTAAAAATTAATAGTCCCACTCCGAAGAGTGCAACAGTAGGGAAAGCATTGGATAGCGTAGGGGTAAAAATTACTATTCCAACTCCAGAAAATGCAACAGTAGGGAAAGCGTTGGATAGCGGAAGGGTTAAAATTACTATTCCCACTCCAGAGAGTGCAACAGTAGGGAAAGTGTTGGATAGTGTAGGGGTAAAAATTACTATTCCCACTTCAGTTAGTGCAACAGTAGGGAAAGCGTTGGATAGCATAGGGATAAAAATTACTATTCCCACTGAAAAGAGTGCAATAATAGGGAAAACGTTGAACAGCGTAGGGGTAAAAATTACTATTCACACTCCAGAGAGTGCAACAGTAGAGAAAGTAAATACTTCGTATATGAATAAAAATGAATTAAATATTAATAGCAAATACAAATTAATTACCAATACTTAACAATTTTATATAATATAATAATTAATCAATTAAAAATACAAAAAAATTATTATTACAAATAATTACCTATTAATACAAATTATTTACCAATTACCAATTAAGTAATTCACAATTAAAAATGTATTAAAAATTACAACAAAACAAAACCAATAAATAAATAACAATATTTATTTATTCACAATTAAATTACTTACCACCCTATTCCCCTATAAACCCACAACCCACTACAGAAAAGAAATTAATAAAATTAATGTAATTAACAATTAAAGTAGTAATTAAAATTAATTATCAATTATATTTTAATTAATTACCAATTAAAAATTTATATATCAATAAATTCCAAATAAATACCAAAAAATACATTTAAAAATGTAATTAATTATAATTAATTTACTTCCCACCCTATTCCCCTATAAACCCACAACCTGATACAGAAAATACATTAATACAATTTACATAATTATCAATTAATCAATAATTAAAATGAATTACCAATTATATTTTGAATAATTACCAACTAAAAATGTTAATATCAATTAATTCTAAATAAATACCAATAAATACATTTAAACATTTAAATAATTATATTTAAATCACTTCCCACCCTATTCCCCTATAAACCCACAACCCACTACAATAAAACATTAATACAATTTACATAATTATCAATTAATCAATTAATTAAAATGAATTACCAATTATATTTTAACTAATTACCAATTAAAAATGTAAATATCAATTAATTCAAAATAAATACCAATAAATACATTTGACCATTTAAATAATTAAATTTAAATTACTTCTCACCCTATTACCCTATAAACCCACAACCCGCTACAGACAATACATTAATAAAATCAACATAATTATCAATTAATCAATTAATTAAAATACCTAACAATTATATTTTAATTAATTACTGATTAATTATCAATTAACAATTTATTTATTTATTTATTTATTTAATGCCATTTATAAAGCGCGTGCAATTACCCTTAGGCGTCTCGGCGCTGAAATTGCATTAAAGTCTCACCCTAGACAGAAAAAAGCGGAAAAGTGAATTACTGATTAAAAAGCCATGTCTTCAGTTTTTTCCTAAATTGGAGAAGAGTAGAACTAGTTCTTATGTGGATGGGTAGGGTGTTCCAAAGTCTAGGGGCCGCGATTAAAAAGCGGCGATCACCCCAGGAAACTGTACGGCTACGTTGAACCACTAGCTGGTTAGAAGATGTGGATCTGAGCATTCTCGAAGGATTGTACGGAATCAGTTGTTTTTTAAGGAATCGAGGTCCTAAGTCCTGAAGTGATTTAAAAACAGTGCACAGAGATTTAAATTTGACCCTATTGTGAATGGACAGCCAGTGGTATTTTTTAAGCGTGTCCGAAATGGGTGCAAATCTGGGTTTTTTTGCAAGTACACGGGCAGCAGCATTTTGAACGGTCTGTAATTTTTTGATGACTCTGTTCTGGGCATTAAGCAACAGACCGTTACAGTAATCTAATGAAGACAGCACTAGCGAAGAGACTAGTGTTTTTGCTGCTGATTCAGGTAGGTAGGGTATGATTTTCCTTACAATACGTAACTTAAAGTGAGCATTGGCAGCCACTTTATTCGCATGGGCCATAAAGTTGAGCTGGTTGTCAAAGGTGACACCTAAGTTTCTAACTTTGACCGTGGGGCAAGGAGGTGTACCCATGGCCGCTGGCCACCAGGTTGCCGACCAGGCTGGGGAGAGCTTACCGAAGATAACCACCTCTGTTTTATCAGAGTTGAGCTTCAGGCAATTTCTTGCCATCCACTCACTAATAGCAGTCATCCCATCTTGGAAACTCTCCGCCATCTTCTGTCCATCACCCTTTATGGCCAGAACCAGCTGGGTGTCGTCAGCGTATGAGGTCAGGCCCATCCCGTAGGCTTTGATGACGCTGGCAAGGTCCGACACGTATATATTAAATAGTGTCGGACTCAGGGATGAGCCTTGTGGGACCCCACACGGTAACGACAGGTCGGCAGATTGAAAGGGGCCCAGGGTAACCGCCTGGGTTCTATTGGCCAGAAAGGAGGCCAGAAGATCTCTAGCAGTAAGCTGAATGCCCATCCTCTCGACACGGTCGACCAAGATCTTGTGGTCAACCGTGTCGAAGGCAGCAGACAAATCAAGGAGGACTAATACAGCAGTACCTCCTTGGTCACGGATGACTCTTATGTCGTCGGCTGCTTTAATGAGAGCGGTTTCCGTGCCGTGATGTTTGCGGAAGCCGAACTGTGTATCATCCAGCAAATGATTGTTCTCTATATAAGCTGACAACTGCTGGTTCATGGCCTTTTCTATAACCTTCGCTAGGAAAGGGAGACTTGCAATAGGGCGATAATTTTTTAATTCGCTTTTATCTAACCCCGGTTTTTTTAGCAAAGGTTTGATTAGGGTGTTTTTCAGCGAGTCGGGGTAGGATCCGGATGCCAGAATAGTGTTACAGAGGGTGGTTATAATGGGGATGACTATATCTGGTACTGTGGCAAGTACAGAGGTAGGGCAGGGATCCAAAGCTGATTTAGCTTTAATTGTGTTAAAAATGCTTTTAACTTGATCAGTGGTAAGGGCATTGAAGGATGTCATAGTGGTGCTAGCCGGAGTCAATGGAGTGATCGGAGGAATAGTGACACTACTATGGACCTGGTCAAGATTAAAAGCTTGATAAATGTCATTGACTTTAGTAAAGAAAAAGTCTGACAAGGCATCGCATAAGGTTTGTGATGGGGGTGGATTAAGATCCGGGGCATTACCCGCAAGGGTTTTAGCAACGTGATAAAGCTCTTTGCTGGAATTTTTGGCAGATTCTATCTGGTGAGTGTAGTAATCCTTTTTTGCTGTTATTATCATTGATTTATAAGTAGCCAGGGCTTTCTTATAATTGTCCTTGGTTTCAGTATCATAAGTTCTACGCCATTGTCGTTCCTTATTCCTAGTAAGTTGTTTTTGGTCTTTTAGTTGTTTCGTATACCACTGAGCTTTAGGCCTATTTCTATTTTTAGAAATTGATTTGGTGGGTGCCGACTGAGTTGAAGCTTCACCCAACCATTTTTGAAATTGATTAGTGGCAGTCGTTGGGTCAGTGGATAGTTCTGGGGTGGTGGTGTTGAGAAGCAGCATTAAATCATTGGGGTTGATGTCCTTCCACGCTTTGAACGTGCCCTTTATAGCAGGAGACATTTTTTTACTCTGCGGACCTTTGATGGTAAGTTTACTAAAGATAACTGAATGGTCTGTCCAGGTCATTGGAAGAACAGAAGTGATGGACAGTCCTTCCACATTAGTGAAGATTCCGTCCAGCGTATGGCCTGCCTGGTGAGTAGAAGTTGTAACCAACTGTCTGAGGCCCATCATGTCTAGGTCTGATACGAGGGTTATGGTATCCCTATCACTGTGAAGCTCTAGATGAAAATTGAAATCACCCAATATCGTGGTGAATTCTTCTGCCGCTATAGATTCGGTGATATTGGTAAGATTTGTGAGAAACGCGGATCTAGTACCAGGGGGTCTGTATATCAATATCCCCTTAAAATTATACGTGGGAGCCAGCTTAATATCAAAATGCATGGCTTCGCATGCATTGATAGGGATAGGTGAACAGCGCGTTTTATATAAGTCTCTTGCTATGATGGCTATTCCACCTCCTTTACCTTTGGGCCTGTCCTGCCGATAGGCACTATAGCCAGGGGGAACTGCTATAACATAGTCAGGGGCAGATGCTTCATCGGACCAAGTCTCTGGAATAAAAAGGATATCCAAGTTATGGTCATTAATAAGGTCGGCTATGTCCTGGCAGTGCTTACTCAAGGAACGCGCATTGACAAGTGCCATGGAAATATGTGTATCATCCTCAATAGCTCGTGTTTTGATATGCAGCGTGGGGTTAACAAGCAAGGATGGAGAGTTACAATGTAAACACCGTGTACCTGATGCCAGTGGAGTGAGCGATACATCAGCTTTAGTACATAGCGGAGCATAAGAAGGGCACAGCTCCATGAGTTCGGTGCGAGAGTAAATGGTGCGAGAAGCAGGGGTTATGGCCCTGGGCCCGGTCCCGGCGCGGACGGGCGCAGACGGGCCCGCCTTTAAATAAATACCAATAAATAAATTAACATATTTAATTAATTATAATTAAATTACTTCCCACCCTATTCCCCTATAAACCCACAACCCGCTACAGAAAATACATTAATAAAATTAACATAATTATCAATTAATCATTTAAATAAAATAATTAACAATTATATTTTAATTAATTACCAATTAATTTAATTAATGTTAAAAAAATGTTAATGTTAAAAATATTTTATACAGCGCACGGCCACTCCGGGGAGTGTCCCGGCGCTTTAATAAAAACTAGGAGACAGACAACGGGGCGAAAATGGATCAGACATACTGGCCTACTGGACAAAAAGCCAAGACTTTAGCTCCCTCCTAAAACCTAAGAGACTTGCATTAAGTCTCATGGACACTGGCAGAGAGTTCCAGAGCTTGGGCGCCAGATAGCGGAAAGAGCGTCCACCAATTCTGGCCCGTCTGATTGATGGAACTTGAGCCAGAGCCAGGGAAGCTGACCTTAGCATCCTCGTAGGCAAATAGAATGCCAAACGATTCCTAATGTATTTAGCTCCTGTGCCATGCAGCGCCTTAAAAGTCAGCGAGAGAGCCTTGAAAATCGCTCGTTTTTTAATAGGGAGCCAGTGGAGATTTTTTAATAAAATAGTCACACTGGTTCTGCGATGAAGCCCAGAAATGGCTCTGGCGGCAGCATTCTGCACGACCTGCAGGCGAGAAAGAAGAAACTCCGGCAGTCCCAAGTAAAGAACATTGGAGTAGTCCAAACGAGAGCCAATGAGCGCCTGGACAGTAACCTTCCGGTGGCAGAGGGCCAACAGAGGAAGAAATTTTCTCAGCATCTTAATAATGCCGAAGCATTTGCCAACAAGACCCAACACCATTAATTAACAATTAATTCTAAATAAATACCAATAAATAAATTAACAAATTTAATTAATTATAATTAAATTACTTCCCACACTATTGCCCTATAAACCCCCAACCCGCTACAGAATTATATTACGCAAAAATTAAATACCATAAAATGAATTAATTAAAATAAATTATAAAATAAATATACTTTTGTTGTCTGTATTCTGTCATTCTATATTTTTGTTATCTATATTCGGTCATTCTATATTTTTGTTGTCTATATTCTGTCATTCTATATTTTTGTTGTCTATATTCTGTCCATTCGATATTTTGTCCATTCTATATTTTTTGATTCGATATTTATGCTATTCTATTCGATATTTTTGTAGTCGATAGTGTGTCCATTCTATATTTTTAACTCAATATTAATGTAACTCGATATTAAAAAACTCGATATTTTGACTGTATACCAGATATGAGCCATCCTAGAGGTTGGGGTAGCCAGCTCTTGCCTGTCTGCGGAGACTTCAGCCATATTGAATTTTGGAGAAATAGTGCTTTCTGGGAGACTATTGTGCCACACTTTGGACGAAATTGTCATGCTCTGGGGAGTTGTCCTGCATCGCATTGGACAGGAGTGCCCTTCTGTGTGACCCCATAGAACACTGAATAGGTATATGAGAGAACCAGTGCCTCTAAGCTACGCTGCTTGAAACTGAGAGAAGAAGAAGGATTGCCAAGCTGAAACCTTAATTTGCATCATCAGGCCCTGCATTCTGACTAACTGCCCCTGCTGCATTATCTGGAACTACAACCCTTTGGATGCACCTTGCTTCAAGAGGAATAAAGAGTGATCTCCCTGCAAGCTACAGGTTAACAGAGCTCACCTGAATCAACTCCACTGTGTCCCCTGCCTGGAGTGTGTCCAGTGGACTTTTTAGGGTGTTGTCTAGATGCAGTTTGGGAATTGTGGTCCCAACCATTGAAGGATTATCTCGGAGATCCCAGACCCTTGGATTGTGTTTTGGACACAGTGGACCCTCAAGAGGAACTTTAGGAAGAAGTTCCAGAAGTTTGGGAATTTTGGTGAACTTTTGTGAAAAAGATCCAGGGGGTGACCGGACTCTCACAGGAAGGCAATCCAGCGAACCCTCACTCAACGTCAGGTGAGAAGCCCTTGAGGAAAGTTTGTAAGTGTGAAGGTAAAATCTTGACTGGGGCCTCCCGCTTAGTGTATCTGACCAGGGCTAAATCATGGCCGGCCTCAAACTTTGACTTTGTCCCAGTCAGAGGTAAGTAAATGTCCAGAAGTGGCACTATTGTATTCTAAGCACCAGAAAGTGTTTCATCTTTTAAAAATTCATATCTCTGGTTCCATACAGCGGATTTTGGTTAGTTTTGGTGACATTTTAATGACAAAAATATTTTCAATTTTTATAAATTGGTGATGGATTTTTTTGTGTGTTGTGTCTAAATTATGTACTGAATTGGTGTTTTTATATGCTTTACATACCTGTCTCTGAAGTTAAGCCTGCCTGCTCGCAGCCAAGCTACTAAAGGTTGAGCATGGGAATATTTTCTGAGACCTATTCTGAGCCCTAGACTGTGTTAATTCCCTTATTGCCACTACTCATAACCCACTTTTCATCACCTTTACAGATTAAAATCAATGAAGTAAGTGAACACGTTTTTGTAGTAGTGTTGGCATGCAAGCATATTAGTAAAAGGGAATAAAACTGTTGGAGGTTACTAAACCTAGTGACTGTTGACTGTGGCATCTGGCATTCTGCAATTGGATGTTGAGGTGGCTATCTTGATAAGACTCCACATAGTATAGTGTAACCTAACAACTTCCAGTCGGAATGTTCTCATGTTTGTCTTCACAGAACTATTTGTCTAACACAAATTATTCAGAAACAGTCTGAGATTACTTGATGGAGAGATGGAAAGGCAAACCCTTAGGATAACTATTTTTAAGAAACAGTATATCTTGCCTTGGTGGATGTAATACGGATTAAGAGCTGGGAATTCATCCGGTCATGAGTAGGTTAAGGTTAAAGTCAATGGGGCAGATTTGCAAGCATCCCGCGCCACCGGTAGGTCACTTTTTGTGACCTACTGCTGGCGCATGGTATGGCTCCTTATTTACAAGGACAGGAAAAGCCACCCTGTGTGGCGTTTCCAGTCCTTGTAAATAAGATCCGTTTACATGCAGCACTTTGCGCGAAAGGGGCATTACATGGCTGTTGCTGTCGGTGTTCCCAAGCAACACCCATGGAACAAGACACATTTCCAGATTTACGGGGAATCGTAAATCTGGAAATGCATCTGAATGCTACGCCACTCTAGGGGAGGCATAGCGAGGCGCAACGAGGTGAAATGTTTTAATTTCTCCTCGTGTTTTCCTCTTTCAATGTGTGCTGCATTCTACAGCACGCATTGAAAGAGGAAAATGCCTGTAGTGATTGTTTTCGTGCAGGAAGGTTCCCCTTCCTGCATAAAAAACAATCTCCCCATGACGCAGGCATCCTTGCACCATCGTGCCTGCGCCAGCACATTGCAGCAGTTTGTGCACCAGCGCAGGGGAGAGCACAGGAATGAGACATATTTTTGTAAATATGATGCATTCCTGTGCTTTGGAAGTGCCACAGCGTGGCGCAGCCAAAGGGCTTGTGTGGCCGCGTTACAGCACTTCCTTGTATATCTGCCCCCTTGTTTTTACAACTGGTGTTCTTAAATATTAATGCTGTCAGGGCACCCATGACGTGACCTGTATCACTTGCTCCACCTTGAACTGAATATTAATCGGACAAACACATTACTAAATCATAAACAACATTGCAAAAAAAGAACATTATTAAGTACTCATATTTCATAATAATTATTTTGACAAAACGTAGAATTTTTCACGCACGTAAAAAAGAAGTCATGCATTAAATTTGTAATGTGGTAATTTATCAACAGTAGAAAAAAGATAATCCTCATTCAAAATTCAGAAGTTTAAATGATCAAATAAATCTAGCATAAGGCAATTAACAAATGGGACATTTAGAGAGAAGTGATGCGGTAAACAAAGCAGTAAATGCAGAAATATCGCATTTCAACAAAGCAAGTTTACATTAGCATAAATGACTATTAATGTACAGGTCCAATCGATATCACCATTAAATACTTCAGTCTAATATTGCTCTATGCTTACTCCTGCTGCCAGATATTCCTGCCCAATATGTTTCTTCTGTTATTTTGGCTGTAGAACCCCTTTGCTTTATACTATATTGATGCTTAGGGTTGGTCCCCCTGCTTGAAATGACAGGAAAATGTACTCAAAGGGGAGTCGTCAGGAAGAGGAGCTAGCAGTTTTCTTGCAGATTATTCATACGCATTTCTCGAAAAGCTACCATCACAGCAATACTTTTTGGGCAATGAAGAGAGTACTTTCCGATTTCACCTTTACAATATTGATAGCTTCTCGAGCGTGTCCCTTCATTGGAAAGGTTAATGTTTATCATTTGATTTCTTTCTATTGACTGTCCACCATGTGTCTCAGTTAGATACATGATTTTGAGTTGCGGCCTATTAGTATATAAGCAGTCTCTCAAAAATAACAGACAAGTCGCAAAAAGTTGTAGTGCAGTTTGCACTACTTGTGACTTGCCTGTACCTACATCAGACACAACATTATGTATACATTTTATAAATGTCTGATTGGTTCATTGAGCCCAAGTCGTTGGCCAAGAAATAGCTTCATGACATGGGTATATATTTAAAGGAAATCAACACTTCTATTAAAACTAATGGATACTTTGTGGATTATGTTTTTCTCATTCATTTTCAAGCCAGGCTGAGATCCTTTCCGGAATGTTTCTGTCATGAGGAATATTTCAAGAACACAGACAAATTCAACAACTTCTGACAGGTGAGATGGCCATCCAGAAGTTGGGATGAGATCAGTATAGCCTCTTTTAATTTTGTAAAGAGTCGTTTTTTTTTAAAGCTGCATGTAACACTTAGCATCCGAGTCCCTGTTTATCACAAAATGCAGATATAATCGGACAATACCATGGGAGTAGTGTCTCAAAACAAATGTGAGAATATACTGATATAAAACAGGATCATAGGGGCAGATTTACAAGCCCCTTGCGCCACGTTTACGCCGCCTTGCGTGACGCAACAGTGGCGTAAATGTGGCGCATCCCTGCGAGGCATTTACAACGTGACGCATCTAGGGAGATGCGTCACATTATAAAGCCCAGCGCCACAATGGGGGCGTTCCCACGCAGGGTGGGCGTTCCGGCGCCTGTGCGCCTCGCAAAAGTGCCTGCGTGAAATCTACAAGATTTCACACAGGCACTTCCGCGACGCTGCTACGTCAATTCCTTATGCCTGCTTGAAGCAGGCGTAAGGACTGACGCAGAATGTTAAGTATTGGGCGGCCCTGAGCATTGCTGGAGTTGCGTCACGCTTGGGACGCGACTCCAGCGATGCGCCGCCCTTACGTCACGAGATGCATCACGCATCTGCCTACCCTTGTGCCACGGCGCACCGCATTGTAAATGCGGCGCATCTGTCGTGACGCAAGGGTAGTTTTGCGTGACGCATTTGTTCTGGCGTATCTCTGCTGATATGCAGAGATGCGCCAGAACTCGTAAATATGCCCCATAGTATTTAAAGGTTGATGTTGAATTGATCTGAAGCATTAATAGGCCTCCAGTAAATGCAAAGATCTTCCGGTTCTAGTACGGAACATCCACTCCGATACTTTGGTGCCCTCTATTCATAACCTTGCATTGTCAGTTCTCTAGAACCAAGCGATTGCCAATGCACTGCTCTCACCACAAGATAGAGCATGATAAAAGTCAGTACGCAGAACTAGAGTCATCAAGTGAAGTCAGTCAAATGGCTCTTTAGGGTTAATGGAAGTAAAGTTAAACATTTGTTCCGATGCCCTGATTCGGAATCAGATGAAGAATAGGGTAAGCACTTGATCTTGAAGATGACCAATTTATTATCAGCCCTGACAGGATTTAAAGGAAAAGCTTGAGATAAGATTATCAGAGGATGGAACTAGATATAGGCCTTCCTGGTGAACACAATAAAATTAATGACCAAAATACCCAATATAGAAAGCTTGTAAATATATACAACCAAAATGTTGAGTACAATAACACACAAATTTAAAATTAACTTTAGATGTAACCACAATAGTTATATCAATAATACAGATTACCAAAATATAAATAATATATAATGTATCAAAAGAAAATATATTTTTAATTAATTTAATTACCAAAATTAAATTTTAGTCATTACTAAAATTAAAAAACATCTTTTAAATATACGTTTTTTATGTATACATAAAAAATTTGTTTTTAGACATATTTAAAAAATAATAATGTATACTTTTAAAAACTAAGGGGAATATTCTCAAGGACCTATAGCTGAGTTATCAGCAGTTTATCACAGCCAAAGTCGCGATAAATTTATCACCCCATTCACAAGCAGGTGCTAACAGCCGACATCACCAGTTTACCTGCGAAAGCATCAGCAAAAAACATTGCCACAGACGACCCTGGCAACTATTGCTAATGAGATGCAGAGTAGGCGTACCCGTGCAAAACGCCGCTACAACACCACTGTATAACATTGTCAACAACCAGCCAGAATTGTGATAAGATCACAAAACATGCGATAAGGCTAGTTAGCAGCAGGAAATTAGGACAACAACTTGCACCATGAAAGGGAGTCCAGCCCAGAGCCACACCTGAAGAACAACAGATGCCATGGAGCCACTGAACATGCGGGCTGGACACCCAAGAGGGTCACAACACCCACACCCACCACCCCCTGGACCAACCCCCACCACCCCGGGCCCTACCCCAGGCAACCCCACCTCCCCGGACCAAGATACTGCACAGCACCGACACAAAAACATGACCAAAAACACCCGCCTGATGTCGCACAATTACAACAATCAACATACATGTGAGTACAGAAATCCTGATTCATTCATTCACCATTCAAAGACCAAACAAAATATCACATTCTAACTTGTCTCCAAACAGCTATTTTGAAGAGTCATGGTGGTGCATCTCTGGACAATCTGTGAGTCGCAGCCTGCAAGACAATATCCAAGATAAAAAGGTGTGTCAGGCACTCGTCAAAGGAGAGGGAGAGAGAGAAAAAGAGAGAGAGAAAGAAAGAGAAAGAGAGACTGAACAAGGAGTGCAAGGCCAATCGGGCCCTTGGCTCATGCAAACATGCCAACAGCTGCGTGTATCTCGAAATTGGTGCACCCCAAATCACAGGCCTGGCATCAAAGTTAGCATGACGGCCACATCACATTCAAGAAATGCGAGTAGTAGTCAGACTAAAAATAGATATGAAAGCTCCTTTGTCTCAATACACAAGGCGGAAGGCCAAGCGAACCCCTCGACCTTGCTTCTGAATGCGGCTGGCACACCCTTCGTGAGATACCATACCAGCCTCCGACGTCTCCGACTGTGGAGTGCCGATGCTACGAGACCGACAAACGCAAGGGCAGGCATTGCCGGGCACATGCAAAACCTCTGTCACGTGGAACTGTACCATGCCTGAATGCTGCGTCTATTGGGATCTGTGCCAATGGCAGTGTTGTGAATCAGTTACCATCTGAGTTTCCGTCTTGCCTACCTCACCTGCGTCCAGCCCTGGTTTCACTGTCGATCATGCACATTCGAGGGGCCCATGGAGGTCTGCTTATCCAACACAACGGTAGCTGAATTGGATTATGACCTGACAGTGTGCAACCTGTTGGCCCACGAACAGGAATGTCACCGGGATAGCCGTGCATGGGATGCACTGATCTTTGGTGTATGTGCTGGAAGTTGTGCATGGAAGATTGCACAACTCCTCGTGTGCAGTGACCACATCAAGGCTCTCCCCTATTGAGCTGTGTTGTGGATTGGTGAAATAGCATGGACTGAGCACATCTGCCCGGACCAGTTAATGGATAGGCTCACCCTGGTGTTCCTTGAACCCGACAACAACGTACTATTGGAACACATTGCCCATGAAGCTGCCCTCGCATTCATGGATGAGTAACTACGTTTCTGCAACCACATCGGATTGTCACCCAAAGCACAGGTCTCAACACCTTGTTGCATCGTGGGGAATGCTCACATATCCCACCACAACTGTTGACATGTCTGCCTTCGTCTGGAATACATGTGCGTGGAACTACGTGTGTGTACACACACCTGTGCAAGGTGATGCAGTTCCATGTTCGGAGCAGCATAGCGTAGTTTGGCAACGTTCCCAATGCGGACTTACTGCTGGGGGGTGAGTACACAGATGGCAATATAGTACGACATGTGACCTTGTCAGACCTTTTCACCTGATCACTGTCAGCAAAGCAGACAGTTGGCTCAGTCCTGTGGCACAGCACTGTGCAGGTCCCATGAGCTATGAGTCGTGTCCCCTCACACGGGGCAATGAGCAGACACCAAACATCACATGACTCATCCAGGAAGTCAAGGTGGGATGAGACCATTGCCATTGGTAATGATTTGGTGTACATTTTTGCTTCCCCATTCCTTGCACCTCGACATGTTCCCATGCTGCGGGTAAGTGTCTTGAGCATTTCCCTGCATGTTGGGGCCGTTGCATTGTCCGTACTGCCACGCTCATGCCAATAAAGTATATGCAACTTCACTGGTGTCTAACTGTGATGAGTGTTGATTAGATTGACAAATTGTGTGCTACAATGAGCATCGTCCCTACACAGGGAGGGACTGATTGACACATATACAATGGTGGTGAGTCCCTTTTGACAGCTCCGCCTCTGTGAGCCAGACTTTGTTTTGGGATAGTTGCTGGCAGACCTGTGCAATTACATTTCTTCAGCAATGTGAGTATGGTGTCCCACCTCTGACCATGTGGAGCAATGTTATAAATCAAAACTGAATGTGTCCACACAGATGTGCGTGAGTAGGTATGCGAAGTGAAGTTCTGTTGTCACATGTGATGTAGGGCACCACTTCTAGCCTGCTACCAATTTGGTCATTCCTACACACATCTATATTCAATACATGGACGTGTGCATATGTTGGGGGGTTACGAGATTGTTGTTTATGTGCAATGAGGCCACAGCTAGTGCACACCTTCATAGTCATTTAATTGGCCATGTGGTTCAGGATCAAACAGGTGCATTGATGTCATTTACCAGGGTGGACCTTCTTGTGCAATCATTGTCCCTACATCCATCCATACTTTCATACTTGAGTGAACATAGTCATGACAAATCTGTGAGATTTCAAATGTTTTATTCACATTCTGGTGAATGCCGGAGCTGGAGCTGTGCATGGCCATGCCAAGCCCACATTAAATGATAGCCCAGTGGTGGGCCAACCCGAGTCCTTTGGGGATTGAAAAGTGAATTGGAAGAGGGAGAGTGGAGTCCACTGCAGGTATGCTGTATCATTGTCAAGCAGTGAAGATATGGCAGTCCATGTCGGGGTCCAGGTGAATGTCGCAGAGTGTTCTGGTGGTCAGTGGGAGGCGTTGTCCCAGGGCATGGTGCATAGGGCTGAACCGGGCATGGACAGGACATATGGCGGTGATGAATGCTACTACCTCCTTCCTCAAAAATTAATTACCATCCGGATCTTGCTCCTCTGATATGTCTTCTGTGTCCGGTGTGTGTGGTGGTGTAATGGCTGTATCATTGTGTGCCACTGTCATATCAGGGTGTGAAGGTGATAGGGCTGCTTCACTGTGTGCTACGACACATTAGGGTGGGAAGGTGATAGGGTTGTATCACCGTGTGCTACTGACACATCAGGGGTCGGAGATGTGTGAGTCGAATTTCCCGCAGCAGTTATCTGGAACAGGATCAGTGGCAGCAATGGCAAGATGAGGAACTGCAAGGAATGGAAGATCCCATCCACTTCTCGCTGGTGTTCAGCTGTGGCAGCCATACTTCCAGCCTGCATCCGATCCATGGTCTCCTTTGTCATGCGCATCTGTGCCAACTCTATGCTGTCATCTCTGGTGCCTGTCTGACTAGACACTTCTTGTATCCGAGTAATGGCCCCAGCAAAGTCAGCCAAGGATTGTGGGGAGCATGGTGCAGACAGTG
Source organism: Lissotriton vulgaris (assembly GCF_964263255.1). NCBI lineage: Eukaryota > Metazoa > Chordata > Amphibia > Caudata > Salamandridae > Lissotriton > Lissotriton vulgaris. Next base: position 1,529,793,720 of record NC_141685.1, on the reverse strand, counting down.
GGTGTCCGTTAGGGATTGTAAGTGGTCCCTGATAGGACTCAGACACCCACGTATGGCATTGAGTTTGGCTGCCACAAGCTCAAAACCCATCCGCAGCTGATCAGCCTTCTCCTACTGCCAACCCAACAAACGGAATTGAAATTCCATGTGTTGTTCGGGGGGGCCTGGGAGACAGCCGTGGTGGTGTGTGTTTCCTGCTGTGTGGTCTGTGCAGGTGGTGGGGTCACCTCGAGGCAGCTGGGCTGCCCTGCTCCTGGGGCTGGGGTGCAGAGGCTGTCCATTATCCATTGGAGGGTGTCTGAACATATGTGCAGGTTGTCCTCTTCATCATCACTGATGAGATTTGTGGTCTGCTCTGCAGTACGTGTTGATTGTATCTCTGCACTGTAAAGAGGAGATACAGGTTAACAGAGTATCCCAAGTATGTTGTCGCTTTGCAGATGTTTACATACAGACGGCATGACAATGTACATTGTACCTGTTTTGGTGGACCTGGCTATTTGATGGCATACAGTGGGATTTTTGACTACATGACGGATGTGTGGTTGTACTCATACATTATCATCACACAGTGTCAGGCAATGCCAGATGTGAGTGGCCAGTTACTAAGCACAAGCAGAACCTGTTGTGTCCTTTGTGCTATGGTGTAGGTGTTGCACTTTGTACCACATTGCCATCATTTTTAATGTGCTGTGATTGCTATATGTGTGTGCTGCATTGTGGGAGAGTCGCCCCTGCAGCTCTGATTTCTTGGACCTTTATCCCTTTGAGGCGGTGTGCCTTTGAATTGTGTGCTTTTTGGGGGCTGAAATGTTTGCAATTGGGTCATTTGTGCTCTTGGGCAGATTTTGTGGTCTTGTGCATTGTGTGTCTGCTGCGTGTATTGGACGGCATGGGCTGTGGGTGTACGTGGATGTGTCAGAATGTGACCTGCTACTTTACGGATATGATCCACACTGGGCCACCTCCATGTTGAATTGTGCACCATGTCATGTATTTTGGCTGCATCCATGCTATCGGTCATTCAGTGTCACTTGCACAGTCAGTGTGGCTCACACAGCCACTGATTTTCTGGATTCAGCACATGTGCATGAGGTTGTTTCATTGGTGATTTGGAGTGTGCGCATATGTGCACATGGTGGACGGGGGCCTACTTGGTGTTTGTATGTGTACTGCAGTGTGCCAAGGGTATTTGGGATATGTTCCACAATCATTGTGGGTGTGCAGTGTGCTACACATGATTGCGCATGTGTGCCATTGTGCCGGTCTCCCCCATTACCCCAGTCCCTGGTCAGTACTCATCCTGTTGCTGTTGGGTCAGGTCATATCGAGCTGTGTCCAGACCCCCAACTCCTGTCACCGTCTCCAACCTGGTGGCTGTGGCCACCATTTCCTCCAGCTCACCCAGCTCCTCTTGTGGTGTAGGACTCCATCTTCCTCTTCCTCTTCTCCTTGCCCATCCCCGACCACAGGGTTCCTGGCTGGTCCTCCGTGGGGCTTGTGGGGTTTGGCTTGTCCTTTTTACCTGGTCTGGGTGCATCCATGTTGCTGCGCAGATTGATTTGGTTTTGTTGTGTTTTTTATTTTTGCTTTTACAGTGCATTGTCCCGCATGATGTGTGGGAATTGCAGGCCTGTCACTGGTGTTCGCTGATTTTGGTATCGCGCTTTGGGGCATCGCAACTTTTTTGGCATTTGTGTTTCACATTTTTTGTTTGTCACGTTGATTTTTACATGGTCCTTTGACGCGATATCCTGCTTCTATCGCATGGTGCCACCTGGTTGGGAATTGGACGTCAAGACTGTCTTATTTTCTCACGCTAGACTCTGATATGCAAAGTTGCGTTAAGCAAAATTTGCCATGATTTTCACACGTTCTTGAGAACATGCCCCTAAATATAAAAAAACATACATGAATTGAAAAACAAATGTGATGTTTAAAACATGTATTCTCTAAAAATAGAAAAAAACTGTAATGTAGGAATTATTTAACTTAAAAAATGTAAAATTATTTTTAACTAATCAGTAAATAAATAAACATTTAGTTGATAACAAATATGTTTGTATAACAAACAAAAAATACATGTCAAAACACACACTGAACATTCATTCAACCAAAATATTTAAATGTAATAATGAATGAGTCAAGTCAAAATGTATGTTTATTATGACCGTAGTCTTTAAACAAACAAGCAGTGAGCATAGCGCAATAAGGGGGTGTATACAATAAATACCTATACTTATTTTTAAAATGTTATTCTTTAAAAGCAATTCTACATTTCATTTTCAAAAACACAAAGTCCAAACTATAAAATACTAATCACCAGTAAAAATTACAAATACCTTAAAACATGTTATAAAAGTTAAAAACCTATTCACTTTTCTTACCATCGTAACAGTTTCAGTCAGTAAAACTTCATACAGTACTACATTTTTCCCTTGGTTCTCAGTGCACTCTGGGTCACCTTTAAAAATTTCCCTAGGGCAATTACAATATCAATGAAGGGTATTTCTGTTAGGAGGCTGGCTGCCTGCATCCTTGTTTTAATTCCATATTTTAGGAAAACTGGGCGCAGCCATAGTTTTCTCTGCTCTAGGAGAAACAGGCAGTCCAACAGAATATGCAGCCAGTCTCCCTTGGTTCTCAACTTACACTTGCAACGGCCTTCTTGATCTAATATTTTAGCTTTGAGCTCTTTGTTTATTATCCACGGGTTAATCCCAATTCGTCACCTCAGGATCTCTTGCCTGAACCCGCGGTTAGGTAGTCTATCAAGGTAGGGGAACCAATTTTCGTTGGGCCAGGCATTTAGCATATGCACCACTGATTTTTTTATTTGTTAGATAGCCTATATCAATCGCTTTAGAAACTTCCTTCCCCCTTTGCTTCAGCTCCCCTTTGGTACTTAGGACCTGCAGCGTTTCCTGGTCCCAATCGATCTCTATTTCTATCCTGATGGCTTGTATCATCGAAGATTGAGGAAGGGATAAGAGTCTTTTTAAGCAATTTCCCTCTATCACGTCCCAGGATCCCTTACCGCTCAAATAAAGGATCTCTACGCCATATAAAATTTGAGAAGGTATCATTGCTTCGAAAGCTCTCAGCATAGGTCGGTGTGACATCTCTCCATATACCCCATTAAACCTTTTTAGACCACATATGGAATAGAGTGCCTTTGCTTTTTGGGTATCCAGGTGGGAGTTCCAATTTAAAGCTCTATCGAACCACAAACCCAGATATCGATATTCATTAACTGTCTCCAGTTTGAGATCACCTATATACCAAGTAAATTTGCTTATCTTTTTCCCAAAGCATAGGGTTTTAGTTTTATCTAAATTGATTGTTAAGAATTTACTGGCACAGTATGTTTTGAAGGCGTTAAGCTTCCTTTGTAGGCCCCTCTCGGTCTGGTCTACTATCACCAGATCGTCTGCGTACAATAGGCAGGGTATTTTATTGCCATCCATTTTAGGGCTGGCACTGCCCTCCACCTCTAGATGTGCCGGGAGATCTGACAGGAAGATCGAAAAGAGCTGTGGGGCCAACACACAGCCTTGTCTTAATCCATTCGCTATGGGTATTTTTGGTGTTAACGAACCCACCTTATCCTTAATTACTTGCCCCCAGTTTTCCCTGTGGAGTTCTTTTATTATAGTGAGTAGATCATTGGGAATCTTCAGCCTCTCTAATAACTCCCATAAGCAGGCCCGATCCACCGAATCAAAGGCTGCTCTGAAGTCGACAAAACAGCAGCATAACTTGCCGTTCTGTTCCGTCGACTTCATCGCCATCGCCCATAGCGCAAATCCGTGGTCTATTGTAGAGTGGCCTGCTCTAAATCCCCCCTGTTCTGTGGGTATCATTTGAAACTCATCTACCCATGCATTCAATTGTTTCAGCACAATTTTAGAGAACACTTTCTCGCCTATATCTAGCAGATTGGTTAGCCGATAGTTTTGTGGCTCTTCTTTGCTCCCTTTCTTATGAATTGGCCTAATTATTACCCCCTTCCAGGTTGGTGGCATTACCCCTTCTTTTAGGACTACCTGGAACATCTTGGCAAGAAATCTTGCCCACCATTTTGCCTCGGATTTCAAAATGATAGCAGGAAGATTGTCTGGACCTGCTGCCCGAGTTAACTTGAGTTCTCTTATTGTGAGCTCAACATAATCTTCATTAAATTGTAGTAATAAGTCATCTGATATTTCTTGCCATACTTTAGGCTCCACCTCCTCTCTAGAAGTCCTTACCCCATATAGATCCCTTATGTACCCTTCCCATGCGGCCTCACTCACCACACAGTTCAATTCTCCATCTGGTGTTCCCGCTACCGACTTTACTAATCTCCAAAATTGCCTTAGATTTTTATTCTCTATCAATCAATCAAAGACATTTAAAGAGCGCACTACATACCCGTAGGGTCTCAAGGCGCTGGGGGTGGGGGGGTGCCGCTACTGCTCGAACAGCCAGGTCTTCAGCTTCTTCCTGAAGGAGAGGTGGTCTTGGGTCAGGCGCAGGTCTATGGCTTCTAATAATTCTAACCAGCATTTTTCTTTATATACCCTTTTTGCATTGGTTACCATTATCTTGAATTCTTTTTTCGGCTTGGCTAGCTGGTCCTGTCTCTCTGATGTAAAGTTCTTTTTTTGTCTTCTTTGTATTGCACGTATCTCCTTTTTCTTATTTTGGCACACCACAGAAAACCCTTTGCGTCGATTTATTTGTTTAACCATTGTGAGTTGGTTCCCTTTTAGCTTTATCTTTAGGCATTGAACCACCTCTTCTAATTTCCCTATGAACCATTCCAATTTTTTATTCTCACAATTTTCTGGTACTATTTTTATTTGCATGGCCTTCAATCTTTCCATATATTCCTCAGTTAGGCGTGTCGTCACCCGTTTGGGATACTCGACCTCCTGGGTGATCACCCTTTCTCTCTGTAGTTCCCTTCCCCCTGCTATTGTTATATACAGGAGTTTGTGATCACTCACTTCTTTTTGTTCTAACCTAAAATCCCTGATCTGGGTGAAATTCCAGGCCTGCAAGAATATATAATCAATTGGGCATTTCTGTTGCCCTTGGATGAATGTCTTTCCTGCTGGGGAGTCTGTCTCTATTCTCCCATTTACGCAATGAAAGCCCCTACCTCCTAGGGTGTGTACAAGACCAACATCTTGTTTCGAGATTTCCCCAACTGGGAACTTAGCCGGGTTTATTCCATACACCTCTAACTGTTCCCTATTCCATATATCTGCTTTTTTTGGATTTAGTTTATGGTTAAAATCCCCCATTATCATTATTGTCTCTGCGGGATATTTTTCTAGAGTACTGTCTACATCCTCTTTAAAACACTTCATTTCCCTTTCATATTCCTCCCCGTTATCCCACTGCATGTATACATTCATTAAAATCAACATTTTATATTTCTGTTCCACCTTCATAAGTTCAATTCTGCATGCTTGTACCCATTTGCATTTTGTATTCAACATTTCTAAATCTCTCATAACTTTTGTTGATATCAAAGTCAGCAGCCCCCCCGAGGGCCGTCCATGATTTTTCTTTATGGCTGACTGCTGTATCTGGGCGTATCCGTCAAATGTAGGGGTATTGTCGCATAACCAGGTCTCTTGCAGGCAGGCAATGTCCACTTTATTTATGACTTCCTTTATATACTCACGTTTTTGCTCATTGCCTAACCCATTTATATTCCAAGTTAAGAGACCTAAATCTTGCGACCCCCCTCTGTCCTATTCAACGTCACTCAAAACGCCTACTTCCTCCATATCCAGCAAATTACTTGAGTTACCTTCTCCCATTGGATTACTATGTGACGACCAGTTGCCCCATGAGGAGTCGTTCCTTGTGTTATCTATTACGACGTTCAGGCGGCTTGAATCCTTTTCCGTTTCTCTTCAGAGAATCACTTGTCTCTTCTGAAGCCCGGCATGGTGATTTAGGAAATTGTTATCATTGGAGGTTTTTATTTCCCTCTCTGGTATAATCCTTATTCCCTGTTGAGTTATCTCATTTGAGGCTTTTTGGATTGCCCTTTTTACCAGGCCTGAATGAAGGGTAATTTTTGTTATCTCCTTTCCATACCTGTTTTCTACAAAGCCAACATGCTGTAGATCTTTAGTACCAATCCCTCTCAGGCTGTCGCATTTTTCAAATGCGGTCAAAATCCGTGCTCTATTTAGGGGTCTTGGATTTCCTGTCAGCTTCTCTTTCCTCCCAGGTGGTATTGAGTCCAGTAATAACCAATTGTTCTTATCTCTCTCAGAAAGATTCGTGTTTGTTACCAACGCCTGTTGATAGGCGGTTGATCTCCCTGTTTGCCGTCCGTTCCTTCTCATATTGGGTTCTTCATGTACCTGAGGTCTTACTGTCCTTTGTTCTGTAACTCGTTCGTCCCTTTGCCTTACTTTCTGTTTCGTCGTACGGATGGAAGGGGGGGTCTCAATTGCCTCCTTGCATCTCTGCATTTTCCTTAGTACTCTCGGGGTCCTTGGGGTCTTTGGGGCTTTTGCCTCTACTTGCGTGGGTCTAATTGTTGTAAAGGTCGGTGCTGATGCATTCAAGCCTGACTGTATCACCCCCGTCTCTGTTTCCTTCCCTTTTCTCTTCCCTACTTGATTCAGTTGCCTGTTTTTTCCAGTCCTGATCGTGGCCCCACGTGTGACATACCCCCGCGCCTTTTTATCAGCATTGTTCTTCTTGATATATATACATTATCTGCAGACTCTTCTGCCTCCTTTGCTGTTTGTTTTGCGGGTTGGGGAGCTCTTTCCAGAGATACTCTACTTTCTTCTTCTAATATTACCATGTCACTTTTCTCCCTTGAAGGGGTTGAATCCATTGTCATTACCTTGATTGGCATTTTGCTCTTTATTTCTCCTAGTTCTTCTTCTATTTTCTTTAGATGTTGTTTCTGAGCTTTCATCAATCCGTTATTTGAGAGGCTCACTTCCAGGATTCCTTGTAATGCCTTCTGGAGTAACAAGATTACCTCTATCAGCGAAGATGTAGGCGTTTCAGAGATCACCGAATCCTGTATTGTGTTTCTGACAGGGTTTACTGGGTTGCTAGACATTTTGCTCTCTTGATGCATTGATGTTTTTTGCAATTGATAGAGCTGCTGGAATTGATCTGGCGCGCCTCCCCAGATAACACTCTGGTTCTGATCTTCATTTCCCCTAAGATCTTCGTTTCCTGGTGACAGCTGAGAGAACAGTTTGGGAGATGATGATAGTCGAGGCGCCGAGATTTGGTGATTTAGGCTTTGAAGAGTTAGATTTATAGTATTGTGGTTCTCCCCCTCCTCTTTGCTATCCGGGCTCACTTCTTCGTGGTTTCCTCCCTTTTCTAGCTGTCTTTGACTTTCGTCCGGCTTGCCTGGGTTTTCATCGATTTCTCCGCCAATTTCCACTATTTCTTCATCTATTTCCGTTGTTATCGCTGGATTCAATGATTTATAGTGTTTACCCACAAACTCCTTTATGGACTTTGTCACTCCCGTGTTCTCTTTCTGTTTATTAGTCGTTTGATTGCCACCTCTTTTTGCCTTCTGTGCATTCTTCGCTGCTTTTTTAACTTTTCTTTTCTTTCTTTTCCCCTTACTATTGTCCAAGGATGATACTTGACTTTCTTGGCTCTCTTCCAGAGATTTTGAGCCCTCCAATAATTTACTCCTCCCTTGTTCGTCCCCTGTACGTAAATTTGTCCCTTTTTTGGGGACCATTTCTAGGTACAAGAGCTGTTGTGCAGATGTAGGTGTAACACTTAATTATTAATTTTTCTTTATTCCAAGTTAATCACTTACCTCTGTTCTGCCTTAGGTGCCTTCCGCCAGCTTTCCTTCCGCTTTCCTTGCCACAATTGCCCTTTCTATCGTATTTTAGTAGATCTCCTGCTTCACAGTAGCTCCAAGGCTTCTTTGGACTTGTCCTTTAAATTACTATGCTCTTCCTTGATGCCTTTAGGCGCCTCCCTTACGATATTATATTCTCCTATTTCCCTGTTTCCCCTGCAGACTCTGCTGGTTGCTGCTCCAGCTGAATGTCCAAGTCTGCTTAGGGTCTAATGGGTACTAAGAAGTACTGGCGCTGAATGGTAGCTAGCGCTAAAAGGTAGCTAGCGCTAAATGGTAGCTGGCTGGGTGGGGCTCGCGGATGATGGTCACCTCCGCTGCTACTTCTCTTGTGCCCCTCTTGTGCCTTTCGTGACTCTTGGCGACTCTCCGGTTTGCGCCTCCTCCCCCCCGCGGGCTCCGCTGTGAACCCAGGCGGGGGACGGGATTTGTGACGGTACGCTCTTTTCCCGCTTCCCGCTTGCCGCTTACCGCTGGTAGATGAAAGCGGTCGTCCGGTGGTTGTCCTGCGGTGGTTGTACTGCGGTGGTTGTCCAGCGGACACAGACGCAGCGCTCTCTCCGTAGCTCCGTTGTTCTCCCGCTCGGCTTCTGCTTCCTGCTCGACTGCTTCGTGCTCGCTGCACTCGGTCTGGCGTGGGCGTGGCGTGGCGTGGCTCAGGCAAGGCTAGGCGAACAGAGGACACCTCAAAAACGTGAGTGCCTTGGGTGAGTCAAACATTCCTAACATCATTTCATGAGTATCTTAAATATTAAACAATTATTTATAAAGTCAAAATTCAAATAAGTTAATTCCAAACCTAATACATTTTTATAATTGTGTGTGTGTTCATATATAAGTATTTAATTATTCACTGAAAAACAAAGGATATAGGGGCATATTACCAAGGGCATTATCGCCTCATTAGCGGGACTTTCGGCAGGCAAGTGTCGCCACTTTAGCGACACTTTCCTGCCGATAAAGTGGCGATAATTTTGTCGCCCAGGCTTGATATTATGGCCCAGAGTGCGTAGTGTACAGCAGCTTCTCTCTAAAATCTATAACTACCTCCGAGCAGTGACAACAGATAGCTTACAACAGTCTGACAAACAGATCCACAACCTCATTACGCCACTTTTGAGTCACTTTTAACATGGGTAAAGTGATGCAGGGAGCTAGTAAATCTACATCTGACTTTTCAAGAAAAAATCTCAACTCCAGACTCTGCGACACAGTTTTAATGTTTTCTCTGTCTCTCACTCTCTGTGACATCATTTCTCTTTCTCTCTTAAACTTAGGCACTGCTGTCAGCTTGGACGTGTACAAGAATTGTTGAAGTGAAGTTGTGAAGTCTACTTCCGTATGTGTTTGGCCACAAGGTTTATACAACGGTAAGCACACTGGCCTAGATCTACAAATCCTTCATAAGAATGCATTAGAAATAATTCGGCATAACAGGCGTTAGTAACGCAGTTGGCACTTCCATATATACACCACTTGAACGCAGCACTATAACAAGTAAAATGTACCAGGTACACTGCACTCGTAAAACTGTAGTGTTAGTTTTATTTGTGAAACGAGAGAGGGCCATATTATCAAACCTTGGCAACAAAATTATCGCCACTTTATCGGCAGCAAACTGCCGCTAAAGTGGCAATAATAGGTTTGATAATATTCTCTATTGAATTCCAATCGAAGCTCATGTTAGATGTGCAGGACATCTAACATAAGCTTCGATTGGAATTCCCTAGAGCATATTATCAAACCGATTATCGGCACTTTAGCGACACTTTCCTGCCGATAAAGTGGCGATAATTTTGTCACCCAGGCTTGATATTATGACCCAGAGTGCATAGTGTATTGCACCTTCTCTGTAAAATCTATAATTACCTCCGAGTAGTGACAACATATAGGGTACAACAGTCTAACAAACAGATTCACAACCTTATTACGCCACTTTTGAGTCACTTTTAACATGGGTAAAGTGATGGAAGGATCTAGTAAATCTACATCTGACTTTTCAAGAAAAAATCTCAACTCCAGACTCTGTGACTCAGTTTTAATGTTGTTTTCTCTCTCTTTCTCTCTCTCACTCTCTGTGACATCATTTCTCTTTCTCTCTTAAACTTAGACACTGCTGTCTTGGACGTGTAGAAGAATTGTTCAGAATAAGTTGTGACACCAACTTCCTGAAATGTTTACCCGCAAGGTTTATACAACGGTAAGCACCTAGGCCTAGATCTACAAAGCCTTAATAGGAATGCATTAGAAATAAGTTGCCATAACGGGCCTCAGTAACGCAGTAGGCACTTCCATATAGACACCACTTGAACACGGCACTATAACAGAACTGGAATGTACGAGTCACACTGAACACGTAAAACCGTAGAGATAACAAAACTTGTAGGGGCATAGTATCAAGAACGGCGATAAAATTATCGCCATTAAAGCGGCAATAATGGGCTTGATAATATCCCCTTGTGAATTCCCATAGTAGCCCAGGTTAACACCAGAACCTGGGCTGCTATGGGAATTCACAACAGCATATTATCAAGCCCATTATTGCCACTTTAGCTGCAGTTTCCTGCCGCTGAAACTGTGATAATTTTATCGCCATTCTTGATAATATGTCCCGTAATGCTTCAGCTCATTTACTAACATCTACATAATTCTAAACTGTAATTTGCTTTTTTCTTTTGCAGATTACTAATAGGACACCTTTTGGAATCCATTTCACAATTTGTTTATAACATTGTTTAAGTTATTTTTCCAGTTCTAATATAGTTATCATTGAGTTTCGTTTATATTTATTGTTTAATAAAAGTTAATAAAAAAAACTACATACTTCTTTTATTTTGTGGGGGAGGGGTATGACGGCCAACAATAAAAATAATGTTGAAATACTATAGTAAGATATTCAAGACTAGGATTGAAAACTACTGCGTTCTAACTAACAGATATAATAAAAACAACGGTAAGAAACTACTAAAATGGGGATAGACGGAGTACATAATCAATGATTGGTGCCTCGGCACTACCTTTCAAATAAATATATAAAAAATATGACTATTAATACTGTACAAAAGTACAGCAGCGGATGACACACACAAACCGGGAAAAGAAAGCGACAGATTTACTAACTGATATAAAGAAAGGTTTGCTTGTTGAACTTGAAGAAAAAGAAAATGTGGGCTTCCGAACGACGCTGAGCATGCGAAGAGAGTACAACTGCTACACCAAAAAAAAGGAAAGCTTTACATACTATCATAGAAATGAAGGAGCATATTATCAACAAAAGGCGATACATTATCTCCGCTTTTATCGACAGGAAACTGCAGATAAAGCTGTGATAATGTGCTTGATAGTAGGCCCTTGTAACTTCCCATAGCAGCCCAGGTTCTGGTGTTAACCTGGGCTCCTATGGTAATTCACAAGGGCATATTATCAAGCCCATTATCGCCGCTTTATCGGCAGTTTCCTGCCGATAAAAGTGACGATAATGTATCGCCTTTTGCTGATAATATTGCCCATTTTTTTTTTTTGACCAGTAAACTTAGGTGCATATTATCAAGGACCGGTGTTAAAATTATCGCCGTTTTATTAGCAGGAAACTGCTGATAAAACGACGATAATGAGCTTCATAATACAGCCTTGTTATTTTCCATAGTAGCCCATGTTAACACCAGAACATAGGCTTCTATGGGAATTTACAAGGACATATTATCAAACCCACCCTCCCAAAATCAATAAAAAACTCCAGACACTGCAGGGACCCGGAGCTGGAAGGTAATTTTACATATCACTGCCCTAGAAATGTGGTGTTTCCCGCGACGTGTATGGGGAGAGGGAGAGAGAGCTCAAAACATATATATTTTTTAAAAAGACCCGAGGGGTGCCACTCACCGAGACTGCGGGGGGTAGGACCGTAACACCACCCGCATACTTCCAAATAAAACCAGAGGAGTGCCATTCCCCAGTGCTCGGGGCACCTTACAAGCCCCCATTATGCAGAAAAATTGCCCCCGTAATTTGCCCCCCCCGGGACCTAATGAATAAAACGGACTTCTACTTTTTTTTCCCCTTTTCCACCGCATGCAAGTACTGCACGAGTACCCCACCATTTTTTATTTAAAAAAATAAAAATTGAGCCCAAAGATCCATGTACCACCCCCTGACCAAGACTATAGGCTCAGAATGTTTCTATCCAGCCCCGTTTCCTTATTTCTCAACTTGTTTTACTGTTTTCTTGTGACTCTGCTCTCCCGACAAACAACATGGCTGCAAACACTTCCTGGGTTGGAGTATTGACAGCCAATCAGCATGCAGCGCCTGCTCGTAATTGTATGTATTTCCATACGGGTAAGCCGCGATTTTTCTTTAAAAAAATAAAACAAAAAATAGAGCCTAAACATCCATGTAGGACCCCCTGAGCAAGCCTAGAGGGTCAGAATGTCTCTACCCTACCCTCTTACATTTTTTCTCAACTTTGTTTTACTGTTTTCTTGTGACTCGGTTCTAGCGAGGCACAAGATGGCCACCAACACCTCCTGGTTTTGAGTGTTGACAGACAGTTCACAGCCAATCAGCATGCAGCTCTCGCTCGTAATTAAACAGATTTCAGTACGCGTACTGAACTCCGTCTCTAGATATCGCTATGATTTTACTTGCAATTTTCTCAGAAACTGCTGAACGGATTTACACCATTTAACAAAAAGCACAATCTGCGAACAGATCTCTACCTCTCTGCCAAATTTCGTGTAATTCCGTTCAGCCGTTTGGGCTGTAGCCCTGGCTAAAGATCCCTATGGAAAATTGCATGGGGAAAACACGTTTGGGACCCCCTTTTTTCTCTGCCCCCACTTGACAAATCACCCCCAAGCTTTCAGGGAAGGAGCGGAACCGAGCAGGCCATTTTCTTGGAGAAATTCACGAAGATTCGTCCTCCGGCGCCAAAGATTTTTCAAATAGAATCTTGACGATTTCCTATGGAAACTAGGTCCTAACTATAACTACCTACTGGCGGATATATCAAAGTCACTTTCAATCACTGCATGAAATGCACGGGACACGCACTCGCCCTCAACAAGAAAAGATCTTCATCCCAATTAGCTCATGAAAAAGATTTAATTCGAAATGTCAAACAACTCAACACGTTTCCCATTGAGCATGGTATGTTCTATGATGTAACGCATTGGGCTGTTCCGCATTTTGTTAACATCAGTGATGTCATTTGAGATGTCATCAATGATCTCACTGACCATGAAATGATTGATGTAATATGTGAGGTCATAAGCAGTGTATTGCGGGGCACAACTTATAGTTAGCTCAGGTAACTATAACAGCTGAAATTCTCTTGTTTTGTATGAGTGAAATGTCAGCCTATCTATAATGTCCCTGTAAACTTTGTTTTTATCTGTGAATTTCTAAGATTTTTTTTAATGCTAATTTCTAACTATAACATCCCTGAAACCTGTGGTTTTTTCAGTGAATTTCTAAGGGTTTTTAAATGCTAATTTCTAACTGTAACGTTCCTGAAACCTGTGATTTTTTTCAGCGATTTCTAAGTTTTTTTGATTAGCAGTCAGGTTTGCAGAGTGGTGTAGAACGGGGTCTGGGCCTCCGACCAGCTCTCAGGAATTCTGTTGCATGGGACTTACAGGAGGTACCAGGAGGGCTTCTTGGTCCCCAAGTGTCCTCTGGAGTAAAATGGACTACATCCCCAACCAGTGGTGCGCTAGGAGGTACATTTGCAGAGTGGTGGACAAAGGGGGCATGGCCTCCGAAACCTCTTAGCACTCCTACTGAGTGGGACTCACTGGAGGCAACAGGAGGGGTAGTTGCCCCCCAAGGACGTCATTGAGGGCCAACTACCCCTCTTATTAACTCCAATAAGTCCCACACAGCAGGTTTGATGATTTCTGATAGGAGGGCACGCCCCATTTGTCCACCACTCTGCAAACACACTTCCTGGTGTACTCTTAGTTGGGAGATGAAGTCCCTTTTGCTGTTGGGGGTCATTAGGGGCCAACTATCCTACCCATTACCTCCAGTAAGCCCCACACAGTGAGATTGGTGAGAGGTGGTCACAGGCCATGCCCCCCCCTTCCCCACCACTCTGCAAACATGCCGCCTGGTGCACTCTTGGTTGGAGGCTAAAATAAAAAAATGCACGGGTGCCCGAACTTTTTTCTTGTGATTCGGGTGAATCGAGTCTCAAGATGGCTGCCAACACTTCCTGGTTTGAAGTGTTGGCAGACAATCAGATTGCAGGCACAAGATCGGGAGTATTCGGGGATCCTCCTCGTCCTCCGTTGTATATCTTAGAAATATTGACATTTTTCAGGAACTACTGAACAGATTTACAACAATAATCAAAAAGAGTGATTTCTGAACCGAGAACTACCTTTTTGATAAATGTTGTGTCATTCCTTTCAGCAGTTCGCGCTGTAGCCATGTCTAACAACATATTCTTCGAGTACTTTCAGCTTTCGTAGAAAACACCAGCTGCTACACACTAGGCAAGCCGGGGCGCACAACAGCACTGAGTTGGTGATGGTCTCAGTGCTGGATGACCTGCGGCTTGCAGCTGACAAGAAGACCCCATCAGCCTTAATCCTATTGGACCTCTCAGCAGCATTTGACACAGTGAACCACATACAGTTGTTAGCCCGTGTCCGGCGGCTGGGAGTCACTGGGATGGTTCTCCAATGGATCACCTCCTTCCTGGAGGATCGGTCCCAAAGAGTCCAAGTGGGAGTTTGTACATCTAGGCAGGGCAACCTACAATGGGGGGGGGGGTCCCACAGGGCTTCGCGCTGTCTCCTCTACTTTTTAATATTTACCTGCTGCCTTTGATAAACACACTAGCTAAAACAGACTGTCAGGTGTTTAATTACGCTGACGACACCCAGCTAATCATGTGTATTGACACCGTGCCCACCTCTGAGGGTAACATCCAGAATATCCTCTGGTTCACTATGAACAGGATGACCTCCAATCCCCTGGAGGTAAATCCAGACAAAAGAGAAGTACTGGCTCTGACCACAGGGGTTTAGCCCTGGTCTAGTCTTTTTCGGCCTCAAGTGCTGGGCACAACTCCAACCCCGGTGCCAGCAATAAAGATCCTAGGCATAAACCTGGACACTGGATGAACCCTAAAGAGCCAGGTATCTGTTGTTGTAGGGAGTTGTATTGGCCTAATGCTGCAACTTCGGAAACTGGTGACCTTGTTGTCTTTCTCCACCATGCAGACTGTCGCGACAGCACTAATCTTGTCACGCTTTGATTATGGCAACGCAGTCTACATTGGGCTTCCCAATAAACTTTTGGGGAAGCTACAAGTGGTCATGAATGATGCAGCAAGGTTGATCTATAAGTTGCAAAGAAGAGCCCATGCTACCCCTCCGTTGCAGCAGTTACACTGGCTTCCCATCAAGCAAAGGATTAAATACAAGGGGATGTGCATCCCGCATAAGTCCCAGTTTGGAGAGGCACCCAAAAACATCAAAGATCGCCTGAGGCCTTATGTGCCCGGTCGCACTCTCCAGTCATCAGATTCTTGTCTGTTAGCCTGTCCACGTTTAATAGAACAACTCTAGGGGGGCTGGCATTCTCTGTCACTGTTCCCCCGATTTGTAATAAACTACCTGACGGTATGCGCAAGGAAATCAGGCTACTACTATTCAGGAGCAGTCTTAAAAACCTTCTGTTTACCAAGGCGTTTGGATAAGCTCACTCCGTTGTGGGTTGTGGTTAGTTGCGTGTAGGGATTCTGGACCTCTGATTTATGTTATAGCGCTTAGAGACCTTCCGGTGATAGGCGCTATATAAATACAATCTAACATAACAACATAACATAAAGTTTCCAATGGAAATTAAAATGGAGAAAACGTGTTTTTGGACCTACCCTACTTCTCGGCCCTCGCTTGACAAAACATCCCGAAACTTTCAACACAGTAGTTGACCTGACCACCTCATTTGTTTGGAAAATTTTGCAAAGATTCGTAAAACGATGCTAAAGATATTGGTAAATCAAAAAACACTTACTATGGAAAGTAGGTTGTAACTATAACTACCTACTAACGACCGCCAGTAGGTAAAATATATGTGTGAGCTAGGCAGGAAGTGCCGAAACGTGTAACAGCTGAGACTGCAATAAACATGAAACTGATCGTTTGATCCAGCTCCTGTGTCAGTGTCCTATTCTTGACCAAAGGAATTGAATTTAATGTCTGTTTCCCTGCCAGCTGTCTAGAGAGCAAGGATAGACACATTACTTTGAGATCCAGGGAGCTTCATGTCAGCACCTCCCTGGGTCTCAACAAAATGCCGGCTCCTGGAGGAGGCAGGGACCACGGCAGGGACAACAGTCCCCAAACAAAGTGGCCATGCCTCATGGGATGGAGTCACCAGGCCGATTTTGGCCCAGGAATGGGGGGCCATGTGTGCCCCCTGACCTTAAAAAAAATATGTTAAGGCCTGGCTCTAGGGGATGGGGTCCCCCTCATATGTAAAAAAAGAAAAATCGAAAATGAAATAAGGGACAGACCGTGGGGACTGGGTTTCCAAGGATAAAAATTGGCCCAAGTACGTGGGCCACGTGGCCCCCATTCATTTTTAAAGTAGAAAAAGAGCCCTGGAGGATTACCCCGGCCCGAATTTAGCCAGGGTGGGGGCCACACAGCCTCCTCCCTTTTTTTATATAAACTTTGATTGATTTTTTAAAGGGACAGGCCCCGGGATGGGGCCCCCAAGGCCAAAAACAGTCCAGGGAGGGGGGGGCGTCATATGGCCCCTCTTGCTAAACACATCAGGGCTATACAAGTGCCCCTTTGAACAGGAAGTGGTCACTAAAGGCTGTAGACACCCTAAAGGTAGATGGCTCATTGGCCATTACCTTTCTCCCCGTGTAACGCCAGTAGATTCAGTATTTAGGGGGCTCCCTGAGAACTGAACCTCAGATTTTATGGGCCTAAAGAAAATAAAGGTAGAAGACATACTGCTGATGCAGGAACTGAGCCCTGCTCAAAAGAAACCAACGCAAAGCTCAGCCAACTGCTAAAAGGAATCGACAACTGTGGTCTGCAGTCCCTACCTGAGACCTGGGCAGCCTCCAAGAACCCCGGAGCCCTGCAAACCTTCGCCAATTGCCAGGGACCTCCATTTGGACTAGCGGTACTAGTCCTTAGCACACCATCAGTAAAAGATCACCTTGAGGTGAAGACCGGCACAGACTGTGTCGATGGGATTCACCATGCCATCCAAAGGTTGCAGCAGCCAAGGCCTGTTGGTCACCATTCCGGTAACAGACCCTTTCAAAGCATCCACCATTCTGAGGGATACTCAGAGTACCTGCGAGTAATGCTGGAAACAGCCCCGCTCTAGTGAGCCTCTACCCACTTTCTGGTGGCTAAGATTGAGTGAAAGCTGCAACTTGGGAGGACCACCTCAACAGCGACAGACTGCCCTCACTGCACCTGTAGCTAAATGCTGCAGGTGAAAAACCAATTCTGCATACCAAGACCTTTCGCACCTCTGATCCAGGTAACCCAGAACTGTCTGTGTTGTTTGAGCCATGGGTCTTCCAAAATGTTGACTCCCCTGGAGTAGAACTTTCCCTGAACTCTGGGCGACTGTTGTCCCACCAAAACTCTGTGACAGAGTGTTGCTTCCATCGACTGCGACCGTAAATGTGTTGGCACTACTCAGCTATCTAGACCTATGCATTTCTTCCCTTTGACCACAATGGTCTCTGCCAGACGGTATTGACTCCTGTTGTTTAAAAAACAGTAAGCATTTGTGTCTTGAACTGCATTTGGTTAAAATTCAACATGCAAAGCATTTATTAACTGTTAAACAAAGTTCTTGGTTTCTAAAAATAAATATAAAGATATGAGTTTATTTTTCCTAGTTGGTTGCAAATTTGTTCTCTTGTGTGTGTCTCATTTATTGCCTCTGTGAGAGATAATAAATGCTTAGCACTACCCGCTGATAAGTCTAATTGCTCACCCACACTACCATAAAAAGAGCATTAGAATTATCTGCTTTTACCTCTGCACACCTATCGGGGATACGCTGGACTCTTTGCACAATGTTCTTCATTTAAGAACAGTGTATAGAAAGCCAGCACCCAACACTAGGAACTTACAGGGTTCTGTCATCGCCAATGCTAATTATACCTAGCCATGTATTTTTAATCAGAGCACAGGCGCTGGTCTGGTTAGCAGAGCACAGGCATAATCAGAAAACCTGCATCTAGTAATCAAAATCGGGGCAAAAGTGGAGAGGCACTGCAAACTGGTCCTGATTTCTCACAATGTAATACTATGTTCAGCCTTTTTTCTACTTCAATGGAAGTGATGGTTGGGATACTTCTGCTCCACCGACAAAACCCCACCCCACCCCCCAAACTGACTATACTAGGCCTCTGAGAATCATCTCATGCGATATCCTCATTAGTTGCAGCAGAAAAGTCCAAATAGTACTTAACACTTTGCTCTCTGACGCATGTCCGCATATGATATGAGCAAGGCAGGACTAATACCCAGGGAATCCTAACGATTCCGTTGCTACTAGACTGCTTCCCAGTTCAAAGGTCAGATGATTCACTTAAGGAGCTACAGGCACAAGCACGTAATATTGATTACGGTCACAGTACTTGTCAGAATTAGGCAGGCTTGCAGCTAAATTGGGATATATTCTAAAATGCCAGTGTCTCCTAACGGTCGATCTTGGTGAGGCAGACTCAGCTACAAATGAGATCTCTGGAGGCTGCTAGGTGTGCTCCGCGTGTCTTCAAAAGCTGTGTAATTTTGTTTCTGAGGTGCTTCTGACCATGCTTCTGCGGCTCCTCCAGAGACTCGCTCTGGATACAATGAGGCCCACGGAGATGGGTGATCATACATTTTTTTCCAATGTATTTCTTATTCAAGAGCTTATAAATCATGCACCTGACCCACTCCCAATATTTCCATAGGAAGTCTTTGCCATGGCCTGAAAACCTTTTTACTGCAGAGAAATTACATGTAAAAAAGTTGTCAGGTTATTTCCCCTCACCGAGCAGGAAAGTTTTATTGTAAGGGGGTGTTGGTAATATCCGCAAATGTCGCTCCCTGCAGTTTAGAATGAGATCTATGGAGGCACACAGTCCTTGCCTATTGAGAATTACACCCCCACGTCCCGCACGGGACCCCTGTCCGTTTTGCAGACCATTGCTAAGTCCTCCCATCCTTAGACCCCTAATAGCATGTCCATGCCAGGGCGCTGCTCTATTAACTCACGCACACAGGTCTGTTCCTCCCGCACAACATTTTGTCCATAGCATATTTTCCCGAAAAGCAATTCTTTTAAAAGCGGATTTGGAGAAAAGCCCTGCTATGATTTCAAAGCACATCACGGCGAGATATTACTGCGCACACTAAGACGTGGATCTCCCCCATTCATCGGGAGTGGGCTACGGGTCTGCAGGCCTCTCTTCGCTCGCGCCTTCCCAGCTGTGGCACAGGGTCTTGTGAGCAGCTGATACGTGTCAGTCGTCTCGCGCATCGTTTCTGATATCACGGCCTCCTCCCTCCTTGCCGTTAGGCAGATAACAGAAGGAAGACACGAGAGCTGGCAGGCAGGGAAAGCGAGTGAATATCGCGCTAACCAGAGCGGCGTGACATCTGTGAACGCAGAACTGAGGGAAGTGCCTGTTGAAGTGAAATGCGTCAGATTCATGGTAATAAATATAAACCGTTCATGTTCAGCACATATTTAGTGAGTTCAGCTTTCCTACACGTGCAGGAGAACTGAATTGATTAGTTATAAGAAAAAATTAGTGTCTACTTGTAACGAAATCTGCATTGCCAGGTGCTGTGCTGTTAAGGCTTGTGAAACAAGTAATATTTTTTCCGAATATTTGTCAGCGTCTCTATGTGATAGTGAAGAAGCATTAAAAATGCAATAGGTCTTGTGGGGGTTCAAGGCCTGGCAAGGCCTGCAACGCTGCGTCGCTGGATATGCGCAATAAGGGACACACACACTGTTGCTGCTCTGGTGTGGACCGGAAGTGCCGTGCCACTTCGGTCCCTTTATTTAAAGCTTTCTGGCCACGCCTGGCCAGAAAGTGATACATTGTGGGTAGTGCTTCCGGGGGCTCAACCTGAGACCCTCGGAGCACTAGAGCGCTACATCCCTTCCCAACTTGGATTTTCAAAATAAACATAACAATCCGTTCAGCATGCGAAATCTGCTAGTCTGTGATTGGGCCGTGGATTAGATCTAAGATTATATTGCCACTTGCCTCTCGGAGGGATCTGGTCTCGAGGAGGTCCCGGTGATGGCAGAGATGGTTGTTCTGTGGTGTCTGGGGGCAGGCATGTGGGGTTGTTCGTAGCTGTGTTCTCTCCTTCTTCCCTTGCTGCAGGTATGCCACTGTCT
This sequence comes from Lissotriton vulgaris, assembly GCF_964263255.1. Classification (NCBI taxonomy): domain Eukaryota; kingdom Metazoa; phylum Chordata; class Amphibia; order Caudata; family Salamandridae; genus Lissotriton; species Lissotriton vulgaris. The sequence goes on along the minus strand of NC_141685.1, from coordinate 1,529,773,454 downwards.
GAGCTCTGTCCTTTCGGTGTAGGTATTTGCTTGAACCACGATACGTTACGAGTCACCTCTTCTCCATCTCAGCTGACTGTGATCGCTGTTCCTTTGGTTTCTTTGATGACCCAGGGTTCTGGTTCGAATGGTGTCTTGAATTTCCCTCCTGGCCTCCTTGTTCGGATCAGCACGGTCTCTCCTGGATTCAGAGTTTTTGTTTGGGCTCTCCTCTTGCGACTTGCCTTCTCGTTTGTCCTTCTTCTCCGTTCTTGTGTGTCTGCTGGCGAGTATGGTGCGGGAGCCCAATTGTCAGCCATGGGTAGTAAGTCTCTCCGTGGTCCGGCCAGCATCAACGCCCATGGTGACTGCATGGTGGTGCTGTGTGGTGTGCTACGATATTCTCTTAAGAACGCTTGCAGTGCTTCTTCTGGGTCACTCCCTTCTGCGGATGATATCCGCAGCACTTTGTTTATTGTCCTCATGAAGCGTTCCACCTCGCCGTTGGCTTGTGGCCATTGCGGGGTGATTCGGTGATGTGTGATCCCCAGGTTATTCAGAAACTCCTTGAACTCGCTCCCCTGGAATGGGGGCCCATTGTCTGTTTTGATGACCATCGGAATGCCGAATAGGGCAAATGCTTTGCTGAGGATGGGGCGAATGTTCGCGAAGCTGGTTGATGCTGCTGTTTCTACTATGGGGTACTTGGTGTAGTTGTCCATTAGTACAGTTCTGGACGACCTACGAATGCGGACGGACAGGGGAAACTCAGCAACCTTAATTCTGCTGGACCTGTCCGCCGCATTCGATACGGTAAGTCATGACATCCTGCTGACAAGATTGAGGAATATTGGAGTCGGGGGAATCGCGCTGGATTGGCTCCGCTCCTACCTGAGAGACAGGTGGCAAGCGGTAGCCATCCCTCCATTTCAGTCAAAATTTGTCAAAGTCCCACATGGGGTCCCACAGGGGTCAGCCGTTAGCCCTATACTTTTTAATATATATATGCAACCCCTGATAAGCATCATCAAAACCCATGGCGTCAGCGTAATCAATTACGCAGACGACACGCAGTTGATGATATCCCTTGATGGTGCTCAGGCTGACTCCCTTGAGACCTTTCATGCCTGTATGTTGGAAATGACGCTTTGGCTCAATCAGAATTCACTGCAGTTCAACAGTGACAAAACGGAAATATTACACTGTTCGATAGGAGGAATACCCAAGGTCTTACCCATAGACTTATGGCCTCCTGAGCTGGGGAACTCCCCAGTACCAGTGAACTCAGTTAGGAATCTTGGAGTCACATTTAATAATAGGCTGAGCCTTGAAACCAATGTCAACAAACAGGTCAGTAGCTGCCTTGCCCTTATGCGAGGACTCCGCAAGCTGCTGCCCCTCCTGCCTTTACAGGTTAGAGCCACCATAGTCAGGAGTACCATCCTCAGCCGCCTGGATTACTGTAACGCACTCTTATTGGAATCTCCTATATATCTCATTTCCAGGCTTCAAAGTGTCCAGGCGGCTGCAGCAAAGCTGGCATTGTCTCGAGAACGAAGATCATCTACTACCCTTGCCCTGGCTGACCTACATTGGCTGCCTATTCATCAGAGGATCCTTTTTAAATCCCTTTGCATTGTCTTTAGAGCAGTGCATGGACTAGGCCCCCAACCACTCCAAAACAAACTTAACTGGTACAAACCCACCCGATCTCTTCGATCCTCTTCCTTAAATCTTGTTAATGTACCCAGGATTAAAAAAACAACCCTTGGCGGTAGAGCTTTTAGTAAAGCGGCAGCTCAATTATGGAATAGCCTACCTATTGACATTAGAAAAACAAGTGATCTACTGCCCTTTCGAAAAAAGGTAAAAACATGGCTTTTCCCGAAAAACTCAAATCTTTAGATCTTGAGTCCTTGTCCCCTATCTGCTGCACAGTAATTTTTTCAGCCTAGGTACCCAGCGCCAGGATGCCCGTAGGGTTGCAGAGCGCTTTACAAATGGCAAAATAAATAAATAAATAAATAATACCACTGTGATCTTCCCATCTGGGAAACTTCCAAAGTCTAGGCTTAGCCATGCCCATGGCGATGGGGCATGCTCTTCCGTGATTACTGGGGCTGGCGCTTCGGGGCTGCTGGTGATTTGGCATGCTCGACACTCCCGCACGAAAACCTCAACGCTCTCCTCCATGTTGGGGAACCATATCTTCTCCCGCATCCTCGCTTTCATTCTGCGGGTGCCTTGGTGTCCTTCGTGTGCCAGGGTGGTTGCTCTCTCTTGCAGTGCCTTGGGGATGACCACGCGAGCTCCTCTCAGTATAAGGCCATTGTCAGCGCAGCTACGGTCATCGTGAATCTTCCAGAACTGTTGTAGGCGTGTTCTGTCTGCTTCGTTCCACCCATTGGTATCTTTCAGGAAGTTTGTCCACGTTCCGGAGTGTATTGCTTCTTTCACCCTCTTGACAACCGCATCACTGTCATAGTGGGAGGTGATGACATCGGCGGTTAGTGCGCAGGGGCATGCACCTGCTGCTAGCATATTGATGAACTCTTTGGTCTGGCCTTCTGGGTCCGCATTGTGGGATCCTTCCGTGAGGGGGTGGCGAGACAGAAAATCTGCCGGGTTTTTCGCCCCAGGTCGGTACACTAGGTCCATTTGGTACTGTTGAACTTGGATCGCCCAGCGTTCGATCCTTGGCGGTGGGTGAGGTGCGGTGCCACGGAATAGGGGAATTAGTGGTTGGTGATCCGTCACCATTCTGAACGGGTGACCAGATATGTAGAGGTGAAAATGGGCGCAGGCCCATTTTACTGCCAGTGCCTCCCTCTCAATTTGCGAGTATCGCGACTCTGTCGCTGTCAGAGCCTTGCTTGCGAATGCCAACGGGGCCCACACCCCTGGTTCGGATTCTTGTGACAGGAGGGCTCCTAGGCCCACTGGGCTGGCATCTACTAATACTTCGGTGGGTCTCGCAGTGTTGAAGTATGCCATCGTTGTGCTGTCCAGTAGTGCCTCTTAGATTCGGTGAAATGCTTTGTCTTCAGATTCCGTCCATTTCCATGAGCTGTCTTTCTTCGTCAGGTTTCTCAGAGGCTCTGCGATCGTGGCCAGATTGGGTATAAATCTTGCACAGTACTGTGCCATCCCTAAGAAACTTCTCACTTCGGACGCGGTTGAAGGTGCTGGAGCGTTCTTGATGGTATGGGATTTGCGGGGATCCACCTTTACTCCGTCTGAATCAAACACGTATCCGAAGAATTCTATTGATTTTCTGAAGAATTGGCATTTGTCTTTGTGTAATGTAACACCATACTGTGCGAGCCTCTGTAGGGTGGCCTTCAGTCTTCGGTGGTGTTCCTCACTCGTTTTGGCATGAATTAAGATATCGTCGCTGACATTCAGCACCCCATCGAGTCCGGATAGGATTTCCTTAATTGTGTTTTGAAAGATATCGGCTGCGGATGATATGCCGAAATTTAGTCGCTTGTATCGTCTCAGCCCCAGGTGTGTTGAGAAAGTTGTGATGTAGCGGCTCTCCTCCGCTAGTCTGAGCTGATGATATCCTGCGTTAAGGTCCAACTTAGAGAACCACTGGGCCCCATTCAAGTCTATCAGGATGTCATCTACTGTTGGGGTGAGATGCCGCTCCCGTCGAATGGCTTTGTTGGGGATCCTCATATCTATGTAGATGCAGATTTTACCTGGTTGGCGTGGCTTCTCGGCTATCACCATTGGGGACACCCACGGTGTCGGCCCCGATACTTTCTCAATCACCCCTTGTTCTTCAAGTTGGTTAAGTTCCTTTTCTACGGCTGTGCGCAGGTGGAATGGTATCCTTCTGTGCCTCAGTGCTACTGGTTGAATGGCGGGGTCGATGTGTAGTTTGATCGGCGGTCGTTTGATTGTGCCGAGGCCTTCAAAGAGTGTGGGGAACATTTCCAGGATGTCTTCTGTTTGGAGCGCTTTGACGGCGTTTGCAAACGCAATGAGGCGGAGGTCTTCTGCTGTGTTGCTACCTACAAGTAGATCTGCTTCCTTGTCTATTACATGGAATGTTGTCGTCACCTCATTGTCTTCCGCCTTCAACTGGACTACCATCTTCCCGCGCAGCGGGAGGGGTTCCTGGCTGCCGTATGTTAGTATTCGTGCCTTCGAGGGGACTAGCTTGGGTCTTGGCTTCAGTGCCTTATAGTGTTGGATTCCCATGACATTCACGGTGGCTCCCGTGTCAATGACGCCAGTTGCTGGAGATCCGTCGATGTGTATTTGGCATTTTGGCTGGGGCCTTCGCCGTCTCTTTAGTTCACTTACGAATGACACATAATAACATTCATCTTCATCCTCTGTGGAGGACTCGTCGAATTGGGCTTGTCTCGGCGATCTGTTTGATCGAGACGACGTTGCTTCGTCTAGTGATAGCTGTCTCACGGCTCCTGTGATTGGTTTTCTTCCTGACGCCCCTCTTCCTCGGGAGCCACCCCTGCACACGCTTGCGAAATGGTTGGGTATTCCGCATTTTGAGCATGTTTTGCCACGTGCCGGGCAGCCATCTTGGTTGTGTTCGTCGCGGCCACAGTATCCGCATGGTGTTCGGCGTGGCGTCCTGGTCGGCCATCTTCCTCTGCTTCCCCGACCAGTGTTGCGGACTGCATCCACCCTTTCTGTCTTCACCATGGTTCCTGTTTCTGCCCGTGGGTTCAGGGCTGCTTCCATTGCTGTCGCACGTGCATCCGACAGCTCATGGGATCTGGCAAGGATCAATATTTCTTCAAGTGTAATGCGCGGTTGCCTTAGAATCAGTGTCCTCAGGTGTTTGTTGCGACAGCCCTGAATAAGCTGTGCGCTCACTTCTTTCTTTTTGTCATCATCAGTGCACGTGCTTATGAGATCTCTCAGCCGCGCATGGAACGCGTCCATGGTTTCTCCTTCCCTTTGTTTGGATTGGCGAAACTTGAATCGCTCATAGTGTGGGTTTAGCTGGGGGTCGAAATGTGCGTTCAGCGCGTTGACCGCTGCGTCGTAGTCATCGTCATCCCCCGTGTCTGGGAGATGTTTGAATAACTTGTATAGTTCCGTGCCCCCAAAGTGTAATAATAGGGATCTCTTTACTTCGTTATCTTTCTCTCTGGTAGCAGTGAAGTAGTTATTGAGCTGCCCTAGCCACACGGCCTATCGGGGAGCTGCTGTCCCCGGGTCTATCAGTTCGCTGAAGGGTGGTAGTGCTTGGATCTGTGAGTGGACTGACGGTATTGGCGGCTGTCTTCCGAGGTTTAACACCTGTGCTGGTGGTCCTGCTTGCTGAGCCTGGCCGGCTCCTTGCTGTGCTCCCCCAGTCGCCCCTCCTGGGTTCGTGGTCATTTTGGTGCTGGGAGGTAGCTTGGCGTTTTCCCTTTTGGCGTCTTTCTATTGGATTGCTGGTTGTACTTGCTTGTGCTTGTTGGCGTCTGCTTGAGCCAGTGTTTGTTGGATTGTTGGTTGCACTTGCTTGTGCTTGTTGGCGTTTGCTTGATCTGGTGTTTGTCAGATTGCTGGTTGCCCTTGCTTGTGCTTGTTAGTGTTTGTCTGGGCCAATGCTTGTTGGGGCGTTGGTTGTGCTTGCTTATGCTTGTTTGCGTTGCCTCGTGGCGTGGCCGGCCGCCTCGCTGGGGCTCTTGGGTGTTTGCTGGGCCACATGCTCGGTTGGCTCGAGGCGCCTCTCCGGCCTCGCGCTCTCCCAGGGCCTCTCTCTCCGGCGATGATGTCTCGCCCTCTGCGCATGCGCGCACTGCTGGGCCTGCTGCCGGGTCGCTTCCTTCGGCGCGTTTCTCCGCTTGGGCCTTCCTACTGCTGCTGCCGCCGGTGACACACGCAGCTTCTTGCATTCGCTGCTTACCGGTGAGTGTAGTCTTGCTTTCGGTGATCGTCGCCGTCGCCGGTGCCCCGCTCTAGTGCTGCAGTTGGGGGTGTTCAGGTCGGCTGCTGGTCTGGCAGGTAACGCCGCTGGCTGGCGCCGTTTGATTTACGGGGATCCCACCCTCATCGCCAGTGTGGGGGTTCAAGGCCTGGCAAGGCCTGCAACGCTGCGTCGCTGGATATGCGCAATAAGGGACACACACACTGTTGCTGCTCTGGTGTGGACCGGAAGTGCCGTGCCACTTCGGTCCCTTTATTTAAAGCTTTCTGGCCACGCCTGGCCAGAAAGTGATACATTGTGGGTAGTGCTTCCGGGGGCTCAACCTGAGACCCTCGGAGCACTAGAGCGCTACAGGTCTCGCCTTTTATTAAGTTAAAAAGCCATTTGCTTTGCTATACAATACCATTAGCAAAGCGAAGAATGGCTTTAACTTAATCAAAGGCTAGACCTATTGCATTTTCAATGCTTGTTGTATTTGGGAGTGCCAGCGTCTTTCTGGTCTCATGATTGTGAGAGCGGAAACAAAACTACCAGAAACCACACTAGCTGTCTCATTCTCGTGGTCATATACATGCAGCAGAAACTAGGCTGGTTAAAAGAGAACCCGGATAAGTGCCTCATTTTGGGGCGTACCTGAAGAGAACTGAGCTTGTCATTCTCAGCGCGGATATGTACGCAGGGTAGCCGTCTCTCATTCTGAGAGAATAAACACAAGCGCGACCACTTGAAGTGGGAACTTGAGGACCAAGTGTACGGCCAGGGACAGACCAAGCGAGTAATTCTCTTAGAGCAGAGAACCAGTGTCGCTTTGTCGGAAAGAGACTGACGCTAGACAAGACTTAAAAATGACAGCAAACACTTGCAGCTGTTGGCTATCTGTTCCCGCTAATGTCATCTTGACCGGTAGGACATACGGTTGCAATTATTATGTGAGGGTACAAAGAAGCAACCACTTATAGGTGGCCATAATTATCGTCAACTGCATTTGTGTGTCATGTAAACAGTATTATGTTATCATCAGGGGCGGCTCTAGGCTGATGGTGGCCCTGGGCAGGGAGCGTAGGTAGGGGGCCCCGGAAGAGGGGGTCCCGGCGGGGCGGAGCGGGAGGCCAGTGAAGGGGGCGGGCTCAGGGTGTTTGGAAGTGGAACAGAGCCAAATCCCTGCCAGTGGCCACCACGCAAATATGTATCCATCCTCAGAGGATTATTATATTAAGGATATATATTGGCATGGTGGCCCATTGGGTTTGGTGGCCCTGTGCAGGTGCACAGCTTGCAAATGCCTAAGGCCGCCCCTGTTATCATACTAGAAACCTATGCTCATTCGCTTTCAATCAGTTGCAACAGAGAATTGAACATAGTGGAAGATGCCTGGGAACACATCCAAACACTGCAACACTCGGGGGGCAGATTTACAATAACTGGCGCATACCTGCATATCAGCAGGGATGCACCAGTTATTGTGCGTCAGGGCTCCGCCACCATGGATGCGCCGCATTTACAATGCGGCGCACCATGGGGCAAAAACAGACAGATGTATGACGCATTTGTGCCGTAAAGGTGGCGCATTGCGGAGTTGCGTCGCAAGCGCGACACAGCTCCTGCAAGGCTCCGTGGTGTACAATGCTGCGTCAATCCTTACGCCTGCTTCAAGAAGGCGCAGGGTTTTGACGCAGCATGGGCTTAAAAGTGACTGAGTGAAATCTTGTAGGTTTCACTCAGGCACTTTAAGGGGGCGTTCCGGCGCTGGAACGCCCCCCCCCCTGCGGCGGAACGCCTACTTCTTGTGCAGGGCTTTACAACGTGACGCATCTCACAGATGCGTCACGTGGTAAATACCCCACACCATGGAGCCTCTTTTGCGTCGCCGCTGCGTCACAGAAGTGATGCAACGGCGGCGTAAAAGAGGCACAGGGGGCTTGTAAAACTGCCCCTCATAGTCCCCTTTCCGTCGTATTTAAAAAAATCAAGAAATCTAAAGTCGACATATGGGCTCTCTACTAAATTCAAATGAAGAATTTTAGGTGCGGACACTGCACAACCTGCAGCAGTCAACGGTTTTATAGAGATCCTCTACCAGCGCTACCAGCGCTCGCAAGTTACCTCAAGGTAACACTGCTAACGGGTTACAAAACTCCACAAGCAAATCAATAAGCTTATCGCACCCATTAGGCATCTGAGCCTACTCAGCAGAGTTCTCTCATGTCTTCACCATGTGCACTAATCCATTAGGCTGCCCTTACAGTTTATTTTGTACTGACGACCAGAGGCATGTTTTTTATTTTAACTATTTTCTGTGGGATAAAAATACAAGGGGTTGTTCCCCACAGAAAAAAGGATTAATGTGTTTAATAAAATGAAAACTGTGTGGAACACACACACAACAAAAGACGGATTGACAGGTTTGGAAAAACATTGGGTAAAACAAGAAGCCATGCAAAAAAACTATTGTACAAGTCTACAACAAATGTTCATTATTATCGAAAACTTACTCAGTGATTATGGCATAGGATAGATTCACGAGTGATGTCTGTTCAGACTGAGCATATGCTTCCAAAGGCCCCCTAAGCACTACATAATTAATGTTGTGTGTGTAAGGACAGAAAAACAGGAGTCCTGATTGGCATATAGGGAACAGAGACTTCTATATTAGAGCGCCACAAAGTTGAAGTCCCAGCCGGTGGCTGAATTTACTCTCAAGAAAGTATCCCTCTTAAATGTCAGACATCTGAACTTCAATCTCACTCAAAAATGCACTGAAACCATTCAAATGTCTCACATAAGCAATTTGAAAAGATGGCAACTATACAGCATAGCTAAGACAAATTGACAAAGCCAATGTCTCTCGTATAGACACTCCATCACTCATCCCACATGCTTAGTCGGTTCAATGCCTGACTAGTCCCTCTCCCCCTGTTTGGTGCGCCGTCCCTTCTCCTCTGCACCTCCCTGGTTTTGTTCTCACCAGACCACTTCTCACACAGTCGCTTATGTGTATTGCTGCTCCCTCTCCCTACCATTTTTTATACATATTGAACAGCAGCATGGCTTGCTGAGTAACATGATTTAAAAAATGCTATTACACTGTTAGTGCTGGCAGTTCATAGCGCTTTTTCCCTTGACATTAAGCCATGTTGCACAGCAGCGTGTTCTGTTTTGTAGCAGGTCTTATAAACTTTGACAAAGCCAATAGATCTCTCATAGGCGAAAGGCACATTAAATATAAATCTTAAGCATGGGAACAAATATGTATTTATATGGAAGCAAAGAACTGTAGAAAAATATTGGTGTAGGTTAACAGGACAGATAACAAGCTGTACTGTTGAAATCGACCTAAAAATCCATTTGTGTTAATACCCTGAGCTCGGGCAATTAACTCTTAAATTAAGTCTGACATCAACACCATACATACATCCACTCCATTTAAAAAATCCGGTATCTCTATATGTTTATTCATTTTTTATTTACTCTGCAGTTTTATATAGCGCAAACCAGAACCAGTTGGGCTGCACAGTACATGGTCTGGGAACGTGTGGTTGTTATGGCATTGTATTTGGTTATAAATCACTAACTTTTATTATTGGCCTGAGCATTTTTGCAGAAGAGTGAGTGGCTGCCTGCATTTCTTGTATGTAGCCCATTTCGCACAAGCAAGTCACAATTTGCCCCAGGTAAACTACTTTTGCATATCTACACCCTCCAAATCACCTGCACATTCAAACCTGCTATTCACAATTTTATTTTGGGGCCAGTTTTATATAGCACAAACATCACTCAAATGTTCACTCGAAGGTACTGGAGCACTTGATAGTATCACTCCTTACTGTACAATATATTGCCTTTCTTAATAAAAAAATCAAGACACTTTACAAACTTTCTTTAACTTATATTGTACAACGGCTCACCAAGCAAAAACTTACAATAACAAAAAAAGATTATTCTTAATCACAGAGGCGAAACCTATTGTATTTGCCAATGCTTGTTCTTTTAAACGGAACCCTTCAAAGCCACAGGCCTGGAGATATCAGACTTGGACGCACACCTCCACTGACTGGCTACCATGTCATAAAGCCAGGAGGCATCTCAAGCTGGTTGTCCTGCTCACGCATGGAGGATGCAAAAAAACGCTGGTCTGAAGGCAGACATGAAAAATTCACAAATGGATACCTGTGCTGGTGTCGCAGTTGGAATGGTTGGCCAGAGGGAGGGCCTGATCCACCTGTCCATCCCCTCTACGCATGTTCAAAGTGTGCAAGACAGTGCACACGCCCTACTGCCTGTCAGGAGGCAGTTTCAACCATGCCAGTTGACTCCTGGGTTCTCCCATTATAATATAAACAGTACACTCAAAAGTCCCAGAATGCAAGCGGTAAAAATGTCATAGGTAAAGGGCGTAGATTACTTACCTCCCACAAGCACTTCAGAAGCATTGCTACTGTTTTCAGGTAATTTCTAGACCTTAATATTGGCATGAGGTGTAATTTCTGAAATTTCTCCAATTACACTGGTGTACTCCATCCGTGAAAAAACAAAGTGTCAAGCATAAGGTATTGAAACGTCACACAAACACAGAGTTAATGAAAATGAAAATGTGGCAGTTGTACCCAATTAGAAACAAGCTGTGCAAAGGGAAGTTGCTATGTATCCCATACAATATGGCCAACCATGCACACTGCACAGGGATCACAATTTCCTCTTGATGTATTGACCCCCCGGGTCACCCCTTGGGTGTACGTGCAAGTGCACAGGGGGCTCCTCCTTGCTCCTTCCAAAAGCTTAAGTTAGAAGCAGAAGGGACATGGAGGGGCAAAACTGAACGATTTAAGGCCGCAATGGAGCCATGATCCTGACACAGGTACAGGGCCAGGAATGCCAGAAGCATGTGGATAGCTCATTGGGTGATACAGCAAACCAGCTGGTGTTAACTCTTTTGTATCCCCCCTGTGTTTAATGGCCACTGGAAACGAACAGCTACACTTGTGTGCGCACATGGAATACGCGCAGGAGAATTAAGAAGTTGACGGAGGTTATTTGTTTAACATTTACAAATTACTAACATTTCACCTTGAAATACTAAGTTAACTAATATATCAGTTAATTTAACAGATATTTCAGTCTGTCAAATTTTCCCTTTATGTGTTGAGGTGTCATAACAGCAAGAGTATAAACTCACAAGGTGTTTTATACTGTGTGGCCCTCGATCTAATGGCAGCAGATAAGCACCAATATACAGAAGCTGGAACGAATATCTATAGATACAGAGATTTATGGCACCTTCTTGGGTAAGTGGGGAGTACGCGTGCGGAACAGCTCTCAAGATTAATCCGCGTGCACAAACAAACCAGAGGTAATAATGACTACTCGCTGACGGTAAGAGATAACACTATCACGCATAGCGTTATCGCACTGCCTCAGCAAGCAAGCACCCACTATGCTAATGTGCCTCTGTGCGAAGATTATTACACCTAATGAGGGGACTTGGACTTTGGGAGAAATCAGAGCTACAAAGATGAGGAAGGTGAAGTGAAAACTGTGAAGGTTTATCTAAAACAAAAAAATAATGGCATACTTGGGTAACTGAAACACAGAGTCCTATACCCTTCAAAGTGAGCTTACCTGTTCCCTCTCTTTTCCAGTTCTCTCCTCTCCTAGACGAGAGCCCTTTAGAGTAGCGGCCGCCGCATGTGGCCTTGCTGGATGCTCATGGCCACGGTGAAAGGGAAGGCGGTAGGAGGAGGCGTGCAGCCCAGGGGTAGACGCCAGGGCCAGGAAGGACCGAACGTGAAGAGGTCCTGCAATCTGTGGGAGTGCTGCTGCCGACCATGAGCACAGCCAACATCCATGCTCTTCACAGTGGACCCCAGAGAAGGCGGAGTATAAGGCATAAACAGACACTACTATGGTGCCTCCAAACTTGTAGGACCTTAGTGCAAGTATACGATGAGAGAAGAAAACAAGGGAGGTCGTCCGGGCTGGCGCACAGTGCATGCTGTGATCCTCCATGCAAAGTGCCAAATGTCTTATTACTTACCGGTAATCTTCATTACCACGATTAGGGTCCTCCCCGTCCCAGTCCTTACAACGTGAGGCAGTCCTGCCTCCACCCAGCTAATAAAACGCCATAAATCCAAAGTTCAAAGTTACATAAGCCCCTCCCATCCACCGCCAGGCCTGTTATCAACAAGACTCAGACACAAACACAGGGGGAGGGAGGGAGGGAAGAGGACTGGGACGGGGAGGACCCTAATCGGGTTAATGAAGATTACCGGTAAGTAATAAGACATTACCCCCTCATGGGTCCTCCCCGTCCCAGTCCTTGCAATGTGAGGAACTCACAAGCAGAGAACCAATAAGAAAACAAAATGCAGGACACCAGGGATCCATGCAAAAGTACAACACTTTAAACAATAAGGTACCAGCGAACAGCAGCGTACAAGACGCCAACAGAAATCGTCAGAAGAGGCAAGGAAAACATCAAGCCGAGAATGTCGCACAAAATTGTGACGAGACTGCCAAATGGCCACCCCACACATCTCCCGGCTACATACCCCACTGCCTCAGCTCAGGAAGCAGACACAGAACCCACAGGAGAAAGACAGGGCAGGAGAAACTGCAGGAAACGTTGAAAGCAAAACAGAAGAGCCCAGCAAACACCCAAAGAAGGGGAACATGAGAAAACCCCTTCAGCAGGCAAATCAGGAAGCAACACCACCAGCCGCAAAAGGAAACTTGAAGGAAAGGGCACAAAAGCCGGGTTAAGCCGCAAAACAACCCACACTAGCAGAAACTGTAAAGAAGGAAACTAAACGAGCAAGGCACCCAACTCACCCAACCAGCGAGTGGAAGTGAAGGTCAGCAAAAAAGCCACCGCAGCGGGCAACCACATCAAGTCCGTCACCAACAAGGGCACGAAAGGGGCAACCGCAGATCCTGCAAAACAGCAGGCAAAGCCCCAAGAAAAATCGAGCACAGGAGAGCCTGGACAATGAAGTACAAAACTCCAAAGAAGGCGACTCACCAAAGAGCAACAACCACCAAGGAAGCCCCAAGGCCCCGACAAGCACAAACCGCCGTCAACGGTGGAGTGGGAAAAAGCCCAACAACAAACCTAGCACAAAAACAGGAACCCCAGCATGGATTCCAACCAAGAAAAGAGCACCAGGAAACAAAAGAGCCCCAACGTGCATCACAGCTCCAAAGAGCGGAAGGCCAACACAACCAACACATGCCACAGGACACCACAGAAGAACAGCCCAAAGATGCCAAAGACAGCTGCTCAAGAGCCATGCCATCAGAAGCAAGTAACAAAGACAAGGCAAAGACAGCTGCGGACCCAGAAGCAGAGCTGGAGGCAAGGGAGGCAGGCCAATCCGACCCCCGCCAGCAGTAGCAGGATCGGAAACTAAAGAGAGCGAGGCCAACCCAACAACACCGACACCCCCTCAAACCTCCGCAGAACCTCAGGGAGGAGAAAATAGGAAGGGAGGCATACAGAAAACCCAAAGGCCAAGAAAACGAGAGAGCAACCCCCGAGGACAGACCCCCGGAACGAAAACCAAGGGAGAAGAGCAACAGGAAGGGAAGCAAACAAGACCGAACCAAAGAGTCTCAAACCAAAGACAAAAGGACCTGGAACAATGGAACAGAGAGAGGGAATGCTACACGAATCAGCATGTCATCCCGGCGCAGGGGCCATACCAAGCACCCGTGCATTGTCCCAATATAAGGACAGATTCCCCGAAACGAGGATTAGACAGCACCAAACAGAGGACGGGAGGAAGCGGCCCAAGCCAATCAAAGAAGGCACAATAAGAGCACTTTTAATTTAAAGAAACCAACCACCTTAACAGGGACCTGAACCCAAGACCCCCTGAAAGCCAACATAGAAGATGCCGCTCAGACACAAAACACGGAAGCCAGCAGGAACAGATACACGTACCGGGACCCCTCAAGAAGGCCCAAACAACAATGAGCCACTAGAACGCCGGCACGAACAATAGACTAGCCGGCCACCAAGGACCCCAACGGGGCCCCCAACCCCAAGGACAGGTGTCCGAGGACAACAAGAGGAGAGAGGGAAGCAGAAACGCACCCCCCACACCAGGTTTGGAGAGCAAAGCCACCAGACCAAACAAGGAACCAGAACAGGGGAAAGAGGAACCAGAGCCCCGTAACCAGCATGAAAAAGGACCCAATGAGTCAACAGAAGAAACACCAAGGACACAATGTGCTGGAGAGCCCAAGGAACCTCAGCCATGGAGGCATCAACCACCCTCCGAACCCACAACCAACCCTGAGCCGGGGCTGAAGGTTGACCCAGCAGGACCCGCAGAAGAGCCAATAGGGCAGAGAACAGATCCAGACCGATGGAACGCCTCACAAAATTGCATGCCATCCTTGACAGGGGCCATGCCAACCCTCCGAGTACCGTTCAATATATTGCACATGAACCGCCAAAGCAAGCACTGGGAAAACAGCTCCCAGCAAAGTGTCAATCCGGTCCCGAGAAAACTGAAGCCCCCAAACAGGAACCAGTCGAGAAACTGCCAGACCCAATACGACCCCAGAAACTGGAACCAGGACAGCAAACCCCTACAGCAGGAGCCAGCGCAGTGGAAAAAAACTTAGGAGCAGGAGAGAGGCCGAAAGCCAACACCTGAAAACAGGAAACGGAACCCAACCACCGCAAACCACAGGAAACCTCTGATCAGTCGAATGGATGTGAACGTGAAAAACAGGCGACACACATACCTAGGGAAGCCAAAAATCACCCACCAGGTAAGAGGGGAATGCCAGACTGTAAGGGGAACAGCCGAAAGGGACACAGCGACACCAACCCGACCAAAGACCCGGGAGGCAGAACCGTACTGAAGGAACCAACAGGAGCAGGGACCAGGAACAGAGAGGAAGAGTACCCCCTGCCCCACTCCGTCACCGAAACCTGCACAACAGAGTGCAGTGACAAAAATGAGGTCGACGCCAAAGAAGATGGAAGAACGCATCACAGTGCTAACAGACAACTAACCAACGTGAAAACAGCCTAAAAGGGGGACGGCCCGGAATGGAAATCAGCAACCAAGAGTGATGACCGACAGGACCCACCATTCGGAAATCAGACAGGACAAACGAGCCAGGAACAACTGAGCCGAGCCCCTAAATCGCAACAATGTCAACAAAGGAGACAGGGGACCCACAAGCAGGTCCACACCAGGAGCAGAAAACATAACCTGAAGAGGAAGAGACGCAACCACCAGGCCACGGAGACTCCTCCTGAGCACAACAAATGCAACTGACTCCGAGGGGCAGAAGCAGGCGCCGCAGAGGCCGAGAACCAAACGGAATTCAAAAAAGGCAGGCAGTGGACGAAGGCGCCAGGGCAGTGACAAAGCACCAAAGCGCGGGCCAGAGAGTAATCTCACCAGCCCCCGCCGCCCAGGCAGCCGGGAAAAGGCCCAACCAACCAGGCCAAGACAGGAAGGAGGGACCCCCAAGAAAAGAACCTACGAAGCACAGGTCGAAACAGAGCAAGCACGCACCCCAAAAGGAGAAGCACTATACAAACTCTCGAGAGTATAATCCACCAACCTCCCAACCTGGACCTCCAGGGAAGCCGCCTCCGAAGTCATAGAGGAAGGAGCAAAAAGAAGAAAATGGAGGATACCGGGTGACAAAGACCGCCAGGCGAAACTGTGTCCTCAGAAAACGAGGAACACCCTGCATGGCAATGCCAGGCCTTACCGCAGCCAGTACAGCCAACAGGAGAGCATGAAATGGCAGGTCAAAAACGGGAATAAACCCCGCAGTAGTAAATGAATAAGGGAGAAGCCCCAGCATTACCAGGCCATGGACCACCAAACCTTGAACGCATTGCCCAACAGGGGAAAATGTCCACGACCCCTCCAACAGTAGAGGATGGCATAGCCACATGCTCCAGCAGCGCAGACAGTGCAAAGCAGTCCAAGAAAAACTGCAAAAAAACACCCCCTGCAGCTCCAGGACATCATGCTGCGTGGACAACGAGAATGCATTTTTTGAAAGCACAGCATGAAAATGAACATCCCAAGTCACTTTGACAGCAGAGGCAGGACTTGAACCCTTGTTTGGTGAAAACCTGTGACACCAGAGGCATAAGACATACCATTGAGCTACAGCTACTTAGATGCACCAGAGAGGAAGCCCCCACACACATGGCGAGCAAAGGAGTAAACCCCACAGTAAACTCCTAACATACCAATAAAGGAAATCCCCAGCAACCTCCATGAAACACTGCCCCCAAACATCCATCTCGCATGTGAGACCGCAAAAATAAACAAAAAGGGCAGCCCTATAGTCTCCACCCACAGCCACATATGAAGAACATGGCTGCAGGGGCCGGACGCTGCACTAAAGCACCAGCTCTGGAACAAACTGGGGCCAGAACACCAGGACGGCTCCCCGCCCCAGCCCAGCACATGAACGTGGAGCATCCTGACCCCAGAACAGGAGAGTGGCCGACCGGAGGACTGGAGTGGCCGCACCGAGACAAATTTGAAAAGACAAATAACAGAAACATGTTAAAATGCAAAAGAAAAACTCACGGCACCGCCAAACCATCCAGAAGCAAACCGGAACAGAGGCAGGAATTGGGAGCACCAGCGTTCCGACCGCCGTCAGAGAAGAAAAAAACAGGCATGGTGGTGGATGGGAGGGGCTTATGTAACCTTTGAACTTTGGATTTATGGCGTTTTGATTGGCTGGGTGGAGGCAGGACTTCCTCACGTTGTAAGGAATGGAACGGGGAGGATCCATGAGGGGGTAATGGAACATGTCACGATCCTTCAGGATGAACGTCCAAGATTCTCTTCCTTTGGGCAGCAGTACAAATCAAGTTTTAATCTCTCCAACAGAGGTGTTTTCCTCTGAGACACCCTAGGCTGAGACAACTTTGAATCAAATTCTGATGGAATTGCGAGAGATGAAAATCTCTCGGGAAGATGCTAATAGAAAAATTAACAAACAGTTGGAACAGATCAGCACAAATCTTCAACAACTCTCCTCTCTCATGACCCATGTGAAACAAAGGGGTTCCAGCCTAGAAGAATCAAGCCGCAACCAGGAAGGGGTTAACTTTAAAATTCAAATAGAACTTGAAGAACTTCAGTTGAAGCTCACAGGATGTGATGGAATCCCGGAGGATCATGAGACTAGGCAGCATGTCACAGGATTAATTTCTGATTTGCACTTCAAGAATGTACTCCCAGATAAAGTAAATCAAGTACTTGATTTAACCATTACTCATGCTCATAAGGTCCCAGCTGTTCGTCATGCTAATGCCAAGTACCCTCGAACTATTCAGGCCAATTTTGGTGACTTCAGAATAAAAGAACTACTCTTGTCCTGAGCAATCAAGAGCAAATCGTTCTCCACCTCTGATAACGTCTCATTTCGCATTTTTTCAGACATGTCAATTGTAGCCACATAACGGCATAACAAGTTTGGGGACTTATTAATGATTTTAAGCTCCATGATTCCCCGGCTGGTATCGTGCACCATTCTAAACTTAACGTCTTGCCAATGGTCGAGTGCATGTTTTATAATCAGTTGAGAAGGCTAGAATTCTGCTCTGCGCAATTAAGAAGGAGGCACAAGTGGAGAGCTTAGAAGCAGCCTTTCACAAAAGAGTGTCCTTCAGAGATTCCTTGTTTGAGCAGAAACAATGGTTGGGCTAGGGAGTCGTGGCTCTCTCCTTAGTATATTTGTCTGTTACACAGTACGATTCTAGGTAAGGAAAATATGTTTTTTGGGCTCTCTTTTTCCACTTTTGGTGGTGTCGGAAGCGGTCGGTTAGGCAATGGGTTCCCAGAGTGCCATTCAAAAGCATTCATTCAAGGGGTAGAGGGTTTAGGGGGAGGACGCGGGTGCATTGGGGAAGGAGCCCAGGGCAGTTAAAGCTCCAGGATGGGGAGGTGAGGTGGGTGGCAAACAAAAAAGACTGGTAGCCAGATCAGGACAAGGCTGTCGGTTTAATCAAGGGGGTCTCTGGACTCTTCACAGAGGTGAGGCTCAAGATTACTGAAACCAAAATGGAATATTAGTAGTAGAAGTAGAGAATCTAGCAGCAGTGAGGCAGGTTAAAATTGGCTGCATTACAATGATTAGGAGGTTGGTAAAAGTTGCCACGTTCAATATTATTGGGGCCAATAACCAGGCCAGGTTTAGATCTGTACTTCAATGGCTCGTCTCAGCCCAAGTTCAAGTTATTATGCTGCAGTAAACTCATCTTAAAAGGCAAGCAAAGATGCCAAAAATTCCCAATTTTATCTCTCAATTGTTCTTTGCTTCAGCTGGTGCTGGGGTAAGAGGGGTGGGGATATTGCTTACCTGTAATTTTAGGATGGAAGTCGCACAGGTCTTTAGGGATCTGAATGTGAGGTGGATAATAGTCAGAGTAAGACTTGAGAATCAGCTGCACAACTTAGCC
Organism: Lissotriton vulgaris; assembly: GCF_964263255.1. NCBI lineage: Eukaryota > Metazoa > Chordata > Amphibia > Caudata > Salamandridae > Lissotriton > Lissotriton vulgaris. Next base: position 1,529,755,119 of record NC_141685.1, on the reverse strand, counting down.
AGTTTGAGCCAGTTCAGATCGATCTAGCCGCTCTTGAAGATCTTAAAGATCTTAATGAGGCCCTTCTTTTTCCCTGGGTTACGTGGTGATACGGGGTGATTTGAGCATTTTGCAGGATGTAAAATTGGACTCTTCACAGTAGAATAAATATCAGACTAAACCTAGGGCTCTGAGCTTTATGATTGAAATGATGAAGGACCTATCGTTCGTTGACCCTTGGCAGTTAAAGTTTCTGCAAGCATAAAAATTCACTTTCAAAAAGGTTCAACTCAGTTTGGAGGATAGACTATTTCTTAATCTCACATCAATGGTTCAGGAGAAACTCTGATATTTTGTCAAAAGACCATGCAGGTTACTTGACAAGTCACTACTAATGGATCAGGCAGGGTCACTGTGATGCATTTCCAACATCGATGATTTTTTAGTATGGAATGAAGGCTCAGCTTCTACATTCTTGGTTTGGAAGGCATGCAGGGCATATATCAGAGGCAAATCAATTGCCTTTAAAGCCCAAGTATCTTGTATATTGAGGGGAAAAGTTCAGGCACTGCAACTTGATCTGGATCAAACAACATCGGGCCATCAGTAAAACCTCTCCCAGAGCTCCGGCTTTAGAATAATAAAGGTCAGGCAGGTCTTGAAAGAGTACTTTTTAGTATAGACAATAATTAATCTGAACTCAAGGTTCCAGATAATATACCACTAGTTATCAGAAAATAGTCAAGCCTGACCAATACTTTATGTGGGGCAGAGAAAAAAGTGCTTCCATCAAGATGAGTATGTAATTTTACCCAGGGATCAACCAGTGAATTATGCAGAACCATGTCTGCCAAAGCCCTGAACACTTTTCTTTTCCTCCCTCTATAAACTGCATCAATTCGTGTAAATGAGCTCTCCAAGTCATGAATATTGAAATCACCACAGCAAACTATGGGCTCAGGCCACTGGGCCAGCTCCACATCAAGAAACTGAAATACCTCTGGGTCATCTTCAGTAGATCCATAGATTGTAGCTAATGTTATTTTCTGTCCCCTAAAGCATATTTCTGCTATAGCCCATCTTCCCCATTTATCTTCCTTCTTCTTCCCTACTACCACATCCCTGTGTCTACCCAGAATTGCTACCCCTCTGGTCCTAGTTTCTTGTTTAGAGCTAGCCAATAACCTGTACCCCAGTTGCTCCATAATGTTTATATTACTTAGCTCTATATGGGTTTCTTGCAAACATATCAGATCCAATCGTAAAGTTTTTAAATATGCAGCCACCCTCATCCTCTTATTTGGGTCATTTAAACCACACACATTAATTGACGCTATCCTACATGCCATTGTATAATCATGCGGAAATACCAACCACGATAAGCATTGTCTATTGCCAACAAACCAGTCTGTGTACTTTCACTGTAAGTCAAAAACATATCAATGTGCAAAATCATAACCAAACATTTGTCATTCCACCCCCCCACACCCTCTCCCTCCCTCTCCACCCCTGCTCTGCACTCGCCTCCCCCTCTCCCCCCCTTACAGGCAAATAGGTCAGCCGACCTATATGTGCCCGCCTTGTGTTGTGCAAGTCGCTTCCCTCTCCCAATCATATACTTTGCCGTGTCACCCATGGATCCCACTATATCTTATCCGGACTCTCACCCTCTATTCTGTTTCTTCATCTCTTCTAGAAAGAGCTCTGCTTTGATTTCAGAGTTAAACATCCAAGTTCTCCCTCTAACAATTACCTTCAGTCTGGCAGGGTAAAGTAGATATGCCTCCATACCAAGAGCCTGAAATGGTGCAATCATCTGCCTCATCTTCCACCTCCTCTCTACAGTAAAATGGCAGAAGTCAGGCCTGGCAAAAAAAGTGTTATCCTCAAAAGACCTCCTATTCTCTGGCCTTGCCTTACCCAAAATCTCCTCCCTGAGCAAAAAGTTTCCAATATATACTAGTATTGCCCTTGGATGGTTTTTCTGCCCATCTCTCCCTGCTCCTCCTGCATCGCCCATCTTCCTTACTGTGAATGGGAACCTATGCGCCCTCTGTATTTCTGTTTCCCACTGCCACTGGGATTCTGGAAATGCACCCCTCAAGAGTTTTATCACAAATTGCCTGACATCTTGCCCTTCTGCCGCTTCCGCCACACCCAGGAGGCGGACATTATTCCTCCTTTGTCTATTTTCAAAGTCCTCCATCTTCCAGCGCATGTCCTCTGCCATTTTCTCGTGTTCTGTCTTAAATGACTGCCACCTCCCAACGTCGTCTTCGAGCTTGCCTGTCCGTTCCTCAACCTCTGTAACTCTGTCCACCAGCTCATCATATAGTTTATTGACCTTCCTTAGGCTGTTCTGTATTTTCTTTGACGCCTGCCTTGCTCTACGGCTCTCTGCTCTTGCTTCATTCTGCATCTGTTTCAGGGTCGAGAACAGAGTCTGGAAAGGGTCTTGTTGGGAAGGGATATTGCCACTCGATGCTCCCTCACCCATGTTTGCATGCGTATCCTCCTCCTGGTATACTTGAGAAGAAGCTGAGTAGTCCCATAGGAGACGCTTCTCCACTTTGGTATGCTTCCTCTTTTTCATTGTAGATTCTTTGCCAGATGTGCTTATGCCTGACTCGGTACCCTCGTCCTCCTCTGTGTTAGACTCCACTGATGATAATGACTCAGAATCTTCATTCACAGAGTAAAACTCGCCCTCCCCCTCTAGAGAAGTACCGTCTCCCCCCCATGAAGTTGTTTGTTTATATTAGTTTCCACTGCAGGGGTTTGTTTTTCTAAGCTTACTAAGCTTTCTCGGCTGCCCCATGAACCAGCATTTTTCCTGGAGTCATTGATCTCCTTTTCTACTTGCATTAGTGCTCCAAGCATGTCCGCTGTGGTACCTCCCATGGTGCCTGTGTTTCCCATTCCAATGCCTCCAGTACCGAGCTCCCCTTAACCTCCATCCCCAGTTGGTTCTTCCTCATCAGCGCGAGCTCCAGCGTGTGCTCCGTCTGCCTGCAGCGCTGCAGCGTTCTGACTCTCTCTCCGCACCGACTCGGCCCGTTGCCTGGCAACCACCATTGCAGCGTCTTCCTTGCCGATTACGTCCTCGAGGACGTTTCCAGCCGTCACAATGACAGCGTCTGACTCGCGGAAAGAATCTGTCGTCTCTGCAGCTACTGCTTCTGTAGGCTTCCCAGCTAGAATCTCCGTCATGGTAGGCTGGCGCATGTTTGTTTCTCGAGCCTTCTGCTCGTCTCCCTTCAGTAGAATGGTTTTGCTTGCTGTGTTGTTCAGCTTGGGATTAACATTTTGCTTCCGTGTTTCAACCTTCTTGTTTTTTTCCACCGGGGGGGAGGGGATTATCTTCCTAATCGCGCCGGTGTTCTTCCCTATCAAGGAGTCTCCCTTCAAGCTGCCAGCTACCCCAGTCTTCGCTATCACCGGGGTTTCAGGGGGTTTCTTGGCTCCCTCCTTTGCTTTCTCCTGGTTAGCCATACGGGTGAGCGGTTTAGGAGCCATGTACTGATGTTTAGTTATCAAGTTCAGGATTCCTTCCTTCAAACGGACCCAGGCCTGCCCAATCCGCAATATTTGACTCTTAGGGGATACTCTTTCGATCCAGTGAAGACCAGCGAGAAGGTGGGACGGGTGTTGGCAATTAGAACCAGGCAAGGTATATAGCTGAGGACAAGTGGCAAACATATGAATGATATCTGCATCTCCTGCATTACAGCGAGGACAGGTAATACCAGTAATCCCTCCCCACTTGGCTATTCTAGCTGGGGTGTAGTATAATGAAAATAACGTCTTATAATGCTGTGATTGCAGGGGTCCAGAGCATAGGATATTACAGCCCAACTTCAAAGATTCTTGCAGACTTCCGGGGTCCACTCCCAGTTTTCCAACCCATTTGTTGCTAACTTTCTCCACATCATCCACCTTCCCTTCCGTTAAAATTGCATAAAAAGATCCAATTGTGCAGTCCCCTCCTATTTTTATCTTTTCCATTATTACATTCCTGTTAAACCCCTCCCTACCACCTTGCTTGTGCGATAGGAAACTCCTTACCTGCAAGTATTTAAAGAAGTCCTTCCTCTCGATCCCGTATTTAGCGCTAAGGTCTGAAAACTGGATTACCCCGTCCCCATTCATTACATCCCCGATCTGTTCTATCCCTTTCTGTGTCCAACCCAACATCGTTGAATCTGCAAATATTTCTGCCGGGAAAGATCTATTTTTATATAGCCTGACATATCTATTATATCTCCCCATTCCCATTTTTTTAAGGAATGCATTCCATATCCTATAAGCTGCCGTCAGGGTCTTGAACCTAGTTCTTTTATAATAACCAAACTCCACTCTATTTAAAAGATTATTTTCCGGCTCTGCCCCCAGTATAATAGCATAGATTTCTGTAGACAATAATCGTGACCCCTATATCACTTCCTCCACCCCCGATTAGGCCCTGCATATACTGTAGTGCCGCAGCCATCTGATACAGCCTAAAATCGGGGCCCCCCCAACCCCCTCTCTCTCTTGGTAGGGTCATGTACCTGTAAGCTCTTCGGGTTATTCCATGTGCCCAGATGAATCTATTGAGCACCCTTTCTAACAAATTAAACCATCTAGCCTCAAAGACTAGAGGGATAGTACGAAAAAAATATAAAAACTTAGGTAGAATTAGCATCTTGACAACATTTGTGCATCCCATAAGGGAGAGGTGTAAGTTGTTCATCCTTTCTAGATCTTTTTTAACTTTACCGATTAGAGGGTCCAGATTCAACTCTACTATCCTCTCCACACTCGCCGTTAATACTACCCCTAAATATACCGCTGAGTTAACCACCCTATCATCCGCACAAGGAGTATATCTGTTCTTGATAATCTGAGTCTTTGATCTATTTAGACTATACCCTGATATTTTCCCAAATTTCTGAGCCTCTATCTCCACCTCCTTTATAGCTACAGTAGGGTTAGGAGTTAAAATTGCTACATCATCTGCGTAGGCTAAGGACTTCACCGTACATTCGTTTATCCTCATTGTTGGTATCCTTTCGTTCTCTTCAAACCTGCGCAGTAGTGGTTCCAAGTATAGTGCAAACAGCAGCGGAGAGGAGGGACATCCCTGTCTAGTTCCCCTAGCAATTTTTACTTTATCTGAAAGCCCCCCATTCACTCTTATTCTTGCTGCTGGATTCCTGTACAAAGCCTGTATAGCTTTTATAAAGGGTTCCCCCAGCCCAGACCACCTCATTACATACCAAAGATATTCCCAGGCAACCCTATCGAATGCCTTCTCAGCATCAAGGAGAAGTGCTGCGACAGGGTCCCCTAGTATATCTGCAGAGTCAAACACCGTGATCGCAGTCCTTACATGTTGCGTAGTCCCTTTCCCAGGTATGAAACCATGTTGGATAGGGGTTACTAGCTGCTCAATAATTGCAGCCAACCTTTTTGCTAAAATTTTAGAATATATTTTAATATCCGAATTCATTAATGTGATTGGTCTATACGACCCTGGCATTTCTGGTGGCATTCCTTTTTTTAGAATAACTATTATGTCAGCCCCCCCCCATGACTCCGGGCTAGGTTCCCCTGCTTGTGCTTGTTGCATAGTTATAAACATATCTGCCAGGAGTACATTTTTAAATATTTGATAAAATTCGAGCGGGATTTGGTCTGGCCCTGTCGCTTTACCTACCGGCAAACTGCCAAGAGCTTCCTCCAATTCTTCTAACAATATAGGACTATCTAATATTTCTTTATCCTCTTCTGATATCTTCGGTGGGGATATATCGCCCAGGTACTCATCAATCTCCCCTAGGTTTGGTGAATCTTCTGGAGTATATAGATCTGCGTAAAATCTCCTAAAGACATCTCTTATTAAACTAGTCTCCGTGACCATATTTCCCTGTTCATCCCGTATTTCTTTTACTCCCGCTTCAGCTGCTCTCTGCCTGGTTCTAATTGCCAACACCCGTCCCACCTTCTCGCTAAGCTCATATGTTTTTTCCTTTTTAGTCAAGAAGCTATCTGCCGCCTGCCTGGCCAAACCTTCCACTGCCTCAGCTTTTAGGGCTATTATTCTAAGCAGACAGTCCTCTAGAGGTAGATTAGATCTTATTGCCCTGCTTAAGTTCTCCTCCTCCCTTAATAGTTTATGTTCTATCATCACTCTCCTGTCCCTTTCTCTCTTTTGTCTTCCCAGGACGAAGCTAATTGTTTCTCCCCTTATTCCCGCCTTAAATGTATCCCAGACTATTCCTATAGCTGCTGTCCCCCTGTTGATATCCCAGAACCATTTAATCCACTCCGTCATGTGCTCCTTATATATAGGGTCCTTTAAAAGGCCTCTCTCAAAAGTCCACTGTGTGGGTACTCTTGGTATATGGTTATTTTTAATAGTAAGTATTACTGGACTATGGTCTGAAATCACCCTAGGAAGTTTCTCAACCTGTGTCTCAGACCATTTAGTAAAGTGCAAGTAGTGACCCACCTAGAATACCATTGACCAATGGGGTCCCAATGTATTTATATAAGTGCAGTCAGATCAATTTAACCTGGCGCATGCATCCTTAGAAAGATGAGTGCTACTGTGTACGGTCTTCAAAAAAGAGGGGTTTTATTTTAGGATGTGACACGCAAATATACACAATTGGGGTCGTCGTATAACACAGCTTTTTAAAAACCGGACAAAGAAATACACACTTCTTTTGACTAAAGTTGAAAAAAGAAAAAAATAATTTGTATACAAATGTATTGAAATTATGACAATCTCGCTACTTGAAACACAGATTCATGATAACATATGAAATGTACAATCTGTCAAAGGGAGAGAATACATGTGGTTCACAATTTAGTATTAAGATTGTTAATATATTTATCTTTATCTATACATGAGTTTTATAAAATCCACAAAAAATATATAAGAATATTAATAAGATAACAATAAACTGTTTATACTTAATCTGTATTAGTATTTGTTTTTTCACTGATTGACTAATTAACGTAGTGTAGACTTGACATGCCAGCCTAATGTACAACACAACGTGCCCAGTGTTTCCGCTTTTCAAAGCACTAGACCACGAACGTTCCATGAGACAATGCTAAACATATTGGGGATTGGGAGGAGGGAGGCAAGAACATGGATCACAAGCTGCAGAAACATAAAAGAAGATAAAAAGACACCATATACTAACAACCACGTAACATGTAGGAAATACAAACATAATAACAGTCTAACGGAAAAAAGCACTCATCAATAAACAAGAAAGAGAGTGATATAATGGAGAGAGCAAAAGACAAAGGAATATAGAGATCAAGAAACAGATCAAAGAAGAAAATCCATATCTGAAACAAAGAGCATAGGAAGTGAGCATGGGACGTGACAGCCAAAGAACAAGAACAGCAGCAGGGAATTATAAAATAGAATATAGTAAAGACAGCCATACAGCTTGAAGAAAATAAAAGAGAAGAAGTAAAGGAAACATATAAGTAGACATAATTTTTTAAAGAGTGCTAAAGATTATTATCCATAGATTGAGACAACATACTTTGGATCAATAATTTCAGTTTATTAGGATCTTTAAAAGATCATGTGATGATTTGTGAGTAATTTTACATAGGCATGGATGTAGAATGCCATAATGAATGTTTAATTGTCTCATATGAGGCCATAGAGCATGAAATTCTCTCCTCCTAGCGTTAGTAGCATTGGAGAGATCTGGAGATATATAGATATTGTTGCCAGGCCAGATATTGCAATGTTTTTTTTTTTCACTACCCTCAAAACATGCATCAGGTCTGTGAATTCTAAAAATAACATTTTTTTTTTTTTTTATTATTTTTTTATTTTTCCCTTTTTCTTGTTAAATTGCACATTGACTTACATATCATACTTTTATACATTTTACAAATTACATCCATTATGTATCTCTGGTTTGAAGTTTCCAAAACAATATAACCAGTATAATTAGTATAATTATATATCAATATCATAAATCATAATTCAAACCTTTGCTATTCATTTACATTTACAATATCTTACAATGCCATCCTCTCCTTCCATTTGATTATTGGTTCCCAAATTTTCAGCCCAAGTCTCCTTCCCTTTTTCCCTTTCCGTGCATATATAGCTTTCTCGAGATTATAACTAGCTAGTAAATTTGCCAGCCAAACTTGCATATCCGGGGGTACCTTGTCCAGCCATACCCTTGCTATTGACAGTCTCAATACTGCAGTTGCTATAAACATAAATTCTTTCTGGTCCAATCCATCTTGATTATCTATTCCAAGCAATATCATCCCAGGTGTTAATTTGATTCTTATATCAAGAGTATTATTAATAAAATCTTCTATGCATGACTTTTCTGCCAGTCCCAATACCAACAGACAAAGGCCTGTGAAAATGTCTCACTGATAGTTTCAACTCCCAAAGAAACATCGACTCCGAACACTACTCATTCATTAAGGCGTACAAATGAGCGGTGTAGTCCCTTGACGATTTTGCACAAACTGGTGACCTACTGTGAGTTTGACAAATTCGACAGTGAAGCAGTAATATGGCTGTACATCATTACAGGATGTCAATCATTTGGATTCAGCACAAGAGTCCTAAGCGAAACATACACATTAGTCAAAATACTGACTATGGTGTGAACAGAAGCCAAGGCCACATCGCATGCCATACAGATGGAAAATGGGAGAGTGCGGATGATTGAACAGGCCAATCGCATAGCCAAGAGCAACTTGACAGACCATAATAGATTTCAAACAGACATGCACGGCACATGGAAACACACAATCGCAGCCCATCCACTGACTCTGATGCAGCTCAGGCTAAGGCACGAGAGAACACCGAATACTTATACCTCATGTTAGACGTTTCAGCACAAGACGATACATCTGAACATGTCCAGCTCATTGGCAAAGAGCAAATAAAAAAGATAGCGATGGTGGATCTTCAGGTTGGAAATCACACAATGTGATTTGTACCAGACAATGCAGCCACATACAACATCATGTGCATATCGGAGTAGATGAAACACAGGCCTTCTTTGTCACCCTCCACTGTTGATGTTTTCAAAAGGGTGCAAAGAAACATGTATTGAGCATAGGGAAATTCGCAGGGACCCTCACATACAATAAAATGTCTGTACATGAAGAGGTGCATGTCCTACGGTGAGATATCCTAGGACCATGTTTGCTTAGCAACAATACTACTGAAAGGATGGGCCTCCTAGCAATGACATACCACATGTATGAGCATCACAACATCCTGAGAAAACATCCTGCAATCCTCAAAGGGCTGGAGAAGCTGAAAGACTCGCAAAGTACATTTCACATCAATGAAGCAGTCAAACTAGTGGCTCAAAACTATCTCAGAGTCATTGTGCACCTCCAAACACAGGTAGAAGAAGAGCTAAAGAGTTTGCTAGCACAGGATATCATCGAGCCTGCTGAAGAACTAACTCCATGGGTGTCCCTAATCATTGCCATGCTGAAAAAAACACAAAAAAAATATGCATCTTTGTCAAAATGCGCCTAACAAACACAGTAATTGAAAGAGAATCTCCACCAGGCCCCCAACTGAATGGCGTGATCAGCTGCCTCACCGGAGTCTGTATATCCTCAAAGGTAGACTTATTTAAAGGCTACCACCAGCTGGAGCTTCCCCTCAGTCCCACTACATTACAACTTTCTCCACCCACCTGGGACTATTTTGCTACCAGCGACTAAGCTTTGGAGTATCTTCAGCAGCTGAATTTTTTCAAGAGATGGTGCGATTGGTGATCAGGCCCATAACAACTGTCTAAATTGCGAGACAACATCCTAGTATTTGGTCGCACAAATGAAGAGCACGATAAGGCACTACGAGAGGTCTGAAATCAGTTGGAAATTGCTGACCTGGCACTGAATGAAGACAAATGCAAGCTGGGGAAAGGAGAACTTATGTTCTTTGGCCACATTTTCTCATGGAAATGAATGTGGCCAGACCCCAGCAAATTTGAAATGCTCTACAAAACACGGCCCCCAGTGGACGCAGCACAGGTGAGTTCATTTATAGAGCCGGCGAGTTACTGTGCTTCCTACATAAAAGACTTTGCTGCAGTTAGCATACCACTTTGTGAACTGACCAGACAAGGACAATCATTTCTCTGGCCCTCGGAACGCGACAGGGTGTTTGAAGACATCAATCAAACAATCAATCAAGACACTTATAAAGTACACTACATACCTGTTAGGGTCTCAAGGTGCTGGGGGGGAGGGGTGCAGCTACTGATCGAGGAGCCAGTTCTTGAGGAGTCTTCTGAAAGCCAGTAGGTCTTGGGTCTGCCGTACTTTTGTGCGGAGGGTGTTCCAGGTCTTGGCGGCGAGGTGGGAAAAGGATCTGCCACCGGCAGTCATTTTTCGGATGCGAGGGAGTGTGGCGAGGGTGAGGCCTGCGGAGCGGAGCTGGTGGGCGGGGGTGCAGAAGATGAGTCGTCTGTTGAGGTATGCTGGGCTGGTGTTGTGGAGAGCTTTGAGCGCGTGGAGGAGGAGCTTGAAAGTGACCCTCTTGTTGATGGGGAGCCAATGCAGGTCTCTCAGGTGGGAGGTTATGTAGCTGCAGCGGGGGATGTCTCGGATCAGGCATGCTGAGGCGTTCTGGATGTGTAGCAGCCTTCTTAGGAGCTTGGCGGACGTTCCTGCATAGACGGCAAGTCTGTAGTCCAGCCTGCTGGTGACGAAGGCATGAGTGACTGCTTTGCTTGTTTCGGTGGAGATCCACTTGACGATCCTGCGGAGCATCCGGAGGGTGTTGAAGCAGGATGAGGAAACAGTGTGCGTCAAGGATGACCCCTAGGTTGCGTGCGTGGTCGTGGGTGTCTGTGCGGTTCCCAGTGTTGTCGGCCACCAGGAGTCTTCCTAGGCTGAGGCGGTGGGGCGGAGGATGAGGACCTCTGCCTTGTCTGAGTTCAGCTTCAGTCGGCTGTTCTTCATCCATTCAGTGACGTCCTTCATTCCTTCGTGGAGGTTGGATTTGGCGGTGTGAGGGTCTTTAGTGAGTGAGATGATCAGCTGGGTGTCATCGGCATGGAAGATGATGTTGAGGTCGTGCTGTCGGGCGACATGGGCGAGTGGTGCCATGTAGATGTTGAACAGCGTCGGGCTGAGGGAAGAGCCCTGGGGTATGCCACAAATGATCTTGGTGGCTTTGGAGCGGAAGGGGGTGAGGCGGACGCTCTGAGTTCTGATGGAGAGGAACGATGTGGCCCAGTCCAGAGCCTTCTCTTGGATTCCGGGGTCATGTAAGCGTGTTCATAGTGTGTTGTTGCAGACCATGTCGAAGGCAGCTGACAGGTCCAGGAGGATGAGGGCTGCTGTTTTTCCGTTGTCAAGCAGGGTCCTGATGTCATCGGTGGCAGTGATGAGGGCGGTTTCGGTGCTGTGGTTGCTGCGGAAACCGGACTGGGATGGGTCCAAGATGTTGTTCTCCTCGATGTAGCGGGTCAGTTGTTTGTTGACAATTTTGTCGGTGACCTTCACCGGGAATGGAAGCAGGGAGATGGGTCGGAAGTTCTTGAGGTCCTTGGGGTCCGCCCGGCATGCAGTCACAGCAGTAGACCACCTCGTCTACTTTGACATGTCCCTATGCACTGAGCTGACCGTAGATGTCAGCCCAGTGGGGTTAGGAGCCATTCTCACACAACATACAACAGGAAGAGACTCACCAAAACAGATTGTTCAGTGTGCAAGTAGGAGCCTGTCAGGCAAAGAAACTGCATAGTCTCAACAAGAGAAAGAGAGCCTAGCAGTAGTGTGGGGATGTGAACACTATGACACGTTCCTCTACGGGAAAGTCATTCACCATTGTGTCAGACCACCATGCACTGGTCATGATATACAGCAATCCAAATGCAAAAATTCCACAGCTCATCAAAAGATGGGGGAAAAGCCTGATGGACTATGACTTCAAAATAGTGCACAAACCAGGAAAGGAGCACAACCCTGCCTACTACATGTTGCAGCATCCCCTGCCTCGGGCAAAAGAGACAACATCCTTGTCTGAGGAGTACCTCAACTTTGTGCTGCAATAAAACACACCTGCCCCAATAACAATAGAGGAACTTGTGCAAAATATAATTAATTACTCAATGCTACAAGCAGTCAAAAAACTCAGACAACAACAGAGGTGTAGACATGTGAAGAACAGCAATCCAGCAAGTGAAGGGGACAGTAAAGAAGAAATACTTGCTTTCCCGGAATATGACTTGACGCACTGCCCCCCCGGACGTACGTCTTTTAACCTCCGGATCACATGATTCGTGGTTCATGGCGCATGTACCTCATGGCTAATATGCCAAGATGGTTGTAGTGAACTTCATTACCTAAATTGGTTATGCATTGAACATATTGAACATTCGATTCACTGGTTCAGTATTAGACCTTTATATATTTCATGCACATGTTTTTTCATGTTTTTTTCACGTTGTACACTTTTTTATTACAGTAGCTGTAGGATTGACCCTGAAGAAGGTCGTGACACGAGTTTAGGTCACCCTGGCCGAAACATGTTGGTCGGACACTAATACAGTTGCCTCTAATGTTGGCACCTGCGTTAACAGTTATTTACTGTTTTTAAATCTGACACCGGGTACTTGAATAAAATTGCAGAATAGCTAACCCTGTAGCTAGTTTTAACCACTCACATTCACATTTTCCTACACACTAGGCTCCATACGGTTTTAGTTCACCCACCTTATCCCAACATAAACATCCCTGAGCTCCTCACTCGCAGTGAGGGGGCTATGGCCAGTGTGGAGACTAGTTTCTCACATGAGGCACCCCTATGATGAAGCATAAAACCTCTGGTGTGTAAGGGGAACCGTCCTTTAAAGGGAATTCTCCTTTGTATGTAAGAGTACACCTAGTCATCTGTTTGACCTTTCGTTTACTGTGGACCCGTGGCCTTTTTCTGTGAAATGGTAGAAGATATGATCATGGGCTGTCACCTCTGTCAGATAGAGGGAAGGCCATCAAAACCAGAGAATGTATGCATGCCTAATCTCCCTGAGGTGGTGTGGACGGCACTGGCTGCAGACTTTTACGAGCCACTGGACACCAGAGGTTACCTACTAGTCGTAATTGATGAATACTTCCACTTCCCCATAGTACGCCCATGTCATCAATCTCAGCAACTGCCACCTACCAATTCTCAAATGACATATGTGCAGCCTGGGGTGCCGCACTGACAATTAGGTCAGACAATGGACCACCATTCTCAGGAGAAGAATTCTGCAAGTTCATGGCCTATCTGGGAGTACACCACAGGAAATAATATCTCTGTGGCTGAAAGCAAATGTCATAGTGGAAAGGTTCAAGGGCAACATAAAAAAGGACGTTCAACAAGCAAAATTGGGGCAGATCTCAGTGGGCCAAGCACAGTGCCAAATACTTTGGGTCTACAGCACCACACAGTTCCACAGGATAATGCCAGGCAGAACTGGTACTGGGAAGAACAAGCAGAATCCAGCTGCCTCAGCTGGAAGCCAAAGCACCACCTAAACACAATGGCATTGCCTCACGCAACCAATAGGCATTGAGGAAGGTGAAACAACTAGCTGATACATGGTGTCATGCCACAGCATCTGAACTAAAAGAAGGACGGCAACAGACGTAAAAGGGCCCAATGTCAGTGTAAGGGCCCTACTCAATTACTAGAAACCGCTCTCCCTTCTAAGAATTCAGAACATCAGATGATTTTGAAAGAGAGGCACTGCCAAGTATCTAAGAGAAAGCTCAGAGCGAAGACAAATGTCTATGCAAACTAAAATACATTGGCATTACTAGCTGCAAAGTCAAAACACAAATTGGAGAACATCGTACAAATATCAGCTGCAAAAAAGCCACCACAAGGATGAGTAACCACTTTCATACTTCTCAGCATTTAGCCAATGAACTTGAAGGTGCACAGACAAAATATTGAGTTTTTTATTTCAACCTACCTTAATATTGAGTTTAACCCGTTCCGTGCTCCCGTCGGCCTTTGGCCGACGGGAACACTACCTTGTGGGTGCTGCCGTCCACTCAATAGAACGCCCGCACCACGGCAAGAAAACGCCGTGGTTAAGGTGTTGAAACATCGTGGGGACAGAATATAGAAATCAAGCATATTGGTGAAGGTAAGAAATATAATTTTTTTAAATATCGATATTAGTAATATCGATTGCAAAAATATTGATGTTAATAATAGCGATGTTTATGTTAGTGTTATGTATTTTAGTATGTATTTTATATGTATGTGTTCCATATGTTTTGTTATGGTTGTATTTTTTTATTAAATATACGTATTAATTGTTTAGAAGTTAGTAATTTTTTTTAAGTACATTTTGCGTTTTAGCACTATAGCTAGTTGTGGGTTTATAAAGGAAAAGGGTGGAAAGACGTTACTTTACCTTGGGAGTGCAACGCTTTATTGTTTCTTCAACGTTTGTTTGCCGCTCAGGCGGGTTGCATCCCTCAACGGCGAGTGCAGGAGCAGATTGTGCACACCATTCATCTAATGAATATCTAGACTTTACTCTGGGCATTTACTCTCAGGCTCGTGCGGCACTTGGAGTTCGCCATTGTATCTTTGTTTCTGCCATTTTGGCATTGCATTCGCAACCACTTTCTGTTTTAAAACACTTTAGCACCTGAACATTGATTGTTGTTGAATTTATGAGTTGCTCTTAGGCCCTGATTATGAGTTGGTCGGTATATTCCGACACTATGTATACCCCTGTTTAGACAGTGGCCAGAATTTCAAGTTGGTAGGTATTTACCACATCTGCTCAATATCAGATGCGTTAAATACCTCAACGTTTGTTAAATTTCAGCAGGTCAAACCTGCTGAAATATAACAGGGGAAAAGCATTTGGTATTTAACATATCACATGGAGTTTTGGTGCGCTAAACAGCTAAATCTGCACATTATTCGATACGGCGTTGTGTTGTTATTTATCAGGAGATAAACTGGTAGCAGCTCTCTGTAGCAGCTCCTCACGCTGCGATCCCCATTCTGGGAAAATCCTGTTTAGCGACAGCCATCGACCGGATTGTTACTAAGTATAGGAGAAATTTGCGAATTTGCGTTCCGCGGATACTCTCAAAATCGAATTTGCAATCCGCAAAATTTGCGAATTCATGCGAATTTGCGGATTTTTGTTTTTTTGCGCGTTCCCATGGTTTTTTGCGTGTTTGCGGGGCTTTTTGCGTGTTCGCGGGCCGCTTGCATGGCGAAGTTACCCATGCGGTCGTGTATGGGCACAGCACCCTCTGGTTCACCACTGCCACCCTCTGGTTCATCACTGCCACCCTCTGGTTCACCACTGCCACCCTCTGCTTCACCCCTACCACCCTCCGGTTCACCACTGCCACCCTCTGGTTCAGCACTGCCACTCTCTGGTACACCCCTGCTACCTTCTGGTTCAGCACTGTCACCCTCTGGTTCACCACTGCCACCCTCTGGTTCACCACTGCCACCCTCTGGTTTATCACAGCACCTCTGGTTCACCACTGCCACCCTCTGGTTAACCACTGTCACCCTCTGGTTCAGCACTGCCACCCTCTGGTTCACCACTGCCACCCTCTGGTTCACCACTGCCACCCTCTGGTTCACCACTGCCACCCTCTGGTTCATCACAGCACCCTCTGGTTCACCCCAGCCACCCCCTGGTACAGCACTGTCACCCTCTGGTTCACCACTGCCACCCTCTGGTTCACCACTGCCACCCTCTGGTTCATCACAGCAATTCTGGTTCACCCCTGCCACCCTCTGGTATAGCACTGTCATCTTCTGGTTCACCACTGCCACCCTCTGGTTCACCACTGCCACCCTCTGGTTCATCACAGCACCTCTGGTTCACCACTGCCACCCTCTGGTTAACCACTGTCACCCTCTGGTTCAGCACTGCCACCCTCTTGTTCACCACTGCCACCCTCTGGTTCACCCCTGCCACCCTCTGGTTCACCACTGCCACCCTCTGGTTCATCACAGCACCCTCTGTTCACCACTGCCACCCTCTGGTACAGCACTGTCACCATCTGGTTCATCACTGCCACCCTCTGGTTCACCACTGCCACCCTCTGGTTCATCACAGCACCTCTGGTTAACCACTGCCACCCTCTGGTGTACCACTGTCACCCTCTGGTTCAGCATTGTCACCCTCTGGTTCACCACTGCCACCCTCTGGTTCACCCATGCCACCCTCTGGTTCACCACTGCCACCCTCTGGTTCACCCCTGCCACCATCTGGTTCATCACTGCCACCCTCTGGTTCACCCCTGCCACCCTCTGGTTCAGCACTGCCACCCTCTGGTTCAGCACTGTCACCTCTGGTTCAACCCTGCCAACCTCTGGTTCATCACTGTCACCCTCTGGTTCATCACTGCCACCCTCTGGGCCACCACTCCCACCCTCTACGGAGACCTTTTGTGACGCAGCGGCAGCACAAAAGATGCGCCATGGTGCTGGGTATTAACAACGTGACGCATCTGAGAGATGTGTCACGTTGTAAAGCCCTGCGCCATCAGGAGGCGTTCCGACGCAGGGGAGGGCGTTCCTGCACAGGAACGCCTCCTAAAAGTGGCTTAGGGAAATCTACAAGAATTCACTCAGTCACTTTTAGGCCAATGCTGCATCAAAACCCTGCACCTGCTTGAAGCAGGCGCAAGGCTTGATGCAGCATTGGGGAGATAGAGCCCGCCAGAGCATTGCCGGAGCTGCGTCGCAAGCTGGACGCAGCTCCAGCAATGCACTGCTTTTACGGCACAGATGCGTGACGCATCTGTGCCGTTTTTGCCACATGGCGCGCCGTATTGTAAATGCGGCGCACCATGGGTGGCAGAGCTGCGGCGCACAATAACTGGCGCATCCCTGGGGATGCCCCAGTTATTGGAAATCTGCCCCTATACATTTAGCCAACGAGGGAGCACTTACTGATTAGACAGTAGAAAGTACTCCAGTTGAGTAGAGGTATTGCACAAAAAGGTGGCATCTTCGTGGACAAACACGCAGGGCGGGATTCATTCTGCCCCCTGTTAGACTCGTTTTTTGTGCCCTTCTGCCCTCTGTTAGACTCGTTTTCCCTTGTTTTTCTGCGCTTCTGCTCCCTGTTAGACTCGTTTTTTGTGCCCTTCTGCCCTCTGTTAGACTCATTTTTCCCTTGCTTTTTCTGCCCTTCTGCCCTCTGTTAGACTCGTTTTTTGTGCCCTTCTGCCCTCTGTTATTCCCTTGTTTTTGTGCCCTTCTGCCCTCTGTTAGACTCGTTTTTTGTGCCCTTCTGCCCTCTGTTAGACTAGTTTTTGTGCCTTTCTGCCCCGTTAGACTAGTTTTTGTGCCCTTCTGTCCTCTCTTCGACTCGTTTTTCCCTTGTTTTTCTGCCCTTCTGTCCTCTGTTAGACTGTTTTTTTGTGCCCTTCTGCCCTCTGTTAGACTCGTTTTTCCCTTGTTTTTCTGCCCTTCTGCCCTTTGTTAGACTTCTTTTTGTGCCTTTCTGCCCTCTTCATTACCACATCATCACTCAGCGCTACCCCAGCATCACTCAGCACCACCACATTATCACTCAGCACCACCACAGCACCACTCAGCACCACCACGGCATCACTCAGCACCACCACAGCATCACTCAGCACCACCACAGCACCAATCAGCACCACCCCAGCACCACTCAGCGCAACCACAGCATCACTCAGCACCACCACATCACTCAGCACCACTACATTATCACTCAGCACCACCACAGCACCACTCAGCACCACCACAGCATCACTTAGCACCACTACAGCATCACTCAGCACCACCACAGCACCCCTCATCACCACCCCAGCATCACTCAGCACCATCCCAGTACCACTCAGCACCACCACAGCACCACTCAGCATCACCACAGCACCATTCAGCACCACCACAGCAGCACTCAGCGCCACCCCAGCATCAATCTGCGCAACCATTCAACAACAGCTGGTTCAAATATGTGCTCTCAATGTTTCAAACTTTATTACAAATGTCACAAAAATATGTTAATATTTCACTTCTGTTCTTGGATTTTCGTCACAATAAAATACACTGAACATAATCTTCACAAAAGGTATTTACAAAAGTTTAAGTTATTGCCATTATAAATTAAAATCACTTTTATTTAAGTATTAATTATTTAAAAAAATTAAAAGCCATTGTAATTTGTAATATCAATACAGCTAAGTCATGTAAATACAAAACATGTTGCATTACAAATGCTATAGGTGTCACATTTGCGAAAGTTATAACTATTGGCATTGTAAATGACAAACTAATCTCCTCAATCAATCAATCAATCAATCAATCAGAGCATTTATATAGTGCACTACTCACCCAGAGGGTCTCAAGGCGCTAGGGGAGGGGGGTCCGCTACTGCTCGAACAGCCAGGTCTTGAGCTGCTTCCTGAAGGCGAGGTGGTCCTGGGTCAGGCGGGGGTGGGTCGGGAGGGAGTTCCAAGTCTTGGCGGCGAGGTAGGAGAAGGACCGTCCCCCTGTGGTGGCTCTTCGGATTCGGGGGACAGCGGCGAGGGCGTGGGCGGTCGATCGAAGCAGGCTTTTGGGAGCGTAGAAGTTGAGGCGGCTGTTGAGGTATCCTGGTCCTTGGTTGTGTAGGGCTTTGTGAGCATGGGTGAGGAGACGGAAGGTGATTCTCTTGTTGACCGGGAGCCAGTGCAGGTCTCTCAGGTGTTCAGAGATGTGGCTGCGACGGGGGATGTCCAGGATGAGTCGTGCCGAGGCCTTCTGGATCCGCTGAAGTCTCTTCTGGAGTTTGGCGGTGGTTCCTGCGTAGAGGGAGTTGCCGTAGTCCAGACGGCTGGTGACGAGGGCCTGGGTGACCGTCTTCCTGGTCTCGGTGGGGATCCACCGGAAGATCTTGCGTAGCATGCGCAGAGTGTTGAAGCACGACGAGGAGACGGCATTGACTTGTCTGGTCATGGAGAGGGTGGAGTCCAGAATGAAGCCTAGGTTGCGTGCGTGGTCTGTTGGTTTGGGTGCGCTGCCTAGGGCGGGGGCCACCAGGAGTCGTCCCAGGCGGAGGGTGAGGATCCCAGGATGAGGACTTCCGTCTTGTCCGAGTTCAGTTTCAGGCGACTGTTCTTCATCCATTCGGCTACCTCTTTAATCCCTTCTTGTAGGTTGGCTCTGGCGGTGGCAGGGTCGTTGGTGAGGGAGAGGATCAGCTGGGTGTCGTTGGCGTAGGAGATGATGTTGAGGTTGTGCTGGCGTGCAATGGCTGCGAGGGGGCTCATGTAGACGTTGAAAAGTGTTGGGCTGAGCGAGGAGCCTTGAGGAACGCCGCAGATGACTTCGGTGGCCTCCGATCTGAACGGGGGGAGGCGGACTCTCTGTGTCCTTCCGGCGAGGAAGGAGATGATCCACTCCAGTGCCCTTTCCTTGATACCGACGTTGCTGAGGCGCTGTACTAGGGTACGGTGGCAGACAGTGTCGAAGGCCGCGGAGAGGTCCAGGAGGATGAGGGCCGCTGTTTCTCCGTTGTCAAGCAGGGCTCGGATGTCATCGGTGGCTGCGATCAGGGCGGTCTCGGTACTGAGGTTGGCCCGGAAGCCAGACTGCGAGAGGTCTAGGGATCCGTTCGTCTCGAGGAAGGCGGCCAGCTGCTTGTTGACGGTCTTCTCGATGACTTTTGCAGGGAACGGGAGTAGCGAGATGGGGCGGTAGTTCTTGAGGTCGGTGGGGTTGGCTGATGGCTTCTTTAGTAGAGCGCTGAGTTCGGCGTGCTTCCAGCTCTCAGGGAAGGTAGCGGTGTCGAAGGAGGTGTTGATGATGTTCCGCAGGTGGGGTGCGATGACAGCATCGGCCTTGTTGAAGACGTGGTGAGGGCATGGGTCGGTCGGAGATCCGGAGTGGATGGAGTTCATTGTGCGGACGGTGTCTTCGGTGCTGATCTGGGTCCAGGCGCGGAGAGTGGTGGTGGGGGGCGCTGGTTCGGTCGTGGCATGCGTCGGTTGGGTGCTGAAGCTGTTGTGTATGTCCGCGATCTTGTTGTGGAAGTAGGAGGTGAGGGAGTAGCAGAGGTCTTGCGAGGGGGTGATGTCGTTGTTTTCGGCTTTGGGGTTGGAGAGCTCTTTAACGATGTTGAAGAGTTCCTTGCTGTTGTGTGCGTTGATGTCGAGTCGTTCCTTGAATGCGGTTTACTTGGTTGCGCGGATGAGTTGGTGGTGTTTTCGGGTGGCGAGCTTGAGGGCAGTCATGTTGTCCGGTGTTGGGTCTCTGCGCCAGGTTCTCCCGAGGGCTCGGCAGTTCTTCTTGGAGCTCTTCAGTTCTTCGGTGAACCATGGGGCTTTCTTGCTGCCGGGTCTGCTGGGCGGGGTCCTCAGGGGGGCGAGGTCGTCAGCGCAGTCGCTGATCCACTTCGTGAGGTTGGTGGCCGCTTGGCTGGGGTTCGTTGCGCTGGTGGGTGGGTTCTTGCTCAGGGAACTCGCAAGCTGGTCGGCTGTGATCTTGTTCCAGCTTCTGCGTGCAGCCTGTTGTTGGTGGTGGTGGATCGTGGTCCTTCTGAAGCTGAAGTGGATGCAGCTGTGGTCCGTCCAGTGGAGTCCGGTGGCGTGGCTGAAGGCAATGTCCTTGCTGGATGAGAAGACGGGGTCGAGTGTGTGTCCGGGGTAGTGGGTGGGGGTGGTCACCAGCTGCTTGAGTCCGAGGTTAGCGAGGTTGTCCAGCAGGGTGGTGGTGTTGCGGTCGTTGTTGTTCTCCAGGTGGAAGTTGAGGTCCCCAGGAGGATGTAGTCAGCGGAGGGGAGGGCGTGCGGGCTGATGAAGTCGGCAATATCTTCGCTGAATTGTGTGCGTGGTCCCGGGGGTCTGTAGATGAGGGTGCCTTTGAGTGTGGTCTTGGGGTTGATGTGGACCTGGAAGTGCAGGTGTTCGGCGGTTGTCAGGGTGTCATCGGCATTGGTCATGATGCGGATGGTGTTCCTGTGGATGATGGCGATGCCTCCTCCGGTCTGGTTGATGCGGTCCCTTCGGATGATCTTGTAGCCGTCTGGGATGGCGATGGCGATGTTGGGCGCTGAAGAGGCGTTCATCCAGGTTTCCGTGAGGAAGGCGACGTCTGGTGAAGTGGTGTCGAGCAGGTTCCAGAGCTCGACGACGTGTCTGTGGAGGGAGCAGGTATTGAGCAGGATGCACTTCAGATGGCTGCTGTTGTTGCTCGTCTTGGTCTTGGTGGGTGTGGGTGTAGTGCAGGTCCGGATGCAGGTGAACTCGCATGAGCGGCAGCTGAAGGGTCTGTGGGTGCATCTCGGGGTGGCTCGGTGGCATTCCGGGAGTCGGCCGGTGTTGAGTGCGTTGAGGGTGGTGGCGTCGTATGTCCGGCGGGTGGGCTGGGGTCTGCGAGGGCCAGGGGTTCTGGCACTGGGCGCGGTCCAGGCGCGGACGGGCGCAGACGGGCTTACCTTTGGCGCGCCTTCGGTGCACAAGCGGCGCTCCCGCTGCGCGTGACCGCTGCGCGTTTGCACGGTCGCCATATATGGCGAAGTGGGAGGGAGGGCGGAGCAGCTGGGAGGCAGGAGCGGGGAGGGTACAGAAAGAAAAGGGGGCGTGGCAAATCAACGGAGGCGGGAAGCGGGGAGCGGGGCGGGAGGAAACGGGGGCAGCAGAGGGGAGCAAGTACAGGGGGACAGGCGATGAGTAAGTACAATAACAACAAATACAATAACAGTTACAACAAAGGGGCACACAGCAGGAGAAACACGGGGCAAAAAAGCCTAAAAAGGCAACAGAGCAGCAAACACAGCAATATATGCCCCGACCGCAGGAGACCACTCTGATCGGTGGCAGGGGGCGTGGTCAGTCGGCGGCGGCAGGATCAGCGAGGCAGGCGGGTGGCGGGTGGCACATGCAGCAGCTGGTGGCCTTGCGGCGCGGGGGTGTCCTAAAGCTAGGTCACACTCACCTGCGTCGCACGGTCGCCATATATGGCCAAGTGCGAGGGAGGGCGGAGCAGCTGGGAGGCGGGAGCGGGGAGGGTGCAGAAAGTAAAGGGGGCATGGCAAATCAACGGAGGCGGGAAGCGGGGAGCGGGGCGGGAGGAAACTGGGGCAGCAGAGGGGAGCAAGTACAGGGGGACAGGCAATGAGTAAGTACAATAACAACAAATACAATAACAGTTACAGCAAAGGGGCACACAGCAGGAGAAACACGGGGCAAAAAAGCCTAAAAAGGCAACAGAGCAGCGAACACGGCAATATATGCCCCGACCGCAGGAGACCACTCCGCTCGGCGGCAGGGGGCGTGGTCAGTCGGCGGCGGCAGGATCAGAGATCCCCTTGAGAGAAATAGAAAGTGAAACAGGACAACTCCCCCTCTCAATTCATGGAAACAGACAGAGGACTATATAGCCATTCTCTATATTTCCTAAGAGTCGGCCATCTTAAACTAGTCCCTCTTCAGGCACCCAAACTAAATCACATTCTCTTCAGCTTCCGAATTCCCCTCCCACACTCATCAGATCAGCACCTCAGAGCTTTCTACAGTACTACACACTCCCCTCACCTACACCACAATCCACACCATGTAACTCACAGGCACCCACATCTACATAACCGGATACCACCCCAAACTCACAAAAAAATCTGCCAATCGTTTCAAACACATCATTTTGAAATCTCACCCAGAAACCCCTTTTGCAGACCCTTATTTTTCTCCACACAATGGGGTCACGACCACCGATATCATTTTCTACACTAAACGCAGAGTGCAATGGAGGAAAGCTTTCCTAACCTTACTCACGGTTTCCTTTACGAGGAAGTCCACACATGGTCTAGTGATGTCCATTGCACCATCACAACTCTTCCAAGCGACAGCAACCATCACTATCTACAACAACGGTACTATTCTCACTCAGTCCACAGATCGTAGTCTTAACCTATTCAACAACATATTTCCCATTATTAAAGAGCATGTCTCCAATCCAACTATTCCTTCCCAACTAACCCCTTTCCTAGCACCCAAGACACTACAATACCTACCCATTATCCCATCCTCCCACCCCATATCCCCTTGACATCTAGGTGCTCAGAGCTGCACACCTCCCTCAACCCTTCTACCCCACCCTACAACACACGTCTCATCTCTTCACCTAAGCCTTACTTACTTCGTACCTACACTAATGTAACTACTAACTCACCCCCTATTCAATCTGTGATTTTCCCCGGAATGACCATATCCCCTCCCACCCCTAGTCCCCCCTCCTCCCTCACCATCCCGCCCCCTCTCACTTCTAGTCCCTCCTCCTCCAACACCATCCTTCCCCCCGCCTTGGCAATGCCTCATAACGACATATCCTCCCCCCACCCCAGTATAGTATCACTCACACACCCACTACTGACACACCTGTCACACCTCCTCTTCCACCACCATCCACCCCAACTACCTCTACACCCATGCCTAATACATACCCAGCACTCTACACATTACCTCTCCTTACTCTCCCCACGCCTTCTTCAGATCTCACACCGAACCGAGCCAAATCTACTCAATTTATACCAGGTTCTACCACCCCCACCACTAACATTCCAAACACCACTTTAGACAAGATTATGTCCACCCTTCTCCAAATCAAAGATGAGCTACATACTTTCAAAGAGCTGTTTTCGAATTAACCCAGGCACCCCTCACCCCCAGTACCCTCTTATCCAGCAAGCCCCCCACTCATCCTACACCCTCACACAAACACAACCCTCCTTACTGGACCTCAATTCCCGCCCTTAATTCTGTCACCCGCCCTCTCCGAAGCATCTGTCCACTTTCGAGGTATGACATATGTTCCCTCCTACACTCCTATGACACCGCTCCCATGACCCACATATCCACCACAAACTTTCCCATCCCTACTATCCACCCCAAACCTCATAGGTCCCCCACACAAAACAATAGAGGTACCGTCTCCAATACTCTTTAAAAAGTCACCCTCACTCTGGACCCTGCCCCCTCCCTCGTCACTCTGCAGCTCAAATGCACACTACTAAACTGTAGATCTGCCACCCGACACGCATCTGACATAGCTGACCTCATTATCGCACTTGACCTTGACCTGACCATACTTACCGAAACCTGGTTAACAGAATCTTCCTCCCCACTCATTGACATTCTAGTACCCCCTAACAATCACATCATCAGATTGGATAGGACTGGCAAGACAGGAGGTGGAATTGCATGTATCCACCGGAGCAACCTCAGTAACTAGAGCCATCTCCCCTATATTCTCCTCCTGTGTGATCACATCTGCCTCGACGTCAACAGTGAGGGCAATCCAGTATGCTCTCTGCATATTATCTACCACCCACCAGGAGACAACCTCACCTTCACTGAACACCTCATGGGCATGATCACAATTAACTCTGGTCGACAAAACACACAAATATTCCTTGGTGATTTCAACCTTCATTGGAATGACCACAACGACTCTGTAGTCAATAGTCTCAAAAACTTCCTCAGCGTTCTAGACCTCACCCAAATCTGCAACAGCCCTACTCACGACAAACGCTCTATCCTGGACCTATTCATCTCCAAAGGTGACCCCACCCAACTCGACTCAATCCAACCCTGTGACTGGTCTGACCACTACATTATCACATTCTTCATCAATCAAAACGTGAAACAGCCCGGTTCAATCCTCCAAACTCAGGGTCTAGAAAAGAGACCTGAAGAAACTCAATCCCAACTCTTCACCTTCTCCCAGTTACAATCTTCTCCTACCCCCTACCGGCACTTCCAATGTTCAGGTTCTCACCGACCACTACCTCAAGTCAACGACCACGATAATGAATGAAGTTGCCCCCTTCAGTTAAAGAGAGTCTCCTCTAAAAACTCAAAACCATGGTACGACGGGCTGCTTATTGAAGATAGATGAGCTATGAGACTGGCAGAACACACTTGGAGATCAGCCCCTTCGGCTATGTACCTTAAAACACTAAAGAAAAAAGAGAAACGCTTACTTTAGAAAAATCACACGCTCAAAAGCAGATTTCTTTAGCCACCAACTAGACCATGCAAAAAAAACGGCCAAAAAAACTATTCGAGTTAATCAAAACTCAATCCAAGGAAGAACCTCAACGACTACATAACACAACTAGAACTCTACCGTCATGTGAAGAATTCTCTAATTTCTTTAACCAAAAAATGGATAACATCAAGAACGATCTCCTTACTGATCTAAACCTATACTCCAGCCCCCTCAGCAAAACACCAATTGAGCTAAAAAACAAGGCTACATGGCCGTCCTTTGATACTTACACGGAAGAATCTATAGGCAAGATCATCTGTACCCTGAAGCCCTCCAATCACATCTCTGATCCTCTACCTGCAAACGCTGTAAAGGACTTCATCCCATGGCTTCTCCCGCTCTGGACCAAAATCATTAACAGTTCACTTCAACAAGGATGCATCCCAGACTCCCTCAAAGTGGGACAAGTATCGCCCATACTAAAGAAAGCCACAGCAGACCCTGTACTGACCCAAACCAATATTGCCCTATCTCCAATATCCCTACCTTGGCCAAATTGTTAGAAAAATGTGTTCACCTCCAACTGACAAATCACATCGAGCACTTTGACCTCCTCAACTCACACAAATCAGGCTTCTGAGCAGACCTCAGCTATGACACACATAATTGATGATGCGCTTCAAATTCTTGATCAGAATGGTAATTGCCTCCACATGCTACTCGAACTCTCATCAGCCTTCGACACAGTCAAACACGAGAACTTACTCGATCTGTTGAATATCAGAATGGGTCTCTTTCAGGGACAGTACTCAAGTGGTTTACCTCCTTTCTTCATAACCGGACTCAGAAATTCAAGATTAACAACACTACATCCACACCCATTCCAGTAACACTAGGTGTCCCACAAGGATCATCCCTATCCCCAACATTGTTCAATCCAGTAATGGAACCACTCTCCGCACTGCTTCAAGCATCTAATGTGCAATTTCACATGTATGCATACAATACCCAACTGTACCTTAAACTACAAACCCCTGAAGACATCAAACTACTCAACGCTTAGGAACACACAGACATGGCTGGCCGAGAATCATCTCAAACTTAATGCTCTAAAAACGGAATTCCTCCTAATAGCACCTCCCTCCAAAGTCCCCATCACTCAGGATTGGCTTAAACATCTCACTGCACTCAAAGTTAAACCTCTCATCGTGGATTCAGCAAAATCTTTAGGCATAACCCTCGACTGCAATTTCAATATGCAACATCATATCAGCAATGCAACAAAGGGAGCTAATTTCCAAATTAATACCTTGAGGAAGTTGAAACCCTTCCTCCCAGCCAATGACTTCAGGACTGCTGTCCAAGCCCAAGTTATCCCTCGGCTTGATTCTGGAAGTGTCGCCCTCTGCGGCCTCCCCTTAGCGACAACCGCACCCCTAAGAGCCTCTATTAATGCTGCAGCGAGGCTCATCACTGGATCAAAAAAACACTCACACATCTCTCCTGACTTAAAATCCCTGAATTGACTACCATTTGAAGCCAGAATACACCTGAAAATATTGCGCATTACACATAAGGCCTTACACCACAATTCACCCAGTTACCTTGCTCAGAAATTGACAATTTCAGGTGGCTCAAGAGCCACAAGAAGCGCAGAAACTCCTTTTGAAACCACAAAGATTCCACAAGAAAAGACATATAAACGCTCCTTCTCAGGGATGGCACCCAGGATCTGGAATGCCATCCCTCCAGAAACCAGACTTATCTCATCCACGGCATCCTTCAAAAAAGAAGTCAAATCGATCCTCTTGGCTAAATTCGCATGAATATAGGCTGAGGAAATCTTGAGACTCATTATTTCTCCTTTTCATTACTTTGACTGGCCTGACCACCTATCCACCTTTGTTACCTTGTACTGTTCTCTATTGATAACCTGCAGCTCTTCTTTGCACAAAACGCCTTGTTAAGTATTCTTTTGTCTTTATATACCATATCTATGTAAAGCGCTCTGATGTCTGTAAGGATCTTGCTCACAAAATATAAAACTTTGAAAATAAATAAAATAAATAAATCAGGGCCTCAGTGTCACACATTGACCCATGCTATACAGTAGTAAATCTGACTCCCAGTGATTTAAAAAAAAATTGAATCCTAAGGTGCATCTCGGGGTGCCCTGCACCCACTGCATGGCAGGATGGCCCTAAACAATTTAGAGGGCCCTCAGCTTTTCTAAGGGCCACCGTTTAGCATAAATCCAATGAATATCTATCAGATATCGGAGGCTATATAGAACCCCTCCACATTCCTCAAGGGTCCTGTTATTTTGTGTTACGCCACTGGGGCTTGTATTTAGGAATCCAACATTGAAACTAATAGGAAGAGAATAAAACCCTTGCAGAAAGCTCAACTCTGCTTAAAGTTTCAATCTGAAAACAGAACTATTAGGACAAATTATTGTGTCAAATCCATAGGATCGGCTGAAGTGAAAACCTCAGCGCCTGACATATAAATTAATGGAATAGAGTCAGTAACGAGGTAGTAAACACTTATGGAGAACCCTCCATTTGGTGTGTGTGAAGTTGCTACGTTTTTTGGCAACCATATTGAAGGTCTATATGAAACCTTGAATCATCTGCGTGAAAAAAATGACATTTGCAGCAGTTTATGTTGCATATTATCCCCATTTAGTGCTAACAAAATTGTCTGGATTTGCCTTCCAAAAAAAAGTAATTTGTCTTCTACGCATTGCAGTAGTGCACAGAGAAGCCCTTTAAAAGGCAAACTTGTATCTATATACATTTGGAATGTGCATAGAAATGTTCAGTAAGTTGCAAACTTGGAGAAAAAATCTGCATGTTTTTTTTCTTTTCGCCTGGGTTGGACTACAGTACAAATATCTTACCATGCCGTTAAAATATTTTCAATGTGTAATGAAAAACCGCGCAGTGGAAGATAAACTGTCAATTTCCACACATTTCACGAATGTCAAAAATCGGCAATCTAGCCAAATTGTGATGGTGGGTGGAGAGAGTACAGATTTCCCAGATGTAAAAGAAGGGGGATTAGGTGCAGGATATTGTGGGATCTGGTTTAAGTATCAAGAGAAAGTACGACAGATTATCTATCTATCTATCTATCTATATATCTATCTATCATCTATCTATCTATCTATCAATCTATCTATCTATCTATCTATCTATCTATCTATCTATCTATCTATCTATCTATCTATCTATCTATCTATCTATATTGTATTTAGATAAAGTGTCAACCTAGGTGCAAGACTGCGAACACTGTACAGGGCCAAGTACAATGCAACGTATCAGTAAACGGGATAGCAGGGCTAGCTAGTTTGTGGACTGTTATTGCACCATGCTTAATTCAAAAGATGTTTGCATTAATGTCGTTTTAGTATAGCTCAACTACTGCTTTCCAAGAACGAAAGAAAGAACAACTAATGTGCCAGTTATCACTATTAAAGAATAAGGATGCCTGAGTCATACATAATACAACACATTTTAGGTAGGGTCAGAGGCAAAAGTTTAAAGACCACCAGGATATATAGCCCCACATTAACTATACAAAAAACAACACTATCCCAGAGTCTAGACAAGAATGGAACCACGTATATTCTAACTAGCCAAAGCTATCCCAAAAATATCCTGAAATATACAATACATTTTCGGATTCACATCACTCACCATTCCAGGTGACATGTTTCATCATCTGGGTCTCCTTTAATAGTCAACCTGATGAATATAAGGGCTACAACTCCACCCTATTGATGGAGGAGCCCTAGGATGATTTATGAATCTATACTTAATAGTTTAATCACACAGATGTGAGCAGATGTATTATAGAGTGTATGGGAAAAAGTGCAGTGCAATCGTGAAAGTGAGATTAAAATTGAAGCGTGGCAAGGCCACAACTTTATTCTTGTCTGCCAAGGTCCAACATTAAAAACAGTGCATAAGAACAGTTTCAAAAAGATAGCTGTCTCTAATATTCAAATGGTAGACATGTTTCAGCACATCTAGGCAATCCTGTGCCTTGTGCTTTCATCAAGACCTATCCAATTATTCATGCTACTGCAAAAGTGAAGAAATGAAAAAACGAATCAATAACTTGTGCCTATGTGTATGCTGCACATTGGAAACAATACAACCATGTCACCTGTTTTTCACAGTTCACAATTTTTGTATCTCTTGAAGAATCTAAAAGGAAATACTGAAAGGAATACATGTCATGACAATCTGAAAGCCTTGGGTGTAAACTACACGTGTTCCATACTGATGACCATTGTGGCAATACTTTTTGCCAGCCGGTTAT
The DNA here is from genome assembly GCF_964263255.1 of Lissotriton vulgaris. Lineage (NCBI taxonomy): Eukaryota > Metazoa > Chordata > Amphibia > Caudata > Salamandridae > Lissotriton > Lissotriton vulgaris. Next base: position 1,529,725,805 of record NC_141685.1, on the reverse strand, counting down.
CCCCTATTTAGGGCACTCAACGATCTATTCTTACCTCAAGTATACGGAGGAGATACCTCGCCCCACCTGGCAACGGCTCAGAGTAAAGGAGGCACCGCTCTAGAAAGGAAAAACAGAGCAACCCAACGTTTTAATTTTTGGTGCCCTGATTAACCTTACATCTTCATCATATTATAAAAATTTGCAACACACCAATATAGACTCTTATACATTATCATAAACCAACCCTTCCTGTTGCCGTAGGCCGGTCCCATATTACTGGTATTAATGGCGCTTGATTTTCTTTGCACCCAACTCAGACACAAACATAATGTAGACTGAATGGTATAATGGTATGGATGGTATCTCTCTCACTTCAAACCATCCGTCTGTGTCTACTCAGTATCTCTCCATAAGCAGAGTGCAAACCCACAAAACCTACTGGGTACATACATAATTGATGTTGCTATCCTATTCTTATTGTGTTGTTTGATTTGTACAAATAAGCACAATAGGCATAGCCCAAAATAGAATAAGGAGAAAGACATTCTTAAAGATCGTCATCTATTCCCCTCTGTCCTCCCATGTCATGCAGTGTGACTAGCTCCTAGGGCGGCAATATCTATTTTTACAGTGCTCAAGAGACAATCAACTACAGCTCTGCACTCGCCATTCAATCATTAAACAGGGTCCTACCTGTCCGTCGGTACCTCTGACGGTCGTCCAAGGCGTCGGGGAGGTGCCGACTACAGGAACTGGCCATGTTTATACTTGCCGGCTCCTTACTTCCTGCTCCGTGTTGCCAGAGCGAGATCACGCGAAAGCGTGATTACGTCATTACGCGTCGTCTCAAGCCTCATGGGAAATGTAGTTCCCTCGAGTGAGGGCGTGACATTGCCGATCAATAAGTCCTCACTAATTGTATAAAACTCATGGGTATGCCTTCACCAAAAATCCCTCAATCGAATAGATAATGAAGACATTTACCTAAAGATTACGAGCGCGAGAAACTGCTGAAGTGCTCCCAAAATATAATCATTAAGTAAAGTAAATGATATATGTAAATGATATATGTAAATCAGAATGTGTTGTTTCATACATTAGACTCTAACTCCGAGGTCTTCAAACTTTTTTATGTTGAGCCCCCCCAGCGGAATCTTTTTAAATGTCGGGCCCCCCCACCCCTGACAGAAATCCCTGTAATCTGGTACACTACATAATCGACCACCATTCACAGATTCCAGGCCATATCTAGCAAATAATGTTAAACACAGTAAGAGTGTTTAATAAAGTGCAGGTTTGTGAGTGGGTTTCGTTAAATGAGAGAGGCTTATTACATAGTTGAAAACACAAATTTCTCAGATAAAATGTGCGTAAATTGTATTTACTAGGGTTTTACTTATCCAGTTGAGTCATGATGGGACAGTGTTATCTGGTGCAGCCCGTTCACCTCCTAAGTAATTACCCTAAAGCTAGGCACATACCTACCAAACTCTTCATAAACATTGTGAATGGAAGTGAACAACTCCCAGACTTGTTGCACCTTTTCAAATTGCTGAGTGTTACCAATAAAACTGAAGGCTTTGTGTTGATAAAATGTGGGTAACTATCAAAGGAGGTGGCCATAGCAAGCAAGGATGGAAAGCCTAGCACATTTATTTTAAAACGAAGGATCTCACAGGGTGGTGACATATTTTCCAGTGATGTCATGTGACAACAATGCACATTGCTTATGCTCATTAGTCCCCCCCCACTTGGATTTTTAAGACTTGTGCTCTGAGTGGGGGTTCGTGTTTCCATCACTTTGTGGCCAATGGAACAGAGAGGTTAATGTGCGCCGAGTTGAGGTCCTGAGCCCCTACGTGCAGCTGTTCCGCTGCCTCGGGGTGTCTCTTTTCGGTGAAACCTTAGGATAGTGGATGACAATGCTGGCCCCTAGCCTTATAGAAAATCTTGAAGCCAGACACCACAAAGCATAGAGATAGATGGCTTTTTCAAAAGGTGAAGTAAGTAGTGAGACTGTGTACAGTGCACTAAGACACCTGCAGCTGAGTGTCTGCCTCAATTAAATTCATTGGCAAAACACAATCAGGCCACTGCCTACAGTAAGTGAGTGCTGGTCGTACAGTGTGTGACACATTACGACAGTTACTCTAAAATGACACTTTCTCTCGATGCTCAAATAGGTTTGATTTATGAATATTTAAATGTTTCTCTCATCTTCATTACTTGATTTTACTCATGAGAAAATGTTATTAATTGGCCTTAAAATATGACTCATAATTACACAAAAATTATGGAAATTTCACTCATAGAACTCTGAAACCTTAGCAGCTATGCGTAATTTAAGAGAAACTTTGCCTCCTCTACTTGAAAAGCTAACTTTCCTGGGAGGGTTAATTCCGAGAGTCTCCTCTGGTATTAAATCAAAGGTGAACAAACAGTCTGCTCTTTCACTTTTAGTTTCATAGCAGAGGAGGCCCCCTCCCTTCCACTACAGCTGAAAGCATTTCAGCTCTCTCAAAATTACTAAAGGGCATGTCATGCCCCATTAATTGGGAAACAATGAAATGTGAGATCTGAAGGTAGAGTGTGCGCCCCCCCTGAGAGGGTGTCGCGCCCCCCCAGGGAGGCGCGCCCCACAGGTTGAAGAACTGTGCTCTAACTTGTAAATAGTAATGCATGAGTTATCATTCATAAGATGTTATCTTATTTTAGCCAAAGCGGAACACAAACAAAGACTACAAAACAGCTTATGCATACCTAATGGTAATGCTCACTCTCTAGTGAACCACTTTCTGAAGGTCAGAGATCTAGACCTAACTAGCGCACCATTATGCTCTATCAGTAAAAAGTAAATCTAGTTACAAACATATTAGATAACATACACTCATAATGTCAGTAAATGTCACACAGACTGCCTTACAGCATAGTCGAAGGCATGGAGGCATTCAGACCTATCTCATCACTCTTGAGTCTGAAAACCCATTTTTGTTCCCTGAGTAAGAGAAACTTGGAACTGTCAGTCACATGTTCAGGGATATAGGGTTGTTCAAGAACTGTCCAAGCAAATTTATCCGGTCGATGATTCAGTTCCAAGAAGTGAGTCGTGAGTTGTGTGGCCTGTTCTTTGCACCTCACGGTACTCATATGCTCCATAATCCTTAGCTTAACTTTACGAGTGGTCATCCCTATGTAATTCAATTTGCAGGGGCACATGATTAAGTATCTCACCCTTTCACTGTTACAATTAGTGAACCCTTTTTGTGTCCAAGGTCTTTCTGTCTCAATCTCCACTGATTTTGACTTCCTGGTTAGTGGGCATACTTTGCATGAGCCACAAGGAAAGTGACCCTGCACTGCTGGTATGCCCCATATAGTGCCTGTTGTCTGGGCTTTAGGACTTAGGGGTCTAGTGTGTTCAAGCTTGTCCGTATATTGCTGCTTCTTTTAAAAGCAAATAGACCCACTAGACCACACTAGGATGCCCAAATATATCCGGGATCGGATCACTATTGGAACCTTTGTCGACATTTGTTGACCACTTTCTCAGACCGATGGTTAAAGATATGCCAACATTTTTGCAAGATACCAAAGATTTGCTGAGACTGTTGCCAGGAGTAGAGTTCAACTCAGAGACAGATGTACTTGTCTCCTTTGACGTAGAGTCATTGAACACCTCGATTCCGCAAGACGAGACACTAGACACAATAAACTCACTTCTAGAACAGAGAGAACTGAACTCAATAACACCTACTCACTTCATCATGGCCTGTGCGCAGATCGCCATGAAAGATAATTTTTTTTAATTTGAGGACACCATCTACCTCCAGACATCAGGGACCAGTATGGGCAGCGTTTTTGCCCCAAGTTTAGCTAACCTATATGTACACGGGTTCGAGCAGGAGCATGTGCTCAATGATTCTAATCCTTTCCGTGAATCCATACGCCTTTGGAGGCGATACATTGACGACATTCTGGTCGTATGGCGAGGAGACATAGCAAGTATCAACAGCTTTCTTGGATGGCTCAATGGCCGCAATAATTTCTTGAGATTCACTGTAGAAATTAATAAACAGAAGCTTGCTTTTCTGGACCTTTTGATTGTAGTCTCTCCAACTGGGTTAGAAACTGACTTGTACATGAAACCCATGACCAGGAATTCTCTTCTGAGCTATGAGAGCCATTTCCGAGGGCACTAAAAGATAATCTCCCCTATGGTCAGTTCCTGCGAATCAGCATGAACTGTTCTACCAAGGACAGTTTTCAGAAACATGCAAAGAATTTAACATCACAATTGGTAGAAAGGAAATATCCTAGCAAACTAGTACGATGCTCAGTAAAACGGGCTATTAATAACAACAGAGAAGCCCTTTTAGAACCAGCAGTCCCCAAAGAGGAGCATCAAGGTTGACTTTTGTCAATACCTTTAGCACAGTGTCCAATGAAGTTAAGAAAACTGTGCGTAAACACTGAAAAATATTAAATATTGGGGGAGAGCATATTCCAGAACCTCTCTTTGCTTTTAAAAGAAGCAGCAATACACGGGACCAGCTTGTACACACTAAACCCTTAAGTCCTATAGCCCAGACAACAGACACTGTATGGGGCTTACCAGCAGTGCAGGATCATTTTCCTTATGGCTCATGCAAAGTATGCCCACTAACCAGGAAGTCAAAATCAGTGGAGATTGGGACAGAAAGACCTTGGACACAAAAAAGGTTCACTAATTGTAACAGTGAAAGGGTGATATACTTAATCACATGCCCCTGCAAATTGAATTATGTAGGGATGACTACTTGTAAAGTTAAGCTAAGGATTATAGAGCATATGAGTACCGTGAGGTGCAAAAAACAGGCCACACAACTCACGACTCACTTCTTGGAACTGAATCATCGACCGGATCAATTTGCTTGGACAGTTCTTGATCAACCCTATATCCCTGAACATGTGACTGACATTTCCAGGTTTCTCTTACTCAGGGAACAAAAATGGGTTTTCAGACTCAAGAGCGATAAGATAGGTCTAAATGACTCCATCCCTTGGACTATGCTGTAAGGCAGTCTGTGTGACATTTACTGACATTATGAGTGTATGTTATCTAATATGTTTGTATCTAGACTTACTTTTTCCTGATAGATCATAATAGTGCGCTTGTTAGGTCTAGATCTCTGACCTTCAGAAAGTGGTTCACTAGAGAGTGAGCATTACCATTAGGTATGCATAAGCTCTTTTGTAGTCTTTGTTTGTGTTACGCTTTGGCTAAAATAAGATAACATCTTATGAATGATAACTCATGCATTACTATTTACAACTTAGAGTCTAATGTATGAAACAACACATTATGATTTACATATATCATTTACATATATCATTTACTTTACTTAATGATTATAATTTGGGAGCGCTTCAGCAGTTTCTCGCGCTGTAATCTTTAGGTAAATGTCTTCATTATCTATGTGATTGAGGTGTTTTTGCTGAAGGAATACCCATGAGTTTTATGCAATTAGTGGGGACTTATTGATCGGCAACGTCTCGGCCTCACTCGAGGGTCCTACATTTCCCATGAGGCTTAAGGAGACGCGTGATGACGTAATCACGCTTTCGCGTGATCTCGCTCTGGCAACACGGAGCAGGAAGCAAGGAGCCGGCAAGTATAAACATGGCCAGTTCCTGTTGTCGGTACCTCCCAGAGGGCTTGGACGACCGTCAGTGGCACCGATGGACAGATTAAAATAAGACCCTATGTGATGATTGAATGGCAAGTGCAGAGCTGTAGTTGATTGGTCTCTTGAGTGCTGTAAAAATAGATTTTGCCGCCCTTGGAGCTAGTCACACTGCATGACATGGGAGGACTGAGGGGAATAGATGACGATCTTTAAGTACGTCTTTCTCCTTATTCTATTTTGGGCTATGACTATTGCGCTTATTTGTACAAATCAAACAACACAATAAGAATAGGATAGCAACATCAATTATGTATGTGCCCGGTAGGTTTTTTGGATTTGCACTCTGCTCATGGAGAGATACTGAGTAGACACAGAAGATGGTTTGAAGTGAGAGGATACCATCCATACCATTATGCCATTCAGTCTACATTATGTTTGAGTCTGAGTTAGGCGCAAAGAAAATCGAGCGCCATTAATACCAGTAATATTGGAGCGGCATATGACAACAGGAAGTGTTGGTTTATGATAATGTATAAGAGTCTATATTGGTGTGTTGCAATTTTTTATAATAGGATGAAGATGTAAGGTTAATCAGGGCACCAAAAATTTAAATGTTGGGTTGCTCTGTATTTCCTTTCTAGAGCGGTGCCATCCTTTACCCTAGCAGTTGCCAGGTGGAGCGAGGTATATCCTCCGTAAATAGAACATTGAGTGCCCTACATAGGGAATATCCGGCTGGCAAAATTTGTTGCCAGAATGGTCATCAGTATGGAACACATGTAATTTACACCCAAGGCTTTCAGATTGCCATGACATGTATTCCTTTCTGTATTTCCTTTTAGATTCTTCAAGAGATACAAGAATTGTGAACTGTGAAAAACAGGTGACATGGTTGTATTGTTTCCAATGTGCAGCATACACATAGGCATAAGTTATTGATTAGTTTTTTCATTTTTTCACTTTTGCAGTAGCATAAATAACTGGACAGGTCCTGATGAAAGCACAAGGCACAGGATTGCCTAGATGTGCTGAAACATGTCGACCATTTGAATATTAGAGACAGCTATCTTTTTGAAACTGTTCTTTTGCACTGTTTTTAATGTTGGACCGTGGCAGACAGGAAAAAAGTTGTGGCCTTGCCACGCTTCAATTTTAATCTCACTTTCACGATTGCACTGCACTTTTTCCCATACATTCTATAATACATCTGCTCACATCTGTGTGATTAAACTATTAAGTATAGATTTATAAAACATCCTAGGGCTCCTCCATCAATAGGGTGGAGTTGTAGCCCTTATAGTCACCAGGTTGACTATTAAAGGAGACCCAGATGATGAAGAATGTTACCTGGAGCGGTGAGTGATGGGAATCCGAAAATTTATTGTATACTTTTTCAGGATATTTTTGGGATAGCTTTGACTAGTTAGAATATACGTGGTTCCATTTGTGTCTAGACTCTCGGATAGTGTTGTTTTTTATGTGGGACATACACCATTGTTCACAATACATTGGCTTGATCAGACTGGAAGCGGATGGAAACCCTAGAAAACTGTGAACTGTAATTCATGTTCCGTATTTGAAAACCTCCTGCACTTCCTTTTTATATGTCAGTGTTAAATAGCCATAATGTGGCAGTGATTCAAGAGCGTTTAATTGTTTCATGGATTGAGGGCATGGGCTGCAGCTTTTAGTGTCTTCTCCAATGACCTATTTTCGAAGTTTAAATCGGTGTTCGGAGATTAGTTTGTGCTGTACAGAAATTTGGAACCCACAATGATTAAAATATGCACAATTAGACACCTGAACAAATTATAATTTGATTTTAAAGTGCATTGATGTTAATGTTTCAATAAAATCAAATGTGGAATTAAACTGATCCCACATTGAAGCTTATGTTGGTTGCTGAGTTTTTATGACTTGATGCAGGTCTTTTCCTATTGTAAAAAAAATGTGTTGCTGCTTTTTATGAACTGCCTTCACACCACAGTTCTCACCAGACAATTATGTGATTATCAACAGAAAAGGTGCTTTGGCTTCACCCACATGTTAGGAGCCAGGAGTACATGTATTGATTTGGCAGAAGCGTGTGTGTTTTCACAAAAATGATTGCCCTCCACATAGCATTGAACATTTTATTTATTCATCTGCCTGAGCTAGAATTTTCAAGGACACACACATGGATTTGTAATGTTAATTAAGTATCTTAGATACCTAGATAATGTATTATGTTTTTCTCTAACAGCAGCACAGATTAAAGCAGGGCAGTCATTAATCTACATGGAGTTTTAGGTGTGGTTGCACAGTCCAAATGAAACCCGACCTTTTAACCTACACCAAAAATATTCTGCAGTTCTTTACTTCCACTCAAATACATATTCATTCTCATGCTATTTACATGTAATGCTTCACATTACCATACCACATTCTTTTAAAGGCAGACCATTTGGAACTGCCAGTGTTATAAATTGTGTTTTAGACTTTTGCTATTGGATGGAAAACTGCCCTATATGTTGCTGCCAAAATGATTTTTGACTAAAGACATACATGTACATTATAAATACATCTTCTGGAATGCCTTCTTACACCACATGACCATTGAAATAAATGCCAAGAAGAGTCAAATATATGTTTGCAGAAAGTTGTTGTAAATTTTGGGAAATGTATCCGATACAGACGTGTAAGAACACCAAAGCACAGAACATCATTTCAGGTTTTATATTAATTTAGGGAATGCCAGTGGCTCGACAACCTTTGCCCCTAAAAAAGGGGCTTCCACTTCAAAGGCAGGAGTGGGGAAGGGGAAAGTGATAGCAGCGATGCCAGACCATGAATGGATGCCCTGACAGCCATTTGATTTTTCCAAATGCAGACATGCTCAGTGGGATCCTTCTTCTATCTTCCATAAACTGAGAGATTTCTTCCAGTACATGGGGGACATTTCTGAACTTTTTCTGTACAGGACCGGCATGGCTGATATTTCGGGCAACTGTAAAGTATACACTACTGGGAAAGAGCTAAATCTAATTAGGGTGCACCTTCTACACCATTTTCCCTGGCACTGGTTCTGTCCAGGGGGTTTCTGTAGGTGGGACCAGAGGCATCTGGTCCCACCGGTAGGTTTTTTGGATTTGCACTCTGCTCATGGAGAGATACTGAGTAGACACAGAAGATGGTTTGAAGTGAGAGGATACCATCCATACCATTATGCCATTCAGTCTACATTATGTTTGAGTCTGAGTTAGGCGCAAAGAAAATCGAGCGCCATTAATACCAGTAATATTGGAGCGGCATATGACAACAGGAAGTGTTGGTTTATGATAATGTATAAGAGTCTATATTGGTGTGTTGCAATTTTTTATAATAGGATGAAGATGTAAGGTTAATCAGGGCACCAAAAATTTAAATGTTGGGTTGCTCTGTATTTCCTTTCTAGAGCGGTGCCATCCTTTACCCTAGCAGTTGCCAGGTGGAGCGAGGTATCTCCTCCGTAAATAGAACATTGAGTGCCCTACATAGGGAATATCCGGCTGGCAAAATTTGTTGCCAGAATGGTCATCAGTATGGAACACGTGTAATTTACACCCAAGGCTTTCAGATTGCCATGACATGTATTCCTTTCTTTATTTCCTTTTAGATTCTTCAAGAGATACAAGAATTGTGAACTGTGAAAAACAGGTGACATGGTTGTATTGTTTCCAATGTGCAGCATACACATAGGCATAAGTTATTGATTAGTTTTTTCATTTTTTCACTTTTGCAGTAGCATAAATAACTGGACAGGTCCTGATGAAAGCACAAGGCACAGGATTGCCTAGATGTGCTGAAACATGTCGACCATTTGAATATTAGAGACAGCTATCTTTTTGAAACTGTTCTTTTGCACTGTTTTTAATGTTGGACCGTGGCAGACAGGAAAAAAGTTGTGGCCTTGCCACGCTTCAATTTTAATCTCACTTTCACGATTGCACTGCACTTTTTCCCATACATTCTATAATACATCTGCTCACATCTGTGAGATTAAACTATTAAGTATAGATTTATAAAACATCCTAGGGCTCCTCCATCAATAGGGTGGAGTTGTAGCCCTTATAGTCACCAGGTTGACTATTAAAGGAGACCCAGATGATGAAGCATGTTACCTGGAGCGGTGAGTGATGGGAATCCGAAAATTTATTGTATACTTTTTCAGGATATTTTTGGGATAGCTTTGACTAGTTACAATATACGTGGTTCCATTTGTGTCTAGACTCTCGGATAGTGTTGTTTTTTATGTGGGACATACACCATTGTTCACAATACATTGGCTTGATCAGACTGGAAGCGGAAGGAAACCCTAGAAAACTGTGAACTGTAATTCATGTTCCGTATTTGAAAACCTCCTGCACTTCCTTTTTATATGCCAGTGTTAAATAGCCATAATGTGGCAGTGATTCAAGAGCGTTTAATTGTTTCATGGATTGAGGGCATGGGCTGCAGCTTTTAGTGTCTTCTCCAATGACCTATTTTCGAAGTTTAAATCGGTGTTCGGAGATTAGTTTGTGCTGTACAGAAATTTGGAACCCACAATGATTAAAATATGCACAATTAGACACCTGAACAAATTATAATTTGATTTTAAAGTGCATTGATGTTAATGTTTCAATAAAATCAAATGTGGAATTAAACTGATCCCACATTGAAGCTTATGTTGGTTGCTGAGTTTTTATGACTTGATGCAGGTCTTTTCCTATTGTAAAAAAAATGTGTTGCTGCTTTTTATGAACTGCCTTCACACCACAGTTCTCACCAGACAATTATGTGATTATCAACAGAAAAGGTGCTTTGGCTTCACCCACATGTTAGGAGCCAGGAGTACATGTATTGATTTGGCAGAAGCTGTGTGTTTTCACAAAAATGATTGCCCTCCACATAGCATTGAACATTTTATTTATTCATCTGCCTGAGCTAGAATTTTCAAGGACACACACATGGATTTGTAATGTTAATTAAGTATCTTAGATACCTAGATAATGTATTATGTTTTTCTCTAACAGCAGCACAGATTAAAGCAGGGCAGTCATTAATCTACATGGAGTTTTAGGTGTGGTTGCACAGTCCAAATGAAACCCGACCTTTTAACCTACACCAAAAATATTCTGCAGTTCTTTACTTCCACTCAAATACATATTCATTCTCATGCTATTTACAGGTAATGCTTCACATTACCATACCACATTCTTTTAAAGGCAGACCATTTGGAACTGCCAGTGTTATAAATTGTGTTTTAGACTTTTGCTATTGGATGGAAAACTGCCCTATGTGTTGCTGCCAAAATGATTTTTGACTAAAGACATACATGTACATTATAAATACATCTTCTGGAATGCCTTCTTACACCACATGACCATTGAAATAAATGCCAAGAAGAGTCAAATATATGTTTGCAGAAAGTTGTTGTAAATTTTGGGAAATGTATCCGATACAGACGTGTAAGAACACCAAAGCACAGAGCATCATTTCAGGTTTTATATTAATTTAGGGAATGCCAGTGGCTCGACAGCCTTTGCCCCTAAAAAAGGGGCTTCCACTTCAAAGGCAGGAGTGGGGAAGGGGAAAGTGATAGCAGCGATGCCAGACCATGAATGGATGCCCTGACAGCCATTTTGATTTTTCCAAATGCAGACATGCTCAGTGGGATCCTTCTTCTATCTTCCATAAACTGAGAGATTTCTTCCAGTACATGGGGGACATTTCTGAACTTTTTCTGTACAGGACCGGCATGACTGATATTTCGGGCAACTGTAAAGTATACACTACTGGGAAAGAGCTAAATCTAATTAGGATGCACCTCCTACACCATTTTCCCTGGCACTGGTTCTGTCCAGGGGGTTTCTGTAGGTGGGACAAGAGGCATCTCTGTTCTCTACAAAAACTAAGTACCCTGAAATCTCGAAATTTGAATGTGGCAAGGGAACTCAGAGGAAGGCAGATGGTGTAGCCAGCAATTTATGATGAATGTCCCTTTTCGGGCTTTCTTCAAATTGAGCCCAGAGTGCTATGTCTGAAGTAATTTTGTATTTTTTCTTAGCTCTTTGACCCCTTTATCAGCTTTAATTTTTCAACTAAAGTCAATTCTTTTACAGAATTTAAATTTGGATGACAATCAGTAATCTGTCCTAAACAAGAACGGTATGCTATTCCCACTGGGCGGGCAAAGAGAAGGAGGGATAGAGGAGGGGAATCCTCCTTGTCGGAAGCATGACACCCAGCAAGCTAGGTGTCATGCTTCATCACATGGACTTGCTCCTCGTCGGGCCCGCGCTGACCTGCTCGAGGGGCAGGCAAAACGGGGCTCTTTAGCGGGGATCTTTAGTTCCTGCCGTTTGGTGCGTGAGTGTGAGGGCCCTCAAGAACAGTTTAGATGTGGTGCAAGTGAGTGATATTAAAAAAGGTTGGATAGTTCACAGAAACTCTTTATTAGATTGGTAATACACCTTTTTAAAAAAAATTGACTGGCTGTGCTCTGGCTCAATGGTCTAGTAGAGCTCAGCTCATCTCATATGAAGTGGTTGATGTGCTTCATGCATTGCGGTCACTACTGATCAATCGCATTTCATCAGGACCTATTATATTCAATACTATCTACACGTGGTGGTTGGTGAGAATGCTCCTACCTACCACACTCCTTGGATGTGAGCACGAGGTCCCGTCAATCGTAGTGGTAACCTATACATAAGGGATGACATAAAGAGACAGGATACAGTCACTAGAGAAAACTGTCTAGTGCACTGAACTAGGCGTTCCCTCAACCTCTCAACTCTGGTGTCCATTCCGTGATCAATCTTGGATCCTAGTGTGATCCCTGATAAAAAGGACATACTAGACAGTTAGGTGAGTTTAAAATTCCCTCCAATTAATATAGTGGTGAGACCAGACTTAAAAGCAACAACAAGAGAGAGGTGCGTAGCTACCAACATGAACAATCATTCTACAGTAATCCCAATGTAGAGGGTGCCAATTTGCAAGAGGAGACTCACCCAGCTAGTGGCAGTTACTCACTCCATTCGGTAATAGTCGGGGCTTCTGACACTAAAATGTAAATTGTAAATTGATACTTGTATAGCGCACTACTCACCCGCAAGGGTCTCAAGGCGCTTTTATGAATACCGCTGTGGAACACATCCTAGTTTCCCTGTGAGGCGTCCACTCCTGGGCCCCCCCAAGGTGGAGGCCAGGCATCCTTAGCGTTGCGGGGGCCGTTGTGGAGATTAAGCAAGCTATTGCCCAGAGTTGCAGAGTGGGATTCCATGATTGGAATAGGCACCGAGGCGAGAATTATCAGGTCCGTGGAATTTTGAGCCCAAGACCCGCCGAGGCAGGGAATTGAACCCTGGTCCCGGGCTAGACCTCTGCATCAGGGTCTGCTGCTCTAACCATTGAGCCACACTTCTCCACTACACTCAAGTGTCGGTGTCCTAATGATCCCGAAGTAAGGAAGAGATTGGGATTAAACATGGGCGATGCAGGACTGAAAGTTTTGCTCATAAAACCATATGTGCCCCAATGCACGGCTACAAGAGGTGTCCGTATGGGCAGGGGGAAGAGGGGTCTTACTCCATCACATCCCATGTCTTGCCAGTAACACCTTGAGAGCTGATCGCCCCCACGGATGCCCCCACGGGTTGCAGCGCCAAAGAGGGTTCACCGCCATTGACCCCCCAAGGTGGCCGCCAGACACGGAAGAAACCGGGAGTCGCACCAACACCCACTAGCACTTAGGTGCATTCAGAATAGGGGCGGAAGAGCATATCACTCCCCCCAACGTGTTGGGACTCATTCGTCCGTGTTACACTCAAGGCTAACCAGTAAACCCCAACAAACAGCGCCCTCGCTATTCTGTGCACCTCGGACGTGTGCTGATACACCTCCCGCGCGTGGAGCCGCTGGCGAACCGGATGCCCATAGTGCCAGCCGAACACCAGTTATAAGGGTAATCCAGGCTCCCTGCGGTCCTTCACATCTGGGGTTGACGTCATGCCCTATAGCGTCACATCATGCAGAGAGGAAGTAGCTTGTGTGTTAGTCTCAGGATCAAGCAAGATGTCACAGTCCGAAAAATGCAGCGGCCATCTTACAGTGTTCATAGGCCTTACTGGGGCTGGCAGTCTAGTTAGTGCTGGCGTGTGTGCTGAGCGCCATTGCTTCACCATAATAATGCGGGAATTTAAACAGACGTTCCAGGCCTGATGTGCTGCATTTAGTGGTACCCTCAAGATAGATCCCTTGAAGTATCAATATATTTACTGGTATGCTCGCGCCAATATACACCTCAGTAGCGGCGTGTTACAGGCGCAAATGGTTCTAAAAACTAACCCGGGATGGTAAGCTTCGTGGGAGTCATGTGCAAAGCCTGATGTCTTGTAGTGGCAGCGCCCTCGGGTGAGTACGTGGTGAATGTTATACTGCTGGTCATAATAGTCACTGGTATGCTCGAGCTTCCATTAAAGTCAGTAGCGGCCTGTTGAGAGCGCTGTTGTTCCATAAAATCTATGTGGGCAGTTAAGCAATGTGGGGCTCATGTATAAAGACAGTTGTATTGTAGTGGCTGCACCTTACATCCTAAATATTACAGTGCTGGTGATCATGGTTGTTGGAATTGGCCCTTCTTGCAGGGTCATCCCCAAACTTTTTGCTTCTTCCTCCCTTATTTTTCCTGACCCGTGGCTGTTGGCAATAGGACTCTGCGCACTTTACCACTGCTGATCAGTGCTAAAGTGCATATGCTCTCTGTGTAAATTGTTATTGTGATTGGATATACATGCTTGGCACATTTGTATCACCAAGAAGTCCCTAGTAAAGTGCACTGGGTGTGCCAGGGCTGGTGATGACAAATGCTACTAGTGGGCCTGCAGCCATGATTGTGCCATCCACATGAGTAGCCCTAAAATGGTGATTCAGGCCTGCCACAGCAGTGCCTGTGTACAGTCTGTGAACTGCCGTGTCCTCCTGGTCAGTGTCCCCACTGACCGGGCCTAACCATTCCCTTTTTGTGCACATTGGTCAACCATATGGAAGGCCCAAGGTACCCCCTTAGGACGGGTGCAGTGTATGTGAAAGGTAGAGCATGTACTTGTGCAGGTAACATGCTCTGGTAGTGAATTACAGCCATTTTCGTTTTTCACTGCTGCAAGGCTATCTTGCTCCATAGGCTATCATGGGGGATGCTGGCTACACTGGCTACCAGAAGCTCTTCCCATAGGAACAAGATAGGACATAAAAGTCTGGTATCCCTGAACTCAGAATTTAATAACACATCTTTTAGGAAAGGTTGTTTTTAAATCCTGTGTTTGAGAATAGCACTTTTAGAAAGTTGCTGTTCTCTTGTCTGACCTTTTCTGTGTGCCTTGGCCTGTTTGTGTATTGACTGTCTGGTTTGAGAGTGACAGGGGCTGGGGATTCCCCAGGAGGCTGGCTGAGTCAGCCCTAGGCTGAATGACTGCATTTGCAACTTGAGTGGTGGGAGGAGACAGCACCTGGGCCTGAAAAGGGCTGTGCTTGCCTTCCACAATGCTGGCTCCACCTCCTGCTGGGCGGCTGACGACCCTGCCCCTCACTCTGAAAGGAAAGGAGAAGCCAGAAAAACAAAGTGCTCAAGGAACACCCAGAACTTGTTCAGACCGGGCTCAGGGCCTAGTTGCACAAAGAGAACAAAGACTTTTAGGGGTATAAGTACAGGACCCCTGACAACAGAAAATTAGATCATCCTGGAATCAAGAAGTAACATCTGCCAAGGAGAAAGCTGAATCTGAAGAATGAAGACTGTCCTGCTGTGGCTCTGCTGGACTGACCTGCTGTTGCTTTGCTGCCAAGGAGAGGGGAAGGACTTTGCTGTTGTGCTGTGTCCCCTGTCATGAAGGAATCTCCAAGGGCCTGAGAAGAGCTGGCTCCCTATTTCTGAAGTCCCAGGAACAAAAGGACTTTAACTCCAGCTTCCCTGAACTTGGCTGAGAGAGTTCTGCCCTTCCTAGAGTGCTTGGGCCAGTTGTAGTACCTCTGGAAGTTGTACCTGTGCTGGGAAACTGGAAACTAAAATTGAGAGACTTTTTCAACTTAAAAGTTATTGCATCGCTCGCTGTGGAGTGCATCCCCGGCAGTGCGAAGAAATTCCTGCCGTTATGGAGGTCGAGATCGTCGCAGCGCCTGTTGCTGCTGCCTAAGACAACACATCCTTAGATTGCGGGAAGATCACCATCGCTGCGAGTGTCGTCGCAGAGCCTGTCTTCGCTGGGTGAGAACGCGGCACCGCTTGCTTGCGGACTGCATCACGTCGATGCGAACGTCGTCGCAGATCATCGCATCGAGGAGCTGCGAGTGAGAGATCGCCGCTGGATCGCGCATCGTCGCCCCGGAGATCGTCGCAACCCCTACGAGATCGTCGCATCGTACCTTTGCGATAAAAAACTTCTTACGGAACCTACGCACCGGAATCCATACAAGTGGCCTTCCTCTCCATACAGACCTAATTTGTCACAACACGCCCGCTGCTGCAAGGTTTCAGGAGCAACACATCGCTTGTTTCCACCGCACCAGCTTCTGCTTTTGGAACTTTGTCGCAACTAAAGTTACTGTCGAATAAGCATGACGCAACTGTGAACTTTTCACGCAACTGTGGATTATTCTATCACAACCTAAAGAACTCTTTTGCAACCATATTCTTGAACTGTGTATGTTGGATTTTTGTCATTTTGGTCTTGTGTAGTTTAGATTAAATACCTTTATTTTTCTAAACTGTTGTGGAGGCAGTTTGTGGTGTTTTCACTGTGTTACTGTGAGTGTTGGTACAAATACTTTACACATTGCCTTCTGATTAACCTTGACTGCTCGTGCGAAGCTACCTAGAGGGTGAGGAGGGGTTATCTCAGAGGGTTTCCTCCTTACCCTGACTAGAAGCAAGGGCCCTTATTTGGTCAGTGGTGCTTACCCCTGCCAACTAGAGACCCCAGTTCTAACAATGGTCCTAGCCACTATGCTGTGCATGTTCACTGGTGGGTAGTGATGGTGATCATGGTTCTAGCCACTCTGGTGTGCATGTTCACTGGTCGGCCACCATACACATGTATTGTACTGGTGCGTCTAGCTGACTACCATGGAGGCCCATGGAATGTCATCATTCAAGCCATCAAGGCCGGTCAAGAGGCGGTACACCCATCTCTGTTCTATCCTAAAGAGAGCCCGCTCTGTGATCCTGGGATGAGCTTCCAAAACCACCCATTTAAGGTACTCTGCAGGGTGATTAAGATCCTTGTAGTGCGTGTATAATCTGGTGGTGGTTTTTATGCATCACACATTGCTTTTGTGCTCCGTGATCCGCAACTTCACTGCCCTCATTGTTATCCCTATATATCTCTTGTTACAGGGACATGTCAGCATGTAAATACATTTCTGTGTGTTGCAGTTGGTGTGCCTCATAAGTTTCCATGTGAACGTGTCCGTTAGAGGGACATCTTTCACTGCTTTTGTTTGTTCACACACCGAGCAGGACCCACAGGGGTAATGTCCTGTTACAGGAGGGAGGTCCCATAGGGTCCTCTGTGTCAGTTGTTCCTTGCCCCATGGCCTGGTGTGTATCAGGATGTCTTTCAGATTTTGGGTGCCTTTAAAGGCAAACTTGGGTCTAGGGAGGTGTAGTTCACCTGTGTTGACTATACCCCAGTGCTTGTTAATGATTCTTTTGGATTGCGTGGAATAGGGTGTGAATGAGGTGACACACGTGAGGACTTAAGTCTGTTCTCTGGTGGTAACCTGAAGAAAGGATTCCTGTGGGTTATTCATGGCCCTCTTATAGGAGTTCCTAACCTGCCTTGCTGGATAGCCCCTCTCCTTCAGAATCAGTTGTAGTTGTTGAGCCTCTGACTTGTAGTGAGTGCTACAATTCCTCCTGATACGAAGGAAGTGGCTAAATGGTAAGTTGTTCCAAAGGGTCATAGGGTGGTGGCGTTATTCAGTCTTATTCAGTCTTATCCTCAGATCAAGGAAAGGGATGCTGGTGTCAGAAATGGTGTGGGTAAACTTGAGGAATGCATTCTGTGTGTTGATCCATTGGCAGAATGCCTTACAACTAGCCTTGTCTCCCTTCCAAAAAATTAGGATGTCATCTATGAACCTCTTCCATAGTGTCAGAT
Organism: Lissotriton vulgaris; assembly: GCF_964263255.1. Lineage (NCBI taxonomy): Eukaryota > Metazoa > Chordata > Amphibia > Caudata > Salamandridae > Lissotriton > Lissotriton vulgaris. The sequence goes on along the minus strand of NC_141685.1, from coordinate 1,529,707,996 downwards.
TGTCCTATATGGGTTAATGGGGTTCATGATAACCTCCTCTTCAAACGAAGCCATGTACAGGCAGGCCACGCTCGGGGCGAAGGTACGGTAATCCCCATGGAAGTACCCTGGGACTGGTGGAATAGGTGCTTCTCATATTCTAAGTAATTCTCCGTTAGTGCTAAAGAGGCACAATCCACTATGAAGGACACCGAGGTTGGTGAGCCCCATTCTTACTTGAGCAGGCTTGCCTCAACATCCTCTAGGGTAACCTGCTGTGGAATGTTAGTGTATAACACTTCCAAGTCAAGTGTTAGCAGCTGGGTGACCTCATCAAGGCTTACAGTGTTTTCAATTATACAAAGGACGTCTGTAGTGTCCTGTACAAAAGATGGTATTTTCCTCACCAGGGGCTGGAGGAAGTGGTCACAGAACCTGTACATATGGTCATGTTCTGATGGTTCTTAGGGAGGGTAGAGAAGTAGGGCACTCTGGAACCTTTGGTTACGAAGAAGTCTGCCTCCTTTTTGATGATCCAGCCATTGTTCTCGGCCTTGTAGACCATAGCGACAATCTCGGATTTGAGCCTGGGGTCTACTGACAACGGTGTGTAGTGTAGGGTATTCAGGTTTCAGGTTTCAGGTTTTTTCAGGTTTTAAAGTCTTTATTTCGATTTTTACATCATAAAAGACAATTGAAAACAATAGAAATTGAGCATACATGATATAGTTAAAATTTGATTTTAAACCATCACAGTTACAATTTACAATTTCATACATTTCAAAGAACATTTCAACACTAATATTAGAATTAAACAGTATAATAAAAGACCTAATACAAGTAAAAGAAAGAAAAACCTGTTTAGAAGTTGGGAAACGGAGACAGGATCAAAGTGCCTGCAGATATCTTGCTCTAATCACCCATGTCCACCCCAGGAATTTGGCTACGGCCACAACTACCACCTCAGAGGTATTAGTACAAAGTGCCCATATAGCCTCTGCACTCCCTCTGACTTTAAGATGGCAACATATAGGCCCTATCCATTTGCTTCTTGGGGCATGATAAACCGGACATACAAATAGGAGATGACCCACACTCTCCTTATGTCCAGGACACCGAGGACAGGAATCACTCACTCGGTTGGACCAGTTCCTAGTAAAGGATCTTAAGGGCAGAGTACCTACTCGAAACTGGTGATAAAGCTTTTTGTCTAATGGCTTAGTTATGACGTCCCAATAATTCTATAGGAGAGGGTCCAGTTTATGGCACAAGAACCTTCCTGTTAAGCTAACAGAATCTGAAGCAATAACTAGCCCTTTGCGAACAGAGGCCCAATAAAGTGCTTTATATTCCTGTTTTGAGGGAAAGCTGGTAGACCCCAGAGAAACCCACAGCTGATTAAGGCAGAGGTCCCCATGTGATTCATTTGAGCCCTCCCTAAGAGGGGCAACACCTGTTAAAACTATCGTATATGGTGTTGCTTCTAGAGGTAGATCTGTGCATGGCTTTCACAAAGGGAGTAGGGGGATTGGTGGATCTGCTTCCCTTTGCACCATTGTTTAATTTGGGCTGAGACGATGTGCTTGGAGCATCCATTACACTATCCTGAAGCCGAGTAGCCACAGGAGGTGTAGGGCTACTTGGCTGGCGTTGGTGGTTAGATTTGGAGGGAGCCTTCTTTGGCACCTGCAGCAAAGAGACTGGTGCAGGCGTAAAATCATTAATCCAAGAACTCCCCCCTGCCACTAAGCCCTTGTTTTTATTAAGATCAGGATTAGTAGATCTTGAACTAGCAATTACTGACAATGAAATTTTACCTATGTTACGTTTTTCTGGCCTTTGGAGTTACGCGAAGAAGAACCAGGAACCAGGATTCCCCAGAACAATTTGGGAGTTTGCTATCTTTTTTAGGAAACCAGTATTAGTGTTTACATTGGTCTCGAGTGCATCCAATTTCGCGGTCATCAAACGTGTTCTTTCGAGTACAGGGAGTAAAAGAGTTTTAAACAGAACCTCCATTTTGACCAGCAAGCTATCATCACTACTGTAACAGGTGGGGCATGGGTCCGAGGGCCCGAAGGGCATGTGAGGAGGACTCGGTGATCATTTAAAACTGGGACAGGATGTAGGGTGGAAATGACTTCGAGAGTTGGGACAGTGGGAAGTGCTGGGGCATTAGGTTTTTGAATCTTGGTAGCACCCCCCCTGATGGCCCTTACATCTTTTCCTTTTTCGTGGTACTTTTCTCAGAGAGTCCTCATCGGTAGATGAGTCCGACTGAGATTGACTGGCCAGGAGCACACTGCCCTCGCCCCCACTGCCTTGTGTGTCGTCAGGGTTAGAATCGCTCTCTATCTTAGTCAGAGGTAGGCCTTCCCCCTCTACCTCACGGTGCACGTCCACCGCTATTTCGACAAGATGGTGGCTCGTATTCCGGGCCCGTACATCAGGGCTAGGTATTGTGGCCAACCTTCCCAATGAAGAACGTTTCCCGCTAACCAGATCTATTGAGAGCCTTTTTTCGACCATGGCTATCTCTTTTTCTAGGATACCTGTGGCCCTAGTGATAAAAACGTCTAAAGGGCCAGAGACTACCCGCTTTGTGGTCTGCAACTGTACATTGCGTCCTTTACCCGAACGTAAAGGCATAATTATAACAATAGCCGTACAATATTGGCACAACAATAAATACAAAGAAGCAGGGGGGGGTGACCCAAGCCAACCTCGCCCGACCATGGACGGCCACAGACGGTCCCACCCTTGTCCCGGGCTTCTCCCAGGACGCTCCCGCGTGCTCCCGCGCCGCGGGAAGTGACGCTTGTAATTATAGGTGGGCAGTTAGGCTGTTGGTGGGGCGGGGCGAGCAGGGAGAGCGGCCAGGTGACAGGCGGCTCGGGTTACTGGGACTCCTGGGAAATGAAGTCCGGGTCCCGACGCTCGCAGCCCTGCACACGCACACACACCCACAGGTACAGTCCAATGCTCCCGAAAGGCTGTCACGATGCTGCGGGACCCGCGAGGCGGGTTCCGCGAGGTATGGAGGTGAAAGCTGAATGCGCCAGCAACAGGAACCGCAGCAAGATCCAATTAGTGTCCCAAGATCGTTAGCAGGCAGAGTCTTTTCAGGCTGTTGGTGGGGCGGGGCGAGCAGGGAGAGCGGCCAGGTGACAGGCGGCTCGGGTTACCGGGACTCCTGGGAAATGAAGTCCGGGTCCCGACGCTCGCAACCCTGCACACGCACACACACCCACAGGTATAGTCCAATGCTCCCGAAAGGCTGTCACGGCGCTGCAGGACCCGCGAAGCGGGTTCCGCGAGGTATGGAGGTGAAAGCTGAATGCGCCAGCAACAGGAACCGCAGCAATATCCAATTAGTAGGGTTTTCCCTAACTGTTGTCTGCATTCTCTGTCTCTGTACTAATCCGAGGGGGGGCTGCCCGATCCAGGATACACCGAACCATGTTCAGAGACCTGAAGCTCAACACTACACAGTCCCCATCCAAACATTTTTGAGAGTGACCTACCCAAGCAACTCTTCTCATCATTTTAAACTCACTAAAGAGATGGTTCCCAAGCCCCGTCTTAGTGTTCAAAAAGTGGGGGGCCTTGTTCTTAAGTGAGTACCAATGCTACTCTTCTTGAAGTTGGAGTTTCAGAACATTTGCTAGAATAATGGTGTATGGGGTCGCCTTGGGTGGAAGATGTATTCCCTAGCTGTCGTCCGCATTCTCTGTCATAATCAGCAGTAAGCTGAATAACAGTAGCACCGCCTTTGTTGACCTGCCTAATGGTTATGCTAGTTTTGTTTGCCAATGCCTCGGCAGCAGCGCTCTCTTCATTGGAAAGGTTGTGGAATGGAGTGGTCCTGTTAGATCCAGACAATTCCTTGAGTACTGCCCTCTCAAAAGTTAAGATTTCTGGTGGAACCATACTGTTGTTTGGTGTGAAGGTATAGGGGTTGCAGGGGCCTGAGTCCCCGGGGTCAATGGAAGCCCTGTCTTGAAAGAAGGCCTTGAGGTGCACTTTCCTGAAGAATGCTCACACCTCACACATCTCATTGAACTTTTCAAGTTTGGGCGTTGGGACGAATCCCAGGCATTTTTCTAGGACCCTCTTCTCTAGTACACTCCGGTTTCTGTTGGAAAGGTTGACAATTAAGCTCTTTTCCCCCTGCTCATACTCTTGGTCTCTACCGTGTGGGGGTCTGGTCTTGCCATTGGACTCCCTTCTATGTTCTTCTTCTTCGCCCCTCTTCCTCTGCCCCAGTCGCTGCCTAAAAAAGGGGGGTTGTTCATAGAGAAGTACTGTGGTGGGCCCTGAGGATACAGTGGATACTGCCAGGGTGGTGCAATTGGTCCTTGGAAAGCCAGGCCACTGTTATGGTTAGGGTATGGTTGGTAGTTAGGTCTACGTTGGTTGTGGCCACCCCAGCTACCAGTGCTTGAGTCGCTGTTTGAAGACCCCCTCCTGCTGTTGTCCGAACTCTCATCAGAGGAGTAACTATTTCTGGGTGCAGCATAGTCATCCTTGAGATAGGGGTATACTTTCTCCTTGTCAAACCTGGCTACATCCTCCTGTAGTTTCACAACCTTCTGTTTGAGGAGCTAATATATTGAGGGCTGGGCCTTGTTACTCACACTGCTATGCTAGCATAGGCTTATTAGAAGCTTAAACACAATTTTACCTTTTTGCTGCTTTTGCACACAACACTGCATGTAACTGTTGCTGTAAGTTAGGTTGCGTGAAATGCTTCTAAGGAGAATGGCTTGTTTTCAGCATCCCTAGACTTTTATCTTGACTCTACTCGGCACACTGAGTGCTAAAGCTTTCAAGGTTATCATAACAAGGTAGCTGTTGTTCGGGCTGATCGGCTCACGTTTTAGCCATAACATATATGCAGCTGCAAGCCAACGCGATGCTGGCTCCTTTAATAATGCACTGTAAGCATGATTTCACACACTTGGAAGAAGTCTGTTTTTCCAGAGAGACAGAGAGCTTTTGCAGATCCTGATGTGATACACACCTGCTGATCTTAGAGGTAAGAGCCTAAGAGACCTTCTATATTTTATCAAACATAGTTCCTAGCTAGGGAGGGTGATTTACTAGGCGCTATAGTACCTATTATCACCGTCATTATCATATGATTTCTCCTTTTGTGTTTTATGGAATTGTAACAATGTTGATCATATTATTCTGATCATATGTCTGCTTATGTTAGCAAAAATACTGCATCTTAGAGCACGTCGTTAAAATAAATATTTTAACCTTTCCTTGTCTCTGTTTTTACTCCTGTTGTGGACTGGTATGAGAGTATAACGAAAGAGTGTTCTTGCTTCCCACCAGTCCTGAGTATAACCTAGTTGCATGTTCTGGGTTGTCTAATCATTGGTTCATTTGTTATAGGACGAAGAGCTAATGTGACACTGATGCTAGCTGGTTAGGGTTTCTAGGCACTAAGGTGAGTTTTTTGGTACACCACAATTCACTGAGGTCCTGGGTCTCTGTGCACAGTTCTGTGTAGAAGCAGAATCCCTGCAACAATATTCCCTATTTTCAGTGATCTCGTTGTTAATTTCAGATAGCTTTGAAGAAAAAGCTGTCTTAGGTATGGAGGACTTCAGTGCCGCTTCTACTTTCTTAATCCTGGCTAGAAGCGCATCAGTCAACCTCTTAGCAGTGTTAATAATAAGGACTAGCAAGTCCTTTGTGAAATTCCAGGACACTTGGCACCAATCTTTTTTGAAAGGCCCATCCTCCTGAAAGATTCTGGGCAGAATGTTAACAATGAGGCCACAAGGTGCTATACTAGCTCGTAAATACTCTGTCATGAGAGCCCCATGCAGAGTGACTCTTAACCATTCTTTCTTGAGTGCTGCAATTGTTGCCTAGTCTTCAGACTGTGACCTTGAGGCCACAGCATCCCCTTCCCCTAAGGAGGGAAGGTGCTGTTCTTAAAATATCGGCTATAGCTTCTGCATCAAAGCTCAATCCTGGGTGTCCTCCATAACTGGTAGGATATCCCGGCTATCCACTCAGTGGTATAGCGTCTAATGTGAAAATGGGCCAATACGTGTATCACACACTGAATTGTAACCTAATGTCCCACGGTGGTCACCCATGCAAGTTTCTCAAACAAATAGGGAGACTCAAGGGCATTATATGGGGTCCAGCATACATGCCCTAAACAGTCCTAAACAAGAAAGGTATGCTGTTTCCACTGAGAGGACAAAGCGAAGGAGGGATAGAGGAGAGGGATCCGCCTTGTCGTAATTAGAGTCTTCACACATCCAGCAAGCTAGTTGTAATTCTTCATCATATGGACTTGATCCTCTTCGGCCGGCGCTGCAGTGCCCAATGGGCACCCAAATCGGGGCTCTTTAGCGGAGATCTTTAGTCCCTGCCGTTTGGTGTGTGGGTGTGGGGGGGGCCCTAAAGGACAGTGTAGATGTGGTGCAAGTAAGTGATGTTAAAAAAGGTTGGATAGTCCACAGACACTCTTTATTAGATTGGTAATCCACCTTCTTAAAAACAATTTGAGTGGCTGTGCTCTGGCCCAATGGTCCAGTAGAGCTCAGCTCATCTCATGTGAAGTGGTCGACATGCCTCATGCGAAGCGGTTACTACTAATCTGTTGCATTTCATCCGGACCTATTATATTCTATACTATCTACACGTGGTGGTCATGGGCGAGAATACTCCTACCTACCACACTCCTTGGATGAGAGCGCGGGGTCCCGTCAATCCTAGTGGTAACCTATATATAGGGGATGACATAAAGAGACACCAGTGAAAACTGTCTACTGCACTGAACTAGGCGTTCCCTCAACCCCTCAACTCTGGTGTCCATGCCGTGATCAATCTTGGATCCTAGCTAAAAAGGACATACTAGACAGTTAGGTGAATTTAAAATTACCTCCAATAAAAATAGTTATGAGACCAGACTTAAAAGCAACAACAAGAGAGAGGTACCAACATGAACAATTATTCTATAGTAATCCCAATGTAGAGGTGCCGATTTGCAAGAGGAGACTCACCCAGCTAGTGGCAGTTACTCACTCCATTTGGTAATAGTCGGGGCTTTTGACACCTAAGTGTCGGTGTCCTAATGATCCTGAAGTAAGGAAGAAATTGGGAATAAACATGGGCTATGCAGCACTGAAAATTTTGCTCATAATACCATATGTGCCCCGATGCATGGCTACGAGAGGTGTCCATATGGAAAGGGGGAAGGGCGGGACTTGCTGATCGCCCCCACGAATGCCCCCACGGGTCCCGGCACAAAAGAGGGTACACCGCCATTGTCCCGGCTGTGGTTGGGGTGATGGTCGACCCCCCCAAGACGCCCGCCAGACGCCGGATAGAGCGGGAGTCACACGAACACCCACTAGCGCTTAGGTGCATTCAGAATAGGGGTGGGAAGAGCATATCAGTCCCTCCCCTGTGTCGGGACCCAATCGGTCCGTGTTACACTCAAGGCTAACCCGTAAACCCAAACAAACAGCGCTTTCACTTACCTGTCCGCCTCAGACGTGCACTGATACACCTCACGCACATGGAGCCTCTGATGAACCGGATGACAATCAGTAATCCATCAGTTCTGACATCGCCAAGATGGATTCTTCATTTCTTGTATACCAATTAGGTTTGGGTGGAATTTCAATTACACTGAAGTAATTGAAGTGAGTTTGGTAACACTGTGTTATTCTTTGATGCAAAATTACTAATAATAACACAATTATGCTGCTCACATAATGAAGAGTAATTTGGGGGGATAAAATCTTAAAGCAAGAGCACATTTAGCGTACACGAGTGGCTGCTTGCGCTCACTATTCATGTTCCGTTGCATTTATTGCTAATTCGTAGCGTAAAATGAATCCTCATGTCCATTTTGGGCATGAATGATGCATTTTGAGCTATGAAAATAGCGCTAAATGCCAGTAGCCAGTTGAGGTCAAATCCTACCCGAAGTGCATATTAAGAGAGCGGCTACTCACTATTCATGTTCTCTTGCATTTGGCTTTATTTCTTAGTACAAAATGCATTCTCATATCCATTTTGGATACTGAGAAAAAGGCAATAAATGTCAGGAGTAAATTGTACATTTGGCAAGCATGAGCAGCTGCTCACCTTCCCTATTCTTTTTCTCTTGCATTTAGCTCTGTTTTTCTATTTTGGAAATGAGGAGCCATTTTCACACTACGAACGTAGCGCTAAATGCACAATTACTGTTCATGCATAATTGTGTGGACTCTCCCAACATTTTGTGGTAGTTCCATGTGGTTTCACTACATCGAAACATGCAAGTTACGCCCATCCCTAATACCATCATGCTATGATGGTTGGCACTGTTGGAAATTTTGCTGATCCTACTGGATCACTGATATTTTTGCATCTATTTGCTGAAACACTTTTTTCTAGCCATAGGGCTTTGTGGACTTTAGTCCTGCCAACCAGAGATAAAGTGCTTGTGCTACCCTTCCTAAGCATAGGCAACTTTGCATGCACCTAATTGGCACAGTTAATTTACTTGTAAGCCCTTTGTAGATCATACTATTTGTACACAGGGTCTATAAATTAAATGCTACAATTGAACTGCAGCAGTCATTGCTTCCCCCCCTAGAGTAGCGCTGTAAAACATATCTCCAGGCATCCCTTGCAGCTTGTGTGTCCTCTCTTATGCTGCTATTTCACCTGTCAAAACGAACCATTTGCCAGACCTAAATCTTACTTTTCAATACTTGTAAGTCATCCCTAAGTCAGGCCCTAAATATCCACTGGCCAGGTTGCAGGATATTCAAAAATTAAACATGTATATTAAATGTTTTATATGTCCTCACAGTGAAAAACCTCCAAAGGCATTTTTCACTGTGACAAGGCTAACCCTTCCATAAGAAAACAAAGGTTTGGATTATAACAATTCAGAAGGTAAAAATGTGCATGACTATGCTGGGCTTTACAATTTGATCATGAATGAACATCTGTTAAATAATTGTGCACAGTAGAAGTTGCAACAATACCTACTAGACCTGGGGCCAGTCTCTCCCCCGGAGTTGGGGAGGAAGGCTGATCAATGGGCAAGAACCAGAGTGTCTGGTATGGTGGGGGATACCAAAATGAGGAGACCAAAAAGACCCCCCAGAAAAGAAAGAGGATCACTCTGAAAAAGATAACAGTAAGGAGTACTCTGTAGGCCCCCAAAAACCTGTCTAGGAGGATGGGCTCGACACACCTCAAAAAAAAAAGTGGGTACCATGGTAAGAACTGGGACTCCAACAAGACATGGTTCCTTAACTGTAACAAGACAGGGCCCAGTGCAAGTCCTCTCCTAAGGAATCTGGGGGGCACTGAACCTACAGCTTGTGTAAGTAAGCCCAAATGAAAAAGAAGAAGTGAAATTGTAGGAAATGTAGTCAACTGTGGGCCACATTTCCAGAAAGCCAGGGAGATTCTACACCAGTAAGGGAGAACTCCAAAATTGCCACTGGTGTAGCCCTACCAGCCCCACAAGAAGTCCTGAATTGTTAGGCAGCTGTTCAGCTTGAGTTGGTGGTTCCTCAGCTGACAGAACCTAGGGTGAAAGAAGGGTATTTACTACAGGAGGTAGTGGCCCCTATTCCAAAGCAGCAGACAGGCAACCTATGCTATATCCCAAGAAACCTGTAAATTGGTTCATGCACCTCTCCGTGAAGAGCTACAGGTGTGGCCTCTACTGGGTGTTAGCCTTTATGGCTGCACAGTCCTTGCCATTGCCTTCTGATCCCCATGTCATACAGTAAGCCAGGCCTCCTGACCCTGTTACCCATTGTGGAGTTACTCAAACTTTGGATACTTGTCATTACGAGTATCCTAGCTCCATGATAGCTTCACTGTACCCAAAGATATTTGGTACCAAACATCTTTTCTTAATAAATCCTCACTGATGCCAGTGTTAGAGTTATAAAGAAATGCACACAGGAAACCCTTTAGAGGGTCCTCTGAAAACCTACCAAGCACTGGTGTGGTCTCTGACTAGTCTTAGCTAGTTTAACCCCTTTGATGCGTGTGACAAGGTCAATTCATCATAGGCGTTACCTGAGCTGTGCGTGTGACGAGTTGACCTTGTCACGTAACGCAGGATTTTCGAAATCGCAGCGCTCAGCGGGAAAACCGCTAGCGCGCATGCGGTTAAATCCACCAGGCATCATGTTTCTCACCTCATTGGATGAGTGCCAGTGCTCTCAGAGGCCAGGAAAAAAAGCCTGCTCTGGGCAGAGGTGCTTCACACCTCCCCAGGACAGGATGGCCTTCTGAGGCTGGAGGCTTCAAAGGTGAAGACACCTTTGAAATGCAACCCAGGCATCTCCAGATAGTGGAGAATGCCAACCCCCTTTCCTGCTCTACTTTTGGTGGGAGGAAAGACTGGAAAAAGTAATTAGATGAGGAGATGTGCCCACATTCTGCCAGCAATACCCCTAAAGTGTGACAGGCAATGCGGATCCCACTTTTGCAAATCCTCAATCTTGAGATATTAGAAAAACAACCTATCAAGGTAGTGCCCTTTCCCATAGGAAGTGGTCAATTAGGTAGGTAGCTCATTGGTTACTACCTGACTACTCCTTTAACAGCCCTAATTTAGTATTTAAGTGGATTCCCTGGACATTGATCCATAATTTCAATGAATACAAAGAAGAAACCGACCAAGAAGAGCAGCTGCCTGAGAACTGAAGCCCTGCTGCAGAGAAATTGGCACCAAACCCTGTATGCTTCCTTAATGACTTGACAATCGTGGTGTGCTGTCTTGCCATGTCACTGTTTGGACTCCATAAACCCCTGAGCACCTCAAGTCTTTGACGAATTCCCCAAAAACCTCTAATGAAACAGAGGTTCTGCTCCGCTGCGACAGCAAGCACCAGATTGCAGATTCCGGTCTCACTGACTTGCTGCCCCCTGGCAACTCTGACACAGCACCCAGACCAAAAGTGGTTCACCATCTCTAAAGAGTCAGATATGTCTTCCCATCAAGTTGGAGGACACCAGGACCTACCGGTTCTGTGCCGCACCAATACTCAGGTTTCCAGACCCTCTGCAACCTGCACTTAGACAAAGAGTTCACTCTGGGCTCTAACTGCCCAGGAAGCAAGCACTCATCAAGGGACATCAAGACTCCTGAGACCTACTTTGTGTGCAGCCCTGCTGTTCCAAAACTGCGTCTCAGAGTAGCCTGCTCCTAACTGCGAGGACAGCTTGACACAAGCTGCCTGGTAGACCTATCTGCTCTGCACCTCACCCAACCGGCCTGGTAACAATGATCCAGCTCTGTTCCCGTGGTCCTGTGGCACTTGTGACCTTCTCCCTTGAGTGGACCCCTTCGGACATACCTGAAAGTCCCCTTGTGCAGTGCATTTCAAGTGGCCCCCTCTCCTGTAGTGCACCAGCTAACAACGACCTCAGCATCCTGAATTTGGCAGAATCCGGGATGCTCTTGAGAATCTGCTGGTGGAACATTGGACCTGTCCATGCTAAATACCGAAATCCAAGAGGTGAACCTCGAAACTCGAAGGTACGATTGTATATGTATATTTGCCTTTTTCCCTAATGAGTTCAATAGTGTATAATTGCGCAATGAAAGTAATCTCTTTTGCGCACTATCTGCCACATGCATCAATAGAAGGATGTGCAATTCCTAAATAGCGATTTTTAAGGAATCGCTATTTAGGAATCGCAAAAGCCTATGCATGTAGGAATCACTATAATAATAGCGATTCCAACACATTCCTTAATTGCTACTCGCAAATTGCTAGTCGCAATTAAGGAATGCTGTCCCATTCATTCCTATGGGCCTCCAGGCCCATAGGAATGAATTGGAGATTGCATGAGCAATTTGCGAGTACCAGTAGGTACTCGTAAATTGCTAATGCAATTGCAAGGGTACAAGGGTGTCAAAATGATACCCTGTTGCACCCCTGAAATTGATCTGTGCACATATGTTGCACACACACATTCCCTACAGACATGTGTGTGTGCAACATGAAACTTTGAAAAATGCAAAAAAGTGCATTTTTTAAAGTTTTTGCAAATTACCATGAAGTTCAACTTCATGGTAATTTGCTACTCCTAATAGTAAATTCGCTACTTTTTAAATTTTATGCATTGCATTTAAGGAGTCTACATTTTGGATTCCTTGAATGCAATCGCAATTTATGGAATCGCACTTTAGAGATTCCTTAATTTGCGATTTTTGCATTTGGGATGATGCATCCCAAATGCAAAAATACCGTTTGCAAAGGGGTAGATTCTGTGAATCTGCCCATTTGCGACCAGTTTTTCCTTTGTTGCATGTGCCTGTAAAACATGTCATGACTTTTAAAGTAACTACTGTCAAATAAAGCTCTTGGGGCCCAATGTAGGTAATTTTATTTTACCACTTCTTAAATACCGAATGATACCGAATCGGTATTTAAGAAGTGGTAAAATAGAGGGGGGGGATGTAGGTAATACAGAATCTGTAAATACAGAATCATTAAGATTCGGTATTTACAGATTCTGTAAATGCCGATTCGGTAATGCCCATTGATTCCTATGGGCATTGAAGCTCATAGGAATCAATGGGCATTACCGAATCGGTATTTACTGAATCGGTAAATACCAATTCCAGCAAGGGTGCAGGGGGTGTCACTTTGACACCCTCTAGCACCCCAAATACAGGCATGTGTGCCATGTGGCACACAGACATGCCCTAAGGGCATGTCTGTCTGTCACATGGCATAGGTGTGCATGCACACATGTGCATGCACACCTGGATTCGTTATTTTACCATCCAATTGGAATGGGTGGTAAAATACCGAATCTGAAAGGCCTGTAGCACTGGAAACAGTGCTACCTAGATCAGGAATTTTCCGAATCAGTAAAATTACCGATTCGGTATTTTACAGAATCGGTAAATTTACCTAATCGGTAAATTTACCGATTCTGTAAAATACAGCCCCCTAGCCCCCTACATCTCAATCACCAAATACCGGACGGTAACAGCCAAATTCGGCCGTTACCGACCGGTTTTTGGTGACCTACATCGGGCCCCTGGTTTGAAAAACTATATAAAATGATATTATTTTGCAAATGTGATTTATTCTTGAGTGTGTGGCTCATTTATTGCCTCTGTGAGTACAACAAATACTTAGCACTACCCTCTGATAAGCCTAACTGCTCACCCACACTACCACAAATAGAGCATTAGTATTATCTACTTTTGCCCCTGTATACCAGTCTGGACTCTGCACTGTGTACTTCATTTTAGTGCACTATATAGAGAGCCAGCATCCTACACCCAGGGAAAAATATGATACAAAAAATAGAGAGGGGCACATGGCCCACCCTCCCTGACCCTTCTTGGGCCCCACCAACTTCATTCTCCATGGCCATTTATATCTTGAAAAGGGGAGGGGACTGCATGGCTCCCTCTCCCAGGGCCTCTTTTTTCCCTTGAACCCCATCCCCTTGACCTTCCTGTTTTTAAATGGGGATGGGTGCCTGTTTGGCCTCCCTCCACCAGCCTTCTAGGCCCCAGGGACCTCATCCCCAGGACTGCATTACATTAGGAAAGGTGAGGTGGCTGTTTGGCTTCCTATGAAACCTTATTAGGTCCTGGGGTCTCCATACCCTGGGGTCGTATTTTATTAAAAAGGAGAGGGGATCACACAGTCCAATTTGGCCCCAGGGACCACATTCCCTTGGGCTGAAATTTGAATAAAAAGGGAGGGGGTTAGACAGCTCAGCTCCCTGGGTCTCTATTGACCCCACGGCCTGCATCCCCTGGGGCTGTACCTTAATTTGAAGGGGAGGGGAGCCACGTGGCCCCTCTCCCAAGCATATTTTGGCCCTGATGGCCCCATTCCTGGGGAACTGTGCATCCTGTTCCTACCCGGGGCACCCACCAATCACATGTTTGGGCTGCGGGGGAGCCCCAGGGCCCCCACTCCCACAGCTTACATTGGGAGCGGCAGCAGCAATCTGTTGTTCTGTTTTCCTGCCTGCATTACTGTTCGGCAGGGAAACAGAACAGAAGTCTATTCCCAGCCTGCAGGAGCATTTTTCAAAATCTCTCCCGCTGGGAGCAGAATTTGTGTTCACTCCCGTTTGGCAGGAGATTTGAAAATGCTTTGGGCAGATGGAAACAAGCACATGTTTCCCTTCCCATACCGGTGTGGGTTGGGAAACCACTATGTCTAAGGGGTAAGCTCCATGGACACAGCAAGTGAGCCACCCTGGGGGATGAGGTCCCCGTGGTCTTTAAAGCCTCAATGAGAAGACAAGTCTGTCCCCCTCCTTTTAAATTTAATACAGCCCTGGGGTAAGTGGTCCATTGGGCCTTTTTAAGTCTCAGGGAGGTGGGTCGTGTGGCCCCCTTCCTTAATAAATGCATTTGGTCTCTGGTGATGGTATCCCTGGGCCGAATACAGCTCAGGTATGGGGCCATATGCCCCATCACGTATAATTACATTTTGCCGAGGGGATGGGGTCCCTACAGCCAACAATGGCTCAGGGAGGGGGGCCACATGCCCCCTCCCCTCAATTAAAGAATACATCCCGGGCAGTTTTTTTGGCACAATTCCGTGGGTAAAAATTTGCCTATTCTTTTAAATTGTGGCTGCAGGGGTGTCCCTCTTGGTTCCGCCCCACATTGGCCTGGGGGGAAGGGTAGCCCTACCCTGCCCTCTTATATCATTTTTTTTAAACGTTCAGGACAGGGGACTCAGTCAACAAGTCCCATATTGGCTGCCAGCAACATTTTTCTCATGTTGCTGGAAGCCAATCAGAGCCTTCGCTCCTGTGCTCTGTGTTTAAATTGGTGCTCCTCTGAGCCTCTTGTGAGCCTCTTGTGGAACCACCATCCAAATAATCAAATATTTTCAAACTTTAATTTCACAAAAACTACTGAACAGATTTACACCAAATCACAAAAGCCAAAGCACAATTTGTGGCCCAACCTCTGGCTTCCTGTTAAATTTGATGTAATTCTGTTCAGCAGATTTTGTGATAGAGCTTCTTAAAGAAGTCCATGGAAAATACATGTGGGTTTTGCGTTATGGCATCTCTCTTTTTTCTCGGCCCGGTCTTTTTTGTTGCATTTGTAGAAATTGGCAAGTCAAAAAAGTGCTTTTCTTATGGAACCATGATCCTAAATAAATATATATATATATATTACCTACTGGCGGTCGCCAGTAGGTATATATAGTTAGGATTTTTTCTCTATGGGACTTTTGAAAATTCTATGTCTAATAACTTTGGCGTTTGTGGACGGAATCGGCTGAAATTTTCAGGAAAATGGCACATTTTGTTTCTGAGCAGCCCCTGAAAATTTGGGGGGGTTTAGTCAAGGGGGGGCCAAGAAAAAAGGGGGCTCCCAAAACGCGTTTTTCCCATTCATTTTTCCATAGGGCCGTTGACCTCACTTTTAGCTCGAATGGCTGAATGGATTTGCACGAAACTTGGCAAAATTGTAGGGACTGTTAGCCCGATGTGCCTTTGCTAGGTCTCAATATATGTGCTCCGGTGGATTTTGAGAAATTAACGTTTATAAAAACAGATATATCTGTGACAGCGTCCCGGGTAGCGCTCCGGTTCACGTACTTTTCGCGTAACGGAACTTTGCGAAGCGAAGCTGATTGGCTCTCCGGTGTCTGTCAACATTCTAAACAGTCCGGAACGGCTGCCATCTTGTCTCTCGGTAGGATCCAGAGACAAGAGGAGCAGAAAAACGAAGGGGGAATTTAATGAAGGGGGCAAGGTAGACCCCTCTTGACCCCCTAGGAATGATGTTGGGGTTATCAAAGGGTCCCGTGGGGCAAATAATTTTTTTTTATTTTTCGCGGTAGAAGCGCTTCCCGGGTCGCGAACCGGTAGCGAAATGGGAATTCACCATTTTGTGTTTCGTTTTAAATAAATTACAAGATGTAGGAAAAACAATGTGGGAAATGGGTATAAGGGGGTACGGGAGACGTATCCTGACCCCCTATGTTTTCTGAGGGTGGCTGAGGATGCTCATATATGTTGATACATGTCTTCCAGCGGCTGCGCGCGAGCGGATTTTTTTTTTGTTGCTGCGTGACGTCTGTTAACGTTCGATTCAAAGGAAATCAGGAAGTGTTGACCACCATTTTGTCACTGCGAGTAAATATATTGTTAAAAATAATTTTTATAAATTAATCCGTATTGATAAACATTGTCTGCGCCATCTTGCCTTTTTTCCAATGCCACACTTTTGTCGTGCACGGCAGCCATTTTAGATGCCTTGACCAGACCCACTCTCTGCACGCCGCCGATCCTCAGCATGGCTCCCCACCCTCGCAAGCATCTCCCCCACGCACTGGTCACCCCTGCTCTCTCTCTCATGCATGGGCCAAAAACCTCCCCCCATCTGCCCTGCTCTTCCCTGAGAATCACACCCTGTGCCCGCCCGACACCTCCCTTTCACCCTATTCACTACCGCACCCTCTGACACTCTTCTTCCTCTGTGTCCGATTGTCAAGTCCGGTCCCAGGCTATCACCTAGCCCTGCGGATGTAGTTTATGGCCCCAACTGTAAAGAATCACCCCTCTTCAAAGGAGTTACAGTAGATCAAGGCCCCCACCCCATGAGATCCGTCACACCACACGCGTTCCTACTATCTGATAACGATCCTGTATTGTGATTGGGGAGGGGATTCTCACTGTAAGGGTGTGTGGGACCGAGCCTGAAGTGGAAGATTCCAGGGATGCCTTTTTGTACATCAAAGTCTTCACAATTATGTGTCACATTAAAAATATATAGCACTCCAACAAAGTAGTAGGATTATAACACTTTAATAACTTATAAATATATACAACGCTCCAACAAAGTAAACACGTTAAAAAAAACATTTTAAACAACTATTTACATGGCAGCCTGCTGCAACATCCATCTCAAAGCATTCACCGTCCGCTTGATACTGTCCTTGCCCCTCCTTCCCCGGAGTAGCAACAATGGGCTGCTTTGGTCTGTCTTTTAGTCGGCTTTGGGTTATAAAAAGCTCCCAAAATCCGTCGGCCTGTGAGGTGGCGTCAGTAGCGGACCGTTGTGCGAATAGGCCGAAGGCAGCACAACGCGCCGAGATCCGGACGGCACCCAGGTGGTGTCCAGCAAGTTGCCGCACTGGTCTGGCCATCCTACAATGCTGCGCCGAAAAACAGCGTGGGGCGCCCCGGGGGGGGGGGGGGGAGGCGGCGCGAACGGGCCTCCCCGGCCTCCCCAGGTGGAGGCTCCTCAGCTGCAGTGGGGCGCCCCTTGGCGTTTCAGTCGCCATCCAGCTGTATTGCGCCCGCTCTTGCGGCTACAGCGTCTCGCCCACCATCCAGTTGAATTGCGTCCACTCTTGCGGTGCAGCGATAGGCGGCTGCCACAGGACTCTCAAAATGGCGGCCGGCTCTTTGGATTTGGGCCTTGTCCACTAAAATGGCCCTGGGACACATTTGAACTCGGACATTTGCCTGCTAGGGCATGGGCCCCATTCCCGAAAGCGTCCCCTCAGCCTTGAAGATTCAACAAAAGTCATCGGGGCCCCCGACTCCCACAGGCTTCCGGTGGGGAGCGGCTACCATGATTGCTTGCGGAATGGCCACGACGGAGCCACAAGATGGTGGTGCTCTCATGCTGACGCCAGCTTCAGTCTGAAACATCCAGAAACACTGTAGACTACCAATTCGATGACTTCCAGTGGAGCCCCAAAGTGACCCGGTAGGGAAGAACTTGCCCTCCCTTCTTTTGACTGATGGTTCTTGTTGCCTGTCCCCTCTGTTGTCATCTAACGGAACCTTTTTGGACTGCCAAGTGAGAAAAAAAAGGTGGGGCTTTCATCATTTGGGAAAAGAAAATGTTCCAATCCAATGAAAAGTGTTATTTTTTGGTCATATGATCAAGCCTTCCATCATTAGGAAACCAAAAGTAAAATGAACCAATGAAAAGTTTTATAAACAAGTCACATGACTTGTTATGCGGCTTTGGGCTATAAAAAGCCTACAAAATCCGTTGGCCTGTGAGGCGGTGTCAGTAGCGGACTGATGTGCGAATAGGTCGAAGGCAGCACAACGCGTCGAGATCCGGATGGCACCGAGGTGGTGTCCAGCAAGTTGCCGCACTGGTGTGGCCATCCTACAATGCTGCGCCGAAAGACGGCGTGGGGTGCCCGGGGGGGGGGGGGAGGCGGCGCGAACAGGCCTCTCCCACCTCCCCAGGTGGAGGCACCTCAGCTGCAGTGGGGCGCCCCTTGGCGTTTCACTCGCTGTCCAGCTGAGTTGCGCCCACACTTGCGGCTACAGTAGGCCGAAGGCAGCACAACGCGCCGAGATCCGGACGGCACCGAGGTGGTGTCCAGCAAGTTGCCGCACTGGTGTGGCCATCCTACAATGCTGCGCCAAAAGACGGCGTGGGGTGCACCGGGGGGGGGGGAGGCGGCGCAAACGGGCCTCTCCCGCCTCCCCAGTTGGAGGCTCCTCAGCTGCAGTGGGGCGCCCCTTGGCGTTTCACTTGCTATCCAGCTGAGTTGCACCCGCACTTGCGGCTACAGTGCCTCACCCGCCATCCAGCTGAGGTCCGCCCGCTCTTGCGGCACAGTGCCTCACCCGCCATCCAGCTGAGTTCCGCCCGCTCTTGCGGCACAGTACCTCACCCTCCATCCAGCTGAGTTTCGCCCGCTCTTGCGGCACAGTGCCTCACCCACCATCCAGCTGAATTGCGCCCGCTCTTGTGGCACAGTGCCTCACCCGCCATCCAGCTGAGTTGTGCCCGCTCTTGCGGCTACAGCGTCCCGCCCACCATCCAGCTGAATTGCGCCTACTCTTGCGGTGCAGCGATAGGCGGCTGCAACAGGACTCTCAAAATGGCGGCCGGCTCTTTGGATTTGGGCCTGGTCCACTAAAATGGCCCTGGGACACCTTGGAACTCGGACGCTTGCCTGCTAGGGCATGGGCCCCATTCCCGAAAGCGTCCCCTCTTTTGACTGATGGTTCTTGTTGCCTATCTCTTCTGTTGTCATTTAACGGAACCTGGTCCGACCGCTGGTTGGTGGAGACATTTTGACTATATCCTGGACCTGCTCGGCCTCGTCCAAAATGGCGCCGGTATAAATGGGACTCGTAACTCCTTGTTGTGTACTGGTTGCCCAGCCTTGATATCACGAGATACGTATGCAGTTTTGAAGCACATGGCGGGCGGGGACGAGTACTGATTGAACATTTGGATATCCCTATTGATATTAAGTTCTGATGTGTTATTGATTACTGTACTATTGAAAGTTCGAATTAACATCACCCATGGTACTTGCCCGCAAATGTATATCTGGATAATTTTATTGTAACTGGCCCTGTCGTACTTTAATTATAAAATGTACATCCACCGATTCCGCAACTGTTAGACACCTTAGTTCTTGCAACCTAATGGCCCGCCCGTTACGTTCTTCTACAGTGTAAATGTCCCCTCATCATATACGATTACAGTTTGCTCCGTGGCCGGCCCACGTGGTTATAGGCCCGTATTTGTATACTGACATTTTCACAATAAAGGTTTTTAAAACAAAACATGGTAGTAGTACCTAGATTGGTAAAGTTTTGAATAATAGCCACTGTTTTCGAATCAGTAAAAGGCAAGTGAAATAAAGCAGCCCGATTACATGACGGTTAAAAGGTATAATACGCAGGAAAGCAGTAAATATAAATGGTCAAGGGCTGTTGTGTTTTCCACTCCTGCAACATAAAGTGATCGATAAGAATCCGATATTCATGCCTATCAGCGACTAAGACAGCAGGTCGAGCCTCTTTTGTTCAACGGCTCCCTCATGGGACGAAGAAACGCCCTTTTTCTGGAAATAGGAATATTTTACTTGCAGGACAGTTGTAAATTTCCCGGGAAAATACATTAGCCGGGAACATTGTTAGTGATAAACTGTAAATGCATCTGGGTCCTTTGCTTTACAAGTCAGAGTGAGAAAAAAAAAGGTGGGGCTTTCATCATTCGGGAAAAAAAAATGTTCTAAACCAATGAAAAGTGTTATTTTTAGGTCATATGACCAAGCCTTCCATCATTAGAAAAACAAAAGTAAAATGAATCACTGAAAAGTTTATTAACAAGTCACATGACCTGTTATGCTTACGTTACGCGCTGCGCGCCGCGCCCTGGATCGCTTCCGGGAAGCTGCGCCTCGCGCACCGGAGCACTTCCGGGTGCGCTAACGCGGCGCGTCATATGACACATTACGCGACAACGCAGGTCCAGAATATAGTCAAAATGTCTCCACCAACCAGTGGTCAGAACAGAACCCCTTTCAGCAGTCCAAAAAGTTCTGTTAAATGACAACAGAAGGGACAGGCAACAAGAACATTCAGTCAAAGAGGGGAGGGCAAGTTCTTCTCTACCGGGTCACGTTGGGGCTCCACCGGAACTGATCGAATTGGTAATCTACAGTGTTTCTGGGTGTTTCAGATTGAAGCTGGCGTCAGCATGAGAGCACCCCGTGGCTACGTCGTGGCCATTCCGCGAGCAATTATGGCAGTCGCTCCCTACCGGAAGTCTGCGGGAGTCAGGGGTCCCGGTGACTGTTGTAGAATCTTCAAGGCTGAGGGGACTCTTTTGGGAATGGGGCCCATGCCCTAGCAGTCAAGCGTCCGAGTTCCACGGTTGCCCATAGCCATCCTTGCAGGCCAGGCCCAAGTCTGTGGAGCCGACCGCCATTTCGTGAGCTCCGTAGCAGCCGCCTGTCGCTGTCCCGCAAGATTGGGTGCAATTCCGTTGGATGGCAGGTGAGACGTTGTGATAGCAAGAGCAGGCGCAATTCAGCTGGTCGAGCGAGGCACTGTGTCGCAAGAGCGGGCACAAGTCAGCTGGTCGAGTGAAGCGCTGGGGTGTAGCTGAGAAACCTCCACCTGGGGAGGTGGGGGAGGCTCGTTCGCACCGCCTCTCCCTTCTAGTGCACCCCATGCCGTCTCCTGGCGCAGGAATATGTGATGGTCGGACTAGGGCACCGCAGGACGTGTCTTCAGGTCAAACGGATTGTGGGACAAGGTCCAGAATGGAAGAGTCACTAAAAGGCAAAAAGTTCCGCCTGACCCCGGGAGCCGGCCGCCTATGTCGGGGCGATCTTAGGCCACATCAGGGCAACAAGACTTGAGGAGGGGGTAGGAGAAATCCCGGGAATGGCGGCATGCATTTGGATCGATGTTGCAGCAGGCTGCCATGTAAATAGTTATTTAATAAAACGTTTTACCCTGTTACTTTGCTGGTGTGTTGTATATATTTATAATATTTGTATAGGGTTTGTCGTTATTTTGTGCGGGGTGGGCGGCGGAGCCGAGCTGTCTTGCAGCCATCATGGTGTCGAGCTCAGTTCCTCTCACTAGTTTCGTATTTCCTATGAGGGGTTGTTCCTAATGTTTCTATTTTAGCGAGGTCAAAATAGATCCCATTATTGGCCTACTGATTTTGCTTGATTCCTTTTGTTTTTTTAACGATTTTTCACTATCTGCAAAGACTAAACAGAGTATTGCGACTCTGTGCTTCTTTATAAATAGAGAATGAACCAAAGAGAACCAATTCCAAAACAGTAAATGCTTGGATAACAATCAATAAAATGGAGAGGGTAGCAGGCACGAGGGATTACAACGGGGGCAAAGGCCTGCGTTACCTACCCTTCACTATCTGCAAAGAGAGAATACTCCTAAAAGAAAAGAGGGGGTGGGGGGCAGCGTTCAAAGCACATCAGCGTGCATTAACACGAAAAATGTTTTACCTACCACGTAGTTGACATTTTAAAGCTTTTGATATTTGCTATTAAAAAACCTTTGAAATTCACTGAAAAAACCATAGGTTATAGACCATATATAGTTAGGAATTAGCATTTACAAAACCTTGAAAATTCTATGAAAAAAACATGGGTTATAGGCCATATATAGTTAGGAATTAGCATTTACAAAACCTTATTTTACTCACGCAAAGCCATTGAAATTTCATATATAGTTAGTTCCACTAACTATATATCGCGCACCCGCAATCCACTGCTGATCATGTCACATATTACATCATTCATGACATGGTCAGTGACATCACTGATGACATCACTGATGACATCTCAAATGACATCACTGATCACATCACTGATGACATCATTCATGCGACAAGTGCAACAAAATCATATCGATAATTCATTGTGAGCAAGTACCAAAAGTGTCGACAATTCGAACCTTCAATAATAAATACAGTAATCAATGACGCATAAGAACTTAATATCAATTCATTGTTCGAACGTGTAATCAGTACCCATCCCATGTCAATTCATTGTTCGAACGTATAATCAATACCCATCCCGGATCAATTCATTGTCCGAACATATAATCAGTCTTATCCCATATCAATTCATGTGCTAAAAACTGCATACATATCTCATGATATCAAGGCTGAGCAATCGGGCACAACAAGGAGTTGAGAGTTTCATTTGTACCGGCGCCATTTTGGGTGAGGTCAGGAAGGTCCAAGTATAGTCAAAATGTCTCCACCAACTCGTGGTTGGACCGGGACCTCTTTCAGCAGTCCAAAAGTTTTTGTTGAAGGGTAGCAGAGGGGACTGCCGACATGAACCATCAGTCAAAGTGGGGTGGGAGGCAACAATCTCTCCTACCGGGTCATACTGGTGTCCCACCGGAACTGATCAAGTTGGTAGTCTTGCAGGATTTTGGTCATTTCAAGAATGAGGCCGGCGCCGGCATGAGCGCGCCGACGTCCTGCGGCTACGTCGTGGTCGTTCCGTGGGTGATCATGGCAGTCATTCCCCATCGGGGGTCGGGGGCCCCCGTGGCTCTTATAGAATCTTCAAAGTTGAGGAGAACGTTTCTGGACACAGGACTCATTTTCTAGTTGAACTCAGAAGCGCCGTTGCACCGCAACAGTGGACGAGACCCCCGCTGGGTGAGCGGAGCATCATTGCCTCGCAATAGTGGACGAGACCTTTTGTTGGGTGAGTGGAGCGTTGGGGGTGCTGAGGGGCCCCCACCTGTGGGGGTGGGATAGGCTCGTTCGAGCCGCCTCTCCCTCCCAGCGCACCCCACGCCGACACCTGGCGTTGATATCCGTGATGTCCGGACCAGGCGATAAGAGGGGGGGGGGTCGGAGGCAGAGGCAAGACATCCCCCCCGTGGCCTGCAGGACGCTGCTTCAGGCCCGAACGGGGAGCTCATATCAAGCACACGTGGGAAGCGGTTCAGTGAGCCCGTCTAGAAGAACACCCTCCGGCCTGGCGGACTGAAACTTCATGGATTCACGCCAGGAATTCAAGGCAGCGAGCACGTCGCCAAGTGTAGGAACACCTTTACAGTATTCAGCAAACGCGCCGTGCGGTAGGCCAGTGTCCCCGTCAACAACGAGTCCAGGATACAGGGTGCTGGCCGCCATTTTGTCAGCCCGGCGGGGCCACAGCACTCTCTGGTATCGATCCAGCCGCCAGCAGGGTTCAGGGAGAGCCAGCCCGGGACCACCAACGGCACCAACGATGCAGGGTGGCGGGCCACCAAAGCAGTGGAGGTAGTCAGCACCTCCGGCCCATGGGCACAGACCACCGAGTGCAAGACATCCCCCCCCAGTGTTGTTACAGCCATTATTGAAAAAAGAAGAAGATACCGTCGGCCTCGGCTCCTCTCCTGGTGCACCTTACGTGACGACCCTTTTGTTGGGTGAGTGGAGCGTTGGGGGTGCAGCTGAGGGGCCCCACCTGGGGGGGTGGGAGAGGCTCATTCGCGCCGCCTCTCCCTCCCAGCGCACCCCACGCCGACACCTGGCGTTGATATCCGTGATGTCCGGACCAGGCGATAAGAGGGGGGGGTCAGAGGCAGAGGCAAGACATCCCCCCCCGTGGCCTGCAGGGCGCCAGAAGAGAAAGGGAGGACCAGCACATTCCGGGCTGACCATCCCACGACTTCTCCGGCTGATGGTGGCTAGTCGGGCCCCGCCCTGGACGTGTCGAGGCCTCATCTTCTGGATGGGCGTAACCGTGGACCTGTTGCACTTCGGGAGTTTCCGGAATGGGGGTAGGTATCTGCTGATTTGTATCTATTTCATGTTACCGTTATTGGGCGTGGCGGGCGGTGGGACAGACATGCTTGGAGCAGTGGGGGGTGGCGGAGGTTAGCTACCTCGTGGCTGCCGTAACGTCAAGCTTGGCTTCTCTCACCACTTCCATGTTTCTTATTTCTAGCGAAGTCAAAAACTCATCAGTGGCCTACTGATTTTGTTCGATTTCTTTCCCTTCTTTTTCAAGTGTGTTTCATTGTAAAGTTTCTGTTTAACAGGATACAGTGTTTACTTCGTATTTTACATATGTCTTCTTTATTAGGGGTACTCTCCGGTTGAGCCAGATGATGTACCTCTAATAAATGGTCCGGGTGGAACTAGTTTCTCAATCAGTGGGGAGTAGATGGGCATGACAGATTACAACGGGGGACAAAGGTCCGCATTACCCACCCTTCACTACTTGCAAAGACTAGACAGAATATTTTATTCCACGTTATTTGCAAACAGAGAATACCTCGTTAGAACTATTCCTTGAACAATAAATGTCCAGCCAATCAATCAATCAGTGGGGAGAAAAACAGGCATGACGGATTACAACGGGGGACAAAAGTCTGCATTACCTATCCTTCACTATCTGCAAAGGGAGACAGAATATTCCTATTCTTCTCTGTTTGTAGACAGGGAATATCTCAAAGAGCAATAATCAATAAAAAATTAACAACTTTAAGGTAAATACTCACAATATGACTACTCAACGAAGTTAAAAAGTAACGGATATAGGTACTTGAGAGGTTTTCGGTGGCAGATAATCTACAATATACACTTGTACATATGAGTCTGATACAGGGCGGATCTCTGTATAACTATGGATAATTAGATATTAGGATGGCATACAAAGCTCCCAACCTTCTTACTTTTTCTCTTAAAGGGTTTCAAATTGGGGACAAATATTAGGCTGTGCTCTAGAGGTTGACGGTGTTGCTCCACTGGTACTCGGGCCTTCTCATGAAGCAGAAGGAGCCGCTCTCAATCTCCTTAACTCTTCCCTTGCAAAGTTGACCGGATTCTTAGTCTGCAACTGCTTCAGCATACTTGCAGTTCCACACAAGTCCTTTTTATTGGGGTCTCCTCTTGAAAGCAGTTTTGCATATGCGGCAAGTAACTTTTCTTGCATTCACCTTTTTTAAGACTTGTGAAAATTAATTTCAAAACATTCAATAAATACGGTGTTACTATGCATTGTGTCAAATGCTTTATTAAAAATATGCAGAAAATGTTCCCTTTATTTGTTGTTAAGGTCTTTACAAGAGAATTTGAAAGGAGAAAGTAGGAGATGAATAACACATGTAGGACGTTATATCTCAAACTGCAAAAATTGATAAAGAGGGTGGACCAAAGTCTGCATGTACAATGCCAGTGGAAGCGTTTCAGGCACAATGCGACGATTTAAAAAAATATACATATTGTCAAGTTTTACTTTGACTTGTGATGTTTGATCTCATTTAGTCACTTCAATCTAATTTTAAACACTAATTTTCTTTTTGTTTTGCAGATTAACTACAATACTTATTTTGAACTCCATATTATATGTTGTTTATTATATTGTTTTGTTAGGTATAGTTCTAGTTATTTATTGTAGTGTTATCTTTTAGTTATAGTTCCAGTTATTGTTTTAATAAAAGTTAATTAAAAAAGTACATGTCTGTTTTTTTGTGGGGGTAGCAGTCATCAATAGAAATGATATTTATAATTTGAAGTATAATGCTGAAGCTCACTCATTAGCAACATATTGTGGTGAAATTTTAACCTATGTGCCGACGTAAGTGTTCCATAAACTACTACTATGGTAACAGGCAAAATACTGTTTGGGGGTAGGGTATAATACGCAGGAATGCTGTAAAAATAAATGGGCAAGGGCTGTTTTGTTTTTCACTGTTGCAACATAAAGTGACGATAAAAATCCGATAATCAGGCCTATCAGCGACTAAGACAGCAGGCAGAGTCTCTTTTGCTCAACGGCTCCCTCATGGGACGAAGAAACGCCCTTTTTCACGAAATAGGAATATTTTACTTGCAGGACAGTTGTTAATTTCCCGTGAAAATACATTAGCCTGGAACATTGTTAGTGATAAACTGTAAATGCATCTGGGTCCTTTGCTTAAAAAAAAAATATAAAATATATTTGTGCATTAGAATAAGAATATATGTTACAGCTATAGATATTTGCTATCAAAAAACCATTGAAATTCACTGAAAAAACCATAGGTTTTATGCCATATATAGTTAGGGATTAGCATTTACACATAACTATATATCGCGCACCCGCAATCCACTGCTGATGATGTCACATATTACATCATTCATGACATGGTTAGTGACATCACTGATGACTTCACTGATGACATCATCCAGTGACTGTATCTTTCTGTAAAGTTAAAATATGTCTTACATATTGAAGAATGAGTGGATGTGTAAGTGTCTGGATGAAGGATTTAGTAGGTGCATGACTGACTGTATGAGAGAGTGATTAAATGTGTCTCACTGAGTGCATGGGTTAGTGACTAAACTGTCTCATTATATCTGTTGTTCTATGAACTGCTGCATGTGTTGATCAGTAGCTATATGAGTAACTATATGGGTTATTGATTGGTTGCCCAAGTATTTGTATGGGAGAGTGAGTGTGTGTGTGGGGGTGGCTGGGAGGTGTGTGACTCTGTGCATACATGTGTGAACAGTTGATTCACTAGATCTATGGGTTCAAAAGTGCATGTGGAAACAGCTGTATGGGTGGTTGACTGTGTACGAGTGTATTGGTGAGTGAATGGATATCTCAGTGCTACATGTCAAAGTAAGTACATATGTAAAACACAGTACATGTGAGAGTTCACATATATAAATTACTGTGTGTAAGAGCCAGTGAATGTGTGAGTGGCTGAATGGATCATTGAAAACTTGTATCAGGAATTGTATAAGAGAGTAAATATGTGTTAGTATATGTTTGAATAAGTAAGGTGTGTATAACTGTATAGTTGATGAAATGGAGGTGTGATTGATTCAGTGCATGACTGACTAGGTGTGTGAGTAACTCCATGGATGAGTGACAGTCTGTGAGTGTCTGTTTACTCTGAGTGTATCTAAGGTTATATTAGAGTCTGAAGAGGTTGATCGTATTATCACATGATTGATGTCATCAGTGATGTCATTTGAGTTGTCATCAGTGATGTCATTTGAGTTGTCATCAGTGATGTCATCAGTGATGTCACTGACCATGTCATGAATGATGTAATATGTGACATCATCAGCAGTGGATTGCGGGTGCACGATATATAGTTATTGCATCTAACTATATATGCGAATTTCAATGGTTTTGTGCGAGTAAATTAAGGTTTTGTAAATGCTAATCCCTAACTATATATGGCCTAAAACCTATGTTTTTTTCTGTGAATATATATATATATATATATCTGGATAAACTCGAACCACTTCCTGATACTCCGCAGCAGCAGACAGGCGAGGAAAGAGACACAGACCTCCGAGGTATTTCAGGTGGGCAAAGTGATTTTATTTTCAGTGACCCAACACAACGCGTTTCAAGCCCGTAAGCCCTTGATCACGTGTCATAAGTGGAAACACCATTTACTATATTTAAAGTGATTAGTGCCCCTCCCAGGTTTGACATCACAGGTCACATGTGCATAGGCATTGAAAACATACTATAATGTTTCATTTTGTCATTGCAACATATTGCATGAAGGCATATAAGCGCAGTTTGACACACACAAAATTTATATATATACATGTTCAATAAATAATTAAGACAACATGTAAAGTGCTGTGTGCCAAAATATTTGTAAAATGATAAATACAAATCGTGTTAAAAAAAGTCTCATTGGATGAATCCAAAAACTGCCAACATGATGACCATTATGTTGTTTATATATATAAGTTTTTTAACATAAAACTGTTGCGCTTATGACGTCACACACAACCATGTGACCGTCATGTCGCGTAATACATACATGTTGCTTATGTGCTATAAGTCGCGTACCAATCACATAGCATTCGTGTTGGGAAAGTCGTACTCATCGCATACCCTACGCGGATCATACACAGCAATCCTAAAATGGCGGACACTTTCCGCGTAGTGAACGAGAAGGGTGCGCATTGGGTGCACGACTCCAAAAAGAATAGAAAAAAATATTGAAAACAATATAAATATATTTAAATGAAGAAAAAATTATAAAAAATATATATTTTTAATTTAAAAAATATATTTTTAATCATATATGTTTAATGTAATTAAAAAAATAGGATATCTAAAAAAAGATTTAAAAAAATGTGGTAAACCAATATAAACAAAAAATTATTCATAAATTATCATTGTAAAAACTTTATAAATTCCCTGAAAAAAACATAGGTTTCACAGATGTTATAGTTAGGAATTAGCATTTAAAAAACCTTAGAAATTCACTGAAAAAACCATAGGTTTCACACATGTTATAGTTAGGAATTAGCATTTAAAAAACCTTTGAAATTCACTGAAAAAACCATAGGTTTCACGAGTGTTATAGTTAGCTGGTCATTTCACTCGTACAATACCATTGAAATTCCTCCGTTATAGTTAGTTGTACTCACTGTAACTCAAGCACCCGCAATCCACTGCTGAATATGTCACATATTACATCATTCATTACATGGTCAGTGACATCACTGATGACATCACTATGACATCTCAAATGACATCACTGATGACAGCACAGATGACATCATACATTGAATGTTGTTTGGTTCGATATTTAAATAAGTATTATATGTATAACAATGTGCATTGAAGAATGAGTGGATGTATAAGTGTCTCGATGGTGGATTTAATAGCACTGTGATTGACTGTCTAAGTGAGTAATTTAAAGTGTCACTAAATATATGGGATAGTGATATATATGGACTATCTGTGAACAAGGGCATCCGCCCGAAACGCGCCAGACCGTTGTGCTGTGGTGAAATAAAAACATCTTTTGCCTGAAATTTTGGGACTCGCCGTAGTTTCTGTTCGCCAGAGCTGGAGGTGCAGGGCCAGTATTTCTGAATGTATATATATATATATATATATATATAGAGAGAGAGAGAGAGAGAGAGAGAGAGGGTCAGACAATTTGGGAACAGATCAAAGTTAAACAGCATCAAGCTAACCTTGGGGGAAGAATTGGAAATCTTGAAGTGCAGCCGCAGGGATACATTAAGACTGCGCACCAAAGTGCCCGGCAAAATAGGGCAACAATGAGAAGAAGGGGGTGCAGGCAAGCAAGAAGACGTGCCAAGAGGCGAGGGAGAGGCAGAACTCGCAGATAGAGATTGAGTAAGGGGCTGGACCAAATGAGAACTTGGAAGTCAGTGCCCCTACAAGCAACAGCAATACTAATATTAACTTGGCAGGCATCGATCTTTCAGCAGCAGAGAGGCAGCTCTTATCATTAGGGTTGTCATATTGCCCTGAGTCTAACTTCAGCTACACCCAAACCCATGCAGACATATATAGATTCATACAAAATCTTTAATTAAAGAAGTTTCTCCAACAACGGGGCACCCAGGGAGGTGAGGAAGAGGTAGCAACATCACAGAACCCTGGGATGCAGGGCCTTGTAGGGGCAGACAATGAACTGCTATATGACATGCAAAAGTTGGAGAGGGGAGAAGAAATTTTAAGGATCTCTCCCAGTCATCACATGTGGTATCATTGTTGGAAAATGAAATACACAGCCAAAGCAAATAGTTGGGACTAATGTCAAGCCTTGAAAGATGTTTTTAATAAACAATTGATAGCACAAGTAAAAAGACTCAATATTGTTACCACAAAGTCAAAAAAGGAAAATAACAAATCAGGAGAGGAAATATTGGCAGCTTGTTAATAAATTGAAGGAGAATCACTAAATTATAATACAGAACTCAGATAAAGGAGGTAATTTGGTGTTATGGCCTGTTCAAGATTGTCTGCAGGAGGCATACAGTCAACTGAATAACATTGATTCCTATAGAAAGGTCCTATTTACAAAGAACAAGGATACTCAAGAAGCTTTGTTTACATAATTATTGGCCTGGAAAAGTATTGGGCTACTTAATTGGGAGGAATTTAAATATCTGAAGAAAGAACATCCTATTGTCCCAGTGATTTATTTCATACCTGAAGTACATAAAAGTATGGTTAAACCACCGGGGAGCCCCGTTATTGCTGCGTGTGATGGCCTCTTGTAGAACCTTTCGAAGTATATTAACTTTTTCTTGCAAGACTTTGTAAGAGGTCTGAAATCATACGTGCAAGATACAAGGGACTTTCTTAGAAAGGTACAGAACATACGATGGAAGTCTACTTATTTATTATTAGCTCTTGATGTATTCAGTTTATATACATGTATCAAAAACCATGATTGTATGCGAGCAATAGAGTACTTCTTGCTTAACAGGCCCAATATTTACTCTCAACATTCCAATATGTTACTTAAAATGTTAATATTCTGCTTGGAAACATTTTTTTTCTATTTGATGGTAAAATGTTCAAGCAGACGCAGGGTGTTTCTATGGGGGCCATCTTCTACCCCAGTTACGCTTGTTTTTTTATGGGTTGCTGGGAGGAGCTGGTCCTCAGGCAACAACATGAGCAGATTTTCAATAAGAGTGTGGTAACATGGCTGCGCTATATCAATAATTTATTTATAGTGTGGGATGGGGACATTGAAAGTGCTACTGATTTTATTGCAACATTGAATTGTAACAAAGTTAACCTTCATTTTACAGTGGAGATAAGTAACGAAATGGTCACATTCCTTGACGTGAAAGTACCGGTGGTTGATAATAAATTGAATACTATCCTATATCAAAAGGCCTCATCGGCCAATACACTCCTGCATGCTTCCACTGCGCACCCGTTTCACCTAATTAGGAGCATCCCGTATGGGTAGATGATCCGCATACAACGGGCATGCAGCAGGGAAGATGACTTCAACAAGAAACAGAGTGAATTTAAAAGCAGGTTTTTGGATAGGGGGGACAGTTCAGATGTCATTGAGTCAGCGATTGTTAAATCAAAATCGTTGGCCAGGCAAGTTCTTTTGAAGTACAGAAAGAAACAGAGCGGTGTGAATCCGCCGGAGGAACCCATATGAGTAATCCTTGGTTTTTTGCGACAAGAGAAACAGATCAGGGAGATAGTCAGAAGGAATTGGCCAATCATCAAGGGTGATCCTGGGATAGGGGGGTTACTGACTAATATGCCATCTGTAACCTTCAGGAAAACCAATAGCATGGGTTCATCTCTGGTTAGGAGTAATTTCAAAACTAGAAGTAAAGGCTCTTGGTTAATGGCAAGAAAGGGGTTCTACAAATGCTCTGTTTGCAAGGCGTGTCAATATGGTGTAAATACTACCACCTATACCACGGCATTTGGCCCTGCGATCTGCAAAATTAATCAACATCTTACATGTAAATCAGATTTTGCGGTCTATGTGCTCACCTGCAACTGTAATTTACGATCTGTGGGGAGCACTAAATTGCCTGTACACAAGAGGACACTTCAACATATCCGCGCTATTTGCAACAAAGATGAGAATTATCAGGTTGCACGGTATTGCCAACTTAGCCATAATAGCGATCCGAAACATCTAAAATACTATGCAATTGAGGCCATAACACCGCAGAAAAGAGGAGGTGACGGGGAATCCAAATTGAGGAGGTTGGAAACAACATATATCCTCCAATTTGATTCTAAGCACCCGAAGGGGTTGAATATTAGTGAACACCTGTACACCTTCCTATCATATCTATAATTTTTAAATATTTGTAGGTTCACTAGTGTTTGCTGAGTATCTGTGAACATCTATTGATAGTGCAATACACGCCATTGATGAAATTGAAAACTCCTTCTGAAAGAAATATGAAATTATTATTTGGTCCACCAGGTGTGAAATTGTAATTTTAATGTGTAGAGTAATTTTAGGATGGTGTTATTTATATATTTGTAAATGTATAATATTAGGGAATTAATTTTTAAATCATTAAATAGAAAGTATATATTTTTATACTTCTGATATTTATAGAGATTTTTCTTGGATGGATTAACCCTATATGAAATATGAATTGTATATATTACTGTCCTGGAGTTATTTTGCACTTTAGAGTTCATGGTATTTTGCACGAAAGGATAGTCACCTTGCTGACAAACTGAAATTTCTGAAGTGTTTTTGAGTCTAGTTATTTATTCACTCGATATAAATTGCACTGATTTTGGTTAGGCACTTGGATAAGCTTCACTGTTTTTACATAGTTGGATACATGAGTATCTTATGCATCAATGCTGCTAATTTTTGAGAATCTCATATTATGTTTTTCCTTGTGGATAATTTACAGGAATTTTGGAGGTTCTGTGGTCATAATTTATACATTATGTCTGATATAATTTTTTTGACCCAGAGAATGTACTCACGTTAAGTGTTTCTACTATGTTTATGTAATTGCTGCACTGTACTTGCACTTTAAATAGCGATTGTTAATGCCTGTGAGTTGTCATGTGATCAAGGGAGGGATCTCCCGAAATGCGTAATTGCAGCACTGGCTGAATAAAATATGCAGTAAGTAACTGGGTCGTCTGTTCATGTGTGAATAGAAGTGAAGGCGGGTTTGTGTATATATATATATATATATATATAGTAGTAGAAAAGCTTTATTCGATTTTTGTAAAATAAAAAATCATAAAAGCAGCATCATCAAAAATCATTACATATAGTACACATATATAACAATACATGGGAGAGGAAAATAACTATGTTTATAATAAATTTAAGAACTTAATAAGTTTTTCCTTTTTCTAAAAACACTCTTTAAAAAACTCTTTAAAAATCCAGTCATAGTGGCCACACAAAGTTCATCATTCAAAAGCTGGAGATACAGTAAAGCTGGGCGACAGTGGTGCCACGGACCATATTTATTCAAAAGAGGTTTAATCCATCGGGCTCTCTCTTTTTGATAAAAACCACAAAAACAGATCACATGAAGTGTTGATTGTTCGGTTCTCCCATCGCAATTAATAAGCTTTTTTGACAATCATTAATTTGGGGAAGAGAGACTAAGCGGAAAAAGATATCAAATCTGAATTTAGTAAGTTAGAACCTATCAAAGCCCCTGATGCACCAATTCAGATAAGGTTGCATATTGCCTGAAGTGAGCAACGAATGGTGCCGCACTACCATAACCTTGTTCAACTCTACCCCTAGCCGCAGGGATTCCAGGTGAGACCAGCAATCTTTCTTTAGAACTTCCTTCTTGATCCTATATAGCCCCTCTGGATCGGTATAAAACTCGGGTTTTCCCATATCTAGGCAAAACTTTTGAATCTATGATAGCCACGCTATTTTGTGGGAGTTGTCAAGAGCCATAACATCACGAATGATCTCTCTGTTTAGATCTAACTCGACTCTGGTCCAGACCCTGTGCCAGAGTAGTATTGGTTGCATCGCGATCAGGTCACTGATATGTCGGACCCCCAGCTCAGCGTGGCAGTTAAATACAGATGAACTAGACGGAACAGCTAAAATAAACCTTAAAAAAGCGTTTTCTATGACTTGTAATTCCCTGGTTTCAAGAATGCCCCAGACGCCTGCCCCATAAATGGCTGTACTGACACATTTGGCCGAGTAAATCTTAAGTAAGATTGCTGCGGGTCTTTTTCCCATCTTACGGGAAAAGGCCATGAGTGCTGCAGTAGCTTTTTTAAATGACAGGGTTCTGCTCCTGATGGCTGGACCCCCGTGTCCCCCACCCTCAAGGACTACTCCCAAATATGAGAAGGTTTTGGTGGTCTGCACTTTTTCCCTGCATGCAAACAATTTGCAGGTTTTAGACTTGCCCCTGGTGCAGACCATCGCGAAGGTTTTTTTTAACATTTAGTGTCAAGCCCCTAGAATCCATGAAATTAATATACGTGTCTAAGGCCAACTGCAAGCCCCTCTCAGTCCTAGCCATAATAACAGCGTCGTCCGCATATAGTAGGGACACTACTTGTTTGGAATTGATTCTAGGTGAATCGATAACTTTGGACACCAGGACCTCTTCTAAATCGTTCCTATATAGATTAAAAAGGAGAGGCGCAAGGACGCACCCTTGTCTCACTCCACGTTTCACATAAAAGGGTTTGGTGCATTCGCCGCTGGTTCCGAATCTCACCCTTGCCCTTGTCCCAGCATAAAGTTGTCTTAAAAAGGAAATAATAGGCTCATCTATTTTGACGTTTTCCAGCACCTTCCACAATCGATCATGCCTAACACAATCGAATGCGGCACTAAGATCGACAAATGCTGCATAAAGTTTTTCAGCCTTGGCCTGGACGTATTTCCCTTGGAGGAGTGTGAAGTTCAGAACCTGTTCTACAGTGCCCATCCCTTCTCAGAATCCGTATTGCAGAGAGAGAGAGAGAGAGAGAGAGAGAGAGAGAGAGAGAGAGAGAGAAGGACATCAACCACCAAAATCCCATACAAGGAAATCACGGAGCACTCTGCGGTTCACAGTCTTCACTTTAATTTTCCCTCTTGGACAGGAAAAAGTGTTGTAAGAGAAAACGGACTGAATTATGCTCAGTGTTATCTATTTATTCAGTCGGTCATTATGACATGGTCAGATCATGGTAGGGTGATGGACTAAGTCTTCAATGTGCCACATTGGTGAGTGAAATATAGGACATGCAATTGGATATATTGGTGCTCTGAATAATTTGTTTCTACTAAGTGACTATGATAACTGAATTTACATGTTTATTATTAAGGCACTCTCACTGAGAGATTATGAAGGAACTATGCATGCAATAATTCCGGACAGAGTAAATAGATAATATTGAGCATAATGCAGTTCGTTTTCTCTTACATCACTTTTTCCTTTCCAATGAGGAATAGATATGAGTGTTTTAAATGTGGCAAAATGGTTCATGAGAACACTATGGCATTGAGAAAGCCATAATTCATGAAACGCGTCTGCCAAATTGGAGTGAAGACGTGGAACCGCAGAGTGCTCCGTGATTTCCCGGTATGGGATTTTGGTGGATAATGTTTTTTGTGACGGCCGCAGTCACGACGGAGGCACCCGCTCGCCTGCAAGTTGTTTGGCAGCATTTGTGGCATTTGGTGGAAAGTTTAGTGGATGTCTGCCAGAACTGCCACTGACCACCAGTGTATTGTGTTCATCGACATGAGGTCATCTTTACTAAGTTTCCAAATAAAGCTCCTACAGATACTTGCCTATTGTTGGTCAGAGCACGGTAGGGCGATGGTCTAAGTCTTCAATGTGCCACATTGGTCAGTGAAACATCTGACATGCAATTGGATATATTGGTGCCCTGAATACCTCATTTCTACTAAGTGACTATCATTAGTGAAATGAGATTTACAAGTATTAAGGCACACTCACTGAGAGATTCTGAAGGAATTATGTATGTAATAATGGTGGACTAAGCAAATGGTCCGTTTTCTCTTACAGCACTTTTTCATGTCCAATGAAGAAGAGTCATGAGTGTTTTAAATGTGGCAAAATGGTTAATTGGAACACTATGGCATTGAGAAAGGCATAATTGATGAAACGCATCTGCCAAATGAAAGTGAAGACTGTGAACTGCAGAGTGCTCTGTGATTTCCTGGTATAGTATTTTGGTGGTTAATGTTTTTGTGATGGTCGCAGTAACAATGGCGGCACCTGCCTGCAAGTTATTTGTCAGCGTTTGTGGCATTTGGGGGAAAATATACATATATATATTCACTGAAAAAGACATAGGTTTCAGCCACGTTGTAGTTAATAATTAGCATTTTAACAACCTTAGAAATTCACTGAAAAAACCATAGGTTTCACACATGTTATAGTTAGCTGGATATTTCACTCATACAAAACCATTGAAATTCCCCCGTTAGAGTTAGTTCAGTTAACTATAACTCGCATGCGCCCGCAAGCCACTGCTGATGACGTCACGTATTACATCACTCATTACATGGTCAGTGACATCACTCATGACATCACTGATGACATCCTAAATGACATCACTGATGACATCACTGATGACATCTCTGATGACATCATCCAGTGAATGTGTGTCTTTCTGAAAAATAAATATTTTTTATATATGTATATCTAAAAGTCGAAGGAAGAATAAATGGGCAAATAAGTGTCTCAATGGATGTTTTTTTTGTAAAATTGGTTGTATAAATTACTTATTAAGTGTATCTTATTGAATGCATGTATTAGCGAGTAATGTTTAAATATTTAAATATCTGTATCAGTGTCTCACTTTGTGTATAAGTGGCTGCATGGATTGGTGAGTAGCTACATAAGTGTCTATATGAGTTATTAGTTGTTTTTTTGAGTATCAGTATGAGTGTCTGTATGGTTCAGTGGGGGATATTACTTAGCGTATAGATGCATGAATGAGTGACTCACTGTTTGTATGTGTTTTGAAGAGAACATGTGTGCAGGACTGCATGGGTGGATGGATGAGTGTGTGTATGGATGTGTTAGTGAGTGAATGACTTTCTCAATAGTGTCTTTATAAGTACCTACTTATTTTTTAAACTAGTATATGTGAGTATTGATGTATATAAATGAGTATATGTAAGAGTGAGAGATTGGAAGAGTTCCTGTATAAATAAGTAAGTGTTTTATAAGTGATTGTTTAAGAGAGTAAGGATGTGTACGTTTCTGTAGAAGTAAGTGTAGTGGTGTGTGATTAGCTGTATATGCAAGTAAATGGATGTTTGATAGTTTATTTGCATGTGTGAGTATGTAACAGGATGTATAGGTGTATGAGTACATATGATGAGTGAGTACATGTATGAGTGACTATATAGAACTGTTGGTGAATGAGTGGATGTTTATGTAGATGTTAGAATTACTGAATAGGCTGTTGTAACTTGTATTGGTACCTCCATTTTTTTGAACATTTTTGTTTCTATTTTTGAATGTGTATATCAAAGGTTATATTATGGTGAGAGGAGGCTGCCACTCTTTCACAAGGATGATGTCATCAGTGATGTCATTAGAGATGTCATTAGTGATGTCATGAGTGATGTCACTGACCATGTCATGAGGGATGTAATATGTGACGTCATCAGCAGTGGATTGCGGGTGCGGGAGTTATAGTTAGCTGAACTAACTATAACAGGGGCATTTCAATGGTTTTCTATAAGTGAAATGTCCAGCTAACTATAACATGTGTGAAACCTATGTTTTTTCAGTGAATTTCTAAGGTTTTTTAAATGTTAATTTCTAACTATAACGTGGCAGAAACCTATGTTTTTTTTCAGTGAATTTCTAAGGTTTTTTAAATGCTAATTCCTAACTATAACGTTGCTGAAATCTATGTTTTTTTCAGTACATTTCAAAGGCTTTGTAAATGATCATTTTTAAATGAATTAATTGTTATATTTTTTGTATACTGATTTACTACATTGTTTTAAACTATTTATGTTTAGATATTTTATTTTTAAATTACATTACATATTTTTAAAATAAATTGGAAAAATAATTGTTTAAACATATTGAAATTGTAATTTTTGTTTTTTTATTTTATATTTTTTTCAATGTATAAATATTTTATATAGTAGGCAATGAAATCCTATGGAAGGAAATTCAAGTTAATGGTAAGTATGGTTAAAATTACTTTTCAGGATCAGTACTGGGCTGAAAGATGCAGCACTGAGGTCTCTCCTGATAACAAGTGAGAAATCGGAATTCGTAGTTTGGCTAATTTTAGAGGAATTTTTTAAAGTTCCAAAACTCCACACTTAGAAGAATTTCCAAGTGAAACTAGTCAATGTTAGCCTATAGAAGGAAATTCGAGTTACTGTAAGTACGGTTAGAATTATTTTTCAGGATCAGTACTGGGCTGAAAGATGCAGCGCTGAGGTCTGTCCTGATAACAGGTGAGTAAATCGGAATTTGTAGTTCGGCTGATTTTACAGGAATTTTTTAAAGTTCCAAAACTCCACACTTAGAAGAATTTCCAAGTAAAACCAGTCAATGTTAGCCTATGGAAGGAAATTCAAGTTACTGTAAGTACGGTTAGAATTACTTCTCAGGATCAGTAGTGGGCAGAAAAATGCAGCACTGAGGTCTGTCCTGATAACAGGTGAGTAAATCAGAATTCGTAGTTTGGCTGATTTTACAGGTTTTTTTTTAAGTTCGAAAAACTCCACACTTTGAAGAATTTCCAAGTGAAACCAGTCAATGTTAGCCTATTGAAGGAAATTCAAGTTACTGTAAGTACGGTTAGCATTACTTTTCAGCATCAGTAGTGGGATGAAAGATGCAGCACTGAGGTGTCTCCTGATAACAGGTGAGTAAATTGGAATTCGTAGTTCGGCTGATTTTAGAGGAATTTTTTAAAGTTCCAAAACTCCACAATTTCCAAGTACAACTACTCAATGTTACCCTATGGAAGTAAATTCACTTAGCAGGTAAGTAGTGTTATCATTACTTTTTCTTACTCAGTGGTGGATCCTGGATCCAGCACTGGTGAATCTCCTGTAAACATGTGAAAGAATGCGTTCAAGTCATACAGGCGATTTTTAAGGAATATTTATAGTTTGTGAAAATAGACACTTAGAAACTTTTCTGGTGAAAAACAGACAATGGATTCCTATGGAAGGAAATACAAGTTACTGGTAAGTACGGTTAGAATTACTTTTCAAGGTCAGTGCTGGGCTAAAAGA
This sequence comes from Lissotriton vulgaris, assembly GCF_964263255.1. Taxonomy (NCBI): domain Eukaryota; kingdom Metazoa; phylum Chordata; class Amphibia; order Caudata; family Salamandridae; genus Lissotriton; species Lissotriton vulgaris. Next base: position 1,529,669,248 of record NC_141685.1, on the reverse strand, counting down.
TGCAGCACTGAGTTCTCTCCTGATAACAGGTAAGTACATCGGAATTCATTGTTCGGATGATTTTAGGTGAATATTTTAAAGTTCCAAAACTCCACACTTAGAAGAATTTCCAAGTGAAACCAGTCAATATTAGCCTAAGGAGCGAAATTCAAGTTACTGGTAAGTATGGTGAGAATTACTTTTGAGGATCAGTACTGGGCTCAAAGATGCAGCCCTCAGGTCTCTCCGGATATCAGGTGAGTAAATCGGAATTTGTACTACACCCAGTAGGCGCCACAGAGCTACAAAGCAGAGAGATGTAAAAAGGGGCACAGCATGCACCACCTCTCTGCAACGCAGCGCAGTGGTGCTTCCTGGAAGCACCTGGTAGACTACTTGGCCCCCATGGTCCCTCAGGTTTGAAGTTGAATATTTTCCCCAACTTAAAACGCGCCACAGGGTGTGTTTGCACACATCACGTCAGGCCCCGTCCCCTCCCTTCACCACTGTGTAAACGCACCCTGTCACCGTTCTAAGTTGAGAGATTAAGTCCCCTTCAATCCTAAGGATCCCTAGGGTCAAACTAGCCCACTAGGTACCTCCAGTAAGCACCACAGAGCTGCGTTGCAGAGAGGTGTAAAAAGGGGCATGACCTCTGAACACCTGTCTGCAACGCAGCTCCCTGGCGCATACGGGAGATACCTTTTGGGCTATTTGGCCCTCAGGAACCCTCAGTATTGAAAGAGAACGATTCCCCAACTTAAAACGCACCAAGTGCGCATTTGCACACTGATGAAGGAAGAGGGATTTTCTTGAGGTGACATGTCTGCAAACATGCCCTGTGGCGCATTTTAAGTTATAGAATGAATTCCTCTTCATTTCTGAGGTCCCCTGTGGGCCAATTACCCCACCAGGTACCTCCAGTATGCGCCAGGGAGCTGCGTTGCAGAGAGGGGTTCAGGGGCCACGCACCTTTTTACAACACACTGCAACGCAGCTCCGTGGCGCCTACTGGAGGTACCTAGTTGGCTAGTTGGCCCCTAGGGGACCTCTGGATTGAAGGGGAATTAATTCCTCAACTTAAAACGTGCCACAGGGCGTGTTTGCACACACATCACCTCAAGCCCCGCCCCCCACCTTCAGCACTGTGCAAACGCGCCTGTGGTGCGTTTTAAGTTGGGGGATTACGTCCCCTTGAATCCTGAGGGTCCCTGTGGTCCAGCTAGCCCACCAGGAACCTCCAGTATGCGCCAGGGGCTGCGTTGCAGAGAGGTGTAAAAAGGGGCATGGCCTCTTTACACGTCTCTGCAATGCAGCCCCCTGGCGCATAATGGAGGTTCCTGGTAGGGATGTATGTCGTTACAACGCATACTTTTACAACGCATACCTTTACAATGCATTTTTTACACCGCAACATCCATTACAACGCATTCCATTACAACGCATGCCATTACAACGAATTCTTTGAAACTACCTTTACAACGCATTCCACTACAACGCATACTACATTTACAACGAATACCATTACAATGCATACCATTACATTGCATGTATGGTAAGTATTGGATAGTGTAGGGGTAAAAATTCCTATTCTAACTCCAGGGGGGTGCAACAGTAGGGTAAGTGTTGGATAGCGTAGGGGTAAAAATTACTATTCTAACTCCAGGGGGTGCAACAGTAGGGTAAGTATTGGATAGTGTAGGGGTAAAAATTACTATTCTAACTTCAGGGGGTGCAACAGTAGGGTAAGTGTTGGATAGTGTAGGTATGTGTTGTAATGGTATGCGTTGTAATGACATGCGTTGTAGTGGTATGCATTGTAGTGACATGCGTTGTAATGGTTCTGTTGTAATGGCATGCATTGTAATGGATGTTGCATTGTAAAAGCTTCATTGTCAAGGTGGTGCGTTGTAAAAGTTGTGTTGTAAGTGTTGTTTCCCTCCTGGTAGGCTAGTTGGACCCCAGGGACCCCGAGTTTTCAAAGGGAATTACTTCCCCTCTGCAAAAGCGCCAGGGAGCGCGTTTGCAGAGTGGTACAATCTGTCACCTCAAGCCCCGCCTCCTCCCTGCACTACTCTGCAAACGAGCCCCCTGGTGCATTTGCAGAGGGGGAAGTAATTCCCCTTGAATACTGCGGGTCCCTGGGGGGCAACTAGCCCACCAGGAACCTCCACTATGCACCAGGGGGATGAGTTGCAGAGAGGTTTAAAAAGGGGCGTGGCCTCATTATACCTCTCTGCAACACAGCCCCCTAGCGCATACTGGAGGATCCTGGTAGGCTAGTTGGTCCCCAGGGAACCCCAGTATTCAAAGGGAATTACTTCCCCCGCTGCAAACGCGCCAGTCAGTGAATTTAATAGGTTTTTTAAATGCTAATTCCTAACTATAACTGGTGTGAAACCTATGGTTTTTTCAGTGAATATATATATATATATATATATATATATATATATATATATATATATATATATATATATATATATATATATATATATATTTTTTTTTTTTTCTCTCAAAAAACAAAGGTTACAGGGACATTATAGTTAGCAAATAGAATTTAAAAGATACCTTAGAAATATACTAAAAACCCATAGGTCACAGGGACATTATAATTAGGTTCAGATTTTACACACATAAAAACATACAAATTCAACAGTTTAAGTCTTGTCAAGATACTATAACTCATGCCCCAAAGTGACCATAATTTAGGTCCCAGTCACGCACCATTTCAAAATACAAACGAAATGTTGACACTTAATGCTTGCAGCAAGGAAATACATGTTCCATCATGCACCAAAATCTAGTGCACTGAACCCACCCCCAAAGGAGGCAGGTGAATAAAACCGGAAATGAAAAGCAAGTTTTAAATGTCATGTTTGTTGCAGCCCAGGAAGAAGAGGCTTTGACCTTGAAACGCGTTGGCAAATGTAAATATTAATTGGAACTGAAAAGCAGTCTGCATTGTAAAGCCGGATGGCAGGAGGCTGTTGTGTGACCTCTCGAAGCTCTGGCACATTGGATAAAAAACATACACACGGCAGCCTGGCCGTGGAGAGGAGCACCATCACCAGCTGGGGAAGGAACTCTGCTACCAGTTGGTGAGGCTGCAGGTTTTGAACTATCAGGACTTTTGAGCACAGCTTTCTATATGCTAAATTAGCCTGCTTTGATGTCTCCTAACCTACTAAAGGAAATAATGATGCATTTAAAAATGCAAACGAAATGTTGACACTTAATGCTTGCAGCAAGGAAATACATGTTCCATCATGCACCAAAATCTAGTGCACTGAACCCACGCCCAAAGGAGGCAGGTGAATAAAACCGGAAATGAAAAGCAAGTTTTAAATGTCATGTTTGTTGCAGCCCAGGAAGAAGAGGCTTTGACCTTGAAACGCGTTGGCAAATGTAAATATTAATTGGAACTGAAAAGCAGTCTGCATTGTAAAGCCGGATGGCAGGAGGCTGTCGTGTGACCTCTCGAAGCTCTGGCACATTGGATTAAAAAAAAAAAAAAATATATATATATATATATATATATATATATATATATATATATATATATATATATATATATATATATATATATATATATATTACCTACTGGCGGTCACCAGTAGGTAGTTATAGTTAGGATTTTTTTCAATGTTAAATCTCAAAATTCTATTTGGAATAACTTTGGCGCCGGTTGACGAATCTGCCTGAAAATTTCCTCAAAATGGCCTTGCGGCGTTCCGGTCCTTCCCTGAAAGTTTGGGGGGGGGGATTTGTCAAGCAGGGGCCGAGATAAAAGGGGGGTCCCAAAACGCGTTTTCCCCATGTTAATTTCCATAGGGCGGTCGATTTCACTTTTAGCCCGAACGGCTGAATGGATTTCTACCAAACTTGGCAAAATTGTAGGGACTGGTAGCCCGATGTGCCTTTGCTATGTCTCAAGATATGTGCTCCAGTGGATTTTGAGTAATTTAGGTTAAAAAAATATATACCATGTCATGAGTGATGTAATATGTGACGTCATCAGCAGTGCATTGCAGGCGCGCAAGTTATAGTGAGTCCAACTAACTATAACATGGGAATTTCAATGGTTTTATGTCAGTAAAATTTCCAGCTAACTATAACTGGTGTGAAACCTATGGTTTTGTCAGTGAATTTAATAGGTTTTTTAAATGCTAATTCCTAACTATAACTGGTGTAAAACCTATGGTTTTTTCAGTGAATATATATATATATATATATATATATATATATATATATATATATATATATATATATATATATATATATATATATATATATATATATAGATATATATATATATATAGATATGTTTTTTTCTCTCAAAAAACAAAGGTTACAGGGACATTATAGTTAGCAAATAGAATTTAAAAGATACCTTAGAAATATACTAAAAACCCATAGGTCACAGGGACATTATAATTAGGTTCAGATTTTACACACATAAAAACATACAAATTCAACAGTTTAAGTCATGTCAAGATACTACAACTCATGCCCCAAAGTGACCATAATTTAGGTCCCAGCAATGCACCATTTTCTCAATAATTGTATTACCAATGTTGCAGTGATATTATCACTGATGTCATAGAAGATGTCATGACTGATGTAATATGTGGTATAGTTAGCAGTGGATGGCATTACAGCCCTATCTTCCGAAAAGCCTGCACTATTTGATATGGTTATTCAAAAATGTGTTTAAAATATAATATTCCCCTGTTACTGGCTACTATAGGTTGACATATGTCTTATTCAGTTGATTCCATCAATATACTGAGCTTTCTGTTTGATATGCAATTGAATACAAGCAAGACTGAGATTCTTCTTCCAGACAAAGATACCCAATCTTGGAGAAACCCTTGGTGACCTCCCTCACTCAGCTCTCCCCCTTGTCCTAAGTCTGTGTCTTCAAAAACCTAGGTGGCTGGGTGGACAATGCATTAAATTTTGAAGCACAGATGAAAACTGCGGTAGGCACTTGCTGTGGACTAATGGGTAGGCTTAAGGGATGTATGGAGGTACATTGCAAACATTTACATCGTATGCCCGCAGATCGCCATTTTAACAGCGCATGTTCCCTTACATGGTAAGTAATCACAACGCACCCATTACGTCGAAATTCTATAGAAAAACATGCAAAATATATTTACACCGCATACAAACATCCCGCATGCTTCTGCATCGTGATTTTTACCCCATGCGCATCCCCCTGACCCGACCCTAAACCCTAAAACCTGAAGCCTAAAACAGTACCCTTCAGCACATTCCCCCTGACCCGACCCTAAATCCTAAACCCTGAAGCCTAAAACAGTGCCCTACAGCGCATTCCCCCTGATCCAACCCTTAAACGAAAACCTGAAGCCTAAAACAATACCCTACAGCGCAATCCCCCCTGACCCGACCCTAACCCCTAAACCCTGAAGCCTAAAGCAGTACCCTACAATATGACCCACTAACACTTTCCAAAACCCTAAGCCATAAACCCTAATACAGTACTGGTCTGACCGACTTTTTTGCCCCTTTCTTGAGTGAAGATGATTGGAGGTGACTTTAGTCTGCTATCATTCTAATAGAAGGATTAGAACCTTAGCTAGGGCCTATTTACAAGGCGTTTAATGCAATCCCCTACTCTTCCTTTCCATTCATGGCTTATTAATCTATATTGAGGGATAGATTCCTTAGTGTTAGTAGTAATCCGTCCTTTTATGAGAGTGCTAGTATATTTCTGATGGAGTTATGCTTATTTCGGGCCTTGCAGGCTTCAAACGGGAGAGACTCCATCTTTCTTTCTGCACTGGCAGCTTGAGATGCTTTTAGGTCAAATGTAATGTTTTAGTTAGGAGGTGTTGTTCGCTTGGAGAGAACCGGCTCAGGCTGGCCCTTATCGAAGGACTGTATTTTTCTTCGTGCTGAAGACATAACATCAGGCCGGCCGGCTGAGAACGTGACCTTGGTACGGGGAGGTACAAGAATTTGGTGGGCGGTAGGTTACTGGCCGTAACTTTCCATGCAAGAACACGCTTCCATATTAGTGAACGCATGAGGTAGTCAGTCAGTCAGTTCGTAGGCGGCAGCTAGTCGTTAGCATCAATGCAATTAATAATTTCAGGGCAGACAGTCGCCATCTTGAAGTCCGAGAAAGACCGAGAAGCTAATACTCTCTTAGAAAGATTGAAGTCATTTTAGTTGGAGCAGCTGGCGAGCTTTGACATTAAGATCAGAGCACACAGAGTGAAGCAGTTAGTTGAGAGAACGAATACCAGAGTGGTAGAAACCAATTTATATGATCGAAGCTGAAAAGTGAAGATAGCCCGTGACTGAGAGGAGAGAGGAGTAGTGTAGAACAGCAAGAGAGCAGCTGATGAGGCAGAGAACAAGAGGAAGGTTCCAGTGACTTGTAAGGGAACGGAGGAGACAGAGCATAGTGGTGCAGACGTGTATCCGTGACTGCGGAGGTGATCCTAAGACGAGCCAAGGCACAGACGAGAAGGGAACCCAGATGACTGCTGAGTCCAGACTTCATATTCATAAGGTGACGTCGACCCTTTCTTATTAGTGTGCACACACATTCTAACCTTTCCTTTTCCTTTTCAGGCTATATGTTATAGTGCAGTATTATATTGTTGATATTGTTAATGAATAAAGATACCCCAGTTCTTAGTGAACCAGTGTGTATGTTTTATTATCTTATGGTAAAGTTAGCCTTTCTTCTAGTCAGATGCTGTTATGTGAACGGATACAATTCCCGTCCAGGTAAATGGTAACTGAATAATGAGGGGGAGAGGAGCTCTTGAAATAGGTAATAAGTTGCACACCGTGTAATTTGGCCATTCTTGTGTGATCCATAATATTGTAGTATTGTACCTTTAGTGGATAATAAGAAATTCCCCAACATGGAGAGCTGAAGGTATTCATAGGAAAGTGATCGTCGTTGTAAAGCGGCGTTAATGAGAGCACCGGAGGGAAACGGTGTGTAGTGAGATCGCCTCTAGGGAAAGCGGCGTTAATGAGAGCATTGATTCTGGTCAATGTGTATACCCACAGGATTGTGGCTTGTGTATGGGTGCAGATGTGGTGCACATACATGCCCTAAGGGCGTGTATGCGAGTCACGTGGCACTTTGAAAAATGCATAACAGTGCATTTTTCAAGGAAATCGCAAATTACCACCAACTTGAAGTTGGTGGTAATTTGCGATTCCTTAAGTACAAATTGCACTTTTTCTGTGCTTCTTACATTGCATTTTAGGAATCGCAATTTGCGATTCTTTAAATGCAATTGCAAAATAGGGAATCTCAAAATGTCCTTATTATGCGAAGGGTACTTTTGTGTCATACATATGAAACTGTTGTTTTGCGATCGCAAAATTGACTTCATACATATGGCCCATCGTCAGTGGTAGAAGTGGGCGAGGACGGAAGGGCACGGCGTGACCCTACTTCTAAAAATTATTCCAGTCTGTACCCTACTTCTTACTTTCAAAAAAGCATCCCGGGACGGCAAGAATAGTCATACTTAATAAAAACGATAACTTTTTCCTTACAGCTTTCAGGGGCTGCTCGCACTTCTCTGTTGAACTCTAGAGGCTGCAGCAGCCCCTCCCTGAGCTCTCACAGGCTGAAGGCAGGCCCATTGTCATTCCGATTGAGGCAGATTATCCCCTTTCGAATGACAACGCGGCCGCCCTCTGCCTTTAGCATGTCATGTGCCAGTGAGATTGGAGTTAGTGATTACAGAGGAGCTTTCCCGGAAAGAGCGCTTCGACACCTCGTTTGGGGTAGTAAGCACTATTTAAATGCAATTACAATATAATACAATGATTGTGTCATGTTACATGAGAAGGCCTGAAAAAAATGCCTTTTCGGTGTATAGGGTTACTCAAGGAGACATTTTGTTTTCACTGCACTGATATTTTTTGCATTGTTCCTCAGGAAGGCAACCCAGTACAATCAAAAGAGACTGAGAAAAACTATTTGTCTCAATTCCCTCTATGCTGACTTTGTTTGTCTGAGACTGCAATGGCTGCAGATCTGATTGAAATTGTTAAGCAGCGCAGATCAGTTAGCTTTGTATCTCCTCATAAAGGGCCTTTGTGCTGGGGAATCTCTCATTGTGACGCTACAGTGGCTCTGACAATATGATCCCCCTTGACACACATACGACCAACTTTTCATGATCTTCCATCACTCACGCGGTACAAAAGGGAGTGGTGATGGACAGAGCATCTGAATCAATCAAACACTCACACCCAGTCAAAAGATCTGGGTTTAATCCATCACCGTTCTTTAGCCCACTCTGCCACCCCAGTTCAGACATGGCTATATGCAAATCATATTCCAGCGTCTAGAGAAAGAGAGAACAAATAAAGGAAGTTCCTACTAAGAATCAGGATTGTGAAATGGCAAATAGACATAAAAATGTATGCATATGGATTCCCATCATTCCCAAGTTTTTTATGAAAAAGTTTATTTCTAAGAATCACATGTGTTTTGTGCTTGTCCATTTATTTTTTCAGAAATTTGAAGACATCAAGAGGAAAACAGGAATGTGAGATTCTGTACTCACACCATATCCTTTGTTGATGTATTGTAAATAGCAATAATTGTCTTTTGGTTTTTCGAGGTCCTGACGAAAGCACATGGCTCTATCTTTTGCCTAAAGTGCTGAAACATGTTGACCACTCTGGCTTAGGACAGCTGTTTGTTAAAACTAGTCCTGGCGTTCACGTTTTTAATCTTTGATCGTGACTGACACAAATAACAACTGTTAGTCTGTTCACGCACCAATTTTATATTTTTTTGCACTTCACTATTTTTCACTGCATTCACAAAAAACTTTTTCATAAAAAACTTGGTCCCACATACTTTATCCTGCTCATCTTGGTAATTATACCTGTTTGACATTCATAAGCTCTGATATCTATAGAGCTAGTCTGTCATTTCTTACATCAAAGGATACCCAAATGATGAAGCTGATCACCAGGCTTGGTGAATGATGGGAATCCAAATACATACATTTTTATGTCTATTTGCCCTTTCACAATCCTGATTCTTATTAGGAACTTCCTTTATTTGTTCTCTCTTTCTCTAGACGCTGGAATATATTTTGTATGTACAATTCAGTCTGGGGCTACATATTCCATTTAGTCTTTAAACTTTGGCCTCTGACCCTAATCTATCTTTTTTGTGTGTGTTATATGCAAATCAGTCTGACCCTGTGCGTCATGGGAACAGTCCAGCCCGAACTGCCAAGCCATGTCTTCCCTGGACCGGAAACAAGCTTCCGAGGACCGGTTTCTGGCATTCCAGCCGTCTTCAGCCCGGCTTGCTTGAATCCAGTGGCAAAGTGAGCAAGGGACTCACGTCTGAGCATACCCTGCCACACTTATGGCGGCCAAAAGGGGGTGGTGATGGACGGAGCATCTTGCTACTGGATTCAAGCAAGCCGGGCTGAAGACGTCAGGAATGCCAGAAACCGGTCCTCTGAAGCTTGTTTCTGGGTGTGAGTGTTTGTTTGATTCAGATGTTCTGTCCATCACCACCCCCTTTTGTACCGCTTCCATCACTCACAGCTCAATTGGGGCAGGGCTTTAAGTTGGATGAAAAAACTGGGGGCTCTCAAAGGGACGTGGCCGATATAATTAAGGATGTGGCTTAAAACATTTATGCTAAAAATATGTGCCCAGCGTAATGTGCTGCCCGACTTGTATTTTGCTGCTTCTGTTATTGTCCCACAGATATAATACAACAAGTAACATTACACCTACAACAAGCCAAGACTAATAGCTTTGTCAAAGGTTGTTGGCTGGAAAAGATAAATATACTACATTCATACAACTGTGGCGTTGTTGTATATAATATTGAAAATGCTTTAGGTTCCGATTGAAAATGATTTAGTTTCTGATTGAGGCTGATTACCCCCTTTCGAATGACAATGCGCCCGGCGTCTGCCTTTAGCATGTCATGTGAAAGTGAGATTGGAGTTAGTGATTACAGAGGAGCTTTCCCCAAACAGAGTACTGTGGGGAATTTGCTACCTTGTGTAATTTGTCAATGTTGTACACAGAGTGAACTGGGCAGGAGCAGTGACGGGACAGAAGAGGCGACAGGAAAGGAGAGGTAATAGGGCAGGAGAGGTGACTGGGCAGGAGTAGTAACGGGCAAGAGAAGTGAAGGGCAGGAGAAGTAACGGATAGAAGTGGCGGGCCGGAGAGGTGACGTGTCAGGAGCAGTGATGGGACAGGAGAGGTGACAGGAAAGGGGAGGTGAAGGGGCAGGAGCAGTGAAAGGGCAGGAGCAGTGAACGGGGCAGGAGCAGTGAACCGGGCAGGAGCAGTGAACGGAGCAGGAGCAGTGAACGGGGCAGGAGCAGTGAACGGGGCAGGAGCAGTGAATGGGCCAGGAGCAGTGAACGGGGCAGGAGCAGTGAACGGGGCAGGAGCAGTGAATGGGGCAGGAGCAGGGAACGGGGCAGAAGCAACGGTGCAGGAAAAGTGACAGGACAGGAGAAGTGACGGGCCAGGAGAAGTGACGGGCCAGGAGAAGTGACGGGCCAGGAGAAGTGACGGGCCAGGAGAAGTGACGGGGACAAGAGGCAACAGGAAAGGAGAGGTGACCGGGCAGGAGTAGTGACTGGGCATGAGAAGTGACCAGGCAGGAGAAGTGAACGGGCAGGAGAAGTGACGGCTGGAGAAGTGACGGGCTGGAGAAGTGACCGGGCAGAAGAAGTGACGGGCAGATGGCATGACGGGCAGGTGACATGTCGGGCAGGTGACATGACAGGGCAGGAGAAGAGAGGTGATGGGGCAGGAGAGGTGACGGGGCAAGAGAGGTGACAGGGCAGGAGAGGTGACGGGGCAGGAGAGGTGACAAGGCAGGAGAGGTGACAAGGCAGGAGACGTGACGGGGCAGAAGCAGTGATTAGGCATGAGCAGGAGTGGTGAACGGGGCAGGAGCATTGAATGGGGCAGGAGCATTGAACAGGGCAGGAGCATTGAACAGGGCAGGAGCAGTGAACAGGGCAGGAGCAGTGAACAGGGCAGGAGCAGTTAACAGGTCAGGAGCAGTGAACAGGGCAGGAGCAGTGACGGCCCAGGAGAAGTGACGGGCCAGGAGAAGTGACTGGCCAGGAGAAGTGACGGGGCAGGAGAAGGGAGAGGGCAGGGGAATTGATGAAGCAGGAGTGTTGATCGAGCATGAGCAGGAGTACTGACTGGACAGGAATAGGCGTTTCCCAGGGCGACTGGAAGGGTAGGCCATTTTAGTTTGTGGGGAACCGTTTTTGTACAAGTGCAGGAGTTTTAATAACACTGCAAAGGGAGGCGGAGCCTAGCCTGCGACCATGATGGCCGCCTAAACCCTCGGCTCCGCTGGTCCGCTTGCTTTCCTTCCGTGCCGCCAAATATCCTGTGACTAATCCTTGACTCTCGTCGCGGTTTCAGACTCAGGAAGCGATGCTGCATCCAATGGTGAGCTCCCCGGCGTGCTTCCTGCTGCTGTAGTGGCGAATCGTCCTTGTCTCCTTCCCGGGGCTTCATGGCGGCTATCGTTTCTTTGTTCTCCAGGGAGGCTGGTCCCGGCTATGAGAACAGCGGCCATTGACGATAGATCGGAGTCGGCCGGCGGTGAATGGTTGATGTTCCGATTTCTCCGTAACAATGTGGCACTTGGCACGGACATGCGCAGCACTACAAAGGTAGTGCTCGGCGACGGCCGTTGGCCGACGGCAGCAACGAAAGGGTTAAGGTAACATGTTGTTCCTGCTTACATTTCACACACTTTACATAAACCTATATTCCCTATAAGTGTTTGCTTTTTCCTGAATTAAACCTCAAATAAACATGTTTATCCATTGTTTTAATTAAATAACGTTATAAGCTGTAACTGGTCAGTGAAATGCTAAACGTACTAAAAATGGGTATGCTTTGCTATTTCTAGCCACACCCCGGACTCCGCTCACTGATTAAATCTTCAGTAATTCCTGCCCCCTGATTCTCCACCCACAGTTCCCCAACTTTTTATTTCCCACTTCGACCACTGCCCATAGAACTTTTTGGTATTGCGACTTGTAAGGTTTGCGACCCGTCAGTGCATGCACTGCAGAGAGTACAGCTCGATAACAGTCCTCTCTCCGTTTTCCAAGTTTGTTGTTGCTGCACACACTTTAACTCGGAGGCGTTCTGAGTTAAATAGCATGCTCTTTAGAGAGCAGGTGCAGAGTCGTGCCTAGTGCGAACGCACGCTTTCATGGTATGGCCCCAGATGTTATCATCACGACACAGGAAAGAATGGAATTGTAATGTTTCTTGCCGGAGTCGAGCTCTTGGTTGCTGGCGCGTGCATGTTTCCTTGTAGCATCTTCACCCACTGATCCACCCTGTCGCTTGATACGTTTACGCCACACAGTTACGGGCAACTCAGGACCCACAGAATAGAACATGTATGGATATAAATAGACAGTCAACCAATAAGCCCGCTATTAATGCCATTACCTACCGATCCATGGCGGGGTGAATTCCCTCCCCATGTCACTTCTGGTTAAATATTTACCTACGAGTCATTGTTCAGTGCATCCATTTCACGGTCATCAGGAAGTGTACATTTAATCAGTATTTAACATCAGTTTAAATTGCTATTCGATAATCTCTATGGAACCTTCTTTCCTCCTCAATCTTACACAACCGAGTGCTTGAAATACGAAGCATCTGTCAACACCAGATACTTTGAAAAGAAAATATCACAAAAGTTCTTGTTTGGAGTTCAGATAAATGACTGATTGCAAGATTTTGTCATGGTGCCTCCATCTGCTCCACAGTTATTGCTTTCTAAAACCTGATGGCAGCTGGCACACGGGCTTAGCACTCGTGTAGCTAATATTAAGCTTTTACATCTTTTGGCAGATTTCCCAAATAGCACCAGGATAAAACAGTAGAATACTATGAGCAAAGGTTTTCAAAAATAATGTTGAATGTCTAGCAGTATGTCTGCTCTGAGCCCTCGCAGAAGTTAACTTTCTAGCGTGGCTGTTAATCTGATGCTCTGACAATGCTCTCATGCATTACATTACTATTCTACACCTGGCTTCACGTGAGTTCTTCTAATAACGCAGATCATGGCTACAGGGAAATGGGCTTGACTGGGCAGTGACCTTTCCAACTCTCTATTTCAGGTGTGGGCAGGGTGTGTGCAAATGCCATGGCAATACGTTTGCAACTTGAAGGTGGAGGGCTTTCACAGTTTTTCTTTCTGAGAAAAGGAGTAGTAAAAATCTATGCATGTCCACAATTGCCACGTCAATACTAAATTTAGATAATATAAACGCAATAAATGTAAATGGAACTTATTTAGTGATTGGATAGCCTAAATATTTATCATCGATATGTTGAATAGTTTTCTACCACTATATAGATTACTCTGTGATTTAAGATATGCCCATTCAGCAGCCAAAAATGTTCTCTTTCTGTGTAGAACTCAGTATTGGCTGCATTTCTGTCTGTTAGACCTGAGATAATGAAATCACTATTCTTCCATGTTGTTCAGCAGGTCTTGAGTGACTCGAGCAATTTCTGTATTGATTTTCTAGAGGTGGGTGAAATAATCTGTTCTGCTGGTGGAATGGGAGGAATTTTAGCGACTCCATGTTACTCTTGTAACGCTGGGTTCTCACCGAATTCCGCCAATCACCACGTGGCAGAATATCTAGTGCGAGGTTCCAGGGTGGTAAGTTGGCAAGCATCAATGAGATTTGGCTCCCCAAGCGTGATTTCCGGTCGCTAGGAGGACATCCAGTGAGATATTTCTAACGCGGGTGGTCACAATCATTCACAGGCAGAAGGCTGCCGCTTGAGTAGATTGAAAATCTACTCAAGCTGCAGCAAAATTAACTTGAGTAGCTGCGCCCTCTAGCTTGGAGCGTTGTGCCTCTCTTGATGATTTTTCTGCGCAAAACCCGCTCATGGTGCTAAATTACTGCTTGATGCGCCTATTTCCGCTGGTTGGTGAAACTCTGCAGAATGTCGCTGAGTTTTTATTAGGACTGGCCGGTAAATTCCGTTCCGCTTGCGGAATTTAGGTAATTTCTCATTTGCGGAGGACGCGGAATTTCCCACAATACTGCGATCCTCGGCTTCTTGGAATTTTTTGCTTGTTCGTGGTTTTAAAATGTGTGTTCGCAAGATATTTCTCCCCGAGCATGCAAACAGCATTTGTGAACAGGATAAAAGCATCGTGAACAGGTGAAACAAGCAATTCCACGTGTTCGCAGACCTTTTGGGTGTTTGCTGAGATTTTTTACAGTTTCTTGAAGCTTTGCGTAACACGACTACACAAATTCCGCCCACACCTAGTTTTTATGTAACTCCATGAAATTCAGCAGAGTCAAATTCTGTGAGTTCTGTCCAGCAAATGCCTGATATTGCTTCTAAATATATATATTTTTAATGAATTTACTTAGTTACAGTAATTGCCAACATGTTATTTAACAGAGTGCCTTGGCACTGAAAAAGTTATCTTGACGCTAGAGCATGTTAAAACAGCAACAACAGCAGGTTTTCAAACACATATTGGACAAAGTAAGTTCTTGAATACCTTATCTTCGGCTATGTCTACCTTCAAGCCACTGAGTGAAATAAGATTTTGTTGAAACCCAATTGGTCTACGACCATGACCCTCTATCTCTTAGTTTGGTGCTGTGAGTTTTTCATCACCATGGATATAACACCCTCTGCTTTGTTATAGGTGTTGATACTTACTTACTATGATAACAACATATACCATTGATTTTGCCTCACCTACATCCTACTTCTCAGCTTTCACGTTGCCAAGAGGAAATCCAGCAGAAGCGCTTTTCGAAATCTCAAAATAATTAATTTTGTTCATCACTTGCATTCATTAGCAACGTCCAAGATTTCACCTGGGTCCATGAGCTTTGTCAAGGAACATAGAGCAGGAACTAAACCAACCATTACACACACACTCATTTCAGCCACATGAGTCTCAGCATTTCTCCTACCTGATTCCAATAATCTCTCAACACTGATTTTTGATACTACTCCCATAATAGAATTATAAACATCTGATATATCATGATCATCAGTAAGTGTTCTTTGCAGATTCTTATATTCATGAGATGAAATTGTAAATCAATCAATACTTGCACATTTAACAAATGATCGTATATTTATATTGCAGTTTCAAAGATACTTAGATTAAACCCAATTTAATGAGCAAGGAGAAAAACCTCACAACAATTTGAGAATGGAGCCTGTTTTGGGATCACATGTAACCCCAACCTCCTTGGAAGAGATTTTTTTTGAGGAATTACAATTAAGGACCAAGACCAAGAAAAGAGCCAGCTTTTTTCAGGGACCTATATTCATGCTTCAGTCTCCCGCAGCATTTAGTCCCACTCAAAGCTTTATTGACTACTGAAGCGCTCTTGCGGGCGAGCTCCTTCTTGAATGCTCAGAGGTCTTGGAACAGTTGGACTTTTCATGCAACCCCTACATCCTGAGTTCATATTTCAGCTGGAGAACAGACAGGGAGCCTGTTGCTGCAGTGATCCTGCAGACCCGCATCCAACTTTTGTATCTGGTGGACTCTTCTTGCACATAAATATTTATTTTTCTCTACAGATGCCATTGTCTCCAGCTTCCCTGTCAAGTCAAATTGACCTTCTGGAATCTGCCTCAAACATTGTCGGAAAATAGCTCATGCTGGAGTGAACCTAAATTTGAAAATTATTCAGATTTTGCATGGAACCTTTTTAATCAGGAGCATCAGGTTCCATTGTAGTTCAGCCTTCCCACTGATTGATACTGCTCCAGATAAAGAGAGACATAAAGACATTTAGGGCCTGGTTACCAGTGGCTTGGTTAATTCCTACTCATTCATAAACTCCTGTTAACAAACGGATCCGAATTACAAGTTGAAAGTTATTTAACATATCCGATAATTATCAGATACATTAAATACCTCAAGCTTCATTGAATGTTGGCAGGTCAAACCTGCCAACATTTAACGAGGCAATTGTGTACGATATTTACCGTACCATTTGGATTTGGTTTGTTAAACACCAAAATCCACATGCTAGTCCCCACAAACTAGTAATCGGTGCTATTTATTGCACCCAACAAATATTGAACCCCGCACTAAATAGTACCTATGCTCTTACTCAGGGCCTTCTAAATACATCTACACCACAATAGGCCTCAATAAGCCCTTCTTGACAATTCTACTAACATGATTGAATCTATAGAATATTTTGGCCTGTGTTCATTCCAATATCCCTAGTTTAAAACTCGAACTATTTATGGTATTTTAATGATGAACGTGTTAATACTTTCATACTAAAGAGTGACTAGACCCAGAATTCTTATATGCTGATTTTCTTGCACAATGTGTAAGAAATAGATTTATTATTAAATACAATCTGGTTAAGCTAAACCACAGTTCCCAGATAAATACTACTCAATCTCTTGTAGTGATGGGGCAAGCAGCAGGGAACTCACCAGAAAAATGCATGTTAAGGTTAAGAAGTGTAAATAATAAAAAGTCCTAAAAACACAAAATAAAATCACCATGTTAATCAGGTAAAATAAAGGCAAGTCCTCAGCAAAAAGACACCACGATTATGAAACTGGGATGAGAGAAATCAGAGATGGGCAGCTTTAAGGCAAAAATAGCATAGAATAAAGGAAACATGCAAATGTAAAGTATGACTATGTGGTTGACTAGGATCCCCCTGTGATTTCAGGCTTACAACAATGTAGCAGGAGTTGACAAACCAAGCAGGTCAGTCTAAGCTTTTACCTTCAGACATAAGTCCTGATTTAGAGTTTGACAAATGGATTATTCCATCACATACTTAACTGTTATCCCATCTGCCATATTACAAGTGTCACTGAATATAATGCACTTGTAATACAGCAGACAGGATATCAGTCATGTTTGTGGTAGAGTCAGTCATCCACCGAACTCTAAATCAGGCCTTTAGTATGGTTTTTGGAGGTCAACTTTTACAGCAGGGGAAAGTTCTCAAAGTGGATATGTTGTCATTGAAGCTCTTGGGTTCCACGCCAAAAGCTCAGATTCAGGCAAAGTTTGATTGTGGACCAACAAAGGTCAGATGGGTTAGATTTTCCTCCTCTCCCCAGTTCAAGATATTTCCTTTTTACTGTGTCACTTTTGTGGTGCTGAAAGTCCAACAGCGGGCAAGGTTGGACACCAAGTACCTTTATCATGAGATCCTGCTGAACTTACTTTGAGTGCAACAAAAATCTCTGAGTGGGTCAAACCTGATTTTCTTTGTCCGATTAGGGTGCACCCTCTAAGGGGAAGTCTTGGCACCTTGTCCTGGTCCTTCTAGGTGAAAAGAAATGACTGAGTCCAACTTTTCTACAACTGCTCAACAAGTTCTTCTTGGTTACTCATGCAGACTGCAGGTCCTCAGAGCAGGTTTCTTGGCACCATGCCACTCTAGAGCCAGGGCTCCTACATTGTGCAATCCTCAGTGGTCATCTGGGTCTTATTAGAGTCAATGGTCCATCTGTTTTTTGTGTCCTTTTTACTTTTAGCAGGGTCTTCTTTCCTTGGCTGTTGTCTTCTGTGGCCCAGGAATGTTGTCAGGAGGTTGTAGTTAGGTGCCAAGCATAAACTGTACAGTTATCAGTTTTTACAGTATTCCCACTACATAACCCTATTTTCTTACCAATTCCATACATTTGTTTACGAGACTTTCTCTTTGGTTACCTGCCAAAATTTCCAAAAGTGCTAAATCCAAGATAGCTTACCCCTTTTCCACATGGAGAGGCTCTGGCTCTCTCCTAGCCACCCCATTGTCCAGATGAGGTGTCATCCCTTATGTCAAGGTCAAAACCCGTTTTCCCATTTTGCTGGGGTTTACTTGGTAATGAATGAGAGCACTGCCTGCAAGCCATATTTTGTATCACCATCTCAAAGGAAGAAGTGATAATGTAGTCCTTTCTTGCCAGCTGTTCCTGTCCCCTTCCTAGATTGCTAATACCTGTTAAGAAGTGAGTTGTGGACCTAACCCACGCCTTCCAGGGCCTAGAATCCTGGTAAGTGTTCTCTGCAAGCAGGAATGTATATTGAGCCTCTGGAGTGGGGCAAATGGGCTCTGAACCAGATCTGAAAGGAAGCTGAAAGTACACTTTGTAATACTTGCTTTCCAATTAAAATGACCAAACATCTACTTTCACAAATGAATTACATTTTTTAAATGAAGTGAAAACTAATTTTGAATCATTTGCTAATATTGCTCAAGCAAATATATAAAATAAAGATTTTATTTACACCTAGGACTGCTCATAGAAAATCTAACCTTAGCTTCTCAGTGAAAACAGCCTTTGGGTAAATTTACTGTGAGGACATGCTAGTTATATATTATGTACACAACATTTGTATGTATCAAGCACACAGTCCTGTGGGCTAAAATAAAAATACATGTTCCTACAGGTCAACGGGAATTTTCCCTTCTCTGTGTTGCTGCAGTCCCTTTAGGCTGTAGCCCACCAAAAGCATAGGCATGCTATTGGCAGCCATATAATGTTGTCATGTGTGTGAGTGGTTTATGTATACACTGAAACCCACATATAACTTTCAACTTCCACCATGCCACTGATACATTTTTGTGCCATGGTTTTACAGGAAAGTTAAATAAGCCAATTAACTGAAAGCAATTTTAACAGTACCATTATAGAGACAGATGGCATACACTGTGGCACCAAAAAGTAGTCACAGTGTACAAATTCCTAATAGAGGCAGAAATAGAGTCCATAAAAAGTAAAAATCTGGGGTAATCATGCAGAAAAGGTAGATTTTCTGCAGTATGCATGTTTGTTTTTATACTGCAAACCTTCAATATGTCATCTGAAAGCTATTTACGGTTGAAGGCTGAGGTAGGATCAAATAGTGAATCTAGGTGAGAGTGGTATGTTCTAAGACGGAACACAGACTATCGTACATCAAAGCAATGTTCATTAAAGAGATGTGTCTTCAGCTGTTTCCTATATTTAATATGAGTGGCATGGCCCTGGTAGATAGGGGGATGTTGTTTCATATCCTGGCTTGAAAGATGGAGTAGGCTGATTGCTTAAAGTTTTCTTTCTTTGCTCTTCTTCATTCCCAACCTGATGGTGTACTTATTGCCGGAACAAATTAAATATTCCCCAGTCACAGATCTGGGTTTAATCTATCATTTTTTTGCTCACCACGCTACTCCAGTTTGGACACAGCCAAATGCAAATCAGTCATGACCCTGCTCCCCAAGGGAACAGCACAGCCCAAACTGACAGGCCAGGTCCTACATGGACTCAAAACAGGTATCTGGGACTGGTTTTGGCATTGTCAGCCCTCATCAGCCAGATTAGTTTGAATCCAGTGGCACAGTGAGCACAGACCCACGTCTGGGCATACCCTTCCCACTTAGGGCAAAAAAAGCCAAAAGAACAAATAATGGATGGAATTCTGAACAAATCTAATATTCACCCCCATCCCAGATCTGGATTTAATCAATCTTTTTTTGCTCACCACTGCCCCCCAGCCATATGCAAATCAGTCTTGACCCTGCTCGTCATGGGAAAAGTCCAGCCGGAACTGCCAGGCCGGGTGCTCCCTAGACCAGAACCAAGCATCCAGGGTTCGGATTTCGGGGTATCACACCTCATCAGCCAGGCTAGCTTTAATCAAGTGGAACAAGCCAACAAAGATGGTGAGTTTGTCAGCCCGATTGTGAGAGTAATGGTAGTAATGGCTTTGTAAGGCCATGGGGAAGGATGTTTGCAACCATCCAGATAAAAATACATGAGTTCTTGAGTTGCACTTTTATAGCAGCCGAACGGTAGAACATGTTTTCCTTTATTAATTCCAAGAACTCTCCCTAAAACATATTGTTTTTCATGGCAATGTGTTTATGGAGGATATGGTGTCATGGGTGAACCTGACTGCCTTGGCATTGGTTAAAATTTATTCTGTGAATCTGTCACAGTTTGTGTCATTGAGTGAGGTTTGGGCAAGTTGTTCCTTGATAAGATCCCAAACAGTAAGCATCTTAGTCACAAACACACATTGAACTTTGGCAGTCTATCTCAAACATATCTTTTGGTTTTCCTGAGCCTGAAAGCAGTTGTTTTTGATTTGCTCTAATAGCTCAAATAGATCGCATTATGGCTTTAGCTTCTTTTCGGTCACTATTCTGTAAATCATTTCCTCGCAGCCATTGGGAGTCCTACTGGTAAACTTACTTGAGTGCAACTTAGTCTTTGTAGGAACGTGGAATGCACTCTGTGGTTAGGATCCCACATGTAAACCCCCTCTAGATTCTTAGGGCCAGATGTACCAATGGTCTAATTGCAATTTTCTCTGAATTGCAATTAGTAAATCAGCCTTATTGATCTATGAAACTCTTTTGAGTTTCATTAGCAATTTCTAGTGGGCCAAAAATAGGCCTACCTCATGCTTAATAATGTGGTAGGTATTACATAACAAGGGGACACAAATTCTTTGAACCTGGGGTAATAGATAGTTTTTACAAAACAATGGTTCATTTAAGGTCAATAGATCCTGGTAGCAATATATTTTCTTAACATGCAGAGAAGATTAAGTTCTGTAGTCTTTGACGTGAGGCATGTTTTGGATAAGTATACAGTGGGACACGTAGACATTATCAAGCAATTAATGTATTCATTGCACAATACAGGTGTACATATTTTTTAGGAGAGAGTGACAAATAGTGAACCTCCTCCATGGTAAAGCAAATCTCCCTGAATGTGGGCATATGTCAATCAGGCCCTCTCATGTGATAGCTGTTGCCAGTGATGTGCCAGCAATGTGCCTGGGTCCCTGGCACCGTGCTGCATACTTGGTGTGAGATGCCACTATTAGAGGGTGGAAGGTGGCAGCACCCTGAGGAGCGGACTGGGCTCCCTGAGACGGCAGATCAATAAACTAGGCACCTCTGCCAACTCGTGCAGTAAGCGCTGGCACCCCTATGCTCACTTCTGCCCTCATCCACGTGCCTCTCCTCATGGCTCTTCTTACCCGCACCATTGGCCTGAGCCGCACACCCCTCTACCCAGTTATTCACCTTGCTCCTCACTATGCCAAAATCTCATACCTCACCTAGCTGACACACACGTCACACCCGAGACCCTCCACACATCCTGATCCTCACTGTGCCAACACCTCATCCTTCATCATACCCAATCGTCTCATCTGAAGCTACTCACTTTGCCCCTCATCGTGTCATGGCAACTCCGTACCTCACCTGGCTCATATCTCTCTCCTGCAGGGATAGACCCAGCCACACACCTCACCCTTCACCATGCCATCACCTTGTCAATCACTCATGGGAGGGTATCTCACATATACACCTCACTCTAAGGGAAGGCATCTCATCCTGATACTTCACTCATGGAAGGACATCTCACATATACACCTCACTCAACGCAGGATATCTCATCCACACCCTGCTTCACTCAAGAGAGGGCATATCAGGCATACTCTTCACTCGAGGGAGAGAATCTCACACATACACTGTACTAAGGGAAGATATCTTAACCACATCCCTCACTTAAGAGGGCATCATATGCACACAACACCTCTTTTATCCTCGGTACTCAGGAAGCAATACTCATCAGTCAAACCTCTACGCCGACCAGGAGATGCCACTCACCCCACCCTCCAGATCTTGTTAATATGGTCTTTTTTTTTTCAAGGGGAGATTTCGGAATAATTCAAAATAATAACAATGCAATAATGTATCTTTGCGAAACATTTGACCTTTTTTTTGTTGGAGAAAGGGAGGCTGGGTTGTAGTTTTAGAAGCTTGATGAACCCGTAATGTGGCAGAGTTTTTCAGTAACTCTGCAGAATTCCATGAAACGAAACTCCGCGAGTTCGTTCCAGGCCTAGAAATTGCAAAAAAAGTTAGAAAAGTTGTGCTAAATTATGCAACTACACTTGGTTGCATCCAACTCAGAATTGAACGTGAGGGTATATTTGCATTATTCTGAGATACCAGCAAAGAGGAAAGTTGGAAGAAAAAAAATACATCTCTGCGTGAACTTGCCATTTTCGACTTAAACCTGCCTCTCATAAGATCATTATTTGCTTGAATCACTTTCCTGTTGTAAAAATATGCCGGACATAAAAGGTTTTTCAGTATTTCACTTAAAATACGTAAAGCTAAATTGCTCAAAGAAAATCACTTACATTTTTCGAACATAGCAACAAATTCACAAGGGCCGTAACTATTTTCTGGAAGTAATTCCCGTAAAATGAAATTTTTGCTTCATTTCTATTTTCTTTGTTTACATGACCTTATTGACGACAGGTGGCTGCTGTGATGTGTAAAGGGGCCTTACTCCTTCGCCTGCTGTACCCCATTCACCTTAGACCCAGGCCCAGTGTAGCTGCCAGCATATGAATACTACAAGGTCCATTTATAACTGAAGAATATTCTACTCCTGTTATCGCTATAAAGTCAGTAGACATAACATTAGGACTGCATCATACTTTACAGAAGATAATACTTCCATTACATATATTGCACCATACAAATAAAAAAAATAGAATTTCTGGCAATCAGCATAGTATTTCTATTATGTTTTCAACGCTTTGGACAGGAATAACATTCTCCAAAGCTAAGGATACTCCTTGGGTTAGAGTCTAACCGTTAGGCCTATAGTACAGTAGACATAAGAAGAATCAGGTCAATTGATGGGCGAACGTGTTGGTGTTATAGAGCATGGCGCAGTCCTGGGCCTTAGTCAGCGGGTGGGAGGGCCCTGGGGCAGTGCGGGTGGGAGAGGCTAGACTGCATCCTACAGAAGTCTGGCCTCACCTGGAAGGCATGTGGAAAAAAATAACAACTTTGAACTGAAAGGCGCCAGCGAATATGCTCTGTGGCTTTCTACGATTCCCTGCAAATTTTAACGATTTGGTAGTCGAGGCAGACGTTCACCTGGGCTCATTGACTACATTCGCTCAATGCAGTGTTTAGGACTGGTAATCAAACATTTTACGGCTCCTTTAAGATCCCCTGTAAAACCAGCCCTACATGTTATCGCAGATTCCTTCTTTGGAATAAACGTTTCTTCGAAATGAAGGCTGAATTTCCAAATTTTCGGGGTACCATCAGGAATTTTGGGAAATATTTTAATTTAAGCCATCTAGACTGAATAATTCTAGACCAGCTGCAATTCTAGGATTTGACACTGCAGATAATTTCAGAACAGTAACTGCTGACAGTTTGTGCTCAACTGTGAAATTAATACACAGACAATGTCCCTCTTCTATTACCCATCTATTTTACAAAGTAAAGGATACTTGCCTTCAATCAGTGTTTTGTTTTTAATTCCCTCATTTGATTTATAAGCACTTCATTCCAATCGCAGTTCACTTTTGAAGTATCCTTCAAGGTCTCTGTGCGTACAAATCTGACAGCACTGCTGTCACCGCAGTGGGAGTGCGCTATTACAAATCGTACTCATGCATAATATTCATGCAAAAATGTCGTCTCCCTAAAAATGAAAGCAATCATGTATATATTCATCTATACAGACGCACTCTCTCAGCTTTCCTTTCCTTTTGTCAAATCTTTGTAGTTCGTTTCAAATTAAAGCTTGTCGTTGATAAAAAAAGCCAGCTTTGATTTCCTATATAAGAGAAGCAGCTACAACTTACTATGACTCACAGTTCCCTAAGTGTAATGTTATACAATTAATGCTTTACTGTGTGAAGGATTCTGTGTTAAAAAGACCAGATCTTCAACAATCTATCTATCTATCTATCTATCTATCTATCTATCTATCTATCTATCTATCTATCTATCTATCTATCTATCTATCTATCTATCTATCTATCTATCTATCTATCTATCTATCTATCTATCTATCTATCTATCTATCTATCTATCTATCTATCTATCTATCTATCTATCTGTTTATTCACTGAAAAAAGGGAAGTTATGGTTAGCTTTGGGTATAACATAAAAAAACATATTTAAAGAAACCTCAGACATTGACATAAAAACACAGTTAAACTACAGTTAAGGTTGAGAATTAAATCAGAAGAACTCTGAAATGTGAACATTTGTAAAGCTGCCATATAAACCTTAATCGGCTGAGGCAAGATGGTGGCCGCTTATCCGTGGCTGGAGCAGCAGAGCAGAGAGGACTCTCGGACCAGAGCCCAAAGCGTCAGATATGGCCTTGGACGCCCGCCCTGCTGCCGCATTTTCATAATGCCTAATGCCTAAAACGGAGAGCTTCCCAAAGTAACCTAATGGAGTAAACAGAGTCTTTTCGTGAAGCATGCAAACTGTGCAAATAGTATTTTCTTGCCGTAGTTCTGCTAATCAGCTGCTGCGGGACTTAGCGGGAGCTTTGACCCTCCTCCTGCCCAGGTGGAGACGATGAGGCTCGGTGGAAGGGCGGAGCAAGGCTCGGCAGTGTATTTGGCAGAGGAGGTCGGAGGCTGTCCAGAGCTCTAGTCTCCGTCCCGGCATAAGGACCCACAAGAGGCGGCTTCCAGGTGCGCTGATTCAGCCCTTGCGGAGGAACTCAGCTTCGTTCATCGATATGGCCACTAAAGTAAATACAGCGAGCAAAGGAAGAAGGAAACAATGCGAAGAAGGCACGGTCGAGCTCGTCGGAGCACATACACCCCCAGCCGAGGAGCGCACCAAAAAAAACAATTGCAGCAGACCGGAGCCTGGAAACGACAAGCGACAACATCTATTGCCGACATGTTTGTTAAAGCCGGTAAGGAGAGGGGGGCTGAGGCCGCCTCAAAGATAGTGGGCAGCGCCCCAGGGAAAGCTGCTGCGGAGATAAATGCAGAGCAGGAATCTCATACTGGCGGCGCCGATAGCAGCAGCCCCCCTATCTCTTTGTCATTACACCCAATGTTAGATACAGCACCCACAGGGAGATAACTTACAAATGGAGGAGGAAGCGATAATTGGTAATGGCGGGATCTGCAGAATCATAGGAGTAGCTGGGGAAACCCCAAAGAATGTAGATATGCTTCCCGAGTGCATTGCTGACCCTATAACTACTGGCTCGCTAGCAGACAGCTCCCAAGAATTAGAAACTACAACCCTAGATATAAGCTCTGAGGTGGGCCCAGGAGCAATTGTTCTGGAAACTACAAAGAAGGCAGAAGCGGCGAGCGATGTACATGGCAATGACCTGACTATAAGTGGAGTTGGAACTATGGAAGGAACCAGGGATGGGAAGGAAAGTGTCCTGAGCAAGGCTTTCTTCTCGGCTTCAGATGGACTAGAGTGGTCCGAAGAGGAGGAGGAAGCAGGATCTTCTTACTTAGACTACGAGAGCGACCTTGAGTTGGATGAACCAGCTACTACCTTAAAAGCATCTGGAGTAACAAACAAGGGCCCGTCAGTAACCCAGCGAGAACTAAGTTGGGATCACCCCTCTGATTCTCCTCCACAGGGCAGCCCCGGGCTGGAGGCTGCTCAGATGTCACTTTTAGAGACAATACATCAGGAAACTATACTATAGCCCATAGAGAAGAAACCCGCAAAGACAATCAAAAAGCCCATACAGCTATGAAAAAAATGCAGGGGTAGTCAGGAAGTTGTCAAAGGCTTGTACTAATACCAGCGACAGAGTGGCGAATCTCGTGGATAGGATTGTCACAACAGAAACCGATGTTGCTGAGGCAGTTTCTAATGTCCACTTACAACATGCGCAATTGGTTGACATACACTGGAAGCTCGAGGAAATGGAAAATCGGCTACGCAGGAATAACCTGTGAGTACTGGGAATTCCCGAGGGGGCCGAAGGGTCTGATATAAGGGCATTCATCATAAAACTATTTGGGCAGGCATTTCCTGAATTGAGCGAATGGGACTGGTCCACTGAGGTGCAAAAGGTTCATCGCACCCCTTACAAAATGAGAAGGAACACTAAGGAGGGAAATAAGCCATGGGCAGTTCTGATTTTTTTGGGAAATTTTATTTTGAGGCAAGCCATATCGAATCTAGCAAGGCAAAATGCGAAGCGGAATGTTGAAGGGAATTCTTTTTTTGTAAGGCCAGACTTTTGCCACTCTACAGTGGAGAGGCGGTGGGGACTGAGAGGAATGATAAAGCCCTTCCAGGATAAGAACTTGCAGGCCTTCCTGATAAACCCCGCTCAATTGAAAATAATCAATAATGGGAAGACTCTGTTCTTCTCTTCAGAGATGAAGGTGAAAGAATACCTAGACTCTCTTTGTGTGTAGTTAGGCTTGCCTGATGTCAGGGTAAGATTCACAAAAATTAAGAGGTGGCAGGGTAGCTCCAGGACAAGTCTGACATTTATATTTCTTGAGCTTTTGTTTTTCCTTAAGGGTTTTTGGGGGCTTTAAATTAGATTTGGACAATAGATAAGTATAAATCTGTCCTCACTGCTGCTACCGCATTCCATCACTCACACAGACTTGGTCTGAGCGCCTCGCAGAGCAGGGAGTGTGGGGAGGGGCAGAGGGGTTTTTGGAGTGGTGGGGGGGAGGGGGTGGGGGGGTATGGTGAGGTTGGTGTTTGGGCTGTTTGGGGTGTGGGGTGGGGGAAAAAGGGGAAAAAAGGGAAGTGGTACAGTGTAGGACAAGGCAGTTGCATGATGACAAACAAGTTGATTAAGGATTTATGTTTTGGAATCTTAGCTCAATTGAATGGCAAACATTAGAATCTGTACTATTAATGTGGGGGGCCTGAACAACTGGAAAAAGAGGCAGAGATTGGCATATTTGGTAAAACATGAGAGAATTGACATTTTGTGTATTCAGGAGACCCATCTTCCCTGGGTTAAGCGCAACCAGCTTTTTCTTAATGGTTTTGAGCTAATCGCTTGCTCGACTCAGACTTCTATGATTCGGGGAGTTGCAATCCTGATTCGAACGTCTTTGGGAAAAGCTAAGAAGGTATAAGCAGATTGTAATGGCAGATGGGTAATAGCAGAATTGGAATTAGGATTTACACTTTGCGTTATTTATGGTTCAAACCAGGACGATCCCGAGATGTTTGACTTCCTCAAAGTTGAACTAGTTGGGTGGTCCACCCCTGTAATAGTAGCGGGCGATTTCAATATTTGGGCCGATTGGGGTAATTCAACACCATATGCAGGTTAGAAACCAAAGTTTTTTCGGTCAGTACAGGCCCTTATTAGCTCTCATGGTTTACAGGATGTTTGGGCGGTTAAACAACCTCTGAAAGATTGCTACACCTATTTTTCCAACCCAGCCAAAAGATATACTAAACTGGATTATTTCCTTATCTCGTCATCCGAGTTATCAAAAGTTGACATTATTAAACTCCCAAGGTTAATTTCTGACCACAACCAGTTAATATTATCCTATGATCTGGGTTGTATGGAAAGGAAAAGAAATCCCTGGTCTTTTGAAAAAAACTCCTAGCTGATAGGAGGTTTACTGACCACCTTAAAAAATGGGTAACTGAGTTCTTTGCCGCAAACAGATACAGCACTTCTCGGAACGCTGTACGGGAAACATTCAAGGTGGCTTTAAGGGGGAGTCCATCAGCTTTTCCGCAAGGTTTAGAAGGGAAGACAGGAGTCTGGTGGACACTTTAATGCATAAACTAGGGAAAGCGGAAGAACAACATGTAAGGAATATAGCCATGGGTAGGTACAGTACTGAGAGTCTAAATGTACTTGTAGTAGTAAAAGCAGCTCTGCAAAAGGAAGTCACACAGAAGGCTATAGGGGAATTTTAATCTTCTAGGGCCAAAAGATACGAAACCGGGGAGCAGGCAGGGAGAGCCCTCGCCCTCCAGCTAAGACAGGCAAAGGCCAAGAATACTATAACCCATATTGAAGAAGACGAAAAAGAGTTCACCGAAGTGAAAGATATTCTTAAGATTTTTGTGAACTTCTATCAGAGGCTTTATGAATATGAAGTACCAGGCAGGAATTTGAGGGGGGATTGCTGTGATAAAGGCCCTCGATTAGAAAGAAAACGCAAGGAGGAATTAGATAAGGACATTACATTGAATGAAGTGTATAGTTGCACTGCGGGAATCAGCCCCTGGAAAGGCCTCAGGCCCAGACGGGCTTCCTTTGGAAGTTTATAAAACTATTGAAGCCGAAATTTCCCCACTCTTGCTAGATCTATTTAATTGGATTCTGTGTTCAGGGGTGGTTCCGGATTCCTGGAGAGAAACAAACATTATAATCTTTCATAAGAAGGGAAAGCCGAATGAAAAACCAGGATCTTATCGCCCTATAACATGAATACATTCCGATATAAAATTGTACTCTAAAATATTGGCTTAGCGGTTGAGCGGAGTCATTGGGAGATATTATGGATGGTGATAAGATTTTGGGGTTTGAGATACTGCAGAACAGATATGGCATCCCAGGAAGTCACTGGCTTTTATATGGCCAATTGGCTCGCACTATAGGGGCTATAAGACCAAGGATTTCCTCCACAGTGGATTTCCTTCTGGCTAGAATTTTAGCTAGAGGCTGCAAGAAGATCAAGATTGTTTATAATTGTCTTGTGGAGGGAATTCAGGATGATATTGAGAAGACTGAATCTAACTGAGCTGCTAAATTGGGGGATCCGGAAGTGGATCTGGATCTCACTCTTTTATTGAATAAACGGGAATTCAGAGCCTCCAATCTCCAGGGGCAACATTCCAAACTATATTGAACCTGTACCATGCACCAGCTAAGCTATATGCCTGAGGATTGAGTGAAAATGACAGCTGCCCCCGATGTAAAGAAGGTCAAGCAGACTTACTACATATGTTCTTTTTTTTGTAATCGGCTTGACTCCATTAAAAGTGAGATAATGAAATTTTGGGAGGGGCTGCTAAGCCATGTTATAGACCTATCCCCAACATCGATGTTGTTTGGTACAGATTCAAAATTGAACCTGGGGAAGGATGAAGAGGCTTTAGTGTTTATATCAGTCGCAGTACTTCGAATTCTGATCTCCGCGGGTTGGAGAGATGTGACTGCCCCGTCCTTTCAGATGTGGCTCTCCAGACTGTTGGGGATTCACAATATCGAGTCATGCCTCTATGAATTGAAAGGAAAAAGGAAACGTGAGATGGGGGAACGACTATGGGCCCCGGTTACTAATTAGAGGGTGGCTAGAATGTGATTAATCCTGTAACTTTCTATCCCCCAAAAGGGTATGTTTGGACTGCAGTTTAAGTTTAAACTATATTTATTTTAATGAGAGAGCAATGATCATGTTTATAATCTGTAATTTTGTATGATTTTCTATGACCTTCCTGTTCCACAATCCCAATAAAATATCTTTAAAAAAAAAAAAACCTTAATCGGCTGGCATACTGACGTGTATATATACATAATGGTAGAGGGTCTCTATGACGCCCTTATGATGCAAACATATGTCAATGGTAAACAAGGACTACCCACATCAGTCATATTTTACCCACAAATGATAGGAAAAAATGTCTTTCTAGCCCTGGGGGTAGGGAAAAGAGTTTGCAAGTGAACAATTCTTTCTTTACACTAGCTAACTCTCTGATGAAAAGACCCTGGGCCCAATTCACAAAGGTAAACTAAGACCAAAAGTCTAAGTTTACGGCTTTTGAAATTCAAAAAGGTAAGTTACTAGTAGTAGCTTTACATCTGCAATCGGGGCGGAATCTGCGCACTCGGGCTGGATTTCCACCCCGAGTGTGGATATTCTGCCCCGAAAGCAGAACTAAATATACTACTCGTAGCTTACCTTCGTGAATACCAAAAAGTAGTAGAGTCAGACTTTAACTATGTGAATCAGGCCCCCAGTGCTCAATTCTGGGCTGTCTCATTAACATGCATGCCCCAACACTACTGAATTCAAACATAAATTTGATAATATATATATATATATTCACTGAAAAAAACATAGGTTTCAGACCAGTTATAGTAAGGAATTAGCATTTAAAAAACCTATTAAATTCACTGAAAAAACCATAGGTTTCACACCAGTTATAGTTAGCTGCAAATTTTACTGACATAAAACCAATGAAATTCAACGTTATAGTTAGTTGGACTCACTATAACGTGCGCGCCTGCAATGCACTGCTGATGACGTCACATATTACATCACTCATGACATGGTCAGTGACATCACTCATGACATCACTGATGACACCATCCAGTGAATGTGTGTCTTTCTAAAAAATAAATATGTTTTATATATGTATTTGTAAAGGACGATGGAAGAATAAATGGTTAAATAAGTGTGTAAATGGATGTTTTTTTAAAAAGAATTGATTGGTTAACTGGCTTATTAAGTGTATCTTAGTGAATACATAAAATTTGCGAGTAACTTTTAAATATTTTAATATATGTATCAGTGTTTCACTTTGTGTATAAGTGGCTGCATGTGTTGGTGACTGACTCACTGTTTGTATGTGTTTTGAAGATGGCATATGTGCAGCACTGTATGGGTGGATGAGTGTGTGTGTTAGTGAGTGAATGATTGTCTCACTAGTGTTTTTATCAGTAACGACATATGTTTTAATCTAGTATATGTGAGTATTGATATATATATATAAGTGAGTATATGTGAGAGTGAGAGATTGTAAGAGTTCATGTTTAAATAAGTATGTGTTTCTATAAGTGATTGTTTAAGAGAGTAAGTATGTGTAAGTTTCCTTAGAAGTAAAGTGGTAGTGTGTGTATAGCTGTATATGCAAATAAATGGATGTTCAATAGTTTTTTTGCATGTGTAAATATGTGTGTGAGTAACTTTTGGATGACTGTCGGTGTGTAACAGGATGTATAGGTCTATCACTACATATGATGAGTGAATATATGTATGAGTGACTATATTGAACTGTTGGAGAATGAATGGATGTGTATTAGATGGTGGTATTACTGATTTGGTTGTTGTAACTGGTATGGGTATCTCCACTTTTTTGAAAATGTTAGTTACTATTTTTGAATATGTGTTTCAAGGGTTACTTTACAGTGAAAGGTGGTCTGTCACTCTGTCACAAGGATGGTGTCATCAGTGATGTCATGAGTGATGTCACTGACCATGTCATGAGTGATGTATTATGTGACGTCATCAGCAGTGCATTGCAGGCGCGCAAGTTATAGTGAGTCCAACTAACTATAACGTTGAATTTCATTGGTTTTATGTCAGTAAAATTTCCAGTTAACTATAACTGGTGTGAAACCTATGTTTTTTTCAGTGAATTTAATAGGTTTTTTAAATGCTAATTCCTAACTATAACTGGTCTGAAACCTATGTTTTTTTCAGTGAATTTCAAAGGTTTTTTAAATGCTAATTCCTAACTATAACTGGTGTGAAACCTATGGTTTTTTCAGTGAATTTCATAGGTTTTTTAAATGCTAATTCCTAACTATAACTGGTCTGAAACCTATGGTTTTTTCAGTGAATTTCATAGTTTTTTTTAATGCTAATTCCTAACTATAAGTCTCACTTTATAAGTAAGACTTTTAGTGCTCTAGTTGTTCTTTAGAACACTCTGGTACATTCTGTCATTGGGCTACAGTTGGGCTACATCTGGCTGATATTTGGGCTACATTTGTTTTTTTTTGTCTCTGGTGGCCAACTTTGGGCTACATTGGGCTACATTGGGCTACATTTGGGCTACATTTGGGCTCTAACATATATATGGAAAACAAAATGAAAATGCCAGTACTGATTCCAAAAATTAATTGACAAATATTAGAACACAAGACCTGAAGCAATGATTCAAGACTGGAAGCTGGTTAGTAGCTTTTAATATTTTGTTCGATTTTATCAAAAAGCGGCTATGTTTTTAGAAAAACTTGTTCGAAAAGGTAAACAATCTTACATGCTAGGTACAAAAATAATAGAAGGGGGAATCTTTCATTATATCAACCATGTCACAATCATACAACATTCAACCATTCAGGAACACAAGGGTGAAACAAGACGTGTGTAATATATTACAGTGAACAATATTTACAGTGGGCAAACGAGCACAGGAATGCTGGAACAGGCCACAGTCTGCGAAGTATCTTTAAAGGGTATTACTAAGAAAATTATTTATACAAACAGTACATTCCTTACACAAATTCAAATATTCAAATATTCACAGTTTTTTTTTTTAGGTGAAGAAAAAATGGACAAAGTAATGTACAGAAAGAGGTGATAAGCGACAAGGCGATTCAAATGAACTTATCACCCATGCAGACTTGGGAGTGGTAATGGGCCTACGCGTTTCGAATCCTGCTGGTCTAAGAGGATTCTCGTCAGGGCCTTTATTTATATCAAAATGGTGAAATTACATCCAGATATTAATTGTCACAGCATCATGGCTGGGGGGGATTGTACCTGCCTTAGTAGTCGAAGAGAATGCTATACTAAAGGCGAAAATCACTTGGAAGAACGATGGTAATACCTACTCTTCTTGAGCCTTTTTTCTTAGAGTGCAGCCGCCGTTGAGTTAAAAGTAAAATAAGGCGCGACGTCACGGAGACTGGACATACAATGTGGCAATTGGTGTAACCGACACTTTAACTCGAAAAATTTGACGAACCGTAGTTAAATTGTGAAGGGCGTGGTCCGCCGATCACGGCTTACTGATTGCATACAATTCAAAGGCCCGTCTAAGCGGCACCACACGTCGAGGGTAAATTGGAAGTAATTAATTTGAAGCTTTAATCAAGGACCTCGAGCGACGGCGTGGCGAAGGGGCTGCACTCTAGCGGAAATGCCTTGTAGCTAAAAAAAAAAAAAAAAAAAAAAAAACCTGTGAATATTTGAATATTTGAATTTGTGTAAGGAATGTACTGTTTGTATAAATAATTTTCTTAGTAATACCCTTTAAAGATACTTCGCAGACTGTGGCCTGTTCCAGCATTCCTGTGCTCGTTTGCCCACTGTAAATATTGTTCACTGTAATATATTACACACGTCTTGTTTCCCCCTTGTGTTCCTGAATGGTTGAATGTTGTATGATTGTGACATGGTTGATATAATGAAAGATTCCCCCTTCTATTATTTTTGTACCTAGCATGTAAGATTGTTTACCTTTTCGAACAAGTTTTTCTAAAAACATAGCCGCTTTTTGATAAAATCGAACAAAATAATAAAAGCTACTAACCAGCTTCCAGTCTTGAATCATTGCTTCAGGTCTTGTGTTCTAATATTTGTCAATTAATTTTTGGAATCAGTACTGGCATTTTCATTTTGTTTTCCTAACATTGGCTCAGCCATACTGATTAGAGCCACCCCTTTGTAGTTCTTTGCTAACATATATATAGCCCAATGTAGCACAATATATATTTTTTTCAAAGTTAATTTTCGTAAAAACCGCTTGAGAATAGGGCTACCAGTCCCTACAATTTTTCCCAATTTTTTATTTATTTATTTATTTATTTATTTTTGCTTTGGAGCGCTCCCGGTGCGCGCCCCGGGGAGCGCCCCGAAAAGCGTACTTTTATAAAGCGCCCCGGGGCGCGCTCCGGGGAGCGTCCCGTAAGCACCAATATCGCGAACGAAAACATGATCGTGACGTATCGCGTAGCCGCGTCCGCGTGATACGCAAGGCGTAAGCGCACCAGGAAGCACTCGAGGGAATACGATCATGCAACGTAAACATCCGACGCGCTTACGCGACGCGACACGGGGCGCGCCCCGTAAGCACGTCGGGTCATGTGACCTGAAAATTTATTGGTTCATAACAGTTTTGGTTTCATAATGATGAAGCCCCTGGTCATGTGACCTGAAAATAACACTTTTCATTGGTTCAATAATTTTTTTTTTTCAAAAGAATGAAAGACCCTACCTTTTTTCCTTATTCTGACTTTGTCCTTTGACTTAGGAAGACCTGTTTGTAGCTCTCTCTACCTTTTTTCTCAATATAATGGCTTCAGTTGTAGCAGCAGCTGGTGCATCTGCAGTGCACCACCACCACCACCAGAACCACCAAAAGGACCTCCTCAAGATATCATTGGTGGTCTTCAAGAAGAGGAAGAGGAGGAGGAGGAGGAGGGGAGTTTAAGATGGCTGGAAGAACACAATTCCCGATACCAGCCAAGACCACACATTATTTGGGAGTTTTTTTCTCTCCCAGAGGGGAAGAAAAAAGTCAATGCACCCAAGGTCAGTTGCAAAATCTGTGGCATGGAACTTTCCAGGGGAAACCCAAATAGAAAATATTCATTTGGGAACCACACAATTATACGCCACATGCAGCGCAAACATCCTATAAACTATTCTGCTGCAGAGATGAGGGAACTGTCCAGTAACCCTCCCCGATCAACAAGAACCAGCTCAAAAAGGAAGCAACCCACTGTATCTGCACCAGAGGAAAGTGAGACGATGCTGTACATTCAGCCCCGAATTGCAGATTTCAGAATTATCTGTAAATATTGTGGGAGACCATCTCCTACGGAGAGCAGAGCGTAAAGCTCATCGTCCTTGCTGGGGACAACCATAAATGCCCCAATCAACCCTAATTTTTTCTTTTATTTTTGTTTTTTGCTCCTGTTGAGCCATTTTCAATTCCCTGTTTTTTCGTTTTTCCCCATGAAAAATAAAAAAAAATCTAAAACTGTTCAGAAAATCGAAAAAAAAGTACAAAATGTTCAAAAAAACAATATAAAAAATATAAAACAACAAAAAGAAGAAAAAAAACAGTTCTTTTTAGAACTACCTCCAATTTCTAAAAAAAGGCTACATTTTTTAAAAACTCTATCATTCATTTTTCCCCATGGTACGCTCCCCGGTCCGCTCCCCGGTGCGCGTACCTGGCACTCCCCCGCGCCAAACAAAAAAAAAACATTTTTTTACCCCCGCGGCCCTTTTAAAGCCCCCACATCAAACCTAGGGGGTCAGGGGGGTCTACCCTGCCCCCTTATGGTCATTTCCCCCTTTGTTTTGGCCACCTCTTGTGTCTCTATACTACCGAGACACAAGATGGAGGCCGCTCCGGACTGTTTCGAATGTTTACAGACACCCAAGAGCCAATCAGATTTCCGTGCGCACCTCACGTGTCGCACCCGGGGCGCTCCCCGGAGCGCATACCGGGGCGCTGCCATAGATATATATATTTTTTGGAACCTAAATTACTCAAAATCCACTGGAGCACATATCTTGAGACATAGCAAAGGCACATCGGGCTACCAGTCCCTACAATTTTGCCAAGTTTGATGTAAATCCATTCAGCCGTTCGGGCTAAAAGTGAGGTTGACCGCCCTATGGAAATTAACATGGGGAAAACGCGTTTTGGGACCCCCCTTTTATCTCAGCTCCCGCTTGATGAATCCCCCCCAAATTTCAGGGAAGGACCGGAGCTCGAAGAGGCCATTTTGAGGAAATTTTCAGGCAGATTCGTCAACCGGCGCCAAAGTTATTCCAAATAGAATTTTGAGATTTAACATAGAAAAAAATCCTAACTATAACTACCTACTGGCGACTGCCAGTAGGTAATATATATATATATGTATATATATATATATATATATATATACATATATATATACATATATATATATATATATATACATATATATATATATATATATATATATATATATATATATATATATATATGGAAGAAAAGGTTGCCACCTAGGTGGGAATGCACTTACAGGTAGGAATTAATGCCAGCGCAAGGGCGCGAGCTGCGAACAGAGTCCCTTTCCTGCCAGACGCGTTTCAGGCCAACGCCCTCTTCAGTGGCAGCACATGTGACATGACGGCAGCTGCAGGCACCAGTAAATACCCTCAGTGATTATGCACAGGTGTAAAACCTGAAGCAATGCTTTCTGGGACTGGTGGTTGTTGCGGGGTGCTTGCGGGGTGCTTGCGGGGACATTGGCAATCCCTTTAAAACTTTTTTTGCATGCGAATGGCGGCGGCGACCCACTTGGGTTTTATCGAACCACCAGTCCCAGAAAGCATTGCTTCAGGTTTCACACCTGTGCATAATCACTGAGGGTATTTACTGGTGCCTGCAGCTGCCGTCATGTCACATGTGCTGCCACTGAAGAGGGCGTTGGCCCGAAACGCGTCTGGCAGGAAAGGGACTCTGTTCGCAGCTCGCGCCCTTGCGCTGGCATTAATTCCTACCTGTAAGTGCATTCCCACCTAGGTGGCAACCTTTTCTTCCATTTGTTAGCGGCCGGCCACGGTCGCGGGTTTGCACATCCGCGGACAAACTGCGGGTCCACGGCTGCCTCATTTGGCCAGCTTTTTGTGGTACAGGAGGTGCCTTTACTTGCGGGGTGCTTGCGGGGACATTGGCAATCCCTTTAAAACTTTTTTTGCATGCGAATGGCGGCGGCGACCCACTTGGGTTTTATCGAACCACCAGTCCCAGAAAGCATTGCTTCAGGTTTCACACCTGTGCATAATCACTGAGGGTATTTACTGGTGCCTGCAGCTGCCGTCATGTCACATGTGCTGCCACTGAAGAGGGCGTTGGCCCGAAACGCGTCTGGCAGGAAAGGGACTCTGTTCGCAGCTCGCGCCCTTGCGCTGGCATTAATTCCTACCTGTAAGTGCATTCCCACCTAGGTGGCAACCTTTTCTTCCATTTGTTAGCGGCCGGCCACGGTCGCGGGTTTGCACATCCGCGGACAAACTGCGGGTCCACGGCTGCCTCATTTGGCCAGCTTTTTGTGGTACAGGAGGTGCCTTTACTTGCGGGGTGCTTGCGGGGACATTGGCAATCCCTTTAAAACTTTTTTTGCATGCGAATGGCGGCGGCGACCCACTTGGGTTTTATCGAACCACCAGTCCCAGAAAGCATTGCTTCAGGTTTCACACCTGTGCATAATCACTGAGGGTATTTACTGGTGCCTGCAGCTGCCGTCATGTCACATGTGCTGCCACTGAAGAGGGCGTTGGCCCGAAACGCGTCTGGCAGGAAAGGGACTCTGTTCGCAGCTCGCGCCCTTGCGCTGGCATTAATTCCTACCTGTAAGTGCATTCCCACCTAGGTGGCAACCTTTTCTTCCATTTGTTAGCGGCCGGCCACGGTCGCGGGTTTGCACATCCGCGGACAAACTGCGGGTCCACGGCTGCCTCATTTGGCCAGCTTTTTGTGGTACAGGAGGTGCCTTTACTTGCGGGGTGCTTGCGGGGACATTGGCAATCCCTTTAAAACTTTTTTTGCATGCGAATGGCGGCGGCGACCCACTTGGGTTTTATCGAACCACCAGTCCCAGAAAGCATTGCTTCAGGTTTCACACCTGTGCATAATCACTGAGGGTATTTACTGGTGCCTGCAGCTGCCGTCATGTCACATGTGCTGCCACTGAAGAGGGCGTTGGCCCGAAACGCGTCTGGCAGGAAAGGGACTCTGTTCGCAGCTCGCGCCCTTGCGCTGGCATTAATTCCTACCTGTAAGTGCATTCCCACCTAGGTGGCAACCTTTTCTTCCATTTGTTAGCGGCCGGCCACGGTCGCGGGTTTGCACATCCGCGGACAAACTGCGGGTCCACGGCTGCCTCATTTGGCCAGCTTTTTGTGGTACAGGAGGTGCCTTTACTTGCGGGGTGCTTGCGGGGACATTGGCAATCCCTTTAAAACTTTTTTTGCATGCGAATGGCGGCGGCGACCCACTTGGGTTTTATCGAACCACCAGTCCCAGAAAGCATTGCTTCAGGTTTCACACCTGTGCATAATCACTGAGGGTATTTACTGGTGCCTGCAGCTGCCGTCATGTCACATGTGCTGCCACTGAAGAGGGCGTTGGCCCGAAACGCGTCTGGCAGGAAAGGGACTCTGTTCGCAGCTCGCGCCCTTGCGCTGGCATTAATTCCTACCTGTAAGTGCATTCCCACCTAGGTGGCAACCTTTTCTTCCATTTGTTAGCGGCCGGCCACGGTCGCGGGTTTGCACATCCGCGGACAAACTGCGGGTCCACGGCTGCCTCATTTGGCCAGCTTTTTGTGGTACAGGAGGTGCCTTTACTTGCGGGGTGCTTGCGGGGACATTGGCAATCCCTTTAAAACTTTTTTTGCATGCGAATGGCGGCGGCGACCCACTTGGGTTTTATCGAACCACCAGTCCCAGAAAGCATTGCTTCAGGTTTCACACCTGTGCATAATCACTGAGGGTATTTACTGGTGCCTGCAGCTGCCGTCATGTCACATGTGCTGCCACTGAAGAGGGCGTTGGCCCGAAACGCGTCTGGCAGGAAAGGGACTCTGTTCGCAGCTCGCGCCCTTGCGCTGGCATTAATTCCTACCTGTAAGTGCATTCCCACCTAGGTGGCAACCTTTTCTTCCATTTGTTAGCGGCCGGCCACGGTCGCGGGTTTGCACATCCGCGGACAAACTGCGGGTCCACGGCTGCCTCATTTGGCCAGCTTTTTGTGGTACAGGAGGTGCCTTTACTTGCGGGGTGCTTGCGGGGACATTGGCAATCCCTTTAAAACTTTTTTTGCATGCGAATGGCGGCGGCGACCCACTTGGGTTTTATCAAACCACCAGTCCCAGAAAGCATTGCTTCAGGTTTCACACCTGTGCATAATCACTGAGGGTATTTACTGGTGCCTGCAGCTGCCGTCATGTCACATGTGCTGCCACTGAAGAGGGCGTTGGCCCGAAACGCGTCTGGCAGGAAAGGGACTCTGTTCGCAGCTCGCGCCCTTGCGCTGGCATTAATTCCTACCTGTAAGTGCATTCCCACCTAGGTGGCAACCTTTTCTTCCATTTGTTAGCGGCCGGCCACGGTCGCGGGTTTGCACATCCGCGGACAAACTGCGGGTCCACGGCTGCCTCATTTGGCCAGCTTTTTGTGGTACAGGAGGTGCCTTTACTTGCGGGGTGCTTGCGGGGACATTGGCAATCCCTTTAAAACTTTTTTTGCATGCGAATGGCGGCGGCGACCCACTTGGGTTTTATCGAACCACCAGTCCCAGAAAGCATTGCTTCAGGTTTCACACCTGTGCATAATCACTGAGGGTATTTACTGGTGCCTGCAGCTGCCGTCATGTCACATGTGCTGCCACTGAAGAGGGCGTTGGCCCGAAACGCGTCTGGCAGGAAAGGGACTCTGTTCGCAGCTCGCGCCCTTGCGCTGGCATTAATTCCTACCTGTAAGTGCATTCCCACCTAGGTGGCAACCTTTTCTTCCATTTGTTAGCGGCCGGCCACGGTCGCGGGTTTGCACATCCGCGGACAAACTGCGGGTCCACGGCTGCCTCATTTGGCCAGCTTTTTGTGGTACAGGAGGTGCCTTTACTTGCGGGGTGCTTGCGGGGACATTGGCAATCCCTTTAAAACTTTTTTTGCATGCGAATGGCGGCGGCGACCCACTTGGGTTTTATCGAACCACCAGTCCCAGAAAGCATTGCTTCAGGTTTCACACCTGTGCATAATCACTGAGGGTATTTACTGGTGCCTGCAGCTGCCGTCATGTCACATGTGCTGCCACTGAAGAGGGCGTTGGCCCGAAACGCGTCTGGCAGGAAAGGGACTCTGTTCGCAGCTCGCGCCCTTGCGCTGGCATTAATTCCTACCTGTAAGTGCATTCCCACCTAGGTGGCAACCTTTTCTTCCATATATATATATATATATATCCAGAAATAAAAGTTTGCTCATTCAGAGAAGCCACGAGGTAAGTGAAGCATTTCCGCATTTATTTGAAGGCAGCTGCATACAGGCGAACACAGGAAAACAAACCACCAAAGTTCAAAGCGCCAGACCGGTTTCGGGATAGTCACCCTTTCTCAATGGCGTTCTGTCTGTAAATGCCGTAGTTTCCTCGTGCACTGAATTTCAAAGAACCTGCCTTGTTGGGCGTGGCTGTGTGAGCAGCCTCCTGGGTCTTGTAGTGCCACGATGTTTTTCTCTAGTGAGTCCGTATTCACAGCAGAAAATTAAAACAGATGAAACCCATGTGGGTTGGGAATTGCGTCTTGTTGAAACGCCTGATGTCCTTATCAGCTGTCTTGGGGCACCCACCCCCCTAAAGTAATGACACCAGGTGGCATCATCACAGGTCCGCAGCGCGGCAGGCTTCTCATACGACCGAGCACAGCCGTTTTAATCCAGAAATAAAAGTTTGCTCATTCAGAGAAGCCACGAGGTAAGTGAAGCATTTCCGCATTTATTTGAAGGCAGCTGCATACAGGCGAACACAGGAAAACAAACCACCAAAGTTCAAAGCGCCAGACCGGTTTCGGGATAGTCACCCTTTCTCAATGGCGTTCTGTCTGTAAATGCCGTAGTTTCCTCGTGCACTGAATTTCAAAGAACCTGCCTTGTTGGGCGTGGCTGTGTGAGCAGCCTCCTGGGTCTTGTAGTGCCACGATGTTTTTCTCTAGTGAGTCCGTATTCACAGCAGAAAATTAAAACAGATGAAACCCATGTGGGTTGGGAATTGCGTCTTGTTGAAACGCCTGATGTCCTTATCAGCTGTCTTGGGGCACCCACCCCCCTAAAGTAATGACACCAGGTGGCATCATCACAGGTCCGCAGCGCGGCAGGCTTCTCATACGACCGAGCACAGCCGTTTTAATCCAGAAATAAAAGTTTGCTCATTCAGAGAAGCCACGAGGTAAGTGAAGCATTTCCGCATTTATTTGAAGGCAGCTGCATACAGGCGAACACAGGAAAACAAACCACCAAAGTTCAAAGCGCCAGACCGGTTTCGGGATAGTCACCCTTTCTCAATGGCGTTCTGTCTGTAAATGCCGTAGTTTCCTCGTGCACTGAATTTCAAAGAACCTGCCTTGTTGGGCGTGGCTGTGTGAGCAGCCTCCTGGGTCTTGTAGTGCCACGATGTTTTTCTCTAGTGAGTCCGTATTCACAGCAGAAAATTAAAACAGATGAAACCCATGTGGGTTGGGAATTGCGTCTTGTTGAAACGCCTGATGTCCTTATCAGCTGTCTTGGGGCACCCACCCCCCTAAAGTAATGACACCAGGTGGCATCATCACAGGTCCGCAGCGCGGCAGGCTTCTCATACGACCGAGCACAGCCGTTTTAATCCAGAAATAAAAGTTTGCTCATTCAGAGAAGCCACGAGGTAAGTGAAGCATTTCCGCATTTATTTGAAGGCAGCTGCATACAGGCGAACACAGGAAAACAAACCACCAAAGTTCAAAGCGCCAGACCGGTTTCGGGATAGTCACCCTTTCTCAATGGCGTTCTGTCTGTAAATGCCGTAGTTTCCTCGTGCACTGAATTTCAAAGAACCTGCCTTGTTGGGCGTGGCTGTGTGAGCAGCCTCCTGGGTCTTGTAGTGCCACGATGTTTTTCTCTAGTGAGTCCGTATTCACAGCAGAAAATTAAAACAGATGAAACCCATGTGGGTTGGGAATTGCGTCTTGTTGAAACGCCTGATGTCCTTATCAGCTGTCTTGGGGCACCCACCCCCCTAAAGTAATGACACCAGGTGGCATCATCACAGGTCCGCAGCGCGGCAGGCTTCTCATACGACCGAGCACAGCCGTTTTAATCCAGAAATAAAAGTTTGCTCATTCAGAGAAGCCACGAGGTAAGTGAAGCATTTCCGCATTTATTTGAAGGCAGCTGCATACAGGCGAACACAGGAAAACAAACCACCAAAGTTCAAAGCGCCAGACCGGTTTCGGGATAGTCACCCTTTCTCAATGGCGTTCTGTCTGTAAATGCCGTAGTTTCCTCGTGCACTGAATTTCAAAGAACCTGCCTTGTTGGGCGTGGCTGTGTGAGCAGCCTCCTGGGTCTTGTAGTGCCACGATGTTTTTCTCTAGTGAGTCCGTATTCACAGCAGAAAATTAAAACAGATGAAACCCATGTGGGTTGGGAATTGCGTCTTGTTGAAACGCCTGATGTCCTTATCAGCTGTCTTGGGGCACCCACCCCCCTAAAGTAATGACACCAGGTGGCATCATCACAGGTCCGCAGCGCGGCAGGCTTCTCATACGACCGAGCACAGCCGTTTTAATCCAGAAATAAAAGTTTGCTCATTCAGAGAAGCCACGAGGTAAGTGAAGCATTTCCGCATTTATTTGAAGGCAGCTGCATACAGGCGAACACAGGAAAACAAACCACCAAAGTTCAAAGCGCCAGACCGGTTTCGGGATAGTCACCCTTTCTCAATGGCGTTCTGTCTGTAAATGCCGTAGTTTCCTCGTGCACTGAATTTCAAAGAACCTGCCTTGTTGGGCGTGGCTGTGTGAGCAGCCTCCTGGGTCTTGTAGTGCCACGATGTTTTTCTCTAGTGAGTCCGTATTCACAGCAGAAAATTAAAACAGATGAAACCCATGTGGGTTGGGAATTGCGTCTTGTTGAAACGCCTGATGTCCTTATCAGCTGTCTTGGGGCACCCACCCCCCTAAAGTAATGACACCAGGTGGCATCATCACAGGTCCGCAGCGCGGCAGGCTTCTCATACGACCGAGCACAGCCGTTTTAATCCAGAAATAAAAGTTTGCTCATTCAGAGAAGCCACGAGGTAAGTGAAGCATTTCCGCATTTATTTGAAGGCAGCTGCATACAGGCGAACACAGGAAAACAAACCACCAAAGTTCAAAGCGCCAGACCGGTTTCGGGATAGTCACCCTTTCTCAATGGCGTTCTGTCTGTAAATGCCGTAGTTTCCTCGTGCACTGAATTTCAAAGAACCTGCCTTGTTGGGCGTGGCTGTGTGAGCAGCCTCCTGGGTCTTGTAGTGCCACGATGTTTTTCTCTAGTGAGTCCGTAAGGGTGACTATCCCGAAACCGGTCTGGCGCTTTGAACTTTGGTGGTTTGTTTTCCTGTGTTCGCCTGTATGCAGCTGCCTTCAAATAAATGCGGAAATGCTTCACTTACCTCGTGGCTTCTCTGAATGAGCAAACTTTTACTTCTGGATTAAAACGGCTGTGCTCGGTCGTATGAGAAGCCTGCCGCGCTGCGGACCTGTGATGATGCCACCTGGTGTCATTACTTTAGGGAGGTGGGTGCCCCAAGACAGCTGATAAGGACATCAGGCGTTTCAACAAGACGCAATTCCCAACCCACATGGGTTTCATCTGATCTGTTTTAATTTTCTGCTGTGAATACGGACTCACTAGAGAAAAACATCGTGGCACTACAAGACCCAGGAGGCTGCTCACACAGCCACGCCCAACAAGGCAGGTTCTTTGAAATTCAGTGCACGAGGAAACTACGGCATTTACAGACAGAACGCCATTGAGAAAGGGTGACTATCCCGAAACCGGTCTGGCGCTTTGAACTTTGGTGGTTTGTTTTCCTGTGTTCGCCTGTATGCAGCTGCCTTCAAATAAATGCGGAAATGCTTCACTTACCTCGTGGCTTCTCTGAATGAGCAAACTTTTACTTCTGGATTAAAACGGCTGTGCTCGGTCGTATGAGAAGCCTGCCGCGCTGCGGACCTGTGATGATGCCACCTGGTGTCATTACTTTAGGGAGGTGGGTGCCCCAAGACAGCTGATAAGGACATCAGGCGTTTCAACAAGACGCAATTCCCAACCCACATGGGTTTCATCTGATCTGTTTTAAT
Source organism: Lissotriton vulgaris (assembly GCF_964263255.1). Classification (NCBI taxonomy): domain Eukaryota; kingdom Metazoa; phylum Chordata; class Amphibia; order Caudata; family Salamandridae; genus Lissotriton; species Lissotriton vulgaris. The sequence continues at coordinate 1,529,625,806 of NC_141685.1, read as the reverse complement.
TTTCTGCTGTGAATACGGACTCACTAGAGAAAAACATCGTGGCACTACAAGACCCAGGAGGCTGCTCACACAGCCACGCCCAACAAGGCAGGTTCTTTGAAATTCAGTGCACGAGGAAACTACGGCATTTACAGACAGAACGCCATTGAGAAAGGGTGACTATCCCGAAACCGGTCTGGCGCTTTGAACTTTGGTGGTTTGTTTTCCTGTGTTCGCCTGTATGCAGCTGCCTTCAAATAAATGCGGAAATGCTTCACTTACCTCGTGGCTTCTCTGAATGAGCAAACTTTTACTTCTGGATTAAAACGGCTGTGCTCGGTCGTATGAGAAGCCTGCCGCGCTGCGGACCTGTGATGATGCCACCTGGTGTCATTACTTTAGGGAGGTGGGTGCCCCAAGACAGCTGATAAGGACATCAGGCGTTTCAACAAGACGCAATTCCCAACCCACATGGGTTTCATCTGATCTGTTTTAATTTTCTGCTGTGAATACGGACTCACTAGAGAAAAACATCGTGGCACTACAAGACCCAGGAGGCTGCTCACACAGCCACGCCCAACAAGGCAGGTTCTTTGAAATTCAGTGCACGAGGAAACTACGGCATTTACAGACAGAACGCCATTGAGAAAGGGTGACTATCCCGAAACCGGTCTGGCGCTTTGAACTTTGGTGGTTTGTTTTCCTGTGTTCGCCTGTATGCAGCTGCCTTCAAATAAATGCGGAAATGCTTCACTTACCTCGTGGCTTCTCTGAATGAGCAAACTTTTACTTCTGGATTAAAACGGCTGTGCTCGGTCGTATGAGAAGCCTGCCGCGCTGCGGACCTGTGATGATGCCACCTGGTGTCATTACTTTAGGGAGGTGGGTGCCCCAAGACAGCTGATAAGGACATCAGGCGTTTCAACAAGACGCAATTCCCAACCCACATGGGTTTCATCTGATCTGTTTTAATTTTCTGCTGTGAATACGGACTCACTAGAGAAAAACATCGTGGCACTACAAGACCCAGGAGGCTGCTCACACAGCCACGCCCAACAAGGCAGGTTCTTTGAAATTCAGTGCACGAGGAAACTACGGCATTTACAGACAGAACGCCATTGAGAAAGGGTGACTATCCCGAAACCGGTCTGGCGCTTTGAACTTTGGTGGTTTGTTTTCCTGTGTTCGCCTGTATGCAGCTGCCTTCAAATAAATGCGGAAATGCTTCACTTACCTCGTGGCTTCTCTGAATGAGCAAACTTTTACTTCTGGATTAAAACGGCTGTGCTCGGTCGTATGAGAAGCCTGCCGCGCTGCGGACCTGTGATGATGCCACCTGGTGTCATTACTTTAGGGAGGTGGGTGCCCCAAGACAGCTGATAAGGACATCAGGCGTTTCAACAAGACGCAATTCCCAACCCACATGGGTTTCATCTGATCTGTTTTAATTTTCTGCTGTGAATACGGACTCACTAGAGAAAAACATCGTGGCACTACAAGACCCAGGAGGCTGCTCACACAGCCACGCCCAACAAGGCAGGTTCTTTGAAATTCAGTGCACGAGGAAACTACGGCATTTACAGACAGAACGCCATTGAGAAAGGGTGACTATCCCGAAACCGGTCTGGCGCTTTGAACTTTGGTGGTTTGTTTTCCTGTGTTCGCCTGTATGCAGCTGCCTTCAAATAAATGCGGAAATGCTTCACTTACCTCGTGGCTTCTCTGAATGAGCAAACTTTTACTTCTGGATTAAAACGGCTGTGCTCGGTCGTATGAGAAGCCTGCCGCGCTGCGGACCTGTGATGATGCCACCTGGTGTCATTACTTTAGGGAGGTGGGTGCCCCAAGACAGCTGATAAGGACATCAGGCGTTTCAACAAGACGCAATTCCCAACCCACATGGGTTTCATCTGATCTGTTTTAATTTTCTGCTGTGAATACGGACTCACTAGAGAAAAACATCGTGGCACTACAAGACCCAGGAGGCTGCTCACACAGCCACGCCCAACAAGGCAGGTTCTTTGAAATTCAGTGCACGAGGAAACTACGGCATTTACAGACAGAACGCCATTGAGAAAGGGTGACTATCCCGAAACCGGTCTGGCGCTTTGAACTTTGGTGGTTTGTTTTCCTGTGTTCGCCTGTATGCAGCTGCCTTCAAATAAATGCGGAAATGCTTCACTTACCTCGTGGCTTCTCTGAATGAGCAAACTTTTACTTCTGGATTAAAACGGCTGTGCTCGGTCGTATGAGAAGCCTGCCGCGCTGCGGACCTGTGATGATGCCACCTGGTGTCATTACTTTAGGGAGGTGGGTGCCCCAAGACAGCTGATAAGGACATCAGGCGTTTCAACAAGACGCAATTCCCAACCCACATGGGTTTCATCTGATCTGTTTTAATTTTCTGCTGTGAATACGGACTCACTAGAGAAAAACATCGTGGCACTACAAGACCCAGGAGGCTGCTCACACAGCCACGCCCAACAAGGCAGGTTCTTTGAAATTCAGTGCACGAGGAAACTACGGCATTTACAGACAGAACGCCATTGAGAAAGGGTGACTATCCCGAAACCGGTCTGGCGCTTTGAACTTTGGTGGTTTGTTTTCCTGTGTTCGCCTGTATGCAGCTGCCTTCAAATAAATGCGGAAATGCTTCACTTACCTCGTGGCTTCTCTGAATGAGCAAACTTTTACTTCTGGATTAAAACGGCTGTGCTCGGTCGTATGAGAAGCCTGCCGCGCTGCGGACCTGTGATGATGCCACCTGGTGTCATTACTTTAGGGAGGTGGGTGCCCCAAGACAGCTGATAAGGACATCAGGCGTTTCAACAAGACGCAATTCCCAACCCACATGGGTTTCATCTGATCTGTTTTAATTTTCTGCTGTGAATACGGACTCACTAGAGAAAAACATCGTGGCACTACAAGACCCAGGAGGCTGCTCACACAGCCACGCCCAACAAGGCAGGTTCTTTGAAATTCAGTGCACGAGGAAACTACGGCATTTACAGACAGAACGCCATTGAGAAAGGGTGACTATCCCGAAACCGGTCTGGCGCTTTGAACTTTGGTGGTTTGTTTTCCTGTGTTCGCCTGTATGCAGCTGCCTTCAAATAAATGCGGAAATGCTTCACTTACCTCGTGGCTTCTCTGAATGAGCAAACTTTTACTTCTGGATTAAAACGGCTGTGCTCGGTCGTATGAGAAGCCTGCCGCGCTGCGGACCTGTGATGATGCCACCTGGTGTCATTACTTTAGGGAGGTGGGTGCCCCAAGACAGCTGATAAGGACATCAGGCGTTTCAACAAGACGCAATTCCCAACCCACATGGGTTTCATCTGATCTGTTTTAATTTTCTGCTGTGAATACGGACTCACTAGAGAAAAACATCGTGGCACTACAAGACCCAGGAGGCTGCTCACACAGCCACGCCCAACAAGGCAGGTTCTTTGAAATTCAGTGCACGAGGAAACTACGGCATTTACAGACAGAACGCCATTGAGAAAGGGTGACTATCCCGAAACCGGTCTGGCGCTTTGAACTTTGGTGGTTTGTTTTCCTGTGTTCGCCTGTATGCAGCTGCCTTCAAATAAATGCGGAAATGCTTCACTTACCTCGTGGCTTCTCTGAATGAGCAAACTTTTACTTCTGGATTAAAACGGCTGTGCTCGGTCGTATGAGAAGCCTGCCGCGCTGCGGACCTGTGATGATGCCACCTGGTGTCATTACTTTAGGGAGGTGGGTGCCCCAAGACAGCTGATAAGGACATCAGGCGTTTCAACAAGACGCAATTCCCAACCCACATGGGTTTCATCTGATCTGTTTTAATTTTCTGCTGTGAATACGGACTCACTAGAGAAAAACATCGTGGCACTACAAGACCCAGGAGGCTGCTCACACAGCCACGCCCAACAAGGCAGGTTCTTTGAAATTCAGTGCACGAGGAAACTACGGCATTTACAGACAGAACGCCATTGAGAAAGGGTGACTATCCCGAAACCGGTCTGGCGCTTTGAACTTTGGTGGTTTGTTTTCCTGTGTTCGCCTGTATGCAGCTGCCTTCAAATAAATGCGGAAATGCTTCACTTACCTCGTGGCTTCTCTGAATGAGCAAACTTTTACTTCTGGATATATATATATATATATATATATATATATATTACCTACTGGCGATAGCCAGTAGGTATATATAGTTAGGATTTTTTATATATGGAACTTTTGAAAATTCTATGTCTAATAACTTTGGCGTTTGTGGACGGAATCGGCTGAAATTTTCAGGAAAATGGCACATTTTGTTTCTGAGCAGCCCCTGAAATTTGGGGAGGTTTTGTCAAGGGGGGGCCGAGAAAAAAGGGGGGTCCCAAAACGCGTTTTTCCCATTCATTTTTCCATAGGGCGTTTGGCCTCACTTTTAGCTCGAACGGCTGAATGGATTTACACGAAACTTGGCAAAATTGTAGGGACTGCTAGCCCGATGTGCCTTTGCTGGGTCTCAATATATGTGCTCCAGTGGATTTTGAGAAATTAACGTTTAAAAAAACAGATATATCTGTGACAGCGTCCTGGATAGCGCTCCAGATCGCGTACTTTTCGCGTAACGGAGCTTTGCGAAGCGAAGCTGATTGGCTCTCTGGTGTCTGTCAACATTCTAAACAGTCCGGTGTGGCCGCCATCTTGTCTCTCGGTAGGATCGAGAGAGAAGAAGAGGAGAAAAACGAAGGGCGAATTTAATGAAAGGGGGCAAGGTAGACCCTTCTTGACCCCTTAGGAATGATGTTGGGGTTATTAAAGGGTCCCGTGGGGCAAATAAAAAAAAATTGTTTTTTTGCGGAAGAAGCGCTTTCCGGTTCGCGAACTGGGTAGCGAATCGGGACGCGAAACGGGAATTCGCCATTTTGTGTTTCGTTTTAATTAAATTACAAGATGGAGGAACAACAATTTGAGAAATGGGTATAAGGGGGTATGGGAGACGTATCCTGACCCCCTATGTTTTCTGAGGGTGGCTGAGGATGCTCATATATGTTGATACTTGTCTTCCAGCGGCTGTGCGTGAGCGTTTTTTTTTTTTTTTGCTGCGTGATGTCTGTTAACGTTCGATTCGAAGGAAATCAGGAAGTGTATAGGCACCATATTCAAACCCTTTTTCCCATCCCATCAGCCGTTAAGTCACCATTTTTCCGTACTTTAATGGACGTTCCGAAGTGACCTGCAGAAAAGAGGGAAAAAGAAGGGGCGGGGGCAGCGTTTAAAACACATCAGCGCGCATAAACCCGAAAAGTCTTTTCCTTACTACATACTCGGCCTATCTCCACGGGATGCAGTCCCTACCATCTCGGCGTTTAAGCCCAGGGGGGACCGGTAATGTGGGAGAGATAATTATCGGAGGCCTGTGGATAGCATAGGTCGCCCAAGTGTGGCATTACGGATCGTGTGCAGGGGAGGTTCAAAACAATGGGCAGTCGGTGTAACGTGGGGGCGAGCTCGTGCTCTCCTTTGAGGAAGAGAGATAATCTACAGTGGTACGGGGTCGTTTTAGTTCGTACTAGGGGGGCCAGGTGACATTCCTTCGGGGTGGCTTAGGGGCATTTAAAACAACTTCCCTGATACAGGTAGCATATAATGTAGAGGCTAAATACCAGGATCTTTATCGATTGCTTTATGCTGTACAAAAATGAAAAACACATACAAGAAACCTGGACCATTCATATTTGCAATGCTTCTGCGTACTATACTTTTTAACCCTTAACTAATCGAGCTGCTTCATTTCACCTGCTTTTTTTTTTTTTATATCAGAAACAGTGGCCATTTAAAAGAAACTTACCAATCTACGCATTACAACTACGTTTGCTTTTTCAAAAACCTTTAATAAAAATGTTGGTGCACAAATACGGGCCTACAACCCCGTGGGCCAGCCACGGAGCAGGCTGGAACTGTAAATGGGGGAGGGGGGGTATTTATTTGTGGAAAACATAACAGAGTCAGTGGTCGTTGATTTCATAGTAAAAAGTGCAAGAAGTGCAACAAAATCATATCGATAATTCATTGTGAGCAAGTACCAAAAGTGTCGACATTTCGAACCTTCAATAAATACAGTAATCAATGATGCATTAGAACTTAATATCAATTCATTGTCCGAACGTGTAATCAGTACAAGTCCCATGTCAATTCATTGTTCGAACGTATAATCGATACCCATCCCGGATCAATTAATTGTCCGAACATATAATCAGTCTTATCCCATATCAATTCATGTGCTAAAAACTGCATACATATCTCATGATATCAAGGCTGAGCAATCGGGGCACAACAAGGAGTTGAGAGTTTCATTTGTACCGGCGCCATTTTGGGTGAGGTCAGGAAGTTCCAAGTATAGTCAAAATGTCTCCACCAACTCGTGGTTGGACCGGGACCTCTTTCGGCAGTCCGAAAGTTTTCGTTGAAGGGTAGCAGAGGGGACTGGCGACATGAGCCATCAGTCAAAGAGTGGTGGAAGGCAACAATCTCTCCTACCGGGTCATACTGGTGTCCCACCGGAACTGATCAAGTTGGTAGTCTTGCAGGATTTTGGTCATTTCAAGACTGAGACCGGCGCCGGCATGAGTGCGCCAACGTCCTGCGGCTACGTCGTGGTCGTTCCGTGGGTGATCATGGCAGTCATTCCCCATCGGGGGTGTCTGCGGGGGTCGGGCCCCCCGTGGCTCTTATAGAATCTTCAAAGTTGAGCAGAACGTTTCTGGACGCAGGACTCATTTTCTAGCTGAACTCAGAAGCGTCGTTGCACCGCAACAGTGGACGAGACCCCCGCTGGGTGAGCGGAGCATCATTGCCTCGCAATAGTGGACGAGACCTTTTGTTGGGTGAGTAGAGCGTTGGGGGTGCAGCTGAGGGCCTCTCCCTCCCAGCGCACCCCACACCGACACCTGGCGTTGATATCCGTGATGTCCGGACCAGGCGATAAGAGGGGGGGGTCGGAGGCAGAGGCAAGACATCCCCCCCCCGTGGCCTGCAGGGCGCCGCTTCAGGACCGAACGGGGAGCTCATACCAAGCCGGGGCCAGACCAGGAGATACGAGGGGAGGGGGGGGGGTCGGTGGCATGTGCAAGACATCCCCCCCGTTGTCGTAGCCATTATTGAAGAAAGAAGAAGAATCCTGTCGGCCTCGGCTCCTCTCCTGGTCCACCTTATGCGACGACCTCCCCGGCCGACGGCTGCCAGCAGGACCCGCCCTACACGTGCCGAAGGCCTCGTCTTCTGGATGGGCGTAGTCGCGAACCTGTTGCACTTCGGGAGTTTCCGGAATGGGGGTAGGTATCTGCTGATTTGTATCTATTTCATGTTACCGTTATTGGGCATGGCGGGCGGTGGGACAGACATGCTTGGAGCAGTGGGGGGGTGGCGGAGCCTAGCTACCTCGTGGCTGCCGTAACGTCAAGCTTGGCTTCTCTCACCACTTTCATGTTTCTTATTTCTAGCGAAGTCAAAAACTCATCAGTGGCCTACTGATTTTGTTCGATTTCTTTCCCTTCCTTTTCAAGTGTGTTTCATGCTAAAGTTTCTGTTTAACAGGATACAGTGATTACTTCGTATTTTACATATGTCTTTTTTATTAGGGGTACCCTCCGGTTGAGCCAGATGATGTACCTCTAATAAATGGTCCGGGTGGAACTAGTTTATCAATCAGTGGGGAGTAGATGGGCATGACAGATTACAACGGGGGACAAAGGTCCGCATTACCCACCCTTCACTACTTGCAAAGACTAGACAGAATATTTCTATTCCACGTTATTTGCAAATAGAGAATACCTCGAAAGAACTATTCCTTGAACAATAAATGTCCAGCCAATCAATCAATCAGTGGGGAGAAAAACAGGTATGACGGATTACAAAGGGGGACAAAAGACCGCATTACCTATCCTTCACTATCTGCAAAGGGAGACAGAATATTCCTATTCTTCTCTGTTTGTAGACAGGGAATATCTCAAAGAGCAATAATCAATAAAAAATGAACAACTTTAAGGTAAATACTCACAATATGACTACTCAACGAAGTTAAAAAGTAATGGATATAGGTACTTGAGAGGTTTTCGGTGGCAGATAATCTACAATATACACTTGTACATATGAGTCTGATACAGGGATCTCTGTATAACTATGGATAATTAGATATTAGGATGGCATACAAAGCTCCTAACCTTCTTACTTTTTCTCTTAAAGGGTTCCAAATTGGGGACAAATATTGGGCTGCGCTCTAGAGGTTGACGGTGTTGCTCCACTGGTACTCGGGCCTTCTCATGAAGCAGAAGGAGCCGCTCTCAATCTCCTTAACTCTTCCCTTGCAAAGTTGACCGGATTCTTAGTCTGCAACTGCTTCAGCATACTTGCAGTTCCACACCAGTCCTTTTTATTGGGGTCTCCTCTTGAAAGCAGTCTTGCATATGCGGCAAGTAACTTTTCTTGCATTCACCTTTTTTAAGACTTGTGAAAATTAATTTCAAAACATTCAATAAATACGGTGTTACTATGCATTGTGTCAAATGCTTTATTAAAAATATGCAGAAAATGTTCCCTTTATTTGTTGTTAAGGTCTTTACAAGAGAATTTGAAAGGAGAAAGTAGGAGATGAATAACACATGTAGGACGTTATATCTCAAACTGCAAAAATTGATAAAAAGGGTGGACCAAAGTCTGCATGTACAATGCCAGTGGAATCGTTTCAGGCACACTGCGAAGATTTAAAAAAATATAAATATTGTCAAGTTTTACTTTGACTTGTGATGTTTGATCTCATTTAGTCACTTCAATCTAATTTTAAACACTAATTTTCTTTTTGTTTTGCAGATTAACTACAATACTTATTTTGGACTCCATATTATATGTTGTTTATTATATTGTTTTGTTACTTATAGTTCTAGTTATTTATTGTAGTGTTGTCTTTTAGTTATAGTTCCAGTTATTGTTTTAATAAAAGTTAATTAAAAAAGTACATACGTCTGTTTTTTTGTGGGGGTAGCAGTCATCAATAGAAATTATATTTATAATTTGAAGTATAATGCTGAAGCTCACTCATTAGCAACATATTGTGGTGAACTTTTAACCTATGTGCTGACGTAAGTGTTCCATAAACTAGTACTATGGTAACAGGCAAAATACTGTTTTGGGGTAGGGTATAATACGCAGGAATGCTGTAAAAATAAATGGGCAAGGGCTGTTTTGTTTTCCACTGTTGCAACATAAAGTGATTGATAAGAATCCGATAATCAGGCCTATCAGCGACTAAGACAGCAGGCCAAGTCTCTTTTGCTCAACGGCTCCCTCATGGGACGAAGAAACGCCCTTTTTCTCGAAATAGGAATATTTTACTTGCAGGACAGTTGTTAATTTCCCGTGAAAATACATTAGCCTGGAACATTGTTAGTGATAAACTGTAAATGCATCTGGGTCCTTTGCTTAAAAAATAAAATATAAAATATATTTTTGAATTAGAATAGGAATACATTTTACAGCTTTTGATATTTGCTATTAAAAAACCATTGAAATTCACTGAAAAAACCATAGGTTATAGACCATATATAGTTAGGGATTAGCATTTACAAAACCTTAATTTACTCGCACAAAACCATAGAAATTCACATATATAGTTAGTTGCAATAACTATATATCGCGCACCCGCAATCCACTGCTGATGATGTCACATATTACATCATTCATGACATGGTCAGTGACATCACTGATGACATCACTGATGACATCTCAAATGACATCACTGATCACATCACTGATGACATCATTCATGTGATAATACGATGAACCTCTTCAGACTCTAATATAACCTTAGATACACTCAGTGTAAACAGACACTTACAGACTGTCACTCATCCATGGAGTTACTCACACACCTAGTCAGTCATGCAAAGAATCAATCCCACCTCCATTTCCTCAACTACACAGTTATACACACCTTACTTATTCGAACATATACTAACACATATTTACTCTTTTATACAATCACTGATACAAGTTTACAATGATCCATACAGCCACTCACACATTCACTGGCTCTTATACACAGTAATTTATATATGTCAACTCTCACATGTACTGTGTTTTACATATGTACTTACTTTGACATGTAGCACTGAGATATCCATTCACTCACCAATACACTCATGCACACAGTCAACCACCCATACAGCTGTTTCCACATGCAGTTTTGAACCCATACATCTAGTGAATCAACTGTTCATACATCTATGCACAGAGTCACACACCTCCCAGACACCCACACACACACACTCACTCTCCCATACAAATACTTGGGCAACCAATCAATAACCCATATAGTTATTCATATAGCTACTGATCAACACATGCAGCAGTTTACGGAACAGATATAATGATGCACAAATTAAGACAGTTTAGTCAGTAACCCATGCACTCAGTGAGACTCATTTAATCACTCACTCATACAGTCAGTCATGCACCTACTAAATCCTTCAGACACTTATACATCCACTCATTCTTTAATATGTAAGACATATTTTAACTTTACAGAAACATTCAGTCACTGGGTGTTGTCATCAGTGATGTCATCAGTGATGTCATTTGAGATGTCATCAGTGATGTCATCAGTGATGTCACTGACCATGTCATGAATGATGTAATATGTGACATCATCAGCAGTGGATTGCGGGTGCGCGATATATAGTTATTGCTATATAAATGCGAATTTCTATGGTTTTGTGCGAGTAAATTAAGGTTTTGTAAGTGCTAATACCTAACTATATATGGTCTATAACCTATGGTTTTTTCAGTGAATATATATATATATATATATATATATATATATATATATATATATATATATATATATATATATATATATATATATATATATATATATATATATATATATATATATATATATATATATATATATATATATATATATATATTTACTGAAAAAACCATAGGTTTCACACCAGTTATAGTTAGCTGGAAATTTTACTGACATAAAACCATTGAAATTCCCACGTTATAGTTAGTTGGACTCACTATAACTTGCGCGCCTGCAATGCACTGCTGATGACGTCACATATTACATCACTCTTGACATGGTAGTGACATCACTCATGACATCACTGATGACACCATCCAGTGAATGTGTGTCTTTCTGAAAAACATATATGTTTTATATATGTATTTGTAAAGGACGATGAAGAATAAATGGTTGAATATGTGTGTAAATGGATGTTTTGTTTTTATAAGAATTGATTGGTTAACAGCCTTATTAAGTGTATCTTAGTGAATACATATATTAGCAAGTACATTTTAAATATTGAAATGTATGTATCAGTGTTTCACTTTGTGTATAAGTGGCTGTATGGGTTGGGGACTGACTCACTGTTTGTATGTGTTTTGAAGACAGCATATGTACAAAACTGTATGGATGGATGAGTGTGTATATGTGTATGTTAGTGAGTAAACGACTGTCTCACTATTGTCTTTTTCAGTAACGACATATGTTTTAATCTAGTATATGTGAGTATTGATTTATATAAGTGAGTATATGTGAGAGTGAGAGATTGTGAGAGTTCCTGTTTATATAAGTATGTGTTTCTATAAGTGATTGTTTAAGAGAGTAAGTATGTGTAAGTTTCCTTAGAAGTAAAGTGGTAGTGTGTGTATTGCTGTATATGCAAATAAATGGATGTTCAATAGTTTTTTCGCAATGTGAATATGTGTGTGAGTAACTTTTGGATGACTGACGAAGTGTAACAGGATCTATAGGTGTATCACTACTAGGCATGGGCGGAAAATCCGTTTCGCTCGCGGATTTTGCGGATTTTCGGTAAATTCGCAATCCGCGAGATTTGCGAATCTCCCGCAAAATCCGCAAATCCGCGAGCAGCGGATTATGCTCGCACTGTTCGCGTGAGTTCGCGGCTTCCCAGTACAACTTCGCGCCCCGCGAATAAGTGCAAAATTGCAGAAATACGATCTTAGCAAAACTGAAACTACTTACCAGGTTCAAAAGTTCAGGCTCATCATTAGTAGACATTTCCTGTAGTGCTTCCTGAGGGGCCCCTCCAGAGTTCAGTTGCCAGTTGCAACTATTATGTGACCCTGCTCTGAACCTCAGAATAGTTACACATATGCCACAAAGGTCCTGAATTACAGCTAAGGGAGACAAGCAGAAGCCAGGCTGGAAGTTCAAATCCATTAATCAGCCCCTAATTCATTATTGTCAGTTGGGGCAGGGCAGGTGTTGTAACTAATTTTGCAACAATGAAAGCACTTAGCAAGTGCAAAAGATCACTAATCAGGAAGCACTAAGGAAGCAGGTGCCAGCTAAAAAAATATTCTGTGACACATTAATCAGCCCCAAATTAATTCAGGTCACTTGAGGCAGGGAAGGTGTGCTTGCGTTGCCACAATAATGTACACTGACTGGACAACCAGAGGGTGCTGTGATGAAACAGAGGGTGGCATGGGTGGGCCAGAGGGTGGCATGAGTAGTCAGAGAGTGGCAGTGGTGACAGAGAGTGGCAGTGATGAAGAAGAGTGTCCCAAACAGGCTGGACACGTAGAAACAACAAGTTCGCGAAACTTGCGACCCGACAGGTAAGTTCGCAATTTGCGACATTGTACAAAACCCTCGCGAACTGGCAGAAACCCGCGCAAACACCAAAAAAATAAAAATCCGCAAATTCGCGAGAATTCGCGGATTTTGCGGATTGCGAGTTCGCAAATCCGCAAAATTCGCGAACGCGAGATTCGCAAAATTCGCCCATGCTTAATCACTACATATAATGAGTGAGTATATGTATGAGTGACTATATAGAACTGTTGGTGAATGAGTGGATGTGTATATAGATGGTGGAATTACTGAATTGTTTGTTGTAACTGGTATGGGTATCTCCATTTTTTTGAAAATGTTAAATACTATTTTTGAATATGTGTTTCAAGGCTTACATTACACTGAAAGGAGGTCTGTCACTCTGTCACAAGGATGGTGTCATCAGTGATGTCATGAGTGATGTCACTGACCATGTCATGAGTGATGTAATATGTGACGTCATCAGCAGTGCATTGCAGACGCGCAAGTTATAGTGAGTCCAACTAACTATAACGTGGGAATTTCAATGGTTTTATGTCAGTAAAATTTCCAGCTAACTATAACTGGTGTGAAACCTATGGTTTTTTCAGTGAATTTAATAGGTTTTTTAAATGCTAATTCCTAACTATAATTGGTGTGAAACCTATGGTTTTTTCAGTGAATTTCATAGGTTTTTTAAATGCTAATTCCTTTCTATATCGAGTTTCTAACCTATGTGTTTTAAATAAATTTGCTGTTTTGTGTAAGTATTAATTTGTAAGTTTTTTTTCTTTTATCATTTTTTCCTGGGGTGCTCTGGGTGTGCACTTCGGTAAGCTCTCCGGAAAGCGCACCCAGAGCGCTACTTTCGTTCGTGAAAAAAATATGAATGAATAGTTAATAATAACGCAAATCATTTCGTACCATACAAATAAAAGCATTTTTTTTTATAAGGAAATGAAAATGATTTTGCATTTCCTTGAAACTATGAAGACGTCACTTCGGTGCGCAGCGTAAGCGCCCACGGAAGCGCCTACGTTCGCGCCGCGTATGCGCCCCTGAAGCGCCTACGTTCACGCCGCGTATGCGCCCCGGAAGCGCCTACGTTCGCGCCGCGTGTGCGCACCCGGATGCGCTCCGGTGCGCGCAGCGTCAGCGCGTCAAGTCATGTGACCTTAACACCTTAGCAGCTATGGAACGTCCAGCTCCAGTGCTGAACGTTCCATTGCACAGGTGCAGTTGGAACGTCCAACGGCCAACCGCAGCACACCCGAGGTAGTGGTGCCGTCGGCCGTTGGACTGGCGCAGCACTTATGAGGTTAAAATAACACTTTTCATTGGTTGCTAACAGTTTTGTTTACAAAGAATGAAATACCCACCAATTTCCTTCACTTCTTCTTTCACTTTTGTGACTGAAAGACCTGTTTTTTGCTCCTGGATCTTTCTTGGTTTACCATGGCTGCCAGAGAATCCAGCAGTGATGAAGAGCCTCCTCAGCCAAAGATGAAGGAGCATTTTATTTGGAAATTTTTTAAAATACCACCTAACCAGAAAAAGGTGAATGCTCCAAAAGTGGAGTGCAGGATCTGCAAACAAGTCCTGTCACGGGGTGACCCCCCAAAAAAAAATACTCTTTTGGGAACTTTACGATGATCCGGCATGTGGAGAGGAGGCACCCCCTGAATTTTGCTCGGGAAAGTGTCAGGGCTCTGGCACAAGAGGTTCCCAGTGATGGGGTCTCTACATCCACCGGAGGAGCAACTACTTCTGGGAGGGGGCAATCGCAGGAGCTCATGCCAAATATTCAACCTGCTTTTAACAATGGTGTCCTGAGATGCAGATACTGCAATCAACTCCTTACCTATGGAGAGCAAAGTGTCCAGCTCATGGTTCGAGCTTTGGAGAACCATCACTGCCGTTCCCATCCCTAATTTTTTTGTTTTTTTTGCTCCTGTTGAGCAGTTTCCATTCCTTGTTGTTGTTCCTGTTTTGAAAAAAGAAGAAAACAAAAAGTTATTTTCAGAACTACCTCCAATTCTCATCAAAGAGCTATATTCTTAAAAAAATAAAAAAGAGTAAGTGAAATGGAGTGCATTGATAATGGAAAGGAAAATGAGTAAGAAAGAACAGAAAGGTATGAGAGGAGAAAGGAAGTGAAGTAGGGGGACTGAAAGAAGGTGAGTGTTGGGAAGGAAAGTAAGGAGAAGAAGAGTGAATATGGGGAATGTTGATATTCAAAGAAAATGTTGAAAAGGAACGGGGGTGTGGAAGGGTAAGAAAAGATGCATTGCTGGAGTTGAAGACTGAAGGCCTCATTTATGAAGCCATGCGCCACCAGAGTGTCACTTTTTGTGACGCATCAGTCCAGTAAAAAATGCACCTTATTTAGTCATATTTACAAAGTGGCGCATCTAGGTAGATGCGTCACTTTGTAAGCCCCTGCGCCACATTATTCCTACATCAGGTGTAATGTATGCAAAAGGGACGTATTGACGCAAGAAAGGGTCGTAGAGGTGACGCAGTGAAATCTATGACATATCACTGCGTCACTTTTATGACGCTGTTGCGTCCAAATCTTACGCCTGTTTCACAGCAGGCGTGCAGGCCCTTTCACATGGGGCTTGGCCCCAAGTGAAAGGATGCATTGCTGGAGTAGCTTCATTTTTGAGACACACTCCAGCAATGCATCACTTTTGCGCTTACAGATACGTCTGAAATACTAACGTATCTAAAAGAACTTCCAACATAATACGTCATAAATTTAATATGACGCATGAGTAGAAGACTGAAGGACTCATTTATGAGGCCACGCGTCACTTTAACGCCATAGGAGCGTCACTTTTTGTGACGCACCAGTGCTGTAAAAAATGCACCTTATTCAGTCATATTTACAAAGTGACGCATCTAGGTAGCTGCGTCACTTTGTAAGCCTCTGCGCCACATTATTCCTACGTCAGGTGTAATGTATGCAAAAGGGACGTATTGACGCAAGAAAGGGTCGTAGAGGAGACACAGTGAATAAACTGGAGGCCTCATTTCTGAAAAGTGACGCATCACTGCGTGAAAACAGCAATGCATCACTTTTCAGTGCGCACTCCTTACGACATTCCTGATGTGTCATATTTAATGTATGATGAATCATGTCGCAAGGAGTTACAGATACGTTAGTATTTCTGACGTATCTGTAAGCGCAAAAGTGACGCATTGCTGGAGTGTGTCACAAAAGTGACGCAACGCCAGTAATGCGTCCTTTCACATGGGGAAAGCCCAATGTGAAAGGTTTTGCGTCAGTCTTACGCCTGCTGTGAGGCAGGCGCAAGATTTTGACGCAACAGCATCCTAAAAGTGACGCTATTTTTATAAATGCCCCGCGGGACCCTATTTTAGCCCCCACATCAAATCTAGGGGGCCAGGGGGCGTCTACCCTGCCCCCTTATAGTAATTTCCCCCTTTTTTTTATGCCACCTCTTGTGTCTCGATCCTACCGAGACACAAGATGGCGGCCGCTCCGGACTGTTTCGAATGTTTACAGACACCCGTGAGCCAATCAGCTTTCCGTGCGCAAGCCGCGTAGCACGCCCGGTGCGCTCCCAGGTGCGCGCACCGGGGTGCGCCTATAGATATATATATTTTTTGGAACCTAAATTACTCAAAATCCACTGGAGCACATATCTTGAGACATAGCAAAGGCACATCGGGCTACCAGTCCCTACAATTTTGCCAAGTTTGGTGTAAATCCATTCAGCCGTTCGGGCTAAAAGTGAGGTCGACCGCCCTATGGAAATTAACATGGGGAAAACGCGTTTTGGGACCTCCCTTTTATCTCGGCCCCCGCTTGACGCATCCCCCTCAAACTTTCAGGGAAGGACCGGAGCTCGACGAGGCCATTTTGAGGAAATTTTCAGGCAGATTCGTCAACCGGCGCCAAAGTTATTCCAAATAGAATTTTGAGATTTAACATTGAAAAAAATCCTAGCTATAACTACCTACTGGCGACCGCCAGTAGGTAATATATATATATATATATAAATTCAAACTCCCATTGTACCAAACAATCCCAGGGCACTCGTGGGCGGGTGCTTCAACACGCTGGTACCGCGTGTCAAAATCTAGGCTCCAAAACTCTGTTTAAATCTCCAAACAAAGTAGAAGCACTCCGTGGTGGGTGATCAAAACATTTTTAATCCGGTAACAAAAACAGACGCGTTTCGGATGTCTAGTCCTTCATCAGTGTTTAGCACATAGCAAGTGTTTCCTGGCTGTATATAAACACGTCATTGCAAGCTGTACATAGAAAGCGATGACGGCACAAAAAACATTTCCTTTCACATGTAAATAGCGCGGCCATTTTTTAGGTTGTATGTATTCACATTTTATACCTTAATAGCGCTCTAAATCTATGGCGCCCGATTTTAGAAACTCTCGGTTTGAAGCCGTGTATCGGCAAATTGGCCCCTATGGGCCAGTGTTTTAAAGCAACAATAGAGCCGTGTATCGGCACAACACCAGCCATCATTTAACATGTTATACCAAACATAGACCAATTTGGCATGATCACATACTCAAAATAATTTTCAAATGGGTTGTTAACATTCCTACTTTCTTTTCATCACAAAGAGCAACCCAAAGTAAATAATAATAATACTCCAGAAGAGGTACAGGATTAAATAAGTAAGTAAGCAAACATTTCATATTCATGATCACAACAACTGGTCATACAATCCATAACGGTCCCCATAGTTCAATCCACTGTATGTTATTTTCCCAAATGTGCTGTCATTTCTTCTCCGCTGTTCATACCTTGGGGGGTCTTGGTGTCTAGATCTATAATGTAGCGTGACTCTAGTCTTCTCAATTTGAGAAGTCTATCACCTCCTCTCGGTTGTAGAGGTACATGGTCTAAACCCCAATGCTGCAATAGATCCCTATTGCTATTGTGTGTTTTGGCAAAATGCCGGGCAACTGGATACGTTACATCTTGATTTGTTATTGTCAGTTGGTGTTGCTGTTAGAATTCTGCCTAACCCATAACATATTTATGTTTCAGGAGACCTATTACAAACAGATATCCGGAACTGCGATGGGTACCTGCTTCGCCCCCAGCTACGCATACCTTTTCGTTGGCTGGTGGGAGGAGCAAGTGGCCCTCGCGGGGGACAATGCAAAATGGGCGACTCAGGTCGTGGTATGGAGACGCTATATTGATGTCCTCTTCCTCGTGTGGAGGAGCTCCTCCAGCAAGGCAGAGGACTTCATTAGCGCCTTGAATAGGAACAATTTGGATCTTAAATTTACCAGTGAAATCAGTAGCAGGGAGGTCCATTACCTAGATCTTAGGGTCTTTAACCTCTTCGCCGCTAATGACAAGGGTAACTCGTCATGCACTTTTCATTGATTTCAATGGAAATACAATGAAGAGTAAAATATTGCCTTAGCAGCCAAGTGGTTAATAATGGTGGCAAGAAGTTGAACACAGCTTTATATAGAAAACCCACAGCGGGGAACAGCGTATTACACACTAGAAGCAGTCATCCCCCTAGTCTAGTTCTCAGTATACCATACGGACAATTGTTAAGGATTCGACGTAATTGTTCACGAGATTGTGATTTCTCCAATGAGGCGAAAGAATCTATTAAGAGGTTCAAAACCAGAGGGTACGACAGCACTCTTTTAGAGAAAACTTATAGTAAAGTAGCTAAAATCCCTAGAGACATGCTATTATTGCCCAAGGAGAATATAAGTGACCTTGCTTCTATCACTACGGACACAAAGAGGACAGGCGTCTTGAAATGTGTGTTGTTTAATGCCAGATTCCTAATTAAACACAGTGTGAAATGCACCAAGTTGTTAGAGGAACAAGAGATTACACTGGCCTTTATCACAGAGGCTTGTACAGATCAGGCTTCCGGACCTGATCTAGTGAAGGCAACTCCCCCTGGCTTCCATTGTTATACTTTGGATAGGCCACAGAAAAAAGGTGGAGGGCTCGCCGTCATCTATCATGACTCCTTGGGCCCTAAGTTTTGCCCGATTTCTAACTCAGTGTATGAAGTTCTAGTTTTTAATATTCAACTAATCAATTCTAGGACTTTTAATGATATATTGTTATATCGCCCTCCTGGCCCTAGAAGTTGTTTCCTGGAGACAGTGGGCTCCTTAATTGAGGAAGGGTTAAGCCTGGATTCCTATACAGAGTCTGTAGCTAGAAAATCATACAGACTCTGATACCCATCAGCTTGATCAGATCATGGTGGTGGGAGGCCTACAGCAACTGGTGAATATCCCCACGCATGATAAGGGGCACGTTCTTGATAGTATATACTCTAACAATTCTGATATTGACTGTATTTCTGTCTTTCCTCTATCCTGGTCGGACCACTGCGCTATTCAGTTTGAACTTAAGAGGAGGGGGAATCAACCAGTTAAAACCAAATACGCCAAGGAGATTGTGTCTAGAGCCTGGGGTAAGTTGGATATTAGTCAATTGGAAAGCTCCCTAAGTAGCTTGATGCCATCCCCTCCTGCTGAAGTGGACATTGCAGCAGCCATTTACAAACAATGGTTAGCCACATCTTGTAATATATTAGTCCCTAAGAAACAGTGGATTCCCAACCGAACGTCACCATCAGCCCCTTGGTACTCAGAAAATCTTAGAGTGCAAAAACTGGAGTGTAAACTGCTGAAAAGGGCGTGGCACAAAAACCATGGTGTTACTGATAAGGAAAGACATAGACTCTGCATTGCAAGTTAAAAACGTATGCTAATAGAGGCTTAGAGACAGTTCTTTTCATTGCAGATAACATTAGCAAAGTCAAACCGAAGAGAACTGTTTAACACCATCAAAAAACTGTCTATTCCGATTGCTCCTAGAAACCACAGCAATTTTTCTTTTTGTAATGAAATTGCTGACTTTTTCAAGAGCAAAGTGGAGGTTATATTTTCGTCCTTCTCTAAAGGCAATAAATGGACCCAGTCTGATTCTAATGTGAGTAAGTTGGTGAGCAGTAACTCTTTATCTGTACTTGATCATTTCTCACCAGTGGAGACATCAGAGACTGTTAAGGTATTAACTTCGATACGCTCAGGAGCCCCCAATGATCCATGCCCTGCTTGGACCATTAAACAAATTCCTGAAACGATAGGAAAGGCCCTGGCCCCTTTGCTGAATATGGTCCTTAAATCAGATGTATTTCCTAAAATTTGGAAACAAGCCTCCGTGCTTCCTCTTCTGAAGAAACAAACCTTGGACCCGAAAGATACTAACAACTACAGGCTCATCTCGCGGCTCCCTCTTCCAGCTAAGATTCTGGAGAAGGGGATGAACACCTAACTCAATGAGTTTCTACAGTATAACAATTCCCTGGACCCTTCTCAATATGGGTTCAGGGATGATCATAGCACTGAGCTGGCTTTGTTGAAATCTACCGAAGAAATTAGAGAGGCTGTAGATGGAGGAGGTAGTGCTATTCTGATCCTATTGTACCTATCCGCAGCCTTCGAAATGGTCAATTATAGGTTATTGATGGACCGATTGTCTGAGATAGGGGTCGAAGGCTCATGGAAACTTCTTCAGTCTTTCTTAACTGACAGAAATCAAACCGTAGAACTGGACGACAACTCATCCAAACCTTTTACACTTCCCTGTGGGCAGCCTCAAGGCTCCTCATTAAGCCCAACACTTTTTAACATATATGTGGCATCTCTAGCAGGAGTGATCAGATCATTTGGCTTCCAGCTCACCTCCTACGCTGATGACACACAAATTGTGTTGTCACTGATGAGGAGAGGCGAGAAGGAGACTGGAGATCGTTTCTACAAGTGTATGATTGCCATATCCTGTTGGATGTCCTCCAATCTTCTTAAGCTGAACTCCAATAAGACGGAGGTTTTAAAGTTTGGGAACAATCCACTGGTATAGACACCGTAATGGTCGCCAGATGACCTGGGCCTTTGCCCTACTCCTACTAAGAAAGCCAAAAATGTGGGGGGTTTTCTGGATAATACACTTGCCATGGGGGATCAAGTGAGCTTGGTTTCCTCTTCCTGCTTTATGATTCTAAGAATCATAAGGAAAATTAAGTTCTTCCTATCCGAGAGTAACCTTAAGACAGTTGTCATGGGCCTCATAACATCGCGTGTGGACTATTGTGACAGCCTCTATCTGAATATACAAAAACAACACCTGTATAGGCTGCAGATAGTACAAAATGCAGCGGCTAGGCTACTGTCTGGTACACCTAAATTAGTCTCCGTTAGAGGCGAGCTTAAGAAGCTACACTGGCTTCAAGTAAAACAGAGAGCTCGGTTCAAGGCTCTTTGTATAGTATTCAAAGCCATCAATGGAATCGGCCCGAAGGTTCTTAGGCAAAAATGTCACTGGTACATCCCCGGTAGAATGTTACTATCCTCCAGTGCTAAACAAGTGCATGTCTCCATGGCTAAAAAATTAAGTTGGGGAGGCAGGAGTTTTACTCATTGTGCTGCCAAGGCATGGAATGAGCTCCCCCTTTCCCTCAAAACCGCTTAGAGTCTTATTATATTCAGGAAGGACTGAAAACATGTCTCTTCTCACAGTAGCAATCCTTCTAGCTTCCCAGGTAGGCCAGTACTAAGCGCCAGGACACCCAAGGGTAATCGAGCGCTCTACATATGCATTTAACATAACATAACCAATAGTGTGCCAGGAGGAGCATTTGCAGAGTGGTGGAGACAGAGGGTGGGGACTCCGGAGATCTGCTGGCTGGCCTTTTAACAATAAAACTCTTTACTCTGGAAGGGAGGGTTGTGTGGTCCCCTTCTCTGACCCAGTTTTACCCTGGGGTCTCCAACCACTGGACCCAGGCATTTCTAGAATGGGGGAGGGGGCCATGTAGCTCCCCTACCAGGCCTACTTGAGCCCACTTCCCAGGGCCTGGACTTACATTAAAAAAAAAAATCTTTTTGGAAGGGGGGTGCATGGCCCGCTCCCCAGGTTGATTTCAGCCCGGGGGACCCCATCCCCTGGGGTCCGGCCTTTATTTTTATAAACGTCTTTTAGGGGATGGGCACATGGTCCCTGTCCTCAAGCCAATTTCGGCACCCAGGGACCCCTTTTACCGGGGCCTAACCATATGCAGATGGGGGCAAGGCCCCCCTCCCCGGGCCAATTTTGGCCAGGGACCCTATCTCCTGGAGCCCGGTCTTTGAAAGTCGTTGCCTCCAGGGCACTCATTCTCCACTGAAACTGCGGGGGAGCCTGACGGCCCCCACTTTCCTTGCTGGCTCCCAACCTCCTGCTCACATGCAGATCCCTCTGTGTCACAGCAGAGTCCAGTTTGCTGTGGCTTGGCAGGTGCAGTAAAGCTCCCACCAAGCCATAGCAAACAGCTTTTTTGTGGGAGTGAGCACTCCGAGACATAGCATGAGCTGGGGGTCAACAGAGCCATCTAGAGTTCTAGGGCGCAACGCAACTTTCCTTTCTTCTTCTTCAATTTTGCCCTGGAGAGGTGGTGATCTCCAGGGCTGTGAGGGGGCACAGGGCCCCCTACATTACATTTTAGAACATTCCAGGGGTGATGGTGGCCTCCTGGGCTGCTGGGGGGTCCACACAGCCCCTTCATTACTTAAAATTAAAGTCATGGGGAGGTTGCGTCCCCTGGGGCTGCAGGGGGCTTCATGCACCCCTGTATTCTTTAAACTTAAAGCGCTTGGGAGGTGGCAGTCCCCAGGGCTGGGGCGACTCCAAGAGGCCCCCCATTGTAAAATAAATAAGCCCCAGGGAAGTGGTGGTCCCTGGGGTAGCGGGGGAGGCCAGATGGGCCTCCTCCACATTTTTGTGTTCACAAAGCCCTGGGGAGGTGGTGGTCCCTTGGGCATCAATGAGCCCCAAGAAGGAGGCTGTGTACCATCCTTCTTTATTACAATGACCCGGGTCCTAGCCCACCCAGTGGTGATTAGAAATGAAACTTGGGAGCCAGTGATTCGTTTAACCCCTTCCGTGCCGGGGGAGCATCGTGCACAACATTGTGTTTACACCGCAGTGCCTTTACAAAGATGCCATTACAACGCAAGTCGTTACTACGACTTGCGCTGGATGGCGCTGTTGGACAAGGAATGTTGTAATTTTATATTCCAACACCTTCCCTACTGTTACGTGGACTGGTGTTGGAATATAAAATTATAATATTCCAAAATCTGCGCCCTCCGACGCAAGTCGTTGTAACGACTTGCGTTGTAATGCCAAAGATGTCAAGTACCGAATTCTAAAAGATCGCGTTGTATTGACATACATCCTTCCATGTGGCGCACGTTCAGCGGACGTCGCGTGCACTACATCTGTAGCGCTGCGCACGTCCGCAGAACGTTCCGGCCTGCCCGCTTAATAGAACGATCCGCACTGGGGCGGAACGTTCGGCGCAGCGGAAGGGTTAAAAAAAATGCATTCCAGGATTAAATAAATAATTGCTTTTTTTGTCCCTCCCAGGAGGGCTAAGGGGTCAGGAAGTTTCTACCCTGCCCCCTTTTCTTTTTGTGTTACAGTTTTCATCAAGCCGAGTCTCAAGATGACTGCCAGCACTTCCCGGTTGAAGTGTTTGCAGCCAATCAAATTTCATTAGGATTTTGGGGTCCCAGATATTGATTTTCTTTTCCCTTAACACCTTGCCTGCGGCGCCGATTCACCCCCGGTGCTGAACATTCCATTCGCGGGTGTGATCATGACAGAACGGTTCCGTCTTGAGCACAGCGCGACCGATGCTCATGACGGAAGCTTTCCGTCATGAGCATCGAATGGGTTAAATAAATATCTCTAAAACATGGTTTCTGGACTAACATCTAAATGTCTGACAAATTTGGTGTAATTCTGTTCAGTGGTTCGGGCTATACTCGTGTTCCAAAAATGACAAATCCCCATATTCATAACATGGGGAAAATGTGTTTTCTGACTCACATTTTACCTTGGCCCCGCTTGACAGATCATTCCAAAATTGTTAACACAGCAGCTGAACCAAAAAGGGAGAGTTTTGAAAAAAGAATTTGTGAAGAATCGTCAAGCAGTGCCGAAGTTATTGACAAAACAAAAAATGGTATCCTATGGAAACTTTGGTCCTCACTGTAACTACTATCTATCTATCTATCTATCTATCTATCTATCTATCTATCTATCTATCTATCTATCTATCTATCTATCTATCTATCTATCTATCGATCTATCGATCTATCGATCTATCGATCTATCGATCTATCTATATATATATATATATATATATATATATGTATGTATATATATGTATATATATATTCGCTCCACAAAACATCAAAAATTATGATGAAATATATACATATAGGCGCGTAACGTTTGAGGAATAAAAGCTATCTGCTTTTGCAAAGGACTTTCGAGTGTGCATTCTTTTTTTTCCATTTCTTTTTTTTCAATGTATTTATTAATTTTAATGATGACCACAAAAAGGCATGTCAAGCACATTTCAACATAGGACAGTAAACAGAAACATCCATGAGCAGTACAAAACCCCAAAACCCAACGACCCCACCCCTCCCACCCAACCTCCCGAGCCTATGTCCTCCTTAAATTCACACAGTATTACAGTTCAATCCCTCTCAGTGGTGAAAGCGTATGGCCGGCCTATTATACGTCACAAAAATAGGAACAAATAACCAAGAGGCAGTGGACAATAGTGAACACAGTGCACCCTTCAATCCACCTGAGTATGAGTGACGTCCTCAGGCTGCTTACTTCGGGCCAGTAAGTATTCTCGTAGCGGGGCCCATTTGTCTCTTGGCCGTGAGCTTCGAGGAAGTTCCTCTTCATACAGAGACAATTGTTCATCGCAATATGTCATATCAGTTAACCATTTTGCAGCCATCGGGACTCGCCTCCCATCCCATGTAAACAGCACCCTCCTCCTAGCCTGCGCAGCGCCACCCGCACAAATCGACCCATCACCCCTCTCACCTCAGGCACATATCCCAATAAACAAAGCAAGGGGTTGCAGTCAAGCCTATGTCCAGTCATCTCATAGAGCTTACTCAGGATATCTGCCCAGTATGAGTGTACACCCTGGCAATGCCAGGCTAAATGGACAAAGTCCGCTCCTCCCTGCGCACAGCGTCTACCACAGTCAGTTTCTCTAAGCCCGAATTTCTGTAGTTTCTGGTTCCCAGTCCGGCCCTGCTCAGAGGGATGTGATACGTCTGATGTAGAAATTTTAAGTGTATGATACGTAAATTGCCATTAGCTGAGAGTTTCCACGTCAGACCACAAATCTGTCCCCACATCTCCTCCGTGAGCTGTGTATCTAATACTCTATTCCACCTCGCTAGACTCTTGTCTTCAGGGAGCACCGATTTTTCCTGCACCATCCGATATAGTTTAATGAGGAGATGTTTCCTAGTTGGGGCTGTCACCATCAACTGCAGTGATTTTGATATCGGTGGTTCATCCGGGAATGTAGTGTAATGATCTCTAATTGCTCTACGCAACCGATAGCAAGTATAGGTAAATAGCGGTGTGGGATTGGAAATAAAGCTCAAGTCTTCGCTAGTAATGTATGTCCCATCTCTGTAGAGATCGCCCAACATGGATATTCCTGCCTCTTTAAGGGTACGAATCGCTCCGTGTTCTCGTGCCACTGAAAGAGCGCTGTGTCCCTCGATCGGCATGCTGGGAGCATACAGCGGAAGCGTCCGAGTCCTACGCCCTATGCTGTGCCAGGCCGAGATTGTGGCGTCAAAGGTATTTATTTCCGATTTGGGTTTCCCTCTATGGACATGTGTAACAATACCATGAAGAGGGGACTCACCAGCATCTCCCTCCTCAACCGCTACATGCGGAATGAAGTTGTGTGGCTTATACCAAAAGTATGCATATTGGGCCAAACCGCAGAAATAGTACACGAAGAAGTCCGGAGCACAAAACCCTCCCTTGTCAAAAGGCAGCGTGAGTGTGGACTAGCCGATTCTGGCTGGTTTTGCTCTCCATACCAGGCGGAGCAGCTGTGTCTGTACCATTTCAAAGAAATGCTTATTAGGCGCACCGGGACAGTGCTGAACAGGTACAGAAATTTAGGCAGTATCACCATCTGTATGACGGCTATGCAGTCCGCTAACGACAAAGGTAACCTCTCCCATTTATCAATGTGCTTAATCATATCTGTGTACGCCCTTTAATAATTTTCACGAATACCCATCTCTGGATCACGATGGATCCACACACCCAGATATTTCACCGGATCCACCGACCACTGTAGCGGGTTTTCCAGTGGTGGAGCCATAATGGCAGTCGTGAGAGGAATAATTACTGATTTGCCCCAGTTGATGGTAAGGCCAGAGAATAGCCCGTAGCGAACATATTCTCGGAGGACCTGAGCGAGGTATTCTTGAGGTTCCCTGATATATAACACCATGTCATCTGGGTATGCAGAGATGCCCACTGGCCTGCTATTGAAAGCCAGGGCCGACACTTTATGATTTTGATGGTTGCGACAAATCAGGGGCTCTAGCTCTATGGCAAATAGAAAAGGGGACAACAGACATCCCTGCCGGGCTCCACGCTGGATATTGAATGGTGCAAAATTTACAGTTGATGGACAGAATGCAGAACAATGTCATACATTCACCCCAGTACAGAGATCTGGGCCTAAATCCACCGTTTTTTCGCACTCCACACCACCCCAGTTCAGACAGGGCCATATGCAAATCAGTCTGACCCTGTGCCTCATGGGAACAGCCCAGCCTGAACTGCCAAGCCATGCCTTCCCTGGACCGGAAACAAGCTTCCATGGACCGGTTTCTGGCATTTCAGCTCTCTTCAGCCCGGCTTGCTTGAATCCAGAGGTGTGGAGAGCATGGGACTCGCGTCTGAGCATTCCCATCCCACTCAGGGTGACAAATGCAAAACCAAAGTTGACGGTCAGAATGCAGAACAATGTCATACATTCACCCCAGTACAGAGACCTGGGCCTAAATCCATCGTTTTTTTGCACTCCACACCACCCCAGTTCAGACATGGCCATATGCAAATCAGTCTGACCCTGTGCCTCATGGAAACAGTCCAGCCCGAACTGCCAAGCCATGCCTTCCCTGGACCGGAAACAAGCTTCCGAGGACCGGTTAGTGGCATTTCAGCCGTCTTAAGCCCGGCTTGCTTGAATCCCGTGGTGTGGAGAGCATGGGACTCACGTCTGAGCATACCCATCCCACTCGGGGTGACAAATGCAAAACCACAGTTGATGGACAGAATGCAGAACAATGTCTTACATTCACCCCAGTACAGAGATCTGGCCTAAATCCATTGTTTTTTTGCACTCCACACCACCCCAGTTCAGACATGGCCATATGCAAATCAGTCTGACCCTGTGCCTCATGGGAACAGTCCAGCCCGAACTGCCAAGCCATGATTTCCCTGGACTGGAAACAAGCTTCTGAGGACCGGTGTCTGGCATTTCAGCTGTCTTCGGCCTGGCTTGCCTGAATCCAGTGGTGTGGAGAGAATGGGACTCACGTCTGAGCATACCCATCCCCCTCCGGGTGACAAATGCAAAACCACAGTAGATGGACAGGATGCAGAACAATGTCATACATTCACCCCAGTACAGAGATCTGGGCCTAAATACATCGTTTTTTTGCACTCCACACCATCCCAGTTCAGACATGGCCATATGCAAATCAGTCTGACCCTGTGCCTCATGGGAACAGTCAAGCCCGAACTGCCAAGCCATGCCTTCCCTGGACCCAAAACAAGATTCCGAGGACCGGTTGCTGGCATTTCAGCCGTCTTCAGCCCGGCTTGCTTGAATCCAGTGGTGTGGAGAGCATGGGACTCACGTCTGAGCATACCCATCCCAATCAGGGTGACAAATGCAAAACCACAGTTGATGGACAGAATGCAGAACAATGTCATACATTCACCCCAGTACAGAGACCTGGGCCTAAATCCATCGTTTTTTTGCACTCCACACCACCCCAGTTCAGACATGGCCATATGCAAATCAGTCTGACCCTGTGCCTCATGGAAACAGTCCAGCCCGAACTGCCAAGCCATGCCTTCCCTGGACCGGAAACAAGCTTCCGAGGACCGGTTACTGGCATTTCAGCCGTCTTCAGCCCGGCTTGCTTGAATCCCGTGGTGTGGAGAGCATGGGACTCACGTCTGAGCATACCCATCCCACTCGGGGTGACAAATGCAAAACCACAGTTGATGGACAGAATGCAGAACAATGTCATACATTCACCCCAGTACAGAGATCTGGCCTAAATCCATTGTTTTTTTGCATTCCACACCACCCCAGTTCAGACATGGCCATATGCAAATCAGTCTGACCCTGTGCCTCATGGGAACAGTCCAGCCCGAACTGCCAAGCCATGATTTCCCTGGACTGGAAACAAGCTTCTGAGGACCGGTGTCTGGCATTTCAGCTGTCTTCGGCCTGGCTTGCCTGAATCCAGTGGTGTGGAGAGAATGGGACTCACGTCTGAGCATACCCATCCCCCTCGGGCTGACAAATGCAAAACCACAGTAGATGTACAGAATGCAGAACAATGTCATACATTCACCCCAGTACAGAGATCTGGGCCTAAATACATCGTTTTTTTGCACTCCACACCATCCCAGTTCAGACATGGCCATATGCAAATCAGTCTGACCCTGTGCCTCATGGGAACAGTCAAGCCCTAACTGCCAAGCCATGCCTTCCCTGGACCCAAAACAAGATTCCGAGGACCGGTTGCTGGCATTTCAGCCGTCTTCAGCCCGGCTTGCTTGAATCCAGTGGTGTGGAGAGCATGGGACTCACGTCTGAGCATACCTATCCCAATCGGGGTGACAAATGCAAAACCACAGTTGATGGACAGAATGCAGAACAATGTCATACATTCACCCCAGTACAGAGATCTGGGCCTAAATCCATAGTTTTTTTGCACTCCACACCACCCCAGTTCAGACATGGCCATATGCAAATCAGTCTGACCCTGTGCCTCATGGGAACAGTCCAGCCCGAAGTGCCAAGCCATGCCTTCCCTGGACCAGAAACAAGCTTCAGAGGACCGGTTTCTGGCATTTCAGCCGTCTTCAGCCCGGCTTGCTTGAATCCAGTGGTGTGGGGAGCATGGGACTCACGTCTGAGCATACCCATCCCACTCGGGGTGACAAATGCAAAACCACAATTGATGGACAGAATGCAGAACAATGTCATACATTCACCCCAGTACAAATATCCGGGCCTAAATACATCGTTTTTTTGCATTCCATACCACCCCAGTTCAGACATGGCCATATGCAAATCAGTCTGACCCTGTGCCTTATTGGAACAGTCCAGCCTGAAATGCCAAGCCATGTCTTCTCTGGACCGGAAACAAGCTTCCGAGGACCGGTTTCTGGCATTTCAGTCGTCATCAGCCCGGCTTGCTTGAATCCAGTGGTGTGGAGAGCATGTGACTCACGTCTTAGCATACCCATCCCACTCGGGGTGACAAATGCAAAACAAAAGTTGATGGACAGAATGCAGAACAATGATATACATTCACCCCAGTACAGAGATCTGGGTCTAAATCCATCGTTTTTTGCAATGCACACCACCCCAGTTCAGACATGGATATATGCAAATCAGTCTGACCCTGTGCCTCATGGCAACAGGTCAGCCCGAACTGCCAAGCCATGCCTTCATTGGACTGGAAAAAAGCTTCCGAGGACCGGTTTCTGGCATTACAGCCGTCTTTAGCCTGGCTTGCGTGAATCCTGTGGTGTGGAGAGAATGGGACTTATGTCTGAGCATACCCATCCCTCTCGGGGTGACAAATGCAAAACCACAGTTGATGGACAGAATGCAGAACAATGTCATACATTCACCCCAGTACAGAGATCTGGGCCTAAATACATCGTTTTTTTTGCACTCCACACCACCCCAGTTCTGACATGGCCATATGCAAATCAGTCTGACCCTGTGCCTCATGGGAACAGTCCAGCCTGAACTGCCAAGCCATGCCTACCCTGGACCGGAAACAAGCTTCCGGGAACCGGTTTCTGGCATTTCAGCCGTCTTTAGCCCGGCTTGCTTAAATCTAGTGGTGTGGAGAGCATGGGACTCACGTCTGAGCATACCCATCCCACTCGGGTGACAAATGTAAAACCAGTTGATGGACAGAATGCAGAACAATGTCATACATTCACCCCAGTACAGAGATCTGGCCTAAATCCATTGTTTTTTTGCACTCCACACCAACCCAGTTCAGACAAGGCCATATGCAAATCAGTCTGATCCTGTGCCTCATGGGAACAGTCCAGCCCGAACTGCCAAGCCATGATTTCCCTGGACTGGAAACAAGCTTCTGAGGACCGGTGTCTGGCATTTCAGCCGTCTTCTGCCCAGCTTGCTTGAATCCAGTGGTGTGGAGAGAATGGGACTCACGTCTGAGCATACCCATCCCACTCGGGGTGACAAATGCAAAACCACAGTTGATGGACAGAATGCAGAACAATGTCATACATTCACCCCAGTACAGAGATCTGGGCCTAAATATATCGTTTTTTGCACTCTACACCAGCCCAGTTCAGACATGGCCATATGCAAATCAGTCTGACCCTGTGCCTCATGGGAACAGTCTAGCCCGAACTGCCAAGCCATGCCTTCCCTTGAACGAAAACAAGATTCGGAGGACTGGTTTCTGTCATTTCAGCCGTCTTCAGCCCGGCTTGCTTGAATCCAGTGGTGTGGAGAGCATGGGACTTACGTCTGAGCATACCCATCCTACTCGGGGTGACAAATGCAAAACCACAGTTGATGGACAGAATGCAGAACAATGTCATACATTCACCCCAGTACAGAGATCTGGGCCTAAATCCATAGTTTTTTTGCACTCCACACCACCCCAGCTCAGACATAGCCATATGCAAATCAGTCTGACCCTGTGCCTCATGGGAACAGTCCACCCCGAACTGCCAAGCCATGCCTTCCCTGGACCGGAAACAAGCTTCCGAGGACCGGTTTCTGGCATTTCAGCCGTCTGGGTCAGAAGTTGAGCCACCCACTCTCACCTGCGTCGAGGTACCTGTATATAGAATTTGAACCCAGCGGACAAACACAGGAGGGAAGCCCATTCTATACAAAATGAAATGCATATACTGCCATTCAATAGAATCAAACGCTTTGGCCGCGTCTAAGAGCACAGCCACGGCGGGTAACTCTGGATCCAAGACATTGAACATGGCAAATATCGTTCTAAGGTTCCACGACGTGGACCGATCCGGTATAAAGCCAGACTGGTCTGGCAAGATCAATAGGGGCATTAGAGGATGTAGTTTAGAAGCAAGTATTGAGGCGAGGATCTTAGCATCGATGTTAATTAAAGATAAGGGGCTTTACGATTCGCACCGGGATGTATCCTTGTCTTTTTTCAGCAGGGTAATAATGAACGCCTGCCGAAGAGATGGGGGAAGAGAGCCAACCTCATGCACCTTTGCGTACACCGCAAGCAGATGGGGCACCAGTACATCTACCTAATGTTTATAAAATTCAGCGGTCAGCCCATCAGGCCCTGGAGCTTTCATGTTTGGAAGCAAAAGTATAGCGTCTCTGACGTCTCGTTCATCTATGGGAAAGCTGAGAAATTTCCTATGCCCATCAGATAGCCAAGCGCATGCTGTATCCGAAGGGTAATCTGTCAGCTCTGACTTCACCAGGTCACCTCGAGACGTACACAACGTCTCCTAGAACTCCCTAAAGTGGTCCAAGATATCACCTGGGGTGAAATACTCTTCCCCTGAATCATCTGCAATGCGGTCCAGCAGTGGAGCATCCGCTCGCTCGCGCAGACGGAGAGCCAAGGCTCGGCCAGGCCATCCCCCCTCCCCGTACGCTCTCGCCACGAAACGTTTGGACGTATACTTCATCTCAGAGGCCGCTAATGTATTATATTCTTCAATGTGTTCTCGAATAAGAGCAAGTGTCTCATGTGAAGGTAGAGTGTTATACAAAGTCTCTAGTTCCCGCAATTTGCTTTCAGTGCGTCTCAATTGCCCCCTTATGTCCCGAAATATGCCAGCAGTTGTACCTATGCACACTCCTCTTATCGTGACCTTGAACGCCTCCCAAAGGGTGGCCACGCTGTCTACAGAGGCCACACATTCAGATCAAAGTATTACGATATGGCTCTTCTGATGGTATCTGCATAGAAACGGGTCCAAAAGGGAGTCCGCTTTAAAACGCCATGTAAATGGTCGATGGACATTATATGGGACCTGTAGAGTCAGTCTAACCGGATTTTGGTCCGAAAGTGTCCTCGGGAGGGCGCTAACCTCAGTGACCCAGTCATGTGCCTCTCCGCCAACCAACCTGTAGTCCAGCCTGGACCAAGTGTTGTAAGCTGGCGTGATGTGTGTGCCTTCCCTGATCCCCCCATTTCACACACTTCAAACATCACATAAACTCCACTCCTCCATAAAGTCCCGCACACATTGCGCAACCCTAAGCATATGATGACTGGACAGGGGGGATTTATCCACAGTGGGATCCAAGCAGGTATTCAAATCGCCCCCCAGTATCAAAGCAGATTCCCGCCACATACGCAAAGCCTGAAATAAGGTTAAGAAGGATGCTGGCTCATCAACCACAGGACCGTAAATATTTGCGATAATCACCAACACTCTTCCAAGCTTCCCTCGCACAACAGCCCATCTGCCCTCACTATCTATCCGGGTGTCCAAAGACTGAAACGGGGTACCCTTCTACACAAGAATTAGAACTCTCCGGGCATAACTAGAATACGAGGAGGCCAGTCTGAATGTGGCCCAGAGCCGTGCGATAGCCCCGTCCATGTGTTTAGTCAGATGAGTTTCTTGTAACAGGGCAATGTGGATATTCTGCCCGTCTAAATATGCAAGCACCTGCCTGGTCTTCTTGGGCGTGTTCAGGCCGCGTACATTCCAAGTGAGGCAGACGTATTTCTCACCCATTATATAACCCCCTCATACACGGTTCGGAGCCAGCATCCTGCCACCATGAGAAAACGTTCAATACTGTAAAGGCAATAAACCATTGTACTTCTAGTAAAGACTCAAAGGACTCATGCCCCTCCCCCACCACCCACTTTGGCAACCCCAACCCACCAAAGGCAGACATTACCCACCCCCCACCTCCCAACATACATAACAAAAACCATAGTAGTGTGTGGGGCATTCCCATTGGGGCATCGCGGAGGCAACGTACACCTCTGGCACTAGGCGGAATTAGGCCACCGCATGTGTATCAAAATACCAACCCCATAGCTGTCGGGAACAGTTCCTCACGACTAAGTTTACAGCAATGAATAACAGCCCATGTCACCCATGGAGCACGTGCCCCTTTTTCCCTCAGCAGGCCTCAAAAATCTCGCATATCTTTAAAATGCAGCACTAAGATCATGATAGTAACTATTGCCACAATTGTAGTAACCCCCCTTCAAACCAATACTCTTCTCCCGCAGGAGCACAGGAAGTTTATCAACATGAGGAAAAGAGACGATACCACCTTACTGCAGGCAGGGTATAGCCTATCAGAACCCAGACAGCTGAATACTTGGTCTTCAACGTCTGATGTGGACCCAGCGAATTTGCGCTCAGCCTAAAGGGATTTAGCGTATGTCATGGCCTGATTCGGGGTCGTGAAGATTTTCCCTCCCGCATATTCTCCGATCCGGAGCCTAGCGGGATACAACATGGCATATGGGATATTTTCTTGCCGGAGTAACTTCTTGACGGACTGAAATTCTTTCCTCGCTACCTGCACTTGAGCCGTAAAGTCTGGGTAGAAGGACAAGGGCGTATTCTGGTAGACCACCCCGCCTCTTTCTCTCGTGATACGCAAAACAGTGTCCCTGTTGCTGTAATTGAGCAGGCGGACAATGAAGGGACTCGGCGGGGTCCCCGGAGGAGGCAGCGCCGCCTGCGAACGATGACCCCTCTCCACCGCAAACATAGGGGACAGCTCTTCCGAACCGCACACCTCCCGCAACATGGTCTCTATGTAGTCCTCCAGCCGTCCTATGTTTGTCGACTCTGGCAGCCCAAGGACGCGGATGTTGTTGCTTCTCGAGCGCGCTTCCATGTCCTCATTTTTTGCTTGGATGATCGCGAGCAGCTTGGAGAGGTCTGTCGTCTTCTCTGCAACCTGTTGGAGGCCGCCTTCGGTGTCAGAGATTTTATGTTCCGCTTCACCAATGCGCGCCACCTGGTTGTCAAGCTTGGCCGAAAACTGGTCCATGCGGCCATTCAGCGTTTCGATCTTGCCATCTATAGCCTGAAGACTATTGTTAATAGCTGTCAGCGCCTTCTCCAGAATGAGGCCACTCCGCGTCGCATTCTCCATATCCTGGGCCGACGTCTCCGACTGCGGTGGTTTACTATTTTTTCTGAGTTCAAATGTCAATTTCGGCTGGGCCCTGTCAGGCCTGCCCATAGCCACCCTCCAGTCAAGCCACTAGCCCAACACTGCCCTTCGGCCACTTTGCAGGACCCTGAAACAGACCCTCACCAGATGACTGCCCCCACCAGCGTGTCTTCGCCTCCACGGTCCGATAGAAAATGGTGCCTGTGTCCGCCCGCAATGGCGTGGCTCCTCAGCGGCTCCCCAGACAGCAGCCAGCACCTGTGTAACAGTGGCGCTCGTGTATCAGTCGCTTGGTCCCACCAACACCCCAGAGCGCCTACTTTAGACGGCACACAGGGGCACAGCGAAGGACCAAAGGCCACAAAATGGTGTCACTGAACTCACTGCACTCTAGCTTCCAAACGGTCTCTCCTTCCACAGGATTCCAGCTACACAGTCCAGGGAGAAAAGGGGGGCCCCGGCTTGCCTCGGCAGAGCTGACGTCTGCAATACCCCAACAACTGCTGGAGTACCAGAACTCCGAAAAGGCGAGGCCCGCTCGTGGCCCAGGCGCGGCCCAATATGTCCCCAGGATCCAGGCACTGTCTTGAGGGGATGCCCACTGTCCCGCAGCCCAGCCGGGGGAGCGCGAAATTTGAGAGGCGCTCACCAGTCTGCCCCAGCGTTCCTCCGTTGCAACTCGCGGGGAGAAGGAGCCAGTCCCATCAACGTCCAAGCCTTGTGCCCTGCTGATGTGTACTAGGCAGACGGGGCTCTGGGACAGAAGCAGATGGCAGGGGGGGTGGCGCACAAGTGTCGCGTCAGCCCAGAGTGAGTGTTCCGCACCTTCCAGTCGTGATCCACTCACCCCAGCGCCGTCGATCGTGCGGGCAGATCAGCGGGACCTCTCGTCTCAGGAGCGGGCGCCGTCCACCGATTCAAGGCTCCACCGCGGGATCCGTCACCAGGCCGAGGTGCAAGCGGCGTCAATATCAGGCAATCGTCCCTCCTCGTCTAGCCTCGACCCGCGCCAGGGGACCGGCCAGTGTCAGATTCGTCACCTCGCAGTCACTCCCAGTCTCAGCGGACATCGCGATCAGCTCCCCGCAGTGTCCACAACGTTCGCCACTTCAGCAGCACGGATTTAAACTCTGGTGGTACAGGATATTAAAGGATATCATGCGGTGACCGGCAGAGCAGCCTCACAGTACTGCAATCTTGCAGAGCGCCAAGTCACGCTCCGAGTGTGCATTCTTATTTGTAGTATATTGTGGATTACGACGTCCTGCGGTGGTTCCATCAGCATTAAACACCACCTGGCTAGGGGGGCTCGATCTCAGAAGGAACCTCTTTGCTTTGATTTTATATGAATATATATATATATATATATATATATATATATATATATATATATATATATATATATATATATGTGATCAAGACAGTGGATACTGTCGAAACGCGTAATGGCGGGCATGCTGAGCAAAATTGAGCTGAAATAAATACGCACTTTGTTTGGCACCATTCCTGGGTTCCTCTCTTCGTCTTTTCGAGACTGCGTGCTATCTGGCAGTGTTGGAGCTTTTGGGACGAGTTTTGCTCATATATATATATATATATATATATATATTACCTACTGGCGATAGCCAGTAGGTATATATAGTTAGGATTTTTTTCCTATGGGACTTTTGAAAATTCTATGTCTAATAACTTTGGCGTTTGTGGACGGAATCGGCTGAAATTTTCAGGAAAATGGCACATTTTGATTCTGAGCAGCCCCTGAAAATTTGGGGGGGTTTCGTCAAGGGGGGGCCGAGAAAAAAGGGGGGTCCCAAAACGCGTTTTTCCCATTCATTTTTCCATAGGGCGGTTGGACTCACTTTTAGCTCGAACGGCTGAATGGATTTGCACGAAACTTGGCAAAATTGTAGGGACTGTTAGCCCGATGTGCCTTTGCTAGATCTCAATATATGTGCTCCAGTAGTTTTTGAGAAATTAACGTTCAAACCAAGATATATATCTGTAACAGCGCTCTGGGCAGCGATCCGGTCCGCTTACTTTTCGCTTATCGGAACTTTGCGCGCAGAAAGCTGATTGGCTCTCCGGTGTCTGTCAACATTCTAAACAGTCCGGAGCGGACGCCATCTTGTCTCTCGGTAGGATCGAGAGAAGAAGAGGTGGAAAACGAAAGGGGAATTTAATGAAAGGGGGCAAGGTATCCCCCTCTTGACCCCCTAGGAATGTTGTTGGGGTTATTAAAGGGTCCCGTGGGGAAAATAAAAAAAAAATGATTTTTCACGGTAGAAGCGCGGCCGCGAACTGGTAGCGAAACGGGAATTCGCCATTTTGAGCTTCGTTAATTAAATTACTAGTTATAAGTGGGTGCGGGAGACGTATCCTAATCCCCTATGTTTCCTGAGGGTGGCTGAGGAGGCTGATATATGTTGATACATCTCTTCCAGCGGCTGTGCGTGAGCTTTTTTTTTTTTTTTGCTGCGTGACAGTCCGGAGCGGCCGCCATCTTGTCTCTCGGTAGGATCGAGAGAGAAGAAAAGGTGAAAAACTAAGGGGGAATTTAATGAAAGGGGGCAAGGTATCCCCCTCTTCACCCCCTAGGAATGTTGTTGGGGTTATTAAAGGGTCCCGTGGGGAAAATAAAAAAAAAATGATTTTTCACGGTAGAAGCGCTTCACGGGCCGCGAACTGGGCCGCAAACTGGTAGCGAAACGGGAATTCGCCATTTGCTTCACGGGCCGCGAACTGGGCCGCAAACTGGTAGCGAAACGGGAATTCGCCATTTTGTGCTTCGTTAATTAAATTACTAGGTATAAGGGGGTGCGGGAGAGGTATCCTAATCCCCTATGTTTCCTGAGGGTGGCTGAGGAGGCTGATATATGTTGATACATCTCTTCCAGCGGCTGTGCCATTTTGCCTTTTTTTCGAATGCCACAATTTTGTCGTGCACGGCAGCCATTTTAGATGCCAGGCTGGTCCCAGGATATCACCTAACCCTGCGGATGTAGTTTATGGCCCCAGCTGTAGAGAATTCAGACATGCCAATCCTCCTGATTCAGGCGTGTGACTACTGATTTCAGTGCTAGTCTCCCGCCTCCCGATTTCTGCAAGCAAAAACCCGGGGGCATATTACGAACAACTAGCGATAATTTTTGTCTCTAACTTGTTTAGAGACAAAAATTATCACCGCACATCGGCGATTTTTATCGCAGATAAACCTTGCTATTATCGCAGAAAAGTCAGCGATATTCATGTATTATTGACCTAATGCTCTTAGCCATGTTATCCACCTCCCATTGGATAACATGGCTAAGAACTGCTCAGGGCAGGTGTTAGATTTTGGAGATATTCGCGCTTAGCGCGAATATCTCCAAAAGTTGGTAATAGAAGGTAGCGATGTTAGGGACTGTTTCCAGTCGCTAACATCTTGGCACGCCACTTTGCATGTCATTAGTGATAAATATCACTGACATGCAAAGCGGGGCCCAAGATGGTCGCTATCTCCTTTTAGCTGTCACTAACTGGTGTTAGCGACAGCTTGGTAATAGGGAGATAATTTTATCTCCGCTTTCATGGCTTTTAAAGCCAAAAAAAGCGGAGATAAACCCCCTTGATAATATGCCCCACGATTCCTTGGGGGTTTCAGCCGACAGGGCTTGGTATTGTGTTACATGGTAATTTTTCCATGAAACGTCAGAGGGTCGATGCAGGGGTTCTAGAAGAGGTGATAAACCATTTAAGCCTCATGAACAAGCGCATGGTCTTTTAAAGATTTGTGAAGTACTCGGGGCGGCGGTGTGTGTGTGCCCTCTTTCAGGAGCGGGCGGGGGGGCACTGCCAGCAACTTGCCAGGTCAGGTAGTGTTCAACACGTGCATCACCCTTTCTCTGCCTGCTATTGCGCTCCATACTTCGGAAAGGTAAGAAAAAGAACGTGCATTTGAGTTTGAAATGTCCGATCCTGCAGCAGCACACTTCCAAAGCCCACACATGACAATAACCCGATTCAAGGCCCCATTCACCCGTTTTTAAAAAAATAGATAACACTCCAACAAAGTAAGGTTATAAAACTTTATTAACTACTAACTTTAACAAACGGAACAAAAACTAAAAACATTTAAACATTTCTCAACACAAAAAGCAACAATGGTTAGAAGCGGTCTTTTGTGCGAATAGTCCCAAGGCAGCACAACGTGCAGAGTTCTGGACGGCACCCAGGTGATGTCGCCTGGGTGCCGCACTGGTTTAGGGATCCTACAATGCTGCTCCGAAAATTGGCGTGGGGCGTCCCGGGTGGGGCGAGGGGAGGCCTCGTCAGTAGCGGTCTGTTGTGCGAATAGTCCCAAGGCAGCACAACGTGCAGAGTTCTGGACGGCACCCAGGTGATGTCGCCTGGGTGCCGCACTGGTTTAGGGATCCTACAATGCAGCACAGAAAAACAGCGTGGGGCGTCCCGGGTGGTGCGGGGGGAGGCCTCGTCAGTAGCGGTCTGTGTCCAGTGTCACATGGCTGACACAACATGTACGACAGGCACCCAGGTGATGTCCAGTAAACTGCCGCACTGGTTTTGGTATCCTACAATGCTGCTCCGAAAATTGGCGTGCGGCGGCCCGGGGGGGGGGGGGCGTGGGGGAGCCGGCGTGAACGGGCCTCCCCAGGTGGCGGCCATCTAGCTGAGTTGCGCTCGTTCTTGCGGCCACAGCGTCTCGCTCACCATGTTGTTGAGTTGCTCCCACTCTTGCAGTGCAGCGATAGGCGGCTGCCACATGGCTCTTAAAATGGCGGACAGCTCCTCGGTTTTAGGCCTGGTCCACTGAAATGGTCCTGGGACACTTTGGAACTCGGACGCTTGCCTGCTAGGGCTTGGGCTCCATTCTGGAAAAGCGTCCCCTCAGCCGTGAAGATTCTACAAAAGTCTTGGGGGCCGCCGACTCCCGCAGGCTTCCGGTGGGGAGCGGCTGCCATGATTGCTCGCGGAATGACCACGACGGAGCCACGAGATGGTGGTGCTCTCATGCTGACGCCAGCTTCAGTCTGAATGATCCAGAAACAAGGTGGGGCTTTCATCGTTTGGGAAAAAAAAATGTTCTAAACCAATGAAAAGTGTTATTTTTAGGTCATATGACCAAGCCTTCCATCTTTAGGAAACCAAAAGTAAAATGAACCAATGAAAAGTTTTATAAACAAGTCACATGACCTGTTATGCGGCATAGGGCTACAAAAAGCGTAGAAAATCCGTTGGCACGTGAGGCGGCGTCAGTAGCGGACCGATGTGCGAATAGGCCGAAGGCAGCACAACGCGCCGAGATCCGGATGGCACCGA
Organism: Lissotriton vulgaris; assembly: GCF_964263255.1. Taxonomy (NCBI): domain Eukaryota; kingdom Metazoa; phylum Chordata; class Amphibia; order Caudata; family Salamandridae; genus Lissotriton; species Lissotriton vulgaris. Next base: position 1,529,586,563 of record NC_141685.1, on the reverse strand, counting down.
GGTGTTGTCCAGCAAATTGCCGCACTGGTGTGGCCATCCTACAATGCTGCGCCGAAAGACGGCGTGTCCAGCTGAGTTGCGCTCACTGTTGCGGTACAGTGACTCGAACGCGCCGAGATCCGGATGGCACCGAGGTGGTGTCCAGCAAATTGCCGCACTGGTGTGGCCATCCTACAATGCTGCGCCGAAAGATGGCGTGTCCAGCTGAGTTGCGGTCACTGTTGCGGTACAGTGAGTCGAACGCGCCGAGATCCGGATGGCACCGAGGTGGTGTCTAGCAAATTGCCGCACTGGTGTGGCCATCCTACAATGCTGCGCCGAAAGACGGCGTGTCCAGCTGAGTTGCGGTCACTGTTGCGGTACAGTGAGTCGAACGCGCCGAGATCTGGATGGCCAAGTTTCAAGTTTCATCTGGCAGTTTTTCTCCATCCCTCCTGGATCAAAGAAGGTGAATGCTATGCTGTCCTATGGCAACATGAGCATCAACCTGATGAATACGGCATTCGAAAATCATAAATGCCCTAATGCACCCAAGAAGTAATTTTTTTTTTGCTCCAGTTGAGCCGTTTTCAATGCCTGTTTTTTGTTGTTTCCCCTCCATCAAGAACAAAACAAAAATACAAGGCGCTAAGATCCGAATGGCAAGTCCTGGATGTTGAGTGCCTCAGTTGAGAGTTCTGAGCAGTGCTTGTAAGACTATCTGAAGTTTATTATAAGAATCAGAGTAAGTTGAAGACTGTCTGAAGCTTATTTGCACCTGCTGCAGCTTCACTAGGTCCGGCGGAACTTTTTGCCTTTTCTTTTCTGCTTCTTTTCCTACAATGCGTTTCATCTGAAGACACGACCAGGTCCCTGAATGTGTGCAGGGGGACGCTATTGATTGAATGAAAATGGCGGCTTGACACAAAGCTGACTCAAGCGTTACTGTTGGTGCTATACAGACAAAAATTGGTTTTCAGTTTGTACATTCTTCAGGTTTTTTTTTTCCATTCAAGTCTGATTGAGAGTTTGTAGAAAAATGGCTTCAGATTTACCACATACTACTCTTCAACATTCTTCCTAAATGTAACAATGTGAAACTCGAGAACGGCTGTTTCTGTTTCCTTTCAAAATGCTGCCACCAATATTTTCTGAATGGAAGACACCATCTTGTAGCATAAAGGGCCGAAAGGGGTTCTGGTCTGGCCGATGGTTGGTGGAGACATTTTGACTATATCTTGGACCTGCCCGGCCTCGCCCAAAATGGCGCCGGTATAAATGGGACTCGTAACTCCTTGCCCGCAAATGTATATCTAGAAAATGTTATTGTAAGTGGCCCTGTCGTATTTTAATTACAAAATGTACGTCCACCGATTCCGCAACTGTTAGACACCTTTGTTCTTGTCAAATAATGGCCCGCTCGTTACGTTCTTCTACAGTGTAAATGTCTCCTCATCATATACGATTTCAGTTTGCTCCGTGGCCGGCCCACGTGGTTATAGGCCCGTATTTGTATACTGACATTTTCACAATAAAGGTTTTTAAAACAAAACTCGGTAGTAGTATTTACATTTGTAAAGTTTTTACTTTTAGTGACTGTTTTCGAATCAGTAAAAGGCAAGTGAAATAAAGCAGTCCAATTACATGACGGAAAAAAGGTATAATATGTAGGAACGCAGTAAAGATAAATGGTCAAGGGCAGTTGTGTTTTCCACTCCTGCAACATAAAGTGATCGATAAGAATCTGATAATCAGGCGTATCGGCGACTAAGACAGCAGGCCGAATCTCTTTTACTCAACGGCTCCGTCATGGAAGGAAGAAACGCCCTTTTTCTCGAAAAAGGAATATATTTTACTTGCAAGACAGTTGTAAATTTTCCGGGAAAGTACATTAGCCTGGAATATTATAACATATGTTTGAAAAAAAAATATTGTTCGAAAATAATAAAAAGCGTAATTTTTAGGTCATATGACCAAGCTTTTCATCATTAAATTAACAAAAGTAAAATGAACCAATGAAAAGTTTTATTAACAAGTCACATGACCTGTTATGCTTACGTTACGCGCTGCGCGCCGCGCCTCGGATCACTTCCGGGTGCGCTAACGCGGCGTGTCATAAAACGAATTACGCGACAACGTAGGTCAAGAATATAGTCAAAATGTCTCCACCAACCAGCGTTCACAACACAACCCCTTTCAGCAGTCCAAAAAGTTCTGTTAAATGACAACAGAGGGGACAGGCAACAAGAACCATCAGTCAAAGAGGGGAGGGCAAGTTCTTCTCTTCCGGGTCATGTTGGGGCGCTACCGGAACTGATCGAATTGGTAGTCTATAGTGTTTCTGGATGTTTCAGACTAAAGCTGGCGTCAGCATGAGACCACTACCATCTCGTAGCTCCGTCGTGGCCATTCCACGAGCAATCATGGCAGCCGCTCCCCACCAGAAGCCTGCGGGAGTCGGAGGCCCCCAAGACTTTTGTAGAATCTTCACGGCTGAGGGGACGCTTTTCGAGAATGGGACCCAAGCCCTAGCAGACAAGCGTCCGAGTTCCAAGGTGTCCCAGGGCCATTTTAGTGGACCAGGCCCAAAACCGAAGAGCCGGCCACCATTTTGAGAGTCCTGTGGCAGCCGCCTATCGCTGCACCGCAAGAGCGGGCGCATCTAAACTACATGGTGAGCGAGACGCTGTAGTCGCAAGAGCGGGCGGTAAACAGCTGAATGGCGGAAGAGGCACAGTGTAGCAAAAGCGGGCGGAATGGCAACTAAAACGATAAAGGGGCGCCCCACTACAGCTTGTCTTCAGGTCAAACGGATTGTGGGACAAGGTCCAGAATTGAAGAGTCATCAAAAGGCAAAAAGTTCAGCCGGACCCCGGGAGCCGGCCGCCTATGTCGGGGGCGATCTCAGGCTACACCAGTGCTATAAGACTTGGGGAGGGTGTCGGAGCCAAGCGTCTTCTCCGAGTCCATGGCCATCACACCGCCCCTCAGGGGCCTCCGTCAAGCTGTTTAGGAAGGTAACATATCACATTGTTTTCTAATGCAGTCAGGTCCACAAACGACACTCACTTACTTTGAGAATAGTGAAGCTGCAGTAGGTGGAAATAAGCTTCAGACAGTGTTACAAGCAGTGCTCAGAACTCTTAACTATGGCACCCAACATCCAGAACTTATGCTATTTGAGAATGGTAGTGACATCGAAGCATCTCAGGGACCAAAACCATTAACGTACTTTCACGTATGAAAATCTTACTTGGGGAGGGGGCAGGAGCGAAGCGCCCCCTCCCAGTCAGCGCCACCACACCGTATGTTGAAAATCTGAAGCCATCGTTCTACAAAGTCAACCAAACTTGGATTGAAAAATCTAGAAAAATGTACAAACTGAAAACCAGTTTTGGTCTGCATAGCATCAGTAGCAACGCTTGAGTCAGCTTTGTGTCAAGCCGCCATTTTGATTCAACAAAGCACAGGCATTGAAAAAGGCTGAAATTCAGAACTCTAAACTATGGCACCCAACATCCAGGAGCTTGCCATCTGGATCTTGGAGCCTTGTGCTGTTTTCGATCTATTCACACATCGGTCCACTACTGACATCATCTTATAAAACAACGTTATGTAAATAGTTTTTTAATAAAATGTTTTACCCTGTTTCTTTGCTGGTGTGTTGTCTATATTTTTAATATTTGCATAGGGTTTGTCGTTATTTTGTGCGGTATGGGTGATGGAGCCGAGCTGTCTTGCAGTCCTCATGGTGTGGAGCTCAGTTCATCTCACTATTTTCGTATTTCTCATGAAGGGTTGTTCCTAATATTTCTATTTTAGCGAGGTCAAAAAGAGATCTAATTAGTGGCCTACTGATTTTGCTCGATTACTTTTATTATTTTACACGATTTTTCACTATCTGCAAAGACTAAACAGAGTATTGCGACTTTGTGCTTGTTTGTAAATAGAGAATGATCCAAAGAGAACCAATTCTAAAACAGTAAATGCTTGGACAACAATCAATCAAATGGAGAGACAAGGAGGCACGACGGATTACAACGGGGGTAAAGGCCTGCGTTAACTACCCTTCAGTATCTGCAAAGAGAGAGTACTACTAAGACAAAAGAGGGGAGGGGGGGGGGTGCAGCGTTCAAAGCACATCAGCGTGCATAAATACGAAAATGTTTTTATCTATCACGTACTTGACATTTTAAAGCTTTTCATATTTGCTATTAAAAAACCAATGAAATTCACAGAAAAAACCATAGGTTATAGTGGATATATAGTTAGAAATTTGCATTTAGAAAACCTTGAAAATTCAATGAAAAAACCATTGGTTTTAGGCCATATATAGTTAGGAATTAGCATTTACAAAACCTTATTTTACTCGCATAAAACCATTGAAATTCCATATATAGTTAGAAGCGCTAACTATATATCGCGCACCCGCAATCCACTGCTGATGATGTCACATATTACATCATTCATGACATGGTCAGTGACATCACTGATGACATCACTGATGACATCTCAAATGACATCACTGATGACAACTCAAATGACATCACTGATGACATCTCAAATGACATCACTGATGACATCACTGATGACAACTCAAATGACATCACTGATGACATCTCATTTGTCATCACTGATCACATCACTTATGTGATAATACAATGAACCTCTTCAGACTCTAATATAACCTTACATACACTCAGTATAAACAGACACTCACAGACTGTCACTCATCCATGGAGTTACTCACACACCTACTCAGTCATGCAAAGAATCAATCACACCTCCATTTCCTCAACTATAAAGTTATACACATCTTACTTATTCAAACATATAATAACACATATTTATTCTCTTATATAATCCCTGATACAAGCTCACAGTGATCGATACAGCCACTCACACATTCACTGGCTCTTATGTTCAGTTATTTATATATCTCAACTCTCACATGTATTGTGTTTTACATACGTACTTACTTGCTCATGTAGCAATGAGAAATCCATTCACTCACCAACACACCCATGCATAGTCAACCGCCCATATAGCTGTTTCCACATGCACTCTTGAACTCATACTCCTAGTGAATCAACTGCTTACACATCTATGCACAGAGTCACGCACCTCCCAGCCACCCACACACACACTCAGCCTCCCATTCAAATACTTGGGCAACCAATCAATAACCCATATGGCCACTCTTATAGCTACTGATCAACACATGCAGCAGCTTACACAACAACAAACATACTGATGCACAAATTAAGACAGTTTAGTCACTAACCCATGCACTCAGTGAGACACATTTAATCACTCACTCATACAGTCAGTCATGCACCTACTAAATTCTTCATCCAGACACTTATACATCCACTCATTCTTCAATATGTGAAACATATTTTAACTTTACAGAAACATACAGTCACTGGGTGTTGTCATCAGTGATGTCATCAGTGATGTCATTTGAGATGTCATCAGTGATGTCATCAGTGATGTCACTGACCATGTCATGAATGATGTAATATGTGACATCATCAGCAGTGGATTGCGGGTGCGCGATATATAGTTAGCGCTTCTAACTATATATGGAATTTCAATGGTTTTATGCGAGTAAAATAAGGTTTTGTAAATGCTAATTCCTAACTATATATGGCCTAAAACCAATGGTTTTTTCATTGAATTTTCAAGGTTTTCTAAATGCAAATTTCTAACTATATATCCACTATAACCTATGGTTTTTTCTGTGAATATATATATATATATATATATATATATATATATATATATATATATATATATATATATATATATATATATAACTGGAACTTCACCTTCCGCCCCAAAGAAACTGGAAGCCAAAAACGAAACGGACCCATGCAGGTTGGTTTGAACACTTATTTTATTCTGTGCACTCTCTTGTCCGCCATGACGCGTTTCGGGCCCTGGAGCCCTTGATCACATGACATGGTCGAATTACACCCAGTGATTTGTAGTGCCGGAATAGTCACATGACACCAAGCCTATAGAGATAAAGAAAATACTTCAGCCTAATCCGGTCTGTTTTGACAAGAAAAACATTATTTTCTCTCATTTTCTTATGTTCAATTTTCACAACAATATTACCTCATTTTTACCTCACGGATATGTGCAATAAATCGCAATTGAAATAATAAATAATCAAAGTGAATACTTAAATATTTACACATTTGCGACGAACATAAACCATCATCATTGCACCAATAAATATTGGTATTACTGATCTAGTATATACATATTCCCTATTGAGCTGAATTTGTCAAACTCAGGGAAGTTTCTAATGTACAAGTTGATAAAAAAATATATAAAGTGCATAGTGCTTATTTACACGTTTGTTTTGCTGTGCGAATATACAATTTACTTACATAACACAACTTATTTACATTATAAAAACACGTATATACACATTCATTTTTGATCAGTGTATTCATGTCCTCAATAACCTGAGAAGTTTATGTGCAAAATTGGCTTAATAAAATGCATAGTGCTTAGCTGGTCAAACTATCCATTGGGTTCTTTTACTTTTTGAGGATTTAATAATACTGCCCAAGTGGGCATTCTTGTCACAGCTTCGGACCACTGCTTCTATACTGCTTGGAATTTTTTATGTGTTATCCATGCACCATGAAAAGAAATAGTGTGATTTACCCTCGGTTGTGTGTTTCATTTTATTGTTATTTAAAATCTTGGCAGTATTAGATGGAATCTACATGTTTTGACGACTCTCTGCTCCTGATCCAATTTTAATGTCTAATTTATATACCCTGCTTGTGATGTTATTACAGATGTAAGCAGGTGTATAGATCCTCAGTCGCATTGAGGCCATTTGGTGTCTTGGAATCAAGCTCAAGAATGTAACGTGTTTCTGATACTCGTAAGCGTGCTTCTCTATCTCCTCCTCTCCGTAACGGCTGTACCATATCTATTGCATAATATTTCAGGCAGTTTACGTTCGCCTTGTGGCAAAGATTAACATGCCTTGCCACAGGGTACGCTTCATCCTTGTTTGTTACTGCCCTCATATGCTGCAATATGCGCTTGTGGACTTGTAGCTTAGTGCTACCAACGTAGCAAAGTCCACAAACACACTCCAATACGTAGATAACGTAATCTGATTTACAAGTTATCTTTTTGGAGATGGGAATTTCTGTCTCACTAAATGGAGAACTATATGTCGTTTTATTCTTCCCTATGGTGCAAGCCTTGCACACCGCACATTTGAGGAAACCCTTACTCCTGCCCAGCCAGTTGTCACGGGTTGGTATCTCCGGACTACTGCCAACCATGTCGTTCATGGACCGGGCACGGCTGTAAGTAATTGCAGGGAAAGTAGCTAGTGTTTTGCCAATCACAGGGTCCCCTGTAATTATGTGCCAGTTTTTCCTGACAATAGTTTGTATTTGTCTATGCTGGCAGCTATATCCTACAATGAGTCTTGGTTGACTCTCTGCATTGTTCACCATTGTTTGTTCTACCCCTACTGATGTTATTGGGGACAATACAGCCTTATTGGCCCTTTCCATAGCTTTAGACACCACACTTTCAGTATAGCCTCTCTGTAAGAATCTTGCCTTGCTCTCATTTTGTGCTGCAACACATGCTGCATCTGTGCTGCAGATTCTTCTAATCCTTTGCATCTCCCCATAGGGGATGCTTCGGATTAGATGGTTGGGGTGCTGACTGGAGGCATGGAGGATTGTGTTGCCTGCAGTCTCTTTACAATGTAATTTGGTCTGCAGTTTCCCTTCTTCAACATAAACCTCTACATCCAAAAAGTTGACCTTATTGTCACTGATGGTACCTGTGAAGTTTAAATTCAATTAATTTCTGTTAATGTTACTAATGAACTGTTCTGCTTCACTCGTTGTCCCCCTCCAAATTATAAACAAATCGTCTATAAATCTGTACCACGATACAACCTTGCTAGACATGATCTCACTATAGGCATTGCCCAGGACCTGCTCCTCCCACAGCCCCATGTGCAGACATGAGTAACTGGGCGAGAAGCAGGCCCCCATTGCTACTCCCCGCAATTGCTGGAACATTTGATTTTGGAAGAGAAAGTAATTGTTGTTAAGACACATTTCCAACATCTCTACCAACATGATGTTATGCTCCAACATGCACACAGGTCTTTTGCTCAGAAAATGTTTGACTGCTCTCACTCCATCTACATGGTTAATGCTCGTGTAGAGAGCAGTAACATCTAGTGTGACCAGTAAATATTCTGTACTCCACACCACTGATTTTATTTTTTGCAAAAAGTCCATAGTGTCTCTGATGTACGATGGCAGGGATTTCACAAATTCTTGGAGGAAATGATCGATATATCTAGACACCTTTTCAAATGTCCCTCCACACACTGAAATAATGGGCCTCCCAGGTGGTCTGGCACTGTCTTTATGGATCTTGGGAATCAAGTAGAACACCAGGGTTATGGGATGATTAGTTTTTAAGAATTTCAATTCATCCCCACTTAGGAGCCCTTGTCCTCTCCATGAGTAAAGTTTTGTGTTCAACTTGTCCCACGCTTGTTTAAATACGTGTCGATCACATCTGCTGTAGCACTTTCTATCACCTAGTTGTTTCAGTGCTTCCTCCAAATATAGATTCAGGGGCCAAAGGACGATATTGCCCCCCTTGTCCGATTGCCTAATTACAGTTTTTTCAACGTCCTGAAGTTTTTTCATTAGGCTACCGAAAGAATTATTGTGCTTTGGCGTTCTTTTATTTGCCAACAGAGTTTTTTTGTTAAGTTTTTTAAACTCTGATATAACCATGTCACTGAACACATCGATATTATCATGTGCCATCACCGGGTTAAACGTTGATTTGGGCTTGAATAAAGTATTACCAGGAATATCAGTTACTGTTGTATCTACTGTTTCTTGGATATTGTCCAGGTCTCCTTCATTCAGGAGGTCTTGTAGATCACATTGCAACTCATATTCTCTTACTGACAAAGTATTGTCTTCCACCATGTTTATTTCTTAGGGTTTGCGCGCTTTTTGTTTGTTAACCAAGAATAGCTTTCTGAGTTTTAATTTTCTTACAAATTTAAAAAAGTCCATTCTGGTTCTGGCGTAATTAAACATGCATGGTGGACAAAATGATAACCCCAGTGATAGAATTTTCTGTTCTTTGGGACTTAGACGAGTATTAGTTAAATTCACAATGGTCATATTGTCACTTACTTGTGAATTTAACGGCGATTCCATCTTCTGTACGTCTTCCTTTTCGCGCCTTCATTTGGCTGCCCTGCATTTTCTCCGCTGGTTGCGCTTGGCGTTGTTCCTTTGTTTGCGCCAGGATTGGAGGCATGGGACCTTAGTGACTTTTTGCGGTCGTTCTGCAGGCACTCCACTTCCTGTCCCAACGACCGCTTTGTAAACCCCACCTGCTCCGTATTTAAACCTTGTTCCATCTCGGAGTCACTGCTGGGAACCGTACTAATATCTGTTGATGAAATCGAATGAGTCTTCTGACTTGTACTCGCCTGAGGCTGTTTTGGCATTTTATTCACTGTTGGAAGATCAAATTTCCTTGAAAAAGTATAAATACGCCCATTTTGATAATCAAGTTTGTCCCTTTGAAATTTGAACGTCTTTCTCTTCTTGATAATATCCTCTTCTTTTGAAAGTCTTGTTAACATAGTCTCTCTTAGTTTTTTCTCTAGCTCTTCCTCATTCAGTGCTTTTATTTGGTCATTTAACTCTTTTATCTGAATTTGGAGTTTCGCACCGTCACTCTCGGCATATTCCACAAGTATTCGCATTAGGCGACTGGAATTGTCCAAATTACATTGCGCCCACTCATGGAGCATTTTTGGATCAGGATTTTCGAAGCTGGGGGCCAGCATAATTCTCAAGCCACGGGGAACTCTCCCTACTTCCAAATACCTGGTGAGGGATTTTTGTTCCCACCACTTTGCCTGTTCAACCTTCATGGCTTTTTCCAGTTGTTTAAACAGCTCCTTAATTCGGCTGCTTGCAGGACGGGATGTAATACTTGCCCCCGCCTGTTGATCCTCCGCCACAGGACTGTCGTCAAACATGCTGACTGCCGCTTCTTCTCTGCTTCTTTTTCTGACCACGTCGTCGGCGTCCATGAGAGTGCACCGGTAATTGTTTTTCTATATGATGGTTGTGCGTACACGCTTTCGAGCAGTTGTATTCGTAGCCTAAGTGGTTCTGTTCTACTCGCGTGTTCCTTCTCCAGTACCGGCTGTTCTGTCCACAAGCCGCAAATTATTTTCGGCGCCAAGTACACCTTCACCTCGTGAGAGTCCGTTGACGCCAATTGCTACTTTCGCTGGTCAAGAACGCCGGGGGTAAAAGCGGTTGCTCCTAACGGGGCTGTAGAATGCTTCCAGAACACCGTCAGCTTTGCTTCCTGTCAGCTTACCCGTAGCACTGGAGGGGTCCGTGTCACACCTAGAAGCTTGCCGGTGTGAAAATTATGACTGGAACTTCGCCTTCCGCCCCAAAGAAACTGGAAGCCAAAAACGAAACGGACCCATGCAGGTTGGTTTAAACGCTTATTTTATTCTGTGCACCCTCTTGTCCGCCTTGACGCGTTTCGGGCCCTGGAGCCCTTGATCACATGACATGGTCGAATTACACCCAGTGATTTGTAGTGCCGGAATAGTCACATGACACCAAGCCTATAGAGATAAAGAAAATACTTCAGCCTAATCCGGTCTGTTTTGACAAGAAAAACATTATTTTCTCTCATTTTCTTATGTTCAATTTTCACAACAATATTACCTAATTTTTACCCCACGGATATGTGCAATAAATCGCAATTGAAATAATAAATAATCAAAGTGAATATTTAAATATTTACACATTTGCGACGACCATAAACCATCATCATTGCACCAATAAATATTGGTATTACTGATCTAGTATATACATATTCCCTATTGAGCTGAATTTGTCAAACTCAGGGAAGTTTCTAATGTACAAGTTGGTAAAAAAATATATAAAGTGCATAGTGCTTATTTACACGTTTGTTGTGCTGTGCGAATATACAATTTACTTACATAACACAACTTATTTACATTATAAAAACACGTATATACACATTCATTTTTGATCAGTGTATTCATGTCCTCAATAACCTGAGAAGTTTATGTGCAAAATTGGCTTAATAAAGTGCATAGTGCTTAGCTGGTCAAACTATCCATTGGGTTCTTTTACTTTTTGAGGATTTAATTAATATATATATATATATATATATATATATATATATATATTCACTGAAAAAACCATTGGTTATAGACCATATATAGTTAGGGATTAGCCTTTTCAAAACCTTATTTTACTCACACAAAACCATTGAAATTTCATATATAGTTAGTTGCACTAACTATATATCGCACACCCGCAATCCACTGCTGATGATGTCACATATTACATCATTCATGACATGGCTAGTGACATCACTGATGACATCACTGATGACATCGCAACTAACTATATATGAAATTTCAATGGTTTTGTGTGAGTAAAATAAGGTTTTGAAAAGGCTAATCCCTAACTATATATGGTCTATAACCAATGGTTTTTTCAGTGAATTTTCAAGGTTTTGTAAATGCAAATTCCTAACTATATATGGCCTAAAACCTATGGTTTTTTCTGTGAATTTCAATGGTTTTTTAATAGCAAATATCAAAAGCTGTCAAATGTCAAGTACGTGATAGGTAAAAACTTTTTCGTGTTTATGCACGCTGATGTGCTTTGAACGCTGCCCCCCCCTCCCCTCTTTTCTCTTAGTAGTACTCTCTCTTTGCAGATAGTGAAGAGTAGTTAACGCAGGCCTTTACCCCCGTTGTAATCCGTCGTGCCTGCTTGTCTCTCCATTTGATTGATTGTTATCCAAGCATTTACTGTTTTACAATTGATTCTCTTTGGTTCATTCTCTATTTACAAACAAGCACAAAGTCGCAATACTCTGTTTAGTCTTTGCAGATAGTGAAAAATCGTGAAAAATCGTGTAAAAAAATAAAATTAATCGAGCAAAATCAGTAGGCCACTAATTGGATCTCTTTTTGACCTCGCTAAAATAGAAATATTAGGAACAACCCTTCATGAGAAATACGAAAATAGTGAGATGAACTGAGCTCCACACCATGAGGGCTGCAAGACAGCTCGGCTCCGTCACCCACCCCGCCCAAAATAACGACAAACCCTATGCAAATATTAAAAATATATACAACACACCAGCAAAGAAACAGGGTAAAACATTTTATTAAATAACTATTTACATAACTATTTTATACTTTTTATTGCCCGATCCGGCTAGCTCAATCGATCGAGCATGAAACTCATGCACTCTGATAGCAAGCGTTGCTACTGATGCTATGCAGACCAAAACTGGTTTTCAGTTTGTACATTTTTCTAGATTTTTCCATCCAAGGTTGGTTGAGTTTGTAGAACGATGGCTTCAGATTTTCAACATACGGTGTGGTGGCGACGGACTGGGAGGGGGCGGTTCGCTCCTGCCCCCTCCCCAAGTAAGATTTTCATATGTGAAAGTACGTTAATGGTTTTGGTCCCTGAGTTGCTTCGATGTCACTGCCATTCTCAAATGGCATAAGTTACGGATGTTGGGTGCCATAGTTCAGAGTTCTGAGCAGCGCTTGTAACACTGTCTGAAGCTTATTTCCACCTACTGCAGCTTCACTATTCTCAAAGTAAGTGAGGGTCGTTTGTGGACCTGACTGCATTTGAAAACAATGTGATATGGTACCTCCCTAAACCGCTTGACGGAGGCCCCCGAGGGGCGGTGTGATGGCACGGACTCGGAGAAGACGCTTGGCTCCGACCCCCTCCCCAAGTCTTATAGCACCGGTTTAGCCTGAGATCTCCCCCGACATAGGCGGCCGGCTCCCGGGGTCCGGCGGAACTTTTTGCCTTTTGATGACTCTTCTATTCTGGACCTTGTCCCACAATCCGTTTGACCTGAAGACACGCTGTAGTGGGGCGCCCCTTTACCGTTTTAGTTGCCATTCCGCCCGCTTTTGCTACACTGTGCCTCTTCCGCCATTCAGCTGTTTACCGCCCGCTCTTGCGACTACAGCGTCTCGCTCACCATGTAGTTGAGTTGCTCCCGCTCTTGCGATGCAACGATAAGCGACTGCCACAGGACTCTCAAAATGGCGGCCGGCTCTTCAGATTTGGGCGTGGTCCACTAAAAAGGCCCTGGGACACCTTGGAACTCGGACGCTTCCCTGATAGGGCTTGGGTCCCATTCTCAAAAGCGTCCCCTCAGCCGTGAAGATTCTACAAAAGTCTTGGGGGCCCCGACTCCCGCAGGCTTCTGGTGGGGAGCGGCTGCCATGTTTGCTCGTGGAATGGCCACGACGGACCTACGAGATGGTAGTGCTCTCATGCTGACGCCAGCTTTAGTCTGAAACATCCAGAAACACTGTAGACTACCAATTCGATCAGTTCCGGTAGCGCCCCAACATGACCCGGTAGAGAAGAACTTGCCCTCCCCTCTTTGACTGATGGTTCTTGTTGCCTGTCCCCTCTGTTGTCATTTAACAGAACTTTGTGGACTGCTGAAAGGGGTTGTGTTCCGAACGCTGGTTGGTGGAGACATTTTGACTATATTCTTGACCTACGTTGTCGCGTAATGCGTTATATGACACACCGCATTAGCGCACCCGGAAGTGATCCGGGGCGCGGCGGCAGCGCGTAACGTAAGCATAACAGGTCATGTGACTTGTTAATAAAACTTTTTATTGGTTCATTTTACTTTTGTTATTTTAATAATGAAAAGCTTGGTCATATGACTGATTTCAAACTTTTTTTTTTTAAACATATATGTTATAATATTCCAGGCTAATGTACTTTCCCGGAAAATTTACAACTGTCCTGCAAGTAAAATATATTCCTTTTTCGAGAAAAAGGGCGTTTCTTCGTTCCATGACGGAGCCGTTGAGTAAAAGAGACTCGGCCTGCTGTCTTAGTCGCCGATACGCCTGATTATCAGATTCTTATCGATCACTTTATGTTGCAGGAGTGGAAAACACAACTGCCCTTGACCATTTATCTTTACTGCGTTCCTACGTATTATACCTTTTATCCGTCATGTAATTGGACTGATTTATTTCACTTGCCTTTTACTGATTCGAAAACAGTGACTAAAAGTAAAAACTTTACCAATGTAAATACTACTACCATGTTTTGTTTTAAAAACCTTTATTGTGAAAATGTCAGTATACAAATACGGGCCTATAACCACGTGGGCCGGCCACGGAGCAAACTGAAATCGTATATGATGAGGAGACATTTACATTATAGAGGAACGTAACGAGCGGGCCATTAGGTTGCAAGAACTAAGGTGTCTAACAGTTGCGGAATCGGTGGACGTACATTTTGTAATTAAATTACGACAGGGCCACTTACAAAAAAATCATCTAGATATACATTTGCGGGCAAGTACCATGGGTGACGTTAATTCGAACTTTCAATACTACAGTAATCAATAACACATCAGAACTTAATATCAATAGGGATGTCAAAATATTCAATCAATTCTCGTCCCCGCCCGCCATGAGCATCAAAACTGCATTCATATCTCGTGATATCAAGGTTGTTCAACCAGTACACAACAAGGAGTTACGAGTCCCATTTATACCGGCGCCATTTTGGGCGAGGCCGGGCAGGTGCAAGATATAGTCAAAATGTCTCCACCAACCATCGGCCAGACCAGAACCCCTTTCGGCCCTTTATGCTACAAGATGGTGTCTTCCATTCAGAAAATATTGTTGGCAGCATTTTGAAAGGAAACATAAACAGCCGTTCTCCTACTGAGTCTCACATTGTTACATTTAGGAAGAATATTGAAGAGTAGTATGTTGAAAATCTGAAGCCATTGTTCTACAAACTCTCAACCAGCCTTGGATGGAAAAAAAAATCCTGAAGAATGTACAAACTGAAAACCAATTTTTGTCTGTATAGCATCAACAGCAACGCTTGACTCAGCTTTGTGTGAAGCCGCCATTTTTTTTGTTTTTTTTCAAAGGGAAAGAACAGAAAGAGGCATTGAAAATGGCTCAACAGGAGCAAAAAAAAAAATTTAAACTTCTTGCGTTTGGAACATTAGTGTTTCTCGAAAGCCAGATTAATTAACTTCACACTCATGTTTGCGCATGAAATTAATGTAGGATGGCCACACCAGTGCGGCAATTTGCTGGACACCACCTCGGTGCCATCCGGATCTCGGCGCGTTCGAGTCACTGTACCGCAACTCAGCTGGACACGCCGTCTTTCGGCGCAGCATTGTAGGATGGCCACACCAGTGCGGCAACTTGCTGGACACCACCTCCGCCATCCGGATCTCGGCGCGTTGTGCTGCATTCGGCCTACTGTAGCCGCAAGTGCGGATGCAACTCAGTTGGACGGCGAGTGAAACGCTAAGGGGCGCCCCACTGCAGCCGAGGAGTCTCCATCTTGGGGGAGACGCACAGCCCCCACTGACTGACGCGACCTCACAGGACAACGGGGCGCCCCACGCCGACTTTCGGCGCAGCATCGTAGGATAGCCACACCAGTGCAGCAACTTGCTGGACACTAACTCGGTGCCATCCGGATCTCGGCGCGTTGTGCTGCCTTCGGCCTATTCGCACATCGGTCCGCTACTGACGCCGCCTCACGTGCCAACGGATTTTCTACGCTTTTTGTAGCCCTATGCCGCATAACAGGTCATGTGACTTGTTTATAAAACTTTTCATTGGTTCATTTTACTTTTGGTTTCCTAAAGATGGAAGGCTTGGTCATATGACCTAAAAATAACACTTTTCATTGGTTTAGAAATTTTTTTTTTCCCAAACGATGAAAGCCCCACCTTGTTTCTGGATGATTCAGACTGAAGCTGGCGTCAGCATGAGAGCACCACCATCTCGTGGCTCCGTCGTGGTCATTCCGCGAGCAATCATGGCAGCCGCTCCCCACCGGAAGCCTGCAGGAGTCGAGGGCCCCCAAGACTTTTGTAGAATCTTCACGGCTGAGGGGACGCTTTCGAGAATGGAGCCCAAGCCCTAGCAGGCAAGCGTCCGAGTTCCAAGGTGTCCCAGGGCCATTTTAGTGGACCAGGCCCAAAACCGAAGAGCCGTCCGCCATTTTAAGAGTCCTGTGGCAGCCGCCTATCGCTGCACTGCAAGAGTGGGCGGAAGTCAACTACATGGTGAGCGAGACGCTGTAGCCGCAAGAGCGGGCGCAACTCAGCTGGATGGCCGCCACCTGGGGAGGCCCGTTCACGCCGCCTCCTCCACGCCCCCCCGGGCCGCCCCACGCCAATTTTCGGAACAGCATTGTAGGATACCAAAACCAGTGCGGCAGTTTACTGGACATCACCTGGGTGCCATCCACATCTCAGCGCGTTCTGCTGCCTTGGGACTATTCGCACAACAGACCGCTACTGACGAGGCCTCCCCCCTCACCACCCGGGACGCCCCACGCTGTTTTTCTGAGCTGCATTGTAGGAAACCAAAAACCAGTGCGGCACCCAGGTGACATCACCTGGGTGCCGTCCAGAACTCAGCACGTTGTGCTGCCTTGGGACTATTCGCACAAAAGACAGCTTCTGACCATTGTTGCTTTTTTTTGTCAAAAAATGTTCAAATGTATTTACAGTTTTTGTTGCGTTCGTTATATTTAAAAGTTAATAAAGTTTTATAATCCTACTTTGTTGGAGTGCTATATATTTTTAAAAAATCGGGTGAATGGGGCCTTGAATCGGGTTAATGTCATGTGTGGGCTTTGCAAGTGTACTGCTACAGGATCGGACATTTCAAACTCAAATGCACGTTCTTTTTCTTACCTTTCCGAAGCATGGAGCGCAATAACAGGCAGAGAAAGGGTGATGCAAGTGTTGAACACTGCCTGGCCTGGCAAGTTGCTGGCAGTGCCCCCCCCCCGCCCGCTCCTGAAAGAGGGCACACACACCGCCGCCCGAGTACTTCACAGATCTTTAAAAGACCATGCGCTTGTTCATGAGGCTTAAATGGTTTATCACCCCTTCTAGAGCCCCTGCATCGACCCTCTGACGTTTCCTGGAAGAATTAGCACGTAACACAATACCAAGCCCTGTCAGCTGAAACCCCTGAGGAATCGTGGGGCATATTATCAAGGGGGTTTATCTCCGCTTTTTTGGCTTTAAAAGCCAAGAAAGTGGAGATAAAATTATCTCCCTATTACCAAGCTGTCGCTAACACCAGTTAGTGACAGCTAAAAGGAGATAGCGACCATCTTGGGCCCCGGTTTGCATGTCAGTGATATTTATCACTAATGACATGCAAAGTGGGCGTGCCAAGATGTTAGCGACTGGAAACAGTCCCTAACATCGCTATCTCCTATTACCAACTTTTGGAGATATTCGCGCTAAGCGCGAATATCTCCAAAAGCTAACACCTGCCCTGAGCAGTTCTTAGCCATGTTATCCAATGGGAGGTGGATAACATGGCTAAGAGCATTTGCTCGATAATGCATGAATATCGCTGACTTTTCAGCGATATTCATGCATTGCGGCCGTTTTTTATCGCATTTGCGATAAACCTTGCTAATAGCAAGGTTTATCTGCGATAAAAATCGCCGATGTGCGGCGATAATTTTTGTCTCTAAACAAGTTAGAGACAAAAATTATCGCTAGTTGTTGGTAATATGCCCCCGGGTTTTTGCTTGCAGAAATCGGGAGGCGGGAGACTAGCACTGAAATCAGTAGTCTCACGCCTGAATCGGGAGGGTTGGCATGTCTGGATTCTCTACAGCTGGGGCCATAAACTACATCCACAGGGCTAGGTGATAGCCTGGGACCGGCCTGGCATCTAAAATGGCTGCCGTGCACGACAAAATTGTGGCATTGGAAAAAAGGCAAGATGGCGCAGACAATGTTTATCAATAAGGATTCATTTATAACAAAATATTTTATCGCACTGACAAATTGGCGGTCATCACTTCCTGATTTCCATCGAATCGAACGTTAACAGACGTCACGCAGCAAAAAAAAAAAAAAGCTCACGCACAGCCGCTGGAAGACATGTATCAACATATATGAGCCTCCTCAGCCACCCTCAGAAAACATAAGGGATCAGGATACGTCTCCCGCACCCCCTTATACCTAGTAATTTAATTAAAACGAAACACAAAATGGCGAATTCCCGTTTCGCTACCAGTTTGCGGCCCGGGAAGCGCTTCTACCGTGAAAAATCAATTTTTTTCCCCACGGGACCCTTTAATAACCCCAACATCATTACTAGGGGGTCAAGAGAGGAATACCTTGCCCCCTTTCATTAAATTCCCCCTTCGTTTTTCACCTCTTCTTCTCTCTCGATCCTACCGAGAGACAAGATGGCGCACGCACAGCCGCTGGAAGACATATATCAACATATATGAGCCTCCTCAGCCACCCTCAGAAAACATAAGGGATTAGGATACGTCTCCCGCACCCCCTTATACCTAGTAATTTAATTAAAACGAAGCACAAAATGGCGAATTCCCGTTTCGCTACCAGTTTGCGGCCCAGTTCGCGGCCCGGGAAGCGCTTCTACCGTGAAAAATATATATTTTTTTATTTTCCCCACGTGACCCTTTAATAACCCCAACAACATTCCTAGGGGGTCAAGAGGGGTATACCTTGCCCCCTTTCATTAAATTCCCCCTTCGTTTTTCACCTCTTCTTCTCTCTCGATCCTACCGAGAGATAAGATGGCGGCCGCTCCGGACTGTTTAGAATGTTGACAGACACCGGAGAGCCAATCAGCTTCGCATCGCAAAGTTCCGTTTCGCGAAAAGTAAGCGGACCGGAGCGCAGCCCGGAGCGCTGTTACAGATATATATCTTGTTTTGAACGTTAATTTCTCAAAATCCACTGGAGCACATATATTGAGACCTAGCAAAGGCACATCGGGCTAACAGTCCCTACAATTTTGCCAAGTTTCGTGCAAATCCATTCAGCCGTTCGAGCTAAAAGTGAGGCCAACCGCCCTATGGAAATTAACATGGGGAAAACGCGTTTTGGGACCCCCCTTTTTTCTCGGCCCCCCCTTGAGGAAACCCCCCCAAATTTTCAGGGGCTGCTCAGGAACAAAATGTGCCATTTTCCTGAAAATTTCAGCCGATTCCGTCCACAAACGCCAAAGTTATTAGACATAGAATTTTCAAAAATCCCATAGGGAAAAAATCCTAACTATATATACCTACTGGCGACACGCCAGTAGGTAATATATATATATATATATATATATATATATTCACTGAAAAAACCATAGGTTATAGACCATATATAGTTAGGGATTAGCATTTAAAAAACCTTATTTTATTTGCACAAAACCATTGAAATTCCATATATAGTTAGTTGCACTAACTATATATCGCGGACCCGCAATCCACTGCTAATGATGTCACATATTACATCATTCATGACATGGTCAGTGACATCACTGATGACATCACTGATGACATCTCAAATGACATCACTGATGACATCACTGATGACATCTCAAATGACATCTCAAATGACATCACTGATGACATCACTGATGACATCACTGATGACATCTCAAATGACATCACTGATGACATCACTGATGACATCTCAAATGACATCACTGATGACATCACTGACATCTCATTTGACATTACTGATTACATCACTGATGATATCATTTATGTGATAATACATCTTCAGACTCTAATATAACCTTAGATACACTCAGTGTAAACAGGCACTCACAGACTGTCACACATCTATGGAGTTACTCACACACCTAGTCAGTCATGCAAAGAATCAATCACACCTCCATTTCCTCAACTATACAGTTATACACACCTTACTTATTCAAACATATACTAACACATATTTACTCTCTTATACAATCCTTGATACAAGTTCACAATGATTCATACAGCCACTCTCACATTCACTGGCTCTTATGTTCAGTTATTTATATATGTCAACTCTCACATGGAGTGTGTTTTACATATGTACTTACTTTGACATGTAGAACTGAGATATCCATTCACTCACCAATACACTCATGCACACAGTCAACTGTCCATACAGCTGTTTCTACATGCACTTTTGAACCCATACACCTAGGGAATCAACTGCTCACACATCTATGCACAGAGTTATACACCTCCCAGCCACCCACACACATACTCAGTCTCCCATACAAATACTTGGGCAACCATTCAATAACCCATATAGTTACTGATATAGCTACTGATTTAAACATGCAGCAGTTTACAGAAGAACATAAATAATGATTGCCAAATTAAGACACTTTAATCACTAACCCATGCACTCAGTGAGACACATTTAATCATTCTCTCATACAGTCAGTCATGCACCTACTAAATCCTTCATCCAGACACTTATACATCCACTCATTCTTCAATATGTAAGACATATTTTAACTTTACAGAAACATACAGTCACTGGGTGTTGTCATCAGTGATGTCATCAGTGATGTCATTTGAGATGTCATCAGTGATGTCATCAGTGATGTCACTGACCATGTCATGAATGATGTAATATGTGACATCATTAGCAGTGGATTGCGGGTCCGCGATATATAGTTAGTGCAACTAACTATATATGGAATTTCAATGGTTTTGTGCAAATAAAATAAGGTTTTTTAAATGCTAATCCCTAACTATATATGGTCTATAACCTATGGTTTTTTCAGTGAATTTTCAAGGTTTTGTAAATGCAAATTCCTAACTATATATGGTCTATAACCTATGGTTTTTTCTGTGAATTTCATTGGTTTTTTAAAAGCTAATATCTATAGCTGTAAAATATATTCTTTATTAAGTGACGTATCACGTAGCCCGTGAGACGCCTCATGATGCATCGCATAACCGTGACGTATCGTCTCTGCAGCGCAAACCAAACCCAAAACGTAAGCGCGCCAGAACACGCTTAAAGATATATATATATTTTTTTAACCTTAATGAGACAAAATCCACACGTGCACATATCACAAACGTTATATAATGTAACTAAAGTCCTAAAACCCTCTATTAACTACAATGCTTTTTAATGAGGTGCTATCATGTATATTGGTCCCAAGATGGCTGCCAACACTTCTTGGATGAAGTGCTGACAGCCAATCAGATCAGATGTGTGGTTAGGCTCCGCCCAGATATATATCTTTTTTTGAACCTAAATTACTCAAAATCCACGGGAGCACATATATTGAGACCTAGCAAAGGCACATCGGGCTAACAGTCCCTACAATTTTGCCAAGTTTCGTGCAAATCCATTCAGCCGTTTGAGCTAAAAGTGAGGCCAACCGCCCTATGGAAAAATGAATGGGAAAAACGCGTTTTGGGACCCTCCTTTTTTCTTGGCCCCCCCTTGACGACCCCCCCCCAAATTTTCAGGGGCTGCTCAGAAACAAAATGTGCCATTTTCCTGAAAATTTCAGCCAATTCCGTCCACAAACGCCAAAGTTATTAGACATAGAATTTTCAAAAGTTCCATAGAGAAAAAATCCTAACTATATAGAGACAAGATGGCGGCCGCTCCGGACTGTTTACAATGTTGACAGCCAATCAGCTACTCCTCAGACTCCCGTTACACTGCCGGTTAGCTTCCCGGTTAGCTGCCCGGTTCGCGTACCGGGACGCGTCTCTACGGCGAAAAAATCGGAATTTTTTTTTTTTTTTTGGGCCCCGCGTGACTCTATAATATCCCCCTCATCAATCCTAGGGGGTCAGAAGGGGTCTACCTCGCCCCCTTTCCTTCATTTCCCCCTTTGTTTTGGCCTCCTCTTGTCTCTCGATCCTACCGAGAGACAAGATGGCGGCCGCTCCGGACTGTTTAGAATGTTGACAGACACCGGAGAGCCAATCAGCTTCGCTTCGCAAAGTTCCGATACGCGAAAAGTACGCGAACCGGAGCGCTGCCCGGAGCGCTGTTACAGATATATATCTTGTTTTAAACGTTAATTTCTCAAAATCCACTGAAGCACATATATTGAGACCTAGCAAAGGCACATCGGGCTAACAGTCCCTACAATTTTGCCAAGTTTCGTGGAAATCCATTCAGCCGTTCGGGCTAAAAGTGAGTCCAACCGCCCTATGGAAATTAACATGGGAAAAACGCGTTTTGGGACCCCCCTTTTTTCTCGGCCCCCCCTTGACGAACCCCCCCCAAATTTCCAGGAGCTGCTCAGAAACAAAATGTGCCATTTTCCTGAAAATTTCAGCCGATTCCGTCCACAAACGCCAAAGTTATTAGACATAGAATTTTCAGAAATCCCATAGGGAAAAAATCCTAACTATATATACCTACTGGCTATCGCCAGTAGGTAATATATATATATATATATATATATATATATATATATATATATATATATATATATATATATATTACCTACTGGCGAAAGCCAGTAGGTATATATAGTTATGATTTTTTCTCTATGGAACTTTTGAAAATTCTATGTCTAATAACTTTGGCGTTTGTGGACGGAATCGGCTGACATTTTCAGGAAAATGGCACATTTTGTTTCTGAGCAGCCCCTGAAAATTTGGGGGGGTTCCGTCAAGGGGGGGCCGAGAAAAAAGGGGGGTCCCAAAACGCGTTTTTCCCATTCATTTTTCCATAGGGCGTTTGGCCACACTTTTAGCTCGAACGGCTGAATGGATTTACACGAAACTTGGCAAAATTATAGGGACTGTTAGCTCGATGTGCCTTTGCTGGGTCTCAATATATGTGCTCCAGTGGATTTTGAGAAATTAACGTTTAAAAAAACAGATATATCTGTGACAGCGTCCCAGATAGCGCTCCAGATCGCGTACTTTTCGCGTAACGGAGCTTTGCATAGCGAAGCTGATTGGCTCTCCGGTGTCTGTCAACATTCTAAACAGTCAGGTGCGGCCGCCATCTTGTCTCTTGGTAGGTTCGAGAGACAAGAGGAGGAGAAAAACGAAGGGGGAATTTAATGAAAGGGGGCAAGGTAGACCCCTCTTGACCCCCTAGGAATGATGTTGGGGTTATTAAAGGGTCCCGTGAGGCAAATAATAAAAATTTGATTTTTCGCGGTAGAAGCGCTTCTCGGTTCGCGAACCGGGTCGCAAACTGTTAGCGAAACGTGAATTCGCCATTTTGTGTTTCGATTTAATTAAAGTACTAGGTATAAGGGGGTACGGGAGACGTATCCTGACCCCTTATGTTTTCTGAGGGTGGCTGAGGAGGCTCCTATATGTTGATACAGTCTCTTTGTCTGGTGGAGACAGGATACTGAGTATAAGGGTTAAATTTTATTCACCTATCATTGTAAATTTGATATTACAGCAAGCTGAGAATTTTCAACGCACATGTATTGATGTTCTCCCTATTTTTAACCTTGGTAATACAAACTCTTCCCTTGGGATGGCACTAAGGGGCGATAAACAAAATGGGGTAGCCTCCCCTCTTAGAGACCTGAAGATTTGGGTCTCTAAGGGGAAACGTTCAGTCTCTCAGGTGAAGCCACTCCCTCTGCCTCAGAATTCCTCCCTCATAGAGGATAATAATCGGTGGAATTGGCTGCACAGTGCTTTATCTACTAAGACCACAGATAACCCCAAATTGTTTCATCATCTTTAACACCCCATTGAAAATTATTTCTTGGAATGCGGCAGGGATCCACAGTAGACCAGAAAAATTTGACCTTTTATTCTCTTTTGGAGCAAATGTGATTTGTATACAGGAAACCTGGTGTATTAATATGCTGGATGTTTCGAAGGATTTCTATGTTTTGGAAGTGCCAGCTGCCCCTTCCAAGAAAGGTCACGCTAGGGGGGGAATTGCTTGTCTATTATCAAATAAATTGCAGTGGAGATTTTCCCATTATACCGACCCAAGTAAATTTTTTCACGCTATAACTATTGCAAATCTGTTTAGTAATTGTATAAAGACACCCATTGTTATCCTTAATGTGTATATTCCCCCAGAAGAGCGTTTTAATCTCATATTGAAGCAGGTATTTCGATATATTGATCAAATTAAAAATGTTTCATCCCCTCCGGAAATTATTCTCGTAGGAGATTTGAACTGCAAAATCTCCAATGCTAGTCTGAACCTTTTTAGAAATAAATCTAAAGAAGAGGCGCATTTTGTGTCCCAACCACTCTTCCCAGATAAGTTAGTGACTAACAAAAGAGGGAAGATTCTGCTAAAAGAATTAGCGGTCGTTGAGGGACTTATATTAAATGGGAGATTCCCGTCTGATGTGCCTGCCAAATTCACACATAAGTCTCCTTTTGGGTTTTCTATCTTGGATTATGCAATCTCAGACTATGGCTTGTTTCCTTATATTCAGGATCTTAAGATTATTCCTACATCTCTGAGCGACCATAGTATATTGCTCATAACTATTTCTCTAAATCCCATCCCCACTGCGCCATGGTCACTTAACGGCAGTGATGCTGCCTTCCACGCTTCCACGGGAAGGTGCTTCTGGAATCCTTCCGTCATTAATGGGGTACAGGACATATTATGTGAAACTTTAATAGAATTAAATGAGTGGCGTGGGCTAGAAATAATCAATTTTGAAAAATTCATGCGAAACATTATTTTACATGTAAAAAAGACTTCTCGCCCTAGAAAAGGGGTAGTGGTACCTAGTATACTGCGCAGCCTGAACAAGGAAATAAATAAACTAGTCCGTGAGCAATACCTAGATAGAGTTATGGAACGAGAAAAAGATATTTCTAGGCTAAAAAGAAAGAGATGCAGACTAAAGGCGAAAATAAAAAAGGAAAAGGATGATACTGTTTGGATCAACTTGAGGGAATCAGTTGTTCATGGTAGGATTAGAGAATTTTGGGCAATAATTGGGAAGGGATGTGGTACCAGAATAAGCCCTTGCCCCATCCCTATAGCTGAAGAGGTATGGATTACTTATATTCGGGACCTTTATGCAGGGAATGGTATTACAGGTGAAGATATTGCCCTAGATGCAACACCCGAAGGACTCATTAATTATCCCACAGAGGAAGAAATTAAGAGGGCTATAAAAAATATGCGTGCCTCTGGGGCAATGGGTCCTGACGAACTCCCCATGACGGTCCTGAAGCAGGATCCTTTAAGGTGGAGTAAAATCCTGTATCCACTGTTTAAAGCCTGTTTTTTGTCTAAAACGGTACCTGCCTCCTGGAGGGGAAGTATCTTGGTCCCTATTTTTAAGAAGGGAACTAGGGATAGCCCCAGCAATTATCGTCTGATAGCTCTCCTCGACTCTATCGGAAAGGTCTTTGCGAAATGTCTTTTAAATTCCCTCTCCGATTGGGTCGAGGAAAACAATATCTTGCCTTTTGAACAAACTGGCTTCCGTAGGGGGCATGGTACTTTAGATAACCTCACCGCTCTCCATGTGGTTACTGATAAATACGTGCAGGTGAGAGGGGGGGTGGTCTATGCGGCTTTTATCGATTTCTCCACAGCGTTCGATAAAGTAGATCGTAGAACGCTGTGGAGAAAATTGGCAGCTCTTGGTGTTCCAGCTTACCTATTGGAGCTGGTTCGGACTCTCCATACAGAGACTTGGTGTAGTGTCTTGCAAGGGGGCGAAAGGGGGCTCTCCCACCAAATTCCGTCCTTGAATGGCCTTAAACAAGGCTGTTTATTGGCCCCCCTTTTGTTCTCCTTATATACTGTAGACCTACCCGCCGCCTTGTCTGCCAGAGAGGGTATTTCCCCGGTGGTGGGGGGGACTCCAATATCCTGTTTGATGTATGCCGATGACGTCCTTATTTTAGATCTGACCCCCAAAGGACTTACAAATCGGCTACATGCCCTTCATGTCTTCGCTGCTGCCCATTGCATGAAGATTAATATATCCAAAAGTAAAGTCATGTGCATAGCCGGTAAGAAGAAGTGCCGATCTGTAAATTTTGGATGGTATATCGGCGGCCAAAAACTGGAGGTTGTTAACTCATATACCTTCCTGGGGAAAATTATCACGGCTACTTTGAGTGAGAGGCCTCATATTGAGCATAGTTCACGCAAAGCCCTCGCCCATGGCAAAGGTTTAAACTCCCTCTATCAGGCTACGGGGAAAAGGCACTTTTCGTGTTTATTGGAGGTGTATAGGTCTAAAATCCCCGCAACGATACTGTATGGTATAGAACTGATAGAGGTGAAATATTGGGACTTTTGCCATAAGATTGAGGGGAAACTCTTTAGTTCCCTTTCTTCTCTAAATACTGCGTGATCTTTGGCCGCCTGCAGGCTCGATTTCGGTCTCAGGAGCAGCTGGATACAGGGACTATGTGCCCTAGTAAGATGGGTGGCCTGCCTGGCTAGAGCTGAACTAGGGACGATGAGAGCTCTGCTCAGAAGTGAATTATTGGGTAATTTTAAAGAGTTTTCACAACTTGTAAGGAATTTTAGAAAAGCCGTAACCCTTCTAAAATTAGATGAAAACACTTTGTTTTTGTATTCTCCCTTACAGTTAAAACTCGTTTTAAAACAGGCCTCGTGGGAACTATGTTTTCAGTCTGATAAAAAAGTTAATCTGTGAAAAAAGGAAGGTAGACCTTCTCCTTAATTCCTATGTGATGAAGGTGGCCCAACCATATGTTACATGGAATCTGCCGCATGGTATTCGTAGATTTTGGTTTCTTCTACGTTACGACCTAGTACCTTTAAATCTACTTTTATCCAAATGGTACGGTTCTTCTTCTATGTGCAATTTATGTAAATTGAGTACCCAGGATTGTATGCATATTTTATTGATCTGCCCTGTGCTCCGTAAATTGCGTCTCAGATGGTTAAAACCTATTTGTATCCGTCTGGGCATTTCCACTTTGAATGGCTTTCTCCAAGCACTTTATTGCCCTCCAAATGAAATGTTCTGTTTCCATATTTTTAACTTTTTTAAAGGTTTTTTAGCTATTTATTAATATGCCTCTGGAGATGTTTGACATTGCGACCTGTTGTAGATCTGTCATTGTATGTTACTTTTGTACTTAAATATGCTTCTTAAATGTCATAATTTTGATATGTACTCGTCTTTTGCTTTTGTCTTGTAAATTTTATGTGGCCCTCTTTTGAGAGCCAAAACATAATAAATAAAATTGATAATTGATAATTGTTGATACATGTCTTCCAGCGGCTGTGTGTGAGCGTTTTTTTTTTTTGCTGCGTGACGTCTGTTAACGTTCGATTCGATGTAAATCAGGAACTATTGACCGCCATTTTGTCACTGCGAGTAAATATTTTGTTAAAAATAATTGTTATAAATTAATCCTTATTGATAAACATTGTCTGCGCCATCTTGCCTTTTTTGCAATGCCACACTTTTGTTGAGCACGGCAGCCATTTTAGATACCTTGACCAGACCCACTCTCTGCACGCCTCCGATCCTCAGCATGGCTCCCCACCCTCGCAAGCATCTCCCCCACTCACTGGTCACCCCCGCTCTCTCTCTCATGCATGGGCCAGAAACCTCCTCCCATCTGCGCTGTTCTTCTCTGAGAATCACACCCTGTGCCCGCCCGACACCTCCCTTTCACCCTATTCACTACCGCACCCTCTGACACTCCTCTTCCTCTGTGTCCGATTGTCCAGGCCGGTCCCAGGCTATCACCTAGCCCTGCAGATGTAGTTTATGGCCCCAGCTGTAGAGAATCACCCCTCTTCAAAGGAGTTACAGTAGATCAAGGCCCCCACCCGATGAGATCCGTTACACCACAGGCGTTCCTACTATCTGATAACCATCCTGTATTGTACTTGGGGAGGGGTTCTCACTGTGAGGGTGTGTGGGTCCGAGCCTGAAGCGGAAGATTCCAGGAATGCCTCTTTGTACATCAAAGTTTTTACAATTATGTGTCACATTAAAAATATATAGCACTCCAACAAAGTAGTAGGATTATAAAACTTTATTAACTTATAAATATATACAACGCAACAAAAACAGTAAATACATTTAAACATTTTTTTGAAAAAAGAAGCAACAATGGTCAGTAGCTGTCTTTTGTGCGAATAGTCCCAAGGCAGCACAACGTGCTGAGTTCTGGACGGCACCCAGGTGATGTTACCTGGTTGCCGCCCTTGTTTTTGGTATCCTACAATGCTGCTCCGAAAAACCGCGTGGGACGTCCCGGGGGGTGCGGGGGGAGGCCTCGTCAGTAGCGGCCTGTTGTGCGAATAGTCCCAAGGCAGCAGAACGCGCTGAGATGTGGATGGCACCCAGGTGATGTCCATTAGGTTGCCGCACTGGTTTTGGTATCCTACAATGCTGCTCTGAAAAACGGCGTGGGGCGCCCTGGGGGGGGGGGGGGAGGCGGCGTGAACGGGCCTCCCCAGGTGGAGGCTCGTCTGCTGTAGTGGGGCGCCCCTTTACCATTTCAGTTGCCATTCCGCCCGCTTTTGGTACACTGTGCCAAAATCCGCCATTCAGCTGAGTTGCGCCCACTCTTGCAGTTCAGCGATAGGTGGCTGCTACATGACTCTCAAAATGGCGGCAGGCTCTTTCCTTTTTGGGCCTGGTCCACTAAAATGGCCCTGGGATACCTTGGAACTCGGACGCTTGTCTGCTCGGTCTTGGACCCCGTTCTCTAAAGCGTCCCCTGAGCCTTGAAGATTCTACAAAAGTCTTGGGGGCCCCCGACTCCTGCAGGCTTCCGGTGGGGAGCGGCTGACATGATTGTTCGCGGAATGATCATGACGGAGCCACGAGATGGTGGTGCTCTCATGCTGACGCCAGCTTCAGTCTGAAACATCCAGAAACAAGGTGGGGCTTTCATCGTTTGGGAAAAAAAAATGTTTTAATCCAATGAAAAGTGTTATTTTTAGGTCATATGATCAAGCCTTCCATCATTAGGAAACCAAAAGTAAAATGAACCAATGAAAAGTTTTATAAAGAAGTCACATGACCTGTTATGCTTACGTTACGCGCTGCTATAAAAAGTGTAGAAAATCTGTTGGCACGTGAGGCGGCGTCAGTAGCGGACCGATGTGCGAATAGGCCGAAGGCAGCACAACGCGCTAAGATCCGGATGGCACCGAGGTGGTGTCCAGCAAGTTGCTGCACTGGTGTGGCCATCCTACAATGCTGCGCCGAAAGTCAGCGTGGGGCGCCCCGTTGGCCTGTGAGGTCGCGTCAGTCAGTGGGGGCTGTTTGAGGATCTGACTGCATTGGAAAGCAATGGGATGCTGTGCGTCGCCCCCAAGATGGAGGCTCCTCGGCTGCAGTGGGGCGCCCCTTGGTGTTTCACTCGCTATCCAGCTGAGTTGCGTCCGCACTTGCGGCTACAGTAGGCCGAAGGCAGCACAACGCGCCGAGATCTGGATGGCACCGAGGTGGTGTCTGGCAAGTTGCCGCACTGGTGTGGCCATCCTACAATGCTGCGCCGAAAGTCGGCGTGGGGTGCCCCGTTGGCCTATGAGGTGGTGTCAGTAGCGGACCGATGTGTGAATAGGTCAGAACCAGCACAAGGCGCCAAGATCCGGATGGCACGGAGGTGGTGTCATAGTTGAGAGTTCTGAGCAGCGCTTGTAAAACTGTCTGAAGCTTATTTGCACCTGCTGCAGCTTCACTATTGCCCTGGTGTGGCCAAAGATCGCCCATGACATAGGCGGCCGGCTCCCGAGGTCCGGCGGAACTTTTTTCCTTTTCCTTTCTGCATCTTGTCCCACAATCCGTTTGACCTGAAGACACGACCAGGTCCTTGAATGTGTGCAGGGGGACGCTATTGATTGAATCAAAATGGCGGCTTCACACAAAGCTGACTCAAGCGTTGCTGCTGATGCTATACAGACAAAAATTGGTTTTCAGTTTGTACATTCTTCAGGATTTTTCCATCCAAGGCTGGTTGAGAGTTTGTAGAACAATGGCTTCAGATCTTGCCCTCCCCTCTTTTGACTGTTGGTTCTTGTTGCCTATCTCTTCTGTTGTCAATTAACTGAACCTTTTTTGACTGCCGAAAGGGGTTCTGGTCCGACCACTGGTTGGTGGAGACATTTTGACTATATCCTGGACCTGCCCGGCCTCGCCCAAAATGGCGCCGGTATGAATGGGACTCGTAACTCCTTGTTGTGTACTGGTTGCACAACCTTGATATCACGAGATACGTATGCAGTTTTGAAGCACATGGCGGGCGGGGACGAGAATTGATTGAACATTTCGACATCCCTATTGATATTAAGTTCTGATGTGTTATTGATTACTGTACTATTGAAAGTTCGAATTAACGTCACCCATGGTACTTGCCCGCAAATGTAAATCTAGATAATTTTATTGTAACTGGCCCTGTCGTACTTTAATTATAAAATGTACGTCCACCGATTCCGCAACTGGTAGACACCTTAGTTCTTGCAACCTAATGGCCCGCTCGTTACGTTCCTCTACAGTGTAAATGTCTCCTCATCATATACGATTCCAGTTTGCTCCGTGGCCGGCCCACGTGGTTATAGGCCCGTATTTGTATACTGACATTTTCACAATAAAGGTTCTTAAAACAAAACATGGTAGTAGTATTTACATTGGTAAAGTTTTTAATTTTAGTCACTGTTTTCGAATCAGTAAAAGGCAAGTGAAATAAAGCGGTCCAATTACATGACGGATAAAAGGTATAATACGCAGGAACGCAGTAAAGATAAATGGTCAAGGGCTGTTGTGTTTTCTACTCCTGCAACATAAAGTGATCGATAAGAATCTGATATTCAGGCGTATCAGCGACTAAGACAGCAGGCCGAGCATCTTTTGCTCAACGGCTCCGTCATGGGACGAAGAAACGCCCTTTTTCTAGAAAAAGGAATATATTTTTCTTGCAGGACAGTTGTAAATTTTCCGGGAAAGTACATTAGCCTGGAACATTATAACATATATGTTTAAGAAAAAATAATGTTCGAAAGCAATAAAAAGCGTAATTTTTAGGTCATATGACCAAGCCTTTCATCATTAGAATAACAAAAGTAAAATGAACCAATGAAAAGTTTTATAAACAAGTCACATGACCTGTTATGCTTACGTTACGCGCTGCGCGCCGCGCCCCGGATCGCTTCCGGGAAGCAGCGCTTCGCGCACCAGAGCACTTCCGGGTGCGCTAACGCGGCGTGTCATATAACGCATTACGCGACAACGTAGGTCCAGAATATAGTCAAAATGTCTCCACCAACCAGCGGTCGGAACACAACCCCTTTCAGCAGTCTAAAAAGTTCTGTTAAATGACAACAGAAGGGACAGGCAACAAGAACCATCAGTCAAAGAGGGGAGGGCAAGTTCTTCTCTACCGGGTCACGTTGGGGCGCTACCGGAACTGATCGAATTGGTAGTCTACAGTGTTTCTGGATGTTTCAGACTGAAGCTGGCGTCAGCATGAGAGCACCACCATCTCGTAGCTCAGTCGTGGCCATTCCACGAGCAATCATGGCAGCCGCTCCCCACCAGAAGCCTGCGGGAGTCGGGGGCCCCCAAGACTTTTGTAGAATCTTCAAGGCTCAGTGGACGCTTTCGAGAATGGGGCCCAAGCCCTAGCAGACAAGCGTCCGAGTTCCAAGGTGTCCCAGGGCCATTTTAGTGGACCACGCCCAAATCTGAAGAGCCGGCCGCCATTTTGAGAGTCCTGTGGCAGCCGCCTATCGCCGCATCGCAAGCGCGGGAGCAACTCAACTACATGGTGAGCGAGACGCTGTAGTCGCAAGAGCGGGCGGTAAACAGGTGAATGGCGGAAGAGGCACAGTGTAGCATAGGCGGGCGGAATGGCAACTGAAACGGTAAAGGGGCGCCCCTCTACAGCGTGTCTTCAGGTCAAACGGATTGTGGGACAAGGTCCAGAATGGAAGAGTCATCAAAAGGCAAAAAGTTCCGCCGGACCCCGGGAGCCGGCCGCCTATGTCGGGGCGATCTTAGGCCACACCAGGGCAACACGACTTGGGGAGGGGGCAGGAGCCAAGCGCCCCCTCCCAGTCCGCGTCACCACACCGTATGTTGAAAATCTGAAGCCATCGTTCTATAAACTCTCAACCAGCCTTGGATGGAAAAATGTTGAAGAATGTACAAACTGAAAACCAGTTTTTGTCTGCATAGCATCATCAGCAACGCTTGCTATCAGAGTGCATGAGTTTCATGCTCGATCGATTGAGCTAGCCGGATCAGGCAACAAAAAGTATAAAATAGTTATGTAAATAGTTATTTAATAAAATGTTTTACCCTGTTACTTTGCTGATGTGTTGTATATATTTATAATATTTGCATAGAGTTTATCGTTATTTTGGGCGGGGTGGGTGGCGGAGCCGAGCTGTCTTGCAGCCATCATGGTGTGGAGCTCAGTTCATCTCACTAGTTTCGTATTTCTCATGAGGGGTTGTTCTTAATGTTTCTATTTTAGCGAGGTCAAAAAGAGATCCCATTAGTGGCCTACTGATTTTGCTCGATTACTTTTGTTTTTTTACACGATTTTTCACTATCTGCAAAGACTAAACAGAGTATTGCGACTTTGTGCTTGTTTGTAAATAGAGAATGAACCAAAGAGAATCAATTCTAAAACAGTAAATGCTTGGATAACAATCAATCAAATGGAGAGACAAGCAGGCACGAAGGATTACAACGGGGGCAAATGCCTGCGTTAACTACCCTTCACTATCTGCAAAGAGAGAGTACTACTAAGAGAAAAGAGGGGGGGCAGCGTTCAAAGCACATCAGCGTGCATAAAGACGAAAAAGTTTTTACCTATCACGTACTTGACATTTGACAGCTTTTGATATTTGCTATTAAAAAACCATTGAAATTCACTGAAAAAACCATAGGTTTTAGCCCATATATAGTTATGGATTAGCATTTACAAAACCTTAATTTACTCGCACAAAACCATAGAAATTTGCATATATAGTTAGATGCAATAACTATATATCGCGCACCCGCAACCCACTGCTGATGATGTCACATATTACATCATTCCTGACATGGTCAGTGACATCACTGATGACATCACTGATGACATCTCGAATGACATCATTTATGACATGGTCAGTGACATCACTGATGACATCACTGATGACATCTCAAATGACATCAATGATAAAATCACTGATAACATCTCATTTGTCATTACTGATCACATCACTGATGATATCATTCATGTGATAATACGATCAACCTCTTCAGACTCTAATATAACCTTAGATACAATCAGTGTAAACAGACTCTCACAGACTGTCACTCATCCAAGGAGTTACTCACACACCTAGTCAGTCATGCAAAGAATCAATCACACCTCCATTTCCTCAACTATACAGTTATACACACCTTACTTAATCAAACATATACTAACACATATTTACTCTCTTATACAATCCCTGATACAAGTTCACAATGATCCATACAGCCACTCAAATCAAATCAAATCAAATCAATTATCTTTATTTAGATATAACACATATATCTTTAAAAGAAGGTTACAAAATTCACATTGTGTATCAATAAATAAGATTAAAAAATCTTGAAGAATAAAAACATGGTCAGTTGACAGTCATTATAAAAATGGAAATTGTCTTCTCTTAAGCCTCTTTAAATAAAATAGGGTAGCTTGAAGCATGATGTATAGGGAAAAAAGTTGTCTCTTCCTCCCTTTTATATTATACTCGGCATCAATGGTATCCTACTTTTAGGAAGCAGCCGACATTCCTGAGGTTACTGGTCATTTTATTTTAACCTCCCTAAGGGTTGGAAAGTGGGAGGGGCACTTTAGCAGGGCCTCTTTTGATTGAAATTACGGTATGCTTGCAGAATGAAGGTTATGAGTCTTATGTTTAGGGATGTGTTTTCCGGATTTAAAGCTACCATGATAGCTTGCCTGCAAGTCCTGGCACCCAGCCTATTCCATTCTGGTTTTAGTCTCCGCCTGCGTTCTGAATTAAAAGCTGGGCAGAGGCAGATCACATGCGACATAGTTTCAGCTGTTTTGCCACACCCTCTACAAGTTAAATCTTCAGCGGTGCGTCGCCAGGAGGGTAAATCTTTCAGGAATCGCCAGTCGCCCATTCTAATGGCGATAAGGCTGCGCTTTAGATGGAGTGAATATGTACAGGCCAGATAGGAGGCGGGGGCTAGCCGTCTATAAGAGTTTACAAGAGCCCAGGCGTGACTGCGTTTCAAAAAGAGTGCTTTATCCATGATACTTGATCTCATTCTCACACCCTTTTTGATCCCTATTTTGAATGCTGTCTGACTAGGATTCAGGGCCCACAAATCACTTGCTGACATTTGCTGAATGGCGTCTTTAAAGAGATGGCCGTATGTTCCACCTGGATTTTTCTGGGTTATTTCTTCCCAGACTAGGGATTCTAATGTATTGGGGTCCGCTTGTCTTAGTTTGTGACAGAGATTAAGATATGCCCCGATGTTGGAGGCATCGTAGTTTATCAGTCCCATCTCCAGTCTTATCTGTGCAGCAGATGCGGATTTTGGCAGCTGGAGAACCTTTTTATAAATTTTGGTTGTGTGCTGGTTCAAGGCTGTATTCATTTTCCCCCCAAATAACTCTATGCCATACGATAGAGTAGGGCCAATTTTTGCTCTCATCACCTCCAAAAGAGGCGATAGGGTTGGGCCTGAGAGATTTTTTGCAAGCTTGCCTAGTGATACCGCAAGGGTTATTGCTTTGACTGCGATCTCGTTACGCTGCTTTCTAAAATTGTATTTAGAATCCAGGTGGACGCCTAGATATTTATATGACTGGCCTGTTACGAGGCTTATGTTGTTGAATGACCAACCACCACCTGTGTGTCGTTTCTTACCAAAAGGAACGACTTGCGTTTTTTTTAAGTTGACCTCTAATTGGTTAATAGTCGTATAGTCATGCAGTTTATCAAGGAGCCTTTGTAGGCCAACCCTGGTGAGGCTAAAAAGGACAAGGTCATCGGCGTACAAAAGGTTGCTTAGACCCAACCCACCGACTTTTGGAGAATGGCTGTTGGTATCGTCCAGGGTCGCCGACAGATCTGCTATAAACAGGTTAAAGAGAAGGGGGGCCAACACACATCCCTGCTTCACGCCCCTAGTTGTCATTATTTTCCGCGAGAGATGTGTGCCGGACCCGAGCTTCACTCGAACCCATGTACGCGAGTGGAGTTCGATAATTGCCTGTAATAGATTCTCTGGAATCCCCCACTTTCTTAATTTTACCCATAGAGCCTCCCTAGGGACTCTATCAAATGCTGCTTTGAAGTTGACGAAGCAACAAAACACTAACCTAGATGTGTTTAGTGCCTTGTCGACTATAGTTGAAATTGCTAGCAAATTAGTGCTGGTCCCTGAGTTTGCAACAAACCCTGTTTGATTCATTGGCAACAGTTTATAGTCCTTTGCCCATAACCTTAGATCCTCCAGTAGGAGGCCTGCATAATGCTTGGCTTCAATATCCAGGAGGGCAATGAGTCTGTAATTGCTCGGTTGGGCACGTGATCCTGATTTGTAAATTGGGTGGATTATGGCGCCCCGCCATGAGTCCGGGATTGTTGCTGTTCTCAGAGCATAATTGAAGAGATTAGTTAGTGTTCCGGACCAGAAGACAATGTCAGATTTAAACAGGCTCTGTGGCAGGCCGTTTGGGCCAGGAGCCCCATCAGATCTTGCTTTTGTCATTGCTGTGGCTACTCTTTCTTGTGTCACTTCAAGGTCCATGTTGGCGGGGTGTAAGCAGTCGGCGGGTAGACTCTGTATGGTGGCAGGCCCATGGTTAATCTCATTTAAAGAGCTGCTTCCTTTGGAATCTGGGTATTCTGGAGACTTGAAGTGGTCAGATAGGCATCTTACCCAGTCTAATTCCTGGATGTTTGCAGATCCAAAGCTCGATGTGCTAGGATTAGTGTGGTTAATAAGAGCCCAAAATTTTCTAGAGTTTTTTTGCTTACTCTCCCACACCAGTTTGCACCAAAATTGGTTTTCGTGAGACCATTTATCTTTTTTGATCGCCAGCTTGAAGGATCTTTGAGTAGTTTGATAGTGAATTGTACGTTCACTGTTCCCCGGAGATTTAGCCAGTGCCCGCAGGGCTGCGTTTCTTGCTTTCTTAAGTGACTTGGTATGCTGTGAGATTGTAAATGGACGTGTCTGAATTACCCTTTCGGCCTGATACTTTGCTGGAAAAAGGTGAGTCAGGTGGGAACAGAGCATTGTCCAGGTTAAAGTCGGGATTGCCTCTTGCTCGGTTCCTATTCTTATGATGTCCACACTTGCTTGGAGGATATTCGGGCTAATTTCTTCAGTCCACTTAAGGCGCTTTAGGTTTTCGGTATGTATTCCCCGGCATGCGGATGGTGCAGTTTTGTGTTTCACAGGGTTTATATTAAAGGAAATAACCTGAGGCCTGTGGTCGCTTTCGGTTCTTGGATAAATTTGGAAGTTGGTTAAACAGTGAAGCAGGGCGGCATTGCAGATGGTATAATCCAAGTAGGATTGCTTGGTGCCGTTTGTCCAGGACCAGTTTGGCGGGGTGTCACCTACTGTTCTGCCGTTGATGACAAGGTAACCTGCACTGTAGAATTTCATCACACAAAGCTCGCCCAGTCCACTTTGAGTTTGAATGGGTGGTTTGGTTTGATTTATAGCCTCGGTGATTGGAAGTAGGAAGGGCCCATCAATGTCTGCTACGTTCCCTTGAAATAAGTAGGTATTAAAATCCCCCGTAACAATACAGTCTGAGTTCCAGTGTTCCGCGGCTATATCGTTCATGATTTCCGTTAAACGTGTCAGATGCTCTTTTTTTGTACGAGTGCTGGGGTTGATGTATACGTTTAAAAGGAGCAGTGGACGATGTTTCCGCCAAGCATTGATTTTAACCCCAAGTAGCCAATCTTCATCAAGGGGCAGTCGTGAGATTGGACCTTTTAAGGTGTTTGAAATATATATTGACAGGCCACCTTTGGGGTGACCAAAGCGGCTGTCCCTAAGTGCTGGATTCCTTAACTCAATGTACCCGATGACTGGGCACCCTTGTGTGGCCCAAGTTTCCTGCAGGGCTATTACTGAATGTTCACACAGGAAAGAAAAGGTATCAGAATCCTTAATTTTTTGCTGGAGGCCGCTTATATTCCAGGAACATAATGAGATGGTAGAGTCCGCTTGTGTATTTAATGCTGCTTCTGGGGGAGTGACTCACATATTCACTGGCTCTTATGCACAGTTAATTATATATGTCAACTCTTACATGTACTGTGTTTTACATATGTACTTACTTTGACATGTAGCACTGATAAATCCAATTACTCACCAATGCACTCATGCTGATAGTCAACCGCCCATACAGCTGTTTTCACATGCACTTTTGAACCCATACATCTACTGGATCAACTGCTCACACATCTATGCACAGAGTCACACACCTCCCAGCCACCCCCACACACACACGCACTCTCCCATACAAATATTTGGGCAACCAATCAATAACCCATATAGTTACTCATATAGCTACTGATCAACACATGCAGCAGTTTACAGAACTACAGTAATAATGATGCACAAATGAAGACAGTTTAGTCACTAACCCAGTGAGACACATTTAATCATTCTCTCATACAGTCAGTCATGCACCTACTAAATCCTTCACCCAAACACTTATACATCCACTCATTCTTCAATATGTAAGACATATTTTAACTTTACAGAAATATACAGTCACTGGATGTTGTCATTTGAGATGTCATCAGTGATGTCATTTGAGATGTCATCAGTGATGTCACTGACCATGTCATGAATGATGTAATATGTGACATCATCAGCAGTGGGTTGCGGGTGCGCGATATATAGTTATTGCATCTAACTATATATGCGAATTTCTATGGTTTTGTGCGAGTAAATTAAGGTTTTGTAAATGCTAATCCCTAACTATATATGGGCTAAAACCTATGGTTTTTTCAGTGAATATATATATATATATATATATATATATATATATATATATATATATATATATATATATATATATATATATATATATATATATATATTACCTACTGGCGGTCGCCAGTAGGTATATATAGTTAGGATTTTTTCCCTATGGGATTTCTGAAAATTCTATGTCTAATAACTTTGGCGTTTGTGGACGGAATTGGCTGAAATTTTCTGGAAAATGGCACATTTTGTTTCTGAGCAGCTCCTGGAAATTTGGGGGGTGTTCGGCAAGGGGGGGCTGAGATAAAAGGGGGGTCCCAAAACGTGTTTTTCCCATGTTAATTTCCATAGGGCGGTTGGCCTCACTTTTAGCCCGAACGGCTGAATGGATTTCCACGAAACTTGGCAAAATTGTAGGGACTGTTAGCCCGATGTGCCTTTGCTAGGTCTCAATATATGTGCTTCAGTGGATTTTGAGAAATTAACGTTTAAAACAAGATATATATCTGTAACAGCGCTCCGGGCTGCGCTCCGGTTCGCGAACTTTTCGCGTATCGGAACTTTGCGAAGCGAAGCTGATTGGCTCTCCGGTGTCTGTCAACATTCTAAACAGTCCGGAGCGGCCGCCATCTTGTCTCTCGGTAGGATCGAGAGACAAGAGGAGGCCAAAACAAAGGGGGAAATTACCATAAATATATGCCTTATAAATATGACCCAAAACAACCTATGAAGCTCTAGCAGTACATATCCAGAAATGTAATTGATTTAAAAAAATCGTTTTTAAACACAGCATATAAATCAATTGTATACCTGCATTCAAGAGGAAATGACTGAAAATGTCCTCGAGACACATGAAAGCGTTTTTTGGAATGCCCTAGCACCATTGTTTGGACATTATTAACATGGCTATGTAACTCCCATAATCAAAATCTAAATTTGCCAAGCGCAAGTCGGAGCGTATTTACAAGAAACTTGCCCCATGAGGTACGCTTTCCATTTAAAAAGGGTAAAATAACATCATAGACACTCAAATGCCTTATAAATATGACCCAAAACAACCTATGAAGCTCTAGCAGGACATATCCAGAAATGTAATTGATTTCAAATAATGACTTACTTCATTGGTAGGCCTTCACATGTATTATCTCCTTTGTTTTCTTCAGTGAAAATCTTATCTGGAACCATGTGTTGGCCTCACCTCAAACAAACAAAACAGGTGATGGACCGAATGTGGATCAATGAAACACATTCACCCCAGTCCAAAGATCTGGGCCTAAACAAACCTTTAGATAGGCCACACCTTATCATCATCCTGAATTAATCATTTAAAATATCAGGGAGAGATTTATGATTGTTGTATGCCTGTTTTGTACCACTGTGTGTCATTTTTGTGATGCAGTGCTGGTGCAAAAGATTTGCTATGTTAAATAATAAGTAGGGCATTAAGTTTTTGATGACAGTTATTCATTTACTGTTTGGTAATAGTGGTTAATAACATTTTTTATTATATTTTTCCACAGATTCAACTGCAGATCTTTTCTTAATTTGAAAAATGCCAACGAAAAATCGAATTAGAAAGGCTAGAAAACGTCAAAGACAGCAGGATGATCTTTTATTGCAGCAGTCCTCTTCCCCAAATACTTTTCAAAACACCAAGAAAGCTCCGGGTAAGAGCACAAAATCATTCTTAAGAAATATTTTTAGTAAAAAAAGAATTTATCCCAAAAATGTTTCAGTTCAGAAAAAGAAAAGCAATTTAAATGGAAAGGAAAGACCCATCAAAAATGTTACTGGTAGAGGAAGAGATAACTCTGTGCATGATAGTAGAAGGAAACAACAGTTTAGGGACATTCGAAAACGAATGTTCCGTAACAGGATAATAGTTAATTTATTAAAAAATATTAAGAAAGGCCAACAGAAAGTGGCATTTTATAAGAAGAAGAAAAATTTAGAGAAAATTATTGATCATGCTTTTGAAATTAAGCGAAAGTTGTTTATTTTGGTAATTAATAGAATTAGGAAACTAAGCAAGGTAATTTCTGATTTCAAAACAAAAAGTAGACGGAAGAGAGTAGTAAATCGTAGTAACTTTTGTGAAGTGTTTTCCGGAGAATGGATGCATAGTTCAAGTTGTGAGGCATTTTTTAATGAGGAGAGTTATTTTCAGGATAATGATTTGGTGTTTGCAGTTGACACCAGTGGTCGAGCTTATGAAGTGAAGGATGGTTGTCCAGTTGAAAAAGAAAAACTTGTGACAACAGAGACAGAAGAGGCGCTAAGTGATGAGGTTTTAGGAAGACGTCCTAAGGGTCCTGTGTACATTTGGAAGTGTAGTGTGCGACAGGTTTCCATCAATTTTGCTTTGTGATTTTATACGGACATTTAATAAGAAAAGTTTGAAGCAGAAAATGAAGTTGTTGCAAGATTTAGATCCTTGCAGAGTGAGACAAATGACAGGTTTGCGTGGTCATTCACTGGCTTGTCTTTCCAGGAGAGTATGCCAGAGTGTTTTTCATCATTTCAGGATGCTAGCAGTGCATCATAATAAAGTGAGAAAATTAGTGAGAATGTTGTATTATGCTAAGAGTCCAGCAATTATGCTTAAACAATTATGTGCTGCTCTTTTGCATGGTTCTGAAATAGATGTGAAGAATATTTGTGAAGAAATTGAGTTTTGTTACTTTGGTAGTAAAGATGAGAATGTTCAAATTGACCCAGAAGTAGAGGGTAATGTTGAAGATAATGTACAGGTTTCCAGTACAGATAATTTTCAGAAGGAAATTGCCACGTTTCAGATGAAATCAAGTGAGAGGCCTAATTTCACTTGTGTATGTTGTCGACGCACTTATTATAAGAATCAGACTAAGTTAGTGGATTTATATGCAAAAAGTGAAAGGGAAAATAATAGTGAATGGAAGGATTTTGCCACATACTTGATGGTAGAAAATTATTTTGATTTGGGATCGGATCAACGTGTGTGTACTTATTGTTGTAATAAATTAAACCAAAACCAGATGCCTGCTAGGGCAGTTCAGAATAATCTGGAATTGGTTGAGATTCCTTCTGAATTGAAGGATTTAAATACTTATGAATCTATTTTGATTCAAAGTATCCATCCCTTTCAGGCTATTGTAAGAATGGAGCCAAAGACAGGGAAGTTGCCTCCAGCAGATTTACAGAGAGGATTAAAGGGAAGAGTTGTTTATTTGCCTCTAGATTTGAACAAAAACATTAACACAATTGGAGTAGAAAAAGTGGAAGAGGAACCTCTGGTTATCTTGGTTAATGGGGTTCCGACAAAGAATAAGAAAATATGGCAAGATTTAGTGGATGTTAGGAAAGTCAAAAAGGCAACATTGTATTTGAAGAAAAATAA
This sequence comes from Lissotriton vulgaris, assembly GCF_964263255.1. Lineage (NCBI taxonomy): Eukaryota > Metazoa > Chordata > Amphibia > Caudata > Salamandridae > Lissotriton > Lissotriton vulgaris. The sequence continues at coordinate 1,529,545,329 of NC_141685.1, read as the reverse complement.
TAAGTACTATAAGAATGTATATGTTGCAGAAGAGGAAGTAAGTGATGAAGAGGATAGCGATTTGTGTGCTGGCCAAATTGAGAAAGTAGAGGCCTCTAAAAGTGAAGAAATATATGAACATTATAGTGTTCATCCTTTGCATTCCAAGGAAGTCATGGGGAATGCTATTGAGTTGTTTCAAATGAAACAAGCCAAAGGGAGTCCCATTAGTGTTTGGGAGGAAAGTTTGGAAGCTCGGTGTTTCCCACAGCTATTTCCCACAGGTCGAGGAGGAAGATATGATGAGCGACCTCATCAAATTCCTGCATCTGAATACCGGACTTTATGATTGTATGCAGAAGATCCTAGGTTTCGTCAATGCATTCCCTATTTGTTTCATCTCCTGTTTGAAAGCGATCTGTCTGGACTGTCATATGCAGTGAACCACATCTTAAAAAGTGGTATACAGATGCGAAACATCTCGGCAAGTGATTTTATGCATAAAGTCAATGTCCAAGACAGTATTTTGGATTCTCACTTAATTAATCTCATGGCGTGTCAGCGTGGTACTAATGAGTACTGGTACCGTCGTCATGGTGATTTAAAATGTATGCTGAGGAACTTAGGAACTCCGACATGGTTCCTCACTCTGAGCTGTGCCGAGTATGGCTGGGAAGACTTACTTGAATTTCTACGAGAGGCAAATGGAAATATTGAAAACATTGAATTCAAGACACCTGGAGAACTGTGTTCTTTGGATCCAGTGAATGTATGCAGGTACTTCAATCATAGATTTGAAGCTATGATGTCTTTCATCACAAATAAGAAGAATCCACCTCTTGGAGAGGTGTTGGATTTCTTCTGGAGAAAGGAGTACCAAGCAAGAGGTGCTCCTCATATACATATGTTGTTGTGGATCAAGGATGCACCTAAATTTGGAACAGATCCGGATGACTTAGTGATGAATTTCATAGAACAGTATTCTACGTGTGCTGTTCCAAATGCAACGGAGAAGAAAAGCCTAAGAGAACAAGTTCTACGTTTCCAAAGCCATCGTTGTGGAAAGTACTGTCGTCGTAAATTCAGAAACAAGGACAAGTTCTACACCAAATGTCGTTTCAACTTTCCACGACCGGTGATTTCTAAAGGAAGAGTGAACAGTTTGATGTCTTCATTGCGACATAATGTGACGAGGAAATCACCCAAAAATACATACAATTTGAAAAGGAACGAAGAGTCCAAGTACATCAACGACTACAACCCAGTGATTTTGTCCATGTGGAATGCTAACATGGATATACAGTTTGTGGCTGACAACTGTATGGCTGTGGCTCGGTATGTGACATCTTACATCACCAAAAAAGAAAAGACAGAACTGAAGGATATGTGGGAGGACATTTCCCATGAAAAGAGCCTCAGCAAGAAGTTGTACAGTTTCAGTCTGAAGATGTTGTCGCATCGATAATCGGAGCTTACGAATGTTCTGATCGATTGTCTTCAGCAAGTCTCTATGCCAAATCCAGGAGTATCGTTTGGGCGAGTCTTGGTCTTGCTGCAACGCGAAATCGAGTTCTAAAACCTGTCCGGGAAATTGAGTATTTGGCAGAAAAGGAACCAAACAGTACCGACATTTTGAAGACCAACATGTTGGATACATATTATCCAAATCGAAGCAGTCACCTTGAGAATGTTTGTCTATATGAGGTTCTACAAAATTATATATTCAAGAGGAACATCAAAGAAGATATTGAGAAAGGAGTGTATGCTGTAATTGGAAGTGAGGGATGCCTGGTCAAGCAAAGAAAATGCCAATTAGTAAACCATCGAAAATTGAGTGGCGAATCTCCAGAAAAAAAGGAGTTTTTCTATTTAGCTCTTTTGCAACTTTTCAAGCCTTGGCGTGCAGAAGAGGAACTGCTTGGAGATTTCCTCTGTTACGAAGACTCTTTCACTGCTGCTAAGGAGACCATAGAATGTCCTGCTTTTCCCAAATATCAAGAAATGCTAACTTTGGAAATTGAGCAGGAAGCAATGATTGCAGCCGAGATTGCCAGAGACAGTTCTCAGGACAGTCAGAGTTCTGTTTCATTGAGTCAAGATCCACTTGGAGGACCTATTATCGAAAATGAAGCTGCCACTGCTATGAATGAAGTGGAAAGAGCCATGGCACATGCTCAGGAGGATTCAGTTAACTTAGAAGACTTGGAAAAACAACTCAACGTTGAGGAGAGGAAAATATATGATGAAGTTACCAAGCAAATTGAGCACGGATTAAGTCATGAGAAGAAAGAGTGCTCATGTACATCGTTGAAGCCTGTCCGACTGTACGTGAGTGGAGAAGCGGGAACTGGAAAAAGTTTCCTCATTAAAGCAATTTCTTGTTATTTGCAGGAAAGGACTGAGTCATCGCTGTCTTGTGTTGTCACCGCTCCTACTGGACTGGCAGCACATAACATTAAAGGTATTACTTTGCATCATCTACTGATGCTGCCAGTGGAGCATGACAACAAATTACAATACCACAAGTTATCTGGGGATGCTTGCTGTGAAGTTTCAAGAGTCTTGAGGAAAATGAAACTACTTATCATTGACGAAGTAAGCATGGTTTCCAATGTCATGCTTGCCTTTGTGCATTTGAGAATGCAAGAAGTACTTAAAACTGAATATGATGTGTTATTTGGTGGCAAACACATCATTGTTTTCGGAGATCTTCTGCAGCTGACACCAGTAAAAGGTCAACCTGTGTTCAAAATACTCACGCATGAAGATACCAGGAAGTGCCTAGAGAGCATTGGCAACGTCAATATATGGTTAAACTTCAATTATGCTGAACTGCATGAAAATATGCGTCAGGCGAAGGATGAAGATTACAAGAATATTCTACAAGATATTAGAATTGGAAAAGTGACCAAGCATGGAAAAGAAGCTTTAAATGCACGATTACTTTCAAATTTATATCCCGAACAAGAGATTGTGCCTGAGAATATTTTTCAGAAAATTACTGAGAAGAAATCCGGAATATGTTTGATGCCAACTCTTGCAGAATGTGCCATCTTCAACAACAAAATGTTGAATTTAGAAAAGCAAGAGATTGTGAAACTTGAAGCTATTGACAAAATAGAGCATATGGGATCAACAATTATTTTGTCAGAGAATTTGAAATCAAAATTGGATTCATTAGAGAAGACTATATCTAAAACAGCGGGTTTTGAAAAGACTTTGAATGTGTGTTTAAATTGCCGAATCATTTTGAGAAGGAATTTACATGTTGAAAGAGGTCTGGTAAATGGATCAATGGGTAATGTTGTTGATTTTGAGAAATACAGAAATAGAGATGGAATAGAATTTTTAAAAATTAAATTTGATGGCATTGAGGAAGTACAGCTAATTGGTCGTTGTTCTGCTAGGTTTTTGCTTGTTAAAGACTTATATGTTCGCCGTAAACAGTTTCCTGTTTGCTTGGCATATGCGGTGACAATCCATAAATCGCAAGGTTTAAGTGTAGACAGTGCATTGGTGAATATTGGCAGTTCTGTGTTCAAGGAGGGTATGGCATATGTGGCATTGTCACGAGTTAGAACTTTATCGGGATTGTACTTGATTGACTGTGATGTCACAAACATTTGTGCGGATCTAGATTGTGTTAAGGAATACAATAGGTTAAGAAGAGAGTATGCGCCACATTTGCCTCAATATCCTTTGTTTGAGAAACGTGTGGTAGGCCGGAAACGTAGAAATATCAGTAATAGTAGGGAGGTTGTAGCAAAAAGACCAAAAGTCAATGAACCGAAAATTGTTAGCAGAAAGAAAGTGGATTCTGTTGAAGATGTTGTCGGTTTTCAATTTGAAAACAGTTCTGGTGTCAACTGCTATGCAAATGTAGTGGTTAATGTTCTCTTTTTACTAGAGAGTTTAAAAGAACAGATTCTGTTGAATTCAGAACAAATTTTATGCTGTTTGTTGAATTCTGTTTTCGAGAAATGTAGCACTGATCGAACAAAAGTAGAAAGTGTGTCTGAAGTTCGTTATCTGTTAGATGAATGTTCAGGTCAAACAGACTTCTCTGAAAATAATCAGCAAGATTGTCAGGAGTTTTTAATGTATATGCTTGATGTATTGCAAGATGAGGGTGTAGATGTAGATCAGCTGTTTGGGCTTTCTTATCAATGGCAGCATGACTGCGAGAACTGTATGGTATCAAGTACTACTAGTGTAGACTCAGAAAGATTTATATATTTAACTTTGCCAGACAGTAAATCAGTCTCCTTTAATAAGCTAGTAAATTCAGCGGATCACAGCATGGAGTGTAGCCAATGTAAATCTGAAATGATGTCAACATTATTTATACGTAGATATGGCCAGTATGTCATTTTAATGATCCAACGATGTAGGCCTGATGGATCAAAATTGTCAACTTTAATAAAAAAATTTGTGGCTTCTCAGCTGTCAATATCAGGAAGGACTTTTGTAACTGTAGCAATTATCTATCACGATGGTCCTTCAACAACATCAGGACATTATACAGCTTATTTAAAGTCTCGAAACGGCTGGTCATTCTGCAATGATTCCGTTGTAACTTTCAAAAAAAAATTGCCGTTTGACCTTAAAAATTCTTACCTGGTGTTTTTAAAACCAAAATTTTAAAGAAAGAATCTCGGGATTTCCTGTGAAGAATTGCAAAAGGTTCATCAAGTAGAGGGAATGTAAGTCTGCAATGCTGTCTAGATTATTGGTCCAAAACTTTTAATTATAATGTCAATTTAAAAATCCAACTATATAAACCTGATGCAAGTAAGTCTGCTTCATAGTAAGCAGTATCAGTGTCATAGGAAAAGGAGAACATGAGTGACAAAGAAGGGTAAGATATTAGTAGTCCAGGATTGTGAAAATAATCTTAAATGTTTTCTTTTTGAAAGTTGCGAAAATAGAAAATGACGGGATTTGATTGGGAGAATTACAAGACTTGTGAATCGCTGCAACATGATTTGGCCTAGTGGAAACATGTGGTAGAATGTGAGAAGTCTTTTCTTGTATGTAACATATTTTTCAAAACGATGGAGGTTTTCTTTCAGAAAGTGGCGGGCTAAAAATATTTATAGCACAACAGAGTGGACGCTGTTCATAGGACATCCTTCGACGTCATTGAAAGTAAGTTAATTTTAAGGACTTTTGAATTCAGATTTCCTAGGTTGTATGGGTTTTTTAAACACAATCATTTTGATTGTGTTTTTTTTCCCCGCTGTTACATGATGAATACCTTCAAGTCACTGATTTAAGTGAAATTTGATACATTCTGAGAACAGCAAAAATAAACCATTTAACATGTATAATTAATGTTCTGCTTTTTGTACTTATGATATACATTTAGAAATGTGAGGTAGATATGGAGAAACTGAGTCTTCTGTAAGTGTCAATTTTAATGCTTACAGTGCTGTACTTCAGGGTACTGTTTTTTTTTTAAAAAAAAGGAATAGGCCTCACATCAAAGAAAGCTCTTGAAAGCACACATCTTATTTGCATCCTGAAACAATCATTTAAAATGTTAGACACAATTTTATGATGGCTTTACATCTTTTTTGCGCTGCTATTGCATCACTATTGTGAGACATCAGCAGTGCAAAAGAAGCACCATGTTCCAAAATAGGCCTCAGTTCATCAGCATGAAGATACTGTTTGTTTAAAATATATATCTTTAGGATTGTGTAGGGGACGTAGAGAAGCAGAGGCTTCTGTAAATGTCAAAGTTGTTGAAAAACTGTTTCTTCTTGAACCTTTTCCCTTTTCTTTTCTAATTTTTAAATACATGTTTTAATATTTTTGGAAATGTTTGTTCTCTCTTTTACAGATTGAAAGTATGAAAAAATATTTTAAAAAGGTAACAAGAATTATAAGGTAAATGTTTTCTACTCTTTTTACCCGCAATGCACTGCTGATGATGTCACTGACCATGTCATGAATGATGTAATAAGAGGACATGACTTACTTCATTGGTAGGCCTTCACATGCATTATCTGCTCTGTATTCTTCAACAAGTGTAAAATTGATCTGTAACCCTGAGTAGGTCTCACCTTAAACAAACCTCAGGAGAGATCACACCTTATCGTCATCCTGAATTAATAAATAGATCTATTAAACAGTATCTCTGGTTTACTCCCTATAGCTGTCTTTCTTTTAACATTACTCTCTGTTTACTTCCCTTATACTAACTCTTCTTTTTTTTTTTTTAAATATTTTTTTGGTTCGCTTCAAGTTCGCGAACCGGGCAGCGAACCGGAAAGCGAACCAAAAGAAATAGAGCTTGCCAGAGTGCTAAACATTCTAGCAATTTTATTTGAAAGGGGAGGTAGTTCTGAAAAGAACTTTTTTTTAATGTTTTTGTTGTTTTATTTATTTTTTTTTTTTTCTGAACATTTTTTGTTTTTTTTGTATTTTTAGAACAGTTTTATGTTTTTTTTGTGTTTTTCATGGAGGGGAAACAACAAAAAACCGGCATTGAAAAGGGCTCAACAGGAGCAAAAAAAAATTACTGTTTGGGTGGGTTAGGGCACTTGTGGTTTTCGCACGCAATGTTGATTAATTTCACGCTCATGTTTCCACATGAGAGCATAGCACCAAAATATAAGCAGGTAAACTTCATGTGTTTGAAGTTTTGCTGTATATTTGGCACAGTTTCCTGTGCCTCTCTTCCTGTCAAAGAAATAGTTGACGTTGATCTGGCCACAGGAGTTGTCGGGGGATTATCTTGCAGGTCCCTTAACTCTGCCCGGCTGTAGTTTAATGGATGCCACCTGGCCATATGGCGATGCATAGTATAGTTGCCCATACTATACTTTTTATCAGTGCCTCTAGATAATCGGTATTTGCAGATGAGGCAGGTGGCATATTTCGCATTGACCTTCTTCTCCCCTTGAGGGATGGAAAAAAACTGCCATATAAAACTTGTTTTCCTTCGGGAAACACGGGGCAACTCCTGTATAAATTCAGGTTCATCTGTGTCCTCTTCTTCTAGGTCCTCCTCTTCCTCCTCTCTGTTGGAGATGAATTGACTTGGTGGTCCTCTCTTCTCATGAGGAGGTTGAGGTGGTGGTGGGGGTCCACCAGCAGAAGCAAGGATAGAAGCCATTGCTGAATGACTGGAAAATGGTCTTTCTCTCACCAAGATGAAAGTCAGAGTGAGGAAAGAAGGAGGGGTT